>NW_024366815.1:2522012-3878614 GCF_014805655.1 Passer montanus
AGCGCAGAGCGCAGCCGCGGCCCCGCCCGCCCCGCGGTCCCGGCAGCGCCGCGCCGGCCTGCCCTGCCTCCGTGTGCCCCCGCGTCTCTGAACGTGCCGGGGGTCCCCTGGCCCCCCAGAAAGCCACCGGCATCCCGGGCTGTATTCAGAGCAGCGTGGTCAGAAGGATGACGGAGGCGATTCGGCCTCCCTGCTGCGGTGAGGCCTCACCTGGAGCGCTGCTCCAGCTCTGGGGAAGGGCATTTGACCGGTTGGAAAGAGTCCAAAGGAGCGCAGCGGTATCAAAAGCTGGAACACCTCTCCTATGAAGATAGGCTGAGAGAGCTGGGCTTGTTTAACCTGGAGAAACTTCTGCAGAAACCTCCTTGAGACAAATCAGTACTTAACGGGGACTTATAAAATAGAGGGAAATGAGACCTTTTGCAAGGGGGTGTACGACAAAGATGATTTGGTTTAAACTAAATGAGACAAGTTTACATTAGATGTTAGAAAGAAGTTCTTTCAGGTTGGAGAGGGCACTGGCACAGGTCAGCCAGAGGAACTGAAGATGCCCCAGCCCTGGTAACACTAAGGCCAGGTTGGATGGGGCTCTGAACAGGCTGGTCTGCTTGAAGGTGTCCCTGCATGGCAGACTGTAGCCATGATATTTTATGCAAAATCCTTTCTTAGGATTTTTCCCGTCCTGAGGAGCTGAGAGCCTCAGGAAAGAAATGTAAACAATAACTGTCTGCTGCTGTGGAATGCAACAGGTGGATCTTCCATTGGTCCATGTGGATTGTTTTCAATTAGTGACCAATCACAGCCACCTGTGCCGAGGCTGTGAGCAGTCACGAGATTTTGTTATGCATTCCTATTCTATTCTATTCTATTCTATTCTATTCTATTCTATTCTATTCTATTCTATTCTATTCTATTCTATTCTATTCTATTCTATTCTATTCTATTCTATTCTATTCTATTCTATTCTATTCTATTCTATTCTATTCTATTCTATTCTATTCTATTCTATTCTATTCTATTCTAGGTCTTTGTAGCCTTCTGATCATCTTCTCACTCTGTTTTTTTAGTATAGTTTTAATGTAGTATTTTAATATATAACATCATAAATCAGCCTTCTGAGAAACATGGAGTCAAGCCTCGTGTCCCCACACTTGGAGCATCCACCGTGACAGCAGACCTTCAAACTCAGATCATTTTAGGGTTCTGTGAGCTGTCATATGTCAAGAAAACGGGCTATTGAGACTTGATGATCAACACAACTCCCTCAGTGGGGAAAGCCAGACACCATGGATTGCCTGTGGCCACAGCCCACAGGGAACAGGGCACATGGCTGTGGGGGAAATTGCCACACCATCAGTATTTGGGGATGAGGGGCATGAGTAACAGCAGGAGACATACCTGTAAGAGATCAGCTTACAGATCAGTACAGGAATTACTGTGTTCTCTGTACAGTACAGGAATTACTGGAATTCAGGCTGTCCTGGTTTTAGCTGAGATAAAGGTAACTTTCTTCCAAGTAGCTGGTACAGTGCTATGTTTTTGATTTAGCAGAACAATGTTGATAACACATTGATGCTTCAGCTGTTGCACCACAGGTACTTACTTTATATAAAGGAGTTTTCAGTGTCCTGTGCTCTGCCACCGAGCAGGTACACAAAAGACAGGAGGGAGCACAGCCAGGAGGGCTGACACAAACTGACCAAGGGGATTTTCCACACTGTGGAACATGATGCTCAGTATATAACACAAAGGAGCTTGTGGGTGGGAGGAACCCATCACTACTGAGGGACAGGCTGGGCACCGGTCAACCCATGATGAGCAATTGCCTGATACCTTACTTGTGTTTCTTGGTTTTATTTCTCTCTTTTTGTTACCTCCCTTTTTGTTACTATTACTTTGCCTTTTTTCAATTATTAAATGGTTATGTCAACCGATGGATTTTGCCTTTTTTCCAACTCCCCCCATCCTATGGAATGGGGTACGGGAGTAAGAAGTGGCTGTGTGATACTTCCTAGAGGGGGTTAAACCATGACAAGGTGAAATACAGGTAGGGTAAGCTGTCACTATATTTTCTTATCTTGAAGAAATACCCTTGATTTGCTTAAAGCAGCTGTTCTTTGAAACTCACCCTTGTTCCTACCTTCTGCCACCTTTCCCTAATCACAGTCTCGATTGAAAGCTACAGAAGAAAAAAATAAAAGATACATTGATAACATTGTTCATGAGCAATGTTTTGTGTTGGTCTACTGCATTAACACACCCTTCTCCCCTCTGACCCCAGTTTTCCGTGTACCTCCAAATTTAAATTGGGAAACAGAACCTATCATTTCTCCATCTGAGAGCAGAGCAGGTGTTATGAAAACAAAAGGTTATGTGTATACTGGAATTAGCTGCTGTCAATCTGAAAAATATCAGAGGTAACTTGTGATACACTTTGAAATACTACTACTTTGATAAATTTACAATATTCCCAGAGGAATCCTTATTCCATTAACTGGAGAAAAAACCAGAAGAGCTGAACTACAAGTCAGTGATTTGTGTCTGTTCAAAACTGATAGTTATTTCTCCAAATCTGAAAAGAGAAATCTGTTTAGTAATCACATATTACAGAATGTGGCTGAACACAACATATTTTTATGCAAATACTGAAATTTAGTTAAATATATCAGGCAAGACTTTGGACATTATTTGTGTGAACTGCACTAACGAGACTAGGGTAAATGCATGATATCCTTGGTATGAAACATAGCTTAGATAACTTCTAATACTTAGATGGTTTATTTTACATGGAAGAAGAAAATATTTTTCCCAGGACACACAGGACTTGGTATGAAACATAGCTTAGCACAAGATAACTTCTAATACTTAGATGGTTTATTTTACATGGAAGAAGAAAATATTTTTCCCAGGACACACAGGACTACTGTTTAAATACTTCTTAAGTTTTTTAACACTGACAAAGAAGAAAAGCTAATTCTAATATTTCACCTTTTTTTTCATCTAACAAAGTCAAAAAGAGTTGTATTTTAATTTTTATATTGTATCAACAAGTGCATTTGCTGGCTTAAAATCACCAAAAAAATCACCAAAATCATTCCAAAAAATGTATTTGGTAGTTGAGAGGGAAAGAAATGTACTTTAAGTAAAATTTTAGAGCATACCTATTCCATACTAAAGGCACTGTAGAGCACTCAGCATGTGAGAAGCAGCAGGATTGGTGCCCTCGTTCTCCAACACTTTTAATTCCTGTTGTCTGGACAAAGGCCCTTAGATGTCCTTGAGAGGCACTGAGAGGAACAGAGTGAAGCAGTGGAAGCATGCTGGGCCCTTAACCTAGAGGCTGATGGATTAAAACCCTATTCTAATGGATATTTTTGCCCTCCATGGAGTACAAGACCTAGCAATCCCCAGGGAGGCTGGGGACCAGCATGGCAGATTAGGGAACTGTTGACCTGACTAAAGGGAAAGAACTAAATGCACAGATAATGGAAACTAGGACAGGGAACCAGGGAAGAGTATAGAGAATGATTGGTTATATAGGGATGAGGTGAGGAAGGCCTTCCAGAAACTGGAACTGAACCTGGCAAGGGACATAAGGAATAACAAGAAGGGCAACTACAGGTATGTGAACTAGAAAATGAAGGTCAGAGAAGGTGTAATGCCCCTGATAAACAGTGATGGAAAGCTGTTAACAGATGCAGGCTCAACATTTTTGCAAGTCTTCAATGGAAACCTGTCTTCCCACACCTCTTGAATTGGGAGCAGGATGGTGACTGAGGGAGCAAAGTGCTTCCCATTGGCAAGGGAAGATCAGGTTCATGATGACCTAAGGAACCTGAATTTATTTAAGTCTGTAGAACCCAGTGAGATGCATCCCAGGGTCCTGAGGGCATTGTCTGATGTAGTTCCCAAGCCATTCTCCATAACTGAAAAGTCATGGTAGTCAAGTGTAGTCGCAGGTGATTGAAGAAAATGCATCCATCTTTAGAAAAAGAATAAAGAATAACTCTGGGAACTGCTAACCTGTCAACCTCCCCTCTATGCCTGGGAAGATCATGGGAACAGGTTCTCTTAGAAATTGTGCTGAGGCACATGGAGGACAGAGAGGTGATTTGGGACAACCAGCAGAGCTTCACCAAGGATAAGTCATGCCTGATCAACCTGGTAACCTTCATGACTGAGTGACTCCAACAGTGGACAAATGAAGGGATACAGATGGTATTTGTCTGGACTTCTGTAAAGCCTTTCAGATGGTCCCCCACACATCTGTGTGAGATGTGGGTGAGAGGCTGCACATGCCCCAGCCGTGGCACTCACAGCCAGAGAGCCAAACGTGTTCTGGGCTGTATCCAGACCCTGGGGGGAGCAGGGGAGGGGATTCTAGGTGTGACAGCCAGAGAGCCCAGTGTTCTGGGCTGTATCCAGACCCTGGGGGGAGCAGGGGAGGGGATTCTAGGTGTGTATACAATTTGGTGTTTGTGTGCACATAATAAAAATAGACAGAAGTCAATTTTTGACTTCTTTATTTGATTTTAACAGATAAAACATATTAAAATGGAATAGGGGAAATAATTTGCTTTTCCCCATTATTTAATACAAAGAAAAAGAAAATATTTTTGAAATATTTTTTATCCCCATGGCAAAGATCACACAATGTACTTTATTTCAACAGTATAAAAAAAGCTTTCTATCGTTGAAAAACCTAGTAGTAGTAAAAGTAAAAGACACTCCATTTGTCACATTTACATTCTACAATTTGTAGATACTTTTAGGAAGAGCATGAATACAGGCCACACATTTGATAACCATGGCAGGAGAAAACTCTCTCAGGATTTTCTTTCTGAAGATTTGTTTGTTCGTAATTCAGTGCCAACATCAGAACCTTTATTTCAGTTTGCACTAATGATTCTGTTCTTGTATTAGTCAATCAGTGAAGCCGTTCTAACTTGGCCTGTAGAGATTTAAAATTCCCAATAGTAGTCTGCACCATTAGTGTGGGGCTCATAGACTGAAGTTCAACCAGGTAGCAACTAACAGCATCCAAGCAAACATTTGTGAATCGTCGCCTGCAAAGAAAACACAGAATAACAATGAGCTCCTTTTTAATCCCACATCTCAGAATTCATCTGAACTAGAACATAAGCATTCTTTCAGTTGCAATGGAATAGTGTATCAGTAAGACATCTGTCAGCTGCTTTTAAGTATTTAACTATTCATTAACAGAAATTTATTTTTGAAATCTAATGCCTGTAACTAAGGCATAATGGGAAAATAACTGACCCATTACTATTTATCTAATATTAAATACACACTATAAAAGCATGGTACAGTTTATAGCAATGTGAAATATGGAGATACTACTTTAGATACTATTATAGTCAATGTATAAGTTTTAATTTAGATAGCAGTTTAAATGTCTTAAATTATACTCAAATCTAAATTTATGTATTATCAAAGTAGGTATTAAAATCAGACAACATTCACTGAAAGTTCTAATAGATATTTAAATCAGCCAACCATAAAAGATAAAAGACAGAAGCAAACTATATGTGAACAGGGGATATTTATATGTATATAAATACATATAAATCTCTTTTTCAAAAGAATCAGAAACATCTATGTTTAGAAGAGTTATCAAGACTTCCCTAGTTCTGCTTTTTGGTTGTGAGACAAGATGGCTCTGACTGAAGTTCATATAGTCTATTTAAATAAAAATTTTCAAAGCTAGAGGTGATATGCAGGCAACTTCCTCAAGTACTTAGCTATCTTTTTTGGTAGAAACTTTTTCTATTATTACACCTAAATTTCTTCCTGATGTGAACTAAGCTGAATTTTAGTCTTGGACTCTGATTCATCATCAACCTCTTATAAAGAAATGGGGAAGATCCATCCCAATGTTTGGTCTTCTCTTTCCTAGAGTAACTCAGAGCTTCTAGAATTTGTACATGAAACAGTTCACTGTTTCAATCACAAAATGCCCAATTTGTGTTTTCCCCCACTTTCACATATTGCTACAGATTTGTCTGAACTAGTCCTTAAAGTATATTGCCAAAAATCACAAAATAATCCTCTCAGTTTCTCAAGGATCTTCAGTGATATGAAGAAAATTACCTTTGTGGAAGCAGTTTATAAGGCAGATTTCTACAAGTTTCTAATAGTTTCTGCAAGTTTCAAATAGTTTTGAATGACAAGTGTTAAGAATAAAATATTAAATTCACCCAAAAGAAGAAAAGCTTTGGGAATTGCTGGAGTGAAGAATTTTAGATATTTTATGTTTCACTATTCATTAGGATATAGCTGTCCTTTTACCTCATAGGTACTCTGCTTGGATCCTGTACATATCCTGACAGTAATACGTGAATACACTCCAAGAGATGCAAAGGCTTTTTCATTCTACTCCAATATGGATCCTAAAAAAAAACCCAACAAACCCCACAAAATATTAAGGACACAAACATTAAGGAGACAAGACAAAAAAAGATGTGTCATGTATACAGGAATTGCCAGCTGTGCAATTATTTATTTATTGTATCAAGAAAGTTAGATAAATAGGAATTCTATCTTAATCTATATTTAAGCCTGTATTTAAACATTATTTTAAATTACATATGTAAATATACATAAATTTAACTCAGTTTTCCATTACCACAAAGTCAAACTTCTTTGTTTATTGCATTAATGGATCGGACAAGATGTAGTAATACAACAAATTTTAATCATTATTAGGAAACAAATAAAATTAATATACTCAATATATGCTGTTCCTTCTGCAATATAAGAATTCTAATCCTATTTCATCCTAAACTAGCTCCAGGTAAACTAAAAGAATTAACAAATTTCCTCATCATGCTCTGGTACTGAAATGAATAAAATCCACAGATTTTTTTCACAGGGAGAAAATGCAGCTTTTTTTGAAGTCTTTGAGTAAAGGAAGCAAAGCTTTGAGTGCATATTTTGTTATATCCTTCCTTATATTATTTCATGTTTCCCATTAAAGAGAGACCTTGATAACAGTTGAACACAGAATTTTTATTTTGTGTAATTTTCCTTACCCGCGCTTTGAACAGCTGGTCATACACTTCAAGCAGTCTTGGCAATGGCACTCCAATTTCTTGCATGGTGTATGTTACAAAACCTACATCCCAGTTCAAAGTGCAGACCTGTTGCTCTAGAAACTGCACTAGAAAATCTGGAGGACATAAACAAGGGAACATTTAGATTCCAACTTGTTACTGGGAGTCTAGGAAACAAAGGCATTTAAGAGTCATTTACTATCAGCAGTGCATGGCAGGGATTACTCATACTTAGTACTTTGATACCATTTTGCTTTGCAACTGTGCTGTTAATAAAAATTCATTAATTTTTGTTTCTATACAAAACAAGTACTATGACTACATTTGCTAGAATGGTCAGAAAAACTACTAAAGCTTGTTTAAGTGCCTGTAACAAGAGTGTATTGATCAGCACTGAATGTTCATATTTAATGTTAGTTGCACATTATTTCAGTATTATAAAATAAAAGAAGATTTACTGCTGAACAATATATTTGCCAGGTTTTTATATAATTGTCAAAACATATGACCATCAGAAAAGCAGAAATTTTAAGAACTATCCAGGAATCTCCTGAATAATTTTCAGAATCTACCCATTCAGATGGCAGATGGTTCATACAGAATTTCAAGAGACAGCAGATAAATGTGCTTGCTTAAAATCTTAAATGTATAAATACACATTTTGTACTTTGTGCTTTCATGCAAACAAACTTCGCTACTTTCTAAAATGGGATCTGCACAGCCATCCAAAAGTAACTGCTGCTACCACCAAAACTTCATTTATTTCCCATTTCTTTTGAGATTAAAAAATGAGAAACATTTCTTAGTTTAAAACTTTTCTAAGAGTCTAAAAAAAAAGCTGAAACCCATCCAACAAACATATGCTTATTTACTGTGCAGGCTAATCACTTGCCTAAAGGAAAGTAGCGAGGTGTGCCAGCATAGATCTTGCCAAGCAATGCCAGCTTCAGACAAAGCGCTTGCATTCTGTCAGCGGGGCTCAGAGATACACTGTCGCTCAACTCTGGAAATGAAAAGAAAACACTTAGAACTTCAGGAAAAGTCCTACATTTATACAAAATGACACTGAGGCACATAATTTAAAAATAATACATGAAAGTCTTACACTCTTGTCAACAAAAAAATCAGCACATGGAAGTAAAAATACAACCTTTTCTGATGTGTTTGCACATATATTTTAAAGTTTTTATGCTTCCATGAAGTGCCACGCGAAACTACCTAAAAAACTACAAACAAACAAAACCACGTTCCAGATCCCAAAACATACACACTACCACACAGCTTTTCCCTTAGATCTCTGATCAATGTTGTTAGCACAATGGTAAACTTGAGCCCTAAAACCAAGGGGGGAAAACTCCCAATCAATCAAAACCAACAGAAACAGATAGTGAATTACTAACTGATGGTAAAGGATGAGAGAGATCACAACTCCTACTCCATTAAGACATACCTTTTTCAATGACTTCTTGCCACAGAGTTTGCACCAAGATAGGATCAGAATGACCTGCACAATGTATAATTGCAAGCTTACACTCCGAGAGCTTAAAAGGGTCAGCAAATTCTCCATACAGCTGAAAGAAAAATTACCAAGCTTTACTTTTCACGTGGGATCAAATTATATCTTAAAAATCAGTTGTTTCTTATTTTATCTGACTGACTAGTAAATATGCAACGTAACTGTTGTCAACCACTAATTTTTTTTTGCTATGTGTAGTTTAATTTCTTAGATACAGCACTAAATTTTATATGAATTTGAAATGAAAACTTAATTTTCCAATAGTTTTTTCTATGAGTGAAGAAATTTAAGAGACGTCATAATGAAAATAAACACGTGAAAGAAATTAAAATACTAAAGACTGAAAGACTATTAAAGCACAGAAAATTACAGTCCAGAGTAACAGACATTCTGAGACCAGGAATGATAAACTGCCTATTACTCTTCCTAGTCAATACAGAATCATTCTTTGAAAAACATTTTTTCTCCCCAAAATTTGATAAACTGGACTTTAACACAAGGAAATTTCCGTCACCTTGGTTATATCCATCAGCTCAGCATCAAGTTGGGAGATTGCATCTTGTACTGAAGAATGATGGGAATACTGCCGCTGTAATGTTTCTTGTATTTGAAGCTGGATCCTTGCAACCTTGTTTAAGAGGAAAATACAGTATTTCAAGATTGAATTAATTTAATCATAGTTTAAAAAATACACCCAGATTTAACTTTAGCTTATTTAAATGTAGAAATATTGCTGCCTTACACCATTAAGTCTATTTTAATCTGCCTAACTTTGCAGGACAAAAGCAAAGAAATCCATTTATACAGAACTGGTAGTACAACTGTTATGCCAATGAGACAAAGTGAAATAATGCATTTACAGTGTAGCTTAGATTACTATTTTTTTCTTACTTCCATTTTTTCTTCTAGCTCATGTAGGAATTCACCATCTGCAGCTAAAGAGGATATGGCAGTGGAACTTTTGGCACTCAAAATGGCACGTGCAATGTATTCAAGACGCTGCTGAAGAGAAATTTCTGTGCTGCAAAATAAACGTTCATAATAAAATGAGTACTTAATATAATTATTTGAGGGTAAGTTATAGTCTAGCTAGACTCTGGAAAGTAATATGTGCCTTTTCCAAATTTTACTAAACCATGCATGACAATCCAACCACTTTACCCCATCTTTGCTGCAAGCTCAGTTCTAGTGTACTTCTCAATAAGAACTGGCCACTTAGTAAGTTCTAATTACAGGAAATACATCGCAAAGTAATGTATAATACAAAAACAAACATTATCATTGATTTCCAGTAATTGCCTAGATTTAAAGCTAACATCTGCTATATTTTTTTTAATAAAACCTCCTTTTTAAAAAGTACTTAGACAAAAGGTTTTGATTTAGTTTTTTTTTCTGTTTTTCCCTAGTTATCTCAATATATAAACAATAGATCACACATAATTCATACCTATGGAGATCAGCCAACTTAGCCAAGACTCTGGCAGCATTACTAAAATTTCTGTTTTTTTCAAAGTATCTCCAGAGTAAATCCATATAGCGAACTTTGTTTTGGTCAATCTTGGTCATCCGCACCAGGTAGGGCTCCAAAAAGGGGGCAGTAACCTGCAGACATCAGAAAGGTAACACTCATACTCTTGCCCTTCCCTGCCTTTTAAAGCATTACTAACAATCACCTCTCCCAGTTCACTGAGTATACACAAGCTCACCTGTAACAGTTTGTCTGCCAAGTCAGCTTGTATCAACCAATTGTAAAGTGCAATACTGAAGAGCTCATCTGTTGAACGCTGAGCCAGCTTTAGCATTTGCTCAAACTAAGGAAAGAAAAGGTCAGAACTGCTATTAGAGAAGTGGTTACATTACTTTAAGCCCTGAATTACCTTCGACAATACTTAGGTTCACATTATTTGCATGTCATAATTTCTATGGGTGCTCTAGATATTGAGGCCAATTCATGACAAACCTTCACTTCATTAAACTACTCCATAATTTTATTAAAATAATAAATTCTAGACCCCTTCAAATCACACTGTTCTCTGGAGTGTAGTCACGACTTTTTTGTAAGTTTCTTACATGATGTCCAGCTTCTTCATTGCTTAACATGTTGGGGTCAGATGACAGCACAGGAGGACCTGGCTTCTTGGGTACACTGGGAGACTGAGGAGCAGCTTTACTTTGATTCACTAACTCTTGAAGGGTGTCAGTGATACACTTGTAGCTGTTCAATCTGTAAACAGAGGAAAAGAAAATAAAAGCTTCGTAATTTTCATTGCAATTGTCCATACAATAGTTTTCTCAAGTGTGTTATTGTATGCCTTTGTAGATAGTTACTAAGATTTAAAGATTATTGTCAGCTTATTGTCAGGTGGATGTCACAATCTAGTTTGTTCTCATTCATCTTTTTAAGAAGTATTTCTGTAGTGTTTTGATTACAATGTTTTCTGCATCTGTTACCCCTTGTTTCAGATTAAGTTGCTGCCATATTAATCATAATCAAGGGGAGCATAATGGCCAGAAATATTTATATTGTGTCCCTTATCATGAAACGCTTCTTTATTATTACCCTGCATTCCTTCCATAAAAAGCTACTTTCCCAGTCACTTCAAATAAAGCATACATAAAATAATAACAAATATAATCCTGAAAACTTGCCTTTCTTGAAAAGCTTGGAGTCCGACAACATCTTCTTCTGGTTCTCCATTTTTATAGAAATGAAGTCCAAGACCTTGGGGATCTTTCTTTTCAGCTGCTGTAAGAGAGAGCTCTACTACTCCCTCATAGAAACGCACTAGGAAAAATCAAAACAAATATCACTGTTCATTATTGTATTAAATTCACAACAAAATGGTAAGTGACATCAAACATTTCTCAAACAAATGCTACACTATTCACTCAGGTCCATATCCTTTAAAGTCTACACCCGTTCCCACCCTGTGGCATTTATTTTCAGACTTGAACTTAAGATATTAAGTTACACAGAAATTACATAGAACATCCTCCATAATATATAATACTGTACAGAGGCCCATTTCTTAACTGTTACATAATTTAAATGTATATGTAACTGATATACTGCACTAATTAGGACTGAGAACTTTCTTTCGAACAGCGTATTCGGTACAAAAGGTACCTGAAACCCTCTGCTTACAGAGAACCTAGTGAAATGTTTCAACCACATATATGAAACAACTGGACACTGCAATATGAAGTAAATACATGGGACTATTTTAATACAGAAATGGATTTCTTTGTTGGCTTGTTAAATCTAGCAAGGCTTTAAAAAAGAAAAGGCTGGAACATTTTGATTTTAAGATTTATTAAGCAACTGTTTATGGTAAAAAATTACAAAACAGAGTTGAAAGTTATCAAACAAAACAAACAGAAAAGATGGCATGAAAGAATACCATGAAATTATTCAGCATGATCAGTGACTGGCTCTTACCCTGCCTGTACTGCGCACAAACATTAGCAAGGTCTACTTGATTGCTGATCTTCTGGTACTCTTTCAGTGACTCCCTCAGCATCTTCTCTTTTTCCATTTTGCTTTGAGCTTGTCGAGATCGCTGAAGAAGTTCATTTGCCTAAAAACAAATGCAAAATGGAAATTATTAACATGAACACATCATGGATACTATTAATGAGCTATTTTCTAAATTTCAAAGCTGAAACAGAAGAAAGACCATCCTCTCAAAAGCACTCTCGGTCACTAAGTTTCCAGCAGAAAGGCTACAAGAGCATTAGAAGAGCTGAAGACTTAACCAACTGGTTTCCTATTCTCTCCTCACCAGTTACTTCTTTCAAATTTATTTGAAAAGCTTCAAAGACCTAAGTTCTTAAACACAACTGAATGTCACAAATTCCAGTAAACTGTGGAATGGACAAAACCCAAGATACTATGCTGAGAAAGACTGGAATAAGACAACATTGTATCAACATAAAGAAGACAGAATTAAGGTTAGAGATCAGATTAGAGTTAAGAGACTATGAAAATAACTGCTAATGCATCAAATATATTTTGTGTAATGTTCATTAATAGCATTAATCAATTAGAAGATGAAAATACGCCCGCAAGGTGACTTCATCTTCTTCTGCTTCTGAAACTACTTGAGCATAATAATGACTTACAAGCTGGCCAATGTATCTCATTTGTGTATGTTCTCAAGCTGTGTTCGGGTGCTGTAGAATCTGGAAGTGCACTTACCTTTGAACACACAGCATCATCAGTGCTATAAAGAAGAGGGCAGATATCTTGCAAATGGGCAATGATTCCATCCACAGCAGCATTATCTCTGATGTAACAGTTTATAAGAGAGGCAATGAGTGCTCCAGTCAACTCTCTATCTCTAATCACCAAGTCTTTAAAAGCAGTAACCTTTAGCTGTTCCTGAAGTTCCTGAAGATGAGACAGAATTTTATTAGTTTACCAAATCTTTTACTTGACCCTGTTTAGAAATGTGTGAATGTTCCAGCAGCAAAATTAACTGTTTCTAATAATTAAAAACATACATAACTCCAATGACTACAATGTACATTATTTAAAATACACATTTTATAGCAAAATAAAAATAATAAAGCAAGGGTGACTACTAAAGGCCTTGCTGGATGCCTAAGGACAGTGAAAACTCCTTCTAATAGACCTAACAGACTTCCTCTGCCATCTTCACTATGTGTCCCTCTGTTTCAGATCTCTGACAGCAAGAATGGAAGTAGCAGTTCCTTTTACTTCACAGGGCACTGTCAGAATGCACATCCTACGACACTGTCGAAGTTTTTAATATTTGGAAATAAAAATGACAGATTCAATAAAAGCAGGAGTTTGGAAAGTTTGAGGTCTGACCTCATTATGCTTTTTAAGATTAAATTACACTGAAGGTTTCTAATTTTAAAAAATTTATTATGTATATTTGCACACACAGTCACCAGTAGGGTCTAGGTAGTGTCTATGGATGATACTAACAGCATGATGATACAGCTACAAAACTCTAAATCCAAATCTATTTAAGACAAAGGAAAACATTTTACTTGTTAATCAGTTAGTTAGCTCCTTGTCCAACACAAATAAAAATTACACAAATGTGTAACTCCCCAATGCCCCAACACTGTGAAGAGCAACAGCTTCTGTGCCTCTGTAAGGTTTAAAATTATTCTTTTTGTGAACAAAATATACAACTTCTCAAATAATCCTATCAGGTTTTAGGACAAAATGCCCAGTATTCAAATTAATAGCTTTTTCCAATGGCTGGCTGCAAATTCAACATCAGCAAAGGGTGCATAGCAGTAGCACCCCCTGTTCTACAAGTCTCCTCCTTTACAAACCAGGAGCCTGAAAGAGCTGGGATCATTTAGCCTGGACACTTAGAGAGCGATATGTGGGATCTTACTAATATTTTTGAGAAAGTGTAATGAATGCAGAGTCAGGTTTTTGTCAGTGGTAACCAGTAACAGGACACTGCACAATGGTAAAAAATGGAAGTGAAGGAAATTACACCTGAATAGAAATCTCTCTTACTCTAGAGGTGGTTCAACAGTGGAACAGGTTGCTCAGAGACACTGTGGAGTTTTCACCTTCATAGATATTAAAAATCCTTACTGGACACAGTCCTGGGCAATCTGTTCTAGCTGCCCCTGCTTTGAGAGTCAGATAGATTATTAACCCCACTGCAAAGAGGACAGCTGATCTCCAGTGGTTCCTTCCAACCTCAGCTGTTCTATGGCATATTCTGCTACCCTACTTACACAGAAGAGCAAGGACTATTACCCTATTGTTCTCCATGACTAGGGCAAAGAGTGAATTCCACTTGGCTGGAATATGCTGGTCTGTTCTTTTCTGAACATTTTGCAGAACATGCATAAGGTAAAAAACCAGTGATTTATAAAGGAGACTTTATTAATTTATTAAATATCAATAAAAGTAGAACAATTTATTGTTAGAGACAATTCCAACTGCATAAAATCAAGTGATTATGTCAATACTACATATCAGTCTCTTAAATATTTGTGACCACATAGAAAAAATATTAAATAATTAAAATTCTTATGTTTCTCAATCATTTTAAGTAATAGTCCTTTGGGAATACTTAGGTAGCAAAAGAAATTCAGGTGATTAGTACATACAAGTTAACATTGTATTATCCAGATCTTACCTTCTGAAGCTCACCTACAGCAACACTGAATTGGTGCTCACATAGCAACTTCCATAAAGCCAGTGCCTGGCAGGTTTTGCGAACAAGCTGCTGGATGCCTTGAAGTGAGGTCTTCTCAGTTAGCTGTGCCTCAGCTGAAAAACCAGACACTGTCAGCATGTAACTACTCCACATGTTTCAAATAACCATGTAAGTTTTTGAGGTTTTTCAGTAACCATCTCCTTAACTTTCTATCTTCTTTTCTCTTTCATTGTTGACTAATGCTGTCTAGCTTTCTTGGGAGATAAATGCTATGTCAACACTGCCCCAAAACAAATAACCCTCTGTTAATGTTTATTTCAAACTATGTAACAAAGGAATTGTACTCTCTGAAAAACAAGTATGGTTTCCTGTGCACTAGACTTACACATCAGTCTTAAATTTATAATTTTGTTTCAAAAATATGTATTATAAATGTATTTCTGCTGAACATAAAATCAAATTAAAATCAAACATATTCCCTTTTTGTTTAATTACCTGCATTTAATTGTAGAGAGAATAATTACAATTACAGATGTGGTCAACACAGTCTATGCTACCTTTAAAGCAGCAACTACTCCAAAAACTACAACATTTAAATCTGGTAAGGTATACTATATAAACTTAAAGGATAATGTTTTCATTAGGCAGAACATAATTGCAACAATTTATGTGTTTACTTTTCACTTCACAAATGAGGTTAAAAATAATTACATTGTGTCATTCAGCAATCTGAAAGGATTGATGAACTCGGTAAAGAATAAAAATAAAAAAAAAAATTATTAAAGGTCTACCAAATCCTACATAGTGACGTACAGAAAATGTTTACATTTACACTATTAAAAGCCCAGAATTACACACACGTGGACCACAAACATTCACAATTCCATATATGCATCAACATTTCCCAACTTGCCTGCAAGTGCTGGGCAAAAGCTGCACTGTAAGAAGAAAAGAATTCAAATGGGCTGTCTAACAGACCTCATATTTCTAAACAAGGTTTTGTAGACATTTCAATGACTGTACCTTTGGAAACCTGCACTACAGTAGTTTTTTAGCATGACATTGTGCTTACTTGTCTCATAAAATAGCTGCTTAGGAAATGCTATCTTGTAAATATAAATGGTTGTGCAGCTACTAAGTACTGCATTGAGGAGATTAAACAAACTTATCCATAATGGAGAACATTAGGAAGGAAAAAAGGATACAGGTAAGTGTACAAAACAATGGCAAGATATGTAACATAAAATTTGTGTGGAAAAAAGGCCTTTTTATTCAGATTATTTCAAAAGAAAAGAGAGAAAAGCAACATCCAAATGCACCATTCCTTGATACTTCGTGTTCAAAAACAATTACATACCATGGTATTTCCTTTGAAGTTCTTGCTGGACTTGCTGAGAACTTCCACCATCAGGCCGCATAAAACCCAGGAGTCTCTGCTGTAGATTGGCTGGTGTGCTGAAACTGCAATTTAAAAAAAAACCCCAAGAAATGCTAATGTGATTGCAAATACCAAATCACTTAAAAAGGAATGTAACAAACTCATTTTTAGTCTCTCGATGTTGCAGCTGGAGACTATACAAACACTTCAACTCAGAAAAACACATATGGTAGTTTTTCAAAAGCTGTACATTAAATACCACATGTAAATTTACCACAATTAATAATACCTTGGGTTGCCAAGTGCTCCTACTGTAGCAAACTGTGAATTTCTATCCAAAAATTCTTGTAAACCTTTTAGTTCTTGTAGCACACATTCCAGCATACGGGATGGAACACTGCTTTCTATCTGCAAAAGAAAGCAAACTTCTTTACAGAAAGCTGGGTTTTCACTTCTTTTTCCAAAAAATTCAATTTTAAGCTAACATTACTGAAAAGACAAATAAGAGGGTACAAGAAATAAATTGTGTGTTAGTAACGTATCACTGGAATACAACATAATTATACCATATTCATTGAGGCAGCATACATGAGAAGAGGCAGGAGTCCTCTGCAGATACAAAGTATTCAAGATGCTACTTTCTTTGCCCCCCTGATAACTAAATCAGCTATGCTTTACTACTTCCAACTCTTAAGCTAGAACAAGGATTGAGCATTGGATTCTATTAAGAGCCACAGCCAGAAAAGATTTCATTTTCATCATGGACAAAAAATGAAACAGCAAGATGTTAGTTAGGCAAATGACAAAAATTTTTTATGTCCTTCCACAACTGCAGTGACTATCCCAAATCACTAAAGCATTTTATTTGTAGGGTTTGTCTGGAGGGAGCATGCAGACACCCTGAGTGGGTATCAAGGAAGTGACATCAGTAAACATGGAGAAAACTGGCCATTGCCAATCAAGAGCAGAGATTAAATTAGTTTGGTTTCTTAGAAAGTATTATTTAAAACAATAGCTTTAAAAGACAACTAATTATCAATTAAGAGCTCAGCACTTAAGAAAACAATCACATGGCAAACAATGGGTTTTGTACCAAACAGTTTATAACTGAGAATGGAAGTTTAAAAGGACTTAAATATTAAAAGAAACTTATAAGAACACAGAATAATCTTTTACATACTGCAACAATTTCTCGGTTGCCACTTTTGAAAACTCTCTCCACGACTATACTGCCATCCCAAATATTTCTGAAAAAAAAAGGCAAAAAAAAAGCCAAGTCATTTAACCAAGTATTTTTGTAAGTCTGCTATATACAATTTCTTGAAAAATAAATGGTAAAACTTTGAAGCTAAAAGTCTAAAATAAGGATTAATTTTGGATGAAAACTAAATATTCTAAAAACTAGCCATGACATAATAATGAATAGTGCAGATATAAATAATTAGCAAAATTCCAGATCTAAAAACTTTAATGAAATAAAATTTGGCACTTTCAAATACTATAGATCAATATGATTTCCTGGAAACACAGTAAACAAACAAGTCTTATAACAAAAATTTCTTTCCCAGTCAGCATGGAGAGAGATCACCAACATATGCAGAACTCTGTGGTTGCTTGGGTTGCTTAGGGCTCAACTGCCAAGGCAACAGAATCTTTAGTAATGCTTCATTGCTCTGACTTCCAATTCTGACTACATATTCTTCACAGAAATTACTTAAAGATAGGTCTTTGATCTTTTAAGTCCTTCTGCATTTCTGTTTCATCCTTCAGTATAAGTTTAAAACACACAACTCATAGGTTTGAAAAATAAACATGGAGATTTCAGAGTTCTGTTTATGCACTTGATTGCAGGCTCAGTATCTAAGCAACTTTCCTGCCCTGGGCATTCACTGAATGTACTATTATTAAAAGAGATGCAAAATCAACATATTATATAGACAGGTATTTCATAAATACAACATTAAAATTTACTAATTTCCAATTTATAGGCTATTCATATAGAATACACCACCTATGTGCACGTATTAGTGCAAAATAAAACTATGAAATAAACTGAGTGACAGAATCTCTTTTTACAAAGACCTCACCCTATAATCCGGGCAAAGTATATGCAGATGCCATTGTGTCTTCCAGAAAATACTATCTCAGGACCCATCATCCCGCTAATGGATGTACCAGGGTGAGACATGGAATTTCCAGGAGGAAAAATAGGAGTTGACATAGCAGAAGGTTGTAAACCTAGGGTAAAATTAGGTAAATATTACTCATTTCAATGCCAATGAAAAAGCCTTAAAAACTTAAAAATTAAGACATAAAAATGGAGAAGAAGGGTGTTACCTTGCCCAGGTGTCAAAATGCTAGGATTAGAATATGGACTATCAACAGTCAAAGGGGTACCTAAGAAGGGGAAAAAAATAAAGGTAAGGTAGTGGAACACAATCCAAAACTGCCCCTTACCAAATCTACATCATAAAGTATCTGTGCAAAAGCAGCAAAGTTGTTACATCAAATACTTTCAATGTTTTGTTTATAGTAAAGTATCAAGTTGCACTCACTTCTTATCAATCAAGACTCCACAAGTAAAATAAATGGATACACTTCCTTCAAGAGCAGCTGAAGCAGCATTTTCTTCCCAGCATTCATGTGTTAATTTACTGCACACCATCTGCTGTCTGCATTGGATATAATATTGCCCACATATTTTTTCCTGTTCCTCACGTTCTGAATGCTGAACACTGGTAATATTACTTTTCATTTTTATGTGGGGCAGATGTACAAACACTACAGCAACACTGCTAACTCAAAACACTAATCTGAGACGGTCCACATCCTCAAGTTCAGCAATGAATACTCCATCTCTTCCTGTCTGAATAGTCTGAATAGCTAACTTAAGACCTCAAAATATCAGGAGCATGTGTAGTCATTTACAAAAATGTCCACATACCATTAGCAAACAAGGCGATGCATCACAGGAAAGAAAAACTGGCACTCTGGAAATTTGGCTTTTACCAAAGGATACAGTTTTGCCTAATTTGCTAGAGTTCTCTCAACTTGGGAAGCCACAACAGCACAGAGGATAACACAGTGCCAATACATTCTCAGAGCACATTGTCATGTGTGCTAAAGCAAAGCACAAAATTGCAGAGAAGCAGCATGCAAATGCATGACTAGACTTTCAACAGTGGCAAAAAGATGGAAATGGCACCTGGCCTTTTAATGCTAACATAATTGTTACGTTAGTTTCACATGCAAAATTATGAGGTGGTTGAATGAATTTCTGTCAGCAGTGTCTGACCCACCACATGGGACATCCACAATATCAGAATCTTAATTTCACATGACAGTTCTCTACCCTTTGAGCAAACCGAGAAAGTAGTAGGAGAAGAATGGTGCCATCTTCCACCTGGACCTGTTACTGAAGCAAAATGGAAACATCTGCTTTGATACTAGGTTTGAAAAAGGCATTTATGACAGAACCACAAAAATAAGCAAACATTTAGACTTGGGAAAAATACATTTAGTCCTGAAATGAGTCTCCTTGTTGACTACAGAGCTTCCTGCGATTTTCCCCACAACCTAATTTCACTCCTAGCACCTGTTCATCCCATAGCTACTGTTCTCTCCAACTCAGATTTAATTTTACATTTTTATGCCTTGCCTCAGCTCTTGCTCACACTGTTATTGTTCCACACCAAAAGGGTTGGAAAGTGATACCACTAATTCATTAAAGTAGTCATTCCTCTTTAGAGTTTTAATAGCAATTAAGAATTCTGAAAAACAGGGTCAACTGTTTTTCCTAAATTTCATCCTAGTTCACCACACTTTTCCTCCAATACTTAGGAATCTGGATACATGTCAAAATATGGTCATGAAATGGAATTTCCTTAAATTCCAGGCAAACAAGTTTATTTCCCAAGTCTGTTGTGCAAAACTGAATGCCACATGTCAGATGAAGGAAGAGGATTTTACACATTAATGAGTTCTGGACAAAAAACAGTAATTCATTTAGTTCAGTATTTCAATCAGAATTTCAACCTTATCATCATGAATTTCTTTTTTAAAAACCCTTCTAATCTGAAATTGAGTACTGCATACTGAGGGACAGTAACTGTAGAAATGTAAGCGAATCTGAAAGCACAAAAAGGCCTTCACTCCAAGAAGCATTAATTCTGAGGAGAAAAAATAAGCACTTTTCTCCTTTTTAGGTGGCACTGAAGACTGAAGGAGAAACCAAATGCTGAAGACAGAGCTTTTAAAGAGAGAAATCACTCCAAATGACTAGCTCATTTTTTGATCGAATTTCTTCTTCGTTCTCATAGGCAGTATCTGTAGAGGCATGACAATGACAATGTAGGAAGATGCTGTTATATCTACACAGCAACCAGCTAGGCTTCATGAAGTCTGAAATACATTATTGTTCTCTGGCTGCTGAAATGCCTCTGGGAGTAACAAATGTACACCCTCTTCACAGTGTTTTAACAGAGTATCGTGAAGTCTGAAATACATTATTGATAGGTTGTCCTCTGGCTGCTGAAATGACTCTGGGAGTAACAAATGTACACCCTCTTCACAGTGTTTTAACAGAGTATATGCAACACAGACACATCATTTGAGATAATAACCCCCTCACTAAACCCAAAAGTCACTCAAGAGAAATGGAAAAAGTTTTTGTAATTAACTAGGTAGTAAATGAAAAACACAGTCTATTTCAGACACAAAGAACACAAGTACTTGTGAGAAGACAAAACACAACACATTCAAGAAAAAAAAAACTGTCCAAAACGATGAAATGCTTGCTACATACCTGCAGAAACAGGAGAACCCAAAATAGGTCCAACGTTGCTGGGAGGAGGCAGAGCTGATGGAAATCTCATTTGTGCTTCTCCACCATACCTAAAGTTTGCAAAACCAAAAATTCTCAACATGTCATACACAGCCCATTCAGTTTTCATGCCTTTGAGAATTAACAGCAATTCTGGGATTCTTTTAAAATGGGAAATAAAAATTCCAGAATAGTTTTTAAGAGAAATTTACCAATTCCTAAGTCAGGCTTATGCTTTAGCATCTTCTCAAGGTTTACTTCTACAGGGAGGTGGAAAGAAGGGCACAGTTGAGATGACGCATGGTTGTCTTTCTATCATCCACAGGTAACTTCTATTAATCTCTATCCTACAGTGTTACATGAACACTTTGCTATGTCTTCCCTTGCTAATTCCAGAGTTATAATCCACATTTTGTTTCAGATTTTGTGATAAAATTGAATTTAATGACAAGCAACTATTCACAACCTACTGAAAACAGCTTACTGACTTTAACACCTGCACAAGTTTTGACAAAGAACTATTAAGTTTTTGGGAACACAACACTCTAAGCTGTACATTTTATAATCACTCTCAACAGCCATATCTTACCAAGAACTCTTTTCTCTCCCTCTTGGACAGCCAAGAGACCCACAACATAGGGTCACAAGAACCTCATGAGGTTCAACAAGACCAAGTGCAAGGTGCTGCACATGGGTCAGGGCACTGCCCTACAGAGCACACACTGGGGAAAAAAACCTCATTGCGGGCAGTCCTGTGGACAAACACTTAGGGGTTCTCATGGATGAAGAGCGGGAAATAAACCAACACTCTGCCCAAAAAGCCAACACTATTCTGGGCTGCATCAACAGAAGAGTGGTCAGATGATTCTCTTCTTCCACCCTGTCCTTGTGATACCCCACATGCACACCCTAACTGCATCCAGCTCTGGGGTCCTCAGTTCAAGAAAGACTTTGGACCCACTGGAGCAGGTCCACATGAGGCCATGAAGACCATGAGGGTGCTGGAGCAGCTCTGCTGTAAAAACAGATTGAGAGCTAGGGTTGTTCAGATGGGAGAGAGGACTCTGGGGAGACCTTATATAGCACGACTTCAAGTGTGTCTTACAAAAATCAAGGGAAAACAACTTTCACAAGAGCAGACAGTGACAGGACAAGAGAGAAGGGTTTTAAACTAAAAGATGAAAGACATTTAAGTTAGGTATTAGGAAAAATTTCTTTACTGTGAGGTAGGTGATGCACCGGAAGAAGTTGGCCAAAGATTCCATTCCATTCATTAAAGTATTCAAGGCTAGGATGGTAGGGGCCTTAAGCAACATTATCTAGTGGGCAATATCCCTGCTCAAGGCAGAAGGGTTGAAACAAGGTGATCTTTAAGGTCCCTTCCAATCCAAACAATTTTGTGACTCTCTGTATACATCAACTTCTTTAGGGCAGCTAATGAAAATACACATATTGGCATCATACCAAGGATCTGCAGCACTTAAGATATATGGGTTAGAATTTAATCTTCCAGAGCGGAAGCTCTTAATTCATCACTTAGATTGTACTGGAAAAAACATACCAAACTAAACCGCAACAACCACAGCTAAAGCAACCAACGAACCAAAAAAAAAACAGCCACAAAACCCAAAACCACTACCACATCACAAACAAAAACATTCACACCTATAACCAAAAGTCACCAGGCCCTGAACTGGCAGCAGGTTAAAAAGCCTGTATGTGTGTTTAGTGACCATTTGTCCTAAATTACAATATAAAAATGTATTCTATTCCGATCCTCGAGAGCTGCTGAAACCAGGAGAGGCATTGTTTTTTCCTTATCTCCCATTAATAGGCCCATCAATGTCTTGCCACTGACTCAGAAATTACTCCCTCCAGGAGCCATTTCTGTTTAATGGGCAATTCAAGGACCCACTGCATGACTCAGAATGGTATCAACCCATAGCGAGATAGGGAGGAGGAGCTAAGCATCTCCACCTGGATATAATCTGGGATTTGGGACAGAACAGTCAGTCTTTCCACTGGATTACCAGAGGAACGGCTGCCCTTACCCACTGGTTTCCAGAGGACAAGATCTACCAGGTAATTTCTATAGGATCACCACTTTAACAAGACCATTTCATCTGCACTGCTACCACCACCCTAACTAGCAGGGTGTCAGGTTGTATTCTGACTCCGTCAGTGCTTCTTCTTTTGTATTGTTGCATGTATTTGGTTTTTTCCCTTTTCCTAATAAATTGTATTTCCGACTTGGAGTCTCTCACTGGTTTTGCTTTCAAACCAGAACACCATAGTGATCCTGAGCATAACATTCAGAATGACAGACATAATTAAAACTTACCTGAAGAATGCTCGAGTAGCCCAGGCAGATACTTCTCTATCACATGCAGCATTAGAACAGGCCAAAATAAGGCAAGTGGCACAGGCCTGATCCTCCTAGAGGATATTACAATGTTAGTGAGCATATTACAATGTTAGTGTATATCAAGTTGTTAAGAAATGTATAGAAGTTATATTACTCAATAACTAAAATGGTAAATACTTTCTGCATAATTTTATTTAGAAACCAGGGAAATCAGCTCTTCTGAATTATAGATAAGAAGTGAATCCTAGCAAATTATTCCACTCCATTAGGTAAGATATTGCTATACAGTTTTTGCAAACCCAGTGCTACTATTGGTAAGGAACAATCTCCATGCCTGACATTTAAATATTACTAAGATTCATGCAATTTTGACAAACACAAAAACATAAATTACAATTGTGTTTGAAGAAAAAACACTTGTAAAAATCAGTGTTTGCATATTCTAATAAGCTGTTACAATACCAATTATGTCCTTTCCAAGCACAAGAGAACAGATTGCAATGAACACTCACTACAGAAATTACACAATATTAATATTAATTATAATACTAGTCATATTAAAATTGTAATCAACTATAACCAAGCTTCTGCTTGTTTCTCTTAAGTTGCTAATAAAAAAGAATACCCAGACCAACATTTCTACTGGCCTTCAAAATATAAAATGCAGTGATAGGAATTCAACTTTTTTAGAAACTCTTCTTCTCCTGCTCTCAGATGAAATTCTTTCTAAACTAAGAAGTGCACTACACTTATACATACAAGACATACAGATTTCAGGGAAAATAAATTACACATTTGTTTTTAGATATCATAAAATAAGAAATTATTTCTCTATTCGATATAGCTTTATGTAGACAAAAGAAAAAAAATTACCAATCACTTTAATTGGTAAATGAAACATTGACCAGAAGACTACAGCAACAATGAAAAAGTGACAAGTCTTCCATTTTTCATAACACATCAAAAGCTCTTACTTGATGCAACTTGAAAAATCTCTCAATCTCCTCTCCATCTCCACCTGTATTGCTCACAAGCAGATGCCGCAGCTGATCAACAGGTCTGAGTTTATGAAACATAACGCTTCCCTAAAAGTAAGGCAAAGCAAGTTAGGCTAAAGTTGTCTTAAGTCTGTTTCATCAGAACACACCCATCTCCATGACATTTATTTTTGGCATTCTGAGTCTTCCTCCACTGCAGCACTAGATAAAAACATACCTGGTCTCCAAAGCCCAGTTCCCAATCACTAGTGAATCAAGGAAAGCAGGCAAGTACTGCAATGGTTAAAAACTCTCCTTAAACTGAGTTAATTTTGCTATTCGTAGCCTAGCACAAAGCACGGAATTACATTCTGCATATGCAAGTATATGCAGAAAAGAAAGGCTTTGTGTATCCTGCAAATCCTGAAAACTGCCAGAAAGAAAAATGCTTGAAGAATTCAAGGCATGGTAAGACTTCACATTAATCACCTTCCCTGCATTCAAACTAACTACTGGAAAGTGCCCAATTAATGCCTTAACAAAACAGTCGCTATTAAACAAATTCTGCTTGCAGGCCTAGAGTTTGCAAAACATTAATATTAATTTAAGCACTATTTTAAATAGCCTATTGGTCAAGATATAGAGTGCCAAAAATATTGCTAAATAGAATCAGAAAAGTAGACAAGTTGGCTTTCTTTTCTTTTTTTTCCCTTTCTGTTCTTTATTATTGTTTCCTAAAACCCTCTTAAAAAATCTCTCCTAGGACTTTTACTATGATAAATAAGAAATTACTAATTCAAATTTCAATTGCCAACAATATTTACTTGAACTATTTTTCTGGGCAGACAGTGATTGTTTCAATTTCGCATAACCAAGGCTAAAGGAACTCCCCAGATTTGTATCTGCAAGGATTTCTGGAGAGCAACAAACACTATTAATACCCTGTATAAAAGAAGTTGATCTAAAACCTTTGAGTAAATTTAAAATAGGTACAGATAGTTCCAACAAACTTCTTCCTGATTCCTTTTTATGTTCAAAATATAATCCTTAAAATATATCTAAAATGAATCATGTACAGGTTTAGATGTAAAGTCCAATTTCATACTTAATTCTTCTGGTAACCTATGTCAAGAAAAATAATACTCACTTGGGCTGAAAGCAGGACAAACTTCTTAGGTGGCAGCATGTGTTGCTGCACAACAACAGGTGAATCAGTTATGGGAATAATGTCTTTATTTAGCGGTGTTACAATCTTCTGAACTTTAAATTCATCGATAGCAGAAAGAGCCCAGGAATGTCCATCAACACGGGTCGTCATCTGAAAAACAGATAGATATTATTCACAGTTTGGCAGCAGCAATGTGTTTTGCACATTCATGGTAATGCTTTACTATTTACTATTTAAAATTGTACAGAACAGAATCTGCTCCTCACACAAGAGAACCCAACAAAAATAAGTTCTTGTACTGTTTAACAAAGTTACCACCAAATTTACAGCTATACATACACTGCTGCTTTTAGGAGAAAGGGAATAATACATTGCTTCTTTTGGGGGCTCGGGATATTGTTTTACATTTAAATGTAAAACAACTTGCAAAGTGAGGCTACTACAATATAAACAGCAACCATCTACTAACCACATTAGAACTAAGCACCGTAGCCACCATGAATTTAAAAGATTTCTTTAAAAAATAAAAGAAAGCTCCAAGTGAATTAAAAATGTTTACAAGACCTTTGCAGTACTTCAAATATAACTCAGGAAGAGATATATGCTAGTGAAGACATTCCAGAAATTGATGTATGCTAACCAGAAGGAATTGCTGCTCAAGAACAGGCTGCAGTTTTGTTTGGGAAACCTAGCTGCTGCTGCCAGATGCCTTGGGAAAAAAGAGGTTGGCACTTGGGATATTCATGTCTAAGTTTTTGCGGGAAGGGATCCGAAACAACTATTAAGTTCTTTTGTAAGTTATTAAACATCAGATTAATCAACTTCAATTGACTTTGAAGCTTTTAACTTACATAATCCCTTCATTCACTCCAATGCTGCTATTTCTTCAGTAACACAATTTTTGATGCGTCACTCCTCTACCTCAGAAGACTTGAAACATCTTTCAGAGATGAAACATGTTTTCCCTGAACTGATACATAAGGCAACTAACCCCCTCCAAACTTCTCTTACAAACCCACTTACATAACAATCAGGAAAATGAAAGTCAGAAATCATCCCACCATGAAATAATGAAGACATTAATCATGTGTGGATTTTAATGAATATATGGCATGTAAGTTTAAATAAGGAATCACAAAGTTTCTAGCATCTACATTTTAAACAACCTTTATCAAAATTTATACTGATCAACACCATTATGGACCAAGGGCCATGTTTTTCTGTCCTTGTGCACAAAATGCAGCATTGCTACAGACAATAGTATTCTCAAACATATTAACTAGAAGTCAAGTCTTAGAAGTTAAGGCAATTGCTTTTGACATAAAGGTTGCATCAAGCTAGAAAAGTATGCTTGAACTAGGGATCCCGACTAAGGGAGGCTCATTCAGCTTTGTAGAATTTCCAAACTCCTCATGAAATTTTCTGTCACCTACTTATTTCTTGCAGACAGTATGACTCAGGTATCTGTTATTAGGAAAGAAAACATAATATGTAGATTTCATCAAAATCATAAAGTCTGCTTTATACCTGCGTTTCCATCATTGGCTTTTGAAAAGGGAATGAATCATGATTGACACACCACAGGATGTCATTATCTTCATTTTCTGAAGCTGCCATCAGCAGGACCCCTAGCAAGAACAGCAGTAGTAAGTCCATATTAGAAGCAATCATCATGCATTAAATGCAAACTCATTAATTCATTCCTAACTTAGCAAAACTCAATCTTTAAGTCATTATCATACAATCTGAACAGCAACTAATATCTGCTGAATTTCTATGTCAGATGGTACTTCAAAAGGTCACTTTTAACACCATTTGCCATCTAAAAGGTAAAACAGATGTTTATAGGGATCAACGTAATAGTGACTGTCACACACAAAGAATAATCTCATTTGAGCCATGTTCCACTGCCTACCTTTGCTATAAAGAGCTCTGTGAACCTTTGCAGGCTTCTCTACATTCGAAGAAGCTGAAAATCCAGGTGGCAAACGGACATGGACCAAGGTTAACATGGAAGGACGAGCTGTTGGATGTTTAAATTGTGACGTACTAAAATATAGTCGGACACCTGAACAAAAGATAAGAAAGGTCACAAACTGTGCAGATACCATTTATCTATTTAAGTAGAGTGGAATTAGCATTGCTTTTTTACCTGCATGTGTGATTGCTAGTAGTTGACAGTCTATGGATTCAGAATTTTCAATCACTGCTATTTGAATAATAGGCTTAAATACAGAACGATCAATTGTTCTGAAAAATAGAACAAAAAAGCCCAATACACTTTTAATCCAAAGAAACGTGCAAATTCTTCAAAATTATATTGTGAAACTATGGGTCTCAAAGGAAGCCTCTTACATTGTAACTGTCATGAACATACCTGGCAATGCTCCCTGCAGCAGAAACTATAGCATTTTGTGAAAGAGAAGTTACTCTGGTCATTCCTTGACCATCTTGCCCCAAATCATAAACCTGCAATTCAATAACACAGCTTAGTGATTTATGAATTAATTAATAAATTCAGCCTCACTAATCAAGAAGTAACTCAAGCTGTATTTTTATTCCGTACTCATGCTTCCACAGAATTGAGGCTACTCTTTCCTCAGAAAAGAAGTTTTTCAAATCTTCAGCATGAACATTGCCACAAAAAAATAAACACAAGTAAGGGCCTGACATAGCTACAGAGAATTCTCAGGTACTGAAGTAAATTTACAGAGGTACCTGTACACTATTACACACATTAATAACAGACCAAAGAGTCATAAGAAGTCACATACTTGCAGGACTCCTTTTTCTGAGCGGGTGTATAAGATATTTCGGGAGTTGTCAATGGCAATTTGAACTACAGGATCTGGAGGAAGAGGAAAAAAACAGAGAACCAGCAAATCAACACCAGACTTGGGAAAGTAAGTTTAGGGACAGAATGTCTATAAAATAATGAACTCAGCTCACAAAAACTGCACTTTCATATAGGACTGCTGCTGTAAGCGATTTAAAACAGCTATCAAATAACACAACTGCTAGTAAACAAACAACAAAAAAAATCCCAGCGAAAAAACCTGTAATTTCAAAATAATTTTTCACTAAACAGTGAAAGAAGGTAAGATTATTCACTTACTATTTTCCATGTTCATGGTGATACCACTAAGCACCTATTAATTTTGTGCTACATATCACTTTAGTTAGAAATGTCAAAGAAATATCAGTTTTTTTCCAGGCTTTGCTATCTACATCCTGAACTAAACACACAATCTGTCTTGATTTTACAGAATCACAAGATTGGAAGAGACCTTCAAGATCATCGAGTCCAACCCGTGCCCTAACATCTCAACTAAACTATGGCACCCAGTGTCACATCCAGTCTTTTTTTCAACACATCCAGGGGTGGTGACTCCACCATCTCCCCAAGCAGGCCATTCCAGTACTTTATCATTCTTTCTATAAACAACTTTTTCCTAACATGCAACCTATATTTCCCTTTGCACAGCTTAAGACTGTATCCTCTGGTTCTGTCAGTTGCTGCCTGGAGAAAGAGGACATTCCCCACCTGACTAGAGCCACCTTTCAGGAAGTTGTAGAGAGAGATAAGGTCACCCCTGACTCCATACAAACTGTTCCATCACCTTACCAGGTACTGAGGTCAGGCTAACTGGCCTATAATTACCAGGATCCTCCTTCCCACCCTTTTTGTGAATAGGCATCACATTAGCCAGCTTCCAGTCATTTAGCACCTTTGTTCAATTCTTCTACAATAATGAGCCACTGCAAGTATCAATGACAATAACTAAGTACTCTGAGTAAGCAAAATATTCAGACTGACATCTTGGTAGCATTATTTAAAAGATTACATTAAATTATTGGCTAATAAGAACTTTAATATCAGTACTTACCATCCTCTGAGAATGTGAACTGTAGCAATGAAGGAATAAGAAAAGACAGCGCACTCTTTGAATGATTAATTTTTCTACAGCGCTGGCTAAACCAGCCTGCTTCAGCCTACAATTTAAAACAAATACAGCATTGAAAGAAAAAGCAAAAAAAACCCAAACAAACTAGGAGCGATATTAAAAGTCATTCAAAGGACAAGTATGAAAACAAGTAAAGATCTAACTGCAAACTTTGATTTAATTGAACAAGTATGTATTATTCAATGGAAAGAAAACAGTGATCATTAAAACAAAAATTTTGCATAAAAAACTGTGATCTGGAGGAAGAGGAAAAAGAGTGCAGATAATGCAATTTGAACTTTTGAAGTTGACCAAAACTGCACTGCTATTCCCCACACAAACACTACTTCTTCAAATAAAATGCATCTACCCTAAGCTGGTGTATGACCAAGACATGCAACACAATTACAGAAGAAAAGAGACCACAAACTTGACCTGTTTTAGAACTATTATCGCTGAGATCCCACAACAGTGAAACAATGAAACAATCCTGTTGTTATGAATAGAAAGTTGTATTTTTTTAAGTTTCGGAGTTTAAAAAAAAAAAAAACCAAAAAAAACCAAAACCACTCGGACCCGTCAGACCCCTTTAGGTTCGCTGCCGAAGAAAAGCCCTTAATCACCCGTTAATGGCCGGTGATTAACTATTGTTCCTCTGATGCTGGCCGTATGCCAAAAAGATACCAAGGGAAACCCTCCAGGGTAAAGAGAATGGGCAGTGACACCAGAGACAACATGCAAATAAGAATGCAGTGCACCCTGGGTTTTTACAGTTTTACAATTTTCACAAAAAAAAACCCTAAAATCACGAGCCAACAAGTGACTTAAGTGACGTCTAAGGATGGGAGCATAGTCCCGTACCTGCTTGGACCTTTTTGTTTCTCACCCTAACCTGAAAAGAAACTGATTAAAGAGACCCCCCGGGTTTTTAAACAAACAAACCAAGGACTCCACGACTCTCCCGTGAGGACAGAGTCCTCAATTCTGTCTGCAGACCAGCGGACAAAGCTGCATCACCCTCCTTCTTCGTGCCACGCCTGGGAGCAACGGCGGCGAGGGCGCAACCCGTCGATTTCTCCCCACCTGAGCTGATTCTTCTTAATAAAGGCATTAAAAAGGAGAAAGATCTCCTGCCCATTTATTTCACCTCTGTGTAAAAACAACAGTCACCTGGTATGCTACTTCATATAAGCAGCCATCTTTTCCCGCCAGGAAGATCCTCCCGTTATCAGTGGATGTGATTGCCAGGATGTAGGTGTTGTCAGTAGGGAGCGAATACAGAGGATCTGGTAGCAGCTGCATTCCTCCAGACATGCTGTCATTGAGTGATCCAGTACCTTCAGTAAATAAAAAATCATAAATCCTTTTTAGTTTTTAAGCTGTTTTAATAAATGGTACAAGTCTGTGATAAGAAACATTTCAGAAACTGGAAAAACTACAGAAAATTTAATAGTCATGAAAATATTCTCAAACAGCTTTTGTCCATGTGAACTGCAGAGTAACAAATCCATTCTACGTAGGTTTCCAAGGAAGAAAACGCAATATTTTTCATTTCTGTAGACTGTTCTCTCCTCTAAATCACACCAAGTCCAAAACGAGGTTTCTACTTGTTTTCTCTTTCACACTGACACATTATTAAAAAAAAAAAAAAGTAGCATGATTCTCTCACTTTTACCAAACAATTTTTTCTCTTAGCATATATGGCATAAAAACATGCTATCAGGTTCTCAATTTTAGTGGTTGGAATACAAATGCCAACAAAGTTAATGAACTCTATTCACAGTTTCAAGATTCATGCACCTATCTTCTCTCCCTCTCCAACATCCTGTTTAATTAATAGGGGGACCTGTTTCAAAAGCTTTTTTTTACATTAAATAGGTGAGTAATAAAACCCAATGCTTCTCATGGAGTCCATGATCCAGAAAGTGCACATACCACAAAAATTATCTTCCCTGCTTGTAACATGATTTAAAGATTTAAAAATAAGCAAGGCACTTGGCACAGGGGGTTTTTTAACTTTTTTGAATGACTACTAATAAAATCGCCATGTGTAAATACACATGGGAATTAACACACTGGGGAAGGGGAGAAGAGAGTATTACCTGATTGTAGATTAGAACAATGAAGCCCTAAAATCACAATATCCACAGGAGTAGCCAGAACAAGTAAGTGTCGTACATGAGGCTGGAAGATACCTAAATAAAAAAAGAAAATTTTAGTTGGCATCCTGCTTCTCTGATCATAATGACGTAAGCAAATAAATCCACTGGAAAGCCACATCAACTGATTATACGAACAGTATAATAAGTCCAATAATGAACAGTATAATCAGTAATTATACTGATTTGAACAGTCATATGAACAGCCTAATGATCTGTGGAATTCTAGAATTAGAAAGGAGTATCAACCAGCAGCTCAACTTCCACCTCATGACACACAGGACATTTAAAACAACACTTTTCTCCCCAACATGCTTCTTTTAAACTCAATTCATTTGCCAATTCAACTTTGACCTTAGTGTTATCTTAGCAGTAGATACTGAAATAACTGGGAGAGCTAGAAACCAGAATCTCATGGAAATTATCACTTGAATATGTAAATTTATAAACAAATGTTAAAGCATGATGTGGCAAAAAAATATTATTTTTGGATCATAATTCATTCTTAAAAGTTTCTAAAATCAAAACAAACCCATATAGTCTGTGTATACATATATATATATACACACACAAAACACAGATTTATACATAACATAGAATCACAGGCTGGAAAAGACCTCCAGGACCACTGAATCCAACCTTGAGACTGAACACCACCAGGTCAACTAAACAATAAGCACCAAGTGCCACATCCATGCATTAAATACATATGCATGTTAATACCTACGCATATATAAAATGAAAAACGTATTTTGGCTTTTATATTACCTTACATTGCATTATTTGCATAAAATACAAATGCATATATACATAAAGACTGAAAAAAGTACACAGAAGGTTCAGTACTGTCCAATTCTAATCTCTGTCATAATATTCCTTACCTGCCTTTGGCTTTACAAGGCCCACTGCAAGAATAGTTTCACTGAGGCCATCAAAATAAGCCAGATCTCCTCTGTCAATAAATACACAAAAAACTGCATTAAATTGTTCATATAACTTCACATAAAAACAAGTACATTAAATCAATGTATATTTCAAAATTATTAAGGCTTTTGCAACACTCTGAAGCCATCTACATCTTTCAGCGAAAGCAGGTCATTTGAGTTGCTTGAAGCTCCTACAGTTGATTTTCAAAGCAAATCCAACTGCAGCATTTTGTATTTTTGGATTTTGTTAATTCATACAGTCTACTCTGAAATACAGTGCAGCATCTGCAATACTGATTAACATCAAGAGAAGAAAATCACATGGGATTTTTTTCCCCATGAAAATTATCTGATGCAAAAATTCCCAACTTCTTCCCCACCATCTACCACTAACACCATGCAGTCTTGTTTTCTTTGGGAAATGCATTTCATACGCTCTGACACAATGTAAATTTATAGATAGTAGCTATTCTGAACTTTGGGGTTTTTTTAGAAAATGCAACAATATGTACAAAGCAATTCTTACTACACAAATCCCTACTAAGTGGGCAAATAAAGATGCAAACATGCAAACTATAAACTGATCAATGCCATTTCAGAATGTACTGAACTTATGTTCATCCATAAAGTAAGCAAGGATGGAGAGTTTCAATTATGATTGAAACCTCAAAATGAACCTCAAAATACTAATGCCCTATTACTTACTGTTGTGGGAATTACTTGTCACTGCACATGCATCTCAGTACTTACTAAATCTACCTATATAAGTTAGGCAATTAGAGGGATTTTTATCTACTTTTTCAGCACAAGCAAAGCCCTTGCCTAAGAAGAGCAGTAACTTTAGGACATTAGATATGTCTGACTCAAAGCAAATACATTTTCCTTTCTCTCACCTGTGGATGATTTGGCATCAATACTACTAACTCTTACAGATCATATGCTTACTATTCAAAAGTTTTAGTAAAACCTAAAAGGAATTAACATCAGTTAAACTGAACAGCACACCTCCATGTTTCCAGTAAACAATCTCCCACTGCTCCAGAAGTTGCTTACTTCTGGTATAATACTAATAGAACAACATCAGGAATGCATCCCCTACGTACCCATCCTCATAGTTCCACATGAAGATGTCACTGTCAATGGTCAGCCAAGCTCTGCTTATCTCTGGAAATACTCCCATCATACAATTGCACTGCATATCTGGAGCACTGCTGATGTAAGGACTAAATGCATTTTGGGTAGCAATAGCAAATCCTCTTCAAAGCATTTTTAAAAAATCATTAAAATATAGTATTACACAAACTTCACATTTCTATTCTTCATTTAGAAACCAATTCCACCAACAACTCTAGCAGATGTGCCCTGTTACCACTGAGAGTGTTATTAAGAGAACCTGAACAACATTGAAGCTTTTTGCGGGGAGTCTGACAAAAAGATTGGGGAAGAAAAATATGGAGGAAAGCTGTTCCTAATATTACTTCTTACACAATCTAGGACATTTGTTTACATAAGGATACGTCCAAACTGCTCCACTAGCTCTGGTGGAAGTGGGACTCTGCGGACTGAGCTGATTTCTGGAAGATTGGGTATTGACAACAAACCTGGTCCTTGTAAAGGATAATCCATATCTGACATACCAGATACAGTAGGGCTACCTACAAATAAGAAAAAAAAATCAAATGCCTTGATGTTGCAGAGACTTTAAACATGTAAATAAAAAAATCTCACAAGATACACACGGACAGTGGTTTCTGTAGGAGCAAAACCACAAACAACAAATCTAAGTCTCAAATGAGGTAAGAGCAAACAGATTTGCAAACATTTATAATAACTCACCTGGACTCCAGCCTGCTCTTTACTCCCTTTTCTCTGTGATACCCTGCATTGCTTTTTCTATTGTATGGCCAGACATGAACAAGCCAGAAGCACATTCCTTCACCTAGAAAGGCTGTGTCTACTCTCACACCCGACTTAAAACACCTATATATATTCACTGTTTTACCTGCTGTGTATCCACGGCCTGCCAGAGCAGCTACACTGTGGCTATGCTATCACTGCACAACAGAAAGCAGATGCTTTTTGTTTATATCGAACCGACTTAAGACACCTATATATATTAACTGTTTTACCTGCTGTGTATCCACGGCCTGCCAGAGCAGCTACACTGTGGCTATGCTATCACTGCACAACAGAAAGCAGATGCTTTTTGTTTATATCCAGCCACTTCTGGATATATCTGACTAGAATGCCTCTTCAGAGCCCATTTTGCCAGCCAGTCAGCACTACTGAGAAAGAAATGCTGTCTCCGTGTGTTGAGGAGGACAAAACGAATTTTTGGTGGGAGGAAGTACATCTTATACCATAAGTGTGTCACAAGACTGCAGACAAAAAAGAAAGTCAAGCTTAAGAGAGCTTTCCAGGCTGCGTGCAACTTAGGCATGCTGGGCGGCACACGGCTACCATAAGTGCATTCTGCACGGGACGTCCCAACAGCAAGAATGGGAAATTAGAGCCGTTTCCGTCACGTTTCAGAGGGACAGAAGGCACCTGAAGCCCACACGTGGTGCCTGCAGTGCTCACATCCACAGCCCTCACCCGCGCACCGAAGCGGACACCGCACGGCCCCACCCCGCGACCGGGACGCCTCCTCACGCCCGGCCCCAGTGCCCGAGCAGGGCCCGCAGCCCGCACGCGTGTCCCGCCGGGCCGCGCCGGCCGAGGCCGCCCCGCGCCGGGGCCCGGGGCCGCAGGGATCCTCTTCGCCCACCTGGCGCCGGCACCGCCAGCAGCTCCGACAAGTCCGGGTAGCAGCGGTCATCCTGGATCTGCCGGTCGATGATGCGGCCGGCGATCTCCAGCGCCTCCTGCGCAGCGGGCGCGGCGGGGCTCGTGGCGGCTGGCATCGCGACAGAAGGACGGCGGCCACAGAAGGACGGCGGCGACACGGCGATGGCGGGGCCGCGCTCTCGCGCCGCTCCACCGCCCGCCCAATCCCGGCAGGCCCCGCGCGCCAGGCCGCTTCCGGCGGCGGGAAACGGGGGAGGGGAAGGGAAGGGAAGGGAAGGGAAGGGAAGGGAAGGGAAGGGAAGGGAAGGATGGCCTGGCACAGGCGGTCGCTGCCGGCGCGGATCAGTGGAAGAGCCGACCGAGAGGGAACCTCATCAGTGCTTCAATATCTCAGGAGGGAGGAAGGGATGCCAAAGGGATGAACCAGGCTCTGCGCGGTGGTGTTGAGCAAGAGGGGAAGAAGCAATGGGCAGAAACTAACGCACAGGAAGCATTAGCATGAGGGAAATTTTTCAAATTCCCATCTGAGCGTGAGGAAGAAGTTCTTTATTGTGCAGTGCCCGAGCACTGGAGCAGATTGCCCAGGGAGGCTGTGCCGTGTTCCTCACTGGAGATACCCGATTTGTTTGGGTGTGCCGTGTGCTCTGGGATGGCCCGGCTCAAGCAGGGAGGCCAGAACAGATGGCCCGCAGTGGTCGCCAGCCTGACCCATCACAGCTCGAACAGGCTGCGTGCATCCCCGGTGCCCTCAGGGCCACCTCAGGGACAGGCATGGTCTGCTCTGCAGCCCCCCAAGGCACAGGGTGGCCCCAAGAAGAGCAGTGGGAAGCGGCTCCTGTCCTCTAAGGTGGTCCTGGGCAGCTCCCTTCCCGCCCCGGTGACAGCCCAGTCAAAGGCAGGGTCTAAGATCACGCATATATCACATATATACTGGATCTCTCAAAGGTTGGACCCATCGATCTCAGAGATCTTTTCCAACATAAATAATTCAGTGGTTACTTGCTGCCAGCTTGATGGGATACTGTGGAATGACAGTATAGCTCAGATTGATGCAGACATGCAGATTTGGAAAGAAAATCCAAGGCAGACGAGCAGCTGCTGGAGAGGTTTCAGCAAAGACAGCAGCAGTAGTAGTAGTAGTATACTACTACTACTACTATATTAATTATTTTCATACAAGAAAATATAAAAATATATCACGTATATAATTTAGATATATAAGATATATATGTAATACTTGTATATACCAACAGAATATAAGATTTGTTATTCTAGTAGGTTGTAATAATATGAATATATAGTAGAATTAAGTAATAATAATATTATAATGATTAGGGATCTGGAACATCTCATTTACAAGGAAAGCCTGTGAGAACTGCCTCAGTCTGGAGCAGACTGAGAGGGGATTTTATCCATGTATATAAATATCTCAAAAGCAGATGCCAAGAGAATGGTGCCAGATTCTTTTCTATGGTACCTAGTAATAGGATGAGGTGCAATGGCCATAAACTGAAACAGAAGTTCTAGCTCAACATGAGGATGAACTTCTTTGCATTGAGGGTGGCAGAGCATGGGAACAGAATGCCAGGGAGGTTATGGAGTCTCCCTCTCCGAAGACATTCAAACCCTATCTGAATATGCTCCTACGTAGCCTGCTTAAGGTGACCCTGCCTTGGCAAGGGGCTTGCACTAGATGACCTCAAAAGGTTCCTCCCAGCCCTAAAAATCCTATGATTCTGTGATTTTGTGTGCATTGATACAAGCCAAAACCAAGCTTAAATCAGGCTCCTCCAGACTTGAGCCCCTCAAGATCTGAATACAGGTCTGAGTCCAACTTTGCAAATTTTTGTTGTTGTTGTTGTTGTTCATCTGTAACTAGCTGGACAGTAATGATTGTGCAGTTGTGTTGTGAACATTGTACACTTGGCTAATCTTTTGTTTTGAGGAAAAGAGAAGACAATCCCAAGGTGAATGGGCTGGCTGAACAAAAACCACCAGAACTGAAGTCAGCAGGACTGAGCAGTAACTGGGGGGGAAAGGTAATTCCAAGAGTGAGTGATCATGTCCCATTAGCCACCTACTCAAAAGAGATGCCAAACTCAACTAGGAGAACAGCACCTGCACTAATACCAGGAGAAAGAAGGATATACAACCAGCAAATAATGGTTTGAGTCGTAGTTAATAAAGTTATGTAATTTGTACTGATCAATGTTGATACCTTTGTTTTTTAAAATGTATAGATAGTGTAAAGCTCTGGTTATCAGGAGGCCAGCCTTTTGTGAGTTAACATCCACCTCCTTACTCTGCACAAGCGAGAATAAAGAAACAGAAATACACTAATAGAAACCCCTCACTTCAGTGTGCAAATTGCATACTGGGTAACAAGCCCATGTTCAGGACAACATGGGGACTCCCAAGGCATGCACAGTGCTTCTGTTCAGAGCTGAGGTGTAAAAACAGAGTAAATAGCCTTTGCATGGCACTGGCCTCGTGGCTGCTGTTTTTCAGAATCTGGGGTGACACATCAGTGTGACCATATCAGGTTTTTTACTTTCCAGGGCTGAATTTTTGTTAAGTGATGTGTCTGCTCTGAACAGCATAGGCATTCCCAAAATGTCCTCCCAAATTTTCGGACTGGGAGAAAATTTGGTTTCCAGAGGGGTTTGGTTTGTAAGTGGTGTTTGCTTCCTAGACTGCACTGACTCTCTGCTCCTCAACTGGTCTAGCATCCATCCTGGAAAGCTTCATTTATGGCAGAGGCACATGGCAGAAGAAAGGAAATCCACCCTCAACCTCTGCTTTCCAAATTAAGATTATAAAGTTAAACCTCAAACCCTGCAGGGTTTACATCACTGTTGAGGTTTAACCCCAGCCAGCAACCAAGCCCCAAGCAGCTGCTCATTCACTACCCCACTCCCAAGATCAGTGAGAGAATTGGAAGGGTAAAAGCTGGAAAACTCGTGGGTAGAGGTAAAGAGAGTATACTAGGGAAAGCAAAAGCCACACACAAAAGAAAGTAAAACAAAGAATTAAGTCACCACTTCCCCTGGGCAGTTCGGTGTTCAGTGATCTCCAGCAGAGCAGGATCCCATCAGGCATAATGGTCACTTGGGAAGACAAACACCATCACTCCAAATCTTCCCCCCTTCTTCTTCTTCCCCTCAATTTATATAGTGAGCATGATGTCACATAATCTGGAATATCTCTTTGGCCAGTTTGAGTCACCTATCCTGGCTGTGTCTTCCCAACCTCCTATGCACCCTCAATTTCCCTGCCAGTGTGGCAGTTTGTGAAGCAGAAAAGGCCTTGGCTCTGTACAAGCACCGCCCAGCAACAACAGAAGTATCTCTATATTTCATCACTGTGTTCAGCAAAAATCCAAAACCTAGCCTTGCACTACACTTGTACTACCCACTGTGAAGATTAACTGTACCCCAGCTGAAGCCAGCATAATAGCAAATAAGGAATTTCTCTATCTTCTCAAGATTAAGAAGCTAGTGCCTAGTCACCAGCAGGGTTCCCCAGGGCTCAAATTCAGGGACAGTGCTCTTTAATGTTCTCATAAATGATCTGTTGCAGGAATTAAGTCTGATTATACTAAACCAGGAGGAGCTGTTGACTCCCTTGATGGTAGAGGAGCCTAAGAGAGATTTGGACAGAGAGCTGATCAATCACCAGTCATCTAAAATCTAAAAAGTGCCAGATTCTCCACACAAGACAGAGAAATGGTGGTTGCACAGAGAAATTGGGGGATGAGAGGCTGGATTGCAGCTCCATTAAAAGCAAGCTGAGTTTTTGGGTTGATGTCAAGTTGAATATGAGTCAAGCGTGTGTCACAAGTGACAGCCAAAAGAGCCGACTATGTCAAGGAATGCATCAGGCACAGCACCGCTGGCCAGTCCAGGGAGGTGACCCATTCTACACCACATATTGAGCCCAATGTGGAGTTTTGGGCACCTCAATTTAAGGACATCACACTGTTAGAGTGTGTCAGGAGTACGGGGGCCAAGATGATGAAGAGTATTGAGGCTGAGATTGAAGATGCTGAGGTCACTAGGCTTGTTCAGTTTGGAGAAGGTGCAGAGGGAGCCTCAGGCTGTGGACACCTTCCTCATGGGGAGCAGCGGTCGGGGACGTGCTGACCTCTCCTGATGACCAGCGGCAGGGCAGGAAGAGATAGAATTGTTAAAAGCAGGTTAGAAACTGTTGTAAGATAGTTGGTAATTGTTAAGCCATTGTTAGTTTGGTTGTTATATTGTAAAAGGAGTTAAAAGGGTAATTAGACGCTACTCAAGTACCACATTACGTAATTAAGTGCACCACACCCCCAGCGAAACGAGCCAGCCGGGACAGACCCGTAATGGGCCAATCAAGGGCCTTAAATCTTCATGCAAATAAAAGGATCCAAACAGAACCAATCCAGAGGGACAAAAAAACCTCCCCAAAACAGGATAAAAAGGGGCGTCTGAGCCAGGGAAGCTGCATCGCTGCACCTGGAACTTCGGGGACATCGCTGCTCAAGAAGATCCAGCGCTGCGGCATCCTCGACGGGAACGCTCCTGCTCTGCCTGCGGACCCCCTTGCTACGACCTCGCCTAACCGAAGGACATGTCCTCCACGGAGGGACCTTGTGTCGCTATCCTGGGAAAAAGGCCCGAGGCCCATGTGAGGCGCAGCAGAGCCGGTAAGTATCACCCATCCAGGGGCAGGGCGCGAGGGGACAGCGGGGGAGAGCGTGTGTGTGTGTGTGTGTGTGTGTGTGTGTGTGTGTGTGTGGATGAGCGTGTTTGAGATGGGACCAGCAGCTCAAGCGGCTGAGCCCCCAAGTGAAATGAAGACCTCCTACTACCAAGGTTGTGGTTCTCCCCCATGAGACCGTCTGGGAACTGAGGGAAGCGAAAGAGGGAACACCGAGTGAGGCCCCCCCAGCCGGCACCCGGGCAGGCCCCGTTAAAACCTGACAAGCCGCAGGCGGGTGGGGGCTGTGGAAAAAGGTGTAAGTGACCCGCAGACAAGCCATTGTTCCCCGGGCGGGCGGGGAGCCGTGGTGAAAGAGAGTCACACGCAAACTGCTTCACCTTCCCGGGCGTGTGGGGAGCTGCGGCGAAGGTTTTGAGTCACATGCAGACTCCCTCACAGGTGAACTGACACCAGAGGAGACCAGACTCACGGCCCTTCCCCACCAACTCTTCCCCCAAACTATCAAGCCATTTCCCCCCACCCCCCCTTAACACCTACTTCTCAAAACCTATCTTTATCCCCTCCAATGATCCCCACCTCTCCTTTATCTCCTTAGGGAACCTCCATGTGATTTTTACCCCCTTATATATATCCACCCCCTGGTGCTTTTTCCCCACTGCTTCCTATCCCCACTAACCTGCCGCTTACACAGCCTTAAGTCAGAATAAAATACCTTTCCCTGAGAAGAATCCTCTGGATATATCCCCCAACTTAACAACTGAAACCTCCCAAAATGATAACAAAGAATTAGTGAGCCAGTCAAATGACCCTTCAGATGCTGGCCCTTACTGTAATGCCAGATCAAAAAGTGGTGTAAGGGCAGAGGTAAATCCGGACAGGCTGTGTCAGAGCCCAGGACATCTCTCTGGATGCCCTGGATGTCTCAAAGCCCCGGCAGGGGCTTGGAGACCCTGGTAGGAAGCCAAAGACACCTAGAAATTCGATCTCAACCCATGGAGCAAACTACCAACTTTATATGAAGAATCACAGGTCACGAAAGTTTAAGTAGCATAGTAGTAGCAATCACAGGGTGAAGGGAAAATTTTTGGAGCACTGTACAAGGTTTTGAACCTTGTACAGGGAGGTTTGGGATTTTGTACATGGGGGTCAGGAGTTCCAAGATGGAGGGTTTTGGGTGTGCCCTGTCTTTCTTCTTTCTTCTCCCTGGCATCCATGTTCAGGATGATGTTGGCATTCACAGATTGGTTTAGAGTAGAAAGTCCCTGTCTAACGTAGGTGATAGGTATTGGAAAATAACTGTAAACATAGTATACGTAGTTTTTAGTATAAAAGACAGCACCAGCCCGAGAGGCGGGGAGTGTTCCTCAGACCGACCTGCAGAAGGCCTTGGCAGGCCAGACAGAAAATGTTTTAGATAAAGAAATAATAAACAACCTTGAAGACATGAACCACAGACTTCTCAACTCCTTCTTCAGCTGCTGGGTTGAGGAAAAGAGACTTGTAACAGAGACACACCTCAGGATCTTCCCAACCAGACCACACCAGAGGAAATCCTGAGAACTGGTGTCCCTGGGTGGGCTCCCCACCAGGAGAAAATCCCGAGAACTGGCAACCCAGGTGGCATGAAGGGGCGACCCAAGAGGTGAGCCGTTGGCAAGCAGGCAAGCCACCAGACACTGAATTCCAACCCAAGAAGAGGCACACCACCAGACAGAAAAATCCCGGGAAGAACAACCTGACCCTTGCCGAAACAAATCACCTCGAGCACGGCCCGGACGAGAGGAAGACCAGGAGCACGCCTGGGAATCCTCACCTGTCATCTGCTGGCCAGTGACCAGGACAAGGTCCGGACCGACCTCACGGTGCTTCAGCTTTTGGTGAGACAGGTCAAAATTAAGAACGCTGAGAACACAGGGGAAGCTTATTCCCAGGAACAACTCAGGGAGATTAACGGGCACCTTTATCATTTAGTAACAGGGAAAGATAAAACGGCCTTGAAGCTTTTGGCTCAGGCAGGAACAATGCCGGAGACGATTCCGCGGAATGCCGCGGGGCTCCCTGCCATCAGCAGGGAGCAGCAGTGACCCCCACCAGTCAGGGGGAGGGGTACTGCCCTGCTAACCTCAGGCGGGGATTACTCTTAGCAAGTTAGGAAGAGCACAAACGACTTCCACCAAAAAGGTGTGGGGGTTCGTCATCACCCTTAGGGTCTCCACGGGCGCCTCTACCGGTCCCAGGAAAGCAGTCGGAGCGGGGGCGGAGGAGGAGCGAGCCCTGAGGGGGAGCTGCCTTCCGACCGTGCCGAGGCAGGGATGGCCAGGCAGCTGCTGCCCAGGGAGAGAATTCCTCCCACTGAAAAGGAGCAGGACGATTTAACGTCAGGGTGCAGGGTTCCCTGGGGTCCCTTGAGTCCTCAGAATCCCCAGAACCTCCAGGGTCCTCTGATGCAGACATCCCTCAACCGGTCCCAGGAAAGCTGAAACCAGCCAGTTCCCTCGGTGAGGAGGAAAAGTGGGATCTCGCTTGTAGTCAGGCTCGCAGTTCCAGACTGAGTACACTCACGGCAGAGGGGATCGGCGGCAGCGGAGAGACTGATGGGGGAGGGTGCAGGGATTGGGGGAGCAAGAGGTGAGGGGGGGCAGCCTCTGGCAGCGACACTGGGCAGCACACAGCAGCCAGGGACGGCAGCAGAGGCAGCGGGGCGAAATGACGTGAAACCCGGGAGCCGGGGCTGGGAGGGCTTTGTCACGTTCCGCAAGCGCGGCAGGGACACCGGCGGTGCTCCCGCTGGCTGCTGGCGCAGAGCCGGGGAACCAGCCCGAGCGGAGATCCAGGCGGAGCAGACCTCAAACCAGATCGGGGCTGCGCGGGTCCGGGCGGATCCCGAACGGGACCCGGGCAGCGCGGGTGCCAATCCCGGGGAGGAGGGGAGCGTTCCCAGGACGCGGCTGCTCCAGAGCCGGTGCAGGCGGGCGCGGCCGGATCCAGGGTGTTCCTTTGCCCACCCCCGAGGTGGCACAGGCTGAAGCTGTGCCAGAACAGGTGGAGACGGGCGCGGGCAGACGGTCCTGAGGCACCACCGGTCACAGCTGCCCGGCAGCCACAGCAGCCAGCCCATCGCAGCAATTCAAAGAGACGTCTGAGAAAAAACAGGTCCGGAAATTTCTTCAAGAGCAGGATGGAAAACTTCTGAGAATTCTCACAGTGCTTTATCCAGTTTTTTAACAGGGCAGCTCCACAGAAAATGCAGCAGATGTTATATGGGGCACTTTATATACGCAACTGTTCCACAGGCCAGATTCCACAGAATCTTCATCAGAAAAGTGAGAAAGTACCAAGTCTTTACCCAAGATGGAAAAAAAAGGAGAGAGAGAAAGAAGAGATGTCCTGGGTGGAGGGGTAGGAAGAATAGGTTTTTTAAATGCACCCCTGCCAGCTTCTTCTCCCCAGAGGAGATATGCCTCATAAGGTCAGCAGGGATAAAGAACTGGGAGAAGGAGAATCGTACTGAACCCCCAGGTGAACAAAAACTCTGTGTTGCAGACATAAATTGGAATCCCAACCAAGAAGAGGGCTGGAGAAACATGCAAGACTACAGGACCCTACTTATAAGTGGGCCCCCTTGCTTTAGGCCTTTTTATTATAATTAATGCTGAAATCACGTTTAGTACCGGGGGTCTAATCCCGTTTTTAACAGAATGAAGCTCTGCCACGGGAAATTCAGGTTGGACGTTAGGAAAAGGCTCGCCCTCTGAGAGGGTGGTCGGTCCCTGGAAGAGGCTTCACAGGGAATGTGTCAGGGCATCAAGCCTGGCAGAGCTCAAGGAGCATCTGCACAAATACACGCTGAAACGTGGTTTAGTTTTATGTGGCGCTGTGAGGAGCACGAATTCCGAGTCCCTGACGCTGTTGCGTTCCTTCGCCGGGAAGGAAGCTCTGCTGTCCCCGCCCGGCCGCTTCCTGCCGGGGCCTGTTGTGGATCCGGGGCACGCGTAGCATGGAGCCGGCGGCCGAGGGCGGTGAGGGACGGGTTCGCCGGGGCTGGGGCGGGCCCAGCTCACCGCAGACCCCGCTCACCCCTGTGGTTTCTTCTCTCTCGCTGCAGATGCAGAGATGCTGGGGACACCCGACCCGGAGCTGGCGTCCACCATGGGCTTCTCCGGCTTCGGTACGTGGCGGTGCGGCCGGGGCCCGGGGGCTGGCGGAGCGGGGGCGAAGCCGTGGGGCCCGTCAGCCCCAGGTGGGCTTGTGTTCCAGTCTCCGTTTGCTTAATTTCCAGGGAAAAAGGCTCGGACTTTCGACCTCGAAGCCATGTTTGAGCAAACGAGAAGAACTGCTGTGGAGAGGAGTAGGAAAGTCTTGGGTAAGAAATGCGAGCGTGGTTGGCTCTTGCATTTTAAAACACCTTTTGATTTGCTCCCTCAGGGAGGTGTTTGAAGTGTCTCGGACTGGCTGTGTAGAAAAAAACCCCAGAAACGCAGTTTTGTTTGAGGAAGGTAGCCCTGAACAGCTTGGGCCTCGATGAACAGTAAAGTTATTAATTTGGTGTTGTTGGCTGAGGGTGTTAGAGCAGTGTGCATGTGCAAAGCTCCTGTTGTGGGGCACAGCTTGCAGATACAGGAAAAACACGCAGACTCTTTTGTTTTTTTCTTTAACTTAGCTGTGTATTTATTTTGGAAGAGAGATTGTTATAGACAGCTGTAATCTAGGGACTGCAGGGCAGTGAAGAAGAAATGTGTGTCTCAGAGCAGGTTGTATAGCAGTCCACAAAGTGTGTTGCTGTCTTCTGATGTGCTGGGAGTGGACACTATTTGAGGGTGCTGTTTCAAGAGTGGGAGGTGGAGAAAATGGTATAATTTGCTGCCTGTAATCAAGCGAACATCAGTTCAAAAAGGTCCCTGAGAACAGTTACGCACGTTCTACAAATCCCTTTGCCAACCCAGTTATGCTTTCTCCTTTTCCTTGGCCAGTTTTTGAAGCATGTATGCCTTTTATTTTATTATGATGCCATGTTTCTTATTGCTCTGATTCTATACAGAACCAGATCAGACCTTTTTGGAGGCTCATTGACTTTTTGGACTTTAAGACACTGTTAAATTCAGATATATAAGGGATTCCAAATACATTTCAGACTGTTTTTTTTGTTTGTTTGTTTTTTGTGTTGATTGAATGTAAACACAGCAGTGTATGTCCATGTTGGAAACTTTTTTAATATTTGTTACTTGTTCATGTTCAGCTATCTTATGAGGAACTGTTTATTTACATTATATATTTGTTTAATAGGGAAAGTCAGTAAGTGATTGCAAAAATACAACGTTTTAAAGTCAAGATATCTTGACCTGCATTTTGAGTATGTCTTCTCCCTCACCCTGCAGCAGACCACATCCCAGCCCACCCCCAGGTTTCCAGGTTTATACCTGTAAAAGAAACACAGCATTTTGTTGTTTTGCCAAAATTTGTAAAGTTTTGTATGTAATTCAGTTGTTTAACTTAGGAACAAATTTTAGTATTGAGACTATAGCAATCAAGAATGTTATGGGGGTGGCTTATGTGAGCCCTTATTTTCTGATTTTTTGAGAGACCCTTCTGCTTTTTAGTTTTTTGTAATGACCATGACGACTTTTGTGTATGTCTACCCCACTACCTGATTTGTGGAGCTGAGATCAAAAGGTTTCCTTGTTCTGTATCTTGCAGCTTTTTGTGTTTCGCTTCAGTGGAAAGTGTTTCCTAGTTTTGCTGAAAAAAATGTTGTTCTTTTTTGTTTGTCTAATAGAGGTGAAACACAATGTTTCTTACTTAATGTGAGGTGGAAGTTTTTGTTTGCTTTGATTTTATTGCAGTGTTTCATGGGGATCCTTTTCAATGAGTGCAGTAAGAATGAACTGCTAATGAAAGCAACAGTTTGTATACTTAAGTTATTTAAAATTCACCTATTTATGTATCTGTATACTTTAACTGCACTAATTTAGTTCCCTGTGGTATGAAAACATCAACATTTCTCTAAAGTGATAATTTTCAACATTATACTAAAATGTTGAAAATAATTGAAATATCAGTGTCCTTATATGATCAACTTATGTTTGATAACATGTACAAATGAACTGGGAGGTGTCTACATTGTCCTTTTGGTGTTTTGTTGAGTGATCATTGCAGTAGCAATGGAAATTTAATACATATGAAAAAGTATCTTAAATCCTTTAATTGCTGTTACCTTTTCAAGTATTTCATCTAGGTCTGGGAACAAAAACTGTCTTACTGTCATTAGCAAGCCAGTAATTTTAGTATTTTTAAAGGGCTTGATTATTTGTTATTTTTGTTGTCTCCCTATTCAGAAGCCCGTGAAAGAGAAAAAGAAGACCAGACTGAAAAGGAGTTTAGAATTCCATACTCTGCTTCATCAGTTCCAGCATCCAGTGCAACAGGACCTGGGATCACATTAACTGAAAGGTACTTAGATATGGTGGGAGACTCCATGCAGCAGCTTTCTTATCTGAGGAGGGTGTTGGCTTGTTTTGATGACATGAGTATCATTTAGCTTCTGTGAATATGTCTTGTTATCTTAAGTATTTCACTGGGAATACTGATTTTAAACCTTTTAAAAAATTTCTTTCTTAAAGATATGTCAATATTTGCAAAAATTGACATTATGTATATTTAAGAGGCAATTTTGCTGCTTCCTCCTTGATCGTGTTCTGCATACTTTTTTAAAAATAAGAACAATGTTGTTATCCATGTATTTTTTGAAAATATTAGGGCAAATGCAATGACAACATGTGATGACTATTAGCAGCTATTGTGCCCACCTGTAGATACAATATTAATGTTCACACCTGATGAAAAATAAGGCAAAGTAGGTGAATAGCCTCTGTGTGCAGATTTTATGGAGTAATGAAGAGGTAGAGAAAGCTTTTTTTTTTTTTTACTTCAGTCTGAAGTTTATTCTTAAACTTTAGTCTGTTAGTGACAAATAATACATGCTATGGATTTTGCAGTTTAAATTCTGAAATTCTCAGAAATCAGAAGTAGCTAAGGGCAGTGGGGACACATAACTCCGTTGTCTGGCAGGGCTGGTAGACATGAATGTGTTGTACATTTTTAGGTTCCTGTATCTATGGAAGTTTAACAACCCATGCAAGACTCTAGTATATGCATATTATGGGCTGGTATGTGGTAGGTTATTATGAGCCTAAATGAGGTTATTATAGACAAACTTGTAGAGTTTCAGACTCAACACATTTTTATTAGAAAATTTTGGTTTTGCCTGTTGGTCTTTGGAAAATCCAGGCGCTCTCACAAAAATACTTGCTTGCACAATACACTACTACTTTGTGTATCCTACGTATGTCTTGTGCTCAAGGAAGAATATTCTGTACTTCCATTTGCTTCTGATGATCTTACATACCCATTTGATGACACAATGAAGGATGACAAGAATTTAAATGTAACATGATTGTGTATTTTAAATGGGTGATTCCAATATATATAAGCAATTTAAACAAGTTATAAGGTGGAGAGCAGTCAGAGGCTTTCCATAATTATCTCATTCTTCTAATTGACTTGACAAGAGAGACATACAGGGACTTAATATAAAAGAAGATAACAAGTGTGTTTCAATATGCTGAGTTATTAGGTAGACTCTGATAACTCATCAGAGTTGTGCTCACAGTAAATTTTCTTTGTTCTTTAATAAGCATTAAGACAGAAGGGCTTAACCTGAAAAGCTCTCCTGGGAATTTTATATTTCCATGTAGAAAAAGGATATATAGCTTAGTTCTTAAAAGTAAAAACATGAAACTAGAAAGACATGCCATTGTGACTCAGTCTTAATTCAGAGGAACAATCCTGCAACTGACAATTTTAATCTGAAATACAGGATTTTTTAGTTCTTTTTATAACAGAGATTTTCGTTACTATATATTAATCTAATATGCATAGCATCTTTTATTCTCTGATAATGGCAACACTTCACTGAATTTAAAATTTTTTAAATTATCAGAGTAGCCCTTATACTAATTTTTCAGTTTTTAAAAAGTCACTCCAAAATGATTTAAAATACACCTAATGATTATTTTTCTCCTGAGCTGTTTTGCTGTAGAGAAATGTTTACAATAGCTATGGTACATAATTTATGCATAACTATAATTATACCTTGTGAAATGAAAGAATCTGTTAGTATATGAAAGTAAAAACCTGAGAAAATTGAGTGATGTGCAGAGAATGAACACATGGGGGGGATATGCCCACATACTTGCACAACTCTCAGGATGTTTTTTGTTGTTGCTCTTCTCAGTGTGCCATCAATGCTCCATTACAGCTTTCTTATTTTTTTTCCTCTTACAGCTTGTTTCACTTACTGAGGAGGTAATGAGGGAAAGCAAAAAAAAAAAAAAAAATTAAGTCCTTACACTTTTCTGAATCCTGGGAAAGGGGCTGGCAAAATGGTTGTTCTTTCTTTACAGCCCCAGGCAGACTAAGATTGTAAGACTAGAAGTTGAGGGAAGCACTGCTTGCTTTATCCTTTCTGTCAGCACCACTCCCAGCTGATGTCAGAAAGGTAGATGGGCATTTGGTCTGGCTGCATTGGTGTGTTCTTATGTTTCACTGTATCCCAGTCAGGACAGAGGATACCTGTAGCTATTGCTGGAGTATTTGGCTCTCCTGCTGTGCTTGGAGTGTGGTGAAAAATTGCACTGCAGCTCTGGCCACATCACATGCAGAATGGCTGTGCTGCCCCTCAGAATACTGAAATGTTTGATTTGATCAATTTCCTTCCCAGAAAAAGAGAGAATTATAAAGGTAATTAGGAAAAAAAAAAGGTAGATGCTGTTCTTGGGTGTCTGTATAAGGATCTGAAAATTTGGGACTCAAGGACTGGAAAGACTTAATTGAATCAATATGTCAATATGTTGTATACATCCTTGTCACTGGCACTGTTTCAATTTAGTTTCATTCCAAAACTAATTAAATGGTTTGGCTTTTGGGGAAAAGATGTGTCATTTGGTCAACTTTCAAAATACAATTATTTTGCACATAAAAATTATTTTGCACATAGTATTATGGAGTTAGTTTTGAGGATAGCTTACTTGAAGAACTTTGAAGATCTCGATCTGTGCCTCACATGCTGGAAAATCTTCCCTTTGGTAAAAGGATATCAATTGCCCTATTATTGTAGAGTAAGAGAAGCTCTTTATATTTGTGTTGGATTGGTTAGGTAGTCATATTCTGATCTAGGTCTTTAAAGCAGACAAGCTATCAGGCATACAAACCCTGCTCTTCACTGTAATGTCTGAGGACCTAAGTCATGTTGGTTTTAGTTTATTCTCTTTTCTTCCTTAAACAGTTTCAATTGCTTGTCCAACAAAATGTTTTTTCCAACTTGGTACCTGTTTGTACAGCTGTATAGGTCAGAACCAATTTTCTTAGTATTTCTCTTTATGTTCCTAAACTTCTGTGATTTTTATTATAGTCTTAAAGCGATAACCTAAACTTTAAAAAATCCCAAACAAAACAATATCACTGTAGTTTAGTAAAGAAATAGGAAAAGAAAACTATTTTTTTCAGCCTGCTCTTAAAAATTCTGAAAATACAAGCTCCCAAACGATCAGCCTGCTCACTTAAAAATTCTGAAAATACAAGCTCCCAAACGAAGTCTCGAAAGTTGAGCTTCTCTCTCTCAATTGCCCTTCTGCCTGTTTGAGTGTGTGGCTTGGGAGCTGCCAGCAGAGGGAGCGCGGCTATTTTGAATAAACTGCAGGAACACAGACACAACAATTCGGCTTGTCAGAAATTTCCATATGCCAAAATAATGTGTTTGCAGAACCGATTTGGGCAGCAGCAGAATGGTAATTTAATGTAACTTTTGAAACACTTGAGAGTGTTTCAAAAGATGATGGTGGGCCTACACTCTGTTAATGAAAGTTAGTTTGCATTTTGCTGCTGATTTTGGTGTCCACTGATTTACAAGAGTGCTTGACATCTTTTATCTGAAAATTACAGTGGAAGTGACAATGTTTTTCAAATAGTAATGTTTTACATTTTTCTTGCAGAGAGGCAGTGTGTAGTGAAAGTGAGGACAATTCAAATGAAGCGTTAAGTGGTCCTTCTATGCAATCCCAGAGTTCTGGTAAAGGTCCAGCTGAGGATACTGATGATGATGATGATGATGAAGAATTTATCGGGCCACCACTTCCCCCTGGGTTCAAGGATAGTGATGACGACAATGACAATGATGATACAGAGGAAGAAGATAATGTAAGTAGTTTGTTTCTCTTTAATGTTTTAATCCTTTGAGTGGGTTCTGATTTGTATGTGGACCTTTCCTTTTTGATGAAGTTCCCAGGTGATGTATGACTTGTTCAAAATGCAGGTTTTCTGTTTTTCTTACACTTCTTCTGTTTTTCTAATGTTAATTCATCAAATGCAAATAATTATTTTTATTTAAAAATATCAGGATTTAAAATTAATATACACATATGAGTCTCAAGGGTAATTCAACATCAATCAGTCTATATTGTTTGCTTTTTGTTTATGTTGTGAAAAAAAAAAAAAGATAAATCAATATTTAATATGGCTATTTTAAATGGTTTATTTCCCAAAGCACATATTGAATTTTGTACAAGAAAGAGGAGGCTGAGGTGGGCTTTGAATCTAGGGAGACCAGTTGTGCCGCCAAAACTGTTTTTAGGAAATTAAGTCTGGTAACCGAGGGCTTGTTGGTTGGTTGTTTTTGTTTACCTGTGTTTATTTTGGCTTGCTTTTTTCTAAATAAGTGCCAGACCTGTTTGTTAAGCATACAGATTTTCCTATCCATGTTGAAATCAAGAGAACCCCTAACTGCCTAACTTTGGTATCAGAGAGATTCAGTTAAACAGCCTTCCTCTATTTACTTAAAAGGCATCTGGATCTAACACTGATGTGGTTTAGTGGTTTAAGGATAGTGCTGTAATCATTCGGGTTGGACCAAATGATCTTAAAGGTCTCTTCCAACCTTGATTATTTGATGATTCTCTGAAAAGATTAATGGTTTGATGTTTGTTCTTCAAAACTGCCTGGATCAAATATTTTGTGGCATTGGGTTTTGTGTGATGGTTTCCATGTGTAACAACAATGATAGAAGTCCTGTGAAAACAGCCTTACTTATTGCTGTATTGAGCCATCTGGTAACAGAAAAAGACCTGTATGTCCTGTTACACAAATGTAAACCAAACTAAAAAACCCTGAAATTCCAGGGGTTCCAAGACATTCCTTTTGATTTTTCTTTTGTTTTTACTCAGGATTCAGTTTGCTGGTTCTTTTTCTGTAATATCTCTTACCTTGCATGTTTTGAACTTATATTTTAAAGTTTAGAGAACTCCTTTAAAATGCTTGAGAGGAGCTTCTTAAGTCATGACATTATTCATTTTTAGAGTAAGCCTAAACTTGGGTGAAGACAAAGTTTTCTGTTTTGTTTTTTTTTGTTTATCTGCAGGGGAATAGTGGTGGGAAATTTTGGTGTATTAGGTGTTTATATCTCTTTGTCTGATTCATTTGATTCACTGTTGTCTATGGATATCTATAATTATCAGACTGTACATTTTAGTTCCAGATCTTCTGTCATTGTATCTGCACCCCACAGATGACTTGTTCTGTCTTGGAGAACCATGAAGAGATAAATCCAGAATTTTCTTTGAGAATTACATAAACCCTAAATTTACTTACTTTTGATTTGTGTCAGGAAAAAACTTCTGGCTGTTAGAGCACTGTGGAGTGCCTCTCTGTTCCTGAGGGCATCATTAGCCTCAGTGGGTTTCAGTTGTTGTGGGTCACATTATATTAAAGTCACTGTTTCGTTTCTGCCAACTTCTCCAAAGGCAAAACAATTTGTGGAAACAGCTGACTTTACCCTTTATTTCTCAGTAGTCACTGTCCTGATTGGCTGTTTTAATTTCTAACAAGGTATTGGTATTTATTTTTTATTCATTAAAAAATAATTTGAATAATGCTACAACTGGCTTGATGAAGTGAGGTTACTGGCGACCACAGGTAAAAGACCCTAATGAAAAGTTTCAGACAGAAAGGTAACTTGCAGTCTGGTGTGATTTAAGTTTGTCTGAACTTAAGACAATAGTTACAAAACAGTCTAGAATAGATTTGGTTGAGAATAAGCAGAGCAGCAGAAATATGAGACTTGTGGGTTTTCAGTCTAAACAGTTAATTTATAACTGGGGAGATTTTGTGTCAGTGTGAATGCCAGAGGCCTTTGGGGTCTACAGCCTTCCTTTACTGCTGCTCATGAACTCAGTTATTTTCTTTCCTGTGAAGGGAATCAGGAAGCAGCTGTGCTTTCCTGGTTTCCTGTTGATCGATTGGTGATCACAGTATGATCTTGCGAGCCCCAAGGAAGGCAGGTGTTGCAGTTATGAGAACTCTGTGATTCCTTTCTCTTGTTTGTACATAGCCAGTGGTTGGTGTGCATGGGTGTAGAACCGAGACAGAAGAAACTGAAAGCTGAATAATTTTTTCACAGATGTAGTGTGAGACTCTCTCTTTTATTATCATATTTTGCTGCTGAAGTAATTCCTTGAAAACACAAGTATCTGTGGTTTTGATCCTGAGGAATCAATTTTTTCTTTAGTAGTTCTAGGTGTTCTGGTATATAATTTGTAATCTGAAGTCTTGTGAATTTTGTATCACAGATAAAATACATCAAAATACTGGTTTCACCCTGACATTTTCCCACTGTCTCTCAAGCCTGACTTTAGATGTGGGATTTTCTTCACTGTTGCTTGTTCTTTTGTTTTGCCTTTCTTATGACAGACTGTCAGTAGAGACATTTGTCAGATTTGGCTAGCTGTGAGGCAGACAACTTTGGAGTCCAGGACTGGCCCAGGACTGCCCAGCTTACATGAGTAATTTTACTAAATAAACATTTAGGTAGAAGGAGTAGCTGGTGGTTGTTTTCTTTGATGGGAATTTTTCCGTACCTTCTTGGTGTTTTCATGGGAAAATAACTAACAGCAGTTAACTGCACTATGTTTTGAATTGACACTGGTATTTTTCGAGTATTGTGCATTTTTGTAATTTGCATAAATCACCTGTGAATACAAACCAAACACTATTTTTTAACAGAACCTTAGATATTGTATTAAAAGTGTGAATTCTGACTTGCAGTACTTTTTCCCCCAAATTGATGTAAATTCATTTGATATCTGTAAGTCTTTGTGGTGCTGTTTAAAGGATTTTTATGTGTTTCTTTAATCTGTGTTGATACTGATTATTAGTTACATTTAACAAATAAATACTTAGATTAAATTACTTGCTAATTTGGTATCATTCACTTCCATTTGTGTCAAAAGTGATGATACTTAACAAACTACAATATAGTTGTGAGTATTTATCCAAATGCATTACAGTGCTTGTTTTGTAGTAGTGTAAGGAGTAGTGGTTTATCAAGTACATTTCAAGGATAATAGGTAGATGTGGTATTAATCCCCTCTGATATTTTCCTCTTGGTTTAGTGTCCCATTTTATATAAAAGGCTTGCATTAACTTGGGAAGTGAGGAAAATTAAAAGCTTTTTGAGTTGGCTATTTTGCTGTTTGAGTTGTGATTGTCACGCTGGCTATTTGAGCTGTGATCAGTGCTTACTTTTCTGTGGTGCCTTTTCTTCTGATGGCATAAAAACCTGGTGGGATTGTCAGTGTCCATTTTTCACATGGTCATAAGCTGAGATGGGGAGGGAGAGCCAGAGCATCTTCTGTAGTGTGAAGTTTTTCAGGGCTGATCTAAACCTTTCTAGAAAATTTCAGGAAACTCTTTAAAAGAGAAAACAGCTTATTTTGCAAGAAGGCAAATGGATGAGTGCAATATTGCATGTGGTAAATTATGGCTTGGGAAATATAGTAGAGGCTTGGCCAGCTTTTATGCCTGGCAAAATGCACTGGGAATCTGTCCACTATCTGTGCTCTCAAAACCTGTCTGAAGAGGGACAAAGACTAGCATGTGCAATTGTGTCAGGATTGGTAGGTAGACAGTTTTAAATCGAGAACATAAACATTTTTCAAGGGACTGGATGACACGTGTTAGAAGACTTCAGTAACAGTGTGTATCAATGCTCTCTTCTACATGTAATTAGAAAATGTGCTGAGATCTTTAACAAAACTTAATGTACTGATAGCACTTCGTGACACTTTTTCTGGCTTGAGGCAACAGGTAAAGGTGATCGTTAAATAATTTGCTAGATGGATTTACAAGGATTTACCTTCTGTTTGGAGCTGAGTTACAGTTCAGTCTCCTTTGGAACAGAGAACTGTTTCTCCCTGCAGCACCAAAGGGATACTAATCATGTTGTAATTATGTCCCTGAAACAAGTACAGCCTTGGGCCTCCTCACAGCCCAAGGCTGTACTCTGATTTGGTCTGTTTCCAAAATGATAGCATAGCTGTATTTCAGGTTTTAGAATTATTTTGAGATATTTTAATTTTTTTTTTCCAGAAGTTTAACAGGACATACCAGTAATACTTGTTCAGAATTGAAGGAAGCCATTTCCTGCTGATTTAGATGGAGAATTTAAGTAGACTGTAATTGCTCCAATTAGAATTTGGCTATGGTACCAGACTAAAAATTACAGTGTTTTAAAAATAAATAAATGTTGTGGGAATTATTAGTCTTCCTAAAGATTTGTAAGATTTAGACTGAGAATTGTCTGTCTTGTAACTGCTGAATCTTATTTACCCAGTCATGTTTCATCTTGTCTAAAGTGGAAAAAGTATAGTAAGTTGAACAAGCAATTTTTTGTATGTGTTTTTGAAGGTGAGAGGCATTATCTTTTAAATATTTCTAGTTATTGAGAATAAAGTAGGTAGAAGTTAACCATTACTTTAAATTTGCTTGCGTATTACCTTCCTATGTAAAAATGAAGCAAATGTTTTTTTCACATATATGCATAGGTTCTTAAGTCTTAACAACAAAAATAAGGTAAATATATTTTATTTATATTAAACTTGTTACAAGTTGTGGCATTTTTCTAAGGATCATTGTTGTGGTACAAAGATGGAGAAAGATTATATCCAAAGTGAGATAAAACAGATTTGCAAACTTTGCGAAAATTAGAAGAAAACAAAATAATTGGTGTCTCTCAAATCATTGGTCTTCCAATGTGAGAGAATCAAACAGAAGCTGTAAAGAAAGGAATACTCAACTTAAGAAACAGGTCATCATATGGAGAGGAAGCTAACAAGGTAATTCCCTTAGGGAATGTTGGTCTTCAATAAAAAGGCAGGGAGTATTTGCTCATCTCCTCTTCAACTGAGTGCCCCAGAATTCATGATTACCAGTTGTTCCTAGAGTATACTTGCAAGAGCCCAATTGCTTGATTCTGAAGAACTTAGTAAGGCCAAGCCTTCTTTGCTCTATATCTCACCATGCTTTTTAGTAGATGACACAGATTTTAATTGATTCATAATATGGCAGAATATGAAAAGTTGTAGAACATTTCCCCTACAGATAGGTACTTAGGGTCCTGTGAGTTTGTTTTCAGAAGTATTTTGTGAGAACATTGAGGCATGTATTTGTTGACTGTGAGGTGCTTCAAAGTTAGACAGAGGTGATTTTACCAGTCTTAAATGTGATGCAGAATATAATCATAGTTTTTACTGCCCTTTTTAATGAAGTTCAGAGGTCTTCTGTCCAGTTACTTTTTTTCAGCTGTTTTACAGACCTTTTACCACGTCATTTTTAGCTGGTGTAGCCTGTAGAAAGCATTCTTTAGGAGGATGAAGTTCAGAGGTCTTCTGTCCAGTTTTTACTTTTTATCAGCTGTTTTAGAGACCTTTTACCAGGTCATTTTTAGCTGGTGTAGCCTGTAGAAAGCATTCTTTAGGAGCTGCTCATACCATTTCTGTGTTTGAAGAGGAGCTGTTAAGACTGATGCAAAGTGTTGTTCATCTCAAGGCCAAATACGCTGTGGCAGTAAACCTTCCACAGTTAAAGCATGATCCTCATGCTCATCCCTCTGAGACCCTTGATTTCTTATAGCACGAGATTTTGTGGAAACTAATGTCCTCTACTGTGCTTGGAGGGATAGTAGACTTCTGGGTTTTATTCTGCCCAGCATGTTTAAGGCATGCATAACCTTGGGACTGTACAATTCTGTGACCCACCCCTTAAGAAAAAAAAAAAAGTCTTTCTAAGCACATACCCTGCATGTTCATCTCAGTCACAACACTGTACTTTTGATACAGTATTATTTAGCAAGAATAGGTTGCAATGGTACCTGCAATGATAAATGCAACGCAATGCTGAACATTGGTACATGCAATGGTATATGAGCATTCTGTCCTGAATATTACTTTCTTTGCTTCCTGTAGAAGCTGGGATATTTGGAAGTGAAGATACTGAAATAAAGTTATTCTTTGAGAACTGAAAACACTGTCAAAATGAAGTGGTGACTCTTTACATGACGCTTGATGCATTTTTTGGCTGTTGCAACAAATTTCCTATATACTTTTAAAAAGAAGCACAAATAGCATATTATTTCTATCAGTGTTAGAGTACATTAAATATTTTTAAATTTGGCCAGGGAACAGCAACGGTGACACTATATTCGGCTTTGTTGGCATCACAATGGAAAACACAAATTGAATATAACAGGTTTTCCTTTCATTTGGCATGTGAGTGTTATCTTTTTGAAAAGTTGTTTGTGCTCTAAACAGGTTAATGAGAAATACAGGTTTAAACTACTCTTGCTTGAATCAAGAGGAAGATGAAGTGGATGATAACAAGTATTTGAAATATTTATGGTGGAGATGAACAAAAAATTTAAAAGGATTGGATTTGAAGGGAGAGTGTAAGTGACATGCAGTTACACTTCCTCTCATATGAATAAGTCTTCACAGGATTTTTGATGAACAAATGATTTATGTTAAACTGTTGGAACTGCAGACCACTCCAACAGAATCCTTGGAGAGCAGTTTCGTTGACTCTAGGAATGTCTGCTGTTTGTTTAAAAGATGGCTTTGGATTTTTATGAATGTGAGTCTACCACATGTATTTTTTTACAACTGCTGCAATGGCATCTCTTATTTGCAGGTGAGCACTTAGCAGTATACAGGGACTAGACATACTTGATGCTAACAGTATCCAGATCACACAACAATCACACAGAACTTTCTTCCTTTACTCCTGCTTATTCTTTTCTTTGTACTTTAAAGCCTAATAAAATTATTTTCGAATTCTTAGAATCTTGGATAATATTTTATTGCATTACCTTGTGTACTATTCATGAATGTTTATTTGACATACCATTGTAACTAAAGATTGATAAGTATTCAAATAACCAAATAGGGAAAAAAGAAAGACTTTTGATTTGGATTATTTGGATGTGTGGGATTAATTCCAGTGAGCATTCTCATGTGGTGAAACACAAGGGCTTAAATAAGGGTTGAACTCAGTCAGTCATAGTGATCTTTTGCAGTACAGAGGCCCCTTAGGTCATCTTTCATATAATAATGAGTATGAACCAAGTCATGGTTTGGGAATGGTATTCCCCAATTTTGTATTCCCATTAAAAAGAAGACCATGAGCTGTTCCCCTCCCTCCCTCTGGTGGGAGACACAAAAGGCAGAGGTCATGAATGGAGATAAGAACTATTTACTGGATACAGCAATAGATATGAAAGCAAAAAGTAACAGTATTAATAAAGAATATTAATAGCCAAAGTGTGCAAAGAGGGTGATTCACATGGAAAATGGTCTCCACGCCTGGGACAGTTAAGCAGAGGTGAATGGCTTCTGGTGACTGGAAAAGGATTGTCCTTCTTGGAAGAATCCCTTTTCCCTGCCCCTGAAACTCACGTGAGCTGTAACTGAGTAGTATAATGTTTTGTCCATGCCCTGACTTGCTGGTCTGGGCTGGAGCCAGGACAATGCAGGAAATAAATTCTGTAAGAACTGTAGAAATCAGGAGTAGAACTTACTTTTCTATGTGTGACCAAGGCTTCTGTTGTGGAAAAAAATGGCTTTGAAGAGTTATCTAACTCAGTTTAAGAATTCAAGTGTCTGGAATGAAAGCAGAAGCTAGAGTAATTGATATCAGTTATTTTAATGGAAATGTTAGAAAGTCTGGCTTGTTTTTTTCAGTCAAGTATTTCAGAAAAATTGCAAATATGGTGGTATTTCTCCATCACTTACTGTAGGGTGCTCTATATTTCTAGAGCAGTTCAGGTGTTAGAAAGAGCTGATAAACTTTCTTAGCGTTGCAATGCCCTATGAATGAGGACAAATTTTACATTAATGCCTGCTTCTACTAGCTGTGTATTAGCTGCTCTTTTGCTATTATGTACTGCAGGCAAACCATGGGATTTAATACTTTAATTTAAAGAGGGTAGCAAAATATTAAATATATCATGTTATACATATAGCCTTTTCCTTTTTTCTCTCATGTTAAAAATGCAGTTGTCAACTTTGGAAGATTAGTTGGCGGATGGAAAAGTTACTTAGGATTTATGCAGCAGTGTAAGTGTTTCTCTCGTAGCTCAGTAATCTTAAAAGTTTCATGCATTGTCTGGATTTATAAAGGTATCTTTTCCTAACCAGCCTGTTACTTGGGATGTTTTGGAACATGCTGGTCTTGGCAAAGAAGGCAGATGAGCATATCAGGCTATGTGTGGCATCTCTGGGCATCAGTTGGCTTTCAGTGCCACCAGATTTGTAAATTTTTGCAGTTCAAATAGTCAGTGTATGTCCCTTGCAAAACTGATGCCACAAAGTAACTGATCTCATCTTAAATGTATGAATAAAGATATTTCTCAGTGTCTTTCTTCTTGGAGTTAATTTATCTTTTCTACTGAGTACCAAAAATGTCAGAAATAGAAATTTAGAAGAAAAATTTAAGTAGCTTAATCATCCTCAGTGTCTTCAAACAGCACATGCCTATTTTATAAGATCACTGTGACACAGAGAGCTGAATCATTTTAAGGACAACCTCTGCTTGGTCTACAGTGTCAAGTCTTTATGAGCAATATGCTCAATGTCTTTATGAGCATTCTGTGCCATTTTAGATTCCTTAAGACCATCTGAAAATAAATTGGTTCTTATCTCCATAATTTTTTTCTGTAGAAAATACTGGAGAAGCTGTAAACTCCCATGTACTGGTGTTGTGGGTTTTTTTTTTGTTTGTTTTGGTTTTTTTTGGTTGGTTTTTTTTTGTTTCCTTTTATATCACTTGTGGTTTTTTTCATACATTTACTTTTCCTTGTGTTTTAAAAATGCTCATTTGGATGACATGCATGGGTGTGCAGGCACTCAAGGTTAAATGTTGGGTCACACGTAAGAGTTTGATGATTTTTTTGACTCATTAGAAGTTTAGCATCCAAATTTAAATTCTAGAAATAACAGTGTGAGAGTAAACGTCACAGTATATCTCAATAGAAAATAGTTTAAGAATTCTGACATGGATTTCTGTCTGTAACTACTTGTTTTAATAACTTCATTTGTTTTAACTTGGCATTTATTACATTTCTTTTCTCAGAGTCCTTCAGAGTTGTTTCTCTGTTCCATGATTAAATGCTGCCTTATCTAGCATTTTCTTTGGTGAGGACAGCCAGTTAGTTTGGGGCTTTTTTTTTTTCCTTTTTTTTCTTTTTTTTTTTTTTCCTCTCTTTCTTTTTTTTCAGAGCAGTACTTTGTCATATTTAATTGCTCTTCCTAAGGTGCCTTTTAGGGATCAGGCATTCTGCTGATCCTCTCTTTCCCATTCTTCTTGTATCCCTGTCTCTTGTGACTCATATTTTTCTCCTTTCTGTAAAGAAAATAATGAAAAATATTCTTAAAACAACAAATGTTTATATTTGTGACAGTGCAAGCCTGTAAGTGGTCAAGTTTTTGCATTGGACAACTGCAATTTTAAAGGCAGATTCTTTCAATTATCTCTAAATGAACGGTGTAAGGCTTAGTCCAGTTGTTGTCCATAAATTTTCTTTTCTTTGGGAAGACAGTTATGATACATTGAGTAGAGAGTGCATTTATGAGAAAGCTTAATGGTGGTTTCCTGTGATTCTCAAAGTCTTGTTTTCCAAATAAGAAACTGCATTCTGTTTTTCAATGAATGAGTAGTAGAAAAATAATTCAATGCATTTTCAGCAGATATATTAATTCCTCTGAGTAAAATGAATGTCACTAGATCTAAATCAGTTACAACTATGCTATTTATAAGGCTATTTTAAATAAGCATCTGCCCAATTCACATGATAGTTATGAAAACTGGTCCTATCCTGTAAAAAATATAATAGTTGTCAGCTGTAGTTTAACTCTGTAGTTTAATGCAATTTGCATTAGTTTACCTCTTGAGAATCATCTCATAGTGTAGGAATTAATGGAAGCTGCAACTCTGTCTAGTACTTTTAAGGAGTATCCTCATGAGGGACTCTGCAACCAAGTTTGAGTGGGTGGGAAAATACCACAGAGCTACCCAAATTTTACAGGTAAAATTTTGTGTCTAGCTGCATCTTGTGGGTTGGTGTCTGAAGAAGAGTTCATGTTAGTCTGAGTAATGCTTTATAGTGGTGAAAATTTCCAAAGTACTGTGATATAAAGAAACTAAAAATTGGGGATTACAGATTCATGTTTCCTTCTGACGGTTATGTATTTATTTGTCAAATCTACTTGCTTTCCAAGTATAGCAAGGAATTTTTTTCTCCACTGGAGTCAACCTTGCCACTTCTTGTATGTTCACTTTTTCGAATATCAGTTAGTGATTTTTTTTAAGCATTTTAAACAAATTTAATGAAAATTAAAAAGTGGTTTTGTGCTGTGTTTTCTCATATTATTACACAGCTACTAAGGTAATTGGCTCATTTTCAGGACTGAATTGAACAGGACAATTTTCCAGTAACTGAAACTTCCTAGAACTTCCTTTGTTTTTTGTACAAAGCTCCTTGTAGGTATTGAAGTTTTTGTAGATGAAGAAAATTAAATCAGGAGTGATTGAGCCACAGATCATCTTGGAGAAAGATCATTGGTAGATTTAGGCTTTCTGTGTTAGGAAGTTTGTCTTGCAAGCCAGGAGCTGATGAGAATCCAAACTTTCAGAATGTTTCTATCTGAAGTTGAATAAATAATATTTAATTTATCTTTAATCTGTAACAGCTCATTTTCACCACAGAAAACAACCCAGCTTTAGATTTTGTAGGCTTTGAAAATACTGTGTGGCAGCCCCTGACAATGCACTGCTTGACCTTGCTGTGTGCCATTCTTCTAGCTAAAAAGGCATGCAGGAGGCACACTGACAGTAATCTCTCAGCTTGGCACTTTTACAGTGAGAAGGGCTTACTGTGTAAGCATGAGGCTTAACATGCCATACCTTGTTGTAATTGCAAGTTCTAAGAAGGTCATCTCAGGTCTTTCATCCTTTGGGGTGGATGGGTTAAATTGTGTGCAGTTCATATTATAGCTTATTGGTTATTTGAGTTCTTTAAGTGCAAGTTTATGGACACTAGAACAGTAAATATCATTTGGAGCAAGTACATAACCTTATGAAAAATTCCAGTGTCTTAGGCAGAACTCTTGCACTCCCTTTATTGTGCAAAATTTTAATAATGCAATTTCTGTCTGCTCAGTCCCTGTCAGTATTAATAGATACTTGTAAGTCCTTGATATCCACAACCAGCTGCAAAAATCTATTTATATGTATTTGCTCACTCTTTCTAGCTTGTTCCCTCACCTATGGTCCATGCTAGTGAAATTGTTCAGTATCATAGTGACTGTCAGGATTTCAGAATGCATGAGTAACTTACAGTGGGTTTTAATAGTTTTTGTACCTGTTTGTCTCAAACTGATGATTTTGTTTTGAAAGCATGATTCTTTTGCTTTCTCTATTTCCTTAATTCTGTATTACACTGAAATTCTAAGGGTAAGTGGTTCACCAGTAGGAAGAATTTACCCAGTGTCAGGATTTCTGCATTTTAAAAGGTTTTCCCATTTTAATAGATTGTCAATAACAGTAATTTCTGAAAGAATTTATTTATGTAGTGAATACTGAACTCTGTAATTTTACTCACTAAATAAAATGAAGGCAGTTTCTCCCTGTCTGTAGTGGTTTATCAGATCTCATGAGAGGAACCTAAAGACAAGGGGTTTCCATCATTCTCTACACAGAGATCCATTTTTGCTGTCTCAGACTGGATGTATCTTGTGGTGGCTAAATGAACTGAGGATCCCAAGTATCTGAAATGTATGATATGGAAGGCCAGGTGTATTCTGAAAGCTAGCATGTAAAGAAAAGTGCCTTCAGATGGCCTGTACTTTGCAATTTTTCTGTAAACAGAATAATGGCATTGAAAAACTCACTGTGAAACCATTTGTTTTGGAAGCATATCTACTGTCCATTTTGTGTGGCTCCCAAGAGGTGAAATGTAAGGTCTTAAGAGGCTTGGGAAGCAGTCAAGTCTGGGACAGCAGTAGGTGTTATGTGAGATACCATTAGTGTCACAACTGAACTATTTAGTGGATCACACATTCAAGGAAGATGTCAAACATGAGGTTAATGTGAAGAATTTGGGATACAGAATGAATTCCAGAAACAGGAGTTAAATTCTGCCCAGTTGCAGCGACTATGCAAAATTGGGAATCCTTGTTTTGGCTTCCTTATGAGTTGTCTGGAATATGTCCATAACAGGGAATTTGAACAAACATGAGCGAAAAATCTTGGACTGCATTTGATTCAGATTATTTTATGGATCATATGTTCCTGCCCACCACTTCAGCTTTTCCTGTGAAAAGCCAGTAAGTGTTTATAAGCTCTATGCTTCTCTCATGAACGTTTTTGGCGTATTTTGTACTTTTGTTTGTTTTTTTTGATAGAATAGCATGTTGGACTTGCTTATTACAGGGGAAGATCTGCTGGAGGATTTTTATGGATAGAGCTTGCTTTTTTAATGGAAACAGTAGAACCTCACCAATCAGTCAGCCAGGAGGTATGAGGTATCATGGATCGGTTTTCTCAACAACATCAAGACTGCACTTGTAACATAAGCATTATACACAAAGCTTGTTATATTTTCCCCCTTTTCTGTGGAGGGTTTTTCATATGTTTTTACATCCCTGGAGAACAAAGGCATGGAGAGCAACCCTGCCAAGAAGAACTTGGGAATGAAAAGCTGGAAATGATCTGGCAATGTGTACTTGCAGCCCCAAAAGCCTGGGCTGCATCCAGGGTCCTGTGGGCAGCAGGGCAGGGAGCGGATTCTGCCCCTCTGCTCTGGTGAGATCTACCTGGAGCACTGCTTCCAGCTCTGGGGCCCCTGCATAAAACAAGACGGACAGGGACCTTTCAGAGTGAGTCCAGGGAAGGGCCACAAAGATGCTCAGAGGGCTGTAGCACCTCTCATGTGACAAAAAGGCTGAGAGAATTGGAACCTGAAGAAGAAAAGACACTGAGGATACCTTACTGCAGCCTTCCAGTACATAAAGGAGCCCCATAAGATGGGGACAAACATTTTAGCAGGGTCTGTAGTAACTGAGCAAGGGGTCATGGCGTTGAGCTAAAAGAGAGTTGATTTAGCTTAGATACAAGGGTTTTTATGCTGAGGCCTGTAAAACACTGGAACAGGTTATCCAGAGAGATATGGTACATGCCCCAACCCCGGAAACAAAATTCAAGTCCAGGTTGAACAGAGGTCTGTGCAATGTGATCTAGCAGGGGCATTGGACTAGATGGCCTTGTCAGATTCCTGTCAACTTAAACTATTCAATGATTGTTTGTAAGTAATAGGCATTAATAATAATTTCATGGAACCTGAGCAGCTCAATGAACAAACATACTATACGTACTGGAGTATCAACATAGCACCCCTGCAAGGTGAGATATTTTATCCTATTTAAAACATACAAGCACAAAAGCAATTGCCATATTGAAAATTTTACAGCAAATAAGTAGTAGATATGTGGTCTGGAATCTGGACTTCTGTATGTCTATGGACTGTGCTTTTCTTTCCTGACTCGCAAAAAAAGCAATTACAGAGTTTCATCTGAGTGTCTGAAGTTGCCATCTTTGTACTAGATTGGTATGAACTAAGAATGGTAACTGTCTGTTATGACCAAGTTGAAGATGCGTATTGTTGTTAAGCAATTTAATTTGAATCACATAATTCAAACTTAAACTTTAGATTGTAAGAGGAAGATTTTTCCTGCAACTCAAGTAATCTTTACATAGTATGGAGTATCATCAGCAACTCCTTGTGAAGATCAAGAAACCTACTGAATAAGGAGAGATATCATAGGTTGTATCTAATCTACATTTTTGTATGTTAGGAAGGAAGGAAGATGTAATCTTAAATAATGTCAGTAAAAATCTGAAATAAGTCATTTCAGGAAGGTATGATGTTGACTTTCTATGTTCTTTTTCTGTGCACAACAGTTAATGTTGTCAAGACAATGGATCTTTACTTTAGTCTGGATTAAAAAGTGAAAGCATTGTTTCTGTGTACTCGTATACTTCAGGCTTTTTAAGGAACAACTATAGTAAGTGTTGGATTTAATACGGGTGAGATTCCACTGAAAGTTGTGTTGAGGTCTTTCTTCTTTCCCTGTATAACCCTGAGCTGAGCCATACTGGACAGCTAAGTGTAATTGCTTTGTAGAAATCAGTGGCTTTCTGTCTAGTTGTGTGTCCTGTCAGGTTTAATTATAATCATTTGGGATTTTCAGGCTACATTACATGTACGGAAATCAGTACTTCTGATACAATATGCTGGAGGCATTTCAACACATATATGTCCTGTAGTAAAATACACCATATAAATACATAGAAGACAAGCATGTTTCATAATTGTTGCACACAAGATTTTACAATTATTTGCTTTATGATGCCAAATAAAGCCAGGATATAAACACTGGGTACCATTTCTAACCTAGTGTTTAGTACTTCCCTTGAACATCTTAAAAATTACTGCAGTGTTGTTGGGTACTACAACCATTTTAGCAATATGAGGTATATAATCTGGCCCTAATGCACTTCTTTCTTCTGCCATAAGCTTTAGATAAAAGAATATACCTGGGTGAAGCATGAAGGAAGGAGTGTTTCTACCAAGCATGGACCTCAAGTCCATGCAATATAAATGTATCTTTTCCTCTTTCCAGATGCGTAAAGTCACTTTAGCAATTTATCCTCATGTCACATTACATAAAATTGTGCTGCTATAAGAGAGCCTAAATGTTAATGTTTTGAAGGTAATTTATGGGTGGCATGGGAGAATTAGTAATCGAAACAGTAATGGAATTGGAACCAGCTGTGGAAGCTACATAGGAAATTGTTCTTCCTTCCTGCAGTAACAGAGACATGCTGTAATTTTTAACCCTTGTCCCCCTACCTTCACCCTGTGTTGCAGATCTTCTTTACATGACTAGCTGACAAACACACATACACACACAGAAAAAAAACACACACACACATATACTTTTAATTCCTTACACTAATTATTTGGTAAGTTTGTGGGCAACTGCAGTCATTGTCACTAGGTGGGTTACACATAAATTTCTGTCTCTCAAGATCCTGAAGTAAACTTTTGAATGAATATGTTTCACAATAACAGCTGTAGAACTGTTGAAAAGTGGAGTCTGTGGACATCTCTCTCTCTCGACCTGTAATGGTTTAGTTTGCTGAAGGTAGTGATTTGCTAAGACCGTAGGGAATGTGAAAAACTTCACCATTATTGCTGAAAACCTTATAGCAGATTCCTTGAAATAGGTGTTATTTATTCCCATTTTTTCAGATAAGGAAACTGAGGTGTGTAGAAGTCAAATAAATAGCACAGTTAAAGGTCAAGGATTGGTCTTCTACACCAATGGTGTATTGTTTTGATTTTGGTCATTAAAACACAGTTTAAAAGAGTTGGCTTGCTAATGCAGTTGCCATTATACTGGTATAGAGGTTGTATTATCCTGATTATGAAAGTCTATGCTAACATGTTCACCAGGAGTCTTACAATGAGCTCTTTAAATAAGGCCCTTTTTGATAAGAGGAAAAATGGATTTTATTTCAGTTGTAGTAATACCGTTTCTGTCTTAGGTAGCAATTCCATATATTGATTATATCTTGGTTTTATCGGTTTTTTAAGTTTTGCTGAGCCCAGGATTGTATTGCTGTTGATAGACTTCATTTCGGTGGTTACACAACTTTTCAAAAGAAGCTTTAACACTTATTGTACTGCATATGTAATTTTAATGTACTTCTGTGGAAGTACCTGTAACTGAAATTGGGTTTTGCTTCATGACTTACAAAGGCTTACTAGCATTTTTGCCTTTTAAGTATATAGAGGGGAGGAATATTTTTTTGAAAAAACATGTTCAACTTTGTACGTGTTTCTGAATTGTAAGATACTTCATAAGTACTTCTATTTTGACAGCGGTTAAATCTAGAGAACAGTAAAGCTATTTTAAAGAGTGAAAAACATCTAAGTGTTCATGGTTTATCTTGATGAGTCAGGTGTAAGAACTTCATGCTCTTTATTCCCTAAAGTTTGCCAAATGGTGGTAATGATAAAGTGTCTGTGTAGTTTAGATAAAAGATATTTTGGAGCAGGTTTAATGTAAATAATTAAGTGAACTGGCTAGCAGGCTGAAAAATGTTATGCATTAAAAAATGTTAACTTCAGTCTGGTTGTGCATCCTATGTTTTGGTTTCGGATTCTTTGAAGGGTGTCTTTTGTGGCATATTCCTTGTGGTAGAAATCCCACATAGACTCTGTGGTACAAAACTATACACAAGATGAATATAAAATAGGTGAATGTCCAATCTGAACTAAGCATTTGGCACTTTTACTCCAAAGACTTAGAAGTTCACAATTATTTGTCCTTTCTGATTTCATAATTAAGCTATGGTTTGGAAACCTCCAAACCTGAACAGAGCTTTCAGAGTTTGTTTTATTTCTCCTCATTGTCAGCTGATCTATGGTTGTGTGAGTTGTTTTACTGTTGCAGCATAAATGGAAGTATTCCATTATGTTAAAACAAAGTGCTCTATTCAGCTGTAAGGAATAACCTGAATAAAGGATATGCCTGACTGAAAATGCTAGAGATTTTTTTCATTCCTAACATGTCAGGTAGCAGTAATGTTTTGTATTTCTTTATTGTAGTAAAACAGTGTCTTGACTGAACATGGGTGCTTTTTGGTGGTATGTGACAGTTGTACATACAGTTTCAGCAAATTTGAAGTATTTCTATTTATACCCATTTGCAGCTGAGAAGGTAAAGCTGAAACAGGTGGTTATATGAGTGGAATGTAACTGGAATACTTAAGCTTCAGTAAACCTGTCTCCCAGAAACTGCAGAGGAAACTTGAATGAGGCAATTTGGATTTAAATCAGTTTTATTGATGATTATAACTTGTTTTAGAAAAGGCTCAAGAGAATTTCTTTGGTATACATTATGAGAACAATTCCCAGGTCATAATAATTAATTTAATATAAACTATGACTTCATAAATTGCAGGCTTGTTACAAATTTAGAAATTTATCTGAATGAGATTTTGGAATCTAGATGAAAAATAGCAACCTCCTGAAATGTGTCTAAAAGTAGGTCCTAGAAGATAGATCAAGTGGGCTTTTTGCTGTACTTCAGAAGTATGCTGTTTATCTCTAAAAATGGTGCTTGCAAATATGCTGAAATTCTATTTGTAATACCTTTTCTAAACTGCTTAGCCATTGGAGTCTTTTCAGAAAGGGATATGCTGGTAAGTGGCATGAAAGAGAAGGGGAGAGATAATTGATGTTACCTGTTGTGTCATGGCACAGTCTCTGAGTTAGCATTTGACTCAACATCTAATAAAATATGTTGTGTCTGTCCTATGATAACAACAGAAATTTATTACTTTTAGGCAGTCATGTTGGAATAAAGATTTAATCTAAGGTCTTTTTCCTTGCTGGTTGAATCTGACAAAACACTTTGGTTCAGATCATATGAGAAAAATTACATGAATCTGGGAATTAGATGACTCCGGGAGAAACTAGCCACTAGTACTATTTCCATGTTGAATAATTGAATTTACATCCTGTTGGTATTTGAAAGGAAGTTCATCTATTTAAAGCACCTTTTAATTTTTGAGTGTGCACTGAAGCAGTATCTACTAATTCACTAAAGGAAAGAATAACATCTTGATCTTCCTATACTTAAAATTCAAGATGTAAATATTCTGTGATGTTTTGACTTACCTAAATTGAAGGCTGGAAACTGGTAACAATATAATTTTGAAGGGCCCTTCTGATATTTCTGTTAATTTTGAAGGTTTTTCTGCATTCATCATGCAGTTATAGTTATCTATGTTTTTCCATGAGTAATGGAGATTTTGTTATTTTGTGGGAATGACAGCCAAGATAATTCATAGCATAGCATGCATCCTCCTGTTTTCCAGAATGTTTTCCTTTGTCTTCAGACCAAAAATTTAGATAATACAGACTCATGTACCTTGATTCACCCAATATAATCAAGGCATCTATGCTAGAAATTCAGATGCTTTGCTCTTTCCTGAATAATTCATGAAGAGGAGAGGTTTCAAAATACTTTTGGTTTTTTCGTACACTGGTTCTTCTTCTTCTTTAGTTATTTACTTATTTTTGGAGGCTGTATAGGAAGTCTGAAGAAAGTTGTTTCCATATTTAGATGCATCACATTTAGAAACTCAGATTATAGGAATCTGGGCCAAGCTGAGTTTAATAGCATGCAAGTTTGCATGAGAATACATCTGTCAATTCTAACACCTAAAAGAGAGGAAATTAAAAGTAGTTGAAATGTCCTTTCAAATCTGTATGCTTCCTTCTGCATGGAAGTTTGTGGGTAATGCACTCCTGTAAACCCAAAAAAATTTACATTTTTCTGTTGCTGGAGAAGAGCATCTTACCCATCTCTCGTATTGTAGTTTTTAATACTTTGTCTTTCTCTTGAGTGTTCACTTGTGGAACCTGAGTGTATATCTTACGTGTTTATTTTGAGTTTAATTTACAGAGGAAAAGAGTGAAAAATTTGACTTGGTATACCTGCCTATTTTACAAGTAGTGTGGTTTTAATCAGGGCATGACTGTGGAACAGAATGTGACATCACTGTGTGTTTGTTTGAAAAACAGGTTTAAAAAAGAACAGAAAAAATAAATTAGGACACTTACTACTGCCTTCACCTTTCACTGCTGTCATGGAAAATTCATCTGGGTGCCTAACAGCTGAAAACATTTAACTAGTTTGAAAAGAGGAATGAGGGATGTTTTCTTCCAGATTTGTGAAATACATCCCTTAACCTCCTTTTATCTTTCTTCAAATAATGTTTCAGACTTAATATTGAAGAACAGAATAGGTTCTGTTCTCTCTGTTCATCATCACTAAAATAGTTTCTTAATTTCCTTCTTGCATATTGAACTTGCATATGAAATTGGATGTGAGGTAGAAGGGAAGAAACTACTTTTTGTGGGCCTGAGGTTAATTCCGATGTAAGAAGGATGCAAGTGTCCCCTTCTGAAGTTTTATGGACTTCTAGAACTTCTTTACACTGAAAACAAGGGATGTTTTAAGGGTTTTAAGTGTTGTGTTTTAAGAGAGAGAATACTTGACCTGTAAAACAAAATATTTTGATACGGATAAGCAACAACAAGCACGAGTTGAAGCCTTCTGCTATTCATATTAACATATGGTTGTGCCTACATACTTTAGCACTTGGACCATATTTCTTTGGTGGTCACGATAAACAGTGGTTTTTCTCCAGAATTCACTGGATTTCTGTGGATTTTATCTGTCTAAACATTACAGGCTGTCCATGGACTCTCCCTCTCTGTAGATATTCAAAACCCACCTGGCTGAATTCCTGTGTCACCTGCTCCAGGTTGGAGGGGTTGGACTGGATGATCTTCAGAGGTCCCTTCCAACACTGACCATTCCATGTTTTTGTGAAGAGCTTGTGCTGTTGTACCTGTCTGCTTTGGGAATTACTGTGTCAGATATTCCATCCTTTCTGTTGTGATTGTTGATGAGTGGTCTGCCCATTTTTTTTGTCCTAAAAATGTTTTAAGAGCTTTCCCTCCAATATGTAACATAATTTACAGTATGAACATTTTTATAAGAAGATATTACATTTCTCTTTTTAACTCTTCGCTGTCATCTTGATTAACTTTCTTAATTGCACTTGTGATTTTGAATGCTTTGCTGAAGAAAATAGCAGAGGGATGAATTTGCTAGTATCTGATTTCTGCACTGTCAGTCTGTATGCTGGTGTGCAAAATAAAAGTCTTTGAAAGGGTCTCAAAGTTTCCTGTACTTCTTGCCTTGCCCCTCAGCAGTGTGACATTTGCTTTTCCATGCAAATCAGGAATTTTCTATGGGAAGAGAATAAGCTTTAATGAAACTTTCAAGAAAACATGAGCATTTATGTATTTAAACAAAAGGCACAAAAATAGGAAGTCCTTTTTTCTTAATTGCCAGAAGGCCTGAGATTTGAGTGATTAAAACACGGCCTTCTGTAGGGGGACCTTTTTTGTGGAGAATTAAGTTCTTAAGTAGATGGTCGTACTTGCATTACTGTTTGTTGCTAGGGTTTGTTGTTCCTTTTCCATTTCCACCAGCTGTTCCTGCTGCCCATGTAGTATTCCAGTCATTTCCATCTGTCTTCAAATAAGGCAGTAATCATCTGTGTCAGACCACCTCTGTGATACTTGTTCTGCAAAACCTGTATTTTCACTAGAAATAGAGACACGTCTGTGAAGTGTATCTTTTGCCTCCTTCTCATCATTCCTGCCCATGAACAGACAGCATCTTCCCTGTGGAGTCTATCAAACCAGAGACCCAAAAGAGTAGGGTGTGTGTACCCTTGGAGCTGAAGGGTGTTTTTAGTATAGTAGAATCACTTAGAATTATTGAATGGTTTTGCTTGAAAGGTACCTTAAAGACCATCTCATTCCAATGTTCCTGCAACTAAACCAGGTTGCTCAGAGTCCCATCCAGGCCTGGTCTTAAAAACTTAGGGACGGGGCATCCACAGCTTCTCTCAAAACTGTGCTAGTACCTCAACACCCTCAAGGTAAAGAATTTCTTTGTAATATCTAACCTAAACCTACCCTCTTTCACAGTTTAAACCTATTCCCATTTGTCTTAATGCTACATGTCCTTGTGATAAGTCCCTCCAGCTTTTTTGAGGCCCCCTTCAGATGCAGGAATAATGTTTGCCAGGGCCTTCTCTTCTCCAGGCTGAGCAATGCTCCCTTCTCGCAAGAGAAGTGCTCCAGCTCCCTGATCAATTTAAAGGCTGTCTTAAAGATATTTAAGGTAGGTAGTAGCCAAACCAGCTTTAACCTTTTCTCTTACTCAAGACAGAGAAAGTGCTCTGCTTTTAGTTCAACCAGCTGCAGTTTTGCATTTTTTTCTCCATGCTGTGCCTTAGCTCTGCTCTCACAAATGGTAGTCTTTTCAAGTTTTCAGGAAGTCAGTGTTTCAGTAGAGAACTGAGAACAAAGGAGCGATCCAGACTTTTTTCCATGGCAGCATATGATCTTGAAGTTCTCAAAGAAGACAATTGCAAACACAGAGAAAAAAAGATGTGCTTTTTTCTCGGTAAATTATCGTATTGTATGTACCCAGAAAAGTTCCTATTTAAGGGCCTGATGTGTGAAAGATTACCTATAGTTTGTAAGTTTCTTTCATACAATATAATTTCCATTTATATACAAACCTCTGGAAGCTGAACAGTAGAGGTTCTTTTAGGTATAAATGCATCATTTTTCCCTTCTCTGGTTGACCATGAAAAAAGAGTAATTTTGGTTTATTCGACTTTTTGTTTCTGTCTTTGATTTTTCTCAAAACATTCTAGGGAGACTAATGTAGTTTCAGCCTTTGGTCGCTAGTGGCATATTTTCTGAGTATTGTTTGAGAATAAGGAAGCTCCCAAAAGTAGCAAGGGAAAAAAGCCATCCACAATATTTATTGACAGTGGTGCAGTAAATAGAAGATTGTTGTTAGACACAGGAGTATAACACTCAGCTAGGGCTGGAATTCCCTGAAAAAAATTGAAACTCCATACTGCAGATGTGATGCTGATTTTCAGTGTCCCCTTTGCAGAAAATGCTTTTAAGGTAAGACCGTTCATTTTGAGAAAAAACTGTGAACTTGTAGAATACTCTATTTCACAGATTTAATATATATTAATCTTATGTCAGCCAGGGAATTGAGAATTTTTGTAAAAGTATTAGGAGATATGTCAACACCATAACTATTTTCATCTGTTTGTGCTGAAGCAGAAATTTAAAATATTATCTTTTCCTCATGGGCTTTAAAAGAAAATAATAACAGCAGCAACAAAAAACACCTTGGAAATCCTGTGAAGATTTTACCTCCTATAGTTTTAATCACTATACAAATTTTGTAGAACAATATTAGTGAAATCATATAATCAGTTTGTGTAAAGTTAGCATCTGAAATCCAAGCAACAGCTGAAGTCCTAGAAGTGCAGGTACAGTTCAGGCAAACTCTATCTTGACACTTTTTTCACACTTACAGTAATATTCCAGTATACATGATATCCAGATGTTCAAATCAGTCTAAATGTATTAGCTATATTTCCCTTTCAAAGTGTGGGGGAAAAAAAGGATTTTATGGCATTCATTATTCTTTGGAGTGTAATAACTGGAAAAATGCAGTAGTGCTGGTAGTTACGTCTGTGTGCACGTATAGGCATGTGCTGTAGCACATTAGAGATACAGCTTTCTGAGTTATTTAGGAAGTTCATGGTTAACTAAAATAGAATAAGCCACCTTGGTTTTTTGTAAATATTTAGCTAATTTGAAGATGTTATGCCAAGATACGTTCCTGGATGTTGTTATCTTAATTTTTTGTTTTGAATAGTCTAAACAGTTACTTTAACTGTCAGGCATCCCTTGGACCCTGCAGAGCTTAGCACCAGTAGCAGTCGCCAAGTGTCTGACTTTTAGGCTCAGAATGTTTGATTTATCAGGTGGCAGAATATGTTCCTGTCTGTTTTTCCTCTCTAAAATGAGTAGCCAGAATACTGTTCAATGTGAGTGTGGTGTAAAGCAGAAATGTTTTCATATTAGTGCTTCACCTCTCATAAAAAAGGGGATTTAATTATTGTCACCTGAGGGAGCTAGCAATTAAAATAAAATTTGTTCTAGATAATTTTGTTTTTTAATTTTTTTTTTGGCTTACTGAAAGACCTTTGAAAGTAGTTAAGTACCCTCTGAAAACTAAATTCAGTGCTGACACAATATAGACATACAATACCTACCTTGGCGGTAAGTTACATGGAATGAAGAACTGTATAATTCCAATGCAGAAAAGCAACCTGGCAGTGATTAAAGTAAGAATGCAGCAATGATTTCTGTGAAAGCTTTTGATTCACAAAAATAGTACATCTTTTATTGTGTGTGATGGCTGTTGTGGGTGATGGCTGTTGCTTTTCACACTTTGGTTTTTATGGAATGTGCTTGGATGACAAGTGCCGGCAATGGCTGTTGAGCAGTTTTTTGCATCCCAAGAACAGCAAATACCAGTTTATAGTGTAGGGAATGATGGAGCATTGAAAACTTAATTTGTATTATAATTATATCTTTGTCTATGTGCTTTGTAGTGTCAGTTGAACAATAAACTAATTTTCATAATCACTGCTTGACTTGGGAGTTTTGAGCTACAACTGCTTCTCAGCTTCTAAACTACAGAATCTGTGAAAGTGTCTCTTGGTTCCATGTGGGCTATACCTTATAGGATGTGGTGTAGTTACTGGTAAATATTTGCTGTTACCTTGTGGTGGCCTGACCTTGGCTGGATGTCAGGTGCTCACCATGCTGCTTTATCACTCTCATCCTCAGCAGGATGGAGCAGGAGAAGATGGAAAAAAATGCACATGGATCGAGATAAAGGCAGATTAATGAAGTAGAAGTGAAGTCCACCCTGGAAACAAGGGAAAGCAGAGGATTTATTCTCTACTTCCCATTAGCAGGGGATGTCTTGCCACTTCCCAGTAGGCTTCATTGAGCAAAGTGGTTGCTCTGGAAGACAAATTATGAAAGCACATGCACAGCCTCCATGCCCTCCCTTCTTAAAGACCATCTCATTTCAACCCCTCTGCCATGGGCAGAAGCACCTCCCACTAGACCGAGTTGTTCGGAGCACCATCCAACATGATCTGGAATGTTTCCAGGGATGAAACATCCACAGTTTCTCTGGGCAACCTCTGCCAGTGCCTAACAGCCCTCAAAGTAAAGAATAGTGCCTAATCTAAGTGTACTCCCTTGTAGTTGAAAGTTAAGAGAAGGATAGGTGTGGCTAAACCAAAGATAAGGAAATTTCTAGTTTTGTCAGAGAAATAAAAGATGGAACTGATAAAGAAGATAAAAAAAGTATGAAGGTAATCAGCCTGATGCTATAGAGACATTTCTGTGAAGCATGAAAAATAGTGAAGGGATTGGCAGAGATGGATAAGATGGAGATTTAATGTGTAGTATAAAATGTGCCTAAAATTATTTTTAAATCATACTTGGCAACAGAAAATTATAGCAAAGATGTTAGGCATCAAGAGGACAGATAGCGTCTGTTTTAGGAAACTGGAGTGGTGCCAGATGAAAAAGCATTTTGAGGGTAATGATTCACATGACCTTTGTAGAAAATTGCTCAAAAGTACTTGAGTACTTCCATTACATTTTTTTCTGTGTGAACTAATATCTTCCAAAGAGAAAAAAAAAAAAAGAAAAAAGAAGATATTTTCATATCTTAAGATATTTTAGTCTTAAGACAGTGTCATATTTTTAAAACAATTATTTATCAGTTTTGGGAGTCTATTCATGCAAATAAAAATGTGAAATCAGTCTCTGTTTTGTGATTTTACCATTTCTTCTCCTCATGTCACTACTGGTGTGAAGGAAGCCTTCTTACTTTTACATATATATTGCATTAATGGGGGTTTTTTTGGGGATAGTACAGTTTTCACAGAGGTGGATTTTCTTTGTTTTCCAGAACCCTGTCAAGAAAATCCCAGATTCTCATGAAATTACACTCCAGCATGGAACAAAGACAGTAAGTGATACCATGTTTTCAACTCTTTGTGCTTTTCTAGAACTGTGCCAGTCTGTGAAATAGGTTAACAAATACTTATCAGCTAAATTCAAGAAGCAAATCCTTGATTTGTTATTTTAGTTGGTTTCTTTTCTTAGTGCAGTTGAATGTATGTTTCATGACTACCTCTTCAATTTCTCGTAATAACCTAAATATGGCTCCATTTGACTCAACTGCAGTCTCATTTTCATCAAGCATGGTTCTCTGTAATTGTTAGAGTTTTTCTTCTAGGATAGACCTTCTTAATATGTAGACATGGGTCTAATCTAGACCTTTCTTTGGTCATGGGTTTAAAGGACTATGTTATTGCCAATGACTTCTTTGCAGCTAAGTACTTCATTTTATTTCAATCTTTTAGTGCCTTTTTATACAACATTCTCAGTTTCTTGAGATCTTGTCCTTCCTTGTCTGTGACTGCATCTTTTCTAGTTTTTGTCTCCTTTGCCTTCTTTTAAAGAACCACAACGAGCTTGGAAGTATCTTTTTTTGTTCTCTATATATCTATCTCTGTATCATCACATCTTCCAATATAAATTCAATTGTTTTTGTGGGCTGATTGACCTGTAAAAGTTGCATTGCACAACACTGAACAAAATAGAGTGGATTTTTCTACACATAGTGCATGCAACTGCTTTGCATATTAATTTCTATGGATAGTAGGTTTTGCAGAGTAGTGAACTAGTGCAAATCAGTTTCCCATTTTACATGTAACAGTAACTGCTTCTGCAGTATGTTTCTTGAATACATGACCTAACAAACTTTGTTAGGTAAATGTTTCTGATTTATTTTTCTCTATATTAAACCAGTAAATCTTTTCATGGCTTCTTAGAGAGCAAGCTCATATTATTTCTAACTAAAAGGCCTTATAAAGTGGAAGTTACAGTTCTGGAAGACTTCTGAGATATTTTGACTGCAGGAGAATGCAGCTGTCATCACCTTGACCAGAGGTGAATTGTAATGTGGGATATATATAGCACAGTTGGATTAGACTGGATGCAGTAAATTAAACATATTGAAAAAAAAATCTATTCTGTAGAAGGGCTGTCTTCTTTGTTTTTGTTTTTTTTTGGTTTTTGTTTTTTGTTTTAGAACAGTGAAACCATTTACCCCTGACCTTAGACACATAAAGATGGGAATAACTTCATATCTTGATTTTGGTGTTTTGCCCCAGTATTTTTAAATACAGTCTTCTCATTATGTTCATACACTGTACTGTATTTCAGCTAACCTTATATATCCCATCTGTACCTCTTCAATCTAGTGAATGTGGATTTGATGATGACTCTATTCCTGTGCAGCTGAGAAGTCTCAGGAAAGATTTCCCAAGCTAGAGAGTCTTCCCAGAAAACTGATTAATTTCCCAGTTGTATTGCTTATACAGTGTAATAGGAATTACTGTTCCCAATGAAACTTCATATATATTTTTTATTTCTCATGGTACTTTTGATATATAGGTGGGTATGAGAAAGAATATGAAATATGTGCTTTCTAATACCTCATTTCACAACTGCTCCCTCATATAGAAGTTACTGAATGGAGCACTTGAGTGTTCTGATTAATCTGGAGACGCCCATTTTTTCTGCATGTCAGAAATCATGAATGAAATGGCTAGGGTTCAAAATTTCCATTTAAGTTGTAAAAGGGGCATATTCTTTTTTTAAATACATAAGAGATTTCACATTTTAAAAGATTTCTGCAAGTGAATGCCTCTGAATTACAGCAGAACATTTAGATGAAGGAGGAGTCAGTTGCCTGGTGAATAGGATCATCACTTCTGCCACATCTTGGTTTTTTTGAAAGTACTATTTTCAGACAGTTGGGTATACTAGTATTCGAAATACCGTGAGGTACCTGTGTTATAGAATCACAGAATTTTCTAAGATGGAAAGAGACTCACAAAGAAGATCAAGTTCACTTCCTGACCCTGCACAGCACCATTCCCAAGAGTCACACCAGGTACCCAAGAGCATTGTCCAGACACTTAGTGAACTCTGTCAGCTGCTGTGACAGCTTTCATGGGGAGCCTTTTTCAGTGCCCAGCCACACTCTGGGTGAAGGACCTTTTCCTAATACGTTTCATCAAGAAGGACTCTGTGAGAGATAGTATCAAAAGTGTTACTTATATCCAAAAAGATCACATCACCTGGAATCCATTGATTAACAAGATGGCTTACCTTGTTTTAAAAGGAAATCAGGTTTGATAAGCAAGGCTTTCCTCTCATGAGGCCGTGCTGGTGGTGACTGATGACAGTGTCCTTCTTCTTGCCCTTCTTGAAAACTGGAACCACTTTCATCAGTTTCCAGTCAGCTGGGACCTCTCCAGATTCCCAGGACTGCGTGAAAGTCATCAAGAAAGGCTTTGGAATAACATCAGCTAGCTCTTTGAGGATTCTCAGATGAATCTCATCAGCCTGATCTGAATATCCATAGCCTGATACAGGGATCCACTTGGAGCAGCAGATCCTGCTCAATTTCAGGATTGGCTGGGAGTTGATAATTTTCACAGTCATGGTCTTGACCCCTCCTGTCAGAAGACAGAAGCAAAGAAAGCTTTAAGCATCTCTGCTTTGTCTCTGACCTCTTTGTGAAGTGCACATCCTTATCCTGTAATGGGCTGGTATTATTTCTATACTGCCTTTAACCATTAATATGCTTGAAAAAAAAAAAAAGTTCTTGTTTTCCCCCATGATTCTGGGCAGCTTGAACTCCAACTGAGCTTTGGCTGCACAGATTTTCTCCCTGCAGCATCTCTTTGGCTGCAGTAAGCAGCATCTCTGTATGTATTAGTGAGCTCTGTCACCTGACTTTGCTTCCACTGGACATATACCTTCCAATTTTGCTTTACTTGCAAGAGAAAATCCCTCCTCAGCCAAGCCAGGCTTCTGCCTCACCTGCTGATTTCCAGCATTGGGGAATAGCCAGTTCCTGCCTTAGGCGGTGATGCTTAAAAAGTGGTCAGCACAGAGCTGGTCAGCAGTAGTGGGAACCTGTAGAAGACAACTAAAAATGAGTCTTTGATAAGATAATAGCTAAGTGAACAGTTTCTCCATGAAACTGGAAAAAGAAAACTCAAAAGAAGCCCATACTAATTCACTCATTTCCTTAGATAAGGAAATCTAAATTCTAGGGAAGCAAATTGTCCATCTTAAAGAATAAATTTTGTTCATACAGGCTGTTTTTATTGGGACAATTGTTTCTGTAGGTTACTTTTTCATGAACTAGTTTCCATGCTTTAAAATATTTTCTGTGGGAACTATTCAACAGTTTATGTAAGTTTTAAAAGTGTCCATAACACAGTGTATATAGATGTATACTAAAGCTTTGAAAAAAAGTACAATAGTAGACTGATATATCTTTGAGACAAGTTTTTTTTTGGTGGTATTACTATGTGTCTGCATTAAATCATTGTTCCTGTCAGTACTTCTCATGTATACGTGTAAAGAAGATACATATAGGTAAGCATCTTCTGTGTAAAATTCTTGGTATTTTTGTACATCCATACACTTTTTAATGCTGTTTTAGACATCTGAAAGTAATTCCCCAAGTTCTTTTCTTCCCTGAAGAAATTCTGTTTTGCCAACCTGTAGTCATGACATTATTCTCAGGCATTACCCTCCACTCTGAAATGAAGGGTTTTTTGTCTTTTATTCTGTATAAATAGTGTTTTTGTTTGATTGGGGTTTTTTTCCACATGGTTTTCTATAAGTCCAGTGTTCTTGGTGCATTCTTTTTCCTTCAGAATTTTCTGATTTATCTCTTTAAATGCTTTTCCTGACTACTACTATTACTACTACTACTACTACTACTACTACTACTACTACTTCTTTATTGTGTTGGAGACTTATCTTTCTTCTTACTGAAGGGTTTTTTCAATGTGATGATTATCTATCTGAAAAAGGTGGGATGGCCCATTTTTTTGTTTTGTTTTTGTTAAAAGTAGTCTACTGGTTTTTCCCATGGACTCCATTAAAACATAAGCATGAATTCCATATGAATTTTATCTTTAATGAAAACTTCTTCAGGCATTTTAACATTTCAGACTAGGTGTAATTTTGAGTAATTAGAAAAATACTCTAGTTTTATATTTTTTGATAGAACTTTTCATCACTCTCTTATGTAGATAACTTAATTGTTTGTGAATTAATCTCTTGGTAGCTAAATTAATTTAATACATTGTCCAGCTAATCCTATATTTGAAACCATAATAGTAAATACGATATTTTCACAAATGTGTAAGGAAAAGAAATAATTTTGAAGGTAAATGATTTCAAATAATTATTTTATGTAATTTCTAGTGAAATGTCTTCTATTACCTTATTTCTCCATTTAGTGTTTTGAACACTACTGTTTGTTTTAGTATATGAAATACTATTTATTGTACTAGAGAACATTACCATTCTTCAAATAGAGAATTAAAATAGATTTTCAGTAAAATTTTCATTTTACTTGAACTGTGATTTGAGAATAACATATGAGAATAATAAGCATAAGCATTCTTTCATCAGAATTTCTAGTAGCTCTGAGAAGCTGGTTTTGTATATAAAAGAAATTGGTTTTGAGAAGCTACTTTGATCTGTTTTGTTACAGTAGTATATTTTTTAAATCTGTGATTTAAAAAACTTCAAGTTTATACCCTATTTTATTCATATGTTCCTTTTTCAGAAGAGAAATTTAACTAAGCAATGTGTATATGCACAAGAACAGTCTTAAATAAACTTAGAATCTTTAGCTGGTGAATGTTAAACACTATTTTGTTACCTTGCTGGAAATATTGTTTGTAATTTTGATAGAAGTGTAGAGCACAATTTTCTTCATAGAAACACTTAGCCTCATTTTGCAATGAAATTATTTGGAAATAAACACTGTAAGCTAATTTTTTCTCAGCTGTCTTCAGTGGTTGATTCAGACGATATAATTGCTACTTCCATTCTTACTGCTACTTCAAAAGTACTATGACTTTATTCAAGGTAGTGAAATTTCAAAATGAAAATCTAATTAAGATGTTTTAGTAAGAAACCACTCTGGGTTGTTTGAGGCTTGGGTTTGAGTTTCGTTGGTTATTTTTTTTAAACTTTACTAGCATTTTTTATTTTGGTGAGACCCTGAAGAACTGTGGAAGAAATAAAAAACCTGAATTATTATAATTATAATTTTTTTTCCTTTACAGGTTTCTGCTTTGGGGTTGGATCCTTCAGGTGCTCGTTTGATAACTGGTGGATATGACTATGATGTAAAATTTTGGGATTTTGCTGGAATGGATGCCTCTCTCCAAGCTTTTCGGTCACTCCAGCCTTGCGAATGGTAGGCTTGAAGGCTGCCTTTTGCACTTAATGTTTCCTGTTAAGCTCCTGGTAGAATGCACAAAAGCCTTGTAAGACAGCTCGTTTAAAAGGCTCTTGAATACCAAGGAATGCGAACCTAAGAACCTGGCTGCTTATTTCTTTTCCTGCTTTTTGCAGTGACTTGCATATTTTCCCCTTTTGGGAAGCTACAGATGGATTTGCCAATGCAATTGTTAATAGCACATCAGAAAAGGAACCCCTCAAAGACAAGTTGACTGTCATAGTTTAACTGACATTATTAGAATACACTTTTTATATATATTCTGCTTACATAAAACTAATTAAGAGAAGAAGCAAGTTAAAACTGTTGACCCCTTTGTGCGGAGCCTCTCTAGTTCCTCCCACGATTTCTGAAGGGAAGGAGTTGACCCCTTTGTGCGGGTCTCTAGTTCTCTAGTTCCTCCCACGATTTCTGAAGGGAAGGGTAATTCATTCAATTTTCATGAAGTCCTCTGTTTCAGAAGCACTGGTCTTTTGCATTGCAATGATCACTGAATAACAACATAGTGTGAAACACTGTCTTTCTGAAAGAAAAAAATATACTTATTTACATTTATTTCTATGTTTCAATATATACAAATTGAAAAAAAAATACAGGAAGCATTTTTAGAGAGTTATTTCCATATTATCCATATTGTTCATTGGTAATTAAGAAATTAAGTGAAGTGAATTAATTTAATTATACCATAGAGAACTGGAACTCCTTCAACAGTAGTGCACACTGAACTATCTGAAAAATATATTGCATAAAATAAAACGCAGTGGTTTTAGCAAGGTACTAAATGGTACTGGTGTCTGGATGATGTGGTACAGTTTATAAAGTACTTCTGTGTGATTAAAAAAAGGATTGTAATTTATTATACACAGAGTAAGTAGTGCTCAAAATGTCTATTTTTAGTCATTACTGTCTTAAAAAGCGCTACAGCTGAGTTTCAGTCAGTTTGAAAGGCTAGAATGTGTATAACTGACTATAGATATGCCAAAAATCTAGATAATGAGAGATGAGAAGAAGTCAAGACTGTTATCCTTAACAGGAGCAAAATAGAAAGGGATTCTACTATTGGTCTGAAGTGTGAAAAATTGGAAAAACAAAATGTGTGATTTGCATTATGCAATTCCAATCTCTTTGACAGACTTTGACTTCTTATAATAAGCTGACAAATGATACATTTAGTTTAAAAACATAATTAAGTAAACATGCCACTTAGGAATAAATAAATAAATAAATAAATGTTTCCACATATAAAATGATACTCAGAATTTTCTGGCATGAGTTTCATTTACATGATTACTTAGCAGGATATAATTGGTATTGTCTTTCCTTTGGTGTAACTGAGGGAAAGGAGCTGACACCCTTTACTCTCACAGTAGGAAATGATTTTAATGAAGTATTTTCAAGTTTAGCAGAAGACTGCATTCAGGTTTAGTAGTACTTGCTAATAATGGTGTAAAATATAAATATTGTATAAAAACCACATGTAGAACATATGTTAATGCTCTATTTAAGGGATAGCTTACAGATAAATAGGAAAGCTCCTTATAGCAAAAGACTATAAATACATAAAATATAAACTTAAAATGCTTGTTATTCTTGACACTCTTAATTTAGTGTGTTGCAAGGATCTCATAAGTATTTTTATATAAATGCTCTTTGTGAAATTCTTGCAGTTTGAGTACATTGATGTATAAATAAAGTGCTTAAAACATAAACATGAAGTAATATTTAAAATAGACATGACTGGTGTGAAGTTTGGAAATTGCAAATATGATGCAAGTCTCATGAACTAATTTTGGGGGCTCAAAAATTATTATTCAAATATAGCTTCTGTATCTTTTTCTAAACATAAAACTGGAACTATATCTGTCTGGTAAGAAGATGCAGCTTCAAGTTCTTTCATGCTGACATTGAGACAAGCTGGTGAACACTATGTGGAATATTATATAACTTGTGTCCAGGTGTATATATGTTCTTATATTACTTTTTCACTATGAAGTTTATTATTGAAGGGCTATTAGCATTCACAGACTTGAATTTCAAAGAATTCTGAGGAGTTGTGGTATGGAAACATTAGGTGTTAGCAGAAATCCAGATCTGGAGCCATAAATTTAATTTCATTTTAAAAAGGAAGGAGCCTGAGATCAATTCTGTTTTGTCAAGGCTCCATTTTGTAGCATAATATCAGGTTACTCTCTTAATTTCTCCTTGGACTTGTGATGTAAAGTTAAAAAAACCCCCAGCCTGACAAAAAGCTAGTACTTTCAAGCCATACCTTGGTGTTAAACCAAAAGGAAGTGTAAGGCAAAGCTGTTATGTGTGTAGAAAATATTTGTGTCATGATTCTACAGGTCCTGGTATAAAGTGCTGTGCACATTTGGCAATTTTTAAACCAAATTTTTTCAGATTAATGCTGTTAAAAGGGACTGTTTTATAAGTTTCCCAAGACTTTTGCTATAGCATTAATAAGAACCAAAAATATTTTCTTAAAGAACTGCCTTTGTAGAGCGTCACTTTTGGTCATGTTCCAGTAAATATCAGAAAAGTGGTAACTTCTGTCACTTTGCAAATACTCTGCTTATAGAAGCAATTTTTAGACATGATTTTAGAAGTTACGTTGCACAGTCAAGACGGTATGGGTTTAGCTTTTTTTTTTTCTTTAGGTAAAGGTTATGGAAGTCTGTTCTCTAAAGCTAATATTTTCACATGACTCATTTGATAAATTACTGGTTGTGTTCCATTGTGCTAGTTGCTGTAAAATCAGTTGCTTTTCCTTACTGGGAGAAATTCTAAGACAAAAGAAAACTTTGTTCAGACGTGCTGATACAGATGACGTTGTTTGAATTATTAACAGTGTGTTGTTAATAGTATTAATGCCTGTAGTTTGGCTTTTAGTATTTTGGTCTCAGAAAACAGGGTTTTTTTTCAGAAGACTCAGTGGGCCTTTATGTATTGCGGATTCTTTCAGAAATCAGATTTTCCTCTGACCTGTTTGTTATTACCTAGTGGTCTGATCCTTTTCATGCATGAGACATGCATCAAGTGAAAATATGTTTTAGTCTAGTTTTATTTTTTATTCTTACATTTCAACAGTGATAAGTGCAAAATATGAACGTGTGCTTTGGAGATGTTGGCTGTTTTCTTTTGCCAATTTCAGCATTGGAGTATGAGAAATGTAACTTAATGAGTACTTCATTCTGTATACAGTACTCAGGTGGAACTCAGGAATATTTTGTATGATCATACAATTGGACAAGAGAGCTCGCAAGTACAACTGAGAAAAAAATTTTACTTCCTAAGGTGTTTGTTCTCTAAAAATGGAATCTGATGTATTCTTTAGTCTAGGTTTATCAGTTGTCTGCAGAGAATATTCTAGACTTTAGATATTACTTCTCTTGTGGGTTTCCTGTAATTTCTTTCAGTGTTTCCTCTGAGCTTGATGTAGCTGGCCATCTTCTTTTCTGAGAAAGTATTCATTTTTTCTCTTGAGGATCAGAATGTTTATTCAGGTATTGACTGTGATCTGTTTTGGAAATTCCCAGATTTGAATGTCTCCTTTCTATTAAAACTCAGCTTATAATACTCAGTCCAGTTTGGCTGCCAGTTGGTATTACATAATAGGGTGCTTGAAACAATTTTTAGCTTTTGACTTGTAATGTAGTCAGTTTTGCCAGACATATTTTTGAATAAGAAACTTAAGCTTAGTTTACATTACTATGATCAATGAAGAACTTTTAAAGTATTACAATATTTTAAGTATTTTATGTAGTAACTCATGGTTTGAGAACCGATTTAATAGATAATAGCTACTGCTGAGAAAATTACATGAGATCACTACTGTATAAGAACTGAAATGCTAAAATATTAAGTTACAAGTTGCGTAGTTGGTTTTTTTGGTCATCTCAGTGTTAACTTCACTAGTTTCCTGAAAGGTGCTAGGATTTGAATGCACATAGTAGTGTTCTTAAGCAATGAGAAGATATTTCTTCGAGAATACTTTGGATGCCACGAGAATCCAAATCTAACTGGCAAATGTGTTCCGGTCCTGTACTTGAGATTAATCTAGAAGCAGAGAAGAAGTATTACTATAAAGTAACATTATTTTGCACATTCTGTTAGTGAGCTGAGATATAAATTCTGGCAGGTGTGAAATGGATAGACTGTTTTGCATTCTTTGTTATCCTTATAATGAAGTATAGGGAATCAAAGGGATATCTGCTTCACATAGAACAAGAGCCATGAAATTTGTTCATAATGCAAGATGCTGAGAGAATATGCAGAAGCTGGAATTGGGCTTTTCATTCATCAGTCAGCTTCGCACTTTCAGTTCATCTTTGTCATCTCAGTATTATTATTCCATGGTTTCTGCTGCAGGTTTTCTCCATCAATGGCACGTGTATGTGAGAACACTGTTAAAATAAATGAATGGTCACCTAAGACATAGTAAACTGGACAGATGGTTATCTCTTGTCATGTTTCCAGGGCTCATGGTATTATTTAACTTTAAGATAAAGTTTGCTGAAATTAAAGCCCTGACCATAAAAAAAAGATGCAAGAGTGCTAACCTATGACTAATATCTTGGTATGTGAGGTACAATGAAGTTTTATGTATGACTACAACATCCTTTTATAGTAATTTACAGATTACTGTAATTCCACATTTTACTTTTTAGAAGATGAAAAAGAATTTTCATCTCTAGGTAGTTAAATCTGACGCAGACTATTTTTCCATTGGAGCTATAATAGCATTCTTAAAGAAATATGTTTGCCAGAAATGACGTTTTACGTGTTTGATAAACTGTATGTGGTTAAAAGAAACATCACACACACATATGCACGCACATAGTGGAATAAAAAACTATTCCATTAGTAAAAGATTTTCTGCCTCCTGTCTCTTTGATATAGGAGTGTATATAGGTCTGATTTTGCAATATGGTTTCTCACCATTGACACTTTTGTTTTAGTGTAAGTTTACAGGAACGTTAACTGAAATGTTTTATTTCTCCTTTTTTTTTTCTTTCTTCTTTTTTTGCAGTCACCAAATCAAGTCTTTACAGTACAGCAGCACAGGAGATGTCATTCTTGTTGTCTCTGGTAATTCTCAGGCAAAAGTTCTTGACAGAGATGGCTTCCCAGTAATGGAATGCATAAAGGGAGACCAGTACATTGTGGATATGACAAACACAAAGGTAAGGTCAGGGGCTGGAGGTTGTTTACTTGCATGCTGTGAGTGTAAGACTAATAAGCAAAAAAAAGTGTATATTTTTAATGGTAGTTCAAAATGCAAATGAAGAAGAGTTCATTCAGTTTTCTGAAGTACTTCAACCACAGTTGGTTGCGTTTCAACCACCTTGCCCTTGTATTGTCACAAACTTTGATACAATGCTTCCCTTTACCTAGAGTATTTAAATTCAGGTCAGTTTTTTAAATAGTTTAAGCCTAAAAAGCAATGATAAAATCTAAAGCTCAGACTGATGATAAAATTGATTTACTTATTTCTTGTAAAGTATATTGCCAAATAACTGGGCTTAATGTTGTTTTGCCTAAAGCTGTTCTTGTCAGATGACTGTTTCTTTTGGCTGGTGATACATATATAAAACCATCGAATAACATCTGCTTTAGTTCTAGTTTGCTTAAAAATAATTTAGATTTTCATTCTCTTGTAAATGTCTAGAATTCCAGTATACAGTAATCCAACAGTCAAAATGCTGAAATACTTGTTATATTGCCTCATTAACTTTTCAGCATTTCTCTCCTTATTTGTGCTTAAAACAAATTGAAGTCATTGCAGCATTACAGGAGAAGTTTCCAAATTTCTCTTTGAATGTAGGCAATGAGCATGTGTCTGTACTTCAAAGAAACAAAGCCAACTGGACAATATATCGTCCAGTAATATAGTTATATTCATAGTCATCATAATGGCAATCGTTTACTTTGTATGAAACACTCAACTTCTGGTTTTTTGTCTTAAAGAAAAACAATTGACTAGTCAATTTGCAACTTCAGTATTTTATGAAAAACTCATCTGAGATTAAATCCCTCTTCATTCTAAAATTCTACTTCCTCAGCTTTCTCCGTAGTATCTTTGGCTAATGCAGATTGACACTGGTGTATTGTGTCAGTATTGTTACTATTAATTCTGTTATTCTTCTGTTGCTTGAAAAAGTTTGTGTGACACTGTAGTGATGCCTGTTGTTTCATCCTTTCTCTGCATTACAAGTCTCCCAAGAGAAAGATAAGTGTGATTCTATGCTCTTTTCTGAAAGAAAAAAAAAGTAGAAGAATGTAAGGGGTTTTCTAATTCAGAGATGAAAACAAGGATGAAATGGATCAAGTACATACATACAGTCTATTAAATCATCCTGGTATCAGTCAGAAGGGTTCAAATTTGTGCCTCAGCTTTCATGTGATTCCACTTGAAGGATTTGGAGTAAAAGTTGTAAAAACCGTGTAAGACAGCTTACAAGTTCCTTTAAGATCTCTGTGTTTATTTCTTTAGGGTCACACAGCAATGCTCAATTCAGGCTGTTGGCATCCAAAGATAAAGGAAGAATTTTTGACGTGTTCTAATGATGGGTAAGTATTGAGGTCTATCTTTGACACTGTTTTTTGGCAGGCTTGTTTAGCTATTGCGTTTTACTGTGCCTTAATTTACTTTCAATATCATTCTTATTAATCTTTGGTAACTACTTAATATAGTGGGATCTGGAAGCAAATACTATATTTGTTTTGCCTCTAGATAATGAATGTATTTTGTTTGTATTATTTTAGTTTTGTAACTTAAAAATTTTTAAAATAATATTTTATGAAAGTTGTAGGTTAATTGTTTTTACAAAAATTCTTGGACAAAATTTTAAATTTTACCTGGTATTCCTCTGGAGTAGAAAAATTCCTATGGAGAAACTCATTGTAATTGAATTCAGTAGGAAGATTGAGGATTTAAATTTGAAGTTACAAGTTTCACTTTAGGTGTAACTGAATATTGATGGATGTTGTTTGACAAGCGTCAAAGAGACTGTTATAAATTATTTTGTGGCTTCAGTCTTGATCTTTGTGGTTAGAATCAAATGGCAAAATGTCATGTGGCATCTGCATTAATTAAGTTACTGCAGCTGTCAGTAGCAGGTTCATGAATTATTTTTTACTGATGTTTCAAATATGCAATCTCCTTTAGTCTAGAGTGACAGTAGGGATTGATTTTCCCCACTAATGTATCTGTAGAGAGGTCCAGTGTAAAAGAAGACTTCAATGATCAGTTTCTTTTAAACAATATGGTTTGTTGTCTTTCTCCTCTAAAGGGGACTGACTTACTGGTTTAACATGTGGGTACATGAAAATATTATTTTAAGGGGAAAATTCACACTTTCTGATAAGACCGTGTCAGAAGGAGAAAAGCCTGAACACTACACTGTATTTTATGGAGAAATTAAGTTTTTAAAATACACTTGAGCAAACTGTATATTGTTCCAGATTTTAGGCACAGAGGTACTAGTTCCATAATAGGAATTATTATTAAATGCTAGAATCAGTACAGTTTGTTGATATTTTGAATGCAGTTAGACTTTAGTAGATTTCTTTATTAGGTTGAGTAGTTTGTAGATCATGAAAAACAAATTAAGATATTATAAATGATGAAGATTGTCTAATTTTCTCCCGTCTAATCAAGTCCCCTAACTAATATGCCAAAAAATGCACTCAGTACATTCCTGATACTTGAATTGCTGTGAATTAAAATGGTCTGGACAAGTAAGAGAAATCCAGATAAACACTACTATAAATGGCTGTGTAATTGCATTTTGACAGACACTATGTGGCTGAAATTACAAGAAAAGTATTTTAAACTGATTGCATTGTGCTTCATGCTAGTGACAGGTCTTTCAAGGATTTGGATATGTCCTGTGAAAACAATTTGTATTGCTTAATTTGCCCCACAGGGCTCGAACACAGTATTGTGTCTGTGAAATTTAATAGTAACAGAACTAAAATCTCTCCAAGGTTTAATCAGTAATTCATTTTAAGATTAGAGCTGTGAATAAGAATTGAAAATAATAGTTCCAGTTGGAAGGGACCTACAATGATCATCCAATTGTCTGACCAATTCAGGGCTGTCCAGAAGTTAAAGCCTGTTTTTAAGGAAATTCGCCAATCAACCATATCTCCAGGAAGCCTGTGCTGGTCTGGAACCAACCAGGTTTACATTATCAGTAAAGAAATGCCTCCTAGTGTCCTGTCTGAACTTTCCCTGACACAGCTCTGAGCATTGCCATGCATCCTGCCCCTGGATGCCAGGGACAAGAGCTCAGCACCGCCCTGTGCCCTTCCCCTCTCACAAAGCTGCAGAGAGCAGCGAGGTCACACCTTTGTCCAAAGTGGACAAGCCCAAAGACCTGAGTAGGGATGGTCATCTGATCATGGTGATATCTAGTCAGCTTCAAAAACATAATTAATTCAAAGAGATAAATTAAAGCCTTAATGTTATTTCCATTAACTATGTTGTGTGAAGGTGAGTTGAGTTAGTGAGTAGCACACCTTTGAAAATATAGGTTCCATTAGTAAATTTGGAGCACAAGTCCGATGAGGAGCAGCTGAGAGAACTGGGGTTAAGTCTGGAGAAGAGGCAGGGGTGGGGGACCTTAACACTCTCTAAAACTCCCTGAAAGGAGGGTGTGGCCAGGTGCCAGTCTATTTCTTCTCCCAGGTAGGAAGAGACTGGGAAAGAGGAAATGGGCCTCAAGTTGCACCAAGGTAGGTTTAGATTGGAACTTAAGAAAAAATTCTTCTCTGAAAGGTGGTCAGGCATTGGAGCAGGCTGCCCAGGGGAAGGGGTGGAATTGCTGTTCCTGGAAGTGATTAGGTATTTGTGGGGGATCTGGCAGTTTTAGGTTAATGGTTGATCTCAGTTATCTTCAGCATCTTTCCAACTTTAATGATTCTAATTGACAGCAGTTGCTGGAATTATACCAGCTATTTTAACCAGTATCATGTGAGTTTCTGACTTCTTTTTGGTGGTAATTTTTGAATGAGGAAAAATAACCTCTGTAACATTGCTTTTATATGGTATTCTCAGAGAGTATTTTGTGTAGAAGAGTAACATTAGAGTACTTATGTGTCAAGGCAGAGAGTTTAAGGAAAGGAATGGTCTGTGTTGGCAAGATATAATTGAAACTTTTATTGGTTTATGTTTAAAGTAAACAGGTTTTCTGAATTTTAAGTAAATGCAATTTGTACTAAGCATTCTAGAAACCAGATTTTTTTCATTTAATACTGTTTATTCGACGTTTTGCATAGAATGAGTTATGGATGTCATTAAATGTTACAACTGTATCTGTCTGTCAGTCTAATTTTTGTACGTTTATTCCAGTATTTATAGTTGACTTTTAGGTGTTAAAGAACAGTATTTCATCAATTTGTAAAGCTGGCTTTTTTGTTCAGGTCAATAGATTTGCACTTAGTTAAATGCTGGCTGAAATATGAAACTGTTGAAACTGTTGAAAACCAGCATGGAGCTTGGTTTATGTTGCATGCAAAGAAAACAATGTAATTATAAGAAAACATAAATTTGGAAGACTGTGGGCTTCTCAAGTCAGACCAAAAGACTGGCAATCTTTATTCTAAGGAAGAGAGGTCTAAGTAGGAGAGTATGTGATCAAAGTTTGTGAAATGTCCAAGATGGTAGGTGAGCTGAATGTGGAGCACTTGTTTTTGAAAACATCTTCTAAACCTAAACTTTCTTGGAAGTAGATATAGTTAAGTTTAGAACTAATAAAAGAAAAAAGTTTTGGGTGCTGCTCAGATTTATTTCGTAATGTGTTGTCACAGGAGGACATGGACGCAAGTTTAAAAAGGGATGAGAATACATGTTTACAAGCACTTATAAACAGATAGGAAATGCAATTCTATATGACAGTTGTGAATAGTAAAGGGAAATGAAGGGAGTTAACTGTAATGACCAGCCTCTGAATACAGGGCTAAATGAACCTATGATCAGATATAGTCAGATGTTTCTTATATCTTTGTGTTATTCAGTGACAGTAAATAATTAAGATGTAATGTCACACTGCATTACTGTTAAAAATGTAGTGTGTGGATTATCAAGCTACAATACTTTGCAATGGTTTTATATCTGGAGTTGGGTGGTGTTCATGTGAATAAATTTAGTGTTTGTTAAGGTCTTCTCTCAAGCAAGATGGTGAGACAAAGCTCAGTCTTGCTTTACATGGCTCTAGTACATAGAGATTTTTGGTATGAATGTTTATAGTTTTAAACAAAAAAAAATTTAAAAAGAAAGGGAAAAAAAAAAAAGAAGTAACAATCTTTTTACAAGGCAGGAGTCCTGCCTGTACCCAGTTTTGACATTATACATTAATGTGCTTTGAAGTTCATAGACCTTGACATATTACACTCTCACATAATTTAACAAGACCATCTATACCCATAAGAGGAGAAATTTAAAGCTTTAGAATATTGCATATCAGAGGAAAAGGTGCAAACATCTATTCTTTCTTTTGTCCTGAGAGTGTACTGCTGATCTTGTATACAGTGAAGCCAAGCTGTAGAAATTCTGCCATAGATTCCTATTAGTTTTTTACTAGACAATAAAATATGATGTAAGAATAAATTACCTTGAGTACAGTGACTGCTCTGAAACTTTTAAGAGGGAATGTTGATGTTATGTGTGTATCTACAAGTTGTGATTTAGTCCTCACATTGAGAAGAGGGACTGCTGCAGCGACAGGGACTGGGTTCCCGGCTGGCTGCGGCCAGTGCCGCCGGCAGTGCCGAAGGGGGAAGGGGCACTCTCCCGCGGAGAGACTTCCCGGGGAGAGTGTTTAAGGCGGAATGCCTTCAGGAGAACGAGAATGCTAGAACTGGCATGTGTGGAGGTGTGTGCACCTGACACTAAGCACCAAAAAGGGATCCTTTAGAGGGTCATCCTGTATGGGTGTGGGAAGATGATACCAGGGATGCTCTTAACAGCTATGAAGGAAAGCTGAACATCTCTTTTTGCTGGTTTTGGTCTCTGTTGGACATCACAAAGAACAGTAGAGTACAGCGATAGTTGTCTCTTAAACAGAGACTTCTCTACTCACATTACGGGTATTTCTGTGTGGAGAGGTTCTGTGTACTCCGAACCTGGTTGCCAGAACCATCAGCTTTTTTGAAGACGCTTGCAAGAAAAGATTTAAGGGTTTTCAGTAACACTCCAAGAATTTGGAAGGTGCTGAAAATAATGGTTGAAGCATGCTTCTTAGGGCACACTGAATGGCAGGGTTTGAGGCTGAAGGAGGACACAGGAGAGCACATGAGGGATATTAATGTACTGTTAAATCTTAATTCTTAGATAGCATTTATACCTCCTCTAGAGAAAACAATCATTCATAAACCAAATGAATGAGTATCTGCAAGTTGTAGACTGTATTTTATCTGATTCCTGTAGCATTTACACTGTCTGTCTCTTTAGTTGAATGGTTTCCACCTGCATACAGTTTAAAAATAAACTAAGGAAAGAAAATGGCATTTTCTGGGTGGCATGTTGAAACAGGAGTTTTCATAATGCATAAAGAAGTTAAAAAGCAAAATTTGCAAGTGTCCTTGTGTCAAATGAAAGGAACACATTTTAAATATGTTGTAAGTAAATGCTTTTCAAATATTTTAAATCCATCTTTCTTTTTATGTTAACCTGCAATAGCTCAAATACTCACTTAAGGATAGTCTTTATATGTTACAGTCTCTTTTGATTTCATGTGACTAAGAGTGTAGTAGGAGTCTGAACTAAAAAGTAATTGAAATGTAGGCTCTTATAATTGCTATTGTAAATGAAATGTTTTGAGAGGTGATGGGTGACTTATGTATGGCATTCAAATATGCTATAAATTTTAAAAAATCCTAGAAGTAGGTTTTGATAATAGTGTATTCTAATGTGCAGTTACTAGGCTATTTGTAAATTTTTTGCTTCAGACTGCAAGTATACGGGTTACCAGCAGGGAGTCTCAGTGAGTTTTGAATCACTGTTCAAGGACACAATGTTGAACACAGGAAAAACTATACAAGAAAATGACACAGTTCCATCAGGCTCCTCTATGAGAGAAACAGAAGCTGGTCAGCTTGCACACTGAAATGAGCCACAGCCTAGACACAGCAGTTGTGGAATGAGTCTGAAAATTCCTCTTCACTTGTATAAGGTTCTGCCCACTTATGCGGTTGTTAGTAGATACATACAAATCTCAGTAGCTCACTTCATTTTATTTTCCTTGAAAATATTCCAGATGATGGCTTGTGGAAACATGTAATACTATACTCTTTCTTTTTTTTTTCATGTTGTGGCCAGGTTTGGGGTTTTTTTTTGGTCTTAATTTTAAACAAATTTTTTCATTCTCGGGGATTACAGGTGAATAATATTTTTGGGGGGCTTTTACAGGTTGTTAAGCATTTATTTGCTTTTAATTGAGAAGGAAGTAAGAAAGTTGTCAGTTTTGTCAGTAATCTGGTGATTAACTAACTATAAGTTAAAGTAAGTTAATATACTTAAGATTAAGTATATGAATGAATAATACTAGCCTAGAGATTTAGCTAAAGTAGGTGTTTATTTTAGTGTATTTTTAAAGCTAGAATAAATGTTGTGCATAGATTCTCATGTATGGGAATTCTGGTATTCTCAGTGCTTCAACGTCCCAATATTTCATGTGATTAAAACTAAATTAAAAGAAAAGACAAACATAGAAAAGCAATTATCTTCTCCATGGAACTGCAGTAATTTTCAAGTTTGCATTACATATAATTTCAATTTTAATGTACTTGAGACTAATGATTTAATTTATATTAACCTTTCACTGTTTTAAAAGTATATACATAAAGCTTTCATCAGTATTGATATTAACTTAATCCATTTTCTTGCACAAGCTATCTTATAATGTATGGCTTTATGTTGCCTAGAACTTTAAATATGCCACAACTATTTCTGAATGATCAGTCCCTTTCCATTGCCTGTACTCCTTGCCATTCTAGATAAGGTTCAGATACAGTGTGTGATCAGCGCTCTTTTTCTTTCTTATAGATCCTTTGCCCCATTATTGGGCTTATTTGGAAGATAGAATTATTAAGGCAAGGATCTTTCATTTTAGCAGCAGTATGTTGGATAAGTGTACAGAGCAGCATTAAGAGTGATAGCAACTAAAATTCCAACATTAATGCATTGCCTAAAAGTGGAAAAAAGTTTTGGAATTTAGGAAGTCTTTAAAAAGTTTTTTATTCTCTGGAAATACACCTGAGCAGAGTGACCTTTAAAAATACCCTGTGTTTTAAGACATAACTAACTCTTTGTTTATATTATTCCAAAATATCAGTTGATGTCTTTGTAATAACAAAGAAGGAAGAGGAAATGGATAACGTTGTTTTTGTTATTTGGATGTTTTCTTATCACAAATGTGATAGGTAGTGCTGTAAGAATAAGCAAGAGAGGTCAGAGATGTTAAATGTTCCAGCAACAGGTGTTCTGTGTCTCTACTCTCATATATTTTTTTTCCTTTTAGAAGCAGAATCACAGCCAAACTTGAAATGTAGCAGTCATGAACTTTATGATCTGTCATTGCAGCTTGGGTTATGGTTGATTAACAGCTGTTTTACTGTAGAGCATTCCTCTCACAAGTCTTTTCCTCTCTCATCCTCTAGTAAATTAAGTTAGTGTTCCTACTTTCTAAAAGGTATCCTAGAGAGTATTTACTGCCATCACAACTGATCTCTGTGATAAGATTTAGGGACAACTTCAGTGCAGATCTGTCTCTAATTATTTCAGTGAAGTAGCTTCAAATCTTCAAAAATAGAATTTTACATTTAAGGCACAATTGAATCCTTAGTCTTTTTGTCAAATGTATGTTTCAAATATGAAGTTACTCTGCTCTGTAGAATATGGTTTTTAACTTTTGTTTTAACCATATATTGTTGCTTAGTAATTATTATCTGTGTCTTTTTTTGTAATTTCAAGCGGCAAAATACAGTTAATGAAGGATGAGTAGTTTGCATAGCATGTATCTGCTGTTTGCAGCCGCTGCTGTTCAGATGATTTTTCTCTCCTTTAGGATGTCTGTGAGACTTAGACACTAGTAGGGACTTTTGAAATTGGCTATATATTAGTGAACACTGCTGTTTCATGACTACTTTTATCTCAGCTTATCTTTCAGTCTTCATATGTTAACTATTTCCATCCTCTTAACTAGGTTTGCAACTAGAATGCCTGCTGTCTCAATCTCTCGTATTAGCTGCCTTGTTTCAGTCTCTTTAGGTAGGAGCTATCAGTGTATGACTTGTCTGTCATGACAACTGTTTTCTAGCTTTTTATTAGGCTCAGAGCTGCATTGAACTTGGTAATTTGACAGAAAAGACATTTGAGCAGGTCTGGAATAGCACTGCTGAAAATGGCCAGCAGTTAGTTTCACTGCCCATGGAACAATCAGTTATTCCCACGATGTTGTTCAGCTTGTCTTGAACTTCAGCCCAGATGATTCTGTTTTTCTTTAACTGAAGTCTGTGCCCCATGAGCTTAAAAGCCAAGTCACCTGTTATAGACCACATACTTAGTATGTTCCCAGGAGGGCACAAGTTCTGGTATCTCCTGCCTGCTTGGCTGTGCACTGTGAAGGACAGCTCCACTGGCTGTGAAGATAGGACTATATGGCATTTCTCCTTAGATTTATAGACTCTAAGCTTCAGGTTACATACTCTCTGCTTACTCCGGGTTGACAGCAGCTCAGCCTAAGCTGATTACACTAAAAGTGAATACAACCCTGGAGTTTGTTGAACTTTGCTAAGGCATGGAGCAGCATTGTTGACAACTCGAGAACTTAAGCTATAATTTTACTTTTGTTTAATGCTTTTACATATCAGGAATACCGTGCATATGAAGGCATAGTTGAGAGCTGTATTTGGACTTGTGTGGTTTCATGTAAGTGTAGTTATATTGTCTTGCTGAATTGAAGAATTTATAGATTTTTTCTGAATAATGTACTTGAAGAAATACAGTGATAAAGCTTGTTACATAGACTGTCCTTGTTTTGTTTAAAAGCACCAAAGTACAACATTGAAGCCAGCTTTGAATAAATACTAGTAGTCCTAATACTTCGGTGTTTGAAACATTTTATATGTAATAAATACAGTTAACACTGATCCATCTGCAGCTTTGAAAACTGCTGAGAACAGTAAGATAGCAATGCCAGGGCTACTACCAGGACATTTTTGTAAACTTCTGTTAAAACCTAAGCTTCAACACGGCATCTGTCTTCACAGATTTGAACGATAGTTGGAAAAAGCATACTTGAAAGTAATTACTGGTATTTTACCTTCATTTGGGGGGTCATTTAAAAATTTTTAATTGCCATCTTAGGCTTTGCTTCCACTTTCTAGATTTATTTCTTAAAACAACCTGCTTGTTATAGAGAGTAGGACCTGATAAACTTTTGTTAAAACCTAAGCTTCAACACAGCATCTGTCTTCACAGATTTGAAGGGTAGTTGGAAAAAGCATACTTGAAAATAATTACTGGTATTTTACCTTAATTTGGGGGGCTCATTTAAAAATCTTTAATTGCCATCTTAGGCTTTGCTTCCACTTTCTAGATTTATTTCTTAAAACAACCTGCTTGTTATAGAGAGTAGGACCTGCTTTGGGATCCGAAGTACCTACTCACCAGAAAGATCATCCTGCATCGTATCTAGTTGCATCATAGTACTTTATAGGGTAGGGAATGCAAATAACATTATGGTGAAACAATTGAATTTGCCAGAGCAATAGTATAACTTGGACTTCTATCTTAGAAAAAGTAACTCTTGTAAAGTTGTTTCAAGCATATATGTTTGTAGGTGTGTATACACATATACATTCACTTATTGTGCCATATTCCATATTGACAGGGAAATCATTAAGTTTGAAAATGTTTCTTCAAGATTTTTATGAAATGCTTTTATTCCTAGTACAATATTACAGTTTAGTGAAATTTTCAGAATTAATTTAGAACATAGAGGAATACAGTTCTGTCAACTGATTTATTTTTAGTTTTACCAAGGTAAAGTTTTTTACTACAGCGAGAAACTTGAAAGTATTTTTGTGCGTCATGTGAAAGTACACATTTAAAAAATTGGTTGATTTATTGGGCAAGCACAGAATTTAAGTATGCACCGTAGCTTGGTACTTCCTGAAAAGTTTTGCTCATTTTAGAACTCCGCAGGGAGTAAAACAAGAAGGGACAGTCTTTTCAAAGGCTTTTGCTAGGCAATTGCAACGTTCTTAGCTTAGGATGGGAAGGCAGAAATTTTGGTGTGTATATTTGCTTCTTTTATCCCAGATCACACAGTAGTTCACTTCTCACCTGAATTGTGCTCTACTTGGGTCATATGGATAAGCTTCCCTGAAACTTGTTTCCTAACCCCTTTCAGTCAGACTGGAAAAGCTTTTCTCTTACGTATTCTCTGGGCCTGGCTCACCTTGACTGGGAAAAGAGAATACTTTGTGCTAACTTTCTGTTAGTTGAGCTGTGAGGGTAACTTCTGGCAGAATGGAAAACATGGGAAACGGGAAGTTTTAGTATTTCTACCCACTCAATTTAACATCAGATAGGGAAGAAGACGGAAATTTGCCGTTTGTGGAATTGATAGGAAATTTCCCATGGTTTAGAGTCATACACAGGTTATTGGGCAAATACTTCCATTGTGTTGACTTTGTTCCTCAAGTGTCTTTCACTGGCAATTTCTTCTTCTGTCTTCTCCCGTAAGAAATGTATTACATCTTTTATGAAGATGGAATCCTTTCTTCTCACGTATTCACTGGTAATTTTAACCTATAACTAACTCAGTTTAAAGGACTGTTTTCTCATGAGATATGCATCTTATTCAAATGACCTGAATTCTTTCATTATTCTAGTACTAATGGGAAGTACCTTAGCTTGGTAAACTAAACTAAACTATTTTTGTTTGATAATAAGTGAAGTAGAGTAGACAAGGATTTATTTTGGCACATTTCCATACAAAGATAAAATATACATTATATCTAAGAAAATAAAATTAAATTGCAATGATTAATGTTCAAATCTGATTCTGTATTAAAGCTACACAGTAATGACTAATGATACTTAATATCCTATAGATCAAAACTCTGTGAAAATATTTTCTTTGTGATTTTTGACGTTTAGAATTGCAGGTAATTTCATTGTTTGAGTAATGAAATTTTAAATTGTTTCTCTTATCAGGGTCCTCATGTTATATAAATATATGTTTTAGTTAAAATCCCACTGCTAAGTTGCTTGTTTAGAGATGTATGTTGGGTGGTTTTCATTTTTCATGGAAGAAATTGGAACAGCCTGTCGTTACATTTCTCAGCTCATAGTGTTTCTAAGGTGCATGGTTTCACTGGAAGATGATGAAGCCTGGAAAAGTTTCCAGTTCATAAAATTCTCTTTAAGGCCAATAAATCCCATTTCGCAAGTGAGATGGAATACCATGGAAATTATGTATGGGTTTTTGTGAAAGAAGTTTCTCTTGTTTATTTAATAAAACCCTTTACAAATTTTTGTATAGTATCCATCAGTAATTTATAAGCAGAAAATTACATTCCAAAATATTTTGAAATTTTTTCTGTTAATTCCAATAAGTTTTGTTTCTGCCTTTTAAAGGATTAATCTTGTAAATACATGTGAGACATTTGTCATCTATCAACTGGGCTAGCTTAATAGGATGAGATCTTAAAACTGATAATCTGAAGTAATCAAAACAACATGTTTCTAATGCAATTTCATAAGACTGAACTGTTGTCTCAAAACTTCTGTATTTCTATAAATTATTTTAAATAAAGCAGATTTTACCAGAGAAAGTGTGAATACTTCTAGTAAAACTTGAACACTAAGTATTAGCCAGTGACTCTCAGATTGCTTAGTGAGCTGGTTAGTGTTAGAATACAATAGCATGGGAAATCATACAAAGAGAATAAAGTCGTGTAGGGTTAGTTACGTATAAGCTCTTAGTATGAGGCTGTGGAAAAGCAGATACACATCCTGTAAAAATGCATGCTTATACAGAGAATGAACTTCTACTAATGGCATTGGTGAAGGAAATTATGTTAATGTTATATTTCAGCAATACCTGTTGAGTTTTGTGTCTGGTTACAATGACAGCAGTCTAAAAAGAATGGTAGAAGACATGGAAAAGGAAAAATGTCATATATTTATGCTGATACTTCAGCTAATTCAAGAATATTCAGGAAGCTGAATACACTTCAGTTTATTGAATAGGATATTAAGAGACTTGGCAATAGGAAAAAAAAATTGAAACAGAGATAAAATATCCAACATTTGAAAAGTCTTTAAATTGTTAAAGACGTAAGTTGACCCAGTAATTGAAAGCTAGCAAGATTTGCCTGTAAGAAAGAAAGTGTTTCTTTATAAACAGATGTATTATGTGACTGTGGAATGATTATTAAGGAAGAAATGCAGTAAATTCTTTACAAGTTGTAGCTTTCACACAGAAATTGTGGATGAAATTTCTCTTTCAATCATCAGACAAACCAGTGAACACAAAAAGCACCATTTAATCAATCTGAGATTGGAATAGCTGGGGATTCTCAGTGATAAAAAACTGTGATCAAGCTATTCATGTGACTCAGCTTTTTGTACATAAAGGCTTGGTATTGAGCTGTCAGTGCCTGTTAAAGGTACTCAGTTTTCGAGGATAGGAAGTCCATACATAGTCCTTCTGAGGATGGCAGAACTGTCCATGTGGACCTGCAGATAGGATACGTATCCAGTTGTTACCATAGCACATTAGTTGCAAGACTTCATTCCTGTTTTAGTTGAGTGTTTTTTCTCCAAAATCAGTCTGCTTTCACAGTTGTATCAACCAATTCCTCACTGACTTTTTAGCTCACCACCCTTCTTTTGTCCCCAAATCATTGCCCAGTAGAAAATTTTGCAGTTGTTTTGTGACAATAATGTCAATTTTTTAAGCTAATATTGTCATTCAGATAGTTTCTAATAAAGCTTTATATTAAATGCATTTCTCTTGAGAGGGATTAGTTTGGTTTCGCAAATGTTTCTTCTCCTTGAAATCTTTCCAGACATGTGATTTGTGAAATCTTCAGTTTGCTAGGACAGAAAACATATTCTGATATTCTTCAGTTTATCTCATTAATGGTAGTGGAAACTTCTGGTCAGCTAATCTGTACAATTAAGATCCACATTCACTGGTGTCTGTATGATTTAGAGCATGCTGGCAAACATTTCAAGTCTCCTGAGGATGAACTTTTGGTGAGATAAGATGCAGATCTTCTTTTGTCATCATAAACTTACTAGACCATATACATTTCTCCTTTCAAAATAAATAATTTACTTATACTTATGTGTAGCTTTCTTCTGTTGCGTAATTCACAGTGAATTAAATGGATAGCAGAATATCAAGTACTGAAAGGTCTCAGAGATGAAAAAAGATGTCTTCCCTTTTTTGGTGGTACACACTTAGGCTTTAAAAATTAATTATTCTGTCAGCATGTTTATTAAAAAAATCTAGCAAATAATTTAACTTAAAGCAGATTTGGTTCGATATAAAGTTTAGCTTTAAAACTCTTGTAGAAAAAAAACACCTACTTTAATTCATCCAAACTATAGAATTCTGGATTTTTTCTGAATAATTTTTTAGTGCAATTATCTATAAGTGATGTGTCATTCCAGCATCTGTTTACTCACAGCGGGAACTACTTTTCATTTGAAAGTTTTTGTTAGTCTTTCAAGAACACTGGGTGAGTGTTGTGCCTGTAAAAAATACATAATATAGTTGCTTTTTGGACCACTAAATCACAATTGCCATTTAAATGGTTAATATAATTTGACATTTAATATTAATGTTTCCAGTTTTTTCACACAGTAAGACAACCTCAGAGGACCAGAGTCCATAGCTATGATTTGTTTGCTCTAAAAACTTTTTCAAGTAAGTGAAGAATGTCTCTTATATTTTAGATAGCTCACATTCATTTACATGAATGTTGGCATTGAGGAAGGACTCACAGTGCCTCTAGAATGGCTTGGGTTTGAGCCAAACACCCATTGAGAAGGATCTAGGTGACATTAATAGACTGTCGAGCACTGTACATGAAAAATTATAGCATTATAATTTAGTTTCATAGATTTGAATATTTTGAGGAAAAGTCAATGTATTTTTAAATTAGCTGTTCCACTTGCAAGCTCCTTTTTTTTTGTTTAAACCTTCTTTTGAAGGCTAGCACCCTTCTGACAGGATTGGTGGAATGAGTATTGTGAACATTCCTTATCTGCTTTGTTAAAAAGACAGTGGCTTGATTTGGAGAGCCTCTTCATCAGGTTACATTCAAATGAATGATTTAGCAATGAAACAAACAGATGGTAACTTATTGGACAATGCCAAGTAGATCTTCAAGTATATATATAATAACATCCATTTATTCAAAATGCAAATAAATAAAATATTTAACAAGTTGGTTACTTGTTTCTGAGCCTCTAGTTGGAACTTGATTAATACTTCAAGTGAAAGCTCAAGTACTCATGAAGTCTACCAATTTCAAGAGTGTAAGATGTTGGAAAAGTAGAAAATATTGCAAAGTTTCTGAAGGTGTTAGAGATTTGGAAGATTCACCCTTTTTTTTTAAAGATATGTCATTATATGGAATATAACTTAAATATATTCCATGTACTTTAAATGCCATAATGTAGCTGGACTTCAAGGTAGTCAGCCTAACAAGCTTTCTTTCTTGTCATGACTATTTATGAATTAGAAATTAACTTAAACAGGCACTCCCAGACTGTTACAGATAATACCACTTAGAACTAAATACCAATGTATGTGCAACATTCATAAAATTCAGACAAGGCGAAAGCTGGAGGTGCATGAATTAACAAAAGGTTACAGTTTAAGAGAAACCTGATGTTTGTGTGCATGCACAGAAATGAACACCAAGAGTAAGGAACTAATAGTCTGGTACCTGGTTCCAAAATAAAGTAATTTTATTAAAGTGATTTTTAAATATTTTGTCAGTTAGAGGATTTAAATCTTCATCTCAGTGTTCACCCATGTAAATAAAACATTTTTTGCTTCCACACAAATCTGGTTTAACCACTATGTTATATAATCTTTTACTGTTTAAATACTGTTATTGAAATGCCACGCGGATTATTTAAAAACTTGTTCTCAGGAATTGCATGAGGTAAAAATAAAGCAGAATTGGCGTTTGTGAAGACCAAATTACTTAGGGGGATTTTTATATCCACTTTATTTATCCTCTCAATGTTGATGTCTTATTATGTCAGCCATAGCAAATCAGTTGTTTGCAACAGTGAGGCTTAGGAATTGTGTGTATCAATTAAATTCTGATGAGTTTTATTTCTTTCTTCTGTCTCTGGAACAGCAGAATTCACATCCTTTGGGGCATAACCATGGTATTTTGCAGGAGAGGGATCATTGTGGGTTAAAGTTCTGTCACTTATTAAAATCTCCTGATAAGTCATAATTTTAAGTCTTTAGAAAAATTTTCTCTGGAGACTTGTTTGTAATACAAGAGTGCCTCCATCAAAAAAGTGTGGTTATCTCACAGGTGTGTAGTAATTTCCACTGCACTGGCATAGTAGCTTGCTTTTTGTCTTGATGTGTCTAAAGGTGTGAAGTCCATTACAAATCCATGAGGATGGCTTCTCCTAGAGTAACTTATCTGTTTAGAGATACATCTCAGTGCAGAGCTGATGAAGAGAGTACAGCAAATGAGCGGGCCTGGTTAAGAAGAGTTTGAATAATGACTGTACTGGCCCTTGCTGAAAGCTGTATGTTTACAAAAGGGTTAGTAAAGCTATTTTTGTCTTTATAAACTATGTGTGTTTACATTAATATTTTTTGTGAAGTTTTTCTTGATTCAAATGTTAGCTGCTGCAATAAGATAACGCAGTCAATGGTAAGAGCTTACATTTGAGGGCTTTTTCAACTGACATTTTTATGCCATAACTTCCTTTTTAAAAGATACATACAGCTTCATGTAGATCACCTTAAGAATTGAAAATTTAAATCAAAAGGAAAACTGACAGTGCAGAGGAAATTATTGTTCTGCACTGGTGGGGCCTCACCTTGAGTCCTGCAGACAGTTTTCAGTGCCACAGGATAAGGAGATAAGGGCATGGAATTGTTAGAGTGTATCAGGAGAGGTGGCACCAAAAGGGAGAAGGGTCTTGAGTGTAAGACTTAGGAAGAACTGTTGTGGTTGCTGAGCTTGTTCAGCCTGGAGGAGATAAATGTTTACCTTCCTCTTGATGGACAGCAGATAGAAGGTGCTGATCCCATCTCTCTGGTCACCAGTGGCAGGATGTGAGGAAATGGAAAGAAGTGGCAGTTCAGCCTGGACATTAGGAATAGGTTCTTCACTGAGAACATGGTTGGTCCCTGTAAGAGATTCCCCAGGGAACTGGTCCCACCATCAAGCCTGGCAGTGTTCAAGGAATGCGTAAATGAGACTCTTAGTCAGGTTAGTTTTGTATAGATCTGCAAGGAACAAGGATCCTGATGGATCTCCTCTATTCCAAGGTACTATGTGATTCTGATCTGTGATTCTATGAATGTAAGAATTAAAAATGTTGCTGATGCCCTAGGTAAAAAGAAAGGGTAGAGCTGGGCATTTCCACTCACTTAAAGAATACCTGATTTATTGAGGAAGCATCCATGAATTCTAGCTGAGGAAAAATAAACAAAAAAAATATTACAGAATTTTCCTGCTACTTGATTGATCTCTGTAGGAGTGCTCTCAAGCTGCAAGTTAAAATTTGATTGCTGTGTATGTCAGTGAGTACTTTTAACTGTTCATGCGTGAAGTTAGAAAGTGGAGATGAGTCATGTCTTTACAGCATTTAGGACAGTGGACATAAGTTGGAGCTCGAGTTTCTGCAGGTTTTCCAGTCTCTGTCAGTCTCAGATTTTTCTGCCTCCTGCTAGTTCTTAAAGTTGGAGATGCTGGTCATATTTATATGTCTTTGTTTTGATTTTGGATTTAGTTCTATTCTTACTAGCTTTTGAGGAGATTTCTCATGGTTCATCGAATTTTAAATATAAGAAGTGTGTGTCCCTGCCAGGAATATTTATATGTTCTAAATGCATGGTAGAGTACCCTTTTGAGTTGTCTGTAGTCACAGAATAATTTAGGGTGAAGGGGACATCTGGAGGTCATCTGTTTCAATTCCCTGCTTAGTGCAAAGCCAACTCAGATCAATTTGGTCAGGTTGTGCAGTGAACTAAAAGGTGAATTTCTGAACAGTCAGAAATTTCAGGGCTTCAAGCAAGCAGAATACTAGAGGACTGTAAGTAACATGTTCAAACTCTAGAGCTAGTTGATATTTTTGTCAAATTAAGCTATGAAACAAGTCACTTCTCTGCTGTTTTTTTTATTTGAAGGTAAAATCAGATTGTTAGAAGCATATTCTAAGTTATTTATGTCCTGCCTTTCCTATTTTTAATCATACACATTTTAAACTCAGAAAAAACCTTACCATTTTCCTGTATATGGAGAATATAATTCATAAGGGAGCACAAGTCCCTTAGTGTTTATCCTTGAGAGCAATTTTATCTACTAATCTATTTCTTTAAACTGTTAACTTCACATAAAAGTAAGAAAAGAATACAGGATACACTTCCTCAGTAGTGTAAGTATTATGATATGAGCAGACCATGATGAAGCTGTATGAAAAAATATTCTGTGTGGTTATCCAGACAGATGTGGGACTGTATTGTGACTCTCTGGAGTTCTGAGGCTAAGAATTGTCATTTCTTTTCTTAAAAAGATGCTTCTTTCCCTTCTGAATTCCTCTGAGGATGAGGGAAGTGTCTTAGACTTTGGTGGATATTCCAGAAAATCTAAATCTAAATATCCAAATTTACACTTAACTTATGTGCTGCACTTTGTCCTGGTCCTTATAAGTAGGTCATAAGCTTTTATGTGTTTACGCTGCAATGTATGAAGATTGGTACTTCTTACATAAAGACGAAGTAAAACTCACATTTAAAATTTTCTGTAGCCAAAGGTGCATAGTTAATCTGTGCAGCAAAGTGAAACTTTGCATTGTATAGAGTAGATTCTGTAACTTCAGAAACGTCAGAATACATTTAAGGCTTACAGTTTGCTCCCTTTAGTTACTTACCTTTGTTAGATTGCAGTTCATTGCTAATGGACCTGCAGAAAAGTGTCTTGAGTGAGATCTAAGATGACAGCAAAAGCAGTTGAAACTAATGCTTGTAGGGTCAGCTGAGGTGTTGTCTCAGAGAGCCTTTCAATCCTTGACTGTTTAATTTTGGTTGATTTTTCACTGGTGTAATGAAGAGTTCAGCTTAGTGTTAGTTCCAATTTAAGTTATTTAATGGAGTGAAAAAAACTTGAGATCTAAGTGAGCCTAAGCTATTTTATAGCCATGACTAATCAGCTCTTTAGAAAGCATCCTGTTTTCCTAGTGATTAACCCCTCCTCCTTTTGCAGTATCATGCAAGACTGCTCTTGAGTAATTTCAATTCATGCAGGTGACAGTAACTTGAACTGTCAAGATGTTCTTTACCAGAAGTTCTCCCCTTTGGTCTTAATCAGATGTACCCCCTAGGGAGATTGATTACATCCCACTTTATCTTTCCTAAGTGGGCGATGAGATCTCAATTCATTCAAGATGCCTACTTGCACCATTTGGAAAATGACATAAAATTGTATCTACTTTTACTGTCACAACTTTCGTAATTTAATCACATAATACCTGTAATATACCTACTATTCTGTATAGAAATAATAATATTGATGTTAGATGTTGCTTGAATAGTAAATTAAGGACTTCTTGTGTATGAAGTGCTACCCAGTCTCAGGAAAATACTGGTACTCAGATTTTTTAAATAGCACAGCATGAACATAGACTTTGAATTACTATTAAGTCAAAAGCATATTGACTCTTACAATGCTCAGTATCCTTCATTAAAATCACTGAATCTGTTACTCATTGGAAGAAAACATCTTCAGGGGATAGTTCTCTAACCTAGTTGTGCACTGTTTTCGGAAGACTTGCTTTTAGGTACCTTGCTGATTTGAACTGAGGAAATTATTGCCTTCTTAATGCTTGATGGAAAGATAAACACCTTTTTCTTCAGTCAGATTTCTATGTGAAGACATTACCAACATGAAACAAAGCAAATTAGCTGTCAGTCCCAGTGAGAAGGTAATTCAAAACCAGCAAGACTTTTTTCTCTTAGTGAGTTTAGCTGCCCAAATATTTATCACTATCACAATCAAATATAGTCAATGTTTCAGGGAAATATGAAAGGAAAATAGTTTAATATTTAAGGAAATACTAAGGGAGAAAGGCTTATTATACTTGGGCATGATGATCATGTTCAGTTTTTGCCTGTATATTGGCCATTGGAATGGAGGCAAACAGACTAAATCCAGGAGTTAAACTTCAGAAAAAATTATTTGAGAAGAATCCATCACAACAACACAGAATGGAACCCCTAAATGAATTATTTTTAATCAAAGTATTAGTACTGTAGCCTTTGTTTTCAGTACAGTATATGCCTTTAATTTGGAGACGATTTTCTTAGGCTGAAGGGACCTTTTTCTGTATCACTCTTTCGGGATTTTAAACAGACCTCTGGAGCATGTTTTTGTGTTGGCTTTTAGACTGGGTTTTTTTAATTTCGTGGTCTTTTTGGAGTTTTGTTTGTTTGTTTTTTAATACCTCAGTGATTTGCCTTGAATTCATCTACAGGATTTGAATGTATTTAAGTACAGTATCCTCTCAGTAATATGCCCTTTCAATAACGTAATTTACTTATCATGTATTTGATTCTTGTGAATAGGTTCTTGAAGCTGTTGGTTTGATTTGGTGAGATGGTGGGAAGGGATGTTTGTCCCATTCCCACCTCATCCCCTAACAATTATCCTGTCTTCAGAATGTAATCAATGTTTTTAAATTTGTTCTATTTTTCTGTATCCCAAGCAGCCCTGAATATATCATATATATTGAATATTAATCTTCCTTGCTTAGAAGCGAGGATTCTTGCTGGTATCACATGCCTGCATACTCTAAAGTACTGCTTTCTGTCCAGTACACAATTGATCTACTTTTCACTTTTTGTTATTCTTTCTCAGCCTTTCATTCTGCTTGTGTGTTCTTTCCCACAATAGCTGTTCTTGTGTTTTCTTCTGAACTTATAAAGTTTCTCCCACAAAACCTTTTGTTTATGTTTATTTTATGTTTATTCTGTCTAGGAAGCTTGTGATCTTTAATTTCATTAAAAACAGACTCTCTATGCCATAAGTAAGAGGTTCTGTTAATAGTTATTCTACTGTGTCTTTATAGTATGAACTCTAAAGGGTCACACAGACATATTGGTGGGTCACCCTCTGTGTCGGAATGACTGTGTTCTCAGTCAGAAGCAATTGCATGTCATAACTCACTAGTATTTGCTGCTGCCGTTTTCCTCCCGTGAACATGCTGCACAGCACTCCATTACTTCTGATTTCTTAGCTGAGCTAATAGTACTCCAGTTCTTCTGTCTCCTTTTCTAATTTAATTTTCCTCAAATGTTGCCAGTATTGGCCACCAGCAGGATTTTTGGTTAATAATTCAGAACACCTACTCTCCATGCTCTCTCAGACATGCTTATGTGTCATTTTAATTTTGAGTTCGTTGTTTTTTAGTTCCTTCACACTGGAGAATGGGAGCAGTTCCCGTTCATTGTTACTAGGTTTTAATACTCCACCCCTGTAATTAGGATTCAGCTGCTCTTGTGCATACAAATGATGTACTTTGTACATACAAATGATGGTAATTTCTCCTGTCAAAAATGGCTACCAGTTTAATTTGAAAATATAGAAAAATATGGTTTCATGATTGCTTAGATCATTTGCTGTATATCACATACTTTTTTTTTTTACTCTGTTAAATGTTTCTCTACAACTTTTTACACTTTGTGTTTATTTAAGTGACAGAAAAGTAGAGTTGTTTTAAATTACTAAGTTGTCTACATATTTTTGGCAGTTCCTTCTGTAATTATGATTTTACGTATGTTGGATGTGACTTTTCTTGTATTTTGGTTCAAATTATTTTAATTCAGCTCAAGGGCTGGAAGTAGGTATCTTATTTAGAAGTTTTTTTGCCAAACAAGTATGGAAAGGTTCCCTTCATTTCTCCACCCATTTATGTGTACAAATTTTTTCATTGTCTGGCTGGTGACTCAACCTTCCTTGGGTCCCATGTGCTCAGCAGAAAAAGACTATAACTTACTTCTGCTGAAAGAGAGCAAAAAGAACACAGTAATGAAAGTTTTCTTGCTGACAAATGATGCACCTCCATATGCATGCAGTACATCTTAACAGAACTTTGCAGCTATTTCTTTACATATTCTGCTTTAGACAATTTTCCACTGTATTAGTAAATTCCTTAATTTCATTCCCGTGTACATATGTTTGTTTTATGTGATTAAAGAGATTTTAAGAAACCCTTACTGTAAGATCTGTTGCTTGTTTTGTTATAAAGGGTCTTCATTTAACACTTTAAAAATGTGTTTTCTATCATTGATGACTTGGTGTCATCTTGTACTGGCATGATCAATTCCATTGCCACTGTATTTGTATGATGATTTTGAAGTATGTTAAGTTTTGCCACCTTACATTACATAGGTAGGGACTTTAATACTGTGTTCACATAGTGTTCACATAGGTGAACACTATAATTAGGTTATTAGATGTACAACATTAAGCCTGTTCTGTACTTTTAACAATACATTTTAACAATAATGTACTCTTTGCTTCTTTTGTATTTCAAGTGGTAAGAGTAGACTTCAGTATTCAGATTAGACTTAACATATCATGCCAATAACGTTCAACATTTTGTAATAAAGTTTTCCAGTCCAGTAGAAACAGAGGAGGTGGGACAGGCAAAAAAGCTTGGTGGAATTTGGCAGGTCTGGCTTTTGAAGTTAACATTGGTTCATTTTTTGAATTTCAACAGATTATATTAGGGCAGTGTCTAGCTGACTCATGACAGAGAAATTTTCTGTGCTTGCAGTCTGGGAAATGCAGCTACATAACTATAATAATTTGTGTAATGCAGCAGCATTGCCAATAATTAATTTTATTAGAAATTTTAACTTGGTAATAGAATCATGAGAAAAAAGGGGAAAAAGAATATTTTCTGGGAAAAAAATCTTGCCAAAACCTCCCCTTGAACCTCAGTAATTAAATTAGTTGTTTATGGTATGTCATTTAACTTCTCAGTGGTCACGAAAATACCCACATTACCTTTCCAAAAGAACATTCCCCTCCTTTTCTAAGTTGCTTTGAATTGCTCTTGGCAAATAAGAACTTTACAAAATCACTTCTGCAAAATCTGTTTTGCAGATGTGGAATCCATCATTTAAGAAGTTAAATTTAAACATGTGTATGTGAAGCCTTCTTCAGGGATATTTGAATTGAAAAGGAATTTATTAAAGAGAGATCATAAATGTTGTTAGGATGAATATATTAAAACTTGATGTAATGAGCAAACAGCAGTATATGTTAGAAGTATATATTTTTAAAAATGACTCTGTCTAGTTTTTACTAAAGAACAAACTTTTGTTAAACAGTTTGTTTTCAGGTGGAAAAGACTCATTCAGGAAATGCTTTTCTTTTCTTTTCAATTGAGTTCAAAAATATCTTGGTTCTCCCTATTAACAGATAAATATTAATGTTGTACTTCTGCTAAGTGGTGCAACATAGAGCATAATCCAGTGTTATTGTTTCATCTGCCACTTTTTTACTTCTGAGGAGATACTCTTAAGAAGAGGGGTTTTTTTGAACAAAATGAGTGCCCTGGAAATTATCTGATTAATTCAGGGGTAAAATTTTTTACTCATTTCAACACAAACAACAGATTAAGCTCAGAGAACTTAGGATGTGAAAATAGAACTTCTGTAATGCAATCTCATTTATTTTTACATTATCTCTCAGGAAGAGGAAATCATAAATGGTACAAAATATTTCAGAAAATAACCCCAGAGTCATAATTACATAATGTACCCTGAGTTGACTGTAATGTGTTATGCTGATTGAGGGTCAGAATGGGAGAGAATATTTGGAAGCAGTCCAGATATTTTTGCCATAATTGCCAATTTAAAGACAATATTACCTGAAGGTAAATTATTTGGGTTTTTGTGCCTCTTTCCCTTTTTATCTCCTTTCCTTTTGGCTAGAATGGGTAGAGTTAGATGTTAATCACAGTACCACAGAAAGGGCTGGGTTGGAAGAAACTTCAGGGGCCATATAATTCCAAAGTGCCCCCTCTACCAGCCAAGGTTAGGGATGCCCCTCACTAGACCAGATGGCTTAGATCCTTGTCCAACCAGGTGTTGAAGATTTCTAGGCATGTGACATCCACAACTTCTCTGAGCAACCTGTGCCAGAGCCTCACATTGTCACAATAAAGGATTACTTCCTAATATTGATCCTAAATATCTCCTCCTTTAGTTTAAACCATTGCCCCTTTTGCTGTCACAATCTGCTTGTGTAAAAATCACTTTCCATCTTTTTCACAAGCTCCTTTTTAGTACTTGCAGTTGCTTTTGGTCGACCCAGAGCCTTCTTTTTTGCTGTCTGAGCAAACCCAACTCTCATCCTGTACTCACAGGAGTTGTGCTCCAGCCTTCTGATCCTCTTTGTTGCCTCCTCTGAACTTGCTTCGACAGGTCCATGTCCTTTTTATGCTGCATGCAGTGCTCGAAGTGGGTGTCAGCAGAGCAGAGCAGAGGGGCAGAATCCCCTCCCTGCCCTGCTGCCCACGGGGCTCTGGATGCAGCCCAGGACACGTTTGGCTCTCTGTACTGGGAGTGCTTACACCTGGGCATATACAGCCAAAGAATCAGTTAGGTTGGAAAAGGTCTCTGGGGTTCATTCTAGCCTGTGACCCACCATGGTCAACTAGACCATGGCACTCAGTGCCATGTGCAGTCTTTCCTAAAACCCTTCGAAGGATGTGACTCTGCCACCTCCCTGGGCAGCCCATTCCAGTGTCTAATAACCCTTCCTGTGAAGAAATTCTTCCCAATGTCCAGCCTAAACATCCTTTCTTTCCAGAGAAGGTATGTCCCCAAGGTCCTTCAGTGATCCCTGCTTCTAGTCTCTCACTGATCTGAAGGAAAATATAAAACACATACTTAGTTTACAAATGACTGCTGGTGTTTTAGTTGGTGGTGATTAAGTCAGAAACCATAATACTATTTGCAAATAGTATTATAAGATGTGTTTGTTGCTATAATGTGTCCATTTTAAAATAGGAAGTATTTCCATAAAGAATAAAAATACTTAAAAGATCTTATGTGAAATAAGACATCAGAGAGTTTAGTCTTAGCTGAAGAATTAAGGCTCTCTGGGAGTGATTGACAAATTCGTAACTGTGGTTACAAATAATATATAGGTGGTTTCTTACAAGATACTTACTTTAGTATAATTTTTTTTCATTAGATCCAGCAGCAGGAAGGCAACAGCAAACACATGCTCAGTGTGGGGACATTGAGGGAATATTATATATTGTAGGCTATTGTGGGCATTTTTGACAGGGCATGTAACTCATGTGTAGGAATACGGCCAACTGTCTGCAGTGGAAGCAGCAGTTCAGAGAACTTGGATTTTTCAACTGACCTGCTGATATTACAACTGATTTAGGGCTCATGCTTCTTTTAATGTGTTTTATATACAATAAGAATACAAAATTCTTTTTCCTTTACAGTGGAAAGGTAAAATGATAAAAGGGTTTGAATATGCTCTTAGTGTAGCAAATTTTTGAGGTTTTGACAGGGCATTGAGCCCTAAAAAGAAACTGCAGGGTTTAAAAAAGGCATTCCATGCCAGCAGAAATAAAGAATTAGAATGGTAAAGGATTCTCAAGAGATTATTTCTAGAATTACATCTGAGATGCTGTGAGGCATCTGAAATTAAAGGGCTCTGAAGTTCCCTGCACGTAACTGTGTTACCAGGTGCACCACCTGAGAAGGAGTGTGCCAAGGGAGTCCTTGGGAACTTGAAGTGTGGGAGAGGACAGAGCTGTTCAGTTGGAGATGGTCACCACTGAAGGAAGAAGAGAAGCTGAAGGTGCAGAACATTCAAATGAGATTTTGGAGGGATTGAGTATTATGAAGGACAGGGAATGGAAAAAGACTCAAGTTTTGAGCAAGTATCACAGTGGGAGAAAGTGTGAATGAAAGGCAGAAAGACTGAGATGGCTATTGACCACACAAGGAGATGAAAAAGGGAATGTCAGAATCATGTAAATATTGAGAATGTAAGCAATGTCTGAAGATCTTACAATAAACCTAATCATAATTGCAATATAGTGCATCATTGAAAATAAAAATAGTTAAAACCATCAAACAACAAACCTGCCAAAACCTCAAATCCAAACTAATCATCAGAGCACTTAAATGTCTTGCGCTAGAGCTCCAAATACAGCAGTGAAGTGATGCCTTACACATAAGAGATTTGCAGACTTTTAAAAATGAAACTAACCTTGACTTTATTATGGAAAACTGAACAATAATTCTTCTTATTCATTCTAACTTACAGTTACTGATTTCTCATTACTGTCATTAAACGTGCAGTTGATTATAACCTCTCTGAGGTATTTCCAGCTCATTTTCTTGTCAGTTTTACTCTAGAATTATTTATATGTCAGCTCTGTGGCCTGTCTGATCCTGTAGCTCTGATGGAAGTTCCTAATGTTGTGCTGTGGTATCTTGTCTCATTCTGGAGAAATGGCAGCCTCTGTTAAAGTTGTATTTGCCTTGGTAGACAACAGTGAATTATGTGCTTTTGGATCATAGGCAGTGTTTGTATAGTCTAAACAAATGAGGTTGTCTTGAGAACCTTGAGACTTTTTCTTTCTAAATGAATGATCTTCCTTCCTTTGCCAAATTCTGAAACTCTTCTCTGCATTAGATGCCAAAAGAGTTTTGAATTTTTATATGGAAAGACCTCAACATATTAAATGGACAGAAAACATTTGTGTCTAAGACAGTTTAAAGGGTCCACCTGTATCTAGTGTTTTAGTTCTCTCTTATTTGGATGTTTTTCTGTATCTAAGGAGCAGTGAGGATCCAGGCAGATGCTCCTTTTCCATTAAAAAGAGAAAGGATGTGTTTTTTTTGTTAATAATGTGGGAAAAACTCAACCTGAAAAAAACAATAAATTAGTCTTTCTAAAATATTTGAAGAAAATTTTTATAACAGAGCTCTTCACACCTTCAGGATTAGTGGAAGAGAATTACAATAATATTACAATTAATGATTACAATGCCTTTTAGAAGTAAAGTGTGAAGAATAACCAGCCAGTTGAAAGCAGAATATTCAGTTGTTGTGATGTCCGAATAGTTAAGAAATCTGTTGAAGTTATGAATTTGTATAAGCATTCATACCTATTTCCTGAACTATTCATTCTTTGTAGAGGACTGAATACTTTCCTTTTCCTGACTTCCAGTAGCAGCGGAGATGATGTAGTACCTATGTATTAAATTCTTGTAATCTTCCAAATTCTATATCATTGATGTACTTACATGAGAGTTTTGGTAAAAAGTATTTTGGTTTTTTTTTTTTTTAATTTTTTTTGTTTGTTTTCTTTGATTGTTTTTAATTGTTTTTTAACTTCAGATGCATTTTATTGTACATCATGTTTCTTATTTAAATTTGGCTATTTTGCCATTACAGCTTACTTTGAACAATATTATATGACATCTGTGCTGAAAAAGGTCTTTGTTTTTATTACAAGAAGAATTATTTTATATATATTAACATTATTTAAAACAACTGTTAATTTAAACTATTTTTTTCAGAACTGTGAGGACTTGGGATGTTAACAATGAAAAAAAGCACAAAAGTGTATTTAAGCCGCGATCAGTTCAAGGTAAACGAGTGATTCCTACAACTTGCACATACAGCAGAGATGGGAAATTTATTGCAGCTGGCTGTCAAGATGGCTCTATCCAGATCTGGGACAGGAATATGAGTGTAAGTATTTGATAACAATATATGCTTCTATTATTTCGAGTGTGAATGTTGAAACAGATAAAATAAATTTTGTCACTTTTATACTTTTATTTATTTCCCCTCCTCTCCTCTTCCGACTCTGTCCCAAATAGCTCGTAGGCGTGACTTAATATTTCTTGTGCCTTTCCACTGATCATTAAATGTGCTGCTACTAAGTTCAAAGTTTGGGAAAACTCTTGACAATCTGTGTTGAAATTTTTTTTTTTTTAATTGACCACATATCTGTATCTAGATTATTATTCACTTAAGACAGAATGCTTGTAAGAAAAGCTGTACTTTTTTGTTGTTATATAATTTATTGGATTTATTGAATATATTGAGGAGTAACTCTTAAAACTTGATACTGAAATCAGTTGTTAATCCATGTAATAAGTAGAGAAGAATAGTATCCGTGTGAGTGAGGATGTGGCCAATGCTGCACATTAAATGGTAAATGTTGTTATATTGCCTAATGTGTAAAAATTAACATGGAGGCAAAATTTGAACCATTTATGTAAATGCATTGTGGTCAGAAAGAGTCAGAATGGAAACTGTTTCAAACTTAACAAAATTAGGAAATATTTCTGTTCATATTGAACTAAACAATAAATTTCCAGTAGTTATGACTTGAACTGACAAGTGTAATTCCTGCTACTGCTTTATAATTTGAAGCTTAGAGTAGTCAGTGCTCACTGTTGCTTTGTGTAGTATGTCCATTTCCAAGAGTTTAATTATGCAATGTCAAGTGCAAATTCACCAGGCTAAGCTTTACTGCTTTGAAAAATAATCATCCTAGTAAATCATCCATATCCTCTCTTTATGCCCATCTTATGCGAGAAAGATTCAGTGGGATAAGTACCAGTGGCATGCATTGGAAGAGAAAATGGAAATAGGGTCAATTTTTTTTAAAGCTAGAATGAGAATACGGAGTAAATGAGGCAGGAAAAACAGGATTGTGAAACTGGTGTGATAAATCTCTGAAAGCTGTATAACTTCAGTAGGATGGCTTTGTGGAAGTAAAACTGAACTAGTGCAGATTACATTAGTCTGTTCAACTTCATATTTCAAAATATTTTAAAAAGGAAAACAGACAATCTGGGTAGCTTTTTACAAAGATTCAAAAAGATCTGATTGCTGGAGGCAGGAAGAAATATATAGATTTAAAAGGAAAAGAAAGCCTGTGGATCATACTTAAAGTACAGCCTGTATTTTGGGATTGTAATCTATTTTTATTTCTGTTTTTATTTCCACTATAAACCTAGTAAAACTTCCTAATGGCATGAAGCTTGAGAATTCATCCTAAGTGTAAACTTGTTCTAACAGAATAATAAATTTTTCAGAGACTGGCTTTCATCACCTGTGTATGTTGTTTATTTTAACATATACAGTATTGAAATATTAAGCTTTCTGGTGTAGTTTTAACAATAGTACTCTTGGTAGTCTGCTTTTTCATGTGCTTTTCCTTTTGAACTTTCCTGTGTCTGTAAGATGACATATTGCAATGCTGATTGAGTGCAGTTTAAGGTGATTATGAGTAATTTAAAGATATATCCTGTGCATCTCGTGCAATTTCCAATGGGTGACCCCTGTATAGCAAGGCAAGACTAAAGTGATTTTGTAGTGGAAGTTAAGTTCGTGGTGTTCCTGGGTTTGTCTTTTTAATGTCTAAAGAATTTTTGTCTTTTTTTTTTGTTGGTTTCATTATGAAGTGTGCAAGATTTTTGTGTAAAGGAGCAGGTAAAATGGATTTTTAGTGGTATTCTTACCTATGACTGCTGGTGTTCTCTGGAGATCCCTGTGTATAGTTAGAATCAAATGTTTCAAAAAGCATCTTGATTAAACAATTACAAAAAGCCTTCATCTTGTATTTGGGGATGGGGAAGGCATAATAAAAAAATTTTGAAATGGACCATGTGTTCAACACAACAGTTAGAAAGAACAGGATGAGACTGACTCCTGCAGTGGAATGGTGAAAGCACTTACTGTCCTGACAGAATACAGAGATGCTTGCAAAGGTGAAGAAGAAAATGCTAAGTTATTACAAATTAATGTGGTTCTTGGGGTACAGATTGTGTGTGATGCAGGAAAATGGGTAAAGCTGTGGAGGATTGGGGTGTGAGGGTTAAACTTCTTGAAACATATATTAGAACTATTAACTTCTGATTTTTGAAAAGAAAACTCTAATTCCCATCCAGCAAATGTCATTTGGTTCTCTTAAAACAAGTGTAGAGACATATATATACACAGATTTTGTTGTGCTGCAGTACAACTGGCTTTCAAGTCAGAATTTGAGAGCATTTGTATTTATCTTGACAAAGCTCTATTGAGTCAGCAACAAAATTCACTAGTGTTTCAAAGCAGAAAATAATTGCCATATTTTCTTATTCTTGATCAGTTCAGAATGATTCTGTCATCACTATTTATGCTGTGTGCTTGGTCCTTATGCAGCTGGAAGGAGAGATTCAGGAAGGTATTTAAAATAGACTGTTGCTTATTTGACTGTACTGTCATGAAGGGATGACCCAATGAAGGCCTGTTGTGACTGTCTGAATTTGATTTTGCCTTTGTGCAAGAAAGTAAATTATATTTCAGCCCTGGTCTTGAGTGCCTAAACCACTGCTCCTGCATATGACAGTAACAGCACAAATGAAAACCGTGAAGGTTGGTCCATCTGCATCTTATGGCTCACACTAGATACACACCCATAGTGCCTGTTGTCCTGTTGTCCTGGTTATCCATGAAGATTTTTTAGATGTGTTTATTTTTGGTGGAACTAGAAATTACTGTCAAATACAGACCTACTAGAGGGGGAGGTTTCTGTTTGCTTTAGTGAAAATGTAAAGTCCCTGCTTTTCCACGGAAAAAGTTTTGCTCATCAATGCAGCACATAATCACAGCATGGGTCAGGTTGGAAAGACCACTGTGGGTCATGTGGTCCAGCCCCTCTGCCCAAGCAGGACCATCCCTGAGTGCATGGCACAGGATTGTGTCCAGATCATTCTTGGATATCTCCAATGGGGGAGACTCCACAACCTCTCTGGGCAGCTGTTCTAGTGCTTGGGCACTGTGCAGTGAAGAAGTTCCTCCTCATGTTCAGGTGGAACTTCCTGTGCATCAGTTCCTGCCCATTGCCTCCTATCCTATTAAAGTATGAAGCAGCAGTTCTAAGGGCAGAAATGAATATCCCAATAGGAAAGAGTGTCTGATGATGCCCTTTCCAAGAGCAGAAGGAGCACTCATTACAAGCAGGCACAACTGGGCGGTGTTGGTGGGAAGACATCACTGTACCACTTTGCAAGATAAAAAGCTACCCTACAAATCTTCTTTGCCACTGTAGTCATACTTTCTGACTGCTGGTATAGGTTTTTTTATTCTCTGCTTCATACCACAGACACATCACCTGTGTTCTACATTGCTCCATAGTGTAGAACTTGATCTAGAATGGTGTGTTTAAATAATTTTTGATTTTTAATTTAGAGCAAGACAGGTTCTCTATGTCATATTTTATCCTTCCTGCTGAAGTCAAAGTAGCTGTTTGTTGTAAATTATCTTCATCAGTTAGTTGTTTTTTTTTTTTTTTTTTTTTCCCAAGCCACTTTTGAACCATTGCAGTATCTGCTTTCTTTTTGTTATTGTTGTTGTTGGGTTTTTTTGGGGGGTTTTTTTGTGGTTTTTTTTTGGTTTGGTTTGGTTTGGTTTTTGGGTTTGGTTTTTTTTTTTGTTTTTGTTTTTTTGTGTTCTGTTTTGTTTTGTTTTAAATTATATTGCTGTGCCTAGGAAGGGATTTTGGTGTATGATCAATTCACTTCTGACTAGTAATGAACACCATGAATGTTTCATTCAGTTTTTTACTTCCACTCTTATTTTGGTATGATTCCAAATCTCCCAGCTGTATGCAGTGAGAGTAAAAACACTTTTGGAACTTTTGGAGGAAGATTTTTTTCTTCCTCCAAACTGACATTGGTAACTTGCTAATGCTGAAGTTAGCCAAATGCATTCCAGCTCTGCCTTGCTTTTTTCCAAACTTTCTCAGCAGGATCATGATCCATTATAATCACCTGCCTCAGAGAATTTTTTTTGTTTTGTCATAAATCTGTGTTATTTTCTCACGTATGTTATTTTGTCGGTGCGTGTTTTTTCTTTAAGGTTCACATTCATGTGCATTTACAGTGCACATTAGCAGAGCAATCTGTCAGCCTGTTTGAAATATTATGAACACTGTCAGCTTGGCTTAAAATAACAGCTTCAAAGGATGTAAAAAATAACTTCCTTCAAACTTCGAATGAATAGTGGAAACAACAGTGTGAAATAGTCAGATATAACACAACTTATTAGAACACTCTCAATTTAAACGTTCTGAGGTGTGGGGAAAAGTGTCTGGCAAATATGGAGAGTTGAAGAGCATTAGTGGTCAAAATAAGACAGGGCCTGAAAAATTATTGGTTCAGTGGGCAGTGCAGTAAAACCACTAAGTTTACCTGCAGTTCAAGTAAGTTCAAATTCCTCATCTTGCCTGCACTTGTCCATTCAGAGCTTTTTGCTCTGTTGGTAGTAGTACATATTTCTGATCCATGGAGTCAGTCTTTAGCATCAAGAATGCAGAGTGTCTTGCTATCAAGTAAACCTTTGTGTGCCTGATATTCCTGTCCAGGAATGTGACTATCTCATTCATAGAGATAGGGAAAAAATGAAGTTATTTATGAAGCATATTGTGAGTTAAAATTCAAATCTCTTCAATGAACAGAAAATCTCCCCTCATTTTCCACAATAAGCAGGATTGGATTGAGCCGTTTTTCGTTAGTTACAAATAGGTTTTTTGGGGGTAAAAAAGCTAGACTTCTTAGTTAGCCTTTCTTAATCTTTCAGACCTCCTGATGAGGCTACCTGTTACATGAATTTTTTTCCTCCAGCTTTTCCTGGGTGTGTTCAGCACAGAACTGCATAAACAACTTCTCTGTGTATGACAGGCTGAATCATGTTTCACAGTTTCACACATAACCTATTTTATGGTAAATCATTGCAGCTGTGATACAAAGATATTAATAAGGATGTTGGGGAGATATAGTTTGTGAGAGAAGTGGTCATTTTTTAAAATACCTTTGAGAAAACAGCTTGTACAATCAAAATCTCTGGGTTTTTTTAATAGCTATGTTAAATTTGGTTATAAACTTTGAGTAGTGTTTATAAGCTTCTACCTATCTACTGGCTGCACTATAAGTAGTAAAGAATTAGTCTGGACAAATACCTCTGTAATAGGTTTGTCTTTTACATCTGTCATAGGTTTATTTTTTTATATAGTGCAAATATGAACATTGTATCTGAAAGATACAATTTTTTTGTATGATTTAAAAGTCATACAAAGTTACAATTTGTATGTGAAAGATACAATTTTTTGTATGGTTTTTTATATAGTGCACATATTTGCACTACATAAAAAAACCAGTTTTGTGATTTTCAGCATAATTCTCATTAAGCAAATTGATTCAGTGCTCATGGAAATACTTTTATAGTGAGCAATTAACCTATATTTTTTACTTTCTTGTTTCATAAAAGACTTAGCCATAGGTCTAAATCTGGTCTTCAGTTCAAAAGTGAAGTTCATTTGATACAGTACAGCTGAATTACTGCTTTGCTATCATTTTCTTTTCTCCTGGTTTTAAAACTTTACTCTGAATTTAAATTGCTAGAATAATTGATGTGTTTTGATGAGTTTAAATTACTTAGCTGAAGCTCAAAGTGGTCTTGCAGAACTTAAAATTCTCAACAATATTGAAATTCAACACTGTAATAATGTACTGCCCGCATAAATATTCCCGAATGTGATCAAGTGGTAGTCCTAATAACTTGTTTTCAACACGCCCTTAAGCCACCCTATCCTCAAAATATAAGGGGAAGAATAGCAGAATGTCACAGTATGCCTTGAAATTAAACAGATCTAAGCTCTGTACATTTTAATTACAAATAGTAATGTTAAAAGTATTTTCCAAATAATTGCATGATTTATAGATGTAAGATAAATACATTTCTATATTTAGTGATGGTTTGCTTTGAACGCGTTTCTGTAAGCTTTAGTTTTGTGGCATGCTGTTGGAAGCTTTAAGGTAGAGTTTTTAGAGACAAAAGGTTTTTCAAGTACTGAAGCCATTTTGAAAAAATACTGTACAACTAAGGATACAGATTTAGATAATGAAAAATTATTATGTGAAAAACTTCCTGGGTTTTTTTTTTTCTTTGTGGGTGGTTGTTTTTTGGTGGTTTTTTTTTGGGAATGGGAGTCTTAAGGGCAGATTTTATTTGGAAATTTTTTTTTCAAACTTTATTTTGCTGTTCATGATGGATTTTACAGCTGATGCTGCCAAGATGGAGTGAGAAAAACTGTTAGTAAGAGCTGAGACTTGCTGTAAATACTTTCCCATTAATTGGAAGGTCCTTTGAGGGGATTTGTACCCATGTGTTAGGAAGATGAGGTTGTTGAATCTTTGCACATTTACAGGATTAATTTTGCATATGCTGACATGCAAAAGACATGGCTTTCAGTAATTGATTCCTGAAATGTCTTTTGTCTGTCCACTACAAAGCTTTGCTATACATAAGCCTTTTTAGGTACAGTTTCTACCTTGTGTGTCTTTGTCATCTTGTCCACCACAGCATTAGAGTTATGCTTTTTTCACACCAGCTAGGTTTTATTCATCTTTTTTCACCATGGAATATTCACTTGTCTATTTGGATGATTTTTTTATGTATAGAATTCAATGTTTATATTGATATCTCCTCAGCATTAAAATATTCCAGTGAAGTGTCAATATTTAATAGAAACAGTTTACAATGACTGTTCTTAAATTTGCTGAATATCACTACTACAGCTAAACAGCAGGGAAATCTTCCAATTTCCCCCAAGTATGTAACATGGTTCATGCTTTGAAGAGGGCAGTCTGGCTACATCTGGAAATTTCTTGTGTAAATACAAGATGAAGGATATCCAAATATACTATATTCCCCTTTCAAACTTAAGGTAAGTTTTCCATATCCATAATATTCCACCCTTTCATTCCATATGTATATGTGCCAGACCTCTGTTCCAGAAACTGGAAATCACACACAAGCTTGCCAGCAGCAAATATTAACAGATTCATATATTACTTCTTTTTGTATACGTCTGGGTTAGCCAGTACATCACTATCTGTACCCTGAAGCCAGCCACAGTAAAGAATCTGACAATCATATGCTGAGATAAAATGTGCCCTGCTGTATTTCTAAGTGCATTTCTCTCTTATGTAATAAACAGTTTATAGTTAAGAACTATCTAAATGTTTGCACTATCTAATACAGTGATGAAAGGCAATTCTAAATCTTGAAGTCTGTCACACCCCAGTGAAAATAGGTTTAAGGATTTCACTCTGGATTCATGTATGGTTAAGGAAAAAGGCTTATCCCGCAAGGATTATATATCTCCCTTTGGTTTATTATTTGGAAAACTAAAAGTAGAACTTACAGAAATAATTTCAAAATTACAATTTGAGAAGAGTAGGCATTACAGCAATGCTATTAATATTAATATAACATGAATAATGTTACAGAAATAGAAAGATGGAATAATAAAAATAATGAGAAAAAAGAGCCTTCTTGAGCTAGCTTTGTTAGTTTAGAGGAAAGTCCTTTTTATTGCAGAGGCAAAAAGTGGAAAATACAAATACTACATTCTGATCTAAAAAGAAGTGAGCTCCAGAGTGGTTTGGCTTATCAGAGAAATGACTTTTAGATGCTGTAGTATATGCATTGCTCAAGCAAGCTGAGCACTGCAGTGGTCTAGAGTCTGATAGGGTTTGTAAATTATGAAAAGACTGTTGTGCTTGTTGTGTATATTAGGAAGCTAGTTTTTCTTCCAAAAGTGTCTTACTGTGCTTCATAGTAGGTCACTATTTCTTGAAGCTTGTGAGGAGATGAACAGCAGGATTATGCTGTGAATTTCCTAAAAACAATGAAAAGTGCATTTTTGTACAGCTCTTGGTCATTAAAATTATTTAGTTAGAGAAGCCAAAGGCTCCCACATTTCAAAATACTTAACAAAAGGAAAGCTGTTACAGCTTGAACTAGTGAATCAAAACTTAAAAAGGTAGGAAATAGCTTCTGAGCCACGAAACATACAGGTTTGCAGGAGATAAGTTATATTGAGTCACAGCTTTTGTATGTAACATTAAGTTACATACATTTAACTCAGGAAGTTTGAAGAAGAACAACCTTTTCTCTACAGAAAGAACAATTGATTCGTGGTTACATCCATTAAGAGGTGCAGTTCTGTGGTGTTAGAGTTTAAATAATTGGCCATAACACACTAGAGACTGTATGTTCCTAAAGGATGTAAGTCTTGTTAACTTTAACTGAAAATATTTGAATGGCATTTCTAGAGAATTCGTAATAAGATTATAAGTCAAATAAATTATTTTTGTGTTCATGATTATCAATGAGAAGATAAACTGCACAGCTGAAGCATGTCTTGGCAGCAGGTACAGAACTAAACCAATCATAAGTATTTGTAATAATACTGTATTTTTTATAAGACAGCTTCTGTGAGCAGGTTTCTTGTAACTCTAGGTATATATCTCATAATTAAAATCTGATTGAATATATGTGAGGCTTCCTTCATAAGTAAACAAAACTTCTCCCAGTGCAAATTATTTTAAAGAGTTTTTTTTATGATCTTCCTATTCCTATAGTTTGTTTTCAACAGATGTTAGTGCTAAACAATTAGCAGAGAGGGTGGTGAAATAGGTGGAGCATTGTCCAGCTGTGTTTTATTTAATGTATGACTGCAGTGATACTATACAGACTGAAATCAGATACATCCGTGAAACAGCTGCTTTCCTTAAACCAAGTTCTAAATTTCTCATGAGATAGAGAACTAGACTTGGAGTTGGATATGACTATCTATGTATTTCACACATTATGTGTAAATACATACACAATGTGTCTAAGTATATCCAGAGACTTATAATGACATTCTAGTTCAATAGACTTTCTGAATGTGTATAATCATTTTAAGCAATAATTTAAACAACGTATTCTTAGATATTTCAACATACGTAATTTTCATTTAGATTAAGCAGTATGTGGAGTTTTTAAAAAAGTCCTTTATGGTTACTATTTCACTATGCACTGTGTTTATTTATCACTTTGAGACTTGGCTTGTGACACTTTTGTGCTCAAAGGAATCACCCATAATCAGCACTAAAAAATTTTATATTTGGTGCATTTTTCTCCATGCTGGCTCACTAGCCTGCTCTTTGTCCTCACCATTATGCAGTTCTGTGGTCTCACCTGAAGAATCTGAGATCTGTAAACAAACTTCATCCTGCTGAGGCCATCGGAGTACACTGTGTGACGCTTTATATATGCTGTTTCACCAGGGCTCACAGGAGCAGAAGGAGGACAGGTAGGGCATCCCTGCCCTTGTGACAGGAGGACTGGTATCTATTCAAGACTGCCTTGAAGAGCCAGAGTGATTTTTCAGAAACAGGGACAGACAGCTATAGCAGACAGCAGAAATCATTGCATTGCAAGCCATTGGCTTGTTACTTATCACAAATGTGAAAATGGCTGCTTGATTTCAATATTTGATGTGTTGAAGTTATGGGTAGGTGTTCACAGAAGCATAGGAATGTTTTCTGTATTCCAGACAGGTCAATGTGGTTTCTTGGCTGTTGCATTGAGGTGGGAGGACAGGATAGGGCTGCAATAATGTGTGGTGCTGTCTGTCTGCATGTGTAAAACAAACTTCAGTTTTGACTTCCTTCCTAACCAAGGGTGGTTGTGTCAGAAAATGAGTTCTTCAGTGTCAAGTTGGTAAGAGGTTTGCATCAGCAAACAAAAACAAGACAACGTGCAAACTGGATTGCACTATATGTCTATGTAGACTATGTGTCTTTACCCCCCCTTTCTTCTTTTTTTAATAGTTTTTTACCCAATAATTGTATGTCCTTATGTGTTGCAGAAAAAGGAGTGGTGGTTTTCTGTGGTTTGATTTTGGTTTTCTTTTATTTTTTTCTGATAAAAACACAGATGTGCTTGCAGATTAAATGAAAGATCTGTAATTGAAAGATTGTATTTAATTCATTGGTGAAATGCAGCTGTTAAAAAAGACAAAATGAGGCAAGAGTGGACCCCTAAAAGTAAAGAACCACTATCAAGGAAACAAAAAGGAAAACACATACACAATTTCCATACCTTTTATAATCATCTCATTTGTATTACATAAGACAGGATTAATTGATTCAAATATGTTCATTGCAAACAAAAAAAATTATTTCCTCTCATACTTAAAACAGTGGTTTGTTTTAATGTCTGTTAAAAAAGAAAGCTATTGTTAAAAGTGACCCATGTTTGAAATTTAATCAGAAATTGCTCTGTAGAATAGCAAGCAACTTTTTCTCTATAAGGTATTACAAACTTTTTCATTCTATCTATTGCTTAGGTACTTGACTGCTGCTCTGAGAGTTAACTTGGAACACTCTGTTCTGCTAACCACTATAAACAATTTTTGACTTTTTTTTTCTGCTTTGCCAGATTTTTGCTTTTTGCTTGCATGTGTGTGGGTTTTATTTGCTTGCTTATTTAGCTAGTCAAATATATAAAACTATTGTGAGAAAAAAGCATCAAAGAAAGAACTGTGGAACTGACATAAGAATATTGCATGAAAAGAAAATGAAGTTTACTGAGAATGCTCAGTTTATCACTGACATGCATGAGGAAAAATATCACCCCTTTAACTGAGGCACAGTTCCATATTCATTTTTCTATCTGAATGAATAAAACCAAATCCATAGTTTTAAAAAATTATTTCTTCTTAAATAATACGCAGAGATATAATAATGGCATGATGGTTACGGTGTATTTTTATCAGAAAGAAATCAAAGAATGTAAAAGAAAGAATACCTTGGTATGTTGCAAGAAGTTTAGTGAAAATGCTTTCATTTCTTAGAGAAATACACCCATCCTCTTAGAATATACTTGTGCTAGCTGCTGTTTCTAGCAAGCAAACAGATTTATTATACAGTCATCTTTGATAGCTCTCTGCAAATTACACCATTTTGACTCAAGGATTACTGAACCAGAAATGTTAACTTTATATAGATTTTTATGTATTTTCAGTCATATTTCACTCTATTTACACTGTGCCTCTGTTATAGACTAGAGAAGTGGTTTAAGCTTTGGGGACCTGAAAGAATATGAGAAATTTTATTGAATATTTGGGAATAAGCTGAGAATAAGTCTGTCATAGTTGCTTTTTGAAGACTACTTAGTAGATTCTTTATAAATTTTTTTCAGTTTGTATTTTTGTTTATTGCCTGTAGGCCAAAAGCTACTTTTAAATGATATGTAACATCCAGGGTTGCCATAGATGAGTTTGAAATCTGTGGACTTTTAGTGGAGTTTCAGTGTGTCTTAGCTGAATCTTTAATAATGTTTTTGTGGAATAACCTTGATTGCATTTGATTGTTTTCTGGAAGGCTTCAACAGCTGGGCAAATCTAAGAGTGATCAATTTAACTTCTAGAGAGGCAAAAGGAGGAGAGGACCTTTTTTTTGTTCACAAAAGCCATATTTGTGATAGTACAAAGGAGGAAAAATGTAAATTTGCTATGATAGGATGAGAAGGGTTAGATAAGTTATGAAAAGATGCAGAAGAAAGTTCCTTTTACATCCTTGTGTGTTTTTCTCATGCAGTGTGAAAAATCTCCAAAGGAAGCCAACTGAATAGTTTCCAAAAGCTATTTTTATTAGTAATAGGTATCATTTTTGTGGCCAAGATAGGTTATTTTCTCAAACGCAAAGTTTGACCATGCAGCCAAACATTCAGCTGGGGTTTCATTTTCAAACCTTTAGGCAAATATTTAGCAATATTGTTAAGAAGCTATCTTTTTAAAATGGTTTCCTGAAATATTTCTTGATGAATAAGCTTAAACAAGAAGTTGTTGTTTCTGTGGTCAGCAATATTCTTAAAAGTTGAATGTTCTTCTTGGTGAATGAAGCATGGGCAGATAGGAAGGACTTCTTCAGTACTCTGAAGAAGAGACATCACTAGGACAGGCTGACCTACTTGCTTCCTTGTTTTGCCTAAACCCTAAATGTGTAGTCAGATGTATCAGGTGGCTTTCCTCATTGCCTTCTGCATAAATGTTTTAGATTTTTTTTTAATAGAAATCCAGTTTTTGTATCAATTGCAATTAACAAATCGCTAAATAATTTTTCACCTTGCCTGGCTGTACCACTGTATGATTTCTTTTCTTAGACTGCTCTTTTCCATAACTTCTAAGCATTTTTTGACTAAATATTTCACACTTGTATTTTTATTTTCATTCACAATTGCATAATATAATGCATGATGCATTGAAGATTCCATAAATTTAAAAAATAATTATACATCTTTTTTTCCTTCACCCAGTTATGTAGGTTTTTCATTGCAATGTAGTTGATCAAGAAAAACTACAGAATATTAAAAAAAAAAAAAGAGCCAAGTCTTTTGTGGGTTCAGTAATTGCAAATAACTAGATAAGCCTCTCAATGAAATACATGTGAGAAGGGTGTTGAGCCACTGCTGAGTGTGAGAGATAAGTCCTGAAGACTTGTCACCCAGATAAAAGGCATTAGTTGCAGCAGATGAGAATATAATGGTTGAACAGGACAGTTAAAGACAATTTTAAGTCAGATATCCTGATTTGGCAAGTAAGGTTATGCTACTGTATTCATAACTGATTAATTAGGATTTAGAGAAAAGAAAGAGTGTTTCAGGTCTGATAATTATACATGTAAATGCCACTGAGTTGGAAAGTCACAGAGAAGAGGAAATAATGTAACAGTGTAATCATGTAAACACAAAAACCTCAGATTTCACAAGTTAATCTTTTGCATCAGTGTGCTCATTACTGAAACACCATTTCTACACCACGGGAAGTGGCATTGAAGAGTTGAAAGCCCTGGGATCATGTTTACAGAGACTTAAGGAAAGCATCTGATATAGCCTGCAACTGCCTGCTCAGGGAAAATACTGAGAAATTCCTGAATTTGGCTGACATACGTAGACCTGAAAAATTTTAATTGATACAGTAAAGCCAGAAAGTACATTCAGATTTCTTTTGTGGATTATAATTGAGAGCTATGAGATAGGCTTCCTTTCAGTAGAGGTGGCTGAAGCAGGGATGGGGAAGTAGATATTTGGAGAGTGACTCTCCTGTCTTGGGGTACCTGTCTGCCTTGTCAGCTGTGATCACAGCTCTGAGATGTTGTCTGTTTCTGATGGGATCACTTTGAACAAAGACCCAGACAGCTTTGGTCAGTTGTGACTAAAAAGGAGATTTCTGGTTTATTTGTTTGTTTTTGTCTTGCAGCTTTGTAATTGATACTTTTATCACCCTGAGCCTGGCCTATGATAATATGTCATCTTGGAAGGCTTTTACATTTGTTAAAAATTGCAACCTTTGCAATTGAATATTGTCAGTGTGAGCTATTTTATTTTGCTGTAAGTATCTTAGGTGAAAAGACTCATTTAAAAGTAGCTGTACATGGCCTGGGACTTGCTTGTCAGGCGTCTCTGCTGAGCTGTCCTGCCCTTCTGCCTCCTGTTTGAAACCAGCATAAATCTCAATTGTGGTTGTATGGTTGACTGTGTCCACACTAATAAATAAGTAATATTTTGCTACACATCTGTAAAACAGAGAAAGATTGATATAGCTGTCTTTGTAGGTCCCACTTTCCCCAAGGCCTGCCTTAATTTACTGCCTTTGCTTTAAAAAAAAAAATCTAGATGTTAGGAATAAGAAGGAAGAAGAATGCCTTGGCTGGGGCATTCAATATTTTGTTTAAAGAAAAAGTGGGGAGGGCAGAATGTGACAAGCATTATAATGTTGGGAAAGTGTTGGCTGACTGTGAAATATTATATCCCAGAAACAATGTGGGAAGTTCAAAAATTCCATCAGTTAGACATACTGTTATTTTCCTCATTGATGTGGCTTGGATTTCTGAGGTGAACAAACTGAGTAGGTCTGTCTTTTTCCTAGAACAAGTTTTATTGAGTGTTTTGGAGCAGGAGAGCAGTTGTGAGATGCAGGGCTGCAGCCATGTGGCTCTGTTGTAGGTCATTCTTTTGTGGTAAACCATTCATATGACCACTGTCATCTTCACTTCCATATGGGTCCTCTTAAATCCATACAGATTTTTGTACAAGGGATACTCATTGCTGATGCTCCTCCAGTCATGTACCTTTGCCCCTACCCCACCTTTTCCTAATCCGTTCTCTGGTTTCCTTTTGTGTTCTGGCTCTCATTTGCTCTGAGGACTGTGGCAATATTGCAAACCTTGACATTTATCTGTTATTTTTGGGGTTTTTGATACATGCAACTGTGTACTTTCTCACATGTGCTTTATGTTTTATGCTTGTCATCTCATTTTGCACACAAGTACAGTCAGCTGTAATTGCTTAACTAAAGTATACGTGCTAATACATAGCTAGGAGGAAAGTGCTTACATTGGTGGAGTTATTTGTTAGAGAGCCTTTAAATAAGTTGCAGAAGACAGTGGTTTACTGCAGAATTTGCTGAAGTAACTAAACCTTTAAAAAATGTTAAGGAGTGATGAACTTGTAAAATTTTGCATGGCACATGACTGTTACTTCAGAATAGCAGGCACCTCTGCAAAAAAAGGAGAAGGGTAAGAAGGAGATATGTAGATACACTTTGCCCAAATGATCTTGACATCTTTATCTTATGTTTCAATGCTCTTGCTTTCCCTTTTTGAATCAAATTTTGTAATTGCATACATTGGTTCTGTTGTTTCATGTCTTTCCAGCTAGAAACATTCTGATAACAATTTTTTGCTAATGATTTGTTAGCAAGATTAGACATCTGTTAAAAATACTAAGAGGTCAGAGGCCAGAAACATTATTTTCTTTGAAAACTGCAATGAATGTTTGCCAGTATGTGTAAAAACTTCTTTTCAACCTTCAATCATTTTAGAATATTTGATTTAGTACTACAATTCAGGGTTATATTCCTTTGCAGAATAATATATGGAGGGCAAGCTTGCAGAGCTCAAAGTTAGGAAAACAATCTTTTACTGGTAAACTGAGCAAATTTATTTTTAAAGACATAGAATTGCTGATGCAATCTTACTATACTTTTCAGTCAAGCCTGGTTTTACATGAAATCCTAAAGTATCGAAGCTGGATAGAGTTGGGCAAAATTTGTTCTTTTGGTTTAATTTTTGTCATTAAGGGGCAAATGATATCAGTCTTTGACATCTCTATGTTGCTGTTTTCCTTTCTCTATAGGACAGTTGAAAAAAGGGCCAAAATTGGTCAGAGTATATATAAGTACCTCATTGAGAAGGCTCTATAGTGTATGGTGTAAAATAAAAAAGTAATTTCAGATGGAAAAGACCCTGAAGAGCATTGAGTCCCACTATTTACAACCTTCTGTACAATCTTAACTCTGCCAGGGCCGCCTCTAAACCATGTCCCCAAGTGCCACATTGGCGCATCTTATAAATACATCCAGACATGGTGACTCAACCACTTCCTTGGGAAGCCAGTTACAATCCTTGGCTGCTCTTCCAGTGAAGAAATTTTTCATAACATAAAATCTAAACCTCTTCTGGCACAACGTGGGGCCAATTTATGATGAGTTGTTTAATTCCTGAAAGACACAGTTTAAGTTTTCTTGATGGACTCACAAATAAATGCTAAATAAAATCAGTGTCTTTGACCATAGGAAAATAATACAAATTCTGACTGTTATGTGATTTGCTATCTATCTATAGACATTTAGGGTTTTTACTTGTAAAACATAAAAGAAAGGGCATTTGTTGGATCCCAGATCTCTTTCTATGTTTTAATTTGGATCCAACACAAAACAAGAGGAAAGAATTTCAGATTGAGGATGAAATGAAGGGAAAAAACCCTACACCCTTCCATTAAGTTGGGCAGCAGAGTGAAGAAAATGGTATTTTAATATATGTATGTCAGTGTGACATTGCCTGAAGGGATGGGAGTGTTGTGGAGCCCAAATGAAGTTTTTTCAATTTGTTTGAATTAGTTTAATATCGTAATGTAATCTTTCTGTCATTTTTAAAATGTGAATATTAACCATTTAAGATGTTTTTGAAAGTATCCGTGGTATTTCTTACACAAAAAAATACATAGTTTTAATTGCTTGTTAATGTTTAACAAATACTACAGAAAATGTATTTCTTGATAGCCAATTCACATTTTATTCTTTACACATTCCCACATACTTGGAAAATTTTATGCAATTGGATGCACAGAATGTGTTTTTTAGTATTAATAAATGCTCCCACCAAAGACAGTTGTAAACCTCACTCTGTTCATAGACTTCAGGGTATGCACAATTGGCTAGAAGTGACAGTCATTTCAAAACAATTACTATGGCTAAGTGTAGGCCATTGCATTTTGTGTTCAATACTGTAAGATGCATATTGTTGGTATTTGAAATCCCCCTTTGTTGAAGAGTCATTTGTGGAGGGAATGCCTCATGTGACTCCTCTTAATGACTGACCAAATCTGCACATCAAAACAAGCTTTCAATAATTATTAACGTCATCACACAAAGATTCTCTAGCTTTTGAACCAAATTTAGAAGAACTATTCTTAAGAATAAACAACATTAATTAATTTGCTAGTTTGTGGCTCTTACTTACAAAATAACCCATTAAAAGAGTCTTAGTAAGGTGCATAGTCAAAAATTTGAAGATCAGTTTACTGAGGATTCCTGTGTTAGCCCAGATCAATCTGTGTGATTGCGTGTCATAATCACATTCACCTTTTGTGATCACATTCTCTTTTTTATTCAGTAGAATTGTGTCTGTTGTAATGCATAGTTTGGATAATAATCACTGAGCAGCTGCTCATTGTTTTGTCCTCTTACTGTTCAGGGTGGGATTCTAGGTCTGATTTTGCTGCATATTGTTCAACCCCTCATCTGAAAAGATAAGCTTACATGCTTGAATTTTGTTTTGCTCATCACTACCATAAATAAAGGACTTCAAGGTCACTAATCTGCCATTTTCTTCTCTATGTTTTAATCCTCAATTTAAAGAGGGGAAGGTTAGATACACACACTGGAAACCTGAATGCCTAATTTTACAACTATGTGAATTAGTTTTCTTTTATAAAAAGAGGGCAAATGAGAAGCATAATTAGCTATGTATTAAAAAAGGAATCAACCTGTCTGAAATTTGTTTTTCTCTGTTTCTGTCTTTTCCCTTTTTCCCTTCCTGTGTTTCCACTTCCTGTCTTGGAATCTTAGGGGAGACCCTTGCTTTGGTTGGGAAGTGAAAAAGCTTGATTTGACAAGACCATTTAAATTTAATTTGAGGTTTCTTCCCTATTAATAGAATTTTTAGGTATTTTACTGAATAATGACTTAATAAATAAGAAGTTATCTCCATACAAGAACAAAATGTAAACTTGAAGGTAATTTCAACTTTTCTTTAGGATTATCAGCAAAAGAGAAATAATTAAAATAAAACATACATTGTTCCCATACTTGAATTTTACTGTACCTAAATGGAACACAAACCTCACAATATCTGAACTTTGTTCTGTTATGTAAGCCCTGAATTCTGCCAGGGATTAAATTTGGCAAAAGTAAATTTTTCCAGTGCTTTTCAGTCCTTTCTAAAGTATGTACACTGTATTTTAGTAGTTTGAGAAACTAAAAGCCTGCTGAGGGGAGTGTTGAGATCTGTCTTGGAATGTATTTTTATCTTAACCAGGCATCACTACCTTTGTTCAGTGCAAGTGGGAGTTTTCCAAGAGTGCTGATGCTATGTAAATCTGTACTGTATATTTAAACCTATGAAGAATTCAAATCTTGCATTCAAGCTCTTGTTATGAAAGCATATTCTAAAACTAATATAACATTTTAAAAAGTCTGTTGGAAATACTTAGCTACTGTACCTTCTAAAAGTGTTGGAATTTCTGTTTAGAATAATGAATTGCAGCAGAGCCCAGAAAATGCTATGGAGTAATGTTTGTCCCATTTGTTTCATTTGTTATTAGATTCGTAATTGTAATTAATTTTGCAATGTTTTGTTTCTTTGGCAAACAGGTACATACAAAGTTCCACTGCAGGCAAGCCCATGCTCCAGGCACTGACACTTCATGTTTGACATTTTCCTATGATGGTACTGTCCTTGCCAGCCGAGGAGGTAGGTGATTGAAATAACCCTATGACATGTTGAATGTAAGATGTTTTTAATGAAATGAAATGGTTCATTAAACAAACCATATAGATCACATTAATTGTTAGATGTAGCTGTCTGTGGTGGAGTTAAGGTAGTGAAATCAGATACTAGTGATTCAAATATGAAATATTTCATATTTTTACTATTTTTGTTTGATACATCATGCAATACTATGTTCCTGAAAGAGAATTCTACAGCGGTTAAGAAATATTTTAAGATAACTTTGCTGATTATGTTACACAGTTTCTGATCTGTGTTCTTGTCTAGCAGTAATACACTGAAAGGAAATCCTTAGCTTAATTAAAAAAAAAAGTCCAGTTTTGTTGCTTAGTTCTTACGTGGAAGATAAGTGCCTCTCAATAACACTGTCTCTTCTTTGGAGGTATTAATTCCTCATACAATCTTCTTAGGCAATGTAATTTTCTGTCCTAATTGGACTTTTTATCTGATCTGTATTAAAAACATCAAAAGTTGATGACTGGAGTTGACTTTCCAAAATATGCTTGAATGGCAAAGAATTTCGAATGTCCACAGGACTGGGAAAACAGGCTTGTGTTGTAAGCCTCAGATAAAACTTCTGTAAATGAGTCTTAGATAAGAGAACAAGACTTGAGAAGGCAAATATGTATTTGAGGACTCATTAACTTCATTATTGGGATAGGTTGGTGTTTGTTGAAGACAGCTTTTCTGCCCAGTACTTTGCAGGCAGGTGCAAGCATACAAGCCAAGCTGTCTGGATGGAAAACAGCTGTAACCAGAAGCTCTGTGTATGCATTAGCATTGCCCCAAGGCCAAATAAATAGGCCCAGGGAGAGGCAGTATACATTAATGTTGGCTAACACTGTGCCTAACATATGTTTAGAACATCTGGTCAGTTTGGTACATAGACAGAATGAGATTGCATACACAAAATACCAGAATGTAGGTATTCAGAGATTTAAAAAAACTCTGAAGCAGTGGATGTGTTTCCTAGCCAAGTAGTTTGCATTTTCTTTGCGGCCTCCCTGTGCCCCTGTCCCTGAAGGGGGTGAGTGTCTGACCGGTGCACGTCGGTACAGTGAAATGCAGCTGATGTTGGGTGTGGCCTCACTGATTCTTTGTATGTCTTGCCACATTTCAAAGATTCCAAATGTTGTTTTCCAGAACACATCTTTCAGAATAAGGACTTTTTAGTCTTATCCTTGAAGGCCCTAGGCATATGGACGCTAATGGCACTTGTGTTGTTTTGTAACTGCTGTTCAGGGTCCTGAGTTGAACTGCTGTTCAGAGTTCTGCTGCCACTCTACCCATCATGAATGGGTTGTCAGTGGTGAGGTAGAAGCTCTCAAGCTTTTTTGTCCTTTCTGAACCAGACTTTTATTATGTGTGGACCTTCTCCTGCTTGGAAAATATGTGAACTGTATGTCTTTCCATTCTGCACTAAGTAAAATGCTGTGTCTGTCTGCCAGTGGTGATTGCTCCAAAAAAATTCACGCAAACATACTTCAGGAAATTTAAGGATAAACTTTGGTGTGCTTTTAAATATAACAGCAAACAAGGCTTTTACTTAGTGAGGGGTATTCACTACTGCTGACTTGAAACCTCAATTTATGCAAATTCTCTTCTGTTTCACATTTATGTATGTAGACCACATAAATGACCTTTTCTTATTTTTACTGCATGTGGCACTTTTACTTGCCTGCTCTTCCTCATCTGTCTCCAGTTTTTGTCTCGTGTTAAACAGACTTTCATTTACTCAGGTTTTATCTTCCACACTCTGCACTAAGCTGTATAAAATGTTGATTGATTGTTTGCAGAATGTAAGACTGCACAGAAATTTGGCCACTCAGTGTGGATAAAAGTGCTACCTTTGTCTAGTGTATTAAGAGAAAAAAAAGAGCTCTCTGTGCTAGAAAGTAAGGAGGATTCATACCTTATTTTGACTTGTTTGGTTAGTGCTTTAATATGAGTATTGCTTTGGATCTGTACCAACAAAAGCAGATGTGGATCCAGCATTTGTAGATTAACACACCTGCCAAGTGCTGAGGATCAAAGAGATGATAGTTGTTTGGGGCATGGGAACTTTCATTGAAAGCCTGTTGGACTTTCCTGTGGATCTGTGTTGGATATGAGAAGATGAGGCATGGCTCAGCTGCAGGCACAAGGGAAAATGAAAACCTAAGGAGCTGCTTATGAAAGTTTCCAGTGCTATTCTTGTTGGATATTAGGTAGTAACTTGACAGAAACTTAAGAAAGTGATATTTCTGCATGCTTGAAACAACAAAGGGTAGTATTTGGGGAATATTTTATTTGTTTAGCAGGGGAGAGATAAGAATTAGGATTGGACTTGAGGTCTTACTGTAAAAAATTTAAAATCTTTTTTTGACTCCTGTTACTTTTTTGTTGGTCTTTTTTCATTTTACTTGTATTTCTTTCTTCATTTTAAAATTGGTTTAAAACATAGAAATATGTATGCTCAAGGGTTATGCAGCAGCATGTATAGTGACTGTTTTATGTAGTGTAATAACTTATTGCTCTTCATAGTAAATCCTAACACTAGCATTTAAAAAATCAGATGGTTTTTGTCAAGTAATATTTCTTGGAAGCTGAACACTGGTGTTCATTCGAACCATGGCAGAAATACATTTACTAGTTTTAATAGGCATAGTCAGGTAAGTGCAACACTTGGGGCTGAAATGGTGTTGTGAAAGTCTTCCAGTATCCTTCTAGACATATGTCTGTATGTTCATTCCATATGTTAGAGAGGATGATGCACTTATTTCATCAGGCTGGTATGAATGCAGGTGATGCTGAGAAGTGTTCCAAATGTAGGTTTAGAGTCCTCGATTTGTGACTTCCCTCATGGGATCTTTGGCTTTGATACTAATCTTTGATCATCCAAAGGTTGCTTTGTAGTTGTTGAAGCTTGCTGTAGAACCAGTACAAAATGCAGAGGCCTGTACCTTGTTCTGTAAGATAAGCCTTCACAGAAAGGCTCAGAGTAGATAAACATATTCTGTTAAGTGTGTTATGCTATACGTTTCCAAAGCTGTAACTTTTTAAAATTCCCATTTCCTATGTTTCTTTGCCTCATTGATCTCTGTGAACAATTTCTGTCATCGAGCTTTGCTTTCAGCAGAGGACTCCCTCTTTTTAAATAGTGCTGCTGACTGTAGGCTTTGTGAATTCCTGGCAGCACTTCTGCTTCTTTTGGGCCTACTCGCATTCATGTGCTTGTCTTCTGGTCAGTACCTTCTGAAAAGAAAAGAAAAAAAATCAGATAAAATCTTTATAGTGTTAGTGCTTCAGCCTTATTTTGACTAAAGGGTGTTTAAAAAATGCCTGTCTTTGCTCACCAGAGACTGTTTTTCTAGGATCTAATTGTTACCTCTTGATAAATCCAGTGCTCAATACCATTGGCATAACAGTGTCTTGACCTGATTGTGTCAGTCTTGAGCCTGTTTATTGGTATTCTTATTAAAATGGTGAAAAATAGAATTTGAAATGTTACTAAAAATGCTATAAAAGCTTTAAATAATCCTGCCAGGCTTTGGAGAAGTCTGCCATCAAGAAAAAATACTGAATTATCTGAGTAGACTATTTAGAATATTCATACTGAATTGCACAACTTCTGTTTATATGCTTTTGTTTAAAGATAACTATTTTTGTTCATGTATAAAGTAATTAAAAACAGATCACTACTGCTGCAGCTCTGTTAAAGCTGCCTTGTAAACTTTGATAGAAGGATCGTACTAGGAAAAATCCTTAGTGCTGTGATCTTATTGACAGTGATTTCAACTCAAAATTAGAGTAAATTAGATTTAGGAATCAATTTGCATCTGGGAGTTTTAATTAGGAAAAGTGAATTGGAGCAAATTCTTAATGATGGTAAAGTTTCACGGCATTAGCAAGTCAAGTCATTTTACTGGCATTTTCCCCTCTCCAAATACTTACTCTTCTGTTTCTAAACTATTTCAATTTAAGACAATGTTGACTTCAAATCAACCCTAAATTTGAGTCCTACTAGAGTCTTCTAAATTTTTTAACTAGCTCATTACATTTTCTTGCTAGCAAAGGAGCTATAGCTACATGTCTGTCTGTATTTCTCCTGCTAAAACCTGGCAGGACTACAGCTTGAAGATCATGTCAAGGCTCATTCCACTAGGAACAGAACAGCCTTGGCTGCTAGCCGTAGATCTGTCCCTATCCAGGAGGTTTGCAAAGTGGCCAAATGCTGTCCTTTGCATACATTTATAAAGTGGTGGTGCTTTAGATGTAACATCTCGACGATAAGTGGTTTTTTTTTTTCTTGGGGGGTGGGAGGGAAAAGGGAGGGCTCATTTTACAAGACTAAATGCTTTGAAGTGCTTGGGATGGAGTCTACTAGGAAACAATAAGAAAACATATATTCCCTAAACAGGGACTCAACATTTTTCTTTCTCTACTCTAGACATCATTTATTTAAGTTGTCCAGTTCTTAAAAATATTTTGTAGTAAGGAGTTATCCTAGTCTTTAATATAAACATACATGATGTACGAGGCCACACATTACTGCTTTCCCTGTAAAGGGCACTGCTGGCCTTGATTTCTTTTGTTACTTCTTTTAAAAACATTTTATTTCCAAGGCCTCCTTTGAGCTCTTGAGCTCAAAGGCTGTGAATCCACAAAATACTTGTAGATAACCAAATTACTTCCCTGCAAGATTTGTACTTTGGAAGGAAGCAGATTTTGCCTTCTAGGTCAGAAAGATTTTGTAACTTTTTGTCTGGATATTTTTAAAGAGAATTGTTGCTTAAATGTCCTTCTTTTTACCCTTGAAAGTGCTGAGGCACTGCTGTCAAATGCTAGGATGTGTCTAGGTGCTTGAGTGAGGTACTTCAAAGCTCAAATTCTGCAGCTCATCTCATGCTGGAAATATGTGTTCCAGAAGGACAATCAGAGAGGAGATGTAGATGTCTCTGAGAATAAGTAATTAATCTCTTTTTTTACTCCGTTCTCATTTTGTTAATATGTCATAACTTTTCAAAAAGGGATAAACAGCCTGACTTTTACTGGCCTACAGTCACACCATGTTTATCAAACACAGATGAAAATTGCTACAAATCTCTTTTTGTAACCTTGATTTTGGCTTTTATAGCTAAAGGTATTGTTGTGAAAAGGTTTCATTACAGCAAGAGTGGTTTCACTTACTTCCCTTCACCCCCTTCCCTGAGGATTTCTGACTAATTCCAGAGCCTTTTCTCCATACTGAGATAGCAGTTTGTTGTCTGCTAAAGAAGGGGGAAGACTTTCATGTGTTTTTCATGTTCTTCCTGATTGCTTTTTCAGGACAGGTAAAAACCACACATATAAAACTTTTTAAGTTTTTGATCTAGACCATCCATGGCAACATTTTTAATTTCTTTAGATATCTTGAAAGTTGAATTTGCTCCTAGAAGCAAAACATCAATGCTCACAAACAAAGAATAAGTTAGTGATTGAGGAATCTGATTGCACTGTGAATAGTGCTTCTTGATAGGAGGGATTACCACAATAGAATTGAGCCATTGAGGAGAAGTTTCTGGAATACTGGAGTGCTGCATATTGAGCTTCTCAACCTTGCACTGTCATAGTCACTTACTGAGGAAAAACTTCCAAATTGTTCCCATTTCGGAGGCTTCTATTATGTAATTTTGTTCTCCTTCTCTCTGAATTAGAGAGTGAAATTTTCTGACATGTGTAAGTTCTTGACTTGAATCCTTTATTGCTAACTTTTTTCTCTTCTGTTTCATAGGAGATGATACTTTAAAGATATGGGATATCAGACAATTTAAAAAACCTCTTAATTCAGCAGACGGACTGCCCAGCTTCTTTCCAATGTAAGTATTCTAATTTATTCCAACTAGCAGAAATAACAGTATTTTTGCTGAATGGGGAAGGGTTCTGCTGGAGTTCTTATCCTCAGTTGTCACTAGGTCCACAGTTGTGCAGAGAGGATGGCACAAGGAGAACTGTGCAGTGACAATTCTGGTCTGTTTTAGGGATTTGTGTTGCTTTAAAAGATCTTATTTTTGTGATATTTCAGTCTCATATGTCTTAAGTCTAATTAGATTAGTAACATTACAGGAGGAGACCCTTATGTGTGTAATGAGATATAGATGTAAATCTTATTCTTATTTAGTCTATAATTAATAAAAAAAGAGCTGAATGAAAAACTAGACATAACATGAAGGTACTTGATATGAATTGAGGTTACAGAATCAGAAATACTGATTTTATTTTACTGGATAGTGCTAAGTATTGTTTTCAATATTTTTATTCGTCTGGTCTGCATTTCCCTTGCTGTAATACAGCCAAATCCTCTAAGGACGGTTTGTAATTTTGAAATAAGATCTTAGAAAGACAAGTCATGGACAGCTCAGTCTTAACTGCAATTTGTAACTGAGAGGAAAAATAAACAGAAAAATATTTTTGGCCAGTGAATAAACACCCCACCTTGCATCACTGAAGAATTCATCATCAGCAAAATCAGATTTCATGATTAGTACATTTTTTTAATGATGACAGCCAGATTTGAAAGTACTTTTGTTTGTTTGTTTGTTTGTTTGTTGTATTGAAAAGCTTGCAAGAATTTTGAGTGGAGGAGAATTTTGCTGGGAGGAGGATTTTTATTGAACCTGCCAGTTTTGCCCATCTTGTGCACAACAGTAATAACAATTGTAACAGATAAATCTAATTGATAACTACAGCAGTAGATGACAGCTAACAAAATACTTTTTTAAGCTTTGTCTGGAAAGCACTAACAAATAGAAAAGATTGTTTTAAGGAGTGCAATTTATATGTAAATTCTTGATATATTAATTATTTATCTGCTCAGTGACATGCTTTGTTTTCTTCAACAGGACAGACTGTTGTTTCAGTCCAGATGATAAGATCCTTGTCACAGGCACCTCTGTTAAGAAGGGTGGTGGCAGTGGGAAGCTGTGTTTCTTTTATCGTGAGACCTTCCAGAAGCTATATGAGATAGAAGTTACAGATGCGGTATGTATTTTAGTTTAATCATCTCTTCAAAATATGAATGAAATCATATTCATATGCTTCTTTTCCCTTATAAAGGTCATTACCTACTAACACTATTGTGATTTTCCTACTCTGTGATTAAGAGATAGGGCTAGAGTAACCTGAATAATTGTTTCAATTAAATTAAAAAAAAATCCTAGGACAAGGTGTTGAAGCAGTAGAGCTTCCCTGCTCTAGTGTTAACATTGCATTTCTCAAGGATTTTTGTGAACCCTTCTAGATCTGTGAAATGAGACACAAATCCTAAAATACAATGTTTATGTTGTTTACTTCACTAGTTATCATGGTGAAATGCCTTATTGTGACAAAACCCATTCTTGTCCATGAGACCAGATTAGTGGTTACTCTAGAATGTGTTTCTTGCTCAATTTGTTGCAAAAAGAAGGCATCATTAAGAAATCCATCAAAAACACCTTTCTCACCAGTTACTATAAAAACCTAAAGCTGAGAACCTGTAATACAGAAGGGTCTGTTCATGGCTTGAGCTGACCACCTATTCCCTTGTGTAGAAGGGAAAAGCTCAATACCATAGATGAAAAGGTCCTTTTACTCTTGTGGTATACAAGTAAACTTATGGGTGGTAACAAACACCCATAATGTGTGTTATTTCACCCATAGGAGAGGGTGACATTACAATAGAATTGCCACTGATAAGTATGGCAATGTATGCTTATGTCTATTTTTATTGGAGTATTTCAGGTTAGTGATTTTGTCACTTAGTTCCAGGATACCATTTTCTCCTTCTGCACTTTTTTAAAGCAAGCACAACAGGTTATCCTAGCGCAGTAGAACAAACCTCCTTCTGTTGGATGTTGTTTATACACCACCTCCTTTGTATTTTCTTTTCTTTTCAAATCCTGCTTTCTCCATTAGTCTATCTGAAGGTAAAATCTGCTTATGGATGGATTTCTTATATCTATAATTTTTGTGGTAGCTGTCTTGGAAATTAAAAATGCTGAATTCTTACCAAAGCAGAAAACAAACACATGTTTTCTTTCCCTAGAAGAACACCTGTTTTTATCTTAAACATATAATCTAAATAGAAAGAGGTTTTATATGACTTTGGAAGTTTTACTTACTGCTAAATAATTTCTCCAAATACAGCAGAAATTGGCTTTTATGTTTTTCTCCTGTGGAACATACCAAACCACAAACCAAGCTAACTTCATTAGAATTTCTAGGGGATTTTTATTTTCTGATACAAGCCTCATAACCAAGTATTTTTAACCTTTTTCTGAGAGAAAGCATGAATGCCTCAGTATCTCCTCTGAAACTTCATGACAGAGAAAAACAAACAACTACATAAGATAAAGTGCAAGAAGTAGATTTTTGTAGGAGCTCTTCTGTCCGTGGGCACCAAAAACAAAAAGAGTTTCATAATTCCATTCACAATGAATTTGAACTCCTTAGACCTGAGTGTTTGGAGATTGTCATGATGCCATCTCCTTTTAGTAATGGTCATGTCAATAACAGTGTGCAGAAACTTCACTTAAGCTGCAAGAGGGAAAAGCTTGTCAGTGGTTGATCCTGTGTCTCCAAAATCACTTAAATACTGAGAACTACTGCTCGAGATCAGCAGCCAGTCTTACAGCCAGTCTTTTTTTGCATTCAAAGAAATTTTTGTTTTCATTTAGTAACTTTGTCTTTTAAGTCTTGGAAATTAAGGGTATGTTTACCTGCCAAGCTAGATCATGCTACAGGGGAGTCCACAAAAGATTATTTTGCTCCCACTTTCTCTTAGAATCAGGAGGTAAATTTCTGTTCTTTGTTTAAAAATGCAAAAAATACATGAAATGCAGACCCAACAGTAAGAAACTGTCAATAAACAACTTCATTGGGACCACTAATATAGTAAAATTTTAAGTATGTGTATAAGTCTAAGCAGGTTCATAATTTTATACTATAAATTTGTATAGGTGCTGATATTTATATGGTACTTTTTAAGACTGTAGTAAATCACTTTGGTCTATGGAGTTTTAGTGCTGCTGGTTTTCTTCATTTGTAGTTATAAAATTTAAGACTGTCATCTGCTTTGCACGGTGGAAATGAAAATAATGGAACCAATAGGTGAAGAATTTAGACAAATACTGATCTTATGACATAATTTTCAGTGAGTCAGCACTACCAATACCTGTACAACAAGTCTATTTAGTTTATAACTTTAACTCTACACATCTAAGGAAAACACAGTTTAGCATATCAATCTGAATCTAAAAGAAGAATATTTCCTATAAACGGTCATACAAAATAAAAGCAGTATATATTTTTAAGGTCTTTCTACTGTTTGTATCTTTTGGCTTTTTCATTAGTGTTCTTTACTTCTAGTGTTCGTCTCAAATTACTGTGTTTGATGAAATACAAATGCATAAAGGCATGCTAAAAGCAAATGAATGTTCAAGAAGCTGGCTTTTATGTTCTGTAAGCAGTAAATGCTGTTTGTTGGAAAGATCACTGGTCTGTAAACTGTAAGATTAATATCTTGTGTGTAGTTTATCAAAGTATTTTTTTCAGCAGTGTAGTAATTACTTTCTTTCTACCAGCTGCTTTCCTAGTTTCCATTTTTTTCCTTATACTGTCAAAAATAGCAGTTAGCATTTAGCATTAGTGTAATTAAAGATAAATACATATTGTTATCCAAGACTTCAGTTTGTTTTCTGCAACTAAATGTTACACTTCTATACATTTTCCATATTAACTAGTGCTGAAATACATAATTTTACTCTTCCTGTTCTGGGTTTTTTTAGGTATTACAGAGTTGAAGTTATGCTATGCTATATGTGTAATAAAAGCACAAATGCATCAATATCTGTCTGTGCAAAGAGCCTGATCTGCTCTCATTTCTAATGAAATAATTTCAGTGATTTCAGTGAGATTTAGTCCATATTGCTAAAGAAAAATGGCATCTTTAGTAACTTTTTGAAAGCAATTGTATAGCAGTTTAGTGGTAGAATGTATATAATCAAAATAGCAGAAAATCTACTGAGATTTTCTCAGTATAGTGTAAACTGTTCATGTGTTACTATCTTAATTTCACTAGGATTTTTTAAAGGGTAATGCCAACAAGCCTAGAAAATTGAAAAGCAGTAAAGAGCAGTAAACATTATCTTAAACCTCCTTGGTAAATAGCCAGTGAAATTGGCCTGTGAGTGAACTTAGTGGGTAATGAGAAAATATTTAATGGGAATGTTTGACCAAAGCTGTGTCTGGCATTCCTTTCCATCATACCACACAAACCTTTTTTCACCTTTTCTTTCAAGTTTTCATGGGAAAATCCATTACTGTTTCGGAGCTGCTGAAGTGAAACCTTGTGGTTTTACTAATAGGCTAACAGTCTGACTAGTTTCTGCTGTAGTGGCTGGGTACAGAATATGAATTTGCTTTTTTCCTCCTCTATTAGTGTTTTGTTTTTTTGTTTCTCAGCCACAATCTGTGCTTAAACAGCTGTGTTGTTATGTCCACTCTTGAATGTCATCCCACCATGAAGGCATTAGGACTTTCGTGGAATTCAAGCTTCTTAGATAAATAGCAAGGCTTTTTGAAGAAAACTAATGTCAAAAGAGCTGGAGACCACGGGCTCTCTCTCTGGCCAGTAGCTGGAGGTGTGAACAGGACAAAGACAAAATTGTTGGTTCTTCTCTGACCATCCTTTCTGCTTTCAATGACTGCTGTTTTTGAGATATCTTGATGCAGATAGAGGAATTTTGCAGTTAATAGCATTCAGTGAATTATTTTTTCCCTTGAGTTTATCAAGGAGAGAAATCACCCGTGCTGCAGGTTATATGGCGGGGTCCTTTACTTACTGCAGGTTACATCAAAATTACATCAGGGCTGGAGCTCTTGCCTCTGCCACTCTCATAAGAAAGCTGATGCTCTGTGTGGAGTGCCCCAGCCTTGCTCCGGCTCAGTGTGTACAGGTAAAATTGGAGATTTTGAGGGCTTTCTGCTGTGACTGATCATGTTTACTAAATTGTACAGAATTCCGTCTTTTTAATGGAACTTGGAAATACTCTGTTATGAATATTTTTTTCTGCCTCTTCTGTCTTTTTCTGTCTCTTTCTTTCCTGTCTTGACAGTATTATTTATGAAAGGTTCTTCCACTCTTTTGTCAAATAATTTTACAATAAAATAAGTTAATTAAACTTTCTCAATTTGAGCATTAGAGGCTTATTTAATCTGAAATATTAATTGCATACAGTACCTTTTTTCATTCAGTTTACATGGTTAAGGAGACTTAAACAGATGGCAAGAAACAATACTGCCAGAATTTGGGGTTACAGAGCTTAAGTTCAGAAACTCAGACGCTGTTTCCCTTTCTTTTTGTCAGATAGTGTGAGAGGCAGGAAGACCTGTAGCTGCTGTAGAATGAGGTCTCACACTTGGAATATGCAGTCTGGAAGGGAAGGGAGATTTCAGTGCCAGATGAAGGCCAGGGAGGATTTATTCCTAATTCTTGCTTTGGTTGTGCAAGCATGGGAACCAGTTAAAAATACCTAGTGTATGGGAAAAAGAAATGGGTACACAACATTTCCCCCCGTGTCAGTTTAATTTTAAATAGCTGTGGATAGGCACTTGAATCACTCTTACATGTCTGTCATTCATTTGGCTACTTCCAACAGATCACCCTGTAGTTATCCTCATTACAGACAAGATTGATCTTGGCAGCAGTAGAGTACTTATTTTCCCCATATGGAAGGGACCAGTATTACACCCTGTTACTGCCAAGCAAGGATGGGCACTGAGAAATTAAAGAAAAAAGAAAAAAGTTGTATAGTTACAGGAATTGCTGATTTTTAATGAAAATTGAAGTAATAATTTAATTTAAAAATGAGCTGAGAATATGAGTTTGTGTACATTATAAAATGAGATGTACAAGTTTTTAAAATATCCCACAGAATTTTGTAGATAAGCTGCAGTCCATAATTATAGATTTATGGTTGTTTTGGGAAACCTATTTCTGTTAGGAGGATTCTTCAATATTTTCTTAGTTTCTCAAATATAAGCAAAAGTTAAATTACTAAATACTTCTTAAAATACCTCTAAGGGATGTTTCAGGAAGGTCTTCTGAGACAAGCTATAAATAAAGCTTCTTTTTAGATGAAAGAATTAAAAGGATAGAAGGAATAAGGAATATGAGCCTTCCAGCATCTTTTATGCTTATGGCTGCTTTAGGATTGCAGTATTTCTTTCCTTAACCTTAAATAATATAATTTTCTATTTATAAGGTGCAGTAATATAGTAAAGGACTTTTCTACTGTGGCCCATTTCACTGAGATTTAAAGCTTTTCTTTATTTCAGAAAAATAAGTTCTTTTAACTTTTGCAAGAAATCATCATGCAACTTCTGTTTTGGGGTTTTTTTTGTTTGTTTGGGGTTTTTTTTTAAACCATTTATTTTTATGGAAAATCCATATTTTCCACAGTAGTTAAATTAATACAATATTTAAGGCCCAGTAAACTTACATGGTTTCTTAAGTGAACAAAAACACCCTCTAGTATAAGAGGTGAATCACAGGAATGTGTTTTCTTTTGTAATGTGGTAACCTGTCAATTTTTATTTTCTGTTTCCATATATATAAGGACAATGTGGTCCTTCCCTTTGTGTATCCTGGAGCAGCAGTACTTTGTTTTAGGGGAGATGTCACTAGAGTTTTGAGCTATACAAAGTAATAAGCTGTGAGGGTTTTGTTCCTGTAAAGGGAGTGGGAGTGCACATGAAGGTTGTCTCCCTTAGTTTTATGATATATGAAGATGAAAGTGTAGTTGTAATTGTAACAGACCAAGTGTTTGAAAATGCCTGACATTGCAGTTACAAGGGAAACAGGTTGCCACCTTAAATTATTTTTTTATTCATCAAAAGAGGAAAATATTGTTCAGTGGCTCCATGCTCTTGTAAAAATATATTTCATAGCTGTACCTTGAAAGTTGAGCGATACAGCATTGTTATCCATGTTTTCTATATTGAAATCCTTCTTTAAAATAATGGCCTCTGAAAATATTTTAGGGTATTTCTGGTTTCTACAGAAATTCTACTCCAGTTCTAGAGAATTGTAAGTTTTGTCCATTTCTGACCCATTTTCTGTTGAATATTTCCACATATTTTCTAAGTCATGTTTCACAGGGGAAAACCATTAAGTATTCCCTCCTCCACTACTGTATTCACATGTGTATTATAATTCTAATGATAGCAGGTCACTACATTGTAGATACTCCCTAACTTCCCACCTTATTTATTGTAGTTGGCTCTTTTCCTTGGAAGAGCTCCAGGGGAATCTTGAACGTGAAGATTTTTGCAATTGGGGTTTACAGTAGATTTTTAAATATAATATTAGTACATTTCTATTATGTGAGCAGCCTTTTTTTAAATCAGAGCATACATAGTATTAACATGTGTTAACCGCATTTTTGCTCAAAAGAAGAAACAAGGTGGAAGCATTCGGTGTTCAGCGTGGCAGACGTTTGAGAATGGCACACTTCTAAATCTGTTATTTAACTTTTTTATTATTACTTAAAACTCAGCAGTTTTATAAGAGTTACACAGTTTTATCCCTTATTCTGGTGCTTCCAGGAGGCTGACCAGCTGTTTCCAGGTGGAGAACAGCATGGCAAGCCAGGTAGATGTCTGTTGTGTCTCCACTCTGCTCTAAGACACCCGTGGAAAGAGATTACAGAGTGTGCAGGAGGAATTGGCATAATTATCAATGATCTTTGATAATTGTATAGAAATGATGGTATTTCTGCAGATAGATTGCTATTATCTATGGATTAGAATTTCAAGTTTCTGAATTTTTTGTTTTTTAATTTTTCCTTTAAATTCCAGTTGCTTGGAGCTGGTGAGAAATTATTTGTGAAAATGTGTTGAAACATTTGTTGAAACTTGCTTAAAAAATCCTTGGGGCCTGTTGCTGAACTTCATGGAGTATGCATGAGAGAAGTGTTTTCTTCTAAAGCATTGAGATCTTTGAGACAGACTTTTTTATTGCCTCTAAGTTAGAATGCATTTGGATCTTTCCTCATCCTGAGATTTTTAGTATATTTTGATTCATTTTCCTCTCTTTTCTTAAGTAGTGTATGCATTCTTCTTGTGATGTGTAAAATAAAACATGACAAAAGTTTTCTTTGGTTCATGAAAACTGTGAGCCACATAAAACATGTCTGTGAAAGTTTGTACAAAGACTAGATTCATATCCACTGCACAGCAGTCTAAATATTTGAAGTTTCTCAACAGTTCCACACCTTTATTATAAAATGGAAAAGCTTGAGAGCCCCTGCTTTAATATCTTTCCTAATTACAGAAGTTGTTTAAAAGTGGTAGTAACCAAACAGGAATGGGGAACAGTCTTGTGGTGGTGGGATGTTGTCTTCAGCAGTTGGCATCTAAACTTTTTATGTTTTATTCAAAGACATTGAAACTGTATTGAATAAATGGAGATGTTTTCCTGAAATAACTTTGTACATTTCCCTTCTCCTATGGGGAGACATTTTGCTAAAGTCAGAAGTACTTAATGTACAAGTCCTAGAACTATGGAAGATAAAGCTGAAAGGCTGTGCTGAGATTTCATCCCTCTATCCAGCCCAAGTTTGAAATTGCTTACCCTTCTCAAATACAAATATGATATAAACTTAGGTAACAGATGATGGTAGTTCATTATAAGCTACCTAAGTAGTATTATTTATTACATTTTGAGCTCCTGTGCTGCAAGCGCAAAAGATACTGGAAGTGGTTCTTCACTTTAAGTATGTAGGACAGTTTTATAGCAGAAAGGACAGAATAGATGTGCTATATAAACTAGTTGCATGCATACTTGCACTGATATTGACAGACAAGGCTTTTTTCCGAAAGACTGGAATTTGTAGTGATTACATTTAAGATAAAGACTCAGTTCAGTCAGAAAAGCCCCTCTTAGCAACTGCTGGGGTCACTTGTCCTTATGGAATCCACGACCACAGTCAGAATGTCATTTTATATATTTGCTATCTTCCCTGCTGACATGTCCCTCATCTGGCTGCCTGGACAGCCAAGTGCAGGGAATCCAAGCAGTTCTGTTCAAACAGAGCCCATCACATACCGTCACAGCCACTGAAGCAAAGCTTTCACATGGGAAAGAGAGAAGGTTTGTTTAAGTTTTTCTTCTCCTAACCGAAAATATTTTCTTCGGTCAGCAGCTCCTGCTTTCACTTTTTTATTGTATAGCTTCAGAACAGATTCTGAGGAATTATTTATTATATTGTAGGTTAGGAAAGGAGTAAGCAACAAGGGCAAATATACAGTTTTTTCTGTTTAACCCCTATTCAATTTTTGATATCTCCACAGCTACACCTGATTTTTGAAGCTAAGGTTTTCAAGATTTGTTGGGCAGTTTTAGAAGTTTGTGTCTGATGTATTCTTTCTGCACTAGGAATATTCAATATGGGTGCCAGGATTCTTTATCTTGGACTGTGGAGCTTCATTTAAGTAGCACAACATGCTGTAATATAGATCCTCATTAGTTTTCTGTTTTTCTTTTATAGCTATTTTGGCCACTGTACACTGTAAGGATTCACCTGACCAAATATAGATGTCTACAGCTGATCCAGTCACCCTAGGCTCCTTTTCTAATCAACAGAGAAAAATAAACATATTCAGACTGTGATTTTATCCGATCCTAAAATAGATTTCTCAAATAGGTTAGCTGAAGTCCACTGTAAAATGCTTATTTCTCTCTGTTAACTTTAAAGGGAGACATTTGTAGACATTTAAAGAATAGATCTCCAAAGATTAAAAGTGTAGACATGTTAAGTTTGATGAAACAAGTCCCACCTAAACTCTTCACTTCCCTCTGTGGGTGTTAATATTGTCTTCTACTAAAGCGCTAGAACATTTAATCTCTCATTTTCTGACCTTGCCAATAGCAAAGTAGGAGATAATGCGTTACTTTTGCATTCATTTCTGTTGATTTAAGAATTTTTGACTGTAGGCAATTCACAGGAGAAAAGCCTGCCAGTCCATGAAAGGCTTGTGCTAGCTGAGAGCGAAGCCTACGCTCTCTTACTTGCACCTGATTTCCCAACAACTGTCAAAACATCAGCAGCTTCACCATGGAGTTACTGAACTTCATCTAAAGTGTAACGCTTTTAAAGAAACATCAAATGCTTATGAATTCTTGTTTCATAGGTTAGAGATGTGTGAAAACCTAGGATTAGCATGTTTCCATTTTCTGTATTTATCTGAAATTAGCAGTATTTTTTTCTAGTGGCTATTTGGAAGATCACTTTTGATTTTCCCTGTTTGCAGGTGAAATTTTGACTGCACAATCAGCACAGGGAAAGTATGAATGTCTGGTATTAGCTGTATGTCAGAATCATTAAGTAGAGCTTTCCAGCTTCTCAGGGTAGTTTACTGTAGGGATGGAAGTAGATAGATGTAGTCTACAAAGCAGATTTGTTGTCAGTGTTTTTATTTAAATAGTTAGCACTAACAGCCGTGGGAGGAGACAGTAATTCAGTAGACTTTGCCTAAAAGTCTGATAGCTGCTCTTAACTGGTTAGTCATATGTAGTGTTTTGGAGCAAATGTATAAGCCAGTTGAAAGACAAAAACAGCCAGAGAAGAGTGAAAGTGTGTACCTGAAGTGAAAAGAAAAAAAAAAAGGAAAATGTCTATTTCAAGAGTACATAACTGATATGGAAACACGTTTTTCTTTCCTCTACCCTGCATGGCAGGAGAAGATTTAGTAACGAACTTGAAAAAGCTGATACATTGTCATGCGTTATCTGAAAATACACTTTACATGAAATGTTCATTTTCAAAGATAACTACATGGTACTTAACCTTAAAACTTAACTGTCTTTAGAGAGAAAGGGTAGTTTGCAAAGAAAACAGTGCCTGTCTGAGAAGCACTAAGACCTCCTCAAGGAGGGAAAAGAAGTTAAAATGTCACTGTAAAATATGACCCCTGTAATTCACTTTTCATTTTGCAGTAGCAAGGAGAGAATAAAATTCTCTTGACCTAAGTGCTATAGAAGTTTATGGTGATTTCTGTTTATGTCCAAAATATGAAAGTTCTTGGAATGTTTTGGAAAATGGTGAAATCATTATCATGCCAGTCTTGTTGCAATTATGATCTCCATATGCATACACACATACATGTCTGTTTAATAAAATTTTGCTAACAGAAAAAGATTAACTGTTATCATGGGGCTTGTTTACATAAAAAGTTAGTGAGATTTTGTTGGATCTGAGCTGAGATGCACCAAATAAAAACCCAATTATTTTGTACAAGATCAGCTCACAGATATGTAAAATGTTAGTACAGGAATTCAAGAAGGCAGTGATGGACAGAAACCTGAATCTTCCCTTAATCTTTTGCAACAGAGTGAAAGAGGATAGAGGTGAATAATGCTTTCAAGAGACATTCTTTATATGTGCTCTTGTTATTTTGTTACATAATGAGCAACATCATTATGAGCAACCATTTTGGTAGATTGAAAAGATACCAGTAAGATTAAATGACTGCTCAGGCTCTGAAATGCTGCAGAAAAATCTTTTAGGTCTAAAATATAACATTTATGTGAAGACTGTATATACTCTGTAATTCACAGGAACTAGGAATACTTTCTGCATGATGCAGCATTGATTAATGCATTTATGTTTTTTTTTCTTTATATGTTTTATCACAGCGCATCCTCTCCGAAGCTTTTTACTATCCAGATAACCACTGCTAATGTGTGATCTCTAACCATTCATAATCCCTCTTACTAGAAATAATTAACCTTCCTGCCTAACCTGTACTGACCCCTCTGCACTTCCCATCCTGGATCAGCTCTATCCACACTCTAAAACTGAGTGGTTTTATCTGAAGTGTGGTCCAGGGAACTGAATTTTGCCTTTTCTGTTGCAGTCTCAAACCATCTTTATAAGCAAAAATCCAGGAAAATTCTTCCAGTCCTTGACATCAGTCAGTTTCATGACCTTACCAGCTTCATAGATTCATCTTAGGGGGTAAATTTTCCACTCCTATGCCACAAATCATTTAAATCTTTTCTTGCTGACCTTGTAAAATGCCCTCTCTGCATGTTTACTTCTGTCAGGGTGTTGCCCAAGTACTCTGGAAAGTTTCAGCTGAGGTAATTAGCTTTTGCTTGCTGACAAATCTGCTTCAGTTACTCTTCACCGTGCCTGTTAAACACTGGGCTGTATTCCTAGGCCAGAATAAGTGTCCCATTCCATGTTACAAAAAATGAGGCTTCAGTTTCTCATTTAGAGACACTGCTGTTAACTCTTGTCAAAGCACTAGTGCGTGTTCAATACCAGAAAAGCCGTATGTGTAGTTGTCTAGTGTGCTCACCTAGATAGAGAATAACCTGACAGAAAAATTATTTGGTGTTGTTTACTGTTTACCTGCAGCAACAGCTCTGTTTACATGACACAAAGGGAAATACAGAGGTGAGAACAGACTGATAGGGGTGAGACTATTTGGGAGCCACCCCAGAACTGCCTACAGACAATGACACCCATTGAATCTGTTCCAGCCTCTTTCACAGTGATAATCAAGAGGGTAAATTTGCAGTGTTTCTCTTTTGGGTAATATTTTTAATATTTTCCCTGTCTGTCTTCACAAAAATAATTTCACAGTGTTTTCCCAGTATTTCCTAATGCAAGCTACTGTGTTTGTATATGAACAGACATTGCCAAAGGCTTTTCAGATTTATTTAATTTGAAGAACTTAATGCTTTTGCCATAGCAAAAAACCAAAACAACTTTTAAATCATTACTAGTAATTATCTTTTGTAATTTTCTTATAATCACAAAGCTGGCCACATCAGTCTATGAAAAAATTATTTTCAGGATTTTTATGACAGGCTTCCAGGACTTCATGCTCCAAAAGCATAGTGTCCAAAACATTCAGCCAGCACAGAAATCTTTTTTCAATGTTGAAGATGTTTGCGTGATGATACATTCTGCATTTTATCATTCTTCTTTGTTACAAGACATTTTCCATTTGCTAAGCTATGACGTGACATTTTTTTACTTACAGAATCTACGTAGGTTTTTCTTGTTTTAAATGAATGAAAATTATTTGCAGTTTGTGGTTGGGTTTTTAGGTTTTTTTATAGTAGGGCTGGTTGTACATTGAAACAGGATGCTGAAAGAGGCTGTCAGGTTTCCATCCCAGAAAGTATTAAAAAACAAACAGGGTGATATCCTGCACTGTCTGTAGTATCTCCCGCTTGGAGAAGGCTTGTTGATTTTGTCATCTACAGAGCTCTCTTTCAACCACAATCATTCTAGAGTTGTGAAAAATTCAGTATCAGTAGATGGGTGCCTACCTACATGCGCACCAAGGCAAAGGCACGAAAACGCCTCTTTATCTGCAATGAACATAAGTGCCTGGAGAGCTGGGAGGTAGCACCTTCTTTGAGATGGAATTTGATGTTTAGCATTTACACTGATAAAGGTGTCTACCTGAGTTATTCTAGGTGGTAGCAGTTGAGAAGTTAGAGGCATCAAAGAATAAATGCTCTTTAAGTGTTAATTATTTTTGCGTGATAAAGATTCTCCTTACCCTTCCCTCCCAGTACTAAGACCTAGCCTACAATCATCCCTTTGTTGTGCAGTTAATTAGAATTTTGACTTCTTTAGGATTAAATGATTGGAAAAATTTTTCAGGATATAGTTTAGGGATTCAGTATTTTTGTATATTTGAAGAATTGTCGGTTTCTAAAATAATCTAAAATCCACAGAAGTAGTTTTTATTATTTCTTATAAAGTAGGTTTATATACCAGTGGATTGATCAAATTACTTGCGTGTTCGGAACTTGAGTTTGTTTAGTTTTTAACAAATTATATTTTGGGAATGTTTTATGGTTTTGAAAGATTTATAGGGCTACATTTAATGGCAGTTTCTTTTGCCTGCACTGTAGCACGTGCCATGGTGGTTTTAAGTGTGCTGTGCATGTTTGACAAGTTAGAAACTCAGCAAACTCCATCAGTGCTGAGCCACACTGTCTCAGGCTTGTTTTTGTTGGCTGGTATCCACTACCATGCTATAAAATACATTTACTTGACAGAAGAAAGTGGAGAACCACATTAACTACAGAGTTTAAAAAGGCTGGCTAACCACATGCAATAAATATTAATAGAAGAAAAGGCCACCCACCTTTGACCTTTAATTTTTGTTACTAGCACTGGTGTTTTAGAGTTAGTTTAGCATTTTGAGCATTATATAACAATATGTAAAACTCTTACTTAAACAACTTATTAGCAACTCTGTATTGTGTACTTCAGGTTTACCTCTAAAAATGTTGTTCTGTAGTTTTCTTGTAATAAGCAAACCAGGTTTATTTGTACCTGTAAGTAAATGGGAAAGTGTAATGTTATACGTAGTATGTAGGTAGGAGGATGCTTTGCTGGGGAGCCATGTAAAGAATGGCTGTTTGATTAATGAAACTTTGACTCACTCAGTTTTTCTTCCTAAAAGAGAATACAAAGCAGAAAAAACAGCTTAGGAGAAGTGTCATGCATCATCTTGGTAAAATGAAGTTCTGTGGTAAAATGAAGTTCTGATTCACGATGGCTGAATGGGCTTCAGAATTTTTTCAGTATTTTTAATGTTATGTGTCTGCTAGCATCAAAAAAATGGAGGCTGAACCAAACCAGAAATAGTATGGAGCATGCACTGGGAAGCTGGAGGGAGAAGAAAAGGAAGACTAGAAAAGGGAGCATTGTTCCATTAAATACTAACAAGATAATGCATCTTGCTAGCTCTTATTTGTTACATAAGTGGCACAAACCAACTTCAGCCTTGGACAATATCCATTTAAGGCATATTACTGTCAGTCAAAAATAGATACTTTCTTTTGTGTTTTTGATGAGATGTGTTGTCCTTTGTGGCAGAATGCTCCCACTATGGCTCTCTGGAGTCAGAAGTTTGAATCTTAGAGTTTCTGTGCTGTCCTGCTGAATCAGACTCAGAACAGTACTCACATGGAGATTCAAAGTCACATGTAGAACAATACTCTTAATGTCTGAAAATGAATTTCCCTGCTGACCAGAAGGATGACAGTACTGTGAGACATTGGCTCCAAATACCAAGTTCTTAGTGTTGTGGGAAGAAAGAAGCAAGAGTGAAAATCAGCATCTCTTCCGTTTCTGCAGTCAGCAAGTGAAAAGGTCAACAGCGTATGACAAGAAGAGGAAAAACAGATAAAGTGATGAATGAAGTGGAAGAATTAAGAATTAAAAATAAGAATACAGAAGTCATGAGGGCCTGAATTGCTATATCTTATCTGAAGTACTTAATTGTTCTCCTTCAAATCCCTCTTTAACTTTCCATTTTCATTGTGCCCATAAAGACCCTGGCAGATAGTCTGTAGAAACCACTGGTTATCACACTGTCATCAATTTTTACTTCCTTCCTTGGTGTTGTCACTCCTTTTACATTGTATTCTGCTCTGGAGTTATTCAGTCATGTATTCACATGCTCATTCGTATGCTTAGGCTTGGTCCTGCTACAGTGTGCTGCGCTCTTTGACAATGTGAATATTAATTCTAAGATCCAGATGAGTGACCAACTAATCGTTAATATCTCACTCTATTTCAGAGTGTTGTGCGTTGCCTTTGGCATCCCAAGCTGAACCAGATCATGGTTGGTACTGGAAATGGTTTAGCCAAAGTGTACTATGATCCTGTAAAAAGCCAGAGGTATGTAATCATCATTTATTATGGTGTTTTTTTCCCCTCAAATTTAGCATGATTCTGTGATTCAATGATTATAGTAAGAAAACTGGTTTGGTAACATTCGTTTTGCAGAGTTCTAGTTATTCAGCACCAGTAGAAAGAGAAAAAAAATAACCTAAAATGTTTGCTTATGAAGAGGGGCACTTTTTCCACTGGGCTTCTCCTTTTGCAGTGTGCTGGCTGTTCTACCTGAATTTACAAATGCTTTCATTTATTAATTGCATGAAATCTGCACAAAGAACAACCTTTCATCCTGTCTGTTGGAGATTGTTGAGGAAGTGTTACTGAGTGGGTATTTATTGTAGTTAGGTCTTTGTATTGTATTCAGGTTTCTTAATGTATATTTTCTTCCTGAAGTAAAAATCTTGTTTAGAAGCATCATACTTCAATGCTAATGAAGCAATGCTGGAAGACCCAGTTTGACAATGTGCAAAGCAAGGAAACACATCCCCACGTTTCTTTTAGTCTTCTTCACCACTCTCATTTATCACATGAGGATTTTGTCTGTATATCTAAGGGAAAGGTGGTACTGATTTATCAGACAGTGACTTGCCAACCTAGGATGAAGAGGGCCTATAAATACTTGGTTTGTGATTAATTCTCTTTTAGGAACTGGCACATTCTTCCTTCCTGTCAGCTGGAAGGAAATGTACAATTCATTGATACTGAGTGGAATAAATAAGGTGTTCTTCCTATGTATGTGGTATCTTTGTGTTGCTGGCATCCTAAACCAAATTGAGTTCATGTTTTCTGTATACTTACTGTCACCTGGGCACTTCTGTGTGAAGATGAACTCTGGTTTACAAGATTATCAGAAATAAGTTTTATTTTCTGATTTTGGCAGTTTAGAGAACGTGAGAGTTGGTCATCACTTTTTGGACCACAGAGTCCTAGTGCAGTTTTGTGCTGGTTTATTTCCTGGTATTTACCATGAGGAGGTAAATACCACTGGTTTAAATCAATCTTGCTGCAGCCAGGCTTATGCAGTCTTTCCTGCCGCAGTGTTACAGGCACCTCTGGTTAGATAATGGCCAGCTCTGCTGCCTAGGAAAAAGTATATCAGGAGTGAGTGAGTGCCCAGGTTTGGAGAGCAGCACTTCCAATGTGCACACTAAAGTACTGTGGACAAATGAAGTGTGAAATGAATCTTCCACCCTTATTTCTGCATGTCATATAAACTGCTCTGTAACAAAAACACTGTAATCTCCCTACCCTACTTCACATGAGTGTGAGCAGGCAAAGATACACACATTCATGAATATTTAGAGTGCTGTATAATTTTGTTGAGACTGTCTTGAATAAAAACTGGTTTCTGTTTGGTATAAACAGACTAACTGAACTGCTCTGTTTCCTCCTAGGGGAGCAAAATTATGTGTGGTCAAAACAAAACGAAAAGAGAGACAAGCAGAGACTCTCACGCAGGATTACATTATAACACGTAAGTAAATTTAAACATATCTTTATAGTAGAATCCTTGGCTCATTCTTAGGTTTGAAATTATTTGCCGATTGTTCAGCTCTATTTTTTCTCCTCTAAAAACCAGTCTTTCATTAAACATTGATCACTGGTGTCATATATTGGTGCTTCATACAATTTTTTTATAGTGTTGCACAAACAGAAAGGTATATCTAATCTATATGCTCTGTAAATTGTTAATAATGGTTGGTTTCTTGATTGTGGCGCTCCTGAAAGCCTCAAAATTTTTGGAGCTTTTTTACAGCTTCAGTTTCCTATTACTTAATTGTGGAATGTAGATGGATTTAGGAAGAGTCTTGCCATTTTGCAATACCAGTGACAAAATCAGAGATGGGAGATAGGTCTTGAGCAAATAACAAATGATTTTTCAAAATTTAACTACTGAAGTTATACAGGGTTTTAAATAGCTTAATTGTCCCTAGCCTTGGGATTTTCTGAGTGCTTGTGTTTGTAGTAAGGACCACTGACACATAAGAACTAGTTATCATTGCTACTATAAAATGTTCCATGATCTGCCTTTTCCCAGCAACAGATTTTACAGTGGAATGAGGGAATTAACTGAGAGATTTTGACCATCACCATTAGCATTGCCCTGTGTAGTGTTTCCTCATGTGGAATGACAACAGTCACGTGGTTGTGGTGTGCTGCTTCTCTTCATCCTCTACCAATTCCAGGGTGTTCAGTTCTGATTTCTAGTAGTCTTAGTTTTACACATTCTAAAACCAATGCTCTATAAAACAGACAAGTTGTTTGTCAGCATAATAAAGAAAAAGTGCTTTAGAATGAGGAAGTTTGGGCAGTCTTGGTAACTAGACCTATATCAAGGCACTTTGGTTCTGGGTTCCCATCTTGGCCACTTTCCAGCCGCAGCTGTCTCCAGCCTACCTTACTGCTGCAGATGTCCAGCTCCAGTTTTTGGGAGCTTAAACCAAAGATCAGGGGTATTCATCCTCATTGGGTGCTCTTAATCCATCCTTACAACATGCTTCACTGTAATGCTTTGTGTGCACTGTCATTAGTGTTTATATTCTAAAGAACTTCAGTGATCTTTTAAAGCAAATTCTGCTTAAAATCCAATGGAACTTGAGTGTTCAATGCTATTTATAAATGTCATTGAAAGATACAGGTCCCAGTTATGCAAATTTTTTTGGATTTTATCACCGAATTCTAGCTGATTAGCTGTTTCTTGCACATAATTTTGAAACTAAACAAAGATTTTTCCATACACATCAATGCACAAAAATGTGTTGTAAGGATTTGCTTAGCAAATTTTTTTTTCATATTTTGGAAACTTTTCAGAGGTTAGATGTCTGTCTTTTAAATTTACAGATAGAATGGGGAAGACCTGAAGATCTCTGAAGTGCTTTTGCAAAGTGAACTGACCCCTTTTTTCTTCTCCTTTTTTTCCCCCCTCTTTTTTCTTTTTTTTTTTTTGTTTTTTCAGATCAGATTTCTTGTTGCTCTTTAATATCAGAATTGCCTGTAATGGCTACTTAAAATTCAGGAATGTTGTTTTAAGGGATTAAGTGTCACTTTTAAAACACAGGAATACACAGCATGCTTTTCCCTTAGACAGCCTTGACTCCACAAATGGCAAAGGCTTGGATCTGTGCATTAGTCACCTCAGATGCTCTGTGGAAACTGATCAAGATTAGTGTCTGCCAGAAAATTGTCCCTGGCATTTAATACTTAATGAAATATGCAAAAATAACACTTAAACATTTTTTTCCAAAGATCTGCTGTGTGTCACCAGTCTGTGACTTCATTCAGTCTAATAAACTGAATACAGAAATAAGCTGAAAACTCAAGCTGATAAGTGCCTGAATGCTCCCTGATGGGTTTTTTTTTATTCAATATAGAGATGATGCTCCTAAATTTAAGATTTGTTTGGTTATTTTTTGTCTTTATTGGATCATTTGACCGCTGCACAGTTTCTCAGGTTTTGGGATACAGCAGCAATGAGCACACCTGTGTGTGAGATCTAAGCCTTTCTGCAAGAAAACCATGCCCATTAACATGGTGTTACTCTGTTGCTGACAAATGACTCTCTTGTCTGAGTCCATCAAAGCCATTACTGTGACTGAAGATAACACTTCTATGAGGAAATAGAAGTTCTAAATCCTGACAATTTAGCTAGACTTTCACAGTTATGATATTTTCCCAATGGTGATTAATCTTATTATTTAAGAAAGAATATGAATGTGACTTCATGTGCATAAAATTGCATTTGGAATCATTGAGGGGTTTCTGCTCCATTCTTTGTCATATCCAAAAATGTATCAAGCTCCTTGTCATGCTCTTAGAATATGAGAAAGCTGAAAAAAGATGGGAAGTTTAGAAAAGAGTAGGTGATTGGTCACAATGCTGATGTTGACAGAGGTATGAATTAAATATGCATAAACTACAAACAGTAATTCAGATGAAAGGTTCCTGCCTGCAGGAGCCCTGATATCTGACTGTTTTCATCTGTGAAAAATTCAGCAGAAAGAAATGCCTGAAAATACAACTCATTAAACCACTGTTTGGATATGGGACTAATGGGAGCCTGCTCCTGACACCTCTTCCTTTGCAAGAAAGAATCCAACTCTTTGTATTTAAAATGTTAAAAAGAAAAAGGAATTTCTAACATTTCATTTTGTCCAAACTCTGACCCTTCAGCCCATGCACTTCCAATGTTCCGTGAACCACGACAACGAAGCACGAGGAAACAGCTGGAGAAGGATAGATTGGACCCCATGAAGTCTCACAAACCTGAACCTCCAGTAGCAGGAGCAGGTAATCTAGGCATAATCATTTTGAACTCTTGTATGCCAAAAGGGCCATCATGCTTTGGTTCTACACTCATTTGGATTTGCATTTTTTGGGTGTTGACTCTAGTCTGTAGTTGTATGGGCAGTGTCCAGCACTTTAAGACATTGATGTCTCACTGGAGTGCTTGCCTGCAAAAAATTAGTAATTACAATGGTTTACTTTGAGTCACATAGTCAGTAAAACACCCATGTGAATGCAGTTCTAAGTTAAGCCCTTCCTATAGCATTAAATAACGTCTTTGTTGTATCAGATCACCATTGCAGGCTCTTTTTAAAATTATTTTTCTCTTCATGCCACAGGTCGTGGTGGCCGTGTTGGGACTCACGGGGTCACCCTGTCATCATATATAGTCAAGAATATTGCCTTGGACAAGACAGATGACAGCAATCCTCGAGAGGCCATTTTACGTCATGCGAAGGAAGCAGAGGAAAATCCATACTGGGTGGCTCCAGCATATGCTAAGTAAGGAAACAACTAAGAATACAAGTAACATTTCTGTGGGCCAGTAGGAGTTTAATTAAAATAGATGTTTCTAATGCTATACTTTGCCTTTTTTGGATTGCTACCACAAATTTGTAAACCAAGAATATACTCTTTTATAAAGATACGAGTTTCCAGGAGGTTAAATTCCTGAAATTTCATATTTCCACTACTAAAATGTAACCTGCCAGTGCTAGAAGTTATTTTAAAGCCTTCAAAGTTGATTTGAGCTTAGAATCTTCTCCAATTCGGTGTCTTAAACTGCAATATACCTTTTAATAGGGTACTGTCCCATTGGTGTATTGAGATGATATTTCAGCACACCCTCTAGTTCTGACTGATTCTTAGATTAAACCTTCAAAATATTTATATGATGTTATGACAGGATGATTTCTCAACTGTCATAAGTTTTTATCTAAATTTTTCCTGCATGAGGACCCAAGTAATTGCCTAATTAACTTGGTTTTAAAGGTGCAGCAGTATTAAAAATTGCTACTGATAACAATTAAAAGCTGGTAAAATCTCCCACCAAAAATTCAACACAAAGAAATAAGTTTTCAGGTGTTACCTAAGTTAAGGAGCCTTATCAATATTTTTGTGGTAAAACCTTGATAAACACACAGAATCACAGCTTTCAGATGATGATATTTGTTTGGTGACTTGACCCACGTGTTCACAAAGATAACTAAATAGCAGTTCAAAAGCAGCTTGAGAGTGTCAGTGACCCAGCCTGGCTTTGAGCAGGTAATTTAATAAGTATGGTACAGTAGTAATTGATTAGTATGGCATTTGGTGTTATACATCAAACCAATGCATTATGGAGTATCACTCTTGGTACCAAAGATGGAATATTTGAAAGCCTAATTCTGTAGCAATTTTTTTTGTTGTAATGAATGTGTTAAGTATTTATTTTTAATTGTTTGATTGCAAGAGAGGAAATATATTCAGTATGTGTAGGCATCTGGTTTTATTTGAGGAATCCATCCTCAAATACAAGCACACATTCCATCAGGTAGATAGATATGTCAGCATATTTTTGGCTTACTAACGTCATTGATTGTATATTAAGTTTCATCCCCAACACCTGCAGTGTAGTAGACATGAAAGTTTTAAAACAAAGCTGTGTTAGAGGAGGCTTACTGTGTCAGGTGGCCAGATCTCATTACAGTGCCTTGTTAAAGATGTGGCTGCAGGGGAAGAGGAGAGCTGGCTGAGAAGTGGGCAGGATGCAAGTCCAGACTGCTATTAACTTACACACCAGACGGTCCTGTGTATGTGGGGGAATTGGACTGCAGCCAGCAGCACACTGCCTTGATGGCTTTGTCAGCGATAAATCTCATGGCGGATGAGAGCCTCAAGCCATCATCCTTGCTTTAAAAGCTTCAATTTCAGATGCACTCTCTGCAAAGAGCATTAAAAAACTCCCAAACAATAATAACATGATCAACAACAACACAACAACAACAACATCATAATAATACAATGAAATGCAGAAACTTGATTGTTTTGTGTTCTTAGTTTTCAGAAATTCAGGACTTTATTAACAGCCACATAAAGCTGTGCTATTATAATATAATATATATAATACAATAATATATGCTATTATAATTATATCCTACATCTGATTTTATGAAGCATGGATATTTAACCTATACATAAAATGCATTTTACAGATGTAATTAAAACTTATATTTAATAAAATATGCAAATTACAAGTAATAGATCCAAATTATTATGCAGTACTGGTTTGTATACAGGACAGGTGCTTTAGCCATAGCATAAGTTACACTATAGATTTAAGAATGGTGATATTCTGATACATTTTGAAAATCATATACTGTCTTAAGACCTAAAAACCATACAGCCAGTATGTTTCATTTTTTAAATAATGTTTATTCTTTTACTACTTTATTCTTCTGCTACCAGTTTTTCCACCTTTCTTGTAGTAAATTCTTACTTAAACATGGTATAAAACTATCCACTTGATATATCTTTTGTTTGACAAGGCTTTTGGTTTTGTGCTGTCTATGCACATAAAGTTTTCACTCTTCTTCTTCTGAAAATGTGTAAGGAAACTATAGTTACTTTGTTTTCTCCAGGGATAGTTATTAAATAATTTTAGATTGAGAAGATTAAGAATGTTCTTTTCTGGTTAATCAGTTTTCATAACTTGGAATATGATAACTGGATTGATTTGTCTGTTCCTGATCCATAGTGGCTACATCATTCTCAAACAGTTAACAGATTTAATGCTTTTTCAATTGTATATGAGGGAGAGTGACTTTTGTGCATGGGGAAGTAGTGACTGGACAAAGGGAAATGGTTTTAAACTAAAAAAAGAGAGATTTATATTAGGTGTTACAGAGAAATTCTTTAATCAGAGTGTAGTGAGGCATAGAACAGGTTGCCCAGAGAAGTTGTGAATGCACCGTCCCTGGAAGTGTTCAAGGCCAGGCTGGATGGGGCTCTGAGAGGCCTGGTCTGGTGGAAGGTGTCCCTGCCCATGGCAGGGGAGTTAGAACTGGATAATTTTTAAGGTCCCTTCCAACCCAAACCATTCTATGATTCTATGATTTTCACTTCAGTAAATTTTCTAAGAAATGCATGGCTTCTGTTAGTTTGCGCATTCTATGTAAAAATATATCTTTTTTTTTTAGAGTTAAAGATGCATGATTTACACTTGAAGCTGAATATTCATTTGTATTATTTATCACTTGAAAAATTTTTTAAGCTTGTTATCATTAGCTTGACCTTTCTGTTCCTCCTGACATTTGAGCCAAAAAGGAGGGGGAAGTACGTAAGAGGCAAAAGAATGGGTGAAAAACAGATGCTGCTGAAAAGGATACTGGAGGTGATAAGAAGTACATGCTGAATCAGGAGATGACATGTCACAGAAACCCAATGTGAATAAAGTGTCAAATAAGATGTGATCAACACAGCAGAAAAGTCATAATGAATGAGGATAAGGAAAAGATCTTGAGATTTCTCAGGAAAAGGCTTGTTAGAGTCCTTGGCAAGAGCCATTCCAGTGGAGTGAAAGGAAAGGAAGGACAGATTGAAGATTTCAAGTAAAGAACTACAGGAAAGGAACTTGAGGCATCAGTTGTAAATGTTTGAAAATTACATTCTTTGTGAGCTGTTTGTTTGAACACAGCTGTACAGATATACTATAATGACTTCAGATGTCCCTCTGAAGAATCAGCAGGAATTACTAAGCATTGTAGCTCAGTGCCTAATCAGATGCAGCTTTCTTCTGTACCAGAGAGAAAGTGAGGGTGAAATTTCCTTCCCCAACAAGGTAAACTGGAGCTAGTGAAAATACCTTTAATTTCACTGATGTTACCCCTATTTTGCAGTCTTTCTCATTGCTGCTTGTCACTGTCAAAAGGGAATGACTTGAAGCAAGAGTCTGTAGCTGTGTTGTGTTCACTGAACTTTTTCTCAAGGGCAGTCCCAGTCTGTGAAGTGTTAGTCATGTAATGACTTGAGTATTGTTAGATGAAAAATCAGGACTAAGCAGAATGTCTTGTAATAGCAGTCTTGTTGGCATGCATTGTTATATTTATCCTAAATATTATTTTGTAAATTGGTAATTTTGAGAGGGAAGCCCCTGAGATTTAGAAAAGAGTCAAGCTGGTTGTTGGCATAAAGAACAAAAAAGGCTCCTGGTGCTAAAAACCTTAACTTTTCCATGTGGAAGTGACCTTTATGACATTATTCTGGTTTCCATGCATGCTTGGAAATCTTTTTTTCTTTGTTTCAGTGTAATATAAACACAAATTTCAGAAGTTACTTTGACATGAGTCACATGTTGTGATATGCAGTTGTCATCTCCAGCTGGTTGTGCTGCTGCAGTATTATTTATCTGCTAGTCTGTGATCCTCACATGTCAATGAGCTACTTTTACTGGATCCCTGAAAAGCACTTAAGAAAAACAACCCATAACCAGAGGGATTATGGTGACACTAAAGCAGTCTTCATGGCCCCTGGAAGTTTTCTAGAGGTCTGCATGTCTGAATATATTGAAAACCACTGAAGTAAAGAGAAGTACATAGTATAAATAAATCATGCTAGTTTGTTTTCCCACTTTTGTTTTCAGCCTGTTGCCATAATCCACAATAGGAATGCATTTTTCAGTGTATTAGATACTGGTTTCAGCTGACAGTCATGTGGAAACACAGGATCACAGAACAAAAGTTAGGTAGGAAGGGAATGCCTGAAGTCATCTAGTCCAAGCTCCTTCTTAAAGTGTGTTCACTGCTCAGATCCAGTTATACTTGGGTTGTTCTGGAGTTTGCTCAACTAAGGTTAAATATCCTCAAGGATGGAAATTCCCATACCTGTCTGGGCAGCCTGTTCTCGCTATTTGGTTGCCAGGCACAGTATGCCCTTGCTAAGTCCATGCTGGCTGTTCCCCACCACCTTCATGTCCTTCATATATCTGGAAATGCCTTCCACTGGGATTCATTACATAGCTTTCCTGCAAATTGAGGTGTGTAATTCCCCAGGACCTCCTTTTGCCCCTCACAAAGATGATAATTACTTTCTCTAGCCATTGAGACTCTCTCCTAGTCACCATATCATCTCAGTGATGACAGAGTGCCCTTACAATGACCTGGGCCAGTTCCCTCAGTACCTCTGGATCTACCCATGTGATATGGATTTTTACATGTCCAATGAGATACAAACTCTGTCTTCCTCTTCCTGTTGGAAATGTCTCAGTCCCTACCAAAGACTCAGCTATAGTCTAGGAGTGCTTGCAGGCCTGAGGATAGACCTTTTCAGGGAAAATGGAGCCAAAAAAAGCACCGAGTGTCTTGACCTTTTCCATTGGCTATATCAGTGGTTTACCTGTTCAATAAAGCACATTTTCCTTCCCATTCCTTTGGCTGTCAGTGTAGCTGTAGAAATCCTTTGTTCTTGCCTCAAATTTCGTTTCTGTTTCAGTTCCATCTAAGCTTTGGGTCTCCCAATCTCTGTGTTCATGTAATGCCTCTGTTCCTCTTAGCTGAGGGTGTCCTTGTCTCCTTTGTGTTCTTCCCTTTTGGAGTTTGTGGTTTTGGTTTATCGCAGTCAGATCCATATGCATCCATGCCAGTCTACTGCCAGGCTGTAGTTTCTGCAGATGAAATGTGATCTGTTTTGAGGAAATTGCCTCAAATATCAACCAGCTTTCCTTGGGCCCCTTTGCCCTCCATACTATTATGCCATGGGATCTGCCAAACAGATCCCTAAAAAACTGAAATCAACCCCCAAAGTCAAGTATAAATGAAACTGAGAAATTTGATGGGGAGCAACAACACAGCCCTCAGAAACAAGGATACTTAGTACAAGAAAACTTGTTTTGATAATTTTTGTAAGAATTTTTGTAATGATACAGCAAACTCCTACATTTACTGCAGTAACTAAGCAGAAAAAAATGGTGTTTAAATTAGATTAAATGATCACTGCTAATAAAGCAATAACAAAAACAGCGTTTTTAAGTGGTCAGGCATATGAATCACCCTAGATGTCCCAGTTACAACTATGTACCTTGTGGAGGTGGAACAGTTTATATTTCAGCTGAGACTATACCTATTTCATGGTAATTTTAAAAAGTAAGGTAGCAAGCAGGCTTGACTTCCTCTGTATATTTTTGCTTTAGCTGAATACTGCTAGATTATGGCACAGCTTCTCTTTTCTTTTTCTTTTTTTCTCCTCCTTCCCCTACCTCAGCTTTCCTGTATTACATAGACCTTTTCTGAAGTCTGTGCCTTTCTTCAGTGCCACTCATATCCTGGAGAAAACTTAGGTTTTGTTGCTTGTTTCACAAATTTATTCATTCCTCACTCGGAAATGTTTATCTGAATTATGACAGTTGCAGGTTTGTAGTCAGAAATTATGGGCTTCCACTTGATTAGTTGTGCTTTAATAATGAAACTCTTAGTACAGAGGTCATCCTAGAGGACATTTAGATGCTTTTCATCTATTGTGGTGAAAGGAGAGTACATTGCTAAAATGGGCTAAATAAACCTTTGTCAGTATATCTTTGTTGGAAAAAAAGAGAAGATTCCATACATTCTTCCTTTTCAGCAGCTAGCAAAATCCAGTATTTCAGCCAATAAGGCCTTCATCCCTGGTGTCTGTTTTAGATTCAATGTTGATTTTCTTTTTCCTTTTTTTTCCCCACTAACTTCTTTCTTCAGCAGTGGGTTAAGTAGCGTTTATATAAGTATTTTATAATGAAAACTTAAAACTGGAAAATATTTTTAAATCTCATTTATGCTTTCCATGGGCAGTAGGACTCATGTAACTTCCACAGTATGGGTCCTCATCTGGGCGCAAGGTCTGCTGCAGCCTGCACCCAGGGAGCACGTGCCAGTCGGAGTTCTTCAGTAGGGCCACCTCTGGAATTATCAGCATGACCCTTTCCTCCATGGCAAGCTTGGAGGGTGGAGGGGCAGGCAGGGCAATAGAAGGATTGTGCATGTAAGGGGAGTTGTCTTTGACTAGTGTTGGTGATTTTGAGCCTATTTGTGTCACATATTTAACAAGTGGAGAATCCTTCTCTGTAAGAACTGATGGCTTGCTATTACTCTTTGAAGTCAGAGGCAATAGGGGATTTTGCCTATTGTGCTATGTAAGGCAGGCACAATTTTGGTGAGGTTTGTGCATTTTGTAGAGCTTGCCAAATAACAGTTATTATAACAGTAACACTTCACATCCTTAGACTGATACAAAAACATGAGTTAATATAATAATGAGATGATGACTGCCTTGGGTGCATTTTATACTTTGTCATGTTGAGAAGTTGAGCACAACCAGCATCAGAAATCTGATCATTTCAGCTCTGCAGTGACTGTGCTGAGAGTTAAGTTGTAAAAGGGGACCATGCAGTTGTTCAAGTGTAAAACAAGGGAACTGAATGTCCAAACAATTTATTGAATTGCTACTTGATACTGTGTTCATTTAGAAAGTGAACAGTAATTACTTTTGTAAAGTTTAAGTGGTATTTAAAGTTCAAACAAAGAGTGGAGGAATTGATACCATCAAGCTTAACTGTCAGATACACTGCGTTCTTATATGAAGATCATTATATTTTTTATGTTACAGTAGTGTTAGATAAAGTCTCTGGGGAAGAAGCTGTTTTTTCATGCATGGGCTTAGCCAGAAACCTGGCTTAGCTGTTCTGTTTTCACTTACTGGCTGTTGTGTTCTGCAGTGTATCAAAATGGAAGTTTCTTTTCAAAAAGTCATGGAATGACAAGGCCAGTGGCTCTGCTTTTTGAGCATGGAATTAAATGTATTTGCTCCTCACTTCTGTCTTAATTTTATTAATGGAGTATACAGATAGTGATTGTAAACTAATGAGGAAATAATACTTGCAGGACATGTGTGTTTGTTGTGCTTGTTTGTCTGTGAGCTGCAGATTTCTTCAGTTCTGAGAAGGTTACTTGATAGGTTATTGTCAAAAATAAAAAATGGTCAAGTCTAGGATGCTATTTTTTTAAAGTCTCTATATGTATCTATTTTGTTGGTGTCTAGTGCCTGTCAAATACAGTTTCTAATAAGTACTGTAGTCTGACCACTATTTTAATCTTTTTAATGTTTTCTAGAACGCAGCCAAAAACAGTTTTTGCAGAAGTGGAACCAGAAGATGATGAAACAGACAAGCCAGAGTGGAAAAAACGGAAAATTTGAAAAGTAATTTGTTTAAAGAATCATTTCGGAGCATTTGAAACAAGATGAAACATTTCTTTCTTCGTTGGGGATAGTGGGTCAGAATTTGAAAGCAAGTATTACTTCAATTTATAAAACTTGCTGCAGTATAAAAAGGGATTGTTGAATTACACTGACTTAATCCCACATCTGAATTTTGTAATAAGGAATTACTTATATTGTGCAAATAACTCCTGTATGTCAGTTACTTAGCTTTGTGATTTATGGAAATATAAGTGAAAATTATTTCTTTATAAATAGTGAATTCGTTATATTGCCAAATGTTGGGTTTTTTTCATTACTGCCAACTTTACAGATGCCATGTCATGACAATGTTCAATGAATTTAAGTGTCCAAATAAAACAGTACAATTTCTCAGACTCCTTTTTATTTTTTCCAGTTAAGAGCTAACAGATTACTGCTTTACAAGTGCAACAAAGTTTAGATTAGTTATTGTGTAATATTCAAGTTTAGTTGATTTGTTTGCTCACATGAGTTACAATTCAGTTCACACTCTTTGAATCTTAGAAAACATGTTTTCTAGTGCCTGTACTTCTTTGCATGATGTTCCTTTTCAGTATGTGTAGTATCTACAGTAGCACTGTATACAGCTTATATTTTTTAAAAAATATGAAATTGCAATGGACAGTTACATAATTTAGTGTAGTAAAAATAATGTGCTTATTGCCAAGTTGATGCAAAATTTTTTTGAGGTTTGTTATCCCTCTTTGTTTGTCTCGTTAAGTTTTAGGAGGGAGCAGATGTGTATATTTAATACCAGGTCTTTGTGTGTATTGACTTTGTTGTATACCTGAATTATTATCCTGCCTCACATTTTCTGAAGACTGATACTATTCTTTATAAAGTAGTTTGTCTGAATATGGAAAATTCTCATTTTTTAACACAGAATTGCAGTTTTGGGTGTCATAAATGGAAGGACAGATTTAAAACTAATGAATGTCCTTTAGAGGAGAATAAAGAACCTAAGTTAGTTTTAGGCTTTTATGTTGTGATTATAATAATACACAGTATGCTAAGTATTGTGATTGTAATAATACACAATATAACAAGCAGTCTGCATTTCCACTAAGAGTAGAGAGTAATAGACATGATAAGCAATCATGCTTTCTTATTTATGAATAGAACCTGGAGGCATATTTTAAGACTATATTTAGTAAAGCCCTTAATCATCTTCCTAACCTCAAGACTGTGGTCCTGATACTCAGCAGAGCTTAGATTTTTTTTTAAGCATTGTTCTGCATCACTGTTTCTTTATATTATTTCCTCTTCCAAGCTTATAATTCTTTTTCAATTATTATTTTTATACTTGAATGAAAACTAAGTCTGACTTCAAAAGGTGTAATGAGAAGCACTGGCATAAAATACCCACTACAAAATGTTTCCACTGCTTTCAGTACTGTAGTCTTTTGATAAGAGAAGAATTTGAGTACATAGTCAACAACTTGTTTTTGACCCTTGTAAAATTATTTCAGTACTTTTGTATAATAGCAAATCAATGTTTAATTTAAAATTGCAGCTGCAATATGTAGAATGAGGGACTGAGTAGATGTGTGGAAAGTAAGTGGAGGAGAAAAAGAAATTCCAGATGGAGAGAATGAGTTGTTAACAGAATCTGCTAAAGACCTCCCTATGCAATCCTCCCTGCAACAAAAGATACGTAAGATGGCATTGCTTCATTTAAGGCTATGTTTTGTCTTATGTTTCATCCAACTATAGGCCTACAAAATAAAGTATTTGCAAAGAAATTTCTCTAAAATCTCAGTTAATAATTTTAAAGGATTCATATGTTCTTCATTTTAGTCTGAATATTAGCATTTTATCTTTTCTTTGGTTAGTTATTCATTGAGGCAGTGTGTCTTAGGGAGCAGAGCTGCAGGGAAAGGCAGATGAGGAAAAATGCTGCAGCTGTTCTCTGAGAATGAGAGGAACTTCTCCTTTTATGTTGTTATTCATATCAGCTAGATCTTGTTTCCTAATTCTTAAAAGAATTAGTACAGTAAGTGAACACTGCAAAAATTCTCTTGAAATTTCTCTAAGTGTTCATCATTGTTACTTACAGTAATTGTCTTGAATAACTGCTCCAGCAGCTTAAAATTTAAAGCAGTGCCTGTGCAGATATGTATTAAAAGTATTTCAAACTTTTTTAACTTAAGTTTTATTTATACTTTAACTCTTGGATTGGTTCATTTGCCATAGCCCGTAAACTGGATTTCCAGGGATTTTCTCCAAGGCACATTTTAATGCATTTTTAAAAACAATTTTAAATCTTGAACAGCTCAATGGTAAGAGTTAATAAGAAGGAAGATCTGCTTGACCATAGTCAAGTGATAGTAAACTCAAGGGATAGTAAATTTGTGACTCAAGCCTTTGTGTTGTCTTGGGAAACATCTTTGATATTAAAAATATCAACACAAATAAATATTTGCTATGACAGATGGAACTCTAAATGCAAACTGGAACATGAGAACTCTATTATATTAATTTTTAAAAAATCTCACTTTCTTACAAGCTTCTCAAAGCTTTTACAAATTGCCAAGCTACAATCTTTGTCCTCTGTGTATCTGTAATTAGTGTTAAAGTGGCCAGAGTCCAGAGGGGAGTTTGTTTCTGCATTACTGGAACGAGGTGGGCTTATTTTGTTTGTTTCCTTAGAAGCATTGTTTATGGAGGTACTGATGTTTCAGGTTTAGCTTTCATATTATCCAGAGTCTGCACTGCATTAGTACTTAACTCTGAACTTCACATAAAGTGTTAGCAAGTTCTCTAAGTTCTTTAACAGTTTACTTAGACAAAACAATCCTTTTCCAGCCTGAAGTCCAGAAAGTATAAACAATGGAGAATTAAGGAGAGCAGTCTGGGAGGATGGGACTGTGTAACCTGTAACTGTAATGGGACAATTAACCTCAATGTGTAAATGGACCAAAACTTATAAAGGCGAAAACTTGTGGCCCATCATCCATCTTGGGTGTAGCCTTGGCCAGGCTCTTGTGCTGTCCCAGGGGTATCCTTTGAAGGCCTTTCTAATGAATACCCAACTTTACTCCTTTAACACTGTCCCCCCTCTGTTCTTGGTAGTTTCTCAAGGCATCAGTACCACAATCACTGCATGTAGAAAGGCTTCCATGGTGCTTTCTCCAAACTTGGATTTTTCTGTGCAGCCTCTGGATGTTTGTTTATAGTAATTTATGGTCTTTATCCCTTTGTGCTAATGACAGTTGTAGACAAGCTGGTAGGTACCTCTTGCCTGTCCACAGGGCCAAGGCATTTCCCTCCAGACTGTTGCAGCCCACCAGCTATCTGTCAGCCCCATTTTCCACTCCTTGTTGGTGTTGCTGCCACTGTTACAGAGATCTAAATTTAGCTGTAGTTCTTTGCCTTGTTCTGTCCTCCTTATTTATTTTCATATCCTATTATTTAAGTCTTCTGCGATCCAGCACCTTTGACCCTTCACTGCCCTGGGCTTCTTCCTGCTGGTGGGGTGGTCTTCCCTGGAGGTTGTACAAAGCAAGTACCTCCAAAACTGAGTGTCACATTTCTGACCCTATTACTTGTACAGTTATTTCATGTGTAACCCATAGTGCAGTTGAATGTTATGAAAGCCATCAGTGTTGATCCTGCTTCAGCAAGGTCAAAACCGAAACTTTGATCCAGTTTGTGCAGAGGCACCTCTGAAGTTTTCTGTATAAAGTTTTCACCGTCCAGCTTGTTTAGGCCTTATATTGCAAATGTCACCCTTGCTTTATAGGTCCCACTAAGTCCAGAACCCACACTGCAGAGCTGCTGCCCAGTCAATTCACCATCTAGTTTTTATTCCTCATCAGCAAGCTGCTCCGGATCAGCCTGTAATAACCTCCACCACCACGTATCATTTATTGGTCCTGTCCTTGTTTTTTAGCCATGCACACTCAGCCTGTCCATGGCTGCTTCCCAGACATAGCTCTTCACAATTTATCCCTTCCTTGATAGAGAGGGCAACATCTCTTCTCCTCCTTTCCAGCCTATCTCTTCTGAAAAGCTTGTACCTTAATTTCAGTGCTCCAGTTATGCAACTTGTCCCACCATTTCCACTATAATAATGGCATTACAGTTTGGCAGTTGCATAATGGTTTTCAGCTCCTCTTACTTGTAATATATGCTGTGTGCATTGGGGTAGAGGCCTTCAGCTGGGCTGTTGACCTCTTCAGCCTTTGGGAGGGGTCCTCTACAACTCCTTTGGGAAAATTTGCAGGTATTTTGCTGCTGTTCCCTAAAGTCCTGTTGTTTCCTGTTTCCTCACCGACACCTGCTAGAGCATCGTTTTCCCCACTAAATCTAGTTTAAACCTTGGCTGTAAGTCTTGTGATCTTGGTCCTCAGACCACTCTTACTCTGCTTGCTCAGGTGCTCCACAGCTGGTGCCAACATGTCCAGTCTCTCCATGGCACTTTCCGGACCACAGACTCAAAGCCCTAAGCATGGCACTGTCTGGCAGCCAGTCGTTCACCCCATCCACTTGTTTCACTCCACCAGAGTCCCACTACCTTACCAGGAAGGTAGAGGAGAACCAAGCTACCTGTGCTTCAGATCCTTTCAGCTTCTTTCTGAGGGACCTGAAGTCCCTTTTGGTATTTTGGAATCTCTTTGTTCCAGCATCATTCAGTCCTACATGAAAGAATAGAAGCAGATTATAGTCTTCACTTCCAGGCTTGTTAACCTCTTTTTGACATCCTGAATGTGGGCCCATAGTAAGGCAATTCCACTGTGTTTTCTCAGAATGTGTCATTTTTTGTCAGATTATTTTGAGTTTTCTCTTGGACCTAAAGTGCTGCAAATTTTTACAGCTTCCAGTTGTCAATGGATGTAACAAATGTAGTTCTTGTTCATTCAGGTAAGCTACTGTTGAAGTTGGTGGTTAGTAGCAAATCCGTGAGGTTTTCCATGTGTGTGGGAAGGAAAGGTTTCATGTATGTTAATTTTCTTAAGTGTTCATAAACTTAAGTTAATGTACTCAGAAAATTTTGAGGAAACAGTTGGCTTTCCTATAAATTACTGGATAATTCCCTTAATGTTATTTCATTTCAGGATTTCCCAATTGTGTCTAGTGGGGATCCTTCTGACATTATCAGTGTGAGATGTGGAAGACCTCAAGGCCTCCTTGTGCTCAGCATTTCAATACTTATCAGTCTAAATAAATATCCAGCCGGTCTCAGGTGTTTTGATCCTGAATTCTCCCTTACTTTGATTTTCCTAAAATAAACAATGCAATAATCTCATGTAATTTGTGAATCAGCAGTAGGGCCAGTCACACCCCCTGGTCTATGATAGGACTGAGTTCCTACATCCATGCCTGGCAAGAGCTGTGATACTGCAAGGAGATCTGCAGTTGCCTTTTTTGTGATGATTGCACATGAACTTTCCAAAACATTTTACTGAAAATCATCATCTTTAGGCTTTCTTTTAGACCACTGCAAACGGTGGTCAAGATCAGCAGGACTGCAGTGCAGCTGATTTAACAAGATAGGAGTAGGTGACAGCTACAAGCTTGCTGGTGTTGGGTGACCCTTGGTTGTGCCGGTGTCCGTGGTGTTCAAATGCTGAGGGTCATGGAGCATGTTAGAGATCTCTGAAGTCTGTCTCCAGGGACTGTCTGTACTGCTATTCCTTGCACCTAGTATCCCTGCATCTCACACTCTCAGAGGCAGCATTGTTCCTAGACTGGGTGGTATCTCTTGCTGTTGCTCCTTGATTTCTGCAGTGTGCACATGCCTCTGAAATCTGCATTTCTGGTCTGTCCCTGCGCTGCGTTACTTAACTGTGTGCAGCTTGGGACGCCCTTTCATACAGAGTTGCAATTGCTAGTAAGAGGTCAAGGTACGCATGAAGCTAAAAGGCCTCAGGACTCGCCTGCATCCAGACCTGTCTTGGGTTGCTGCTGTCTCTGTTTATTTGAAGTATTTATTTTTGTAACATGGTGTATAAATGTAACCACTGCAGCACGGAGGTGGGGGCGGGGGGAGCAGACCGGCAGGGAATTGGAACCATTTATTCAAAGAAACAAGCTGGTTTTATACACTTCTTCAATGCACAAAATTTCTGCACATGGTAATTCTCACTATGTGACCCATCCCATGTTGCCACATCAGCAAGATGCCCCTAAATGTCCTTCTGTGGGGTGATCACACACTGTTCACGTGTCAGCTTCCAGCAGGCTCCTCTCCAACAGGGCTCTGCCATGTGACACCTCCTCCCGCCAGGGCCCTGCAGAGACAGCCTCTCTGTGCTGCCATGTGCCTCTCTGTGCTGCCATGTGCTCCTCTGTGCTGCCATATGCCTCTTTGTGCTGCCATGTGCTCCTCTGTGCTGCCATATGCCTCTTTGTGCTGCCATGTGCTCCTCTGTGCTGCCATATGCCTCTTTGTGCTGCCATGTGCTCCTCTGTGCTGCCATATGCCTCTTTGTGCTGCCATGTGCTCCTCTGTGCTGCCATATGCCTCTTTGTGCTGCCATGTGCTCCTCTGTGCTGCCATATGCCTCTTTGTGCTGCCATGTGCTCCTTTGTGCCTCTCTGTGCTTCTGTGTGCCTCTTTGGGCTGCCATGTGCTCCTCTGTGCTGCCATGTGCTCCTTTGTCCTGCCATGTGCTCCTTTGTGCCTCTCTGTGCTGCCATGTGCTCCTTTGTGCTGCCATGTGCTCCTTTGTGCTGCCATGTGCTCCTTTGTGCCTCTCTGTGCTGCCATGTGCTCCTTTGTGCTGCCATGTGCTCCTTTGTGCCTCTCTGTGCTGCCATGTGCCTCTCTGTGCTGCCATGTGATCCTTTGTGCTGCCATGTGTTCCTCTGTGCTGCCATGTGCTAATTTGTGCTGCTATGTGCCTCTCTGTGCTGCCATGTGCTCCTCTGTGGTGCCATGTGCTCATTTGTGCTGCACACGTGCTTCTGCAGGCACATCCCACAGCCTACAGCTCATCTTCATCCCATCTCTTTCCACAACTCCCCCTTTTTTGTTTTATATAAACAAGAACCATGAAACAAAACATTTCTAAATTAGAACACGTTTAACCCACTGCTTGAACCAAACAAGCTCCGTTCATCTTGTTCCCTCAGCTTCTCATGAGCTGATGATAAAGCTGGAGTAACCAAGGCTGGTTGGATCATTCTTGCACATACTCATCATTGACTGGAATCTGTGGAAACACAAGCGTATTTCCACCTCCGGGTTATCAATTTCGCCATTTCTCACTTTCAATTTTCTTAGTAAGTCTAAGTGAGCTTGTAATTTACAAAGAAGCCATTGAACAGGAGTTAGGTCACTCTGAATATGATTCAAAATATTAAGAACATATAAGACTTTTGTGGAGGGTATATCCCATTTCGTCACTCCCTTTTTTTTTTTTGTTTTAACAACTCTAATGTGGATGTTTTTCAACCCAGTACAACAATGCATCTAATAAAACAACCAGCACTACGGAGCAAAAATAAGCAAGGTAATATCTTTAGCTGCCTGAATAGTTTACCATCACCCAGAGTCTGCAAGTGCTGGGGAGCCCTATTTCATAGTAAGGACATGGGAGAACCTTTTCTGAACAAAGTTTCCAAGTTTACCTCAAAAGGGAGTCCAGCTTTTCGATGACCAAGTCAGCAAGTCAGAATTACTTGATTACACTTTCAGTGCCGAAACACCTGGGTCTGATGGCATACTTCCCCAGCCAGCCGGGGCCAGGGCTTGGCCAGGGCCCAAGCCTTGGCTCGAGGGTTTGCCTATAATACCTATAAGCAAATTTTTGTTAATATAACTAAAGAAATTCATAAAAGCAACATTAAATATTTATCTAACAACTCAATCCCTTTATAAAAACTCTATGTATTAACATTATCTGGATCCAGAAATATACTACAATCACACAGCTTACCTTGAATTTCCCTAATAAACAGTAATCTAGTGAAAATATAAAGATAGCTTTTAAAAAAAGCAAAAATTTACTTAACAATACCTAAATTTGTCAACTCTCCTTCACAGAAGGTGTATATATCCAGGCCTGGGATATTACAATTATATTAACTCCCCAAGTGGTTTCAAAAGATAACAGGCCCTGAGTCAGAAGTTGCTTCAGGATGAGAGGGTTATGGTCTTTCATTCCAGTAGTAACCTTTTCCACATCAAGGTAGTAGCAAGGTGGGAGCCATTTTTCCAGTTTCTTCAAGTTGGAAAAGGGTACTTTGAAAAAACATTTCAGTTAATTTCTGCTTGAAAGAATGGCTTATAAATTAGAATTACTATGGGAGCATCCATTACAAAAAGCAGCTAGAACAGTGTGGGGGTCCAAAAGGTCACGGGGTCACAAGGTGTTATGGTAAAAACCCGATCTTTGGGATAGGATCCAGGATTGTGGCAACATTCTAAATAACGAAAACAGGAGAGTTTCACAGACCAGCTGCAGGAGCCGCATGCTGAGCTTGCAGCTGCCCCGAGGAAGGGGTGACCCACGTACCCAGGTCTTTTCTGCAGCGCAGTGCCAGCTCTCGAGGGCCCGCAGGGGACAGAGCTCTGTCTGCAGCGGGAGCGGGCCGGGGCCGCGCTGAGGCTGCTGCAGGGCCTCAGGATGGCACACAGGACGGGCCGCGCCCCGCCGGGCACATCCTGCCATGTGCAGGGAGCAGGGACTCGGCGCTGCCCTGCCGGTGCCACCAGGGTCCCCGGGTCCCTTCTTGCTGCCCACATGCAGAGAGCTGTGCGCATCTCGCCGTCCCCGGGCTGTGCCACGTGCTCGCTCCCATCTGCTCGGGCCGTGCACGTGGTGCCACACGGCTCCCTGCTCCCTGCCGGTGCCACCTGGGTCCCTTCTTGCTGCCCACATGCAGAGAGCTGTGCGCATCTCGCCGTCCCCGGGCTGTGCCACGTGCTCGCTCCCATCTGCTCGGGCCGTGCACGTGGTGCCACCACTGCAGCACCGCACCCCTGCAGCCCTGCCTGCTCCCATCCTGCTGCCTCTGCCAGCCCTGCTCCACGCTGGCAGAGGGCAGGCGGAGGGGAATGCTGCAAGGAAGGGTCCCCCCGGCTCCATCCACTCGCTGCCACACAGCTCTGCTGATGCCGCACGGCAGCGCGAGCTCTTCTGCGATACCATCAGGGTCCCCCCGCTCTGGGATCAAATGGATTGGGGGACCAGGGGCCATCTTCTGGTTCTCCTCCCACAGACCCAGCAGACTTATGGTCATTTGCTGGTGGCGCAGGAGGGGTTGGTGTGGCTGCTGCAGTGGTACAAGCGTCTTTCTTTGTCCAGTCTGCAGGTGTTGCATGTGCCATGAGTGCTTCACACGCAGTCCGCCACAGACACAAAAGCATTGTCAGCGCTGCATTGTCTTGCAGAACTCAGTCCCACAAAGTGTCCCCAAAAGTGTGCCATGTCTGAGGATCAAAACCCTTGGTATCATCTAAAGCTGGATCACAGTCTTTTGCCCAGAGAAAGAGTCTGTAAAAATCTATAGATTGAACTTTCCTGCCATGTTTCTTTAAAATCTGTTTTAATGTCTCTGCAATGTTCTTTTGTTCCTGGGATACACCATCCCCCATATTCTTGGCTGCTACCCTCCGTCCAGCAGAAAGGTTGATTGGTACCACGACCTTCCTTTCAGCTCCTGGGCTTCTTTTCAGCCCCCGAGCATCCTTTCAGCCCCCTGTAAACTTCAGCAGAGCATCACTACCAGTGCAACTGCCAGTGGCCGATCAAGTCCCGATTCGGGATGCCATTTCTAACCGCGACACAGGCCCAGACTGGCAGGGAATCTGAATCATTTGTTCAGAGAAACAAGTGGGTTTTGTACACTTCTTCAAGGTGCAATATTTTCTTACATGGTAATTCTCACTACGTGACCCATCCCATGTTGCCACATCAGCAAGATGCCTCTAAATGTCCTTCTGTGGGGTGAGCACCCATCTGTCAGCTTCCTGCAGGCTCCCCTCTGCAGGGCTCTGCCATGTGGCACCTCCTCTTGCCAGGGTCCTGCAGAGACAGCCTCTGTGTTGCCATGTGCCTCTCTGTGCTGCCATGTGCTCCTCTGTGCTGCCATGTGCCTCTCTGTGCTGCCATGTGCTCCTTTGAGCTCCTTTGTGCCTCTCTGTGCTGCCATGTGCCACTGTGTGCTGCCATGTGCTCCTTTTTGCTGCCATGTGCCTCTCTCTGCTGCCATGTGCTCCTGTGCTCCTCTGTGCTGCCATGTGCTCCTCTGTGCTGCCATGTGCCTCTCTGTGCTGCCATGTGCCTCTCTGTGCTGCCATGTGCCTCTCTGTGCTGCCATGTGCCTCTCTGTGCTGCCATGTGCCTCTCTGTGCTGCCATGTGCCTCTCTGTGCTGCCATGTGCCTCTCTGTGCTGCCATGTGCCTCTCTGTGCTGCCATGTGCCTCTCTGTGCTGCCATGTGCCTCTCTGTGCTGCCATGTGCCTCTCTGTGCTGCCATGTGCCTCTCTGTGCTGCCATGTGCCTCTCTGTGCTGCCATGTGCCTCTCTGTGCTGCCATGTGCCTCTCTGTGCTGCCATGTGCCTCTCTGTGCTGCCATGTGCCTCTCTGTGCTGCCATGTGCCTCTCTGTGCTGCCATGTGCCTCTCTGTGCTGCCATGTGCCTCTCTGTGCTGCCATGTGCCTCTCTGTGCTGCCATGTGCCTCTCTGTGCTGCCATGTGCCTCTCTGTGCTGCCATGTGCCTCTCTGTGCTGCCATGTGCCTCTCTGTGCTGCCATGTGCCTCTCTGTGCTGCCATGTGCCTCTCTGTGCTGCCATGTGCCTCTCTGTGCTGCCATGTGCCTCTCTGTGCTGCCATGTGCCTCTCTGTGCTGCCATGTGCCTCTCTGTGCTGCCATGTGCCTCTCTGTGCTGCCATGTGCCTCTCTGTGCTGCCATGTGCCTCTCTGTGCTGCCATGTGCCTCTCTGTGCTGCCATGTGCCTCTCTGTGCTGCCATGTGCCTCTCTGTGCTGCCATGTGCCTCTCTGTGCTGCCATGTGCCTCTCTGTGCTGCCATGTGCCTCTCTGTGCTGCCATGTGCCTCTCTGTGCTGCCATGTGCCTCTCTGTGCTGCCATGTGCCTCTCTGTGCTGCCATGTGCCTCTCTGTGCTGCCATGTGCCTCTCTGTGCTGCCATGTGCCTCTCTGTGCTGCCATGTGCCTCTCTGTGCTGCCATGTGCCTCTCTGTGCTGCCATGTGCCTCTCTGTGCTGCCATGTGCCTCTCTGTGCTGCCATGTGCCTCTCTGTGCTGCCATGTGCCTCTCTGTGCTGCCATGTGCCTCTCTGTGCTGCCATGTGCCTCTCTGTGCTGCCATGTGCCTCTCTGTGCTGCCATGTGCCTCTCTGTGCTGCCATGTGCCTCTCTGTGCTGCCATGTGCCTCTCTGTGCTGCCATGTGCCTCTCTGTGCTGCCATGTGCCTCTCTGTGCTGCCATGTGCCTCTCTGTGCTGCCATGTGCCTCTCTGTGCTGCCATGTGCCTCTCTGTGCTGCCATGTGCCTCTCTGTGCTGCCATGTGCCTCTCTGTGCTGCCATGTGCCTCTCTGTGCTGCCATGTGCCTCTCTGTGCTGCCATGTGCCTCTCTGTGCTGCCATGTGCCTCTCTGTGCTGCCATGTGCCTCTCTGTGCTGCCATGTGCCTCTCTGTGCTGCCATGTGCCTCTCTGTGCTGCCATGTGCCTCTCTGTGCTGCCATGTGCCTCTCTGTGCTGCCATGTGCCTCTCTGTGCTGCCATGTGCCTCTCTGTGCTGCCATGTGCCTCTCTGTGCTGCCATGTGCCTCTCTGTGCTGCCATGTGCCTCTCTGTGCTGCCATGTGCCTCTCTGTGCTGCCATGTGCCTCTCTGTGCTGCCATGTGCCTCTCTGTGCTGCCATGTGCCTCTCTGTGCTGCCATGTGCCTCTCTGTGCTGCCATGTGCCTCTCTGTGCTGCCATGTGCCTCTCTGTGCTGCCATGTGCCTCTCTGTGCTGCCATGTGCCTCTCTGTGCTGCCATGTGCCTCTCTGTGCTGCCATGTGCCTCTCTGTGCTGCCATGTGCCTCTCTGTGCTGCCATGTGCCTCTCTGTGCTGCCATGTGCCTCTCTGTGCTGCCATGTGCCTCTCTGTGCTGCCATGTGCCTCTCTGTGCTGCCATGTGCCTCTCTGTGCTGCCATGTGCCTCTCTGTGCTGCCATGTGCCTCTCTGTGCTGCCATGTGCCTCTCTGTGCTGCCATGTGCCTCTCTGTGCTGCCATGTGCCTCTCTGTGCTGCCATGTGCCTCTCTGTGCTGCCATGTGCCTCTCTGTGCTGCCATGTGCCTCTCTGTGCTGCCATGTGCCTCTCTGTGCTGCCATGTGCCTCTCTGTGCTGCCATGTGCCTCTCTGTGCTGCCATGTGCCTCTCTGTGCTGCCATGTGCCTCTCTGTGCTGCCATGTGCCTCTCTGTGCTGCCATGTGCCTCTCTGTGCTGCCATGTGCCTCTCTGTGCTGCCATGTGCCTCTCTGTGCTGCCATGTGCCTCTCTGTGCTGCCATGTGCCTCTCTGTGCTGCCATGTGCCTCTCTGTGCTGCCATGTGCCTCTCTGTGCTGCCATGTGCCTCTCTGTGCTGCCATGTGCCTCTCTGTGCTGCCATGTGCCTCTCTGTGCTGCCATGTGCCTCTCTGTGCTGCCATGTGCCTCTCTGTGCTGCCATGTGCCTCTCTGTGCTGCCATGTGCCTCTCTGTGCTGCCATGTGCCTCTCTGTGCTGCCATGTGCCTCTCTGTGCTGCCATGTGCCTCTCTGTGCTGCCATGTGCCTCTCTGTGCTGCCATGTGCCTCTCTGTGCTGCCATGTGCCTCTCTGTGCTGCCATGTGCCTCTCTGTGCTGCCATGTGCCTCTCTGTGCTGCCATGTGCCTCTCTGTGCTGCCATGTGCCTCTCTGTGCTGCCATGTGCCTCTCTGTGCTGCCATGTGCCTCTCTGTGCTGCCATGTGCCTCTCTGTGCTGCCATGTGCCTCTCTGTGCTGCCATGTGCCTCTCTGTGCTGCCATGTGCCTCTCTGTGCTGCCATGTGCCTCTCTGTGCTGCCATGTGCCTCTCTGTGCTGCCATGTGCCTCTCTGTGCTGCCATGTGCCTCTCTGTGCTGCCATGTGCCTCTCTGTGCTGCCATGTGCCTCTCTGTGCTGCCATGTGCCTCTCTGTGCTGCCATGTGCCTCTCTGTGCTGCCATGTGCCTCTCTGTGCTGCCATGTGCCTCTCTGTGCTGCCATGTGCCTCTCTGTGCTGCCATGTGCCTCTCTGTGCTGCCATGTGCCTCTCTGTGCTGCCATGTGCCTCTCTGTGCTGCCATGTGCCTCTCTGTGCTGCCATGTGCCTCTCTGTGCTGCCATGTGCCTCTCTGTGCTGCCATGTGCCTCTCTGTGCTGCCATGTGCCTCTCTGTGCTGCCATGTGCCTCTCTGTGCTGCCATGTGCCTCTCTGTGCTGCCATGTGCCTCTCTGTGCTGCCATGTGCCTCTCTGTGCTGCCATGTGCCTCTCTGTGCTGCCATGTGCCTCTCTGTGCTGCCATGTGCCTCTCTGTGCTGCCATGTGCCTCTCTGTGCTGCCATGTGCCTCTCTGTGCTGCCATGTGCCTCTCTGTGCTGCCATGTGCCTCTCTGTGCTGCCATGTGCCTCTCTGTGCTGCCATGTGCCTCTCTGTGCTGCCATGTGCCTCTCTGTGCTGCCATGTGCCTCTCTGTGCTGCCATGTGCCTCTCTGTGCTGCCATGTGCCTCTCTGTGCTGCCATGTGCCTCTCTGTGCTGCCATGTGCCTCTCTGTGCTGCCATGTGCCTCTCTGTGCTGCCATGTGCCTCTCTGTGCTGCCATGTGCCTCTCTGTGCTGCCATGTGCCTCTCTGTGCTGCCATGTGCCTCTCTGTGCTGCCATGTGCCTCTCTGTGCTGCCATGTGCCTCTCTGTGCTGCCATGTGCCTCTCTGTGCTGCCATGTGCCTCTCTGTGCTGCCATGTGCCTCTCTGTGCTGCCATGTGCCTCTCTGTGCTGCCATGTGCCTCTCTGTGCTGCCATGTGCCTCTCTGTGCTGCCATGTGCCTCTCTGTGCTGCCATGTGCCTCTCTGTGCTGCCATGTGCCTCTCTGTGCTGCCATGTGCCTCTCTGTGCTGCCATGTGCCTCTCTGTGCTGCCATGTGCCTCTCTGTGCTGCCATGTGCCTCTCTGTGCTGCCATGTGCCTCTCTGTGCTGCCATGTGCCTCTCTGTGCTGCCATGTGCCTCTCTGTGCTGCCATGTGCCTCTCTGTGCTGCCATGTGCCTCTCTGTGCTGCCATGTGCCTCTCTGTGCTGCCATGTGCCTCTCTGTGCTGCCATGTGCCTCTCTGTGCTGCCATGTGCCTCTCTGTGCTGCCATGTGCCTCTCTGTGCTGCCATGTGCCTCTCTGTGCTGCCATGTGCCTCTCTGTGCTGCCATGTGCCTCTCTGTGCTGCCATGTGCCTCTCTGTGCTGCCATGTGCCTCTCTGTGCTGCCATGTGCCTCTCTGTGCTGCCATGTGCCTCTCTGTGCTGCCATGTGCCTCTCTGTGCTGCCATGTGCCTCTCTGTGCTGCCATGTGCCTCTCTGTGCTGCCATGTGCCTCTCTGTGCTGCCATGTGCCTCTCTGTGCTGCCATGTGCCTCTCTGTGCTGCCATGTGCCTCTCTGTGCTGCCATGTGCCTCTCTGTGCTGCCATGTGCCTCTCTGTGCTGCCATGTGCCTCTCTGTGCTGCCATGTGCCTCTCTGTGCTGCCATGTGCCTCTCTGTGCTGCCATGTGCCTCTCTGTGCTGCCATGTGCCTCTCTGTGCTGCCATGTGCCTCTCTGTGCTGCCATGTGCCTCTCTGTGCTGCCATGTGCCTCTCTGTGCTGCCATGTGCCTCTCTGTGCTGCCATGTGCCTCTCTGTGCTGCCATGTGCCTCTCTGTGCTGCCATGTGCCTCTCTGTGCTGCCATGTGCCTCTCTGTGCTGCCATGTGCCTCTCTGTGCTGCCATGTGCCTCTCTGTGCTGCCATGTGCCTCTCTGTGCTGCCATGTGCCTCTCTGTGCTGCCATGTGCCTCTCTGTGCTGCCATGTGCCTCTCTGTGTGCCCATGTGCTCCTGCAGGTGCATCCCACAGCCTGCAGCTCAACTCCATCCCATGTCTTCCCCACATATAGGCACAATTCTCCATCCTGCATAAACTACACAAGTAGTAGTGCAGACTTTCTAAGCCAGCTGAGGATTATCCTCTTTCTGTCTTGTTCCTGTCCATTGCCACTTGGCGTGTCCCTAATGCAGTGAGCCTTAAGTTTTCAATGGTTTTGCAAGCAAAAAAAAATTGTGTTATTCTAATGCTTTATATGTCTTAGTTAATAAATGTCAAAAATTTTAATGCTACGACTTTGAGCATCAACCAGGAGTCCCGTCTGTCAGTAAATTTAGATATGGTTTGCAGCTGAGTCTTCATTTAAAATTACCTGACTAAGCAGAGGCAAATATCAGGAATATTCCAAATAGAGAGATCAGTGTCTTCCAAATAGCCTTTGCAGGCAAGGTTATCATCAATAGCTCTATGGTTTTGTGGTATTTTCCAGTCAGATCTCCATGATTAGTCATAAAATAATTTAAATGTGTATATACATATGTATTTATATATTAATTAACAAAGTTAATAGTAAGAAAATTTAACATTTTGGGGAGAATATGGAATACCTACCTTGTTACGGTAATACCACTATATTTTGTAACAAAGAAGTGTCTGTAGGTATGTCCCCATATTTTACTAGTGCATCACAGAACTGGTGCAAAACTCTTGCTATTGCAAAGGTTTAGAGAAATTTAATTCAGTCTTTAAATTCACCATGTAGCAGTCAAAGGAAAAACAGAACCAGACTAAGAAACCAATGCCCAGTAGCTCAGGGATTTTCACCTGAAAATTTTATATTGCATGAACAAAATGTGAACTCTTGCAGAAGGCGAGGAAACAGGTCATGCTAAGTAATAGGGCACAGAGAGGAGTGGGAGGTAAGTGGTGGGATGCTGCAGGAAAAGGCAGTTTGTGTCCGGTTTTATGTAACATAATTTTAGGTTACCCCCTTCAGGATCATCAAACAGTGTGTTAATGAAATTAGCAGATGATACAGAAGAATACTGAAAATGCCATTGAAAAAAGAGAAGCAGGAAATAACAAGAAGTGACTCTGACAAATGCAAGATAGTACATCTGGAAAATGATTATTCAAAATGCAGATTGTTTTTTCTTCTCTGGTGGGATGACTGTCAGCTACACCAGAGACAGTGGATGGCAGTTTGTGTGTCTGAGTTTCCTCTGACAAGGCAGACAAAAAAAGGCATGTGGAGCTTTTGCCAAAACGATTGCTCCTGCGCAGCTAGAGTGACACCCAGGCTGGGAACATAGCACCTTCTGTCTCACAGAAACTGAGGAGTACAAAGGTGGTTGGGATGGCTTTCCTCTGAAAATCAGCCTGGTAAATACAGTACAGAGGCATCTCTTTCTGTGAGCACCGGGTGCTGATGTCATATGTACTGCAAGTTAAAAGTGCTTCTTTGTGTTTGCAGTCTTGCAAATTCAGCTGTCTGAGAGGCAAACTCTTGTCTCCCATCAGCTTTAGAGAACTGCTTTCTTTCTCCTGCCCGTAATTACAGTTATTTGCATCTTCAAACTCCTAGGGATTTCAAGGGAAATTGCAGGAAGAGACTCTTTCTAGTTGGAAATTTTCACATTTCAGAAAGCAATTCTGCTGATCTTTTCCCAGTCATGCTGTTACCCAAATGCTTGTGCTTCAGGTTCTCTGTTTTAGAGTTTCTTGTGATTGTTGGGTTGGGGGACATGTTCTTCCCTTTTCCCCTTAAAGATCAATCTTAAAACGTTTGGGGATTTGATCTCTTCCCTCCCCAGCCCATGTAAAACATGTATAGAGAGTTGAAGAAATATGACAATGAAAATAAATAAGCCTAATATTGGACTTGCCTGCTGTTACGGTTTAAGCCCAGCCAGCAGCCAAGCCCCATGCAGCCACTCACTGACTCACTCCTCCATCATTGGGATAAGGGGAGAATAGGAGGGGTAAAAGAAAGAGAACTCATGGGTTCTCTTGGGTTGAGATAAGGAGACTTTAACAGAGAACAAAAGCTGCGCACACAACAAAGCAAAGCAAGGAATTAACTCACCACTTCCCATGTGCAGGCAGGTGTTCAGTCATCCCCAGGACAGCAGGGTCCCATCACTTGTAATGGTTACTTAGGAAGACAAATGTCATCATGCCAAACATCCCCTTCCTTATCCTTTTCTCCCCATTTTAAATCCTGAGCATGATGTCACAGGGTCTGGAATATCCCTTTGGTCAGTTTGGGTCACCTGTCCTGGCTGTTTCTCCTCCCAGTCTTCCAACCACTCCCAACTTCTCTGCAAGTGTGGCAGTCTGACATGCAGAAAAGGCTCTGAGTAACGTCTGCTCAACAATAAAAACCCCTTTTATTTATTTTACTTATTGTGTTATCAACACTGAGTTCAGCACAAATCCAAAACACAGACTCATACTAGTCACTGTAAAAACTGACTCCAGCCAAAACCAGCACTCCAGCCCATTATAAATTGTCCCTGTGTAGTAAGGTGGAAAATGTTCCTGCATTTTTAATTTACAAAACAGCACATGCTTGATTTCCAGATCCGTGATCCTTGTAAAATTTGGTGTTTGCACAATATGAGTGCAGCAGGCGCCTGATTCACAGGAGGCTCTTCCTCTTCCTCCTGCAGAGACTGCCATGAGACAGATAATCCTTGAACATTAAGGATTGTCTAGAAAATTACTCTGAAAGGAATGTTCTGTGTTACACTGACAAAAAATTACATGACAAAAAATTACATGACTTAACCCAATGGTTCAAACTCTAATCCTCTTGCATGTCATCTGCTAAAGTGGCTGAGATCAAGTTGTCTTTAATGTGACAAATGTGTGTGTATATATGTTGTTTCTTTTATTTGTGGGGACAAGAGTTGTCTAGGGGCATATTCACCTTAATTAAGGCAGTGTCTTGTATGAAATATAGAGGGCCAGAGGAATTGAAGCTGGGCATGTAATCAATGAGAAGTACAGCTTGTGAAGGAACAAGTGGAAGAGTCTTCAATAAGTCTCAGTCTGAGAGACGTGAACCTCAGGCCAGTTAGAATATGCTAAGGCAAAGTGCTGATATTAACCCTTTGCAGAATGGAACAGTGTACTGGAATAGCCCTTAAACCAAACCAGAATAAAACAAAACAAAACAAACCAAAACAAAACAAAAAACAAAACACAAAACACAAAAAAACAACAGCCAACAAACAAACAGCCCAATAAACAAACAAAAAATCCCAAAAGAGGACTTACATGGTGCCGAAAATTTTCTTCTTGATGAGATTTTCCCTAGTGCCGAGGCATCCAGTTTTAGTTGCCCTCTGCTGTGAAGTTTGGGCTTGTGGGATGCTGTTGCACTGACACTGCCTTAGGAAACCTTTCCAGGAGTGATGGGACTGACAGATGGGCACTCCAGCTGACCTTAGAGGGATGAATATGATGCACACCCACGCATCACACCCATGGGCATTAGAAAATTGAGTCAACTTTCAAAGACTCCATTAAATAATCAAAAATATTGTAAAATCATCCAGTAATAAGAAAGACCACAGAAGAAGAAGCTTTCAATAAAGATAATTATTACATTCCCAAATGCAATGGTAGATTTTGCTGTTCACAAGGTGATAATTTTTTTGTTTATTCAGGCTTTGTAAAATGCCAATTTGATGATTCCTTGATTTATTGATTCCTTGGTTAATTTCTACTAGCTCATATTTGCACCAAAAAAAAAAATAGTTCTGGAAATTATATAGGTACCACAGCGGTATATATTTTTAACCCTTGTTTTACTGTCAGAATAGTGTTCTGCTCTGGCATACAGCAGAGTTTAAACAGGTCTGTAAGACAAGTTGTTTAAATGCTTTTCTCTGAGCTGGGAGGGAAGTAATTTAGTTGAATTCTTGCAACACACAAGAACTCTTTCAAGTTCAGATTTTTAGTCTGTTAGGTCCTTCTCAAACTTATGATCAGAGATGGTATCATTATTTGCTATAAGAATCTAAATGGGAAAAACAACTATTGCAGAAGGTTTGAAGAATAAAAATACAAGATGGGGAGAGCTAAACAAAGTCAAGTTAGTGGCTGATCTAGGAATATAGTTCTACTACTTCAGTGTCCCTCTGGTGCTCTTTAATAGCATATCTCTGCTGCAGGAAAGTCTCTAACCCTGCATTCTGAACCAGGGAATTCCTCTTAGCTCATGTTTTGTACTCGTCTGCCCCTGCTCTGCTCCTTGACTCACTCCTGGTGTGCTGCTCCGTGTGCTCAGCCGAGGAATGTTGCACTTCCTTTGGGAAGCAAGGGTGCTGCACTGGGTCTGTACAGCCCAGTCTTGGCATTGATTATGTTTATTACTGAATCACACTACACTGCTTGGGAGCCAGGATTTTTTTAAAATCAAAAATGTTTGGAATCTCAAACATAGGGCCCTCTGCCTGCCAGAATGAATGCAGGGGCTGCACTCCAACAGTCCTGGGCAGAATCAAACCTTGCTGTTTCACTTATGCTGTTTATAAAAGCATAAACAAACAAATAGGACCCCAGTGGCACAGCTAGACTCTTCCTTGTCCCAAGGCAAGACCAGCATTCTCATTTGCTTCACTCAGGACTTTTGAAAAGTAGGGATTTGGTTTGATCTACTGATTAAATGCATTTTTTTAAACCAGGGATTTTTACAGTCAATATTTACCAAATGGATAATTGTCATTGTTAATGACCATGGTATCTATCATTAGACATAGAGTCAATGTTGAGGGTGGTGGGGGGTGAGGAGGAGCTGTGCTCAGCTATTGCCCTCTGCAGTTTAACATTCAGCTTCCAACATTAACATGATTTGTTGGACTCCACAATCAAAAATATCATGCCAGTAGCACAGAGCGAAATGGAATTCAGCAGCCAGCACCTCTGCCAATGAAATGAGCACTAAGGAGCTGCTGTGACTTGAGCCAGCAGAGGATGTTGCCAGCAAGTTTTAGCCTGCTTGTTTTTCCAGAAATTGCCACAAAGACACGAGTTTTAACTGGACAGAAAGCCAGCCCAGAGTTCTGTCTGCAGATCATAGTGCTGCAAAGTGGAAGAAGTGGGTCTGCACCAGCGCAGTACAAGCATATCTCTGAGGTGAGCTAGTTGATTACACAAGGGACAGGAACCAGCTGCCAGCAGTCCTGGCTGGAGAAAGCTCCAGGCAGCACTGATGTGTGCCCAGAGGGAAAGTCAAATGTCTGATACCAGGGTGGTGGGGATTAGCATAGCTGTGGCCTAGGGATTGTAACCTGTGAGTCAGCACCTCCTTCTGCATGCTCAGTGAGAGAGTGTCTTGTTATGAGCACTGCTGAGAGACTTCTGTCCTTTCTTTTATGTAAGTGCAAAGTAATCTATCAACTCTATTTAATAAATTCCTACAGGCAGAGGAACGTCTGAGCAATTGTGAATTACAGGTTCTGAGATTTAGTGTTTCAAGTCATTTAGATGACAAACATTACAGAAATGGGGAGCATTTTGAAGCTACAGTTCTCATTGCTTGAGCATAGTTGTGTAAAAATATCAGACAAAAGGCTGAAGAAAGGTAAATTGGATGAAATAAAACCTTTGGGTTTGTATGTGGTGGGATCAGTGGAGCCTGCACCTGCAGCACACAATATCCAGCACACCTGGAAGGCACACGCAGCACTTGGGGGCACGTTATGCCTGGGATTCCAGCAATGAGAGCTCTGCTTTCTTGCTCTTCTGAAGTGAAGCCTCCATCCTTGTGATTTCCAATCCTGCTGCTAGCATGTCTAAGCTATCACATATAACTCGTATCTGGAATTTGGACCAATAAATAGTATCAAATATGCATGTTTACTGTGGAACAACTGTAGGGAGTAGGACTTCAATATGCTCCTGTTGTAGTCTGTAGCAAAAACAAGTCCTTGGCGCAAAATCTTTCTGGTTTAAGAAGTATTTTCATATATGTTTTGTAAAACTACAAGAAACAGCTACTTTTAGCAAGCGAAGTGCTTTTAGTTAAGTATGTGTGTGTGTGGAGCTTGAATTAAGGCTTGTATCAATTTACTGTATTCTAGAGCTGTTCTTGTTGACAGTCATTGTAAAGTCCCATCGTCCTGGCCATACAGTAGTGCCACGAGCACATTACAACCACAATGACCAGCTAACGAGGTGTCAAGGTGATCAGGAGCAGCAGAAGCTTGAACTTGTTTTGAAGAGGGAGTTTGTTTAAGGGAAAATAGCACCGAGAGATTTGCCCACGGAACATAAAATAGCACCTAGAGATTTTAAACCAGGAAAATAAAATAACTTCGGGAAAAGCATCTGGATATTAGGCGGTTATTCAGAGCTCATAGTACACTGTGGTACTGTATGCAGCTCTCTCAGTAGCTAAAATTAGGTGATTATGTAAGGAGACCACAGCATACATCTGAATAGCTACTGTATTGGGTTAATGATGTCACTCATCTTTATTGAATCACTAGGCTATGGCTTGGCCAAGAGGCACCATGAATTCAGCAGCCGTGAAATCATAGCCAGTGGTTAAACTTAAGTGAAGTAAACACAACGGAGGTTTTATGAGGGGAAGCAAAAGCAATTCTCAACCAGAGGTCTTCTGTCAAGAGTCCCAGGTGACATATCTGCCAGCTGTTATTCCCTGTAAATCTTCAGGAAAGACCTTCTTTTGCTTTTAAACTGATGATAATAGAAATGCTATAATGAATCTGCCAGTTTATGATTGGTTTGGAAAGATCACATAAGCTATTGGTCTCAGCATTTTAACTGCTGGCTATGAAATTAGTTATTTTTGCATTGAGGTCCCATCACTGAGACAATCAATGAATGCTGTACTGTGTACATTGTTGACATGTGAAAATAAATGCAGGTATGCTAAAAGTAAAGTGAGAATTAAATTTTATCTATGCATAAAAACATGCCTTAGCTTTCTCACCAGATACAATCCAAATTGATTTTCCTGTCATATTCTTCTTACAGGTGATTTATTTGCTCACCTATGTTAGGTACCGTAGTTAGGTACTGTTTTTCATGTTTAGTAGTGATATATATGCCACACATTTCTCCACATAGTTGTGGAGCCTTTTTTCTGAATAGTTGCCAATTTTATGTCAGCAAAGATTGAGGAGGATATAAAGGTGTAGATGCAGAAACAGGTTGATTTCCTCAAATTCTGTGTGGCCCTGATCTGTGTTGTTTCTCTTTGTGATGGCACTGATGCCTTCATCTGGAACATGCCTGTTAAGATGAGCTTTGGAACTGTCTCCTAGAGTTTGGCCGTGAGTTTTTCACTTCCAGTGGTCTTGAGTGCTGGTATCACAAGCTCTGGCATGCAAACTCTCTGCAAGGAAGAAACCTGGCAGGAAATGAAGGCCTGTTTATTTCTCAGGAGGTGCCCAGGCCTGCAGAATCACAGGGCTTTAAAGTGCCAGAAGCAGTTATTTTGGGGATAGCTTGGTGATGAGCAGTGGTCAGGCACTGATGGTGGCCACAGTCTGCAGCCCTGGCAGTACAACTGTGCCTGCCCATGCTGTACCTGGCAAGAGCTCTGCTTTCCCAGACCAGAAAGCAAAGGCTGCATTTGGAAACTTTTTCTTTTCCTATATGTCTGCTCTACTCTTTGAAGTAGCAATTCCCACGCATTTCCTGTCAGGGCCCTCCAGGCCCCCAAACTCATTTTTTACTCTGTTTTTTTTTTAACCCAGAAAGCTGCCTGCTTTGGGAAAGTTTGCCTGGGATTGCACTGTACCCATTTGTTTGCAATGAATGAGCAGCATTTTTCATTTTTGCTGAATTATTGTTGCCAGATACCATGTGTACACATGTTCCTGGCCATCTTGCAGGGAGAGCTGGCAAATCTGCAAAGCTGATGTGAACTGCTCCAGCAACTGAAATGGCTCCTCTCAGCCAGACCCCTGCCAAGGTCGGGAAACACACATGCTTTGCTCTCTGTGAGATCTGAAAAAGAAGGCTTTCTTCAGCTGGGTGGAAATAGTGGTACTGCAGCCCAGCTTCCCAGGTCCAAGCACCTTTCTGATTTCTCCCTGCATTCTCATTCATCCTGCTTGCTGAGCACTTTTGGCAACACGGGACATGAGACTAAAATTGTGTTACTTAATGCAGTCTTGGGACTATCTCTTACAGGGATTCTTTTTTTCTTCTAAAGCTAATGATGTGAGGGCTGCTGCTATCTTCCATTGCCTTCATTTGGAGGGTTTTGTAGTGGTGAGTTATCAAAAAGGAGCAGCTTTTTTTGGCTTTTAGTTTCATCATGTCCCGTAAAGCGTGTGTGTTTGCCCTGATTAGCATCCCATTGTCTGGCTGATTGTGGGACTTGTCAGGATGGACACGACATACTCGCAGACCAGTGCTGGAAATGAAGTGCCAGGAGTTGGTAGCTAAGGATTTCTTTCAAAACCTGGTGGGATATTTTGTCCCAGCTATGCCAGAGCACTTTGTTGTACTGCCTGATGAGCTGTGTGGGGTCCATGAAGAGGTGGGCTGAGCTCCCTTTGTGGCTTGCTGTAGGAAGCGTTGGCTGAACGGATGAGTTGTCACAAAAGGTTTCCGTTTTGCTGAGCTGACTTCTTCTGGTGAATCTGCTGAGCTTGAAAAAGCCTAGGAAAAACAGTCAGTCTTTACTGTTCTTCTTAAAATATTTGTATGTGGAGATGCATAAAAGCCCAAGAAGCAGAGTATTTGCTTTTTTCCTCTTGATAAACAGTTATCCATGTGAAACCATGTAAATATAAATGATGTTGGTAACCACTGAAGCAGCATCACTCTCCTTGGTCCTTATGTGCTATTCCTTGGATATGACTCAGAGGACTTGCTTTAACTTTGTCTGCCCTGAAGGGTTCAGTCAGTTGGACTACATGATCCTCTTATGCCCCTTCCAACAGAAAACACTATTCTATTCTGTTCTGTTCTATTCTATTCTATTCTATTCTATTCAGTCAGTTGGACTACATGAACCTCTTATGCCCCTTCCAACAGAAAACACCTATTCTATTCTATTCTGTTCTATTCTATTCTATTCTAGTCTAGTCTAGTCTAGTCTAGTCTAGTCTTTTTATGTACAGAGCCCCACAGCATCAGTAAATCCTGTGCACAGTGGAGGCCAGTACACATTTGCACAGCACCAGTTGGCAGTGCCATGCCACTGGTGGTGCTCTGTCGGGTGTGAATGTGGACAAATGTTTGTATTTCTGCACTGCATTGGCCTTGTTGCCCTTGGTTACAGTGTCTGTGCTCAGGGAGGGTGGCAGAGCTCAGTGCCATGGACCACAGCAGATGCAGCTTCTGAGTTTGTGGCACTGAGCAGTGGGACCTTCCAAAGGAAGGCAGAAGCACTACACTGAGTTTTCAGTGCTGCTTGTGTTTTCTTGGATGGGGATGGATATAAAGATCAAGACATCAGCTGGACTATTTCTAGTGTGTGAGAAATTATTGAGCCAAAGCACTAAAAAGTGAAAAAGAGGCTCTGCTGTAAAAATATGTTATTTCTTGGGAAAAAAAAAAGGGAAAAACCAGCTATAAATGTCATCAACAGGCTAAAGAAAAGGCAATAGTACCAAATGATGAGTGGGACTAGGAGAATGTGTGTTACAGAAAGCATATAAGGAACAACTCTTGACAGTCTGAGAAGAGCTGACAATAAAACACATGATTTAATGAGCGCCAGAGAGTAGACTCAGCCATAAAACCATACATTTAATGTCTGTCCTATTTACTGAGTTATAACGTTGGAAGAGGTGCATAAACGTGAATAAGTCCATGTGGGATTGCCCCTTTTTTAAAGCAACGCTTTATCATAATTACTTTAAAGTCTTCACACAGAGTAATTTTAAAGTACACTTTTGAGTTTGGAGTTATCAAAGACGATAGGGGAGATCTGTGCTTTATCATGAGACAGGTTAAACCAGCACATTAAACTTTTAATTAACTTCCTTGTCCTAAATATAAAAACACTGTCGTGGCCTTGACTCTGGACACTTATGTTTTTAATTTGTCCTTCAGAGAATGACAAAACAATTTTAGGCTGTGCAATATTTCACCTTCTGCTAAAGGGCATGTGATGTAGGGGAATGTCACGCCATGTCACCCATGTCACGCAAGAAAAATCTGTGAGATCTTTTTACATGAAATATGCCAATATCACATTTACTCTAAAAGAACAGACAAAAATGTAAAGCTATTTAAACAAATCTTCCCAGAGTGACTATCCTAAGGAGATGACATGAAAGAGAGTTGCTTCACTAGTTCCTACCAGCATGTAATGCACTCTCACTCACAGTCAAATACAAACACGGTCTACTGCTGAGCTTTACCTGCATTGTCCTGTACCAGTCACTGGCTGCTGACACAAGGAAATCAGCCTAAGGTGTTACCAAGCCTTTCTTAATGTATTAGCAGAAAAATTTCCAAGAGAGCTGTTGATTCTGGAGAACATTTTTAAGTATTCCAAATTTTGTTTTGCCAGTTGTCAGAATCAGAAAGGGAGGTTTCCGTACTCCTTGCAAAAATGTCTCATTATCACTGACTTGCTCTGGCTTTTAAAATGAGATTCACATTTGTAGCTGAAATGAAACCAGATATCCTTGACAGGAAAACATGTGCTGTAAGCAGAATTTGATGTCCTAGATAAACACAAAAAAAATCTGCTTCAGGGTTTTTTTCAGCTCCTCCCAAACGGCCCCTTGGACTGGTTTCATTTTTCCCTTTTGGTAGGCACCCTGTCCATGTGCGAGCCATAGCAACTTTCCTTTTTGGATACATTTTTGCATTTACCCTCTTGTCCCCTGGCATAGCAGAAACCCTGTCCCATGGATGGTCTCAGTGTGGGGCAGGGTGGCATGTGCCACGTTGTCCCTGAACCCCTTGTGTGCACAGCGCCTGGTCACTGCACACTATGCTTTCACCTCAGTATCAAAACCCCTTATTTTGGCTGGCACTTCATACCTTGCATAGACCAACACAACTGGAGTTAGTCAGGTTCAGACCTGATAGTTGGCAAAAAGTTCTGTGTTAAATAAAGGGGATTCCCAAATGGATGTAACGTGTTGCCTCTGGAGTCATGTTTCTAATGAGTTGCTCGCCTAGCACCTGAAAGGAATTTTTGGAAACAGAATGGAAAACAGAAAAGAAAATATTGATGTGCCTCTGTGGAAATCTAGGGTTTGCTCCTGCACAGCATCCTGAAGGCAGCATCTTATTCCCTGTGGTCCAGATGGAAGAGAGAGAAAAGACACGGGTGGTGAGAGACATGCAGGTTCCTCAGGCTGGACAGATCCATGTGGAGTGCAAAGGTGGCAGCTCATTGGGACACCAAATGGGTAGGAAACTGATGAAAGGGAGTTTCAGTGCCAGCAGAGAAGCTCTTGCTTACATTGCACAGAATTAAGTTGCCCCAGAGTGCAGGGGAGCTCTACTTCACATTGGGCAAGTTCTCAGCAAGACAGAACTGCCAAGGGTTGTTAGACACCAATAAAACATATGGCTCTGAGTGTTCTGAACTGTGATCTCTTGGGTCTGGGATGGAATTCTTATGGAAAATACCACTCCCAGTTTGCTTTTTTATTCTGCTCCTTTCTTTCCCAGCTGAGGGCCACTGTAAGAAATGGGGTGCTGAGAGATCTTCATCCAACCCTGACTGTACAGCCACTTTCACCCTCAGAAAACCTGCCTAGTCCTGTGCAAAAAAAGAGAAAAGAATCTCTGTATCTTTCAAAATACAGTAATTCAAAATTAATCTCTAAGCTGTGAGTTTTATAAAGAAAAATTTTCATCTTCAGATAGAAACTTCTGTTTGAAATAATACTGAATGTTAAAAAGAAGTGCCTGTTGACCCTGTTTGGATCAGAGGAAAATGATATTAACCTGGAACAAGAATTATGGGACATGTTTACAGCATGTGTGAAGCCAGAGATTAATGTGTGAGTCATGAGGCTGTCCAGGAAGAGAAAACTGTGGGTGAGTGCCAGTGGGAAAAAACCTGAGGAGTTAGCAACATGATTAGAGCAGAGTGAAATTTGTTAAAGCTCTGGAAATCTGAAAACACATGAAGATGTTTGGGGGGCTGGAGCACCACTCCTTTGAGGACAGGCTGAGACCATTGGGGTTGATCAGCCTGGAGAAGAGGAGGCTTCAGGGAGATCTTATAGCAGTCTTCCTGTAACTAAAGGCTTACAGGAAAGCTGAAGAAGGACTTTTTATGGTTGCATGTAGTGATAGAAAAAGGTGGAAGGACTTAAAACTGAAATATGGTAGACTTAGGTTGGATATTAGGGAATTCTTAATTGTGGCGGTGGTGAGGCACTGAAACAGACTATCCAGGGAAACAGGGGATGTCCCATTCTGGTGTGTGCTCAAGAGCAGATTGGGTGGGGCTCTGAGCAGCCTGGTGGAGTGGGAGGTGTCCTTGCCTGTGGCAGAAGGGTTGAAATGAGGTCACTTTCAAGGTCGCTTCCAACCCAAACGATTCTATGTTTCTATGGAACAGAAATAGGAGTAGGGGGATTGTACAAGGATACAGTTTTTCTATTTGTATGTGAATATTGCTAAGAAAGTAACCAGCTTTGATGTGCTTTTTCAGACTCCTATGAAGCTGGAGTAACTCCACAACAGTCAAAGGAGTAGTGCTGGTGAGGATGTTCCTGGCTTTAGTCCTGCCAGGACCACCTAGGGATAATGTCTGCAAGTCTGGGCCAGAGATTAATGTTTGTGCCTTTCCTAAGGTGACAGAGAAAGAAGCTTTCCTCATCAAGTGTGCCAGCAGACAGAAAAACAAAGGTTTTGGGCAGAGGGAGAAACCTGCACATGTGGTAGAGCTCAATTGCTGTCAAAAAGCTGAAGTTGCAGACCAAACATCAGCTCTTTGGATAATTACAGCAGCCCTCTTCAGCCTTCAAAAGCCCATTGTTTTTTCTTCATTTCACTTCATTTGTGAGTGAACATTTTGGGGAAAAGTGAATAAAATGCTGCAGTTTCAGCAGTGAAAGAAACAATGGCAAGTGAAGACATCTCAGTGTTGACCTTGAGTACTGGAGCTCAGTGCCTGACAAAGGAAACTTCCCTGCAGACCTGAGCACCATGTTTCCCTCACTGGCTTCTGCTGCAACTTGTCTGAAAGCATTAGGATTTATGCTGCTGGAATATATGGTTTATTTAGCTATTCTTACTGACCCATGAATATACCTACTGACCATGAATATACCTACTGTATAATTTATTGGAATGTTAGTAGTTCAGTCCTGTGATGTTTGTGATAAAAAAATCTTCACTTTGAGCCAGTGGGAAATTTTGTCAGGGTGAGGAGTGCAGGCCTGGCCTCTGCTTTGCCTTTTTTCTTTTCCATTGCAACACAATTAACCTTTTCATTAGAAGAGCTCTGTTCCAAATAAGCAAACTTCTCAATGTGTATTACTGAGCCATTTCAAGTTGTCTCTTGCTTTGAAACAAAACATCTTTGTTCCAGCCGTGCATGACATTTGAAGACCTATTTATACAATGTGTCAGCTCCATTTGTTTCCTTCATCCTGATATTTTCCTCTGTATTTTTAGTTAGCTATCCAGATTGCAAGGAACGAGGTTGCTTCTGGTTTCCTCCTGTGCTTCTCCAGGCTGAGGCACTGGCTGCCTTTGTCTTTCTCCACTTTTGTGGGTAGAGGTGAAACAACCCAAAATCAGACACAGTTCTGCCTACTTCATCCTCTTTGTACTGAGACCAGCAGCACCAGGCTGCTGTGGGATGGACAGATGGCAGAAGGACCTGCTGTTATGACAGTTTCTCTCCTGATGTCCTGCTGATGGGAAGCACACGGCTGCAATCCCTTCTGCTGGAGGGGTCTCACTGAGGGACAGACTTCCAAGCTGCATCAGTAAATAAGCCCTCCTTGCAAAATACCTGCCTTTTCCTTAGACAGTCATAGTTTGTCCTAAGTCTCTAGCCAGTCATTCTTGTTTGGCAGCACTATGCTAACCAATCCAAGAAAATTCAACACAAAATTGAAAAAGAAAAAAAAAATCAAGATATTGGGTAATAAAGCTTTTACCATCCTGATCTTCAGTAAGTGTAAATAGTTATGGTGCTTGCCTCACCCTCTCCCTTTAAAAATTTCTATCTATCTTGGGACATATCTTACCTTCCAGAAGGGATCCAGGGTAGTGCTGTGCCTGCTGCTCAAGCAGCAACATAATGTCTAGCCCCAGTACTGGCACTTCCTTGTAACAAATGAAAATCTAAGTCCTTTTTAAAAATCTTTTGCACAAACTGCCAGCTGAAGGTTTCAAACTGCTTTAACACATACAGCATGCCAGGAAACCACGGCAAGCCTCACTTTAACCAGAAAATGAGCCTGCAGGTGCCAGCCCAGCGGTGGTAAGCCTGTAGCAGCAGTAGCAGAGCCTCTTTTGCTCTCTCCAATATTGCTGTCACCAGGAAAGCTGGTGAAGAAGGGTGAAACAGCTCCATGCAAGCAACAGTGCTCCTACCAGCTGCTTCATGGACAGCCACTCAGAGCCTGATAAGACCAAGTAAGGCATCTGCACTGACCTTCTGCTCCCATCCCTGTAATAGCAGACAGAAGGGCTGTAAGAACAGAGATTAAACTTTGGAGCACCTCACAGCTGTGTTTGACACAGACACTCCCTCCAGCTCTTGGGAAAGGTGCCAGGAAATCACGGCAAGCCTCACTTAACCAGAAAATGAGCCCGCAGGTGCCAGCCCAGCGGTGGTAAGCCTGTAGCAGCAGTAGCAGAGCCTCTTTTGCTCTCTCCAATATTGCTGTCACCAGGAAAGCTGGTGAAGAAGGGTGAAACAGCTCCATGCAAGCAACAGTGCTCCTACCAGCTGCTTCATGGACAGCCACTCAGAGCCTGATAAGACCAAGTAAGGCATCTGCACTGACCTTCTGCTCCCATCCCTGTAATAGCAGACAGAAGGGCTGTAAGAACAGAGATTAAACTTTGGAGCACCTCACAGCTGTGTTTGACACAGACACTCCCTCCAGCTCTTGGGAAAGTGCACAATCTCCTCTGAATGTGGAACTGCAGGTCATTCCATGCCAAACACTTAATGTGTCCAGCTTTTGCATGTGATGGATGGGCTTCTGCTGCAAGAACTGGAGGCAGTGGCATGTGAGGAGGAATGCCTTCGACACTGTGTGCTCCAAAAGCTGGGCTTGCAAGTTGTGCTGTGCATTCCAGCAGCTGGGCTAGGGCTGCGTGCATGGTCCCCGCCAGCACAAATGAAACCAAGGCATCCATATGCTGTGCATTAGGAGTGTTTGATCTCCTGCACTCTGGCTCGCTGTCAGACGCTCCCTCTTCCTCTCTGCAGCAGTACAGAGTGCGGTGTTGAAACCTGCAAGTCTGCGTGTGTTTGTGGGCTCTGTGATGGGAACTGCAAAGCTTAACACGAAACAGTTGAGAAAATGTTGCTGGCCACCGCCACAAAACCTGTCCTCATCTGTTCCCTAATCATGGTGGAAAAGAAAATTCCTTGAGTTTTACTTTCCTGCTTAAAGATGAAAAACAAGAACTGACAACGTAGATGGAATTTAGTCCAATTCACGTGACACCTGGATTAGCAAAGCAAAATGCAATCTCCTCCGAGTGCAGGAACTGTGGTCATGAAGAGCCAAGGCCACATGGACAAGGGACAGCTTCAGTAACCCGAGGCTTGAAGCCTGCCCCTGTGTAGCTTACTGTCACTGTTCACCATACATTTTCAAGTCAGTTATTGCAGTGACTCAGTTAGGTTTCACTAAGAAGCTACAGACACCTGTGATCCACATTAAAGGTGTTGGTGAGATAGGAGAGGAAGGCTCCACTTCATGGATGATTTTCTGTCCCTGCAGCATTGTTTCATGCAGATTGGGAAACTGAGCAACACTGTAGCTTGGAAACTATATGATGGGGAAGCACTAACAACAACCATGTAACAATAGAAATGAATTTTATTTCGTAAAAAGTTATAAAATGAATATTGTACAAAAATAAAGTCTGTAGAGAACTTTGGTTGATTAACACAAATGACTGAGACATATAATTGCAGGTGAAGTAAAAAAATCCAGAGAAGCGCACTCCTGTCTTCAGTAAGGTCTAAAAACTAAAAAAAAAAACCAACCAAAAACCTAAAAAAAAAAAATCACAAACTTTACCCTTTTGTATTTTGAACACAGAGATTTGCTTTGGTTGCAGCCTCTTCAAGCTGCACAGAAAATGCTTTGAGGCAAGTTTTCACCAGCTGGGGCAAGAGAAGCGCAGCTGTGAGTGCTGTCGCCGATCAGCGCGGCTGCGCCCGTGCCCGGCGGGCGTCAGGGCCACGAGGTGCCAGCGTGGCGGTGTCACCACCCTGAGCAGCACGGAGGGCCCCGTGGCAGTGTGACAGCACACCCTGCGGCTGGTTCTCCAGGCCTATCCCCCCTCCGCCCAGGAAAGCGGCGGAAGTCGGGGATGAATTACGTGCCATACACCTGGTACCCCTCTCTATGCCTGTTCTGGACTTTTTTGACCTCTAGACCCTTCTTCAGTGGTGCCCCAAGGGGCCCAGGGCAAAATGAGTATGGAGAGCCATTACATGCATGAGATAAAAGGTTAGACCATGGTTTTCAATAAGGATTTTTTTTTCATGTTGCTTTTGTGGGAGTTGATGCTTCACTGGCTGTCAGGTATGTCTAGTGACCTGCACTCCTGCTCTTTTGGGAAAAATGTCTCCAGAATGAGAGCTTGTGTTAGCAGTCACGTACGAACACCTTTGCTGTACAACCTCCCTCCTCCTAAGGAAACTTGGGCTGTTCTGCTGCATGGGTATGATCCTGTAATGTTTCAGCAAATTACACAAAACACTCTGGTTATTTAACACAACTGTTTACTTGCAGGCTATATTAAATCCAGGGCTAACTAGTAAGAGGGATTTAACCTCTTCTATACGGAAGTATGGAAGGAAAAGCTTAAATAAATATAACTAGAAATTATAAGGCTAAATGTGATTATTTTCCATTTGTCAATAGTTATATGAGGTCAGTTGGCATAAAGTGTGAGAAAAAAAATGTGGCTACATTTAAAATATGACTAAAATTAGTTTTTCTAACAAATTGCTAATGTTGAGCCAAGTCCTGCGACCCTCACTCATCCAGAGCCATTGCTGCTCCTGCACATGCATGACTGCATTAGTTTTCCAAAGGCTTAGTGATAGGAATAAGGGCTGCAGGCTTCAGCACTACCTTTTGTGAACATAATCAAGATTTTGTTTAAAAGAAAAAAAGGTAAAGTAAGTGATTTTTTGCATTCAAGTTAACACCTTAAATCAAAAGCATGGACCGTTGTTCCCAACGTCTTTGTCTCTCTATATCCCCAAGTGCCATCTACTTTGGCACCTTTGAAAGACACTTTAATAAATAAGGAGACTCATTACTGAACTGTAATAAATAAAAATAACTTAATCTCAATAAATATCTTCTGTATACTTATGCTCTGAAGGGATGCATTGCATCAAGTAGTCTCTCTCAATCACAATGACCAAACAGAAATGTAGTTATGCAAGTGACGTTAGTCCTTTGTAAACCTAAAGAAATGCATTTTGTGTAGGCTGGGCTTGTTATTTCTCTTACTATATACTAGGAAGAAGTGCTTAAAAACTCAACTTGTTTTCACAGGTAGCAGAAGAACAAAATCCTGCACTCATTTTGAAGAAACACAATATGGAAATAACCAAACTTAGCCAGTAAGCGGAACTGTTTTGCTTCATAAAGAACTTGAAGAACTGGTCATTTTGATATTTGCCCAATATCATCTTACTTACAAGGGTAATCTTATAGCTTAGGAGTTGTCCTAAGCACTCAGGAACTGCCCTCCAGTGAGCAGTAACACAATGTGTCTTTCAGTAGAGCTGAGGGCACAGGGGATTAGTAAGGGACTCCTAAGCTACTTCTTAGCTAAGCTTCTTGGTATAACTGGTATATCATGGCAAAACTACAACACAGCGTGGTATGGCAGGGTTGTGTTTTTAAGCACGTTCCTCGTGGATTGAGTCTCACTGATGGTGGACTGAGTCAAACAGGAAAGGTAGCGTGCACATCATCCATCCATCGTCATCTCCACCTGAGCTTTTGTCTAAATCCCCATAGGACGCCAGAAGTCTCCATCCTTCTACTCTGCCGCATGCCTCCTTATCCCCAGGCTCTCATGGCTCCTTTAGTCTGTGTTCTTGGTCCGTTTTCCTCCACTTGGAGCAGACACTTCCCTGGGAACCTTGGTCCCTCTCTTTGCAGCATAGCAGGAATGGAGAACTGGTGCTGCCTCGACATGCAGCTGTCAGACGCATCCACACCTTTTCGCGGAATGTTTTTTCAGTATGTGGTAAACCAGGTTATCATCCAAAAAGGACAGGTCATCATCAAAGGCTGTGGGTCTGCAACAGGCTTGCCTCACTTTGTCAGTGACCAGTTTTTTCTTTCTGGTTAAGTTTTTTAAAATTTTGTCATAGGTGGTCTCAGCTGCATCACAAGATCCACTGCAATACCGGAAAATTAGCTCTTCTTTGGTTTCATATCCCAAATCCAGGTCGGTCACATTTAAATGTATTTCTGTTAAGACACATCCTCGATTTTTGCCCTTTTGATTCCTCCTTCCTTTTTTGTTGGAATTCTCTATGTTTGTGGCTGCATTTTGACGGTTTCTCTCCCGCCTAGAAAAAATCGGAGTCTGTTTATCTGGTGACCTCCTCAGTCTTTTAATAGTGGCTTGAATAAAGTCCACTACCTCATTAAACTGATCTGGATAATCCTCTGGCATATTAGCTGTTCGGGAAAGAGACAAAAGGCTTTGTCACACATCAGTTATCATGAAGTTTGTCCATTCACAACTCAAAAATATTATGCACATGCAAGCACTTCTACCCATCACTTCAGAACACATGCCCAGGACACTCAGAAATCAAGGAGAATTTGGAATGGTTTAGGTCATCACAGAAACTCATTTGGGGAAAGATAAATGAGAAGTATTTGTATTTCTGTGTGTGTCTGCTGATGCTTGGTAGCGTTTCAGCACATCTTTTAATACTGAATGAGCCCTGTGGAAATGGAGGGAAAGAAAAACACATCATGGCATGAAAATTAGTTAAGAGGTAGATGAAGCCACTGTAAAGAGGTTATACAGACTCTTCCCAGCAAAGTAGCAACAGGAAGAAATTTCTTTAAAGCAATTTTTTGATCATAGTTGTTAATTATTTTCTTTTCACACCAGCAGCAGTTAGTATTGCTAAAGCCACCTGTCAATGAGGTTTTTGGGCATGACAGAAGGAGGATTTCCTGGGGTACCAGACTGCAATATTATTCCTGGATGAATGCCTGGGTTTTTACTGCTTCTAGGGAATAATTATTTTCATAGCTTTTGAAAAATTTCTCACGTAAGTGTTTTGTATCATAAGATGTTGATCACACTGAGTAGAAATAGGTCAGAATAGACATACTATGGTAATTTTTTAGGGAAATACTATGAATGCATTTTTCTTTTATGAAAATTTAATTTTCATTCTAATTTATTTATCATTCGGTATATAATTGATGAATTATTTAAGTAAATTGCACAATGAAGTCAATGAAATGTTTTGATACTAGCAGAATGAACCTCTTCAAGAAGGGTGAAATTAAATGTGTTCTGAAATGGTTCTAAATTTTCCCATTACATAATGATTTGGGAAAAAAAAAATGCATTTTGAGATCCTTAATCTTCCCATGGACTAAAACCCTCAAAATTAGCTGCTTTAGTGAATGCAGAGAACTAACGAAGGGTCAGGCTCTCTGGACCCTGTGTGTGGATGCCCTTACATTGCATTATTAATGACTGTGTCTTAAACTATATTGCAATATTGAGATTTTTTTCATATTAATTGCCTCAAAAATTAAGACTTCTTCCTTTCCAGTAAGTCCTAAGAGAATGCTGCTTTCTGTATTTAACTCCTAAAACCCAACACATAACAGACCGTGTCACACCGGTCCTGCATATACGGGAATATCCTTCTCCAATTCTCCTACAAATACTGCAGGAACACCAAACATTGGGAGAGGCATTATCCATTGCAGTGCACTTGGTCAGGAGCTGGTACCTACACAAAGGCTCCTACTCAGTGAGGTGCTAAGACTGGAATTGCTCCTTAGGCAAAAGCTCAGCACCACATTTCCCTAATGAGTGTGGTCAGACAGGAATCCCAGTGGGTGACCAGGCAGCACAGACACCCAGATCAAACAGGGTAGCATGGACTCTGTTAACAGGAGGCAAAGGCATGAGGCTGCCCCCACTACCCAGCAAAAGTGCATCCTCATATCCTCAGTAGAAGCACCAAATACAGAGGAGATGGGGGGCAGCAGAATCCTAACTCTGCCGGTGCAAAAACCTGCTGAAACAGAGACAGGAATCAGGAATAGGGACTGCTGCCTGAAGTAGCCACATCTTAGAGGTCTCTATCCATCAATAGTGAGGGATCAGACATATATGTTTCTGATGGATGGATCCAGCAAAATAGTTTAGACTGGTAAAAGAGTAATGGAGGCTGGAAACCTTGTACCTCCACATAATGAGGGTGATACAAGGCCAAAAGGGTGCTATAAATTGTAGAGTTTGGAACTGAAAAAAGTGAATTACACTTTGTTTTAACCATGCTAAAAACAACAATCCCAGAGAGCAGTGTTCATGTTCAAAGGCATGAAGGAGGGATGGCTGCTATCTATTGCTATCTATACAGCTAGGTGGAACCTGAACAAGGCAGGACCCAGCCCCATATCCCTGCAACACCAGTGGTAAATACACTTTTCTTGCACTCCTCTAGCTCTGTAGCAGGTACCAAAATACACACTGTGAGCCATACCTACTGGAGAGGGGATGCTTGGATGGAAGTGTCCACTAGATGCACCAACCAGCTCCTTTGCAGAACAGGCTGGTCTGCCTGCTCTGTACAAGTACTGCCCAACCCAGCAAGAACCAGAATCCAGGCTATAGGTGGGCTGTGTTCCTTTAAAGCAACAAGGGCTAGACATCTTTCTAGACTCAGTTAAAAAAGATGACCCGCATGGAGCTCACACAACCCCAATTGCTGAAGCACAAATTTGTCCCTGACACAGATACAGATGGAAAGTAGCTGGCAGAAGGCACTTGTTGCTCAGGACTCAGTAGTTTATAGATTTCCTGCACAGAAACTAGTTTTCTTAGTCTATAACCAAATTAGAGAAGGATGTAGCCCTGAGGATTTGACTCTAGAAGTGCCCTTCTCCACTCTGAACTTCAAATGCCCTCCTCTCATACCACTGTGACTACCCCAGCCCACACCTCTTTCATGTATTCCCAGCACACACCAACAGTATGATGCAACGAGGCCTTGGCTATGGAGAGTGAAATGCAACGGTAAGGAAACATACGAGGGCTTAACAAAATCAATGCTCAACCATCAGGAACGGGACAAGAGACAGCTACAGGGAAAGCCAACCTTTAAGTAGAGATTATTGTTTGCAAACTTCAGCCTTATACTTATCTCAAGCCTGGCACACCGCCCGTGCGGTAAGATTTCCCTCTCCTAAGAAGGGAAGAACAAAACTCTGGATTAACTGAAGATTAATCTTCACATCACTTTTAAATGGCTTGCAACTAAGGGGCAAAAATATCACATACCCCTGTGAGAGTGCACTCCTATAGACAGGAGTGTACTTTGGCTAAATACCAATCAGACAGCTGCAGGGTTCGAGCAGTGTTCTGCCAGCTATATCCTGGAGGGTAGTAGATAGGAGGAGGGCAGACCCATGTGGTGGACTTTGTTCCTGCTAAAAGTGCACATTGAGATCCGTCCTGGTTCATGTGTGATTCCTACCCCGGCTGCACCAAGGGAGGTAATGCCACTGAGAGATTTCTGCAGTGTGGATGGCCTGTGATATTTCAGTTTGAGGAAACTAAATGCCACTAAAGAGCCCCATGCAATGCTGGTGATGCAGACATGCACTGTCAACCCTGCAGAAGGTGCAAGCAGTAGAGGAAAAAGTAGATCAAATAATCAAACCAACAGCGTTCAACTAGGGAAGTCCTACCTATACACACAGACAAGCTGCACCCAGAAAATGGGGTCATTGGCAGCATGACTGGTCCTGCTAATGTCATTAAGGCTCTAACATGAACTGTGCAAGAAGTGTTCCAAGTGTCTAACGGAGCTGAGGATCCCTGCTCTGCTCATGCCCTCCTGCAACACCAGGATATATTTTGGAGACTCACTGGGAGGAATGCCAGTACTATTAGTAAGATGAATTCCAATTTCCTGCCTCCAGTGTGGACCTTCTCTTCAGCCCAGGGAACTGGAAACTATCCCATGTAGGTATCCAAATCTACCAGTAAGACTCCTGCAGTGACCCCCAATACTTGGAGATTACTTCACTGGAGGAGACAAGAGGCTTGTGGGTGATAATAGGAAACTGGTGGAAATGTAGGCACAGAGCTCCCCTTGAGAAAATGTGCAGATCTTCTTGATCCTGGTCACTGTCTGCCCACCTAAACTACATGTGCTGGAACAGACTATGTGGGTACATCAAACCAACACAGCGGCAGCTGCATTACTGGGCTACTCAGTGAGCCCTTGCAAGTTTCTGTAAGCAGCACTCTCCTCTGGCTGTGGAGCCCCAAACTGGTTGTGAGCAATGCAGCAATGTTCTTTTGGCAGCTTCCAAGGCACAACCAAGGTACCCCAGGCTTGCTTCCATAATTTAGCAGTCTTAGCAACAGCTCCAATCCCTGCAGTCAGCTAATTTTCTACTGCTTAATAAATCAGTCGTCAGTGTGACTACAATAAATCACTAGGAATGGGTCACAGGGGTCTGGAAGAAAGATTGACAACCAGGAGTGAAGGGAGACTTGTCTGAGACCCTGTGCTGAGGTGCCAGTCATGACTCCATAGGGATATTCAGCTTTCCAACAAGCATGGATGTGAAGACCTAGAGTGTGGAGACCTAGAGCCTGAAACAAAACACTGTGAAAAACTGCTGAAATAGGACACAGAGCAATGGAAACAATGCTGCAGTGGAAACACCAGCACTGACACCAGGCATGATGGGTTGAAACCACAGGTAAATGCTGAGGAAGATACCACCAGACATCACCCATGAATAAGCAATAACCTCTATGACTAAACTCCTTAAAAGGCTAATAGACAGAAGGGAAGGTGGAGAACACTGACTGCAGGATGTCCCCATCCTGATGGGCACTTGGTAGATGTGCTCCAGGGATGCTGACACCTCTCTGCACCACAGACGTCACACGCTGGGCACTTGTTTGGTCTCTGCACTGTTTTAAATTCTGCTGGGGGCAGTGGGGGTGCTGAGTGGAGCTGTGGCCAGGGAACATCAGCGCACTCATAGGGGCTGCCTTAGCCTGTGGACATGGTTTGTAAGCTGAATAAAGCTGTTTGATAGAAGGGTACTTTTTTACCCTTCTGTCTGCAACATTGTTTAGAGTCTCACAGCGTCTTTGCTTCTCTCACACTGCACGGACTGTGCTGACTTGATTGTGCAGCAGACAGAGTTTGCTGAGGGGATTTCACACCCCTGCAAGGAGCAGATACACATTTTGCATGTGTGTGTATGTGTGCTCTATTTACACATATGCACACACAAATATAACTAATTATACACACACACATACACACATTTTTTTCAAAACAAACTACTTTACTGACAACACTTGCCTTCTGCTGGAAAAGCTGAGAGAACAAACACATGACAGATGCCTGTCATGTTGTGCAATGTGCCAACAGAAAATGCTGGGATAATGGCATTAAAGCAGCAAATATCTCTGAGGAGCAGTCCCCGGTATCAAGCTCCAGGGTGTGAAGGAAGTAGAATTTAAAAACTGAAAGCAATCCAGGAGAGGACAGGGCAGGATGGAACAGGAGAGAATAGGATAGGGTAGGAGAGGATAGGATGGGATGGGATAGGAGAGGAGAGGAGAGGAGAGGAGAGGAGAGGAGAGGAGAGGAGAGGAGAGGAGAGGAGAGGAGAGGAGAGGAGAGGAGAGGAGAGGAGAGGAGAGGAGAGGAGAGGATAGGATAGGATAGTCGGAGCAGCACATGCTCAATACAGGTTTGCAAAGGTCTTGCACATGTGATACATCTCAAAACACGTGTTTCCCAAAGGAAAGGAACATATGTCCTTCAAAAGTAAAAGCCTCAGGGAACACGGGGTGTCTGTATGTCTTGCTCAGAGTGTGGGAGAAAGGCTCACTGACCCCACTGTCTGGGTGTGATGGGCTGGGCCCCACCACTTGAACTGTGGTGCCACAGACTGGTGTGAAGTCATGAGGTTTTGTTTGGGTTTTATGTCACAATTCTCAAAGCTGTTTCCTGACTGTCCAGCTCCCTGAGGAAGTCCCTTGGAGGCAGTCTGTGTGTGGGCACGTGCAGGCGTTTGTGCACCACCTCTGCCTGGTGTGCCTGCAGCAGGAGCCTGGGGAGGCAGCAGGGCTTGTGGGAACTGCATCCACCACGTGTGTCATGCTGTGCTCAGCTCACTCTCCTGCAGCTCCTTTCCATGCTCCCTCTTTCACCACCGTGCCACCCAGGCAGGAACAGGCAGAGCCTTTTCCTGTGGTTGCAACAAGAGTACAAGTTTGTTTTCCAGGGTCAGAGAACCAAGACTGTTGGGTATTGGTGACAGTCCATGTGCCACCGTGCCTCTGAGCACCTTCTCAGTATCCCTTGTCCAGCTGAACAAGGGCTCTTGATCTCTGAAGATTTTTTCACATAACCAGAAAAATGAATAAAAAAGCAAAGAAAGAAAGAAAGAATGAAATGTCACAAGACATACAAATAGGAATCTAGCAGAGTGATCAGGCTTGGGGCACAGCTGGTGAACACCTTCAACAGAAGGAGTGAGACTCACTTAAAATACTAATTTAAAAACAAAACCAACCAACCGACCAACTAAAAAAAAAAAAACAAACAAAAAACCAACACCAAAAAAACCCAAACAAGAATATTTGCATCATCTGCTTGCCGTTTGCAAGCTGTTCGCTTGTTTTGTAAACACTTAGAGCACAGTTGGATCATAGCTTTGATCCAGACTCCTAGGTTTGGAACATCCTTTTGTAATGCAAACTGAAATTCTTGCCTCACTGATGTTCTCTGGAACCTTAAGTTTTGACCTGGCTGTCCCCAAGCGCAGTCTCTGTCCCCTGGGCACAAGAAGAGCTGGCAGCATGCATGAGTGATGGATCCTGCAGCCAAACAATCATGCCACTCCCCATTAGCCCCTGGAGAAATCCAATCCTGAGTTGTGCTTTGGGAGTGCAGGGAAATGTGCCTTCCTATGGGCATCTTCTCCACTGCAACCCCCCAGAACCTGTCTTGGCATTTTTGTTTAATTAGAGACACCATGTGACACCAGGACTGGGATCTGATCCCTGTGCTTCTTAGAAGAATAAATTATAAATTGTAAAGTATAAATAGGAAAAGTATTATAGAGAAGTATAAATTATAAAGTGTTCTGACAGACTTCTACATGAAACCAATGAGACTTCTAAATGAACACATCCCATTACTGAAATGCATCCCATTATTGAAAAAACAACCTCCATTAAGTAAAAATGGACAATTTATTTCTGTCTGTTCAAACATGACAACAATTACATTTTTAAACCTATTAATTTGATTTTGCTAGCAACAGATTAATTTTAAAGCCAAATAGTCTCCCATGTGCAATGGCAGCAACCTAGCATGATAAAGCAAGAAATCCTCAGCTTGTACCTCATCACAAATTGATGGTTTGGATCTTCAATTTTTGAGATAAATATCCAGTTTCTTCTTTTGATGCCTGGGTATGGATTTAAAAGACTAACTACAGTCTGTTCTAACCATGCTGTCTCTTATGGCATACAAGAAAACCTTAAACCCTGTATATTGCAGAAGAATGATTTATATAGGTGGGTTTTCCTTTTTTTTTCAACCTCATAAAACAGCCACATTATTTGGCACTTTACAAACCCTGAGCTGAAGTGATGTAACAGAAGTCACGAAAGGTATATTAAACATTATAAAATTAGGTTTTGCTTTTAGATTGTTTTTTACGCCTGCATTTTGACATTGTTTGACATCACATCAAAACGTTAGACCAAACACTTAATTATTTCACCTGAGCACAATCTTTCAATTAGAGAAGTTCAAACAACTTCAGAATCAGACCCTGAAGGATGATTTCAAAGTTCTAGGGATTTAGTCCAGCTCATTGTAATGGTAAGGAATTTTCAGAAAATTTAGATCCAGATCTGCATTAGGATTAAATGGTCCCTTTTCAAAAACAGTTCTGGTTCTTTAATCTGGGACCTTCATAATCAAACCAAATCAACCAATAAAATAAAAATGATTACTTCATAATAATTATTTAATATTATTTTTAATATTTATCTTGCTTTGCAGTACTGTTTTCAGGTGCTTATTATAGTGGACGTGGCCTGTCTGAACACAGAATGCCTCTGTCTCACACCAAAGGGATGTATTTTAGGAGAGATTTGGAGCAATTTGTTTGTGGAAGTGCAACCTTATCCAGGTTAAAAATACTAATGTGATGACCATTCTGCTTTACAAAGTGAGAAAGTAGCAACTGTGGTGGGGATAAAACATTTGTTTTATTGAAAATGAAATATTTGGTATAAAAAGTCAATATTATATGAACACATCTAAGTGCAGGTGGGTGTTAAAAATAGTATGCTGAAAAGTTTTTGGTATTTAAACAATTAAAACACCACCTCTCTGAGGCATGACTTTGCTTTCATGCCTTGCCTGAAAATCCATGGGACCAAGAGTGAAATGGAAACCCGCTGGTTGCATCCATTAAGAAATAGAGCACCAAACAAACTAGGGTCAGCTCATCCTTAAATGTTTAATACAGTTCTGTATTACCTCACTTCCAGCCCACGCTGTGGCTCCTCTCAGACTCAGAGAGCTCTTAGAAATGGAGACTCTCCCTTGTGTCACTTGTCTCTCATCAGGGCAAGTGCTAAATAACCTGGTGGGTAATGCCAGGGCCACTCACACCAGTCAGGTACAATGAGGCAACACTGGTAAAAGGCCCAGGATTGACCTTCCTGGTGCTCTTGCTCCTGATGGAGCAGTAAAGTTACGTGTTTGCAGCTCACTAGCTAACCCTGCAGCTTCCCACGTGTTGATCATAATGACAAATCCACAGAGTCTTTTTATTTTCACTCTGCCACGCTCGGCAGTGCCTCCCTTTCTGTACTTTGCCTGCCTTGTTGCAGTGAGAAATGCTGGTTCTCAACAGAGGAAGAAAGCAGGGAGACAACAGGACCACCACAGCTGTTGCCAGTGTGGGAAGTCCCTGAGTGCAGGGGGAAACAGCAAGGTCAGATGGACTGTGTGAAGCAGAGGGAGTCATGAGCTGACCTGCTCACGGCAGTTTTTTGTTCTTCACCTAGTCCAGGCAGGTTGCTCACAGGACCCTGCCCAATGTGGGCTGCTCTCCTCCGCCCACTCCCACCTCTGGCCTCTCTGGGGTGGGCAGAGGAACACCTCACCCAGCAGTCAAGGAGCAGAGGAGCAACAGGAGGATGAAGTCTTGCCTCTGGCACAGAGCTCTGAATCACCAGCTCTGGGCACCACAGAGCAGTTGGCTTTTCAGCAGTTGCACCTGAGATTTTGTGGCATCTCCTGCACATGCTGCCAGGAGCCCATCCACACTAGGACCTTATCCTAAAGGGTAGTGGGTACCTAAGCACCCTCAGAGCATCCCTGCACCAGAAGAAGTTACAGCATGAAGAGTATAAAAGGGGAAGATAGAAAAAGTGCCAGTATTCTGCCTGAAGCCACCAACCAAGTAGGAGCCAAACCTGGGCAAGACACATACCTGCTGACTCCTCCCTAAAATCTGGTACCCTTCCACACCCATACCATAAAATATCCAGTAAATATCCAGCTTCCCAGTAAAACCTAGGTTTACTCCTAACATTTGGTTAAGCTAGAACCTCAAATTCTGTGAGAGCCTTGGATGAGAATATATGAGCAAGACCCGAAACCTGTGACATTTATTAGTAAGAGCACATGCAACCAGCTAATAGGCAAGCACAAGGTCTTAATGGAGGAAATACTGATGGTATTTTCTTCACCATCCCTGATGCAGAAGTGATCCAGCCCAGCTCTCTTATGCCATCAGTAAAAGCCCATGATGGTAACCCAGCCCCTCTTTAATAACAGTTCACTGAAGGGAAAGAGCATGCTTAAATCAATAACATCAGCTATTACTAGAATGCCTGTGCTCTTATGCTGAATCTCCCATTGGGTTTTAGAAGCGTCCCCAAGGAACAAAGACATTCAGCAAACCAGGAAGAACAGACTCTAAAGGGACCCTAGCTCAGTCTCTTCCCTGTGGCCGTAGACTGGCAGAGCACTCTGGGCAAAATCTTGGCTGATGTTTCTCTTGTGGCAATCTCTGCTGCTATCAGATTTGATCTGATCTATAAATAACATATGATCTTTCATTGTTGCCTTTCAATTGTCTGCATTTCAATGTGTTTACAAAAGGAACAATATGGAAGGTTTTAAAATTGCTAGTTGAAATTTGTTATTGCTGGCAAGTGTGGACTGGCACTTTGCCAGATATAGCTGGTGTGTGCTCAGAAGAGCAAGGTCCTTCCTAACTGCTACATTGGGTGCTACCTCCCTTCAGAAGTTTCCTAAGTAATGGCTGAATTTGCCAAAGAAATCACATATGCTCTGGATGGAAGCAGAGATAGTCCAGATGTTTGTACACCGTTTTTTATTTAATGGGGATATGACCAGCTTGCCTCTAAAAGCGTGGCCACCAGAGAAGTTTTGGCATATTCCTGTAACACTGCCAGCCAAACACAGGAAAATAAATACATGGATTCAGTGTTTGCTTATTTTGAAGACTATTCCTGTCCAATAATCTTTAGAGTATTTGCACAAGTCCCAAAGACTTCAAAGAAATGTACATGCAGGTTTCAGTTTAAGTGATGTATGATACATAGAGCCTAAACTTCTGCTAGGTCATATGAGTGGCTTTATTCCTTAAGAAAAATGCTGCTACATGAAATACCTCACAAAATTAGTTTTAAGTCCTTAATCTTAAAACATATTCTAGGATACATTTTTTTGGGTCTTAATATTTTATTTGCAGCTGTGGTTTTGATCCTATTTTCTTTCTTCTCTTTGCAATTACGATTGAAATTACAAGAACAATTGAAATCTTTCCCGTGGTTCTCTTTACCAAAGGATATTTCTTGATCAGGAACTAAGCTGTTTTGTAAAAAATGACCACTCTGCAGTGCTAACCACTTTACCAGCACTAATGTGTCAGTGGCCTATTTAGATGTCTGATGATCCTGGACGTGGTTATGCTGCAGTATTTTGTATTGCTTGTTTATTTCTACTTATTCACTTACTACCTCAGAAATATGGGAATCCACAACAAATGTAGTCATGTAGGGTTTGGCCTATGTACTATAGGTTTTATCTTGAGATCTCTAGATAGTGGCGGGGGCGGGAGGGATGACAGCTGGGTATTTGCACTAGATGTTCACCTCTGAACATCTGCAATTGTGGCAGGGGAGGACTTGATGACCCACACGGCTTCTCAAAGCCTTTGTAACTTAATTATTTTAAAACCACTTTTTGCAGTACTAGCCAGGAACAGTATAATTTACAAAGACATTACAACCTATCAGTCAGAGGATCTTCTACTAGTGGACAAACAATGCCTTCTCTACTGAATTCAGTGACAGTCTAATGAATATTTAACACAACCAAATTCTTCAACTTTTCAAGGAATATTTTGAAGCTCTTCATTTGAAAATCCCAGGTATTTCTAAAATATAGCAAAGAGTCTTATGAAGGATGACAAAGAAAAGTATGTCCAGCTATGTTATCTGTCCATAAACACCTGCAAAATATCTAACAGCATCCACAGTTTCACTGGCAACCTTTTGAGGTCCCTAAATAGAAAAGCAACAAAGAACTAACACTTTCAGCAAAGGATAACTCAAAATGAGAAATAGAACGTTATTATCCTGCAATTCAGAACTTTTTTTTCCTTAAGTCACAGAGTGCTCTTTACTGGAGTATATTCATGAGACTGCAGAGGAATCTGCTTTTAGGGCTACATGCCTATGGATTTAACCACATCTCTCTGGTTTCTTTATTTTTCTAGAATTTTGCCCAGGAATGGACCAATCTGAATGCTAGAGATTTCTGAATGCCTAGACATCCTGTGCAAACAAACTTTAGGACATACACATGCTGGCTTGGGCACCCAGGTGCACTCGGCCGGACACTGGCAGGATGTGCCAGATGGATGGGCTGGGAACACACAGATCAGATGGCACAGGCTGGCACCTGCTCGGTGTGGCTGATACCTCCCTGATGCACTGGGTTTACTGTGCAGGGCAGGTTACCTCTGCAGTTCTGTGTGTCTTAGTCTACAGCACATACGCCACACCGTAGGTGTGCTGAGCAGGAAAGCCTGGGCAGAAACATGAGAGTTGTAGTTTGTGACATTGAATGGGCCTAATAAATATTGTAGGGAAGGAAATGCATTCACTTGGAAGCATAATTTAATACTGGTTTTGCCTTAAAGAGCTCTACAATACCACTAGTTTTTCTAGATACTTTCCATATTAGTTGATAAAGTTGCAGCTAAAAGCAGTAACTCAACACTAAATACACATTAGCAGGATTAAGAAGAATTTTTAACAGAGTATAACACACATACACCATGGTGTGTCACAGCATATACCAAAGGATCTCCCACAGTGAATGACCATTCAGTAGCTGTAGAGTAACTCAGACATCAGGATGCAAAAATCTATCTTTTCCTCTTACTTGGAGGGAAAATCCCATGGGGAGATGTTTCATTTAATTCTACCTGCTTACCACTGGTTCTTAGTAAGGTTCTTATTTGATCAAGAGAATACATATAATATAATGGATTTTAGGACTCTCCAGTCCTCATGTACATGTTGATTATCCAACAGCAAGCAGTTACAAGATGTATTCACTGGCGACTCTGTATAATGCAAACAAGTGTTTGGCTCCCTCTGCACTGTCATGCTTCTGAGGCTGCTGACTTAGTATTTAGTTTATAATAGTGTGGTTTATATTTGTTCTACTTGCATTTGGTATTTAAGCTAATAGTGTTCTTCCTCCAGAGGATTGTAGCATAAGGGAGACAATGAAACAGTTACAAACTCTACATCTATTCTGATTTTTGTGGGTGTGAAATAAGCTATCCCATTAATATTGATGCCCAAACACCTACAAATACTGGATTCATCTCCAATGCACTGCATTTGTGGAGGATACTCCAGCCTCCAGTCCAATTAAAAATGTAGAAGATTGCAATTGCTAGCACCCTCTGCCATCTCTGATTACTGCCCCGAACAGCAAAGGTCAGCACATTACACCTGATCAGCCCAGGAGGTTAGAACCCTGCCTGGAGCCTGAAATGAAGGGAGGCTTCAAGCCAACCTGAAAGGGATGGGGTAACATCAGGTGACCTCTGAGTGCTTTGCAGAGAAAGCAATCCCATCAAACAAGAACATAAAAAGGTGTCAAGGGCCTGGGAAACAGATGTGTTCTGCAGCAAGCTGTTTGGTCTGCCCTTAGGGGTGGACTTGATCTCACAATCCTACTAAGCCCTGATGCAAGCGGTGTGTGGGAGACACAACTTCTCTGCAGTAAGAGTAGTGGACCTTGGAGCTAAATGGCTACACTCAGCCTCAAAGGGACTGCTTTAGGGGACAGCAGTGCACCTCTCTGAGTGCACACAGCACCCAGGCCTGCTCAGGGCCCACACACTGCCCTGTGCACATGAGGCAACACAGGCGCTGATGGTGCTCCCACTGCTTTGTGAGCTGTCTCCTGCAAAAGCCCTCAGCAAAGCAGCTGACCAACAGCACCCACAGAGATGTGAATACATGGCAGGTTCACCATCAGATGTTCAGGGAGCTGCAAGCATACCTCTGTGCTTGTGGCACATTGTGCTCTGATGGCAAGAGAAACCTTCAAGTGGAAAGGGAAATGCACATGGTGTAGATACTGATTCCTCTTGTGTACTTAGCCCTGTGTCTTTCCTGTGCTGAAGGGTGCATGCCACCACATTGTAAGCGGACAGAACAAATATGTCAAAGACACTGATGGGGATGACTTGAGCAAAGTGCTGCTGCAGCCGGAAGGCAGTGATGTGCCTGGGTAGGATCAGCCTCACAGCCTGTTTGCAGACTGTTTTCCAGACACCGCACACTTTAAAATCAACTACAAACAGCATAAAAGTGCACCAGAGTATTCCACTGCTCTCTTACAGTCACCTTTCTGCAGGTCTCCTCTGACTCATCTGACTTGGCAGCATAGAAATGAATTTCTAACTTTCAGATTTGATTGTTGTGTTAACTACTGCCTTACAAAGATCACATGAATGCCCTGGGTTTTCCTCAGTTTCTGATGTGAAGAACAGTACTGCTTTCTTTGCTCTTGCAGCCAGGCCCATTTGTTAGTGATACACAGAGTTAAAAAATCGAGACCAAACTATCAGCCCTTTCTCAAATGACTATCCTGGGCAATAACCCTTCACACAGCTCTGCATGGCTAAGCTCATGTCTCTACCCTGGAAACAGAGATATTGATACTACCATAGCTCAGGTAAAACACAGGTTGTCTTTCTTCCTGCTTCTTGTTTATCCAGTCCACAGGAAAGGAAAAAGATGATGCCACAGGAAGGCAATGATGAAAAGTTTTGGATATTAGGAACTGAGAGAACCAATACTACTGCCTATCCCCTTGAGCTGCTGTAGAGGAATCAGCTTACCAGGGAACATATTCCCAGAAGCTGGTTTCAAGATAAAAGCAGGCATTGTACAAATACTATCACTCTGGAAAGATGGAGCATTAATGCTCTCCCACCCTGAAGTTTATGTGAGAGCTACAAACTGACTAATGATGCTTTCCCCCTAATGCTCTTCTTGCCACCAGCACCTCAGCAAGCCTGTACAGAGGGGAACAGCACAGTGGCCTGAAAAGCTGATCACAGCCTTTTGCAGGACAGCACTTATCCACCACATGGCTTGTCATGGAGAAGAAGATCACCATGTGTGATAGCCCCATGATCCTGGCAGGCTGTAGCCCTGTCAGGGAACACTTTTGGCCAACCTCCCTGTGTGGTGGGGCTGAAAGGATGTCAGAGTTGCCAGTCTGTGAGCAGCAGGAGCCCAGGCTGGGACACGCGGAGGCGGGAGCCTAGGCAGGATTCCAGCAGGGGGGAAACACCAGCAAGAGAAGGGAAGAGAGGATAAACGGGGAAGGGCATAAATGTGTGTGTATGGAAGAGATGGTTGTGTTTGGGAGGGGTCAAAGTGAAGTCACAGCAAATGCTTGGTGCCTCCACACTGCGTTAGCCTGGCTGCTCCCAAAGAAACCAGAGCGTGGCTGCCTGTGACTGGAGCTGTGGCAGGCGCAGGGAAAGGACATGCCTCCAGAAAAGGAGATAGAAATGAATCCCAATTACTGGATACTGTCTGTATCCTGTAACGAGCTAAACAGAGAGGGGGATGAGCAAGGGCAAAAGAAGCAACCTTCAAACTGTGTCTGTGCCTTTGCTAAGCGAATGTCTCCACTATTCATGTGAGTATTCTACCAGTTCTTACTGAGTCATATTACCTCTCTCTTTAAAAAGCCAACAGAGTTAACATAATGCTCACATACCACTGTGAAAATCTTGTACCTGCCATTGTAGGTACAGGACCTATTATTAGCAAGGCATTATTATCTGTCATTTGGATTGTAAACTGTCTTACTGTGAGCCAGCTCATGTGGATTGCTCTGCACCAAGCTCCTAACCTTACCACAGCTACTCTTCTGTAAATTTCCATGTGGACACGCTAATTTCAAGATCAGAATCCAAGGAGGATTTAATGAAGCTCAGCAGTACTCCAGGATGTGTACAGCGCCTCCCATCACGGAGGCAAACCTCCATCAGGACTTGCGCCCACTACAGGCAGAGAATAATTGCATTGGCAGGTCTGAGCGGGGAGAGGAGGCTGAGGCGGTGGAGAAGAAGTTTCAGTGCCTGGGGTGCGAACCAGATTCTCCTCTCGGCTCCTCTGCATACAACAAACTTGTACCACCCACCTCCCCATGCTTTTCAACCAGAGGGATCCTAAGACTGCCAGGAAGGCAGGGCTGGAGTGGGCAGGGGGCATTGCAACCGCAACTGTCAACCCCCAGCTTTGGAGAATGACTAAGTTTGGAGCTGCTCAAGCAAGACCAAAGCCAATGACACCACATGTGGAGAAATAGGGGCACAAAATGGGAGAATCCTTTCCTCATCCTGTTGCCTGAGCAAAGAGAAGCAGATTTAGCAAGACAGACAGCAGTTGCTACAAAGGGGAATGTTTCTTACAGTCACTGTGCACAGCATAGGGAGGCAGCAGGCTGATGGGGGAGAGATCATCTTCAGGTCCCTCTACCACTGAAGGGGACCCCTTGGGAGGCGTCTTACCGGTGGGCAGGGGCAAGGTGGAGACCGTGTTGAGCAGCACCACGCAGACAGCCACAACATCCCATAACTTCATCTTAGATCTCCTTCCAACACGGGCCCCTGGCAGAAAGGAGAGGCAGAGTTAGCTCCCAGCTGCTATGTTCCCCCAGTCCTGCCCCAGCCCTGAGACAAAGATAAGCAGTCTTGCACCCCAGATCACACTGCTTCACCCAGGCCAGGCCTGAGGACATTGGATGGAACTACAGCTGCTCCTCATGCAGCCAGAGGAGTGAGGTGGGCTCTCCCCAGAAAGTGAGTGCTGTGGGAGAGGGAGGCACAGGATGGCCTCCAGTCCCTTTATGCCTGAGAAAGCTGCACTGGGGAAGGCAGACATGCAGCCCCCAGAAGTCTGTTTCCAGGCACAGGGAGTGTGACCATGCCCCTGTGCTCACTGGCAGGCAGGTCACCTTGTGCTTGTTGAGCACCTGGGCAGCACCCGGGCACTTGTTCTCAGGCTGGACTGGGGAGGACTGGCTGATCTGGGGTGCTGGTCTGCACAGACTTGATGTGCTACAAGCAAACCTTCCTTTCACTTTCCCTCTCTTCCCCTTTCCTCACCTCCTTCCCTTTTTCCTCTCTTTTATTCCCTTTCTTCTTCCCCTATGCTGTCCTCCCTTTGCTCTTAATTTTTTCTCTCTTCTTTTTCCTTTAATCTTCACTTGTCACTTTTTTGCCTTATACTCCTCCTTTTCCCCATTCTTTCCTCTTTCGCTATTGTCTTCCTCTTTCTTCCTATTTCCCTTCCCTCTTACTTCAAGATTTCCTTTTTCCTTCCTTTTTTTTCCTTCCCTCTTTTGCTATTGTCTTCCTCTTTTTCTCCCTATTTCCCTTCCCCCTTACTTCAAGATTTCCTTTTTCCTTCCTTTTTTTCCCTTCCCTCTTTGTTTCCATCTCCCTTTAATTTTCCTCTTCCCTTCCCATTTCCCACTCCTTGTATTCTTCTCCTACCCTAGTCTTTCCCTTTTTTTTCACCGATTGCCTTCCCTTCCCTTCCCTTCTCCCTTTTTCTTTTCTTCTCTTCTCCTCATTCCCCGGCCGCCCTGCCCGAAGTCTGCCACGGCACGTACCCGCTGCCCTCCGCACGCCGCCCGGGGGTAGCAGCTGCCCCCAGCCCGGTTCGGCTCGGCCCGGGCGGCGGCACAGGGCAGTGTCCGGCCCGGGAGGAGCAGCCCCGCCGGGGGGGGACCGCGGGGGTCCCGGTCCAGCGGCGAGGCTTAGGGCGCGGCTGCGGCTCGGTGCGCGCTTTCTCCGCTGCCTTCGCACCTCGTGGCGCTCGGGGAGCTGCGGGGTGCCCCCGGAGACAGTGCCCGCCCTCCCCCCGCGCACCCATCCTCGCCCTCACCTCTGAGCTGGTCTCGTCGGACCCGAGATGGACATTAACGCCGTGGAGTCGACCGGCCGGCCGGACGATTCATGTGGGCAGGTCGGGGTCCGACTGCCGGCACCCCCTTTGCTCAAAGGCGGGGGGAAGGGGAACTCGTATGGAGGAGGGGGTGTAAGGTCGCAGGTCTGGATGGAGGCAGCGGGGAGCCGGCAGCACAGTCCCCGGCGGCCTCCCCGCCGCCGCCGCAGGTGCTGTGCGCCGCGGGGCTCTCTGCCCGCGCCGGCCGCGGAGCCGCGCTCAGCAGCGGCGGGAGCGGCCCGAGCCGCGGGGGGCGCCGCCCGGCTCGGACACGCACACCACGGCGGGAGAAAAAAAAGAAAAAAAAAAAAAAGAAAAAAAAAGAAAAAAAGAATACCAAGAAAAACCCCACCCCAGCGGAGGAAGGAAGAGGAAAACGATTAAAAAAATAAAAATCAAACCGCCCCCCCTCAGCCTGCTGTGAGAATCAGAGGCCGGCACTGGGATTTGTAGAGCCGGTAGCAGCAGCAGCAGCAGTGAGGCTTCCTCCTCCAGAGCGGGGTCCCGTCGCGGCGAAAGCTTAGATCCAAGCGGGAGCGCGGCGGGAAGCAGGGCCGGTGTCGGGAGCGCCCGCTCCGGCTGGGCCTGGGCGCGCCGGGCTCCCCGGGCGCCGGCGGGGCTGGCTGGGCGAGGCGCGGGGGGCGCCGCACCCGCGGACGGAGCGAGCGCGGAGCCGGACGTGCGGACGCGGGGGCTTTGCCAGGGCGACTCGGCGCCGCAGATGGATTTATAGGGCCCTTTGGCAGTGACGCGCCCTCCGCTGATTCGCTTTCAGACCCAAACACACGCTGGCCCCCCGCACCGGACCCCGCGGAGCCTCCAAATATCTCCCGGCTGAAGTCACCGGCCCGACATACCGTGGGCTGCGCGGCCGCCGGCGCAGCCCCGCGGCACCCGCTGGCCCCGCGGCGGCGGCGGGGCCGGGCCGGGGTAACCCAACACCGCGTCCCTCCCCAGCGCCGCTCGCCGCCAGGTGCCGCCGCCGCCGCCGCCGCGAGTCCCCCGCGGAAGCCGCAGTGCGGGGTGCGGGATGCGGAACCTCCGCGCAGCCCGGCCCCTGCGCGGGGGGTGGTGGTTTGACTCGCCGAAGGCCGCGGCAAAGTCGCTGTAAACAGTGTCGACTTTCAGCCCTGCGCCGTGTATTTATGACTCACGCAGTTGTCCGGAGGTATGAGATCCTCATGTCTCCGGTGCTGCGGAATTAGCGCGGCGCAGACCGGGCGGGCAGCGCAGGGGTTGTGCGGGCGGTCCGGAGACCGCTGCCGCCGCCTCGCGCGGCTTCTCTTTTAAAATAGTCTTTGCTTCTGGATATTTTATTTTTTTGAGCGGGAGCTGGCGCTGGGTGCTGCGCTTGGGACCCTGCCTGGAAATCTGAGAAAGACACTCCATCAACAACTGCGGGGAGTCAGATGAAGACATCAGCGCTCCTGTAACGCCAGCTCGTCCAGCACTGCCGGGAGCCGCGCACCGCTCGGACACGCACACCACGGCGGGAGAAAAAAAAGCAAAAAAAAAAAAAAAAAAAAAAAAAAAACTTTGCTTCTGGATATTTTATTTTTTTTGGGGCGGGAAGGCACTCGGCTATAGGATGGAGAAGCGAAACCCCCATGAGACCGGGTCGGTGCCGGAGCCCCCGCGCCGGCACAGCGCCGAGCGCCGGAGCTGCGGGACGGAGGGACCCGCGCTGGGCATGGCCGGGCCGGGCCGCCCCCAAAGCTGACACCTGGCTGCGGGTTTGTTTCGTACGCCCTCCACCCCAGGTGTGCGTACGTGTGTGTGGCGGGTCTGCGCTCACACGTGTGCGCACCGGCTCGTCTCTCTCTCCCGGGGAAGGCAGCAGCGCCAGGCTGTCCCTTGGGTGACCGCTGCCCGTGGCGGTCCCCGCGGGCACGGCTGCCTGATGCAGCGACGGCGGCCAGAGCTGCAGCCCCGGGCGAGGGGCGGTCTGGCAGGGCGGAGAGAGGCGGGAAAGGGGCGCCGAGCCCCGTCTGGACGCTGCCACCGTCAGCGGCACCGGGGGCTGCCGATTCCCGACTCTGCCCAATCGCCTGCGCCACCTCATCTGCCGTACGCGACTTTCCCTCTTCCCATTCCCCCGTGTAAGTCCCAGGCCCTGCAGGGAGGGGATACGGGAGGCAAGTGAGACCAGATCCTGCTGCCTGCCCTAGGCTTTGTGCACAGCCCATCCTGCACCACTTGCGCCCTCCCTGCTCTCCTTGTCTAGGGAATAGGGTGAGGACCGTGAGTGTGCACTCCAGAGCCAAATGTGGGCATGCCAACAACACTTGTTTGCTCTTCATCAGTCTGAATTGTACATAACCCTCCAAGCTCTTAGTTGTGAAGGAAATTTCAGGCCAGGGGCTGTAGCACATTAGAGGTGGTCACAATCAACTCGCTAGATAGAGGGGACTAATGAAGGTTTTTGAGATGTTTGTTGGAAATCTGGAGGGCTCTGCTGAATGTTGTCTGGATGGGCTGCCAGGACAAATATTTCTGAAGAAGTCATCTTCTAAATTTCTATTGGATGACAAGATGGAGAGACAAGCACAACATTTCTTGTGAGGCCCTTTGAGCAGCATGGCTTTTCCATCACTGCAGTCGTCTGCCTACTGAGGGGAAATTTCACAGCTATCTTCCACTAAATGAGGCATTTGTGATGAAGTTGTCAGCCTTTCTTGGGACTATGTCTCTGTATCTGCAGGAGCAACAGATTTGTGACTCAGAAATAGCGTCTGAAAGAATTAGGTTTTGTTTTAACTTCAAGGTATTTTTTTTCCTAACTGTGACATTTGAAGAAAGAGTAATTTGCATGAAAGAGATTTCTTCTTAGTATGGGAGAGTAAAATAATCCCCAAAATGATCTGCTTTAGAAATATTGAACAGCATTATACATAAATGTAAATGTTCACTTAAAAGTAATCTTAACTTTTTTCAGTACAGACAATCTAGTGATAGGTACCTGAAATAGAAGTTCCTGAAGTACAGCCTCTTTGCAAGCAGTGAATGGGACAATGACAACAATCTGTTGAGAAGAAACAGATTGAAAAGGGTATATGGTATCTGTACAATAAAGACACAGGCATCTGATAAATGCATCTGTTTATGTATGTGTGCACACCAGACGGGTTGGGAGGAGGCGTTACAAGAAGCAGTGCTTGGGTTGGCTCAGCAATACTGTTCAGGTTGTGCTACCTCCATCGCAAAATTTTTTACATGTGGTTGTGAGATGGGCGAGGGATGGAAGTACGGTGTGCACTGAGTGCTGAGGGCACAAAAAGCTTTTCCTGGCTCCCACCCTGAGCAGAGCAGAGGAAGCAGAGCAGAGGAATGGACCCAACATGGTGCCTCCATTAAAGGCTGGGGACTTAGGCATGCTGAAATGAATGCCTTGGTTACACCGTTTATGGTGACACAGAGTCCTAGTATTTTAAGTGGAAGATCATTAACTGAAACTTTACTGCACATATTGGACAAAATGAGCTCAACACATTACTCTTTTGCATGGGTTTTGTCAGTGCAAAGCCACTAATTTTCTTTAAATAACAGAAGGTAATGAAGCCAAGACAGAGATTGTCCATCTATAATACTGCAGGAATTTATTTTTCCTTGCTATTAAAAGCTGCTGAAAGCCCATTTTTTAGCTTATGTGTTATTTAGCTCACGTGAACCAGAGTGAAAGGAAATGTTAGGCAGATGTCTTAGCTGCACTAATAGGACGGTTGAAATAAATGGAGAGCAAACCTGCTAGTTCTTAATCACAAAATAATGTACCTGCCTCTCCCTGTGCTGCCGGCACAAATCTCTTGGTAAGAAGTGTTACTGGGAGCCCTGTGCACTCTTTCTTGATGGAAAGTAAAGTAGCTGCTGAAAGATTTCCATAGTTCTATTAAAAGCTAACAAAAACTTCAGAATTGATTATATTTTTCTATACAAATAATGAAAGTTTTGGAGTTGCTTGAGATAAAACTCTTTTTGGTAAGAAACGAAAAAAGAATGTCTGCTGTCAGGAAAAAAAAAACAAAACAGGAAGGGAAAAATGACCCATTCAGATCTAAATAAAGTGTGTCTTTACATTGTAAAAGTTGTCTCTTTTAAAACAAGCTAAAAAGCTGCTTGACATTATGCAGTATGGTCTCATTTTTTGTTTATATGTGTCAACATGATGTATAGATCTCTTAAGATGTCAAGCGTTCCATACTGTAATTTCTAAGTTACCTTTGAAATATGAAACATGATTTCCTAGTCACAGTATGACTGCTCAGCTAGTAAGTGGTGGTTTCTTTGGTATTAGTAACAGAGGAGACCATGCTGTTGTTGAAGCAAGTGCCCTCGGAAGTCCTCTAAGTACCAGGAATATGCACCAAGTGGCTGCATGCCTGGGGAAGCAGCTGTGTTTTGGGCCACATCTGCCTGCTCCTGTGTGATGTCAAATGCCCTTGGTCCTCCCTAGGCCTGCAGGAGATCCCTGCAGCATTCGGCCATTGCCTGGAAGAGCTTTGATTAATTGAAAGGATTAATTGCCTTTCCTCATTTAAGATTGTTAAAATTTGTAGTGAATTCATTGTTCTGGGGGCATGGATGGCTCTTCTGGTCTGCACTGGCATCCAACACTAGATCTGCCATTCCTGCATCCCATGGGACGTGTATTACCGTGAGTTGTAACTGGTGGACAAGGGGTGAGACACTGATTTAGGTAACAACTGGCAGCTACCTGGGTAGGGCAGGTTTGTTGGGGCCTAAGACGTGCCCACCTTGTGCTGGAGCCCAGATAACCTGCTCCTGCAATATAGTTAAAGCTATCCCTAATTGCTGTGTTTATTAGAATCATTGTGAGCCAGTGCCAAGGTCTGTTCTTTAACCTGGGGGCTAACTGCTGCCTTTTGACCACATCCTACTCACTCCTGCCAGAGGGGGTGGCTGCAGGGTGTGGCTCCTGGCCCCTGTGGACTTGTGCACCCATGTGAGATGATGTTTCCTGGGACAGCATGGGTCCCAGCATGCCAGTGACTGTTCTGCCAGGGTGATAGCATCAATGTTTGGGCCTGGCAGCATCCCTGCAGTGTTTATTTTCCTGGGATAGGTGCAGCCAGCGTGTCTGCACGTGCTTGAGCCAGACCTCCCAGTGCGATCAAAACAGATCCTAAGCAGAGGCTCACTTCTTGCTGTGGTGGGAGAAGGGGACAAGATGCCATGTTTCTAAAACTGGTGTGAGATGTGGCAAGTAGCGTTCAAGAACAACCTTCTCTTCTCTCTTGATTGATATTTGCGTGACTTTATTGTAGATACCTACTTGGATTGTTTAACTTGTATATTTATAGGTGAAATTTAACATGCTGTGGGGAACACTGTAAGCAAACCATGTTTAAGAGTTCATCTGGGCAGCGTCCTGTGCCCAAATTCGCCCCATAGCTGAAGTTCCTTTATTCTTTACGAGCCATTTTCTAGGGAAATACCAACAGATCATGCAAAGCTTTTCTGGTAAAGCCTTTCATGTAGTAGTTCTCTAGCAGAAAGTCATTCAAAGGACTAAGGAATCATGAACTCATGACCTATTCTAGTAGCATGCTTTGAAGTGGAGCCTGATAAGAGAGGGTTTAAAACTTGCTAATTAACAGTAATTGTAACAGCTGTCACATGCTGCTACTGTTTTAATTGGCATTAATCACAGCTGCATCTCTATTATGCTGCCACTGGGATTCTGGTGCATTTAATCTCAGAATGTGGCACCTTCTGAGAGATTATGAGATCATAAAAGCATGAGGGCAACATATTTGTCAGGGTTGAAGGTTACTAATCTGTGCTGAAAGCAGCCAAGAAGAGCAAGCCGTGCAGAGGGATGACTGGAACCAGCATCAACACTTTGCAAAACTGGTCAGCTTTTTCTTTGGATTCTCTCTCCCAAGGGCTTTTCCTGTATTTCTGAATTGGAGTTCTGCTGTCAGGTGTTGGCACAAGACACATGGAGGGTCTTTTAGAAGTATTTGTTAGCTTGTAAGTTCTGCCAGGAAAAGCTGTTAAAAAATGCTTCAAAACCCATATATCAAACCCCATCAAATTTTATGAGATAAGGAGCAGAAGCTTGATCCTTTTGGATCAAGATCTATGTTAGCTTGTTACTGAGGAGAGGAGGAAACATCTGAGTAATCTGAATGACTGTGATGCATTCAGCAGAGTATTTAGCTGTTTGCTTGTAGCAGATTTGCAGCTGTAAGTGCATTGTCCTTGTAAACCACTGGAATGTCAGATAGCAGTGGTTATCCCTAGCTCTGGTGGTTAGGCAGATGTTTCTGTTAGGATGAGCAGAGAGACATTGCCACTAGGCTTGGTTATGAGAACAACTGGGCTATAAATCTCCAGCTTCTTGCTTATATGTAAATCATCATGTAGTGACAATTAACTGATACTTTTTCTTCTCCTTGCAAATGTGGAGTTATGGCAGTGTTTGTTTTATTTTTTTAAATAAACTGGTTATATTGTGTGCTGGCTATGAGCTTGCATTGCTTCAACATACTAGCTTATATTGGGAAAACTACTGAAACTAGAAGCATTTATTTGGTCTCGGTGTTCAGAAAGATACATTTATGATTACACTTTAACAGAGCAGAAACTTTATATCTTGTCACAAATTCAGAGAAAGTAGCTCACAGGCAAAATAAGCATTACAATGATTTATGAAGCTGTGAACTTACCCATACGAAAATCTTCAGCAGCTAGCAAAAAAAAAGTTCTTAAAACTTGGGGCTGTAGTCTGGGATGAAAACGCAAACTGGCACGTTTTATTTATACTAGGCTACTTTTATAATCACTCAGTAAGAGCACTCTTGCCCTGTTTTTTAATGAAATCTCTGCATGAATTGTGCATAGATTTCTCTCTCCTGTAGCAAGGAAAAGTGTGGGGGACCTGTTCCTACATGATCTTGCCTACACCCCTGAGCTCCCCACAGTTAGTAAGACTTGGAAGTGCAATGATGTATATGAGCTTCAAAGAAATTAATCTGAAGATGAGGTTGAGGATCTCAGTTCAGCATTGAAGTGAAACATTGACTTTGAGCCAAGGATGGCTAGCATACTTAGATGTACTGAAGCTTCTTGCAGAATTGGTTCCTGAGTCTTCGTGTGTCTCAGCGTGAAGTTATATATTTTCACTGCTTTTGTGCAGGGGAAGTGAAATAATAGACAGTACTAATCAGCAAACTGAAACAGAGAAATGTAGAGGTGAGTAATGATAGAAGGTAGATGGTGGTGGAAAATGAGGGAAGGTATGAAAGAATCCCAAGCATGATTAGTCATTTTTACCAGAAAGATATGGTCAGTCCAAAAAACTGACAGAAACATTAAAATTTGCAACAAAACCCAAAATTATATTGTCTATCTTGGGTGCTACAATTGTTGGTAAATTTTCCTCAAAGGTTTCAAAGTATCTTCTCCCATAAAAGTTAGTACAAAATCAATACTCTGTCTGCTCTTCTTACTCCAGCACTACTTCATTGACTTCATTGTGACAATTTCCTGAGTGACTTGACTTCATTGTGACAATTTCCTGAGTGACTTGACTTCATTGTGACAATTTCCTGAGTGACTGGTTGCTTTCAGAGTCAGTGAGGTGCTGCTGGATGAGGGATAGCTCCACTTTGTGCATGAACTATTTCCTGTGCAGAATTACTATTGCCTTTGGTCAAATCAACCCCTTGCTTCTCATTCACCTATTTTCAGACCCTCTCTCAACATCACTCTTTACATAAAGTATCTCACCTGTACTCTCTGAGAGTTTGTATCAGGCTTTCCAGAACTTATGGTTTGCTTGAGGGAATGGAAATGAGAAATGGAAACCAAGATAAATCCCTTATTTTTATAAGAATAAGTTCACTCTTGTGTAGGAATAAAAATTATATAATTATTAGGTCAGATCCCAAGGAATTAATTTTTCTGGAAATTGGTTAAAAGGATAATTTCCCCACAGCTTTCCTTAATTATGTTTCCCTTTGCATTTTTCTTCTAGGACCTGTAGAAAGGACCTGGGGGAAAACTGGCAGGTCTCCTCAGGGAGAATGTATGATATGGTGGGGGCTGTTAAAAGCTGTTTGTTCAGATCCATGAATTTCTTTTCTTGGAATTTTCAAAGCCAAACTTGAATTTTTAAAGTGGAAATGAACACTCGCTTCTTTTGTTAAGTAAAAAAACCTCAGAATCATCTTTTGCTATAAGAATGGGCATTTTGTATCAGAACAGTACAACACGTGAGGAAAATTTGGGGAAGATTTGATCAAGGTAGTTTTGATATCAAGCCAGTTTATCCCAAAACATCAACAGAATCCTTAATTTAGAAACAATCCCAGGGTACCAAACAATCTGTTCCTGAAATGAAGGAGCCTTCCTGACAACCCAGGACAAAAGCCAGATTCTGGTCCCAGTATCTTATCAAAATTTCAGTGATGTTTTGCTCTTTCAATGTTCCTTGACACTTGACTGTTTCAGGTTGGCCACAGCAGCTCTCACTTTTCCATACTGCAGCTTTCCCTGTTTCACTCTGTCCATGTGCTGCAATCAGCCTCTGCCACCCACTCTGAGTGCACCTTCCATCCACTGCTTCTCACCTCTCACTTTATAGGTTCTCTTCTGTGCTTAAAACCTGCTGCCCCCTCCTCTGCCAGTCTTTGGTTTTCAGTGATGCTTTCATCAGAGACATGAAGGGCTTGTGCCTGCTTGTGCAGGGGTGTTGCTGAGGGCACCTGATCCTTGGACCATGGGAATGAAGGTGCAGGCACCAGTCCTCTCTGTTCACAGCTCCAGCACTTACCTCTGTGCTGGCAATATATGACAAAGCACTAATTTAAACAAAACCAGAAACCCAACACCCCTACTATGGCCCTCCTCCACCTGTCAAATAAAGAGAAAAGCCAAATGCATGACATTTAATTGTTCCTCCAAAACAAAAAGGAAAGAAAAGAAGCCCCAGACTCAAATAACTGTTTGGTACCGAATCTCCTGAGCACATAATTTCATCTCTGTTCCCTTTATGAAAGTTTCAGTTGTCCTTAGTACATTCCCTACTTTGTACTAAGGTGGCTATAGATCTTAATGAGTTTTCGCTGTGGTGGTGGTGGTTTTATTTTATTTTATTTTTGTTTTAATTTTTTTTTTTTTTAGTGAGGGAGAGAGGGACCAGAGGAATGTAATTACGGTAAATACACACAGATGCTTAACACTGATCCTCTTGAACCGTCTTACCCTTTTGATGTTGCTTTATTTTGGGAAACTCCCACCAAAAGATGTTAGGAGAGGTATTGTGAGTTAATCCTCCTCTGCCTAATTTTTGTCAGGCAGCTTAGGTGCCCAAGTGGGAAACCAGTTTTCCAGACGCCTTTTCAGTATTTTATGAAGGATACAGCCTCTCCAGAGAGCAATCTGGCCTACCTAAGAGATGAGCACCAGCTTTGTGTGTCATCACTGGTGTTAGAGGAAACCAGAGGTGTCTCATGAAGGAGACATCTCTGCTAAGCAGGTTTGATGAAAGCAGGTAGAGAGGGCCTGTTTTCCCATGCTTGGATATACATTGGCAGAGTCCTCAGAAGCTTTTTTTTCATGCACAGCATTGGTTCTGCGTTCTGGGCTGGCTGCTATAAAAATTTGCATCCCTATAGAAACACACACACTTGACCCTCAGTGCCCTGTGGTTTAGAAAGCCCCTCCCTCCCCAAATCTTCCACTGCTGGGAATGACTTGCTGACCTAATTTCTGAGGTATTTCTGGCCTAAGTTTTCATCTCTGAGCAGTGCCCTGGGATAAATGCTCCTCTTGCCCAGCCCTTGCTCTGTGCCTACACTGCACACACGTGTGCAACATATACACAGATATTCCTTCCTCCATAGTTCCCCAAGTGCAAAGGCTAGAGGGACATAGCTGTGCTTCTTCTGGTCTCAGCTCTGCCAGGTTTTCTTGGCAGAAAATTTACAAGCAGTTTTTCTCAGAAGAAGATATAGCCTAAGGAGAAATGTGGATCTTGGCTTGTTCCCTGGCTCCAGGGGAAAGGCAGCACAGGTGCATGGGAAAAGGCAAGGGCAAAGGCCCTGAGCATAGCAGAAAGTATTTAATGGTCACCAAGTTTAATGAATTATTGCAAAGCTGATGACACCTGAGAAGACAAATGCTAATAGTGGTCTTATGAGTGTGCAATCTCTCAGGTAAGGTTCCTTGGGATGTCATCACCTGTCTGACAGGCAAAGGGAAGAGAAATGCCTTCATCTTTCAGCAGCTGCACTCCCAATAACTGCCTGTACAAGCACCGAAGCTGAAAAAAATTCTGCATTTTTCTGTCTGCTCTCTGTGTTTCTACTGCAGATTGTGCTGACTAGGAAATGAGAAACACATGGGAGTAGTTCACCCCCTTGGCTTCATCACAGCTATATCTGTTTTCCTGAAAGATTTAGAGTTAACTTGGCATACACAATTTGAGCAGTCCTCCATGCAAGACTTTTTCTGTGACTTGCAGTCTGTGAAGAGGGAGAGTGACTGCAAAGATAATGATCTGTCTGAAATGGCTGATTAGTTTCTGGAAATTATCTGAAAGTTTGGTTAAGAGGCAAGTTTTTACTGTCATCTGTGGTCATTAACAATAATATTAAACCCTAGTGTAAAACATGGTAAACAGCTGTATTCCTGGTATTTTACTTGGGAAGACACCTAATCCTAGACTTCTGCGTAGACAGTAAGTCTGTAATTAAGTCCCTGAAATGTAGAAAATTGTTAAGTCTCTAATGATTCAGTTTAGACTGACAGCACAAGGAGCTTGGGACACTGTTCAGAGGAGCAGGCTCCTGTTTGTTACAAGTTGCTTTTATTTCTCTGCGGTCTAGGACTTCCCCTGGGTGGGGAATGTGTTTTTTTTGCTGCCCTGAGTGTGGAAAATCTTGGAGCCCCTTGGCTAACCATCCTTGCTCACCTGAGCCCCTTCATCCCCTTGATGCCTTTCAGGTTCTCCTTTGGGGGTCACACTTCAGGTTCTTGTGTGTCTTCTGGGCTTCTGCTTTTGCTTCTCTTCATGCTTTTTGCAGGAAAATTTTGTGTTTTGATGTGGTACTAGATGTTATTCATAAGCTGCTTTGTTTTAAAATGCTTATTCTTCCTCTATGCTGTATCAGGGACTAGATGATCTGGAAACGTAATCTTGATTACACTTCCAGCAATTGCTTGGGAATCTGCACTCCTTTGCCCATCTTCTCTCTTAGGTCATATTTCTTCAGAAACTTTACCAGAGAAGCACAGTTGCAGGGGCAAGAGTGAATGTTTGAGAAAACCAATGAAACCATTGAAAAACTAATTAAAACCATTGAAAAACCAATGTAATTGTTTTTTTTCTGGGATGAGCTCTAACTTTAACCTTTTCAGAAGTATCAGCACTGTGTTTCCTGGGCCCACAGCCCTGCCATTTGAAATACTAGACTGTGTATTTGTTTTGTCTGGGTATCTTGCAATAAATTAAGCTGGCTGATGTGTCTTCTTTACACTACAACAGTAAATTCTTTGATTAGGTGTTTTTAAATTATATTCAGTATCTGATATTTTTTGCAAGTTTAGCAAGTGTTGCATCTCCTAGCTATTGCATTAGATGTAATTAGTAGTTTTTGTTCAAAAGTGTCATGGTAAAACATAAATATCAAAGCAAGTCAAATAAACTTCAAAACAAAAGTAAAGGGTTCTCATAGCTTTTGACACAAAGTGTCTTTAGACTTCGTTGAGATATTCTCTAGACTAAGGCGAGTTAACAAAAAGCTATTTTGCCTGCGCACCTTTCCCTGACAACAGTTTATAGACTTTAAACTGTAAATGCCTCTCATGTTGGTTTACTACATAAAAAAAAAAAAAATTGCCATAATTTGTTTTGCACATGCTTCCAGGGCTCCACCAGCCACTACTGAATACTACTGTACATCTTTGCTTACATTTGGTTTCAGTATATCCTTTGAGGTAATTTTCTTTCCACAGGCTCTGTGCAGCTCTTTAGGGTTTGAACTTGAGCTCTTTCTCTCCGTGCAATCTGGTCACACCTTTCACTCTCCAAAGGGCCAGCAGATAGTAGCCTGCTTGTCTCACCCGTTCATAAATTTATGCAGACTGGGCAGCTGCTACTTCATCCCTGAAAGTCCCTGCCCAAAGATGCCAGAGATACTGCTGCCCTTTCACTCTGTAAATCAGAACCGAGAGCTTCGTTCCCACAGGACTCTCGTCTGTCAGCTGGCTGCTGCATGCCGAGCTTTTCTATTGTGGATCATTTGGAAAGCATCTCTTGGCCCTGATCCTCAGAGGGACTGCCCCCCCTTGTCCATGAACTCCGTTTGGGGGAGGTGAAATAAATGGCTTTGCAGGGTAGAGCCTGTGCATGTCACAGGCTGGGATGCTCTGTGCTGCAAGGAGTGGCAGGTTTCCCAGTGACCTGAAGAGGAGCAAGACTAAGTTGTTCCATTGTGTTTTACTTAAAAAACCAAAGGTCATTTGTGATTAGGATGTTTTAAGAAAAAATATATATTAAAAGAAAAAAGAGTTCTATTGCTGGTCTCAGGTGACAAGATAATGCAGTCCAGGAGTTTGATTAAAATAGCTTTTCTATTTTTAAGGCAATTCCTTTAAAAGCATGTTTGACTTATGTGTAGGTGATAAAATCCTTAAAACCTCTCAGGACAGCACTTGGGTTTTGTTTTCCTTATGATAGGACAATAACTATCATGCTTATAGCTTTCATAGCATTGCTGCTCTGAAATAAACCTGCTGGTTTAAATACAATTCATTTAAATGAGACATATTTTTGAGCACTTAAGTTTTACTCATTAAATAGAAAATCTGATGCAAACTGACCTTTAACTCTCAATTGATTCCAAGCTGTTAGAAATTCAACAGTTACGTTTCCAGTGACAATGTGAATTGCTGAATGTTCTGAACCTAAGCTGCAGAATAATGCACATGCTCATGCACGTGTTGCTCCCTTCTAAAATACACAGGAGTGCAGATAGGAGCCTGGTAATGCCATAGGAGTTGCAGGATGGATTTTGTGGAGAGGTCTAGTTCCCAATCCAGTGAGTTTGTTTGTTCCTTCTGCAGCAAGTCAAAACAGTTTTGGTGACACTGTTCAGCATGCTGCTGCTGCTGTTGACAGCAGGAATAAACACCACCTGAATGAAGGGCACGGGAAAGACTGCTATGCCCCACTGCTGTAGGAGCAGGACTCTCTTCTCCCTGAGCAGGATGAGCACTGGAATTCTCATCCTGGGCCAGGCTTCTTTTACTACACAAAGACATAGGAAGGAGAGGAGCTAGACAATATAGCTGCTGTTAGGATGTTATCTACTTTTATGTATTTAACTTAATGATATGTTTTGTGTTTCATTCACTTTTAGCAGTTCCAGTCAGACCTTGAATGCTAGCTCTGAAAAGTGTGCTAGAGAAACTGGAGTCCTTGATTATTGGCTGTGGTCATTATCCCTTAGTTTACCCCAAGCTTTCCTGCCAGAAAAGCTCTGTTTCAAAAATGCATTTACTTAGATCATTTTTTGAGCTGGAATCTTAACTTCTGGTGGGTTTGAAATATTATACCACCAGCAATCACACAGTAATAACTTTACATTGTAATGAAAAATTCTTGAAGGAAAAGAGAAGTGAAATGTAAAAAGAAGCTCCATTTAGATGTGAACAGTGTTCACATATGCATTTTGATCAACTCCATATACAGAAAAAACCCTTCTGCAGACAACCAATGACATGTATTGACTCTAGATGCTGAAAACAACTGTTTTCTGCATGCAGGTAATAATTATTTTATACAAGTTACTGACCTTTTCCTTGTCAAGTTTACCAGAGGTACAGTCATCTCTCAGTATATAGGATGTTGAATTACTGCGAACAAATTTTGAGTCTGATGTTATCATTTATGCCATATAAAAATTTGAGTTAGTTTTGCAGTGAGAGATTTCCACTTTCATTTGCAACTATCTTGGAGTAAATTCCTATCTGCATCTGAAGCTTGATGTGCTTAGATATGGCGCTGCCTTGCAGACAGTGACTTGTGTGCTTTGTTTCGTACCCGTGGCAGGGGAAACTGGTGCTTGAAAATTTGGCTCTCAATTAAATGCAGGTGCAATTTGAATTCTGTCTGTTCAAACTATCCCATTGTGTGCACAGGAATTTTTTTTTTTTAACTTTCATGTGCTAAAAACACCAAAATGTATGCTAAGTTTTGCAACATGGCACAGATGCTGCAGGTGAATACAGGTAGAAAGGGAAAAAAGGAGAGGACAAACAAGTGGGGAGAACACTACCGTGGCTGTAAATACCATGGTCATTCTGTTTCAGTCCCCTTGGCATGGGCAAAGCCATGGAGTGGCTTGTCTGGGGATGACAAAGGAAATGTCTGAGAAGGGGCACATGGTCGGTGTAGCTGGAATGGGTGTGAGGTGGGACGAGAGAACAGGGCCAAGCTGGATTGGGCAGGGGATTTCCAGCCTAGCCACAGAACTGTTAATGTGACTTGTGGATCTGTTCTACTACAGTTTTTTATGGTTGTTTTTGCTCCTGAGTCAATAACGTTGGAGGGAAAAGTTAAACTACACTAGAATATTTTCTACTAGACCCTGGGAGATGTCCTCCCCATTATTGTGGAAGTAAGGGGTGATGCTGTGGAGAGCTTCTAGAACTTTTATTTCTTCCCTCTCTTATGTGCCCGACCTTGGTGCTGCTGAGAATCTGTCTAGAGCAGAAAATAGCCTAGGATAATTCCTAAAGAGAAAGATGGGCAAGGAAGGAGTGCTCAAGCGAGCAGACAGTGTGGTTTTCACCACCCTGGGGGCTGCGAAATGAAGCTCTGTGAGGTGAGTGATCCCGGACAAAGTTGCAACATCACTGTACCAGAGGATATTAATCTAAATTCTGCTTTGCCTTCATGTAAACTATTCTCCTCTGGAGCAGCTTGCACTGCTGCAGCTACACATTTTGTTTCACAGACCCCAGACTGTCAAGCAACCTCACACAAGCATGCGTTGAGCTCATCTGATTGAGCTACGTGTGTTTACTTTGTTATAGGTCAACCACTTGAGCCTACCCTCAAGATGAACTTAATGTTTGCGGAGGAAGGGCAGCAGCTATGTAATACTGGAACAGGCAGAAAACAGAACCATGGCTTTGAACAATGGGAAAAATGCTGTGCATCTCAACTAAGTATTTTATTGCACGTGAGGACATACACCTATAGAAAAGGTTATCACACTCTTCTGTGATGTTTAACCAGAATATGGAAAACTGCCTGGTAAAATAGAATTTTCTCAGTGCCAAGTTTTCCTAATACTTGAAACAAGAAGTATGAATCTGATTAATATTTTAAAAAATGGAGCAAAGCACAAACAAGCATTATTCTTCTCCCCTTGACTATGGCTAGACTTTCCACATGCTTAATTGTTTGTTTTATCTGTAGGGACTGATTGCAACCATGAGCCAGAGACTAAGTTGTGGCAAATCTTTCTTGGCATTAAACCTCACTGAAAATGCAAATACAATTTATAATGTATCTAAATTAAATTCAGGGTAACTGTAAGACTGTTTTGTTGTTTGTTTTTAATGCCAGAAGAACAGTAGCTAGAGCTCTGGTATGACTTAAAATGTTGTACACAAAAAACCTTAATGAAACTCTGGTCTTAATAACAGAGATCCATTTGTTCTAAAACATTGCTGTTTTGACTTGGGGAGAAAGTGTCTGTTTAATTAAACCTTTCTGGTCATTTTCATCTCATGGGGTTCTAAATGGAAGAGCCAAAATGAGCCATTACATTGACTAGTTTTCTCATAATTAAAATCACAGAACTTACTAGTGCAAACAGACATTCAATCTCTTTCTATAAAAACTAGCGCAAGGATAAACACTGCTCTCTCTGGTGAGAGCAGAGCATAGCTTTTATTATTTTCATCCTAGCTTTACAAGTATGAAAGTGAGGATTTGAAAAACAAGCTCCAAACTCTAAAAAGAGCTCATTCAAGCAGGACTAAGAAACCAGTATGGATGAAAAATTCCACTCCTTCTAGGCCTTGGGCTATCTTGGAATGGGAAAAAAAATCAAGTGTATGATGTTAGGAACATACTTCTTGGCACTTTCAGCACAAGCTGCTTCATGGACTACCCTTCACTATTCCCTAACATTTTAAAATAATTTGGTAGGTGACCTGTCACGGTGTTCTCCCGTCTCCATACAATCCTAGCTCCTTTTGTCAAGTGGCTGGAGCAGTGTGGTGAACTTCCAGAGCTGTGGTGAGGGTATGGGGCACTCCCTGTGCAGCTCCTGCTGGGTTTGGCAGAGGGCAGCTCTTCCTGTGATGGATGTGGGAAAGCAGCCCTGGTGCTCCTGTTCTAAATTCCTGCAGGGATAAGGCTGGCATTGTGTCTTGCTCTCTGGACAGTGGAGTGCAGCCTATGTGTAACTTTTAGTCAACACAGGCACACACAGATAATAGACTGTTTCAGCTGCCTCTGGGAACTTCTGTTAGAATCTGCCAGAAGATTCTTTCTGTGGTTTAAACTCTGACATATGAGGAACGCCAATACTTTATATAGACAAAATGTCAGTTATGTGCCCTCAGGCAGCAAGCTAAAAATTATATTACCATGTTGATGGATCTCGGTTTAGATAGTTTCAGCTACAGTAAGTTTCTTGATTTAAACTCTGAAGATGGCTGTGCCAGTTAGCTAAATTAAAAATTGCAGGATGTCATTGGTTTTCCACTAATTTCAAAGTGCTTTGAATAAGTCAGCAGGGGGAAAAGTAATTTTCTTACGGGGACTATCACCCAGTGCAACAATAATGGGCAGCCACAATGCCTTACATAATGCAATGGGATGAATGAGCTGCTACCCAAACTCTGCTGACCTACAGTCTGATGGTGCTCCAGTGGCTTCAGTGGCATTCAATTGTGCAGTGTTAGAGTCTGCTATGGATAGTGACCCCACAGTGTGAAAGCCCTTGATGTCCACAGGCAGCACTGCGGGAAAATTGCTGCTGCCCTGAGGGAAATTGTGTGTGATGAGGAACCACAAGGCAAGGCTGGTGATGCGCACCCTGGTGCCATGGCCAGAGTAGCATGCCATGAGACAAGCAAAGTCAACAGAGGACAAAAGTCTCAATAGCAGAAGCCAAACAACTGCATGCAGCTCATCCAGAAGATGAAATCAGTGTGCTGCAGAGAATTGCTGACAATAAACAACAAAAGAAATGTTACATGTCAAATGCCCAATTCTTATTTACAGCAAAGCCAGTTTGTGTCCCTTGGGATATAAACACCCCTTGGGTGTTTGCAAGTGATCCTCAAAGGGGAGGATTCAGCAAAACTTACAGCCAGTGTATAGCTGTTACAAACGAGATTTGGAGCCCAAACCAGTAGTAGGCTGCTGATTTTTAAATTATGAAAAAAATTATATCAGCTCTTTAGTAGCAGCTTTAACTTTTGAATTGGAATTTAGGCTGGAGGTTTAAATTTCTTCACTCAACAGAAGTATCTTGGGAGAGATAGCTGGAAAAGACCATAAAGTGTCAGCCTCTGTGAAAAACCCTGTCTCTGGGTTTAGTCAGGGTTTAGTCTGGGTTTTAGTCAAACTATTAGCATCCAGGGTTGCCTGATTGTTGAATTCTAATATGACTGAAGAAATAGAAACTCAGGGCCAGATTTTGATCTTACTCATACCAATGTAAATCCAGGCAAATTCTCCTCAAATCAGTAGAGTAATTCTGGGCTTATATAAGCTTAGCCAGTATCAGAATCTGATCCTTTTATTTTTGGACTACTGGAATTCACAAAGTAAATAATGCGGACAATTGTTCGAATGCCTGTTATAGAATGAAGAAGTTTTCTAGTAATAGAAAACTTCAGTCAGGTCAGGAGGAAAAAGAGGAGACAGATGGTAGATAACGAACAAGGCTAATGAAAAAAATGAGCTGGGAGGAAAAAAGACAACTCCACGAAAATCTACAGTGGCATAAGCAAATTCTTTAAGACTGCAGCCAAGAGTAGCTTGGGAAGCAAAGACAGACATAAGACCTGTATGAGCTGAAAAAGTAATTTTCTCATGGTATCCCAGTCTGGGCACCCAGTGCTTGCACATGTGGCACTCCTAAGATTTTTTACCTTGTCTGCTCTAGCTGTTGGCTGTCTGGTTAGATCTTAGCACTAGATGAGTACAAAGAACTGCCAGAGCCTGCATCCTTCCTTCCTTGTATCTAAATACAAAGAAATGTAAGTTCTTCTCCCTGGATAAGCAGTGTAAGTCACCTCAGTTACTGGGAAGTCACTAGTAGCTGCAGTTCTGTCCCTTAACTCTTAACTGTGGACTTAGAGCAGATGCAATCCTTAGATAATTATTGAAAAAGCCATGAATGTATTTTTGTCTTCTACAGATCAATGTGAAATTGTCTGTCTGCTTCTTTTCCCCCTAAAAATAACATTTCTGAAGTTTGCTGTTCATCTGTGAATCAAGAAAATGATGAAAATATGCAGAACTGTATGTTCTAATATATGCTGAGTACAAGACCTAAAATTATATCTCCCAATAGTAAGTTATATTTTGGGTATATCTGTGGTAATGTAGGATGTATTTGCATAACATTTTTCTTTTAATTTATGCAGAAGGACATAAGTAAAACAGTGTTTCTCATGCTACAAAGCTTTATCCTTCCTGCAGGGGTAAGCAAGAGCCTCTCCCTGGCTTGCTGAGAGATGAGCTGGGCGTCTTCTCTCCCTCACAAAATAAAGAGGCAAAACTAAAATTGTCAGAGTAGATGGCTTCAGACTGTGGGACCAATGCTACTGCTTTCCTGTGAAGTCCTGTACCAGGAACTCCTCCAGAGCAGAGTGCTTTGCCTCTGCCTGCATCTGCTTTGGGGAGGTTGTAAGTGAGAACTGACTGATGTGGTATAATTTAATTGATGCTTTTCCAGATCATGTTACCACAGAAAATCATTATTTACTGAATCACTTCCTGCTGTATGCAAAACTCAGCTGAATGGAGCAAGAACTGGAGAAGGAAGACATGAGTAGCTGTACTTTTAAGTTGGATTTCACTTTTATGAAATAATCTGCATACAGTAATAACGCTCCAGGCCTGCTCAAAAATCCCTCTAAAGTTTGTGGTTGCCCATTGAAGTGTGTGCATATGGAGAGTGGCTCATTTAAAATGAGCAAATCTTGCTTGGATCTTTACAACTCATCACTTTACAATAAGCTGGAGAAAGAGGTCTGAGCCATCAGTGACTCAAGACACTGTCTATTTAGCTTTGAGAAAGACAAATTTGCACTCTGATTTGACAAGTGATAGAAAATACAGATGTAGCTGGCTATGCTGGACAGATACAGAGCCCCATGCTACAAGGGTGACCATAACAGTTATGTGCACCTTTTAATTTAGTCATAGGTGGCTGGGGAACCAGCCAACCAATTTTAGCATCTGTTTTCCACTTGGTACTTACTTTTGCCAAACTATTTTCCTGTGAAGCAGCCCCAAAGTGAATGATTGCTATTATTTCTGAAAGTCAGGCAGGCATACCATGTAAAAATACACAGGGTAACAAAATTTTTTCATGGCCTGAAGGCAAACAGTCTTCCCATGGCAATCATGGCCAGGAATTTTTAAAGTAGCCCCTGGGAAAGGATATGAATCAGAGTTTAACTTTTGGGGTGGTGCGTGAGTGGGACGGGATATACGTAGTCATATCTACGCAGGAGAACAGTTGTAGCTAGGAGGGGAATAATCATTTCCTCAAAGTAATCTGAGGGTGTACAGGCAAGGGCAAAAGTGGACAGGCTGAGAGGCTCTTCAGCCAACACAGAGGGCATATAAGAAAGATAGACTTTTTATCAGGGCCTGAAGTGACAGCCCAAGGTCTGATAGTTTTAAACTGAAAGAGGGTAGATTTAGATTGGACATATGGAGCAAATTGTTTTGCAGTAAGGCTGGTGAGACACTGGCACAGGTTGCCCAGAGAAAGTGGATGCGTGAATGCGGCTGCTGAGAGAATTGTAGATTATGGATTTTTAGAAATTCTACCAGGTGTTAGTAATAGCAATGTTATGCTCTGATCACCTGTTCCAGAGGGGAGGGTTCAGAGATGGCTTCACAAGTTCCTTTCCCTTGCTTTGACTGTATTTATTGTGACCACATGTATTATTTTAGGGTAACTTCTGGCTCAGCAGTTTTTAGGAAACTGCCTAGATTGTACAATTCTTGTACAAATCCAAGGTATATTTCACACTTCCAGGAGTCTCCAGCAGAGATACTGTAGAAAGGACAGCTGAGGGCAAATTCTAGACCTGATATTTAGGACAATATATTTTCTTGGGAAGGGAAATAAAGCTATCTGGCTTGATGCTGCCCTGAGCCTACAAATTCCTGCAAAAACCTTGCATGGGGAGCAAGGTTAATCTCTTTAGTTTCTACAGTCTAAATTTCAGACTGAAATTTTAATGTTCCATTTTGTGACAAGTTTCAGAGAAATTAAGCTGTGATATATGTATACACATACATATACACGTACATCTGGGAGAGCAAACTGCTAGACATTTCTCTCAAAGATTGACTTGTTGAAGTCTATAATTTCTGTGGGGAGGCAGAAGGAAACAGATTAGTGTTCATGCAACAGAAATGTAAGGAGGAAGCCTTTGCTAGCCTTGAGATTGTGATCTAGACATAAACAGTAATTTGCTTCAGTACTAAAATGTATATTCAACTGAAATTTGATTTTACTGCTGCAGGCAAAAATTTGCTCATATGATTTGTAACTACCTACATAACTCTTTTAACTTCCTGTTTAAGGATTTATGAAGATTTATTTCCTGTTCTCTCAGTTTGACATTCTAACCAAAATAGCCATTTAATTCTAATGTTCCTGCTAATTTGTCTATTTGCTGTGGTTTTAAGCTCAGTTTGAAGGGGCTTTAGGGCTTGTTTGGATTAATATTAATAACTGTTTAGTCTTAGTGGCACTGAAACTCAGAGATCACTGAGAATTACCTCCCCTTCAAATCTGAAGAATAGGATAATCAGCCTTATTAAAATTATTAAAGGCAGTGGAAATAACACTGTCAGAGGACATGGTTTAAAAGACTCTTAGGCTTAACCAAACAGAAAATTTTATGCCCATTGCAACCCCTGTTTGCCTATGGAATAGAAGAAATAAAACTCCAAACCCTCTAAATTCTTAGAACCATGCATGAATTTTGGAATCACACTTCTTTTGTGATATTAAAAACGGAGGTCTGCCTTTTTGGGTGCATATTGAGTGGATCACTTTTGAAAGGACACATCTTTTCCTTGCTAGAAAAGGGTGGATGTACCCATTATATATAATCTAGGGTGGAAATTGTAATTCCTTAACTAGCTCCTACAGGAACAGTCTGCACCATCGGGATGATGCATCTCCTCTTCTGCTCCCAAAGGCCACTGTGTGCTTCAGCTCCCCCAGCTGCTGCTAATACAGCTGTGTCCTCTCCATATCCTCACCTTCTCCACAGTCTGGGCTTGGGCTTGACCTTTGCCTCCTGTGGTTCTAAGAGTTTATGGTTAGGTGAACTCTGTTCCATCTTGTGTTACCCAGTGAGACTCATAATTTGTCTGAAATCATAGATTCTGCTATGTTTTCTTTATTCTTTGCTTGATGAGACACTCTTCGTGTAAAATGCCTTATTTTAGCAAGGAGATGTATTTTTTAATGTGTGGATGTTTCTGTGTGTTTAATTATGGGGAGAAGGAGCCACATATGTGGAGTAGGGAGTATTGAGGTGCCCAGGATTTTACTCCTGGTCTTTGAGGAATTTTTTCCTACCTACCCTTAACCCATAGCCTTTTATATTTCCTGGATTTAGGCAAAAATAATGCCTCAAAGACAGTGGTCAATACCTTGGGGCAGATTTGAGCCAATTTAAACACAGATAGAACTGATACCCTCTAAACATCTTGTGCTACCTTGGGCTTTAGACTGTTACTTAAAAGCTGAAGTTTTCACCTGAATTTAAGGGGAGGTTCTTGCACTTAACCAGGGATACAGAAAGGATTATTACTGAATGCAGTTTTCAGAGCACATGGTGAATCCAGCACAGCAGAGGCAGCTGCTTGGAAATCTTTAAGCAAAGATGGTAATTACATGTCTGCAGATGACTCAGGAGGCATAAATCTACCTTCTAGCATTGCTACCTAGTTATTACAGTTCTTCACTTTTAAGCCAGTGTTGTCCAAGAACTAGACAGCTGTGGTGGCAGTAGGTGGTCATATTTAGTATTGATACTTGGTGGCTTCTGTTACCCAGTGCTAGAGGCCAGCTTCTGTATGGAGTACATTATCCAGTGCAGTATAATACAAGGATGTAGGTAAAATAGAGAAAATACTGATCCGAGGGAAGTGTTAAAGGGACATGCTCTTTGCTATTATTATTTAGCTCACTGAGGACTAAACTGAGAACTATTATTTAGTTCACTTGGGACTTTCTCCAGTATTACAGGGAAAACATAGTGAGAAGTTATTGTGAGAACACAATAATATGTCAGCTGCTGCAGGGACATAGCAAAGGAGAGCAGTAGGGTGTGAAGGATGGATATCTTTCCTCTCCACCATCATCGTAGAGGTGGCTTTAACTTTGTGTCTTCCTTGAGACAAGTTTCAGAAAACCTAAAACATTTTTTCTCCAGGCTTTTTGCAGAGCAGGAGATTTCATGCTGGGAATATAACTGAGTAGGAACAGTGCATCTGGGATGGGTGTCTGGTCTTTAAAGGAAGAAGAGCTGGGTCCACTGAATGATGCATTAGCTATTTCAGTCTGAAATTTCACCAGTTGCTCATGACCCTTCTCACAATCCTGGAAAGGCATGGGTTATATTCACAAGTCTTGGTTTAAGGCTTATGGGTACGCAGTAGATCTGACATAAGCTGCTCTGCCATGCCTCAGATTTCATAATCGCAGAACAGTTGGATTCCTGACTGGCTGCTCTAGGCAGGAATTTTGGGTTCCAGTTTACGCCGGACGTGTCAAAGACGTGCTGGCACTTTGAGATGTTGATTTCATTACTGTCTCACATAAGGATTTCTGGTTCAGTTATTGTGTTTTGTAAGTGATCTATACAGCCCAGGATTAACTTTAATACCCACTAGAGTAATTATCAAAGCATGTGGTATCCTGATGACACACTTATAGCTTCACAAGGACGGGTAGATGCTCTGTTGACTGTAGGCCAGAAAGTTAAAATCCCCGGTCAGCCAGCTGTAAAGAAACTCCCTGTGTCTCCTGTCTTTGAGCATATACATAATTTTCAAGTTTTGACATTGATCTGTTACAGAATGCTTGGTAGAAACACAATTTGGGGTTTTAGCCATAAGGAAGACACATAATGCAAACCCTTTGTCTTTCTACCAGTCCAGTCAAGAAGGTTTGAGACTCTTGATCAGACTTCAGTGTGTTTTCACAGAATTCAAACACAAACCCCTTGACTTCTGTGACAGGAGGGTCAGGCCCAGGTGTTTGAGGATGTTCATGGTCACTGAATCAAGGCAATCAAATATTTTGTTCAGCTCCTTGGAGCTGCTGGCACTTACTCATGAAGGGGAAGAGTAGTCCTACAAGGGATGGTGTGCAGGAGTGGGACAGCTGGGGCCAGTGCTGTGATGGGGATGACACTTCATCGAAGTGGCTGAGTGTCTGGGACAAACCAGTGCCTTTTGAAATTTCCTGCTGGTTAAAAAAGTACACATTCTGCATGAGCTTTGCATGCATGCAGGGAGATATGAGAAAGGTGTATAAACATTCCATGTGCCTCAACCCTTGTGCTATCTTGGTAGACTCCTCCTACAAGAGGCTTTCCAATTTTTGAGCTTTTGCTTGTTGTGGGTTACAACAATCCCAAACAATGCTAAAGGCTTGGGGCAGAGCAGTTGGGAAGCAGCCTGTTGGAAAAGGACCTGGGAGTGCTGGCTGAGAGTGGCTGAGCATGAGCCAGGGTGTGCCCAGGTGGCCGAGAAAGCCAAGGGCACCTGGCCTGGATCATCAATAGTGTGGCCAGCAGGGCCAGGGCAGTGATTGTCCCTCTGTACTGGGCACTGGTGAGGTCACACCTTGAACCCTGCCCAGTTCTGGGTCCCTCACTGCAAGAAGGACACTGAGGGGCTGGAGAGAGTCCAGAGAAGGGCAGTGGACCTGGGGAAGGGTCTGGAGGCCAAGTCTGGTGAGGAGCAGATGAGGGAGCTGGGGGTGTTTAGCCTGGAGAAGAGGAGGCTCAGGGGAGACCTTATCACTCAACAATTCTCTGAAAGGAGGGTGTAGTGAGGTGGCTGTCAATCACTCCTTCCAGATTAACAAGGGGCAGGTTGAGAGAAAATGGTCTCAAGCTGTACTACAGGAGGTTTAGATTGGATATTAGGAAAAATTTCTTCACTGAGAGGGTGGTCAGATATTGGAACAGGCCAGTGGAATCACTACTCCTGGAAGTGTTCAAAAAAATGTCTAGATGGGGAGCAGTTCAGGTGGACCTGACACTGATAGGTTAATGGTTCACTTGATAGTAGAGGGCTTTTCCAACCTTGATAATTCTGTGTTGTGTGATTCTGTACTGTGCTCTGCAGAAACAAAAGCATTTGTCATTAATCTTTCAGCATGAAAAGAGGAAGTATCAATGAGCTCATCTGAACACTGGGCTGTCATTTATTCCTTGTCTTCCTTTGAGACTTAAGGGTAGATAGAAATTTTCTTGTGCCTCAGATCTCCCTCTTAAGAGGTGAGGGGAGGCTTGATTCTGTCTGTTCTGCGGTCTGTGCATATAAACCTGTTTCTTGGCAGGTTTGTGGGAGGTTGTCCCAATGGTGGCCTGTGAGGGCATGGAGTATAGCTGGCACACCGAGGCACTCTCTCCTGGGAGTTGGGCTGAATATTTGACAGTAATGGCGATTGATGGCGTGTAAGTAATGCTGAGAGTTAACAGTGGGGCAAGGTCCAAAACAGTTTGGAAACCATTGCCTTGGAACGTGTACTGAGAAACGAGGAGCTGTGATTTATCATTTCCTTCAGAGAAAAACATTTTAGGCAATTCTGACATGAAGCAGTTAGCTGTATCAGATACTTGTGAAGATAATCTAGTGTTTGCTGTCATATCTCTCTTCAGCAGATGGTAAAGGCCAGGTACTAATTAAGATGAAGCAGGAAAAAAAAAAAAGAAAGAAAAAGATTTAGGTTGACAAAATGCTACATTGTGTAATAAATAGCTTCATATTTATTATTTCTGCTAACAATTATGGACTGGAATAAGACCTCTCATAAGGAGTAGATCATGCCTCCATCTGTCTACTGCTGTGCTATTACTCTTGCATTTACAGCAAGTAGTTCTGGACTTGTTAAAGGCAGAGCACGGAACATGATGGGTAGGACCAAACTTCAAGAGCCGTTCATGAGGATAATGGCTGCTCATGGGGCCAATATACTCATCCATTGGCAGCTTTTCTTGGTCCTCTTTAGAGACAGTGGTTTGGTTTTTTTTCCTAGGAAAAATTCTGCAGCCCTCAACCAGATTTGAAAAATGAAAACTGAAATGAACTTCATGAATCAACAGATCAGAGATACCGAGTTTTTGCCAAAGAATATCTAAAAAATGAGCACATGAAGGAAGAATGTAAGTTAGTAATAATTAATCAGAAATTTATTTCAGTTGAGGGCTTAATTCAAAGTTCTCTGAAATTTGTCAATACAAAGGCATAAACTCAGCTTTGACTTAACTTTTCACTACCCTGCCTTTCTCCAGAGGGCAGTCTAGGATGAGGGCATGGGTGCAGATCCACGATTGTTTTGAGGCGTGGAGATAAAGTGGTTCTGAGCTGCTGCACAGCTCTTTGAGTCAAGCTCCCAGAAATGGTACAGTGCAAAATTAGGTTTGACTGCTTTGGGCTGCATTAAAGAAGATAAATATGAATTAAATAATCTGCTGAAAATATCTTAGAAACTGAAAAAAAATTTCCTTGGGAAAAATTAAGACATGCCCCAAAAGTAAAGTTAGAACAACTTTTCAGTGTTTCTAGTGACCTACCTAACAGATGTTTACATTTTGGAAGATATAGAAGTAAATTTTGCTTTATCTCAATAAAATGCTAACAGATTTGCCTTGTCTTTAAATGTATTTTATTTTTCTTGGATCTTGAGCCATGCTTTAAACAGATTATTCTTCTCTTTATAAAGGATTGTTCTTGTTTTGGTTTTTTTTCCCCTTCCTGGCTTCCAGACACAAATCTGATTTTTTTAATAGTATTTATGCACATTAATAACACTTAACATTGACTCATTTGGGAAAAACTTGATGTACTAAGAAATATTTATCAGATGTTATGCAGATCTAGATCAAATAAATATTTTCCCTTGTATAATAAATTGGTTTTGTTAGTATTAAATACATGCCTTTATTGCACACAGCTGGTCATGCTTTAGTTGTCCATTTCTGTGGGCAGTTTTGGTAGCCTCTTCAATGGGTTTCCGGTAGTTTCAGGCTGGAGCACGTGGAATTTTTTAAACTGCACGATTATTGAATTATTTTGTGTTTCTTAACTATGCCACTGAAAATACCATGTGGTCTGTATTGATGAAGAAAGCACATGATCCCTTAGCTTCCCGTATATCTTAATTTATCTGTCTTAAAATGTTGGCAAAATGCACAAGTTGTAGTTTCCAGATAGCAGCAGTTAGCTTAGACAGAGAAATCTAGGTCCAGAGCTGCGAGCAATACTAGCTCTGCAAGGAATTCCTAGCTGGCCGTGGTCCTCATGCCCCGCCAGTCTCCTCATAGGCTTTAAAGGTATAAATAGAGAGACACTGGCATATCTCTCTTCCTGCCCTTCCAAGCTTCCAGAAGGCATGACTCCTACTGTGCTTTGTTGCTATAGAAAGGTCTGGCTCAGGGTTTGACAGCTCAAAAGGCTGCATAGGAAAACATGTCTTTGGTAGGGATTAAAAATGACTGTCAGTCTCCCTTCCCCAAAGAGGTCAGAAACCTAATGGCATTGATAGACAAGACCTCGGTGCCACAAGTGACTTTGGCTGGAGGTCCTAAACAAACTCTGAACACCAGATGCTTTGAGAAAAGACATGTCCTTTCTTCAGTGTTGTTACTGGCAGCCTCCTTCTTCCTGCCCTGTTACTAAGTATGGCATAAAATGCCACATTGCTGAAGTGTTAGTAACGCCATGGAATGATAACATTTTAAACCTATCAGACTAGAAATTCAGAGGAAAATGTTTCTATTTAGACTGAATCCTACTTGAAATTCTGCACTTTCTTTGCTGCAATTTTTGTCTTATAATTCTTCATCATCTTTTCATGCTGTACTACAGGGCTGGGATCAGTTTTTAGCCAATAATAATAGAGGAAGATATTTACAGGGAAGTGTGTAAGGACCCTTTTGAAAACTCTTTCTTTACCACTTCCTTTGCATTTTTTAGACTTTCTCTGGCTTATCTCTGCAATTTCTCTTCCTCCTCCTCCTCCTGGCACAGGTTCTCTTCAACTTTAGGGAATGAGTAATTACTGGTAAAACCTCTGATATTTTTTCTTTCTCCTTTTTTTTTTTTAATAAGAAGGAATTTTATAAAATATATTTAATGCATCTTGCATTAAATCAAATGGACTTTTTGTTATATGAAGACCTGATTATTCAGCACATCCACTTTTTGGTACTCTGTTTAGCAGGTCAAAAAGCTTTGAGCTTTCAGTCTTATTCCTCTTATTCCTGTATGAGAAGTTTTCTTCCTTTTATAAGGGCTCTTGTAGTCAGAGAACTTTCTGTGATTATAAAAGCCATTGACAGACTAGAATCTGTTTAATTAAACCCATGAATATTGTGTGAATGGAAATGGATATTGTGAAAGGAAGAGATGTCCTAATTTCTCAGTTCTGCTGACCATCAGAGTAAGGCCTCCTCGTTGGAGAGGAGTAGTATAAAAGCACAGAAGAGAAAATCTGGCTGCACCTGGAGAGTGAAGAGATGGCTAAGCCACAATCTCAGCACTTTGCTGTTGTCAGGTCTTGGCTGACATCATTAGCAAAGTAAATTTTAAGAAGGGATTGGAATGACAACAGTGAGGCATCTTTGTAGTTGCTTTCAGGTGCTTGCTCCCAAGTGCACGCATCAACATGGCAAAAATAGAAGGTATTTGTTTTAAAATCTAGTAATAGTTTATTGCAGCTGGAAATGGGGCCATTGAAATGGGTCCATCTCCTGTGTTTCATTTGTCCTGTCAAATATTGGGTGGGAGCTCCCAGGCCTGTTGTGCCAGCATCTGGCCTTGCAAGTGCAGATATGTTATCAATAGTTAGTGTCTATGTGTAGAACATACAGAGAACAATGTGCAGGTCATGTAATCTATAAAGATGACAGGAAGGAAGCAGCAAAACCTGCCAGTAACCATGGCTGTCTCCCATTTACTTATTTCTGTTTCTATTTTTTTCCTCTTTTCTATGTGTCTGAAATTACTAAAGGTGATTCTGGGAAATGGGAGACTAGAGGTTTTTCTTTTAAAATAGTGAGGCACTCACTATAATTGCATTACTGTTTTTGGTAAGTACAGGTGTTGATGGCTTAGTACTTCCTCATTTTGGCAGCATGTTTAGCACATATGTTATCCTGCAGATGTCATTTTCCATCTCAGGGTTTTCTTTTCCTTGTGTGAAAGTGGTAAAATGGCTGTGGTTTCCCGAGTTTCCCGAGGTTTCTTTTCTGACTTTAAGGTTGGAGCTAGTTCATATCAGCACCCAGATGCTTTGCTGGTAACATTTTTCCTATACATTCAAGGATGGACAATATAAAAGCCAATTTGTAGTCTTACTTGCTGCTTGATAATTCAGTATAGATAGCCCTGAACAGAATAATACAAGTAGAAACTAATAGAAACAGTGGAAAATATCACCACCTGTGAAACTAAAAAAGGGGAGAAAGTAACTTTTATAACATTTACAATAGTATGAATGAAGCTGTTCAGCTTAAATATTTTCACCAAATAAGTGTTCTTCCAGATGTATACAGGAGCTTAAACAAAGTTCCTTATAATAATATGATAAAATAACATATATGATATAATATGATAAAAGTAATTGCAGACTCCCAGAAGTTTGGTGACCCCAGCAAGTGACTTCTTTGTGTTGCCAACAGTAAAACTGCCAACTGGAAGCGTGCCAGATTACTATTGTGCAAGGGAATGACTTTTTTCTATTTAATTTTTTTGATAAATATATATTCAGTTGTTGCCATAATAAAATTCTGTCGAAGTCCCAGTTGTAGCATCTGCTTAATGCAGTCTGTCCTGTGCCACCTGCTGTGCTTGCCTGATGGATGCCATGCTTCCATTCAGGAGTTCTCCCTCGTAACTACAAATGTGTGAACAGAAAAGCTTTTCCAAGTGCTCTTATTTACAGTCCTGGAAAATGGACTGAGATCAACACACAAGGTCATGAAGTGCCTAGGGAAAACAGTAGCACTTATTTCCAGAGACATCACTGTGGCATAGCTTCTTAGTCACTCACAAGTTGCATGTGACATTGTCATTTCAAATGCTCTGGTCTAACCAGAGCTGGTTAGCAATTCAAGGTATGTGCCTTTAATGGAGCTGAGTTGTTCATGTGCTCTGTAGAGCACAGATTTCAGTTGGCTTGGAACAACACAGCATTTGGTAGATGGTTTCTATTTCATAAAAAGATACACATGCCTGAAAGAGTTGACTAATTGTGTGGTTGAATGGAATGAGTGGAGTAAATAAATGTTCTCCCACTGAAAAAAATATAGCAGAAAACTAAGAGTCTAGTTTTTGTGGCTTTAGAAGAATAAATCTTACCCACAAAAATAATCACACTGACATAATTGGGATTAACAGCACATCACTGAATTATTCTTAAAAGAGTAAGAGAATCAGAACCAAAGGGCATACCTGCTAGTTTTGCTTGAGGAGTCATTGTCTAATGCAGCCACAAGAGGGTAAAAAGTTCCTCACTTCCTAGGACAAAATATACCCCCTGAAGTTGCTATATTCCAAATTCAAGTGTTCGACCTGAGAGACTGTTCTTGCAGGATTCAGCTGGTTTAGAGAAGCCGTGTAATCACCGGCCATGGTTGTGTGTCCATGTGGTGGATGCCACATTAAAACATACAGTGGGTCATGCACATAATATCTCAGTCTCTGAGCGCACATAAATGGTAAACATGTCGGACAAAATGGGTGTCTACACAATTCCTAATGTGGGAAGAATTTCTTAATGTGAAGGGAGTGTCATAGTACCAACACAATTTGAACAGAGTTGTATTAAGCCAAATGGTGCTGTAATAAGGAATCATTGACTTCACTGAAATGATGTTGTAGAGGTGTTAGAGCATGACTGGCTCAGAGCTTGGCTGCTGCTGCTCCGGAAAGGTTGTTCCTGCCAGTGGCAGATGTGGATGTTTCTGGACTCTGATTTGGGTTGCCGTGGCAGTGATGTGAGGGTGCTGGCTGTGAGGAGAGACCCTGGCCCTCTTGCTCTCAGATGTGCAGGTACAGACTGAAGGAGCAAAAGGGCCATTCTTGTTCTGCTGGAGGCTGCAGTCAGCTGTCTGCTCTGCCTGTAGCTGGGGTCCGGGCTGTTCACTGCTGCCATAGGTGTGTGAAACAGATGATCAGTGCACACAGTATTTTGCACAGCCTGTCCTCTAACCAGTGCAGCATCCGTGGCTCTGTGGCAGGCTTATTTGTCTCTCTGGATCTCAGTCAGACAGATGCTTGTTTGCTAAATGGATAAACTCCCTGTCTGCAAAACTGGGAGGGAAGGATATTGTGAACCAAACAACCTGCCACCACTCTCTCCTATACAATGAGTAATGCTTCCTCGGCTTGGTGTTCAACACTCCTTTCCCCTATGCTATGTGCATTCCTGTTGCTTAGTATCATTTGTTTTTGTTTTGGTCTTTCTAGGAGAAGCTGTGTAAAGTTTGGGCCCAATCTGGCTTCCTCTAAAGTCTGAGAAAATATTGGCCTTGAACCAGCAAAGCACTTACAGTTCGATAATGCTCCTATAAAATTCAATGGCAAGACTCCCACTCACTTCAGTGGTGTAGCCCAAAGTGCTGGGATTACTCACTTGCTTGAAGTTATGTGTGTGCCTGTGTTCTGTTGTCCAGAATCCTAACCAATAAAAGCAGGTCTGAAAACAGGGATTTCCATGGTTATTTCACAGGTTTGATATCAGAAAAAAGTGAATTGTGGGACATTTCAGGAAGTGACTAGAAATGGAATCTGGAAATTCTTTCCCAAACCAGAAACTAAAAATGAAATTGAGTTCTTTGAAGAGAAGTTAGTGGAAATACTTGCAGGGCTCCAAAGACACAGCATGACTGTGGACTCCTATCTGCTTTACCTGACACTATTCAGCTCCTTTGGCTGCAATGGTATCAAAGTCTATAAAGAAAAGTAATTTTTAATACTGTTTCCTGTTATTTTAACCTCCTCGCTCTTTCCCTTGGTCCACAGAGCACATGCTTTTTCGGTGTGTTTATCAAAGCATCAGCCCAACCTCATGGTTTGTCACGGCTACCACAGAAAGTCATGCAGAACTGTAAACTTTGGCACTGAAGAGGTTGGTGCAAAAGCATTCACTGTTGGAAGTGGAAACATAATAGGCTATGGGTTGCTCCAGACCAGAGTCATTAAGAAAAAAGTCTGGCATGTGACTGACAGAAGTGATTGTTTCATACTGCTGTTTAAATCTTGCTTCATAACATTTTCACAGTGAGGAGTGTTACATGCAGAGGTGTCAATGAAGTTTTGCCAATTAATTCATCTGAGGTATGGTTCTGCCCACAATGGATAAGGTTTCTTCATAACCTGACTTCTATATAATCTAGTTTATGGATGTTTTACAGTATATTGTGACCACATTTATTAAAGAACTCTGTATAAAATTATGTTTTTGCATAACCTAATGCACAAAAATGCATTATGTATACATAAGTGTCTAAATCCAGTACTCATATGCTATAACAAATTGAAATTTTGGACAGTGATACAATTATTGCATGTAACTGTGGTACCTCTGACTCCATATCTGTTGAATGGCTGCAGCTGCCACTCAAAGAGAGGCCCTTGACCCCTGCACTGTTGAAACCCATGCCCAGAAAATCGGAGGCTATCAAAAACTAATGAGTCAAAAAAAGTTCAGGATGTTCCAACAATCATCAGAACTGTTTCAGCAACTGTTCTGCTTTACATTCTGCCTACAGAAAATGTGTATTAATAAAAAAGGAGTGAGAAAGATCAGCATAAACGAATATGCCTAATCTCTAATAATAGTACTAACAAAAAGAAAAGTCTACCAATTAAGGTAAAGTATAAAGAAAAAAGTTGCAGGTTTGATGCCATCGTTCACTTGCATAACACCATGACTATAAGCTGCACATACAGTCTGATTTTTCAATGGAAATGCTGAAGTTCAGCCCTCAGAAATGTAGCCTCAATGAGCTAGTAAGACATCCCACCAAGCTGGCAAACAGGAACTCATGGTTTTGGATTCTAGCTGTATTTCTGTTTTGCTGCCTGACCTTTGTGTGTTTGCTGAGAGGAGAAGTGGTGGGTTTGAGTGCAGCTCTTCCTCGTTTACTTCCTTGGTGTTTCCTCACCTGTTAGGATATAGCAAACTCAGAGGAACTGTCCCAGGGGCTGTGCTCTTAAAGGCGAAGAAAACCCCACACATAAATTATGTGTACTAACACACTGTTCATCCCACACTCCCCATGATGTCCATAATCACCCAGCGGGGCTCACTGTGTGTTTCAAACAAACATGAGCCACCGAGCCTAAATCAGCCTGCCCAGTCGCTTTGCACTATCTCAATATTGACACTCAACCCATCGTGCTGCATGACAGTGAACAGCTGACAGAATAAATCAGGGACCTTGGATATGATAAGAACTCACTTGGCCTTACTTGACTTGACCTATAATATCTTGTTGGCGCGGCAGGAGTAGGCTTCCTCTAGTAAAGTAATCATATCCTCTCTAATTTTTCTTCATCCTATCCAGAGCACACTGTTGTGTGTGCATGGAGTGAGGGGATTTGTGAGGGAGGAAATACCTTTTCCTTTTTGAAGATTATTCTAGGAAGCTGCAGCATCAATCTTTACTCAATAGAAAATGTTGTTGTTTTTTTTTTTCTGTGAAAAATGGTAATAGAAAAAAGATGTATAAACTGACTCAGAAAAGTCCTGTGCTTTATGCCTGAGTGTGATAATTATGTAGTACTGACGAGATTGGAGAGGTGTAAATTAAAGTGTCATTAATTCCACAAATTATCAAAAAGTATTAAATTTTCTACAATGAAAATAATAATAGCGTACTGTATGAGGACTAACAAAAAGGACAAATTTCTCAAAATTGCACAGTCCAGTCTGCCTTGTACTGGTAATTTGACTCAAAACCTAAAGACACATGAGGCCTTTGCTCATGTAAACTTCCCTGTGCCAGAATGGAAGCTGTTGGGAGACCTGGTGAGCTAGACCATTAGACATCTATTTCTGCACCTTCAACAGGCAGATATCAGATAGATGAAAGGGATGCTAATGAATATTGCTCAGAGAGTATTCTTGTACATGAAGAAAGACAGTTTAAGTTCATTACAAGTTGATTTGTGTTTTCCCACACTGATTTGCTCTGTTTTAAGTAAAGTTATAACATTTGCAATAGGGGCAACAATATATAATCAGTATGGATTAGGTGATGAAGTGTGTTCAGAATTCTATGCCCTGGACAACCCAAAATCTTACCTAACACAAAATATATTTCAGTTTAGTCACTGCAATTCTTCAAAGTCCATTCAGACTGAGACACCCAATATTTAATTTCTTTTAGTAGAAGTCCCATGAATGCTGAAATAATTTAGTAATAATATAGCCAGAAATATAGTTTTCCTGCCCTGATTCACAATAAATTATTAAATAATATATACCATTAATCCTCACATTGAAATTTCTTACTGAGATTCATGACCTGCTGGACTTAAATTCCAAATATTTGAAATTATGGTATTTACATATTTTATATGTAAAATTTTGTATATTTATAAAGTTTTGTATTCTTCCTTTGTTTTTAAGCTTTGTATGTTTACAGTCATGCAACAGGTTTTCCTTTGTATTTTGAGTATATTTATCTATTTGCTATTTAGTAGTTTCTTCAGCATGTGTGATCATTTGATGTACAATATTTAAGCTTGAGTCGCACAAGTGCCTACATTTTCTGGAAATAAGATGCAGGGTCAATGTACTTCAACACATGATCTGTCCTCATTTATCTGAAGTGAGTCTTAGGTGCACAAGTGTGATTTTAACAAATTAGCCATCCTGTCCTCAGAAATTCAACCCTACTTTTAAGGAATCAATCATTGAGTTCATCCAGAGTGAAAGAAGTATTGTGACTTTGCTAACAGGCACAGAAAAATCGCCTGTTACCTTGTCTAAAACTTCTGGAGATAAATGTAATATTCATTAAATAGATTACATCACAGTTAAAATGAGAGCTTACACTTTCAGTATAATCAGGCACTTATTAATTCAACAGCTATGCTTTCTGTGATTTTTTTAAAATTTATTTTTGGCTAAAGGAATTCAAGTTTCATCCTAGGATATCAATTTGGTGCAGTGGTAAAGAGAATGATAGACTCAAGTGAGTTTTCTACTGGCAAGATTCCACAAGCTTCAGTGAAGCTATGCTTGTTTACATGCATTGAAAATTTGGCTCAGCGCCTGGATATGTGATAGAAGTTATCTACCTGCTCCTACTTTTTCCGATAGAAACATCCTGTATCTTGGCTTTCTTCTTTCATTCCATTTCAATCAAAGGGAGCCTTCAGATAAGGAAAGTCTAGCAGACATGAGTAGTGGAAAGCATTAAACCGATAGGACTTTAGCAGGAAGCTGCCTAGCAAAGAGGACTTGGATATTTTTTCATAGTGGCATAAGGATTGAACAATGGCAAAACTGGCTCTTCTATTCTGGAAGAGGTGCTGGTTATAATGGCTTCATTTGCTCCACTGTTATAAGCTTGTTTTTATGTCATTTCATGGAAAAAACCAAAACCTTTTTTCTCCTGGAAACATATCTTTCCCCAGCCATAGTGCCACATTTTGGTGGCAGGGAGCACTCTCTAGATGGCTGCTGTGCCTAAAAGGTTATTGTGTCCCTGCCCCAGCAGTGCCCTTTCAGTGTGCTCCCAAGTTTTCTGGATTTTTCCGCCATTTTCCTTTTGGGTTTGCTATTGAAAATTGAACAAGGATATCTTTCTTGACATTCTGCCCCTGGTTTTACTTTTTTTTTAAATTTTTTTTTTTTTAATTTTTTTAATAGCAAGGGGTTGCAGTACCTCTCTCTGGGAAGTAAGACTCTTCATTTGCAAGTAGAATGGAGTGGAGAGGAGTGTGCTCTCTCCCGCCACACATCAGGGAACATATACTGCTAAATTCCATTTCAGTGCAATTTATTTTGCAATTATGCATCTGAGGTTTCTATGGAACTTCTTGAATTACTCATTTATAGAAATTATGCAGGGTGCACATCACCACTAAATTTCCAGAATTTTTTTCCAGTGAAGCAACACTTAAAAATTTTATGTAGTATTTTCAGATGCAAAAAAGGTCTCTCAGTAATTCACTTTCATGCCTTAAGATTTTAAAAGTTAAATTTTATTTTGAATTATTCAGATCTAATGGTAGTTCTTATTTTCTGCCATGTAATCTAAATGTCAGTATTTTTCTTCTAAGCCTAAATATAATTATCTGTTATGTTATATCAACTTCAGCTGATTTCACAATAGGGAATTTGGGTTCAGGTGTTCAAAGCAAAGGTAAAAACCAGAAATATGATGTCACCATACATACAGGTTAGAGTTACATTTCAGAGCAGTATTTTACCACTAATGTCTGTGGATATAAATTCTGATAGACATGTAGTTCACATTTTCCAAAAAGATTACCATGTCCTTTTGTTATTTATTTCAGATTCAGGGATAATATTGATGAAAATTAATTTCACTGCTATAAGAAACATTTATTCACAAGAAGTAATATGTTTTAAGGACATGCATGTAACATCAAATATCACTACAAAATATGTCTTTCTTTTTAACTCAGATCTTATGACAGGTTAGCTGTAACTCAGTTCTGTTACATATAATAAAATATATTCCTGTTTAAAAACAATGACAGTTATTGCATAGGTGTGTATGCGTGTGTTGTGATCAAAAGGGAAAATTGTAAAACTGGCAAGAGAAAATTGAAAAGGATCTCAATGTATTTGGATGAATTGTCCCAAATCATCAATGCTATTCTTTTTTGCAACAAAATTCAGAGAGAGGGTACTTGATTTCAAGCAGGTGAAACCTGCATTACAGGTAGAGAGCTCTTTGCAAGGATGGCATATTTGATATCCACAAGAGTAAATTAAATTTTGCAGTAGTCTTGGATAGTAAGGTAACTCTCTCTACCTACAATAATTTGACCTCAAGGATCACAGCTCAGATTAGATGGTGTAGGAAATGGAAAACTGCACAACCCCCTTGCATGCATTTTAAAGTAGGAAATCAGTCCTTGTGAAGTGCTGAAACTCCTCCCATTTCATGATACACACCCAAAGTGCTAAGGCCTGCTGCTAGAGTCATCAGAAAGGTTGTGATTTCCAGGGAAAGCTCTGGAAGTGTAATTCACATCATCCAGGACACCTGCAGCAAAGCAGCTTTGCTGGGAGGCAGAGGATGGTCCCCGCGCTGATGGAGGAGCCCATGCACTCATATGCCTCCCTCTGGTACCCCGCTACCAGCTCCAGGGCATGCCATATGCATGAGTGCCAACACTGCCAGAGCGTTCTGCCTTGGTTTTAGAAAGAAAACAGAACCCTGATGAGGGCTGCCTGCTGGTGAGAGGGAGCAGGGTCAGGCTCTATTTGGAGCTCTGACATGGGCGGATGCCGCAGCCCTGGAGAGGGTACAAGAATCCGGGCCACGCTCCTGCAATTAACATTTCCAGCTCCAAGTGGCTCCCGCTCTACATGTGCTTTCTTGGATGGCCCTTCTGAGAGGTCTAAGTCTGCATGTGCTCAATGAAAGGAGGCTTAGCACCAAGCTCTGAGTTTTGAATTTCACAGAAGGAGCCAGATGCTAAGAGGCCAGGTATTTGATGCCTGATATGCGGGGGTTAACTCTCTTATTGGATCTACCTACAATAATTTGACCTCCAGGATCACGGCTCCGGTTAGATGGCGTAGGAAATGGAAAACCGCACAACCCCCTCGCATGCATTTTCAAATAGTTATGTATATAGGTCCATAGCAATTCTTTGTGCAGGCATGCATGGGGATTCCTGTGATAAGCCCTCAGCAAGCTGTATACATCAAGCAAAAGGTTTTGGTTCAGAATGCCACAGGAAAATTTAATGGTATGCTGCAAACTCCTTTTCACCGCTGGAAATATTTTCTTCATTTGTCCCTAATTCTGAACCAAGTAAGACTAAGAACTGTGTTTCATAGTGGAGAAGTAAATGCTGCTTAAATTAGCTCCCTTTTTAAACTTCACTAATGAGTTTTGCTTTGTGATTATCTGCTCTTTTATATTCTGAAAATGAAATTAATGAGACTTTTTCCCAAGAGCTGAGGATTGGGCTGACAGAATGTGACTTTAATAGGGGAATAAGAACAGCAAAATCTTCACATCACCACGTGGCTTTCTGCTCATCCACCCACACCTGGAGGCAACTGTAGAAATGAGAGTCTGTCAAATTGCTCCTCATTTTTGCACTTTGCAGAGTGTTATTTCCTCTCTGTTACTGGGGCTGCTAGTTCATTTTTTTCTGTAAGCCCCCTTCCAAAGTGAAGGTAGGTTGTGGCCTGAGGCCTTTTCCAAGGTTGATAGGAAACAGAAATAAAATTTCTGCCCTGCTGCTGGGAGGAAGAGAGATGTGGGTTTTGCTGCAGGAAACTCACAAGCACATGAAGAGTGGTCAAGAAGTCCCATGCCCACTAGGAAGGCATGCAGCCATGAGGTGGCTTTTTAACACTCTTAGAGGTGTTAGAAAAATGTTCCACTGATATTTCCCCATGCAGGAACCCCCAGCCTCTCACTGAGGTGAGAGGAGAGTGCCTGAGTGTTCTCTGGGGCCTGCAGCCAGCCTGATCAGGTCATCTGAGACCACTTAGTGACCGCCCATCCAGGGCACCAAGGAGTGCACAGCCTGCAGCAGAGTGTCCTTGACACAGGAGGCACACACAGGGTGGCCCTCCCATCACCATCACCACTCTGAGCTGTGCAAACCACCCCCCTGACACATGTGCTGGGCTGGGATCTGTGGTACTGGCAAAAGTGCAGGGCTCCATGCCAGGTGCAGGGCCCAGCTGATCGGGGCTACAGCACATCAAAAGAAGAAAGGTTGTCCTTTGGAGGGACACCATGGAACACTTGAGGATCCCCTGGTATTGATGCAGACTGGGAGATGAATTTGGGGCTACTGGTGGGTGGAAGGCTGGATATGAACTTGCCATGTGAACTTGAGGCCTAAAAAGCCAAATGTGTTCTGGGCTGCTCCCAGAGCAGTGTTGAGGGAGGTGATTGTCCCATTCTGCTCTGCCTTTGTGAGACCCCACCTGGAGCATGGCATTGAGGTCTGGTGTACCTAACATAAGAAGGACATGGTCCTCTTGCAGGGAGTCCAGGGCTGCAAAGATGATCAGGGGGCTGGAGCACCTCTCCTCTGAGGACAGGTTGAGAGCATTGAGGTTGTTCTGCCTGGACAAGAGAAGATTCTGGGGAGATTAGATAGCATCTTCCAGTATTTGAAGGGGGCCAACAAGAAAGACAAGGACAATTTTTTAGCAGGGCCTGTGGTGTTAGGATAAGAGGCAAGGACTTAAATCTGATAGATCATCAATTTACTTTAGCTATTCATTAGAAGTTTTTTACAATGGTAAAAAAAAAAGGTAAAATCTGACACAGCTTGCCCACGTATACAGTGGATGTTCTATCCCTGGAAACATCCTTTCTCACTTGTGGTGTTGATAAGGATACACCTTGCTTGAGCCCCTCATGCTCAATGAAAAATCTGCTGCCCAGTTCTGGTGGCAGTCTTGGGCAATCTTTCCTGGGCTTTTGGGTGGGTCCAGAGGTGAAAGACGAAATTTGAGTTCCCAGTAGTTTTGTTTTTGGTAGACAGACAGATCTCCACTTTTTCAATCTCTCAGAACACTGAGATTTTCTGACTAAGAGATTTGACTTGACAAATGTAGAGGTTGCCATTATTATTTCTACTTAAAACTTAGACATGGTGTCAATTTGCAGCATGTATTTTTTAAGGCAAGATGTTATGAAATGACTGAAGTGATTCACAAGCTTAGCTTAATGTAAAGCAGTATTTGGTTAAGTGTTTGAAATGTACTGCAATTCTGGAAACAACTTTAAGGCTTGTAGATGTGATAAAATGGATGGTATGGGAGTCTCAGCTTGTGACCTTCCAACCCCAAACAAAGGAGGAGTGTGAGAGGCTATGTCAGACTGCGGGGCAATGAACTGTCTGATTTGTTTTGTTAGCCAGGTCACCTAGGTCTCATTAACTGAACTCTAGGGCTATAAAATCCTGGGTATTTTTTTGAGCCAAAGACATAAATCTGTGAGACAGTATTCCAGCTAGGAGCATGTCATACTAGAATGTTACAGCATTACAATATACTCAGCATTATTTTCCATTCATCTTTTTATGTTTCCTAATATTATCTTTGTTGGGTGAGTGCTATTTGTGAAGTTCAGCACAATGATTTTCAGATTATAGCTGTACTGGACAATGCAATAGGTACCCAGAAGTTGCTTTTTCTACTGTGGTTTCTAGTAAACCATATGTAACTGCACCAGAATAGGATTTGTAACCCAGGCCTAATTATTTGGAATTGGTTGTGCACCATCAGGTTCTGCTTTGCACAGAACATACATACATAGCCAGTAGGCTTTTTTTTGACACTGTTTTCACTACATTTAACTCTTTCCTCCATTTTGCATTTTGTTGCTTTTAACACCAGTGACAGGACTCAAGAGAATGGCATGAAGCTGAATAAAGGGAGGTTTAGAGCGGGTATCAGAAAAAGTTCTTCACCCAGACGGTGTTTGGGAGCCCTTGGAACAGAAATGGTCAGAAACGGTCACAGAAATGGTCACAGAAATGGTCACAGCTCTGACAGAGTTTATGAAGCATTTAGACAACACTCTCAGGCACATGGTGTGATTGTTGGAGTGTGCTGGGGAGGATCAGGCTTTGAAGTCTACAATCCTGATCAGTGCCTTTCAATTCAGTGTATTTTATGATTCTGTGATTCTATTATATTATTACAAGTCCTTCAGTATCCTCAGATACAGGAGGACATGAATGCAGAATGGACAAAAGGGACTGTTTTTATCATTGAGTCTTGACTTCCACAGGGCAGGGGAACCACATCTGAAATGGTTTGTCCAGAAGATTTTTTAGTCCATGTGTCTCTCTCTATCAGAGATCACAAGGCACACACCCCGTACTGAATTTAGACCTTGTAACATTACAAAATCAATACCATATTCTAATGCCTTGGTCTATAATATTTTTTTGATGTGACTTATCACCAGTTTTTGAGAGACTAAAAGGAAAAGAATAAATACGTCAAATTTTATAAAAAAATGGAAACTAGTAATTTCCTAACCATTTCAGGCAGCGAGAAGAAGCCTCAAATGAATGTCATGATATAAATATTCAGATGATCAAGGAATTGAATTCTTTCTCTTCTTTCTGTTCTCCTCACAGTCAGCATACCAACAAAGTAACCACATGAGGATTCACAAATGAAGCTTATAATTATTCTGCTGTTTTCCAAGATGAGTATGTATGTATGTATCTGTCTATCTTGACATATCAATCTTTCCTCCTTTTTTTTTTTTAAATCTCTGCTAGAGCAATAACTTCAGCAATAACTTTGTAATGTAGATGATAAGAAATAAAGAAGAGAGGGGCCTTTGATTTAATTTCCAACCATTTGGGGAGCATGTCACAGAAGTTTCTTGACTTTTACTGATTTTTTTATTTAACTGGGTAACTATTTTTTTAGGTTTCACAAAATAGATACTATCATGTAGAGCCTGAAATCTTCACTTTCACTTCCATCTCTTATATTAGACCATTTACTCTTTATGTGACATCTAAGAGATTATTTTTTAGACAGGGTCTTTTTCACATCTTAAGCAGCAGTGAAATGTTTTCCATTAGAAACCAAATCTTCTGATTAATTTAGAGTTTATGGTGCAACTCACAATACAATATAATTATTAAGTTTCCATTTAGATTTATTTCCTGAAGCTGGACAATGATGGCTATCTAAACTGTTCTTCAGTAGGTTGAAGTGCATCATAGAAACAGTTTCATAAACTGTTTTGCTAATCTTTTTTTCTTGAACGGCAATTCCCCCTGTTTCTTTTGCTTTTAAAAGATAAAGGATTTCCAAGTTGGAAAACATGGATCTCACAAGTTTGTGGAAACTCAGCCTGACCAATAAACACGTTTGCTTGCATCATATTCAGTGATTATTGTGATGTTAAGGAATGCTTTAAATCTTGTGGCCAACATAAAATCATAAGAATTATACTTATTTGCAGCAGATTTATTGTTGGCCTATTGTGTAAAGATGAAATCTTAGCATAAAAGCCTCAGTAATGACACTGCTCCAGAAATAATGCAAAAAAGGAACGAATCTGTTTAACCTCTCAGTGAGGTTTCGATTAGGATCTGTATCCATTCCAGTCTTTAGAAACAAACATAAAACCATCAGTGACAACCTCTGGACTACTGATCCATGGCAGTAGATGAGATATTTTGGTGAAAAAATCACGAGATAATTTGGTTGCAACAGTTACAATGTATTTCTATAGAAGATGTATGTGATAAAGCAATAAACTCATTTACAAATTTTTTTTTTAGTATTAACAGCCCTGGTTGTCATAACGTGTGCAGAATTTTGGGTTGGGTCCAGGATATGTGGCAGCTAAAAGTTGCTTGTGTTGCAGAATACTGATCTGCACTGTAGTTTTCAGATATTAATTCTGAGGCCTAATTTCAGATGATTTTGGAGTAAGTAGAAGGGAAATATTTTGAATTTATCTTTGAAATGGTACTGGTAAAAGAAGAAGACAGGACAGTAAAAATGAAAATGTATGTTTTTTTTGATAATCAGAAATTGATTACTGCTTGGAAATAAAAATTTAGATTAAAAAGGAGATCAGGATTCTGCACTCTACCTCTCTGAGCAGCTCCCTTAATTACAGGGATAAAACCATCACATAAGACCACAGAATCAGAACTAAAGGTTAACTCAAAGTGGAGACAGCCTCAGAGAATCACTCTCTTGATTACAAAAAAATCTAATTTATCCAAAGAAGAGACATAGCAGAGCTGAGTCTTATTTGTAGCAATCGTGATGGCCCAATCAGCAAATGTCTACCTTTTCTCCTTTCTCAATGTTTGCAAAATTATTTTTTCTCAGTGCAGCAGCAGCTGCTTCTGGATAACAGCAGATATATGCAAGAACTTTATACATCTCTGCTCTGTAGAGAGCTGCAACTACTGCAGGGACACCTAGGACTCAGCTCTGAGCTGGAAGCAGACAGACCACAATTACAGCACTGGGCTGTTGTGAACCCACTCTAACATTAGTCTGAAAGTCAGGGCTGGTTAGCTGTGGAGCAGCAACACCCAGGGGTGCTTGGAGTGAGCTAGAATAACTGGTGCTACACTTCACTTTATCTATACAAATGTGGATCCAGGGCAGATCTGTATTTCCACTACTGAGGATGGAGATTCCTAAAATACATGAGGTCGTTGTGTGAGGATCCTATCCCTTAGAGCCTCTCAAAATCTTTTTAACCTTAAAAGATAGAAAAGAACACAGATAGATTATTTTAAAGTAGAAGAAAACTTTGTTTCATTGAGATTCTTTTCCCCTTAAACTGTGGATGATTGAATTTAGTTGATAAGGATGATTGATAAGGAAATATTCTATCCAATAATATTTCAAATCTTTCCACTCTGGGAAAAAGAACACACAATATGGTTCTGTGGTCAGACCTGATGCTTCTGCTGTTATTAAAACCTGATTTTGCTTCTGAAAGCAAAGGAAGATAAGCAGATGAAGAAGGAAGAAACGAGCATAGAAATACCAAACATGGACTCCAGTTTCTGACTCTCAGAGAAACAGAGCTACACTCACTACAGAACTTGGGAAACTCAATAGGTCACTCAACACAGCTTTTACTTTCCTCTGAAGATACCGGATGAGGCCATCTAAGTTGTGAAGACACAACTCTGGACTATCTAAATTGAACTTTTCCAAAGCAAATGGCAAAAAAATGAAAAATAGAAAAGGCTATAAATCATTGCACGTAATGAAGGAGGGGGTAGTCAAGAGAGGGGTAGGCAGGGGAAATGTAACAACAGGAAAGAAAATGTCATATATAAGTTGAGGTCTAGGGTTTTTCTGTCACTGAAAGCTGCAATGCCCAGAGGTCCCTCTTCCTGCCATTTGAAGATTAAGGGAGTTATGTGTTCTGGCAGTTCCAGTCATTCTTTGATGCCAAAGACTTTTCTTCTGGGAGGTTTCTAAAGAGATATGCTTTGAATAGTCAGTAATTTCATTCATTGTTAATTACTTCCAGGGCTTCCTTTTGGGCTTACTTATTTCTAGTCCAATTCTCACATTTTTTTTACTAGCACATTTTTGATGCAGCTCTTTGGTAGCATATTCAGGCCAGTATATTAAATTAATTCAGTATTTCTCACTCTTACCGAATTTTATAAACAGTGTCCTGTAATTTAGTTAGCTTCTTACGGGATATGACTGAAGTTCACATGTAATCACCCAGCACTGCTGGTTTTCAAAAACAAGGAGCTCATTTGTGAGAATTATTTTTTATCCTGAGACTCTTTTGTTTCTAATGACCAATGTTATGCCTGACATCTTCTTGAACAAAATAAAATTTTTGGTGCTTTCTTTATTTGAAAATGTGAGCAGCATATTGCCTAAACTCTAGTAGCATGTGCCTATCTGAGCTGAAACCCCAAAATCCTTGATGAGGATGTGTTGCTTGTTAATGACCTTGTTTTCTACCACGGTGAACCTCAAGCATACCCATCTAATTTGATGTGCAGACTGTGTTCAGCTGTAGTGTCTTTGTTCATCATGTCTCTTGTTCAATAGCCATATCCACCTCATTCCAGAGTGAACAGTGTTGTTCAAATTGCAGGTCATACCAGCATTTTTAAGGGTTATTTGTCAAAGGTTTTAATCTGTCTCCTAGAGCTTTGGACTTTGATCCTAGTGATGGTCTGGTTTGTGTTACTGACCCAGCTTGTTTTCCTTTCTCCTCTTGATTTGTCTATATGAGTATTTTGTCCTTCAGTTTTACATCACCCCCAAACTCTTCAATCAGTTGGCCTTCTTTCCACACTTTGTTTCAGCAGACATATTTCATCTTTTCTTTTTATCTGTTGTTACTCCTTCCACTTTTTAAGTTTTGTTTCATAGTAAGCTTTCTCTGCCAGAAAAATATGAAAATTGATGAACACAACAAGTACTTTAGAAGAGTCTGGGCTCCAAAGCCTCTCTTTTTCTGGACTTCTCTGCTGGCAGATACAGAATGAAACACTATAAATGCTTTACAAAATTTCTTATTTTGAGGAGGCTTTAAATTTGTGGTAATCATAATGAGAGAAGAGAGAAGCAAGAGGTGTGTTTAATTTAGGAGTGCTCACTTATCTATCAGTGATTGCCAGAAATCTGCTTTATTCTATGTTATGTGTCTGTACTTGAGGATAACAAGAGCTCCTCTGTGTGTGTTCCGGGCTGGATTGCAATGTAGAGATATAGAGGTAGCTTTGCATGTGTTAGCTCAGGTACTGAAGGACACCAAGTTTTGGGTTAATGAACCCACTTCCTGTTGATTTGTACAGAACAAAAAAACTAATATTTTTTCTCACTCACTGGTGTCCTTAAGTACTACAGTTACATTGAGAACCAGAAAATCTTAACAGAGGAGAATAAGACAATGAAGAGAATATAATGTGGGGTTTTTACTAATTACTCGTGACCCGTGAAATTATATGTTTGGTGGTTGTCTTATTCGTGTGTGAAGTTTTTGTCTGAAAAGCTCAGGTATGTGGTGAAGCTATAGCTGCCATAGTGAAACTCTAGTCTGTTCTGACTGAAGTTATTTTAGACAAATATAACCAGTAATTGCTATTTATTCATTGCCAGGATATGCTGATGTATGAGAATTCTGTACTCATGGGAGTTTAAATGTTTCTCAGAGTTTTCATTATTACCTTTTTGAAAAAATAGTCTGACGAGAGTATTTTTTGTTGAGTGCAGTAGAATACAGATCAAAAATACCATATCAAAGACAACAGTCGAAGTAGACTGAAGTCAATCAAGTCAAGCTTTAAATGCAAACAATAGCAAGTTTCATATAAGAAAAGATAAATATAGAATTAGGGAATTCTTTTGGGATATATATTTAACCCATAGAGAAGTATCTAAGAAGTGGATGGTGATTTGAATAGGTAAACAGTGCAGTACTAATGAGAAAAATAGCTACTCTTGTACTTCATTGAACTATCAAGAGTATTACATGTAAGGCAAGTGTTCTTAGCTTGCTGCAGTCAACACATGATTTATAATCCTGTGTTCAATTCTGGACAATATGTTTTAAAAGAGCCCCAGACAAGCTGGAGAGTGATCAAAGGAGAGCAGCTAATGTGATAGATGTTTTGGAAATGAAGACCTGTGTGGAAAAGAAGCGAGAATATGTAATGCAGAGATGACTGATGGGAACATGGGACCTGACTATCTCACATCAAAACAGTCTTACAAGTAGAAGCAGCATAATTGTTCATGTTAATCCAAGAGGATGATAGAAGTAATTATTGATGGAGCAGGAATGAAAATATAAATTGAGCAGGGAGGGTTTGTTAGAGGCATGGAACAAAAAAGACAGCTGCCAAGGGAGGGTATGAAACTGCTGTTGTGGGATCCATTTCCAGCCACAGTAAGTGTCCATCCATCAAGGACAGCTTCTGGGTTTAGAACAATTGCTCCGAAGATGCAGGTGGCTAAGTTATACAGTTCCCATTTCTGTCCAGATCCTAAAACTGACTTGGCTTTCCCCGTTTTGTCTGTCATCTTCCATCCTTACCTCTCCTTTCAGCCTCAGTCATGGCTCCAGCTGTTTTGTATCAGATTTTTTTGAGTGACTTGAGTTCAAGGAGCGGCATTAGTAGAGGTCCTGGAACTACCCTTTACTTAAACCGGTGTTCATGGATCTTCTTTAGAGATGTTGAGAGGCACTTGTAGAATCTTTTAAGTGCCTCAGGCAGTGAACTATGAAACTTTGCAGTCAGAAGCAATGTGGCTGGCACAATGCAGCACATTTTGGCTATGAGCCTCACAGGCAGTCTAATTAGTATCAGGCTCATGATATGATGAGGAGATGTCTGGTTTGAGGGTCCAAGGTTTCTGCACAGCTTCTTTCCATTCTGTGAATGCATTCTAGCACATTTGGCTCTAACTCTGAGCTCTCTGCCTCACTCTCTATGGTACCATGTATACATAATTCCCCATTTTCCTGAATCGACTGAGAATAAAGTGCCTAACTGTGTGCAGAATCTCTCTGTGCTGAAGCTGTTCTCCCGTCTGTTACAGCCTGGTCTTGAAGGAACAGGGCTCCCTCCCACTGGTTCATAACAAGTTTTTGCACCACGCAATAGGGCTTGCTGATATATAGTTATCTAAGTCTGAAAAGCAGCTCTGTTATACTATTTACCAAATATAACCCAAAAGGTAAAAGCCTCAGGCTCAGGAACTGGATTTCTGGAGGACTGTATTCTGTGTGGAACTTATCCTTTTGAAAATACCTAAAATACTGATAGATTAATCCTTACATCACCTCAGCCAACCAGGGTAGAATTTTATCCCAAGTCTCCCAAGAGGAGACAGTGTGATGAAATGTTTTAAGGAATTGCCAGCTCTCCAGACAGTATTTTGGCTCCCGCACCTTGCATTTTTCCGGCAAACATTCTGAACACTATGATAAAAGGAAAATATGTAATAGGAAAAAAACCTGGGGGACAAATGATCATCCAATGAGAATCAGCTCTGTGAAGGACAATACTAGTGTTCCCTGTTCAGTATCTTGCTCTTCCTTGGCAGTATCCTACAGAAATATGTTGTTTTTCTCTTTTATGAGACTTAAAACTTTTCTGTATCAGCGTACCTAAGCCCTATGTTTTCTGACTTTTATTTAATTTTAATGGAACCATAAAAATGTAGGTTTTTTTTCAGATAAAACTTAACTATCAGGAATAGACTGCAGGAAACATAAGGAAATCTCAAGGTATCTGAAAAATTCAGTTTGATGATATTAAGATAAAAGAGCACAAACAATAGCAAAAGTTGAAGATATTTTATGAGCACTTCTCACTGACATTACAACTTCAAAGCATTTTGTGGTATTTTATCATTTAAATTTCCAGGTCAGTGGTCAGGAAGGATGAATTATATTATGTATGAAATATCAAAAAAGGAAAGGAAGGAATTATAATAAAACATTCAAAGTTGTCCATGTGCATGTGCAGATGTATTTAAATTTACCCAAGTTTTGAGCGTTTTTTTGGTCTACTTAGACAATTTGTCAATGTCAGCACTGGTGTAGTCTAAACATCATAAATTGTCTTCTCTTCAGCTGCATTAAAGTCACTTGACTACAGCTTTAACCTGTGTTCCTTGCTGCCAGTAAGAGTTTAGTTTCCTTTGCTGGGTTTCATGTATGCCTTCAGAGATACATTCTTTTGCCAAACAATTATTCTAAGTGTGTGGATTTCCTAAAGGTAAGTCAGACTTTACATTTGACTCCCTTTCCCCACTGATAGTAGGCAAATGCAAATAATTACTGGTATTACTGCTACCCTTTATTTTACTTGATTGCTGGGCTATCATCAGAGACAAGATACAGAGCAGGAAGAGATTTTGGCTAAAGTCGTGGCTGTTCCATTTTTCAGAAAGAAAGTAAAGGAGGGTAAGGTGTCCAGGAAAAATGGTCATCCTGCACTACTCTGTAAATTTATGCTTGCTTGTGTAAATTGAGGCTCTCCTTACTGTTCCCAGAATTTGGCACACGTGGACTGCTTTGAGTCTTTGCAGATGGCTTTTGTCACTGGGTGTGCTCCACGCATCTAGCAGCTCTGTTTGCCCAGTGAAGAAATGTGTTGTTGGGCACTTTTTAAAAATTTCAACAGTGTCAGTTTCTGTGGGAACAGTAACACCATGGGATCTGCTCTCATCACGTCTCCTTTGCTCTGTGACGTGCTGACTTGTGGTGTAACCAGGCTAATCATGAGGTGGAGTGCCAGATATTTGTCTTCCCCTACTGCTGTGGAAATGCTGCTCAGCCCAGTTGTGCAATATGAGGCATGGTCTGCTCCTAAGTTTGAATTTTGGTTTAATCCTGTGTTACTCCTGTTTCTTGATGTCCATTGGCAGCTTGATATTTCCTGGTAAAACTTTTGAATCAGCATTTGACCTCAACACTCTTGGTGGGTTCCTGTGTGAAGCCTAAAGCAGCAGGTTGCTTTAGCTGAAAGCGGTAGTGTTCAAGATATGCATCCGCTAGAATGTCTTTATTGTGGCTGTGAGAACATAAGGGATAATTTGGACACCTCCAAAGATGATCTATTCACAAAGCCTGAGTTTGTGGTAGGCCGCAAGGGTATTTTACCTTTTCCATGCCCTGAATCCTGAGCTATGTTGATTTGTATTTCATGTCCAGGAAGTTCAGAGTGGCTTTGTGGTTATCTGTTTGGGCGATATACTGCTGTATTCTGGTACATGAAGCTGAAACAGATGCCTGAAACTTTAGATTTTAAGGATTTTTCTTAGACCAGCCCTATTTGTTTCAAGCCATTTTATTAAATGCAGTGGGAAAAATCCTATCGTACACACTGACACAGGCATCACAAAATCTTTTCTAGCTGGCTTAAACCAAGCAGATTTAGCCACAACCTTTACTGTATGAAGCAAGTTATCCATACAGAAATGAAATGCTAAGAATAACTGTATGCAGGGTTTTATATTTCATTGTAGTCACTGGCTGCTGAAACTGATCTGTGCTTCCCAAGAAACATTTTATTCATTTTCTGGTTGCATTTTTGACAGCATCCCAGCTTGGAGATTTTGTGCTGATGGTAATTAGTTTCAGCTCATACTTACTGGCAGGCATTGCTCCAAATCAGTGAAAGTAAACAGAAGTGTAACAGCATTTTTAAAAGGATGCAGTATTTTTACTTTCAGAAGGCCATAAAACAAAACACAAACAGAAAAATACATCAAGGCATCAAATGAGTAAATTAAATACAGTAAAGACAATAGGAATAGTATTGCAGCTTTCATTCTCAGCTAGCTCACTGCTGAGTATTATGTCTTTTCAGGGTAAAAAATATCCTGCCATAATAGGGACTGTAGCTGACAGCTTAAAGCATTTGCAGTAAAAACTGAGAGAAGTTTTGGATTTTAATAGAAGCTTTTACTGATAATGGTTTGAAGTTCATGAGCACTAGAAGTATGTTATTTCTGGTGTAAGGTTATAAAGAACATGATATGGTATTCATTAAACTATGAAGCCAAAAATAACATCTGTCTCTCATGAATAAAGGCTAAGGTCTCATTTTAGATCTCTTCATTTTTGAAAACAGTATTTTTGCTAGAAAATTAGTTTTTGTACCCTTCCAAATAAGCAACAACATTAAGTATCAAATAATATGAACACACAATTTTAGCACAATATGGTAAAAATATACAAAAGATGGTTGAACTTGACTATAACTTTTCACACCTTACATGTGATTCTCATGGCCCAAGCCAGCCTTTTTTTGTTTCCTTCAGTGGGTCATATGGGTATTTGCCAAGTTACCTGAAAAGGAGCTGGATGTTTTAGTCATTGATCTCTTTTTTGTGCTGTGGAACAGGTTCATCCATGGTGACATCAAGTTCAGGCTGCCACTGTAACAACCCGAGTCTGTACAGAGCCAAATGCCTCTTGAGAGGCTCTCAACAGCTTCAGGATCCTCTGTTGTAGTGTCTGGTAGCTTTTCACCATCACTGGTAGTTGTTTATCAAATTAATGAATTTCAGTTTTCTGGAAATTATTTCTGAATTTGTTCAGAATTCAACAATTTTTCTAATATAGAAAAGGAAGTATTTTAGAAAAAAGACTGAACTGCTGCAGTCGGGCATCTTTAAGGGAAAAAAAAAAATCAGCAATCGGGTGTATTTCTTTCAGTAATGTGCATGGATTTACTGAAACCCCCTCTGAGGTAGCTTTCCCTGCTCTTGGAAATGGAATGCATCACATGAGGGGCATTTTTGCTTGTATTGCTGGATAAAAGTAGAAGGTTTTTCTTAGGGTGTTGGGGGTTTTGGTTTACTCATCTCTCCTGAGTCAGTTATTCAGTCTGATCTATTGCCACAATTGCCATAGGCTCTGCTGCTCCACTCTGGGAAAGGCAGATGCACACATCTGCACTGATCCCTACTGCAGTAACATGCCACAGGGATGCACGCATGCTGTGCATAGTAAGCCTCATGTCATTGTGTTTTCAAGCAAAGGTTATCTTTCTCCAAGGTGCTCTAAGTTAGTTTTTACAGTGTCTGCAGCCATTTCCAGGACCAGACTGAAAGTGAGTGAAAGTAAGTGAAAGCAAGCTCTGTAAGGTGAATGTGTAACTGGAAATGCCCTCTGGAAAATGAAGGATGGGTACCCTCAGATTGGAAGCTTGCAGGCAGTTCATAGGCTGATTATGGATCTGTGTTTGGGTACACTTTAGAGATCCTGGAGTATCCTCCTGCTCCCCAGCTGATCTTTAAAAGTGAATGCAGAGTGTACACTTTGTGTGCACTCTACTGTGGCTTGTGCAGTGCCTGGTCTGCTGAGTGCGTGTGAAACAATGTGCAATAAAATTGATGGATAACAAATGTCATATTGCATTATAAATATGAATTTTCATGGTTCAGGGCAAAAATGCATAAATCAATAGTGAACACATTTTCTCTTTGGAACACCTGTTACAATTAATTCTGGATAATCAGTTATATTTCTTTAATGAAAAACAACATCAACATGAACATTACTTATTTTCAGCCTGATTTTAATTTTGGTATCACACAAATCCTTTTGGTTTTGATTAAGGGCTTGCAAGATCTATAACAGGTCCATAACTTAGGTCAGAGATTTTGGCCGACATAAGAAAAAGACAACTGTTAAAGAACAGGTTATCTTGATTCGTTAGTCTGTTTTATATTTCCTATTATTTTTCCCCGATAGGAATTTAATTAGTAAAGGGTGTCTTGAATAAAAGTGTGGCAAAATAATATTATGAGTGGATGGTAATTCTGTAATCTCAGTGTCCATTTGGTAATAAAATATTCTAATTTAATAATGCCTAGCCAAAATGGAGCATTGGAGCCACATGTTAGAATTATTTAGTATTACACACTTAGCTTTGTTCAGCACAAGTCTCAAATATGTTTGGAAATCATCAAAATTTTCTCATTTGTGTGCATCACTCAAAACAAGTTCAGAAATTTGCATTGGTGGGAAATCTCTGAGGACAATGTCAGCCTGTTTGGGTTTGGGCTCACATTCCTAGCTTTCAGTCATTTTCCCAAATGGCAGAATTTGCAGTCCTCATGCAGGCAGCTAGGGATGTCTGCCTAGCACTGGGAAAGGACAGGAGTCCTCTCTTGGGACATTAAGCAAGGGATTGACCAGAGAACCTGAGGATGTAGGAAACCTTCCATCCTACTCTGTCTCTCAAAGAGGCTTAGGCAGCTAATTCTGAAGGAAGGGACCTCTGTTTCTTCTTAGCATTGACAGCCATGAATCCTTTTCTGCAAGTAGGTGGGAGGCCAGGACTTTCTCACATAAAGTGCAGCTGGAATAGGAGGAGGGGAAGGAACGTGTGGTGCATTTTTACTTCTGGCCAACAGCTCAGTCAGCAGAGATCTGTCTGAAATAAAGAAGCGTTACGTTCAAGCTCTTGCTCCAGTGATTATTTAATTATCTATGCAAAAATAGGTAATTAAATAGCTTTAGCCTGGTGGTCTTTCAGTTCCGCAAACCATCCCAAATCAGGTATTTGCAAAGCTCTTACTTGTTTTGTATCACAACCTCTTCAACAGGAGAGAGGTTCCTTGAAAAGCTCAATAGCCTGGTAACAAAAGCATTTTCTTGGAAGTTATCTTCAGATCTCTGCTCCAATTTGTACCTTCCATGGCTTTGAATTTGGCTCATTTACATCCCTGTATTTCAGTTAGGGAGTGCTTTAGTCTAATGTAAATCTTTAGGCTTCCAAGAAAAAATAAGAAGATGGTTCTGGCGTGAAGTCTGCCATTTTGGGAATGGTGAACTGTGCTTACAGGAATCTTTCTTCCTTAAAATGCAGAGAACACTTGATGAAATCTTAAACAATGGTTTCAGCCTGGGGCAGGAACTGAGCTGAACAGTACAGGTCATGATCTCTATAGCTTTGTGGCTAGGAGCAAAAATGAATTTACCTAACAGATATTTTGGTAAAAAAATTAAGGTTAAGCATATACAGGCCAGTACAGATGTGCATCTCTCCTGCACCCAGGCATGGTAGTTGATATGGCTAGTGCCCTAGTTGCAGTGACTTGCTTTGTTTTTGAGCCAAAAGGAGATGCTTTCAGATGGTAAACAGAGAACTGAAGGCCTAAATTTTACATGCAGATACCCATTTCTAAGTCACAACACATGAATGTGTTGTAATGTTGTGTGTTCTACGGTTCTGACATATTTCTTAGAGGACCTCAGAGTAGTGTTTGGTGTTACTAAGCTTCAAGAACTAGAATCCCTACTCAGTCGGTAGAACTTTATTTTGTTACATGCTGCAGAAGCAGTAAATAACCTCTCTGTACCAAAGAAACCTGAAATTTAAATATAGAATGAAAACCAAGAACAAGCTGGTAATTATGGTCCTAGAACACCAGTGACCCTAAGCCCTGTTATTATCAAACTTTTGGCAGAATATATAAAACAAACAGTGAATTGAGGTAGGAAAAATGGGTTATTTGGCTGGTGCTCACAGTCTGTGTGAGATGTACTACTGGTGACATCCCAAAGACATTAGAAATGTTAACAAAACATGTTGGCTGACAATATGGGCAATTTGGAGATAGATACTGATGTGTTGATAGTGGAGGAGGTAGTACTTTAGGGATACTAAATGACATTTTCAGTATTGATCTCTTGTTCTTGTTCAATTTGCTTCAATACAAAACCATTAAAAACAAAATCAGAATTAGTTGTATAATATCCAAAGAGACTGTACAATAGATATTAAGTTATATCATCAGTACATAACTTTTGAAACTTAAGGATGCTTTAAAGTCAGCGTATTGTACAAGGAGTAAATAATGTAAAGTATATTACTTGCATTGTTCCCAAAGGGAGTAGAAATCCAGATCTGGAGGAAAGGGCCTGTGTTTCCCACCACTTTATTAATACTTTAAATCACAATCCTCTGTTCTAATCTATATCAGCTGTGCTCTGAACAGGCAAAGGTTCTGTCCTTCTGATAAGGCTCATAGCTGTAACCTGCATTCTAACTTGCATGGAAAGAAGAAGCTGGTCTCACTGCATGTTTTAGGTTTCATTTCACCCTGACACCTGGAAATCTTTCCATGGAAATCAAAGAATAATTTCCTAGGAGAATGATGTGTTGAAAAGCACTGAGAAGTAAATGTCAGCATTGACTTCATATTTTCTTGGATTTTGCTGATTGTCACAGATTTAGCATTAGCCAGGATAGCTTTTGCGTTGACTGTGACAGGAAAATTACTTTTATTCTTGGTGTCAAAATGTGGAATTACACATGTTCAGCTACGCTTATACTGTGTAGTTTGGTTTTTATTTAAAATTTAATTTAATAAAGATGGGTCAATTATATGGAGTTGAAGTTGCACAGAAAAAGGTTCCTGAAGATCCTGCTTTCAATCTACCTCAAGACTGTTTTTCATGTGTTTTTCAAAACTTGGACCAACAAGAGTTTTTAAGAGAAAAATAGTCAATACAGTGTAATTTTCATTTAAATAAATTAAATTTGTATACATGTACATTGTGGATTACAGATTCTTTAAATTTTACAGCATTAAAATCTGCTAAGATGCCAGAAAAAGTTAATTGTGGAAGAGATACATTCTTAGAAAACATACAGTAGTGTATCAGTGCTATAAAAGACAAACCCATTTGTTCTTCTCTAGCACATTATAAATTCCACAGGATGAAATCAGAGTATTTTGTGACAAGGTTGCAGCAAAAAGACACAAGACTAGGCTGAGAAGAGGAAATAGGAATTATAAAGCACTTACAATTACCATACTCTGCTTATACAAGCAACTGTGGGGTGACATGAAAATGCCTGTCAGGCATTAAAGAGGCTTCCCAACAACTTCATGGAGTTGCCTATTACATTCATTTTACAGATGGATTAGAGTGAGAAAGCATGAAATTTAAATGTCATGGTCCCATGAGGAAGCACTGGCAGAGCTGAGAACAGAATCTCTCCCCAGCAACTGCTTCTAAGTAGTGAAAAGAGCAACCATTTTAAAATACAACCTTTGACCTAGGCTTACAAAAATCATAACTTTTCAAATAAAACTCCTCAAAAAATTGAGATTAAATCCTCAATGTTTGTATAATTTAAAAAATAATTTGTTTACATGTCCAGAAAAATGAAGAGAAGGTATTATTAGTTGTAAAAAAGCAGGATTTCTAAGAAAGTAAAAAAAGCTAGTTTTTTGAAGCCATTTTTAACCTTTATACTAGAATTTCTGGTTTCACTGAAATGACCAACTTTTTCCTGTGAACTTGGTTGTTGGTACATCTCAATTTATAAAAAGGAAAACATGGGACATAGAAGGTCAGCTTACCCTTGAATTCAGAGAATACCAGTGAACCCACAGACTTGGTATGGTGCCAATGTAAACAGACTTACGCCAAATATCCTATCAGGCATGATCATAACAAGTTGTTCCCTGAACAGAGAAATTGAGGGTACCTATGGATTCTGTTATCCATGCAATGCAGGCTGTCCTGCAGGACTGCTGTTTTCCTCTCCCTGTCATAACTTTCTCTCTCCTTGTGCACTTTGTACAACATTGCTGTCATGCCCTCAGTTTTGCCCAGTTCCCCACCATCTCCTCCTTTAATACCCACAGCTCTGGCTTTACTTCTTTGAGCCCCACAACCCCTCAGCTCCTCATCACAACCAAATGTCCTCAGGACCCTCTCCCATCTCCATCTTTATCACCTGAGAGCCATCTCGCTGGTGGGTCAGTGACCTTGTGTGATGCTTGAGGAGCTCATGCCTGTTCAGTGGCCCAGCCCACCCTGCCCAGTAGGACTGAGTGGATAAGGAATGAGAGTACCTTGTCTTATCATCAGTAGAGGCAGTAGTAGCCTCTGTCTTTATTTCTCTCTCTGAATGGCAGGTGCTGAATTTCTGTTAAATTCAACTGAAATTGGTAAAGGGATTTGAGTACTGTTAGGGGGGATGTGGGAGATGCATAGCGTCATGTTCGTACAGATATAATGACAACATAAACATAATTTCCCTATGGAAAAAATGCAGCACTATATTATGAGCTATGTTATTCAGACAGCTACTTGATTAGTAGTATAAATTGCTTGGATAAATAATAAAAATTATAACAATCAAATCTACTGAACTTGTGATAATGGTGGGATATGAAACAGAAATGGCAAGAGTAAATGCAACCATGCCAAAAAAATTTAACACCCTTCATATAAAGACAGAAGAGAGAAGCCTGTCAGAGAAAATTTGAAGCCCTTTGTGATGCTGTGGACAGAGAAACATACGTATTCATTTGCTGTCCAATAAATCAATGTTTGCCATACAAACATTGTACGATGTACTTCTGTAGAAAAGCCCCCTTTTCTCTTTGGGGTCTCATACAAGTTTCAGAAATCCAGGAGAATACTCCCAAGCACTTCAGCAGGCTTTGAAAAAGTACAGAAAACCTCCTCTTACCTTTCCATGCACTGATGTTGGTATTCCCAGAGATTTTGCTGCAATGACAAAGTGGATGGAGAAGGAGCTAATGCTAAAATGAAAACTAAACCCCACTAGTACTATTTTTAAAGGATGACTCTGCTGCCATGGACTTTTTCCAAGAAATTTTTGCCCATCTGCCCATAAACCAGTTTGCCCTGGCCATATTTCTACACTCTCCATGAAAGACTTTTCACATCCAGTTGAGTGTCATTAGCTGCCTTTACTACACCCAAAGTTCTGATGTTTTCTCACCTCCCACGCTTGGGACAGAAAAAGATCCCATCAAAAACATTCAGAGACTTTAATGCCTCCCCTGCTTCCTTCCTTTTTATGTTCTACAATTATACAGGCAATGAAGCACAGCTGTAACTAAAAAGTAGAATAACCCTACCACCACTGCATAGTGATTTGACTTCTGAGGGAAATACTTATTTCAGGACTGTGAGATTGCAATAGGCTCCAGTGAGTTTTTTGCGTATTTTTCTTTCATTTCCCGTTGGGAATATTTCAGTCTAGGTTCTTCATATAGCTCTGGCTTGCAGATTACAACGTCACTGCTGGAAAAAGATTTAAACCCAAAAAACATGTTTAATCTATTGTGCCTGTATTGTAACAGAGTTTTATTTGATCTTGGCAGTTTGAACATCTTTGGGGAACAGCTGAAAATGTCTTTCTAAACTCATTATTGTTAGTCTAAAACAGCTCTCAAAACCTGAATTGCTGCAAGCCTCAGTTTAAGGCAGCTGAAAATTTATTAGACAGAACATTGGACAGCAGAATTACTGTGTCTTAGATAGCCAGACTGATAACATTTTATACTATTCTGATACAAATGAGATTATCTGATGTCTGCTAACAAGGCAATAAAATGCATTTCTAATAGAGAACACAGATAAATTTTACAGCCTTAGCAGACCTGAGAAACATTCTGAATTTTCTGTAATAGCACCAATGCATGCTGGTGGAAAGGGACAGATCTACAAGAAATACCAAGTGTGGGCCAAAGGAAGGCAGAGAGCCAGTTGTGTCAATTCTCTCTCACTGTAGTAACAGAAGAAAAATACTGAATGTGAAGGCTATTATTAAAGAAATTAACCATTGAAGTTAAGCTTGTTACACACTAGAAGTGAATCAGATGATGTGGCTGTGGCAATTCCCAAGTACCTGTGAGAAGTGAGGGACCAAGCACTCCAATTAACCAAGTGCTCAAACACACTCAGGTTCAGTCTGTGATGCTGTTAATATTTCTGGATTTAATATATAGAGAATTGGCACACTTAAGGATAGTTATAGAAGGTCTGGGCTTTGTAACTTAAATAAACTTCTTTGCCTAAAGAATATGAAGAACTGTAAGCCCAGACATGATCCAGCCATGCTAATCAAGAAGGTTGAAAGAAAACAGGAGGCTGAAGTGTGCTGTGCTCAAACAGGTCTCAGAGCTGTTAGTCTCCCCTCCACCATCTCACCTCGTGTACACACCACATCCTGGGCTAGCAGCAGTGGTCAGGCTGTGCACAGAGGGGCATCTGTGTCCAGGGAATATCTGAATTTGGGGGAACACTGCACTGCTGGCAAGAGGATAACCCTGTCTGTAATGTTATCTCCCTTGCCTGGCAGGTCTGTCTGTGCTGACACTCACTGGATCCCTCGGTGTCCTTGGCTCACTGGCAAGCTACTCCTAAGAAATCAAGGACACTCATGCATGGTGCAGACAACTGTGTGTCTGCTCATGGGAAGGCAGAATTTATAGTCTGGACTCAACTTTACACTGATGCTGTCACATGGCATCTGGATTGCAGCTGGTTATGGAGCAAGCTGGGAATGTGAGGAACTCTTTGTGGGACTTTAGATGTGTTTCAACTCTGCATTGGAAGATGATCTTAAGGAGTTTTTCCCCAGAGAAAACAAGGGCTAGAAATTTTTCCAAAAGAAAACAGGAGTGACAAATATCAGTTATCTCTTTTCTAGGCTGTGCTCCCAGAACATGAAAAAAGTTTATGGTCTTTATGTATTTGTTCCATGTCACCTGAACAAAAATGAAACATTATAAATTAATTGCACTGAAAAAATCTCCTTGAGATTGGACAAGTTTCTCCATTGCAGAGAAACTCCTGGACTTCTGACTATTAGCACTGTCCTCTGACAAATTCAGGAAAGTCTTGCTGTACATCATATAAATCTCTGGAGCAGAGGAGAAAAACATCCACAGTATAAATGTTCCTGAAAAGATTAGCTAACAAAATCATCATGGTAGAATTGACTCATGCACAGTTTGTTGTCCACTAGGACCTCCAGGTCCTTCTCCGTGGAGCTGCTTTCCAGCAGATTGGCCCCTAGTCTGTATGATACCTGGAGTTCTTCTTCTCCAGGCACAGGACCCTGCACTTTCCCTTGTTGAATTTGAGCACATTAATCTCTGCCCATCTCTCCAGCCTGCCAAAGTCCCTCTGAAGGGCTGTAGAGCTCTCTGGGGTACCGGCCACCCCTCCCAGCTTTGTGTCATCATCAGTGAACATGATATTGATGAACAAGTTAAACAGGATTGGATCCAGAACTGAACCCTGGGTGACACCAATATTGACATGCCTTTAACTAGACCCTGTGCCACTGATTACACCTATCTAGGGTATGGCACACAGCCATTTCTCAATCCATGTCACTGTCCACTTATCCAATCCACACTTCCCGATTTTACTTATGAAGATGATGTGAGAGACATTGCAGAAAGCCTTGCTGAAGTTGAAGTAGACAATATCCCCTGCTCTCACCTCATCCACCCAAGTAGCTGTTTCATTGTAGAAGGCAATCATGCAAGTTAAGCATGTTTTCCCTTTAGTGAATTCATGCCAACTACTCCTGATCAGCTTCTTGTCTTCCATGCGGATAGAGATGGTCTCCAGAATGATGGGCTTCATCACCTTTCCAGGGATTTAAATGAAGCTGACTGACTGGTAGTTCCCTGGGTCCTCTTCTAGCCTGTTTTGAAGACCACGGTGACATTTGCTTTCTTCCAGTCCTCAGGCACCTCTCCTGATCTCCATGGTCTCTCAAACCTGATTGTGACTCCTCTGGCTATGACGTCTGCCAGCTCCCTCAGCATTTCTGGATGCGTCCTGTCGGGGCCCATGGACTTGCAGATGTCAACTTTGTTTAGGTGTTCTCGGACCCAGTCCTTTACCATTTGAAAGTGTTCCTTCTAAGATTCCTTTACCCTGATCTCCTGGGCTGCAAATTACTGAGGGCTGGTCTTATCAGTGAAGACCAATGCAAAGAAGTAATCTAATAACTATGATTTATCTCTGTCCTCTGTTACCAGGGTTCCCTCTCCATTTAGCAACAAGCCCACATCATCCTTTGTTTTCCTTTTGTTATTGGTGTATTTTGTTGGTTGTGTATTTTGCTATCCTTGACATCCTTGGCCAGATTTAATTCCAGGTGTACTGTGGCCTTTCTAGTCTTCTGCTTACTCTGACAACCTCTCTGTATTCACTAATTCTATATTGCTTGATTCTGTGTATGTAAAAAACGGGTAATAATTAATACAGAAAGTAATGTTTAATGCAGACCTACATGTAAACATCACTTTTTCCTAGAATAAGAAGCTCCAGTTTCAAAGGGCATATTTGTGTCCAGGCTGAAGCTGACTGGGGTATCTTCTGTATCAACAGTGAGTTGCTTTGAGGGCAGGATGGCTTTTTAATTAGTTTATTCTCCTTGTTACAAGCTGAAGGGAGAAGTGGCAAAGGACTTGAAGGTGGAAGGTGAAAATCTATCCACAGCTCAGAGGTCTCTTCCTGTGTCAGCAACAGTCTTGAGCTTCTTAGGGAAGAGACATGGCAATATCAAATGTAGGAAGCTAGGATTTAAAACATGAGACGGGCAGGAGCTTCCAGGGAAACCAAGCTATATAATAACCTAGAGATCCTGAGCTTGGCATGATCCTCTCCCACAGCAGAGCCTGTAGCATGTACAAAACAGGTCTCAAACATCCACACTGCTTTTCCTGCATCCTGCTTGTTGAGTGTCCTTTAAATATAGGTCTGAATGACCCTTGGTCCATGCAGTAAAATGGCACTGAGAAAGTGTACTAAAGGGAGGGGAGAAGTTGTCTTCCATATTACAGCTGTCTTGAAAGTATATTTGCCTTCTGAACTTCAGAGGCGTTTATTGTTTGAAGAAAAATAACCTTTATTATCAGCTATGTTACCCTGAGCTGGAAGGAAATCTTGCACTGTCATTGCAGTTGGTGTAGAAAATCGTGGTCAGTCAGCTTTGGTTTGGCTGCTGTCACGAGGTCTGGTTTTCCCATTAATTTCAGGGACTTTGCTGTCATTCCATGGACTTTAATATACTATAATGGATATGAATTCCATGTGTGTACTGTCTGGGCAGGGTTTGTTTGTTTCTGTTTTGATGGTTTGTTTGTCTTGGAGATTATTTTCAGGCAGGGCTTTTAGGGCAGGGCCTGTCCTCACCCTGTCCAAAGAAAAGACAAACCATAGCCTCACTGCCACAGTACAAGGACCTCATTTGAAGCTTCCTCCTCTGCCAGAACAGAGAGCCAAATTACACATGAAATCTGACAGCTGAAACTTTCTCAAGTTTCTGGGTTTAGTTTAATTTAATTAATTGATTAATTATTTTTTAACCCAGGTTGAAAATATGAATTTCCTACCATATGCAATCAATGGAGAATTAATTTAAGTGCTTCATGTTCAGGTCTGTGCAACTAGTATACATATCCTAAATCACAATATGAATCATGATGTTTTCTACTTTCTCTATTGAAAGACCTTTTATAAACACAGCAACATCAATTACACTGGGTGAACACTTTTCTATGTATGCAATGCTTTGAACATGGAAAACAGGTGTTCCATTCTTTATGCTATTTTCTTTACGGGCACAGGTCCTATTTCAAATGCAAGTGCTCACTACACAAGGCTGTTATAGCACCCAGCCTTGTCAGCAGCTCTGCATATGTAACTTAGCAGGTCTTCATGCATTTGCAGTTACAGAGCTAGGAACTAGGATGAAAGTGAACCTTTCTGTGTTAGTAAGAAGGGAGTTGTAGGAAGGCCTCTTCCAGGACCTTTAACCTTGAGAATAAGGAGGGCTGCATGAAAAGTAAATGGGTTTTATTGTCTCCATATCAAGATGGGGAGCTGAGGTGAAGGCAGTGTTATTTTACTTCACTTCACTTTTTTTGTGCACAGGAAGTTATTTTATGGCTGGATCTGCTGCTAGTAAACCTTGCTTTTTCATTCAGTGTCCTTTTCAGATGGATATGTTTCTGTTTTCAGGAATGAGCACTTCTCTACCTTAGGCTGCCAGGCCGTAGTGGTTTTACAGGTATGAAGTAAAGGTTGTTCTGGGAGATATTGGAAAGCACCTGAAGGACAACAGACAGTCACAGCCAGCACAGCTTCTTGAGGGGAAAGTCTTGCTTATCAAACCTGATTTCCTTTTGGACAAGGTAGCCTATATGGTTGATCTAGGAAAGCCAGCTGATGATACCTTTTTGGACTTTAGCAGAGCTTTTGATACTTGCTCTCACACAGTCTTTTCAGACAAAACGTCCAGTCCCCAGCTCGACAAACACATCCTGTGATGGGTGAGCAAGTGGCTCATGGATGGCCTGCAGAGAGTTGCAGTGGATGGGGTGACATCAGGCTGCTGATCTGTCACCAGTGCAGTTCCTGAGGGCTCCATCCTCAGCTCTGAGCTCTCTTCAACCTCTTTATAAATGACTTGGATGCAGGAGTAGACGGGGTACTGAGAAAGTTTATAAAAGATACAAAACTGGGAGGAGCTGTTGGCTCCCTCAAAACCAGCAAGGCCCTGCAGCGACACCGTCAGCAATTGGAGAGACAGGCAATCACCAATTGCATGAAGCTGAACAGGGAGAAGTTCTGGACCTGGGCCAGGACAACCCTGGATGAAAACACAGACTGGGGAAGGAGAGGCTGGGAAAGCACTGCCATGGAAAGGCACCTGGGGCTCCCGGTCACTGGTGAGTTGAACACGAGCCAGCAGTGCCCTGGCAGCCAGGAGGGCCAGCCCTGTCCTGGGGGCATCAGGCACAGCATCAACAGCCGGGCAAGGGAGGGGATTGTCCTGCTCTGCTCTGCACTGGGGTGGCCTCACCTCCAGTGCTGGGGGCAGTTTTGGGTGCCACAATAAAAAAAGATTTTAAACTATTAGAGAGTGTCCAAAGGAGAGCCACCAGCATGGTAAAGGGCTTGGAAAGGAAACTGTTGAGGAGAAGTCACTTGGTCTGTTCAGCCTGGAGGAGAGGAGTCTGAGGGCAGAACTCATCACAGCCTACAAGAACCTCATGAGTGGAAGAGCAGTGGCAGACACTGAGCTCTGCTCTGTGGTGACCAGTGATAGGGCCCAAGGGAACGGCCTGAAGCTGTGTCAGGGGAGGTTAGGCTGGATATCAAGAAAAAGTTCTTCATCCAAAGGGTGGTTGGGGATTGAAGCAGGCTCCCCAGGAAAGTAGTCATAGCTCCAAGCCTGAGAGAGCTCAAGAGGGGTTTTGGACAATGCTCTGAGGCAGCTTCCTGGTGTGACTCTTGGGGATGGTTCTGTGCAGGACCGGGAGCTGGACTTTGAGGATCCTTGTGGGTCCTTTCCAGCTCAGGATATTCTGTGTTTCTGTGACTCTATGTGCTCTTTACAATAGACAGCTAATAGCTGGACATTTGAGAACAAGATGGTTTTTTAGGACTTCCAACATCGCAGATTAATTGAACAATATGATCAGCTGTTTTCTGATAGAACTGAAAATAAATTCAAAGTCTTTTGTTGCTGTTCTGAATTACACTAGACTTAACTGATTTTTTTTCTTGAATAAAAACAGGCATATCAGTTTACTCTGTCAATGAAACACTTCCTGCCCAACAATTCCATCTGTTACAGAAACACAATGTATTCTATTAGTTTGACCATTTCTATTAGCTGTGTTGACTAAGTAAGTTTTTAAGATCTTCAATCCTTTCCGCTCTTGGGGAAAACAAAAAGTACCTATCACAAAATATACCGGTTTTGAATATTGTTACATAATTTTGTTGCCAATATATAATCAATATATCTTTCAGTGGAGAAAATTCATATGTGATGAGTTCTAAAGCCTGCCATCAAAAGGTCATAGTTCTGCTCTATAAATATCAAGCCTTAATTAGCTTTACATAATTTTGACTTTTGATTCTTATCTTGAAGTATTGGTTGTATTGACTTTTGGTCTTCCATCTCATTGATTGCAGCTCCAGTCTTGGTGTTTAAATAGACATGAGGAGCACCAGGGACTGGGAAGGCATTTAAGACTGCCAGAAGGATACAGACATTTTTGGAAATGGATGCAAGTGAAGCATGAGGATAGATTGTAAAACCCAGCAGACCTTGTTCCCACTTACTGTCTCTCTCTTTCCCACATAAGTGGACTGTAGTAGATTAACAGAGGCCAAAATCCTAGGTATGTATCACAATTCATTTTAATTGGTAGGTAAGATCAAATCAAACAAATTCAAAAATTTTGTTTAGATGGCCACCATTTTGGCATTTAAAGAGAAGAGAAATTACTCTATATCTCTGCCTGAATTAAATGGTTATTTTCTAATGCTGTTCATTACAGCATAACTTGGTGTTGCTTTCACAAAGTTTTTTCTGATGCAAAGCACAGCCTGGTGAAATATAGGTCAAATACAGTCTGAAATGTTAAATAACAAAGTCTTATGTATTGTTAATTTATATTGTGCTATGCCCTGAACAAGCAGAGCAGGAGGCAGACAATTTACTACCTAAAAATTTGGGACGAGGAGATGAACAAATAGAAAAGCAAAATATCACAGCAGAGGTAAATATTATCTTATTTTACATGAATTTTTAATTTTTAAATTTTGCATTAATTTTGTTTATCTAACTTAAAAATCTTGTTAAGGAGTGTTGGCCAGTGACTATAAAGAAGGCTGGGAATGCCAATTTGAAAACATCACTTCCTTTGAAACATGATTTTTCGGCATGAGACTCACAGAATTATCTGTAACTGAAATGTCAATATTTAAGAGGTCCAAATATACATTCTCCTTTTTTTCTTTGTATTCTTCCCTCATTGTTCACTTCTGTTGCCTGATAGCAGTGTATGTATCTAAAAGTAGCTTTCTATTCAAAAGGTTGAGGAACCTCTGTCTTGTGGCACATTGGCCTTATCAGCAGGTGTGCCCTGTGCAACACGATCCTTTGAAACTCAGTGAAAGTCCCTGGTAATGCTTTTTTTCTTGCAGAATCCCATTTCTTAAATCAAAACACATTTTCCCTGAGATTTTTTTTTTCATTTATTTACAGGTGGAAATACAAGCATCCACACTTAATACTCTAATTGCATCCTTGTTGTAGTAGTCACAGACAACATCACATAGCCATTGTGGTAATAAACTAGGTAGTATTTTGTTTCATGTTTTCTGTCAAACTTTTGCATGACTTGGTTAGAGAGAGAACTCCCTCCCAGAGGAGACAGCTGAACATCCACACAGCATTAGCCAGCTGCATTTGAAGATGGAATTATGGAATTAGGAATAGAATGAACTTCCAAAAGAACAATCCTAGTATGGAAAAGAGCCATAAAATGATTTAAAGTAGTGAAACAGCAAAGAGGAAGCACTGTGGGTTTCCTGTGACAACTAATACTTTGTCTCTTCCTCTGACTCATGATATCTTGTAATCTTTTAGTTTTTCTTTCTAAAACATTTGAAAGGACACAATGAACTGAACTTGTGTGTTCAAAATAGTGTGTTAAGGGTAGAGGTTTCTTCGTTTCATGGTTTTTGTTACGTGGGTTGCTTTTTTTCTTTTTTTTTTGTTTGGTTTGGAGTTTTTTTTGATACTCAGAAGCTGCAATTCTCATTGGTTCATATCTTCCAGAATAAATCAGTAAGGTGTTAAAATCAATATCAATATCTCCATGGGAAAAAAGGGATCTCAACAGTCCAAATGATCATATTTTCTGGCTCTTCAGAAACTGAAGAAGAACATCTGAATTGGAGAAAAGCTGCTGTCAACTGTGCTGCTTTTTTTTTCTCAAGACAATAGGTTATGAGTTGAGACTTGTTTTGGCAGTAGAATTACGGCTCTTTGCCAAAAATGAAAGAGGGAATAGAGAATGGGGAAAACCCTGACTGCCATGAAAACCTCTAGGGTGCCATAAATAGACAGTATTTTGGGTGCATTCCTTATATATCCTCCCAGAACGTGAACATGATTTGCAGCCCTTCACGTACAAACTTTCTTTTCTGGTTGCTGAAGATTCCATCATTGCCATCACTGTTGCTTCTTCCTGAAGGACAGAAGAATGTCAGAGGTTTGAAAAGTTGTATTCTATATAGTAAAGTAGAATCAAATGCAGTAAATGTGCAGTTCTGGGGGGTTTTCTCTCACCTTCAGTGTTAGCATTTCTACCTCAGGACATTTTTTTTTGGGTCACAACTTAGATCTCTGGTTTAAGACAAATATTCTCTGCTCTGGAGATCACAATCAAGTAGGTAAATGCAGACAGCATTTGCAGATAACTGCACAATGGTACAGTTCACTCTCTGAAGTAAAAGCAGTTGAGTTAGCCAGTGCTGAGACCTTGGTGCAATAAGTTGTCACCAGCCTTGGTTATAGTGCAAGTGCTTTACAACATAAGGAAGCATTACTTCCTTAAGTAGGCCTTCATTAATGTCACAAAATCAGAGACACAGGGATATTTGGAGCTTGAATGTGTCTGGAAATAGTATGTCTGGGATTTTTCCCTCTCAGGTTGAGACGCAATTTGAAGGAAACATATCAGGAGTGAATCAAGCATTATTAGTAAATGTAAGGTTTCATCTGATTTAAATGCATCTCTTTTAAATGCAAGAGAATGGCTACAGCTGCATTAGACTTCTGGCCGAGGCGGTTGGGGTTGATTTTGACTTTGAGAGGATTTTTGTCAGTAGTCGAATACAGTTTAGTGTAGCAAGTAATATCTCTGCAGTACTAGCACTGCATTTGCACTCCTTTGAAACTATCCCTAGAATGCTCAGCATTGTACAGAAATAAATTGCACTTAAATGGCCTTAACAGGAAAGGTTGCCTTTCCTACATATATGGCAAAGCACTGTCAGTTGCTGAAGTGGTTAAAGGAGATGCCTTAAACCCCTGTGCATTGGCAAGGAAGTCTTACATTATGCTGAAACACTTTTGAAAGCAAAGATAAAACAAGTTATGAAATTTTTATCTATTTGTATAACCTACTGTGTTAAATGATTGTTTGCAGTTAAGGAAATATATTTAGCTTTCTAGTATGTGCCAGAAATATTCACAGTATTTAATTTTCTCAGGAAGTTAATGTTCCTGGGATGCATTTCTTAGTGGTGAATGGATTGCCCTTGACTTCTGGGGACTTATCTATTCATGGACTGTGTTTGGGAAGCTTTTTCTTCCAGTTCTCCAGAGCCTGCAGCTGATTTAATCCCTTGCTTGCTTCTTGAAAATAGATTCAAGTACTCGCTGCTCATTGCCAACAGGCAGCACAATTCTGTGTTGTAGTGCTCATAGTCTGGTGTGTGGGGATATCTGTTCCCACAGATCTCTGAAGTCTTTTCTATAATGATCATCTGGTGCATGGCAGCATAACACATTGCCCAGTGCTAATGGGGAAAACCCAAGTAATCTGCACCCCCTTTCGAGCCTAATTTTTTTGCAGTAGTGGCTTCCTCACACCCCTGGGTGAGTTTGAATCAGGGCAGCAGTGGCTCCAGGACAGAGAGCCCATTCCCAGGTCCTCTGTAGCTGACCCAGCAGGCTGTGTATGCCATGTGCATGGTTAGGTACTGCGTTGTGGTGGCAAGATCAGAAGCCTGACTGCATGGTCTCACTGCTGTTCAGATCCCAGTTTCCAGTGTCATGTTCTTCCAAAGAAAGTCCAGTCAGTGAAAGACTCTCAGACTTATCTGTCTGCATGCCTGTAGTATTTTTTTTTTTTTTTTTTGCTTGCAGAGGAACTGCCATTAAGAGTAAAAGAATTGGCAGGCTTTTAAGAATGTCACTTTTGGTCTCCTTTCTAGTGGGTCAGAAGTGAGACCAGGACCTGCCAGCATTAATGAGACCTGGACTGGATCTTACTCATAGTTCAACACTCTGTATCCTTTTGCTTCAGCAGCATTCCAGCTCAAAAACTGTGGTTAGTTCTCTGCATCTGACTGCCAAAAAGGAAAAAAGAACTGTACAAAATAGGCCTTGGGATATGTAACTTAGGCAGGGCATATTGGTAGGGTGTTCTGGTTTGTCCTGGGCACCAAAGAAAAGACCAAGTTTCCATCACAGAAATTGGAAGCTTACATTCACAAATAGGGTTGGAGACTAGGAGGTCCTCCTTTGCTCTGGGTACTCACTTCACCTGGGTTGAAACCACAGAGCCTTTTCAGTGGGGTTCAGACCAGAGAATGCACCAGTGGAGGTGGTACAGAAAATCAGATCTTACTCTGACAATAAAACCACAATGAAAAGTTGACATTGCTACAGAAATCCAATTAATACAATGACAGTGGTATAGATTTAACATTTCTGTGAGATCTGACCATTGTTTTTTATAGAAGATTAAAGAGTGCTGGGTACTGGACCTTGATCTTCTACATTGTTGAATTATTAGAATGGCCCAGGTGTGTCTCTTACCTCTTTTATGCCTCCCAAACTCTGAGTGGCTTGGCAGTTTGTACAAGGGCAAGCTAACTCCAGGGGCAGTCTAGCCGGCAGTGTGAGTCTGATAGCAAACTTATTTGTGCCATTGCATGTTAGTTGGTCCCAGCTTAGAGCATGGAACTTTTAATTGCTCTTACAGATGTAGCCCATTGATCTAGCCATGGTATGTCAGACGAATTTCTGACGGACCTGTTGTCTCAGGGCTGGAACAGGCAGGCAGAGAATTTTTGAGTACCAGGGATGTGGTGGTGAGAAAGATTTCCAGTGTCTGTGTCTTTGGTTTATTGTCAGGTTTATTAATATATATCTCAATAGACAGACAGACAGACCAGTATGTAATATAAAATATGTTAAAAGTTACTTTGAATGTCCTATGTATGTAGGTACATGAAGAATTTTAAATAACATTTTTCTCCTTTTAGATTTGTACTCCCTGGAATTCCCACACTTGAGAAAGTAGGGGAACTGTAGTTAACACGTACTTTTATTTTAATTTTCCAAAGCCAAAAGTAACTGAGCAGAGGAAATCTTAATAGCCCTGGAGAAAGTCCTAGAATATTGTTTTATTTGTATTAGAATATAATTTTTGTTGCTGCCATGGAGTTTACAAACTGCACACAAATATGCGTAGTCTTGTGGGACTGTGAATATGCTCAGTGTATCTAGGTGGCAACATTTCACAAATGATCTCTGGGGGATGTTGAACTGGATATTTTAAGGGATCAGGGACTTAATTATCTTTTATCTTAGTCCTTCTGCCAGTTATTGAGAATTAAGAGATGGTGACAGGTTAAAACCATTTTGCACTACAAGCCATTCTGAGCCGTGTCTGTTACTGAGACAGAGAGCACATTAGTAGGACTGAGTACCTCAGGAGCATAACACGATGGTAGTACAGGTGGAAATGGTAACAGGCTGCTTGTGATCAGCAGACTTGCAGTGGTTGGGATGCAGCAATTTGACACAGCATGTCCATCTCTCAGAAATGTTACACATCCCCTGTGTCTCCCTTTAGTCTGAAGTACCTGAACTGCCCCAAAATATCTCAGACCATATGTGTTCTGCTGTAAATTAGTTACTGTGATGCAAATGAGAATTTAGCTAGACTGTGTTTTAAATAATGATAGGATCACTCAGACCCCAAACTATCTTTTGGCAAGCTATAAGCCAAGATCTTTTATTTTCAACACAACTGTTTAATCCTCCATGGGATGATCTTTCCACTCACAGATGCTCCTTCATTCAGAGATACCTTGATGTCTATCTCCCACTGATGATGATTGCCATGAACATAGCCCCAACATTTTTGCTGAAAGGAACAACCTTGTGATGTGCAAACCTCTTTCTGTCTGAATACCAGGGTGTGTCTTGATCTACAGTTTTCTTTGCATTACTACTCACTTTCAGTACCATTCGCAGCAGATTGGTTAGACACCACCTCAGCTAAAGCATCGTTGGCTGTGAATTCTTACACGCTCCTTAATCTGTGTAATTTTATTTTTCTGATTTTTCATGATTTTTCTAAAATCATAATGTATGAGCTATTCTCTGTTTTTGAAACCTCCAAGTTGTGGCTCTAACTGCATTTAGGAACTATGTGTGGCTTCATGTTCTCACCTAAGAGCTACACAAAAGTGAGGCATTCAGGCTTAGGCAGTAGTTAGGCTCCCTCTATAGTCACTAGCAGATACTTTCCTTAGAAGGAGATAATTATCTTTTGGATCTACCTGTTTAGCTACCTAGGTGAGTTGCCTGTATGACTACCACAGATTGAACAGAGGAAAAAGAAATACCTAAGTCCAGTAGCTCCAAAACATACAGTGTTAAGATATTAACCATAACTTACAGCTGGAAATTCCTAAGTGATTTTTATGCTCTTAACTTCTTTGGGTTAGGGGACAAAAATACCTTTCTGTTATTTATCCGAGTTCCTTTAAGATATGCTGAAAAAGAACATTTTTGTTTGCTTGGTTTTTTTTTTTTTTTTTTTTTTTTTTTTTAAGAATTACAGTTTGACTGAAGTCTGGTGGCAAGTTTGTGAACAGCCATATAAGGGCTCCCTGTAACTCTTTTGGTCAGTAGCAGAGTCTGTGGCAGATGCTGGGCAGCTGTGAACACATCAGAATCTGGTGTACCAAATGCCAGAGCAGACAGTGGGACTGGGTAGCAAAAGTTGTAGACCATCAGACATGAGTTGGGAACAGAAGTATTGAAGAGACTAGTTAGAAAAGCGAAGTACTCCAAGGTTTTATAACAAGTTTACTGAAGTTGTTGCTTTCTGTGAATGATTCTATTTGATACAATAGATAGGCTTTGATACAATAGATTTGATACAATAGATAGGCTGAATATCGAAATTTTTGGATGTGTTATGATGCTGAAATAAAAGAAAGGCAAATTCCTAGCACGGGGGTCTTTGGATATGAAAATGATGGAATGGATGGGAAGGGAGGGTTATTGCACCTCCAGGAGTGTGGCAGAATATCAACATTAAATGAAAAGTACACCCTTTTGTTATCTCCAATGTAAAATTCCTTCTATAAAATACAGCAAGAACTTGTACTTAATTTATCAGCCTGTTTATAAGCATACTAGGTTACGGCTTTTGCCATAGTTGTTGGAGGTTTCTTAAAATTTGGATTATCTTTGCATGTCTGCTCTTGTTATTTGGTTAGTTCTAGTTGTATAAGTAGTAAATTTATTTCTTCTGTCACTTCTGACTTGCACCTGCTCCTTTTGAATTACTTCCATTGACATCTCTCTTTGGCCTTAGTCTAAACTCCTTAATTATACAGCATTTGACAGAAAATTTCCAGCAGTCTGTTACCATATTCTTCCCCTCCAGTGAACTCAGTACTTGTTTGTTCAGCATGTATTGCATAAAGACTAAAAGATGTTGAATATAAAGGCTCCCTGGCTTCCGGAACAAATCCATATCTGTGTATCTAATCAGAGCTGTCTTTCTCACTCCAGGCTGGTAAAAACTGAATTGCCGTGGAGCTCAGTAAAGACTGATTTTGCAGGTGCATCTTTTGTAGCTGTGCTTGTAAATCTGATTTCTGGGATGTTTGGAAGGCAGTCTCAAGCACCTCCAAAGAAGGAATGCATTATGAAGAGCAGGAATGCAAATATTAAAGTTACTGTTGACTGTTTAGAAGCCGCAATATTTGATAGCATTTGTGAGAAATTTTATGTGTGTCTATACCGTACAAACTGCAGATATTAAAATTGGCATTTTTTAGGGGGGAAAACTGAAATAAGTTTATGTAATGTTTTAAAGTATTCTGAGAACATAATACTAGGATCTAATATTTGCTTTATTAGAATGAGAACATATTTAAGTCTGGCCACACATTTTTATAAAATGCAGATACATAGGAGCAGAGAGGAGATTGCTTTTTAAAGAATAAAGCTAACATCCAACAATGTGTGTTTGCAGCTCAGAAAGCCAGCTGAATTCTGGGCTGCATCCAAAGCAGTGTGACCACTAGGAAGATGATCCTATCCCTCTACTGTGCTCTGGTTAGATTCCACCTGGAGCACTGCATCCAGCTCTGGGATACACAGCCTGAGATGGATACAGGGAGGCCATCTCCCAGCTGGGAGAAGACTCTGGGGAGATCATATTCTACCTTCCAGTATCTGAAGAAGTCCTAAAAAATAGCTGGATAGGGGCTTTTTACAAGGGCATGGAGTGATAAGATTAGGAGTAATGATTTCAAACAGCAAGAGGCTAGGTTTGTATTAGGTATTAGGAGGAAATTCTTCACTATAAGGGAGGTGAGGCACTGGAACAGTTGCCAAGAGAAGTAGCAGATGAAGTGTTGAATGCCAGGTTGGGTGGGTTATTGAGCAACTTGCTCTAGTGGAAGTTGTCCCTGCTCATGGCAGGGAAATTGGAACAAGATGATCTTTCAGTCCTTTCCAAGCTAAACCATTCTTTGATCCTATGATCAAATAGTTATAAAACATTCCCCAGTAACCAAACTGGAAAGGACATCTCTGCTTTTAGGATTTACAAAAGGTTATTCTTTCTTGACCTGAGAACCCTTTTGACTAATGTGGTTATTAATCTTTTTTTCAGTTTCCACAGAGAACCAAACACAGCCATGTGGTTTGGACCACAGTCAACACCTCCAACGCTCCTGCCTGAATGACCAGTTCCTCATTAATTATAGGGTGACTCTTATCCAAATTCAATCCTATTCCTTGAGGTCCTGTAGCAAGCTTGACTGTGTGTGAACATATGTGTGAACACATGTACGCATCTGCTTTTAGCGAAGACATCCTTTAAATTCCCTACAGAACTAGAAGTCAGCCTTGGTTTTAAATATTGCAAGGTTAAGCCCTCTTCCCCCTTTCACATCCCCTCCCCATGAAAAAACCTGTATGTTGCTACATTACATCAGCATTTAGGATTCCTAGAATAATGAATAACAATTGTATCAGATTTTCTAAGTGCAGTTCATGCCAAATTCGCGCAATAATTAGAAATGCAAGCCCAAATAGTTTCGTCTTTATAATATGAAAAAAATTGCACATTCATGGGAGAGAAGTGCCTGCTTCGAGCTTTGCTTTGCAAAACATGTTCAAAGCCCTACCTTCCAAGCACCCAATCTTGCTGGATTTTTAAGCACTTAATTAATCTCAGGCACGGGAGTAAATAAATAAATTGATTTTGGAAAATTAATAGGTGAATTTGCTTTAAGGTTTTGCTAGAGAAAGCATCAGGGATCTGCAAGACAGAACTCTTTCTAATCTCTGTCAACTCTTTCAATGAAGTTTTTAAGAACAGCTTACTAAGTTGTACTCACTTCATTCTGCATGTGAAAGCCCATGCAGAATGGGCACAAATTTGCAGAAACTTGAGCTACAGAGCAGGTATAATGAGGATGCAGAGAAACCTGTTATTTTCATGAGAAGTAATATTCTTTCCAAATATTGAAACAAAATTCTTTGGTGGATGTAGGATCAATTATTTAAGACATGGTCCTTTGGCCAATCTCAGTATGTGGGTATCCTTGAGCAGCCTCTGACAGCACTTCCAGCTGCTCTTTGAACAAGCATAGAAGTGCATCAGAGGCCTTCATTTTGTCGTGTTGGGCTTCCTCTTATGGGCTTCTGGGTCAGTGGGGCTCCTGCTCTCTACACAGTGTGGTGATGTGATAACACACTTGGGCCTCCAAAGGCAATCACCCAGGAGGGAACTACACTTGTGGCAATCAATTTGTAGGTAGCCAAAGGAAAGACAAAATAATGGCCTAATGAACCAACCTGTGAGAAAACTCACAGTTGTGACTTTTTATGTATATATATGTAGAAAATGAGAAGGAAGGAAACAATATAAGCATAAAAAAGGGTGGGTAGAGAATGTGTCAAATATGCTGAGTCCTGATGTAGGAAGCAGTTTTCATTTGTTGACAAAACTCCACTGATTTAGCTTCTAACAAAATACTGGTCAGCAAAAAATTGTAAGACAGATTCTTTAGCTGTTTTGAGGTTTAGTGGTTTTGTTTCCATTTTTATGTGTCCTTCAACCAGTCCCTGAAGCCAAATGACATGTCAAATTCATACAACAATCTATGACATTCAGAGAAAGTTGTCAAAAGATTAATTTGCTCCTTACTGCTACTGATGAGGCAGAAAATACTGAATCGTGGACAGAAAAGGATTTGCTTTAAAAATACTGATGCTGTCAGTTTGGGGGAGAAAAAAAGTAAAAGCATAAATCATACTGAAGCTTTTTAGTGCTCTGCCTTTTCAATAAGGTAATGCAGTGTATTTTCTATTAATGGGCTGGTACTGTGCCAACCCAATCTCATGTTGTTATTTCTCTCTACATGTTTTATAGGTATCTGGGTGATACAGTCCTACTGACCCCTTGGTCACAGGTCTGACACAAAAGGCTCCAAACACATCATGGAGTTATGTAAATCAGGTGTAATGTATTGCAGCTCAACTTAGAAAGCAATCTGTATCCTGTTGTTTAGCTCTGTTTTACAGACTTAGTTCAAATGAATTGCTGCTTATACATAATGTGCTGGGAAATTACTATTACAAATGTCTTTTACACTATATCAAATCAAAACATGTTGGAGTTCAGTACCATGTTGCCAGATTAAGATGCTAGTTAATCATGTTAGAGAATATTGATAGAGAATGTAATGAAGAGGAGACCAAATCTTGGCAGTCTCACTGCAGAATGCTGCTGACAAATGGAGCTTTATGTAAGTGACTCCCAGATACAGACCTAGTGTTTCTATGTAAGAAAAATGCACCTTAAATTAACGTTTGTCTGAGAAGACAGTATTAAAATAAGATGACAGAAAGTGCTAGCTGCCTGTGTTTCACACAAAGAAATTGTAACAACATAACCTTCCTATAGGAAGAGCATATAATATACCTCAGAAGATTAAGCAAGAGAAACCTGAAGTGAAAGCAAAATTACATGAATAGCCCTTTCAGTCAGAGATTACAATAAGATGTCAGCTGGCTTAATGGGTCAGGTCATCTACCTCTTCCAATAAGCATCCTAATTCAATTTGTTGTCTACAGACAAGCATTCTTGTTTGGGGGTCACTGGAGGAAACTGGAAAATCTACCTGAATTGAATTCCTATTACTTAATTATATTGTTCTGGAAGGTGCATTTTTCTAAGTGAATATGTGGACTTCAGTGCATAGCTGTCACATAAATCAACTCAAGCACATATGAGGAATGATTTAAAAGCCTATAATACTCTTCCCTCATAGCCTAATGTTAGACTTCCTGGCTAGGATGTGGAAAGTATTGAACAATGCATCTGCAAATATGAGCTGTGATTTAAAAACTGGTGGGGATAAGTTATGTTTTTCTACTGATATATATATATATATATATAAATATATATATATAAAATATGTATATATATAATTTATTTCCTGAAGATATCCAAGTGAAAGAGTTTTGCTATAGCAAACAAGAATTTTAAACAGCATATTTTGAATTGCCTAGCGAGTAATAGTACTGGGTTCAAATGTTTCCCTGCTGGCTGCCATTTGCAATTTGTTTACTCAGCTGATTTTAAGCCTTCTGTCTCTCAGCAACTTGTTTAAAGCCACCTAATTTCCACCAAGCATTTCCCTTTTTTTTCTCCATTCTTATTAGTCCTGCTCCTGGCCTTTGGGTCTTGTCTGTTCAGGTTAAAACATGTGCTACAAGGATATTGGATGGTACAGCTGGAAGTATACAGATGCTAAGGTGTAGCATGGGCTTATTTTCCCTTGTCTTTTAGATTGCTCTAGAGGTCCCCTAAAGACTGAATGTCACCTTGCTCTCTAGCAATATTGATGTGAAATGTGTTGGATAACCAGTAATATAAAAATAACAAAGTGTTCGGTTGCCATGGCAAGTCTAAGGCAGCTCCTTAGGTGCCTAATGGTTATTTTAAAGTAGTCCATAACCTGGCAGTCCCATCACAGGTAATGCTGTGAACTAGCACCATGAAAAAGCTCTTTTGTCGCCCTCTTCTTCACATTGCCTCTTATTCAGAGCTCTGCCCAAACGACCTGCCTTGGAATAGGTCCCAATGACCCATTTTGTCTCTTAATCATCTGGACAACTGGAGCAGAACCTGAATACTGTATTTGCAGAGTAGACCAGCTCAGCTGAAGCTTACAGCCTCTGCCTGGTGATGAGTACTCTGAGATGTGTGCTGCGGTCAGACTGGCAGTTGCTATCTGGCAGCTGAGCAGATCAGCTGAACAATTTGAAACAAATCAAATCTAAGGGAGGAGGTTATAAATTTGGGGGCTACTATCAAATGTGTGGGTTGATTAATTGACATGTGGCTGATCAGGGAGTGATGCCTACTGACTTTGATGGGAAGCTGCTGATTCTTTCAGTCTGTTTGGAAAGCTGAGGATGGAGTTTGTGTTTGCTTAGTGAGTCTTATGCCAAACAGCTGTTACCACTCTCCTCAAGCTGGAGTATTCAGGTAGGTGTTTGGAGTCCCTGTTCTAGGACGAGAAAGTTGAAAAGGATTTGTTGGGCTGTCTAAGACTTCAGGTGCTGTTTTAGGTGGAATTCCTAAGCTTCCTGAAGTCAGAGTTAAATGTAGGGAGGTTTTCTGCTTTTTTGCTTCTCTCATTGGAAAAATGCTTAATTTTTTCAGAGTGTGAGAGCAGAAAAAGTCACGTCTATGTGTTTGTGTGAATGTCAGCTTCCACCAGTGCAAAGGTGGGTATTGAAGTAGTATTGCCAAATTACAAGTTTGCTCAAAAGAAACAAAACTAGCGTAGAACTGTTTGCTATAAACATTTTTCTCACTAAATTGTATTACTCTTTTTGTGAATGTAATGAACTCTTCTGGCTACTTCTATGTAGGGAATTGCATATCATACCTCTAAGGAAGCAATGTGAGAAATGTCTCCTCTCTTCTGTAGAGTTCAAACAATGAAGACACATAACCTCCTTTCCTCTTTTATGTGGGTTGGGATTTCCGTGACATTTAAAACTAGTTCCAAAGTAACTTAAAGCCTAAAGTTAAAGAAATAAATAAAAACATGTATGTTTACAACATTGAAGGACATAGCTCAGGCTGTCTATGGGTTATTGGCAATATGTACCTCAAATATGATTGTGTCATGATGTTCTTGACTGTGTTTTTCTAAAACCTGCAGACATTCTCCAGTCTAGTTCTAACTGACCTCGGTTTCTTTCAGCTTTAATAGCTGTCTGCTTTTAAATAAAACTAAATGATTACTTCATAGTTTGAAAAAGTGGGCTTTGGAGTCCTGGTATGCGTTTGCTTAGCTGGGTGGACACACATGTGTCATTTTCCACTCATAATTCAACAACAGCAAAGAAAAAAGTATTTTGAATATTTGGATGCCAAAATGGAAATTTTTATTTTTGCCAAGTTTTGATTTGGCTGAATTTGGACGGCTGAATAGTTAATACTCCACTGGGAAACTCACAGGTATTATCAGAGATCAAAAACAGCCTTCGCTGCAGCAGCAGCCATTAGCAATTCTGTAGCTGTTGCATGAAGACCTTTAAAGAGCCAATATTGCCACATGCCATAGGGTCTCATCCTGCTGATTTGTCCTCTGTTACCCTTTTGCTGTGTTCCTTCTGAGTGGGAAGGGCTATTGCTGCTTGGCTGTCCTGTGCAGCACTTTTTTTTTTTGCCTTCTCCTTCCCACTAGAACCAACAGGAGAATTAAAAACCAGAAAGCCCTGGTGAATGGGTTGTGTTCTGGGTTGCTTGTACCATCCTCTCCCCATTCCAGGCAGACTGGCTCACAAACTGCAGATCCCAAGACTTGCTTCTCATGCTTCCTGTCACAGGCAGCAGTTGCTCATCTCCAGCCTCTCAGGACAGGCCCCCTTGCTCTCCCCTGATCTAATCACATATGTAATGTTTTTGTAATTTATAATTTAGTACTATATGTGGCTTGTCATCAGGCATCAAACAAGGAGAGTTAATGAAGGAATCTGTTGTTAATTCTTTTCTTTCTGCTTTTCATATGGTACTTTAAAGTCCACTTTTGTTCATTTGAGTTTCTAGATGTTGCTTTCATTGTCCCCAAGGGGTTTAAGGTTTTAATGTTGTCTAGCTGAATGTTTGACATGTTTCTCTTAGCTGGCAAATGCCACATCAAAATTTGCCAAGTTGAAGGAAGACACTGATCTTTTAATGTATAATTCAATGTATTCATGGCAAACACAGTTATTTAAGAACTTTCCTCAGAGTTACAGTAATAATGCCTGTTAACTGGCAGTGGAATTTGTTTACAGCAGAATGAACTTGGATGGCTTTCTGACATGGTAGTGAAGTTTAACCCTTAGTTAAACAGTATTTTCTTTACATGCTAAGTAAGAAGCATTATTTAGAAATGAAGAAATGCCCATTTTTGTTAGCTAAGGCTCTTTTCTGCTGTTGTAAATTATGATATGTAAATAAACTCTAATGCAATTAACTAAACATAACTTCTGCAGATTTTGGTGTAGTGCTTGTTTCTCACATGCTTTGAGTTTAGGGGTGGAGATGACAAGGCTTGGGTTTACGTGTTTGCTTTTGTAGACTCTGACCCAACATGAAGTTTCACCAATATGTCTGCTTCATACAAGCATTCCTTGTCACTTCAGAGAGCAAAACCATTACTGTACAACTTAAATAAATAAATCAATTGGTTACAGCACCCTCCTTATTTGTGAAAGAAACAAATCTAGTGTAACTGTTTCCTATTTTACAATTTGGTGACAAGAAGGAGAATGCAAGTGCCAAAAGGCCATAAGGTTTTTCCCTCCCTCCTTCCTTGTCCAAATTCTGTGGTCATTAGCCAGGGATGGGGAGGAACCTTCTTCCAGACAAATGACTGCAGATGTTCTTACTTGCCTTACATAACACTTTGTGAATCAGGCTTTGCTTTCCCTTCCACCTATTCTGAAATCAATAGGAGAGATTATTAGTCGTGGAACAGTAAGAAACACTGGGCAGGCTGGAGGGGCGTGTGTGCTACATTCCCTTCTTGGCTGTGGGAAGAGCCCCAGTGCTGGTGGACTCAGCCGTGCCATCCTTGGGGTGGCTCTTCTGGGCACAGTGTCTGGAGCAGTCCCAAGGTCTGTGTGCTGCCACTGGCACACAGGCTCTCACTCTGCTAACCCCAGCCCAGAGCCAGCCCCTCACCTTTCCCCATCTTTGGGCCCTGACCCCACAACACTTCCAAGGGTACCAGAAGTCACAAACACAAGTTTGACTGGAATGATGTTATGCATGAGAAACACCATCATAATTTTGCAAGAAGTCATAACTGAAAGTTGAAAATTGTTTTTAGAAAGTTGAGTTTTGTATTGGAGAAAGAGTAAATAAATGGCTCCCATCTGCCCACTTGGGAGAGCTGGGTACAGTTCTCCTACTGTTTACAGCAGGAAATTAAGCTGCCAGAAGCACCCCTGCCAGCCAGCACAGAAACATAAACACATTTCTTTCTTTTTTTTTTCCCCTCAAAATATTTTGTACAGTATGTATTTTTGTATTTTACTTTTGCTCTCCCCCTATGATTCAGGCTATTTTTTTATTACAGTTGGGGTTTTCCAGTACTTTGGTAGCATTAATTATAAATTTCAACTCCTAAAAAGTGTTATAGAGAAAATCTGTGAGGGATTCCATAAAATGATCTTTCTCTCTTACTTCATGTGTCTTGTCACTGCATCTGGAAGGCTCTGTTAATATTTGGAATAGAATTTGTCTCCTGCTAAGACTTCTTTAGGTTTGTTCTGTTTTTTAATGCTTGTTTGAAACTACTTAAATTAGTTCTACCTAGTAAAAGCATTTTAGCAAACTATGCAGCAAAATATAGGTCACAGTATCTACCTTTGATCTCTTGAAAATTTATATTTGCAATAAAAATGATATGGCAGATACTGTTACAGTTTTCTGATGGAAATGAAGAATAAGTTGAGTGATGCTTCTCAACTGGAAGTGTTCAAGGCCAGGCTGCAGGGAGCTCTGAGCAACCTGGTCTAGTGAAAAGTGTCCCTGAGCATGGCAGCAGGGTAGAATGAGACCATCTTTAAGGTCACTTCCAACCCAGGCCATTTTGTGATTCCATGACATTACTAGTCCTTGTGTTTACTTTTGCTTTACTAGTTGAGAAGAGTTGAATATCCTCTGAATTCTCATCTGAAAAGAGAAGGTCAAAATGAAGGATTTCTTTAATGCTATTCTGCAGTTTACAGAAAAAGGCAGCTTAGCTGAATTTAAGTGATTATTTTAAATCTTTCAATGAAATCACCATGAGTATGTAGTCATGGGTTCTGCACTAGGGAATAAAAATCCTAGCTATCGTCTTGTCAACAAGATCAATTGTGAGCACAAGCAGGTTTATTTAATTTCTTAATTTTCAAATGAAAATGAGTAAGAATATTGAAATGCTTTGCTTATAAATCTAGCTACCTAGCTCCCTCTTGAGTCAAGTCCCTATGCTCAGGATAGAAATGTTTCTCATTCGTTTTGAGAATATTTTAAAATTTTGCTAGATTTATTTTACATCTACATACGCATAAATCACATCAAAATCTATTTCCTGTTACTCTGTAGACCCCAAAGTTATGCAGAACGCACACATTTTGATTTCAAGTTTTTGTATTTACATATCCTGAGCTGAAATACAGACAGTATCATACATTCTTACAATCTTTACTTATTCAGACGCCGTTTTACATAAAAACAATTCTCTGAAACACAAAAACATGGGGCTGGATGTTGAAAATCACAACAAATCATATCAAATGTTGTAAAAGTATCCTTTGCAGAGTTTCTTCTATTCTTGTAATAAAAAGCTCATATTTTAGTGACTGAGTTGATTGCTGATTATCTGCTAATGAGATATGCCTGAGCTCATGAGAACTACAGTGTATGAGTTTCCCACTGGGTCTGGGGTTGGAAGGAGGTAATTCATGCTGTGTGGCTATTGTTTCTCTATGCAGGGGACAGAACTCAGCAGAAATTAACATCATACCTTGATTGTCTAATGGGGGCTAATGCATACAAGTGGAAAGAAGAGCCTATTACTTCCCTGCTGGGAAGAGTGGAAGATTAGTTGAATGAAGAGCACCTCCTGGGTGTAAGAAAGACTGAGGAAAGTTGAGGAATGGCCTCTGACTTGCTGGCTTCTCCTCACAGTGCCATCAGGGTGCAGAACGTGTGTCTCCATTTCTTTCGTCTCTCTGAGCAGAGACTAAACCTTAAACTTAGCCTTTGAGGACGTCTAAGATGTCTCTTTTCGTGCTTTGCTTTGTCTCTTCCTCTCTGATCCCATCTAGATCTGGAAACTTACAAGAGTCTGTGAAGGGCTGCTCTGGTATGGCCACTGAATCAGGAGACTTTGCTGCCTCTGGAGCCCGTGTGAGATGCAGTGCTCCTCTCCCCAGGAAGTGGAATGTAACAACTCCTTATGGCTGACATTTCCCACACTTGCTGAAAGATGAGGAGAGACTTGAGAGGTGGAACAGAAAGATACCGCCCTTCTACTAGATCACTGTCACCTTTTTGGTGTTCAGCCCTGACTAATCTTCTTAGGAAGAAGCCTGGGGTTAATTATCTGATGCGCCTGGATCCTTTTCCAGTCTTGTTTGAGGCAGTCAGTATTCTGTTCCTGAGAAGAAATGCCCTGTTAAGAAGGTACTGGGCTCAGTCTATTTTCCAGACAGGGAAAGCCACTATTTTTCTGTTTGAATTATATTGCTTATTTAAGTTTCTTGCTGTAAATATTTTTTTCCAGGGAAAAGGCTATTTCCCCCCCACCTTAAACCTTATCACTAGCTATTGGTTTGCCCCATAAATGTGATTTTTATATAAAATGAAAACAGGACCAAAGGGGGCAGGCACTTCAGTGTTTTAGCCTAGTAATGCAAGCAACCTAATGTTTTTTAGGGGGGTTGCATTGTAATGGTATTGTACCTACATCAATATTTTCCTCATTCATTTTACAGTATAGACAAAATGAGGACTGTTAACATGAGATATACCACTGACAAGGTTTTTATTCAGCTTTAATTGTTCAGAAATTTGAGATTTTAAATGGCCTTGCTGCTTTGTTAGTATGATGATGCTCCTACAACTGGCAGGAGTAAAGTTGGTTGGTTCTGCAGACTCCTGATGGTTTCCTTGCTAATTATCTTGTTCTCTGTTACCATCTTATCAATCGATTGCCGTGAATTACTTTTGACTGCATTTAAGGAAGTGTTAACTGCATGCATTTGACTGCATGCATACGCAGGAGTCGGGCTAATAAAAGGATAAATAGTTTTCACTTCCTATGTGTATTAAGTTATGTATTTAAGTTAAGCAGAAATGTATTAAAGAACACAGTTCTAAAGGATATAAAAAGTAAAACTTTGGACAGTTGAAAAAAAAAATGGATCTGAGTAGCTTAGATTTTTAATTTCCTTTCTTTGGAATATTTATCTTTGTATGTTCATACTGGTGCATCAAATGCTGCAAGTTACTTTTTCAGCATAACAATTTTCTGGGATACCATAATCTGGAACCCAAAATTTTCTGGGTATCCAAATAACTATTGAATCTAGCAGAAGAGGAGCAAAAAATTTGCATACTGTTTCTAAATCCTGCTGTAATAACAGAAATAAAAAAAAAAATCATAGATATGCTGATGTGTATAAGTATACACAAGAAGGCAACAGAAATTCAAATGGGTACAATTAATTCTGAAAATGTTAATTTTCTCAGAAGAAACTTTTGAGTATTCTGCTAGATGAAAACAGTCTGAGGGTGATCACTTGTATTTTACAGTGCCAGAAATTTTCAGTTGTCAGGGATTAGTTTCCAGCTTTTATTGTTTCTTATCTGTGGCAGTCAGCCTGCTGTTCTGAATTTATTTTTATTTCCTTCCTATATTACATTTTGTTGCCAATTTGTTAGATTTTTCATTTCTAAGTAAAGCTTTCAGTCCCATGCTTTCAGCAAATAAATTTTTTAAGTATATTGGCTTTAATGATCTCATTCACTTCGTGAGTTGTTATTTGTGTTCTAGAAATGAATTGTGTGGTCTAACTGAACTGGTATAACTATATTTAATTCTAACTTGATTACCTCTCTGCTGCTTTCTAGATAGAGCATACACTCAAATATACCCACATGCTTCCCATGACTCCATATGCTCCCATTGACTATGGCAGGATTTGCAAGCAATATATCTAATTGCACTTTTCATTATATAGTCAATAGGCATATAAGTTAATTGCATAGTTTTGCTTTCACTTTAGGTATACGATAAAAATTGATTTTCCTTCCTTCTGACATTTACTAACTGGCCAGCACAAAACAGGCTCAACACTACTGAAGGCCCAGTGTTCTCAGCAACTGGCATTCTTACTGCTTCAATGATGGAACTGACTTTTGGCAGGATGTATTAGTTAGGTGATGTACTTGCAGATACAGATTCATATCCTTCCGTCTTCTTTGAAGCGCATTCTTAGTAAAGATGTGGATTTGTGCAATACATGTTTTGCACATTGCTGTTCTTTTCCCCCCTTCTTTTCCCTCCTCATCTGAAAAGGCCCAGAACAGCTGGCAATATCAGAAGCAACAGAAAGGAAGTGCATTTGACCCCATAGGAACCTTTTCACCTGATTGATATAAACATACACCAGAACATTTCTCAGAAACTGCTCTTGTATTCCCTGACAACCATCAGGGTAAAAGCATAGATTGCTCATTAAAAAAATCTCACATACCTCATTAAGGAGTGAGTATTTTATGTCTTTCCAGCTCTTCCTTTCTGTTAGGGCGCCTTGACCCATTTACTCTTAGCTATACAAGCTCTTCCTCTGTTGGCCCACCTTCCTCAACTCTTCACTCGTTTTTCTTTCTCTGAGTTTGGCCAGCCAGCTTCAGCTTCCCTGTGGCAGCCAGTTTCCACTCATCATAGCCAAAGCTGACATATTCTATGTATCCCTATATCTGTGAGGCAGTACACATAAACTGTCAATATGGTTATTGCTTTCATCATATTTTGTGAAGATATGGAAATTAGATCCTTTGTTAACTTGCAGCAAATTAATTGAATATTGGCTACTTGTGATTTGGGTACCTTTTCCGACTTCTTATTTTCTGATTTTTTTGATACAACACAGTAGGGGGTAATTCAACCTGCCCTTTTCAGCTGGGAGTTGTGCTAAAAGTTATGTTCATGTACAGATCTTTAAGATTTCTGTCAAATTTAGGTGTGGTTGCTTCCCCATCTGTTTTTCCTCCTAATTTCCTTGAGATATTTGCCCACTGTAGTAAGGTGAGCAAAAGGGCAATCAAATATCTGTAACTGTGGGGATTCTGAGTTATTCCAACAAAATTATTTATTTGCAGCAGGGGAGGTAGTATGGGTCCTTTGGAAAGGAAAGAGCACGGAGTGGTCTGCGAGCAAAAGTTAAATGTTCTCCTGATTTCCAGCTGGCTTGCTGGGGGTTTTCCAAATGGTTGTGCTAGGAACAAACAGACATGGCTCTGATCTTCTAGTTAATGGAAGGTTTGGAGATGTTTTTATTATCTGTTTAACCATTGAGGACTGTAACAGAGTCTTGAATGCCATTAATAACATTCACCTTAAGGTCTTAAGCTTATGATAAAGCAACAAGAACCAAATCCAGGTTTTCTTGTGCCTCTGTAGATTTCTCCAAGTTATCAGAAGAAATTGTGTAAAAACCACTAGCAGTCTTCCCTGAAACCTCCAAATAGGTGATTGATTGCATTTATGGCTGCAGGATGGCCAAGGACCGATGAAGATGACAGGCATCCAAATATTTGCAGTTCCAGTCATAAAGGATTTCGTTCCAGCCTCTCCTGGTTTAGCACCATTTTTCCTGGTATGCACCTCCCAGCTGGATAAAAGAACAACCAAAGCGTGGGACCAGATGTTCATCCACTGGGGAGGAGGAGTCAGTGTGTGCAATCGAAGGAGGTAGCTATGATGATGTCTTCATTTGAAAAGACAGGTGTCTGCTAAGGAAGGCAGTCTCTCTTGAAATGGAAAATGTAAACTACCTCGCTCCAAATTATTATGATTTTGAAATTAAGATCGAAGGAGGTAGCTATGATGATGTCTTCATTTGAAAAGACAGGTGTCTGCTAAGGAAGGCAGTCTCTCTTGAGATGGAAAATATAAACTACCTCGCTCCAAATTATTATAATTTTGAAATTAAGGCACTTTCAGGCAAAGATATGGGAGTAGAAATAACAGTTCTTTATTAGGAAAAGTAAAAATAAAAACACAGCAATACAAAACAACATGGACAGAGTCAGAGTATGACCTGACACCCTGTTGGTCAGGGTGTTGTTGCAGTCCCGTTAAATGGTGGCTGCAATCCTCTGGCAGTGACAAACATGGTTCTGTTGAAGCAGTGATCCTGTAGAAGGGTGCAGTTTTCCTCTGGAAGTCCAGTACTGATGTAGATGGGCCTGGTCTTCCTCTTGGAATCCAAAGTCTGCCTGTGGTGCTCCAAGGTCAGATTATATCCAGGTAGGAATGCTTGGCTCCTCCCCCTGGGTGGAGCATCTCCCAGTGGGATGATGTAAGTTTATCAGTCATGCAGTGACACTCAATGGCCCTTTAACAGAAGAGATCTCCTGGAGCGAGGATTGGTTGTGGAAGAGATAAGGAAAACTGCCCCACCTCTAACAGATGGCTATAGAATACACACCCCTGGCCATATTGTGTTTGCAACCTAAGACAGATGACTAATTAATGGCACTTTTCCCTTCGAGTTAAGTAAAATTAAAACTGTGGTTTTAGGTAAATGTGTATGGAAGCAGAAGATAATCACTTGCATATTGCATTTGGTGTTGGCAATAAGAGGAAATGTTGGAAACTGGAATCATATCTTTAAAGACTTTCAGAGCTGGGATTTGGGATTTTGCATCTGCTTGGTTGAAGATCATTGCTAAATTTCAAGAGATAATGTGACTAAAACAATGATAAAATACAGTATTAGGTATTCTTAGTGATCTTTGTGGTTTTTTCAGTCCTGTAGTCCTTGATGACCTCACTGCTGTTTAAAACCACCTGTTCTCATATTAGTAGTAGCCAAGATGTGTTATTTTGTTGTCCTCATTTTGTGAAGTGGATGTGTGGGTTGTGTGGATGACTGGGTGAAAGCATAGCCAGAGTCATTACTGAAGAAAATCCCAACTGGTTTATCCAAATGAAAGCTTGGGTGGAGCAAACTGTATTTAAAAGTCTCTCTAAATTACTTTTTTTCACAAGAAAAAACCCAAAAAACTTGCATAATCTACAGCGGGCAATTTGCTGACTTTTATCTCAAAATATTCACAAAATCACGAAATGGCTTGAGTTGGAAGGGACCTTAAGATTCATTCAGTTCCAAATCCCTTCCCACAGGCACATTGACAACTTTACTAGACCACATTGCTCAACTCAGCCTTGTCTTGAACACTTCCAGGGATGGGGTGTCCACAACATCTCCGGGCAACCTGTGCCAGTGTCTCAATACTCTCATAGTGGTGAGATTGTCTTCCTAACATCTAATCTAAACCTAGTCTCTTTCAGTTTGAAGCCATTCTGCCTTGCCCAATCACTCCGTGCCCTTGTAAAAAGTCCCTCTCCAGCTTTCTTATAGGCTTCCTTCAGGTACTGGTGTTCCAGGGTCACTCTGGAGCCTTCTTTTCTCCCAGCTGATCAGCTTCAACTCTCAGCCTGTGCTCCAGCCCTCTGATAATCTTCATGGCCTCCTCTGGACTTCCTCCACCAGGTCCATGGTCTTCTTGTGTTGGGGAGCCCAGAACTCAACTCAATGCTTCTGAGCCAGTGTTTGGTAAAGAATCGTGGCAGATGTACTGACATTTTCATACTAACTCATGTGGAAGAAGTGAGGGTAAAAGGATAAACAGTGTTAGAATCTGTGATGGGCTGTTTGCTACAAATTCTTGCTAGCACGCATTGGGGTGATCCCATTAATCATAAACAGTAGACTTACATTTGAGTTGTATTGATAGTTGTATTTTGCCAAATGTGTGGCAAAACCATTATTGCTGCATGCTCTCACATTTTAGGAAAGCTGAGTCAGTCACACCCATGAGCTGGAGAGTCCTGTGACAATTTCCACTTTTGAAGCGGGTTGCTGTGTGCTAATAGCCAGTTGTTTACATTACCTTTAAAAAGTATCATCTTAAAATTTAGAAAAGCCCCAACAAACCCCAAACAACAATCTGTTTCTCCTCAAAATGTGACCTACTAAATCCAAATCATACCCATGTATGGCAAACAGTAATGTTTTAGAAAAGGGGTCTTTGACACTCATTGCAACTAGAGATGGAAACAATATGCAGTCAAAAATTCAAGAGGGCACATTTCCAATAGTATTAAAGTACTTGTTCCTAGACACAGTAGATCATGAGATATTGAATCTTAATCTCCTGGCATTCCTATATGCAAGGATGCTATTTTAAGACATATTATAAGGCTTTGAGAATGTTTTAATGATTGTTCTCCTTTCTCTGACATTAGTTCTGGCTGATTTCTTAAAAGCACTCTCAGGCAGTTGTTTAAATAGTTGTCCTTCAGCATGAGTGCCTATGTTAAACACTGGCAGGTCTTTTGACGAAGACTTAACATGCCAGTGCAGATACCATGACCAAAAGGTAGTCTCTTCCCTAGTTCTGCTGGTTTATATCCCTCTTTTCATGCCTGCTCACCACTGGTGTCTGCGTGGCTGCCTAAAACATTTCTCTTCTGCAGTTAGTGTGCCTGCTTGAGCTTAACAGTGGCATTTGACTGATGCCAGGCATGCCCAGGTCATGGTGATGCTCTGGGCCTGGTAGTCCCTAGGAGGTAGCTGGAAGGTCAGGAGCACTCCTAAAGCGTCTCTCCTAAGTATAAAACTTGGAATTGGCATTATTGCCCATAGTATTATCAGTGTATTCACTACAGGTGTGAGTACATGAATAACCCTGTGACTGCAGCTGATTTCCAGCTGAAGAATTGGTAAGATTTGTGTATGCTGCCTTCCAGAAGCCTGTGGGCTTGCATGGCTGTTCTGAGCTACCTGCAAAACTCACATGCAGGCATGATGACACCTGTCCTGCTGTAGCTTAACTTCTGTGTGTGCTCATATTACTAGCCTGGGTGTGTTTGTCAGGTCACTGCTCCAGACTGCAAGAGAGATACAAACACAGAGTAGCGTAGTTGTCCTTGGCTCCAGCTTTTACAGGGCTGCTCACTCCTCAGGACATTTTTGTCAGCCAGCACAGATGATTTAAACAGATCTGGCAGCCAGACAACATTGAAATACCTGAAGTAAAATTTTATTTTCCCTTGAGAGGGATTTTATGAATAAAACACAACTGATGGAGCAATGGAAATCTCTCTAAGGAAGATGCATGCTCCCCTTTGGGAGATGCATCTTATCAACAAATCACTTTCCCATTTCTAGGCCAGGATGCTTCAGAGGTGCAAGCTGTTTTCAGATTTTATGGTTAGTTAGTTCATAACTAACATTATCTCCATTTTTAAGAGTTATTTTCAGGTTCATTTGGGTGAATAAAAGCTTAAGTATGTGCAGTTAATAACTAACATTATCTCCATTTTTAAAGTTATTTTCAGGTTCATTTGGGTGAATAAAAGCTTAAGTATGTGATTAAATTATCCCAAGTTATCAAGTTTAGCTAATCCACACTTACTTGCTGATGTCAAAATGATAGTCTTAGCTTTGTTTACAAAGGTGGCAGAGCACCTCTGCTGGCTAAAGGAGCTGGCAGAAACAGTGACAAGGCTGTCCAGAGGTGACTTAGAAACTGCTGTTATATGTCTGAAGATAAATAAGAGATCTTCATGGTTTCATAAATGTCTATACATCTGGTCACACCTGTGAGCGAGCTAAGATTTTGGAGAAAATAAGTTTAACAATCCAATCAGGCTGGCTCACAGGCATACCTTGCCAGTAAATTGTTCTGAAAACTGAACTGCAACACCTGGGAGGCCAAAGCATGGTGGGACACGGAAGTTTTGACTCTGGCAAGGCTCTTGTACAGGTCTTATGCCCAGTAAATGGCAGCTGGCATTTGAAAATGACCTGGTTTTGCCTGAATTCAGGTACCATCAGCTTTAACAAATGCCAGCCTGGGAAGGAGGACGTGAGTAATTCCAAACCATGCCCAGGGTGCCTAACCTAGGTTTACCACATTGACAATGACTTCTGTGACACGGAAAATGCACTTCCTCACTTCCAGTAGTTCTGGTGCCCTAAACCACTGAGGAATTTAAATCAGGGTGGTATGGAGTTTTGTTGTTGGGGGTTTTTGTGTTTTGTTTTTTCTTTTTTAGCTTTTTTGGCTCTTGTTTAGGGTTTTTTGTTTGTTTGTTTGTTGTTTTGCTTTCTTTGTTTATTTTTGTCCTTGTGGGTTTTTACTTGTTTGTTTGTTTCTTTGTGGGTTTTGTGTAGTTTGTTTGGTTTTTTTTGCCTTTTTATTTTGTTTTTGTTTGTTATTTATTGGTTTTTTTTTGTTGTTGTTTGTTTGTTTTTAATGGAATGATCCCAAGAGGTTTGCAGGCACAGCTTTGGTGTGGTCGTCCTCAAATATGTGGTATCATATCCTGCTCTTCCAACCTTCCCATGAGCTGGAGGGTTGTGCCTGCTTCTGGAGGACACAGAGCAAAGAGTGACTATATCCAGCTGCCTTTGTATTTTTCTGGGGTAATGCAAACAGGAAATTTCACAATACCCTAAATTAATCAATCTGAAGTTCATTTCACTACATTTTAAAGACTCTGAAATTGCCAGGCATTATTTAAACATATGTGATACTTCAGAATAGTGCAGATCCAACTGTTATATTAATGGTAACTTCCAAAGCAAGGTTTAGATCAGGTGTGAGAAAGTGCAGGACTATTGTCTATTAGATAAGGTCTTAGTTTTATACACTCAAATTTTTTTTCTATGAACATACAATACCTTGATACACACAAAATTTCTGTACAATAGTTCTGAAAATTTTCTCTTCTATTCTGTATTGCATGCTGCCAGTATTTTCTTTAGTTTTTTTAAATGCAAAGTATGTTTGAGTGAACTTAATATTTCAACCATATTTTAGTTTAAATCAACTGACTGGAAAACATTCAGTTTCCATGTTTCTCTTTCCTTAACCCTGGTACATAAATGGATTCCTTTTTTTTGCAGTTCAGTGACAGAAAACTTGTATTCAGCCATCTTTGGTCTACATGTGCATAAATTATTGTAGTATGTCATGGTTCTGAGACCTACCAAATGTACAAAATCAAGGTACAGACTCTGCTCTAAAGAATGCATGAAGAATACAACTAAATTTAAGTTTTCATTTTTCATTGCATATATTTCAGATTCTATTGTGCTATGAAAAATATTTTTGTTTTTAGGTGTATACCGTATGCTGATTCGCCTAGATTTTGTTCTTGGTCTCTGATGTTTTTCATAGAAAAATAGTCAGGCCTGCAGAAGAATTGAAAAGTGCTCTTTTTTTTTCTTTTAAAATAAGGTTTTGTTTCATGTGGTTAGGGAGACAATATTGGAAATGGCATAAGAACCCAAGATTCATCAACACCAACTGTAGTTTTAAACCATATAATTTCTTGTAATTTCTGAATGTTTAATGTTTGTGGTGCTTAAGAACTATACAATGGAAGTTTAAACAGCTATCTTGAAAATAAGTTATGTTAGAAACATAAAAGAAATGATCAAACAGAAATCTCAAATAGTAATTTAATTTAGTTTCTTTCCAATGTTAGGGGAACTTCCCAGCCTGACCATTCCCGAGGCTCCGGCAGCCTCACTCCCGAGGTCAGAGACTTTCACTGCTGGGGCCAAAGCCCCTCCACCATCAGCAGCTCCGGTGCCCCGAGGGGTCCCTGCTGGGCTCCTGCTCACCCCCTCAGTCAGACCAGGCTTCCTCACTGGCTCCACCCTGCATTTCCTCTGGCAGAGTCTCAGATGTCTCATTCCATATACATTTATTTGCAGCACAGTGACACAGAAACAGCTCAAGCTGAGGTGCTGCTGAGGAAGGACACCCAACAAAGGAACACCTGGGCTTTAATCCACTCACTGTCCAGGCCAGGTGCAAGTCTTGTTCCTTCCCCTTAGTCCTACGCTCCTGCTGTGTCCCCAGGTGTCCCTTCACCTGGGTGGCCACTGGTTGTTATGCCCTTTGTTAAACATCTTCATTGGCAGCTCATGGCCTCTTGTCTCATACTCCCACCCAGAGCTCAATCTGCATCTCAAACTGCAGCTTTCAAACTCGGCTACCTATGCCAGATGTATTCCTCACACCAATAGGTATGACCTCTGTTGTTAAAAAAATTGTGGAAGCTGACAGTCTCTTGGGCATTAGGGGGCCTTGGAAATCCTCCTGCACTGTGCATGCAGTCCTTGTGGATCTAGTAATCCTGCAGTTTATTTTGGGAAAGTGAAGAAAGGTGACAAAACATTAGGGACACCTAATATGAAAGAATGGTTTCTCAAGTGCAATGAATATTTTGTAGTTCTTTTAAGTTTTATCCTTGCAAGGTTCAGAATTGCTGGAGCTCTAGCAACATGATTACATGTCCTTTAATCTGCCCTGTCTCTTGTGAGAGCTTTGAAGGGAGGTGGAGTAAACAGAGTGGATAACTTTAAGCTTACTTTGTGCCTCTTGATGCCATCTGAGGAAAAGGTATTGCTCTACATGAGACTATGTTCCAGAAAAAAAAGATCATACCTATTTATAGAAACAAATAATGAAAGAGAATATCAACTCTAGTTGGCAATGTAATATCTTCTCTGTTATTCTAAGAGTTATTTAACTTCCAGGATTTGTGAAAATACAGCTCCAACATGAAAATGTAATTTCAAACTGTCAGGCTCCAAGAGCTGTTGCAGCAAGAAAGGAATACACAATAGAAACATCTATGCTCAGTTGAATTCAGTCTTCGAACTGGCATTCCGCCCTTGCAGATACAATGAAGATAAGAACAAAAAAATTGTTACTTAATTAATTCCTTGACATATAAGAGTACTGATTTTGACTTTTCATCAAACTTTTGGGTATCTCCTTATTCCTAGGGATCACATAAACTGTACCTAAAATACTTTAATTCTTGCCTCCTTCCTCTCCATGTAATGACTCTATGAGGCACAGAGGGTTATTCCAAAGTGCAAAAACAGCTCCCTGTGTGTTACTTATTCATCACAGAGAGCTCTGACTTCTTGGTTTAGCTTCACAAGGATTAGAAGTTGGTCACACGCAAGTATCACTAGACATTGTCTTCCACACAAGTGTTTTCTAACCCCCTGAACCCCCAAGCTCCAGAGGAGTCTGATGTATACTGCTTGTTATTAATGTGCTCTAGCCATTGCTTTCCAGCCCTTCTGAGCTGGGAGCAGGAGATGATATCAGCATTGTGGTGATGCAAGAGACCACACACAAGTAAAGAATGCAGGTGCAGATGGGGAGGAAAATTGAATCTTTTGCAGCAGGCCAGAGTGAAAAACTGTGTGTGCAACAGGAAGAAAGGTGCATTGATACTGAAGTGCACTGTTGCAAAAAGGGTTATTTAAAACTGTCTAGGAGCTGGTTTTCTCCCTTTCCACATCCAGGCACTTGCTGAGAAAACACAAATTATAAATGCAGAAGAAACTTGATGTGAAATTTTTGTACATTAAGCTCTGGCAAACCCGTCTTTCCTTTGTTTCTTTGTTCTACTATTTTCTTTGTGTTGCCTGTTCTGATTTCTGTGTCCACAGGGCCAGGTAGAGATACCAGAGGTGACTTTAATGATCTGGGAATGCTACTGAAAGCAGCTCAGTGTTGGGAGACCAGTGCTCCAGACTTGCTCCCTCATCCTGCTAGGAGAAAAAACCCTGTTCTTTACCTCCAAACAAGTGTTGATAACATAAAGCCTGAGGGACATGATCTGCCTCTGCAGGGTTCCCAGATCAGGCTCTACTTGGTCTCTCACTTCCTCAACCACGTCCGCTCCCGGTCTCACATGCTCGCACCTTCTTTTTTTGTCTCTTTGGGGACATGCATGACAGTAGGGCTAAGAATACTTTTGGCCGAGAGCTTCAAAGCTACCGCAGGAGACAGATGCATCATTCTCATTGAAGTTCATGAGAGCTGTGTTCTAAATTCTCCATGCTGCTTGTGGAGTTTTTTGCAGTGGCTGATGTACCAATACCACTGGAGTACTGTAATCCAAATAACATGCGCAATCAACGTTATCAAACTGATGAGCTGCTGATATTACCCTGGATGCTTGTTTGACTTCTGCTTTGCGCTGCCCTGTGTAGCCTGGTGTGGCCTGGCTTTGCGCTGTCCTCTGCCCTTCCTGTCCCCTGCCTCACCTGAGCTGCCCTCCCTGCCTGCCTGCTTGCCAGCTTCCGCTCTTTGAGATCCGCCCTCTGCTCAGCCAAGCCCTAGTGCAACACTGCCATGCAAGGGGAGATCTACGGGGCAGGGTATCCAGGGAATGGAAAAGTTTTCTTGAGGTGATCGCATGTCCTTGAGATCAAGGGGGAATATCAGACCTTCTTATGCTGCAGTCCCTGTCACTGTGTAATGTCCCTAAAAGGTCTTGGTCTTACAGGGCAGAGGGACAGATTAATGGACAGACTCCCGCCTTGCGTGCAGGAATCTGCACAGCTTGCCTTGCTTCTCCCAGAGACACAGTGGTGTTTGATGCCTTTTTTGGTATAAGTAGGAGTTTGGAGTGGTATTGTCAATCACTAGTCTGCATATAATTAAACTGCTTTCAGTTTTCTAACTGCTTTACCTGTGCATTAGTCATACAGTCATTAAAACAGCTGCAAGGTCTATTTGTTACCATCACTGATCCTCTATGGTTTTCAAAGATTCCATTTTATTGAGAACAATAAAAGTGGAATTAGGATGCAAGTGTCTATGGACTCAGTTTTATGCACGGATTTAGAGAACACTCTGTGCTGCTTTTTCTTAAACCCCATGTACTGTGATACTAATAAGAATAATGCTAGTAGGGGAATTTAAAGGGAACAAATCCTAAATTCTGCATTAAAAATGTAAGTGGTATCTGATCTGGTGATTCTTTTCTTTCAATTAATCACCTTGTTTTAAGTTTCTTACAGGTTTATTTTCATACACACAAAAATAACTTACAATGGTTTTATGAAGACTGGACATAAAAATATGTGCATTTTTTTAAACTTTTTTTTTTTCCAATGAATCTGTTGATAGAAACTGAAGAACAAGTCTTGATAATCTTCAATGCTGGAAGCCTGAAAACTAAATCAACTTAGATGCAAAATCTTCTTCTCTCCTGTCCAACAGCAATAATAGAAAAAAATCCCAGACCATCTCCTCAAAGAGATTATGACTTTGTGAGGAAAAAAAAATTACTTTGAACGTCTTTTCTAAACATGACTCTTTCCTACCACTATGACAATTTTATTAATTCTTTTCTCCTGCATCTTTCCTGTTTGTTTGTTATCTAATTTAAAAGCTATGTTATTGGGAGCTGTTTGAGTTCTCTTTTGTAGGAAGGTGACTAGGAGTGGAGTGAGGAAGCTTCCCAAGTTTTGCTGAAGACATGCTACTTGAGCATCCAGAATGGCTCAAGGGCTTCCCAAGGGAATCACAGCCGTATCAACATGGCAGTCACCAGTACCTGAGGCCTGCAGTCCTGCAGACATTGCAAAATATTTTTGCTTTCTAATGGCTTTTTCTTTGATTTTATATATGCAAAAATGCTAAAATAGACAATGTCATGGATATATTTGGTTGATGCTAACAAGTTTTAAAACTAATAACTATTTGGCTGCAGAGAAGAAAGGCTGATTGTATGTCCCAGGGCTGGGACAGACTAAAGGTGAGTTGAGCATCTTGACAGTGGGAGGGTAACACTTGATTAGTCTGTAACTTTATGGCACCAAACTTTTTTCCTTTTTTTATTCTACATCTTCTATCCAATTGAGCTGCTTTCTCATCTTCTGTAGGAGAAGATGCATATATAGTGAGCTACTCTATCATGGAACTACCCAATTGTGAAAGTGTAGTGGATGTAATTAAACTTATTTGTTCTGTAGCTGATTTACTGGAAAGATGCTATATAAGGTTATTTTTCTGGGAAGTGTCACTATTGGGTTTCTGGCAGAGACAAGCTCATTTTGAGACTGGAATGGCTCGAGAAATCTGATCTATGTTTGGAACTGGCCCTCTTGGAGCAGTGGGATGGACTAGGTGACCTCCAGAGGTCACTTCCAGCCTGAATTATTCTATGATTCTGTGGAAGGTTCCTCAATCTGCTCAGGGACATTATCCTTTAAAGCCTCCATCTGGCCACGTGTTAATCTTGGACTGCATGGGCCATCGGCCTCTTCCATGCTAAATCTGGCAGGTGAAGAGAGAAAAGTTACAGCATGTGTGCAAACCATGTGTCTGTAGCACATGTCCATAGGTATATCTCGAAGGGTTAGAAATGTTAAAAATGAATGTCTCAGCTTTGAGAACAAAGCTATTAAGAAGTGCAGAAAAGGGGTTTTACTAGGAAAAGTAGGGTGTGGCAAAGTTTCGTTGTCCTGTACCTGATCATAGATATTGGGTAAAAAAAGTGATATTCACTCAACATCACTCTGTAAGTGGTAGTGAATAAAAATAATCCTTCTTTTCATCTATAGTGATAGAGAGCCTACATATGATGGTGGTTTGGAACAGGAATGGGAAATCCTGAATTTATATTTGACTCATAAAATAAGAGAAAAATAATCAGTCTGGAGTAAAATTTCTCCTCTCCAAACCTGAAAAGCTGTACCCTCACAGCTCCAAGTAATAGCTATGGCTATAAAAATCTTTTTCCTGTTGTATAGTATTTACTGGTTTATGGTAAGACATAGGGATCCTAGACACTGCTTAATAGTTAACACAGCTGCATAACCCTGGAAAGAGTCATGTCCTAAACCTTCTTTTATGATAATTAGATTTTGTGGGGAAAAATAAAATGTCCTGCAAGAGTAGACAGGAAGAGAGCCTCTGCCCATTTAAGCAGGTTCACAGACCCACTAAATCCTTTTCTACGCAGTTTGATGCTTGGTATGTTGTAGCAGACTCTTACCAGCAAATTGGGCCAGACTTGAAAGAGCAGTCCCTGAGGAACTACTTAAATATGACATTCAGAGAGAAGCTTTAAAAACTAATGGGAGCTGTCTGTTTGTTTTCTTTAAACTGTTAATCAACATGACATGTTGTTGCTAATGGGTAATTAATAAAGACAATCTAAATTCCCAAGAGAATGGGGCATCCAATAACTGAGTGCAAGAGATGTGCCAGCACAAGGGATGTGCCAGTGCAAGAACAAATCCAGTACTTTTCAGTCAGTGTGACCATTGCTATGGAGAACAAGGGACAGGGAAGGCATAGATGATAGTAAGAAAAGGAGGAATTCCTTTCATGACTATGGGAATTGTCTTGATTTTTGTGATAAATTGAGAATTATTTTTCTTTGATTTTTTAATTGGAAAACTAAAAATGTTAGACTAGATTATACTCCAAGCTCTGAGAAAACTTCAATTAGGCAAGAAAATTATGTGTTGAAAACACATGCTATTAGAGTGATAGAAAAGAGACCAAGATAATTTATGTGAGAAAGAGGGATGGGCGGAGGACTGGGAAGAGATTCAACATCAGGGTAGTAATATTATCAAGTGCTGGAAGTGGTGTGATAAAACCAGTGGTAGAATGAATTGAAGAACATTCTCTTTGGTTCATTTTAATGTCCTGATACTTAAAGTTTTAAAAGCCCAAAGGTTTCTAATTAAAGAAAATTTAAAAAAAAAATGAAACCACAACAAACAAACAAAAAGGAAATTAGAAAAACAACCAAAGAAGTTTTCAGTGGTGATTGTGGAGCTGATGCTGAATATCCTGGATCCATCATAAGCAGTCTTTGCATGTCAGTATCTTCTCAGCCCAGGCTTAGAATTAGGGATCTATTTGACTTTGGTTATTGCAGATCCTTGGAGATCCACTCTTTCACTCACTAGTGCAAGGAAGTGTTTTTTGTTTTTTTTTTTAATGTGGTAAGTTTGTCTTCTGGTACGAGATGAGCCTGTGCACAGAGCTGCAGGAAGGACAAGAATTGCTTATTGAAGTGAGGCGTTGCCATTCTTGAGCGAGGCTGGAGATCATCCAGCACAAAGCTAGCAGGGGGAAAACCTGGAGAAGGCAGTTCTGTGAGACAAAATTAAAAGATAAAAAACCAGAATCCCATGTGAGATAGGGATCTTGTGGAAATACAGCAAGACGTCCTGGTTATTTTTTTTTTCTTCAGTGGCCCTGTTTCATTCTCACTCTAGTGGCCTTACTCAGGTAATGTCATAGGTGAGAGATGACTGTGGGTAACAGAGTACAGTCGTGCAAAGCAGAGAATTCAAGTGATATATGCAGATAAAGACAGCTTTGTGATACAATAGGTAATAAATAATATTGAATGTATTGCTCTCTAGCACTCCTCTATGCAGGTGTATATGTTACAAACTGGCAGACAGCACATGCTGAAAATATACTACACCTAGTGTATATGTTTCTATGATTTATCTGCACGCTTTTCTGTACTGTACAACACTTTGAGACATTTTTTTAAATTATGGCACTCAAATCCATATGTCATGGTATTTAGTACTTGCTCTCTTGTAGCACTACCTTGGGAATCCAGAGCATATAATACTTCCTTTGGAGGAGAAATTTATCAATTGCTGCATCTGCAGCCGACTTTGTAACACTTGAAAGAAATGTGTTAAAAAAAAGGGAAAATCTTAATGCAAAACCAACCAAAAAACCGTGTGTGTTCAGACTTACACTTAAATATTTGGGTTTACTCTATATTTAGGACCGCCTGGCTGTCAGCCAAGACAGAGCCTATCACAAATCTAAAACACTAGGTGGAAAGACCATGCAACTGTTAGTTTAATTCTTTTTTCTCCCAAAATGCTTCTTTTGTTGGTGTATCACTTAATACTGCTTTATTAAAATGCATGGGAAATAATGTAAACTGCAGATTCAGAATTTCAGAAAATATCTATGCGGCATTTTTTAGACATGTTAAGGGAGTGTTCTGTTAGTAGAATATTTGATATTTCCACCACCAAGACTAAACACATTGAGACCATGAAACATCCAGGTACTCAGCATCTTGAAAGCAGAGCCTGACAGAAGAATGATGGCAAGATGAAGGGGCTGTGATGAACCTATGGTAGAACTCCTGCGCAATATTTTCAATGCAATTGTGGCTGAATCGTTTTGTCTCATTGACATGGGCGTACAAGTAATTCACAGGCACATCAACAACAGGTCACTGACTACAGACACTGAGGTTTAGGCACTAGGAACTAAGGAGGTAAGAATCAGCAACGTTTAAAAGCCCTCACTCCCCACATGTATAGTCATTTATTCTTAGATGAAACGAGGGGTTTAACTGTCCTGGCTAGTCGGTGTGGATCTGCTGGTTGTTACAAGAAATAGTGCCTGTCTGAGTGGGAATTTTTATCCCCAAAATCCTTCTGACCTTTTACAGCCTTTTACTTGGGAGCCCAGTTCCCAGTTTCTCCATGTGTTTACTCTGCCTTTCAAGGCACTTTGCCTCACTCTGTGCTGCTCTGTGCTGTGCTTACATTAATGAATGTGTGGGCACCTTCCTCTAAGGGGTGAAATCCACGCCTCTGAAAAGCTCAGGTGTGGAAAAAGTTACAGAAATAAAAAGCCTTATGATCAATGCAGATACATGCTGCTCATGTAGCAAAGTTAGAATGCAATAATAATTCTGGAGAAGCTGGAGATTAAGTGGAACAGTTTTAAAAAAACAGCTGCAGGTAGGTAAGTAGGTATGTTAATCTGGAACCAGTAATCCCACTTATCATTTGGATGCCTTCATCAATTTTTTTAATAAGACATTTTACAAAACTCCTTTCCAGGTGTTATGGGCCAGGCTCTGGTTTTAGACGCTTGGCAAAGGCAAGGTAGTTCTTGTCAAAATTCTTGGAGGTGCCTTGTTTTACGAAGCTCGGACACAGAGGAAGATTTCTCCTGGAAGATTTGAGCCGAGAAAAAACACTCTCCTGATGCAGTGTCTAACCCAGGTAATGCTATTATATGTTGCTGAAGCACTGAGAGCTATATACAGATTTTCAGAGCTGACCTTTCTAAGCCGCAGGTGAACCTAGACAGGAATGATCTCCTCTTGATACACCACCACCTTTCTTCCAGAGCCCCACCCCTGTGCCTGCAGCCATCTCTGAGTAGAAGGCAGCAGCTGGTTAAAAGTGCAGAGGAACAGTACATGATTGTTTAGGACAGGAAGTTGCAATATCCACTTGCAAGAATGTAATTGCTTTTGAGCTGGAACAGGGCCAGGACGGTTGATTCCAGCTGGTAGGAACAGCTGCAGCTGTGAAGGCAGCCAAATCTGGGCCTGCTGCACGGAGGGAGGGGAAGGGGAGAAATGGAGCTTGCCAGCAACCTTCTGAACTCAGAGGTGTGCAGGGGAGAGCCCTGCCCAGGTGCCTCCTCCTCCCCACTCCACTGTGTGGCCCATGGGGAAGCCTGCAGAGGAGCTGGCCAGAGGCTGTAGCCAGCCACAATCCAGGACTTCTGGCATTCAGAGGTCCACAGAATTTTGCCTGGACTGCAGCTAGCCGTGCTGTCTGCCTGTTTGTGTTCATTCTCTCATTCCCTTTTGTTCATCTTCAACTCTGTGTCACTTTACTCTTATCTCTTTTCCTACCATATTTTACAGTATCTTTCTTCCTTTCATTGCCTAAACCTTCAGGCCCGAACTCCAATACCCAGGGACCACTGTTTTATGTGCATTGTGCTTTCCAAGGGCTTGTGAGTTCTCCACCACTAGGTCTCTGCTCCTTCTGCTGGTCCCTAGGTGTGGCACCTGGCACAAGCCTCATTCTCTACTGGTTCTCAAAGCCAAAAGAAGATTACAAGTAGCAGTGAACTTTGTTAGCATTGTGATGTTGTCTTGCGAATCATACTTTAAATGGAGAATGCTGACTTAAATACGGTCCAAAACTTAACTCTGTGGTCAAAGAATTTTGCTCTTTCTAAAAGAGGGGACCTGTCCACATGAATTCAACATACAGATTAAACACAACTGTACAAACAGATTACTTTTTAACTTTAAAGCCCTATTTGAAAACCTTAAGAGCAAAAATGTGCTGAAGCAGGTATCATGACACTCTAACACAACAGCAGCTTGATATTTGAGGCTGAACCGTGAAACTACAGGTTTTGCACACTCAGAATCATCCCAGGTTTTTTTCAGCTGCACTGATTTTCCAGGGATGGCTTTGTAAATAAAGAAAGTTTTGTGACTTCTGAGAGTGACAGGCCTGGCAAACTGTCTAATGCTGTCTGCCACATGCAATCATGGAAAATAAAAATGCTTTTCCTTTAGAAAAATCTCCTGGAGGCTCCTTGTACACAGGACTGCTTCCACCACCTTGCTGTGTGCCAGGGAAGGCTAGGTTCACAGGATTATTTCTCCTTCCTAGAAGGACAAGTCTTCTGTCAGCTCATGAAGTTACTGTAAAGGCAGATCCTTTACTCTCTGACTCTCCTGTAGTATGGTGGGGAGCTGGATACACAAGACAGTTTCTTAACACTTATGTTTTTAAATCCACCATTCTTGATGAAAAACACTTTGATCTTACCCAGCTACCTTAGCCTGGTTTAAATTAAAAGAGAGTTTTGGGAAGTGTGCCAGGAGAAGTACTTACAGCATCCAATATAGGCAACACAGTTACAAATGTTTATAAAAGAGGTAAACGAAGAAATTACAGAAAGAGAACACTTAATCTAATCACAGAAAGTTCATATCTAACAGAATCTTTTGGGTTTCAGCTCACTTGTCATTGCCCCAAAAACCTTGCAGGGTTTTTCTGTCTTTTGTATCTGCAGCTTGGGGAGAACATTCCATGGCCAGCTTGGTCCTGATTGAAGTAATCAGCTCCCTCCTGATGACTTTTTTCCTTGTCATTGTTCCTTTCACCTCCAGGCAGAGCTAGCTTAATGATACGTCCTCCATGGGTCTATTACTGCTCAGATGGGAGCTGTGGCCGTAGAGCTTTCCTCTGGTGTCAGAGCTGGCAGTGTCTATGTTTCTGAGGTTCAGTTTCTGCAGCTCCAGTTTTCACATTTCATACCTTTGAATATCCTGCCAGCTTCTACAGTAATAAATGCACTTGTTCATGAATCCATGAATGGGCTCAGTGACAATGACTATGTCTAGCTTGTGACTGGGACTAGGCATGGGGATAATCACCCCATAGGGAAACAAAGATTATGACATGCTTGGCCACACCGAATTTACACCTCAAAAGATGCTCTAGCATTCACTTTTAATCACACTAGGAGCTAATTTTTTTTCTGTCAAACAAGCTGTGTGGTATGGTTTTTCATAAATGACAGGCTGCATTTGGGAAGAATTATTTTTTAAATGATTTATGGATGGGCGTCTGAAAGTACAAGGCAGAGTAAGATAAGGGATAATGCAACAGAAAAGGTAGTGTTGTGCTGGTTTGAGAACTGGTATAAACAGAAAGCTTTATTTTCATATCTGGGTGTCATCAAGAGGGTCTGTTACAGACTTGAAGATGGAGGGACAGAGCCCTTATGCAAGCATCATCCTGGAAAATTTGCTGCAACATCCATGGGGTGAAGTATTGGATCATCCTGTCTGCTGCCATGAGACAGCTGCATTGAATATTATGAAAATCATCAGAAAGAGGATGTATGACTTTTTAACAAATCTGCTTTCCAAATTCATAGTCAAATTGAACGATTTCACTGTTAGTTGAATGTGCCTAATATATATTATTACACATAAGAAATCAAGATAAAGGAACAGTTTGGCTCTCTCATGGTTTTAATGTACATTCTGGAAGATATTTTATTATTTTTTCAACTTTTTGAGTATTCGGTGAAAATGTCCATTGCTACCTCATTGCCCAGATCTCATTCTGCTATTCTTTCTTATGTGTCCTGATGCCTCACTCAGGAGCGGTGACCTTATGTGAGTTAACCACTGACCTTACGCGGTGTAATGTTGTGACTTGTTTTCCAAATGCAAGGCTGTATCCCTCTTATCTTCTGCTGTATGGTTTGAACATAAAACATCTCTCTTCTCAGTTGAAGTAAGAGTTTTTCCTATGGCTGTTGGCATTGACTGACTTCAATTACTCGTATGCTCATACAATTCAAAGTTTGTAGAAATTACCTGGTAACATGCTATGCCCCACAGGATATCTATGGCAGCACAATTTTTAGAAGAATGCCGAGCATCTGTTTGAAAAGATGGAGCCTAATGTTTTGATTTAGACTAGAATTTTTTCTATTTTTTTGTAAAATGTAGACCTATTGCTGTTCAGAATAGTATGCAACTAGAGACACTCCAGAGAAAGTGTACTACAGTGTTGAATTTATGTATGTGAAGTTCAACTACTGCTTCTTTGAAGCTCTGTCTACTGATGTTTCTGCAGCTCCAGCAGAGCTCAAAAGCATCAGAGAGTTTGCCTTCCATGGCCACCTCTTGTCCTTCACTGTAACTTCCTGACACAGGCAAAATTAGTGGGAGCATGGAGGTAATTCACATCAATTCTTCGCTTCATGTTGAAAAGTCAGTAATTGTTGAACTGAATCTTGACCTTTTACATGCAAATAAAATTGCAAATAAGCAATGGAAATTCATAAGAGCAAACAATTTTCTTTATCTTCATTCACTATCAAAGCAAAAATTCAGTTCAGCCTGATGTGTGTATTTAGATTCAGGGATTAGTGAGGGACTGTTATTTATGAAAACTAATGCAAATGAATGATATGTTTGCTTTAAAAATTACTGCAAAAAACACATACTAGATTCCAGTCAGTAGTAATGTTTTGAAATTCATCCTTCAATGAATACATACAAGGTTGTCTAAGTGTTTAGGAGAAAGCCTTCACAATTTGTATTTTAACACTAAATGCAAGCTTTTAAATTATCTATTTACACATCTAATTCAAACTAATTCACAAACTATTTAGAGGTCAAACAAAAATTGCTGAAGAAATTTTGCCCAAAACATGAGGCAGCTTGTTCTGGAGAGCATGCAAATAGTCAGGGAGGAGCAACACAGGGTGTGGGGAATAAACTGCTGGGACATGGTACTATTGTGAAACCTCAGCCCCAGGGCACAGAGTGTATATGGGCAGAGGGAGAAATAAGACATAACTGAATCACTGTGAAATGTGGACAACTTAAAATTCACCTTATGAATTCTTTTGGATGCCATACAATATTGTGATGGTGACATATAGCTTTAAAAAAGATCTGTTTCAATCCAGTCTTCCAGAACTATGGGATTGAGACAACTTCAGAACATACTGTAGTAATAAGCACCTAAAGCACATGTATTCACCTGAGAAACACTTTCACTTCAAAAGACTCACTGTAGATTTTCTGGGATTTACTAAACACGTGCAGACAGAAAGTATGGTGAAAAGGTATTCAAGTAGGTTCTTTTGGTTTTGAGGGAATGCCATAAAATGTTATTTGAGGTCTCATTGTTCAAGCAGAGTGATGCAGTTGCTCTGTAACATCTCAGAAAAGCCTCTCTGTGAACATAATTATTAAGGACTGACTTTCTATGGTTTTGAAGAGAAAAAACGTGACCAGTGTTAAATACTTATAGTTTGCTATTTACGAGTCAATTTTCTTCTAGTCTAAAACACACCATTTTTTTTCAGTAATGGATGTAGTCTGTTGACAGTTAGGTTCTGTCAGGGGCTCCTACAATATGTGAGAGAAAATCTGTCTGTTGACATCGCTTTATCATGATGCTTGCTGCCCCTCTACAGCTAGAAGAAAAACAGTTAAAGCAATAAATCTGTAAAAACAGAGATTGAATGTAAATGGCTCCCATAAAGCAATAGGTTCTAAATCCACTAAGCACTGTATTCAGATAGGTAATTTGTTTGTTTGACTTCATAACTGTGTGCAAGCCAGAAAAAGAAATAGATGCTACCAGAAAAGCAACGTGTGTTCAGAAGCGGTGGCTAAGGAGGAGAGGGGGAAGCTGGAAACACTCTTTCTTGTTGCTATGCCTGCCAAGCCTTGTTTCACAGCTCCCACTGCAGCAAAGCCCCACAGACCCTCTGCTCCTCTGGGGAGATGTGAGTGTCACTGTCTGCCAGGACCTGGTCTGGTGCTACCAGGTGGGAGTAGAGCCAGGCAGTGGACCCTCAGACATTGTAGTCTAATGAAGTTGTGGCAGTACGTGACCTAATGTGCTTGAGGACATGCATGTCCTCTCTCCACATGAAGGGTTTCTCCTGATCCTCTTATCTGTTCCAAGAGTGAATCCCATGTGGAAGTTTTCTGACAACTCTCTTCGATGTTGCTGAGGGATGGGGTACCAGGATTTTGGTAATGTGCTTGAGGTCTGAGCTGCCAAGGACTCAAGAGAGTTTACTTAATCGAAGACCAAAATCTGCTGCAGTCAATGGGAGACTTGCATTGACCCTAGAGCGTTTTGGATCAGGTTCCAAATGATTAATTCCTCATAAACAAAGAGGAAAAAAGAGATTCCAAGGAGCCAGGCCTGGAAGAAAGACAAAATTTGGTCCTATAACTGTCATACTCTTTATAAACTGAGTTACATGGTTATATAGCTTCTAATTATCTTGTAATCTTCAGTACTGTGTGAATATTAATATTTACATGATTGCCGTGTGCTATGGTTCTGTGAGTACTTGCGCTTCCAAGAAATGCCTGTTCAAGAATGAAACAAAAAATAACTCACATAAAAGAATAAAGTTTGGCCTCTAGGAGCAACTTCCAAGCGCATTACTGAAATTCCAGAGTCGAGTATGATATAAACTTCAAAAATGCTGACTAGGAAGGCAGGAAGGAAGGGAGAAGAGAAGACATGACAGTGAAATAGAAGATGAGAGTGGAGAAGGACAAGGACCTTGAGTTCAGTAACATTCATTTGCAGTTTTCAACTGGACATTTTTAACATAGTCAGGTTTAATTCTGTGTTGTTAACATAGTGAGGGCATGGCCAGAGAGAGGAAAGCCTCATCGACTGTTCCATGAGGTGGATGTGCTTTTTCTCAAGTCTGCTCTGACCTCTATGTCTGTGGCTTTTGTTACACAATTATCATGGCCCTAATTTGTCTTCCTCCTGCACTGATCCCAGACTTGTGGGATTCCTAGGAGAGGAACCAAAGGTGCTCACTTAACGATCCTTGTGGGTGCCTTCCAACTCAGAACGTTCTGTCATTCTGTGATCCTTTTTGCTGGCTACTGGTGAATGAAAGGTTGTGTTGGAAGGTGTTAAGCTTTTGTCTGCTGGGTGACACCAGATTTTGCCAGCAAGGCTGTGCACCCCCTCTGCCAAGTGCATCTTGCCTGTGTGTGAGGGACAGTTGTTTCTTTGTGCAACAGAGCAGCATGATTGAACACCATTTGAAATTCATGTTCATTGCACTCTGAATTCTTGTGTATAACTGATCAGTGCAGCTCAAAGGTCAGCAAGACAAACTCTGTCCTCCTCTCTTAATATTTCATGGACCACAAACTGTATGAGAGCTAATATGTGAGGCAGGGTCCTTCACAGCTGTGTGAGTAGATATCTGACTGCCAACATCAAGCTGATACACAGATGCCATCGCTATTTTTACATTAAGGAAATGAAGTCCTTAAGTTGTTATAAGGGAGAAACATAACATGGCAATTTGTATTGCCATTCAATCTAAAGGACGTGGCAAAGGAAGAGACTTCCATGCAGTCATGATGTTGCATCTAAGAGTGCCATGGGACCCAGGTTTACTTGGAAAGTCTCTTGTGGGAATCAGACATAATTTCCTTCCAAGAGCTCCAAATGTGCACCACTTTTTGGCCACTGGAGCCATACAAATCCTTTATGGGCAGTCTGCAAAGGGTTTTCAGCTCTGGCTGTTTATGATGGAACCCACAGATTATTAGTTTTGTGGTCCCTTTATCCTCCCTGGGACTGAAGCAAATTAGAGCTTGCAATGACCAGCCATATTGGAACTGACAGTCACCTGACAATGACAGTCAGCAATGAAATATTAGATATAACAGGCGGTGGATGCAACTTAACTCATATCCAAGAAATAAATTTCTTGTCCAGAAGTCCAAGGCTTACCTACCTGCATGAACATTCTCTAAAAGAAATATTCTGAAATCCTGGCATAGTGTTTAGCAGAATAAGCACATGTTAAGATGGAAAAAAAGCTCAGACAGAACACTATCATGTTACAAAATGTTTGTTTGGGACTAGCATCTTAAAGAAGTTCTGGCTGATCAATCATAACAACACAGAGCTAGCAGTAATTTTACATGGTGGACATATAGAATTTGCACTATCAATCAGAAAATCACAGCTGAGAAGAACAGGGTCAGTTCAGTTGCCTCTTTACTTGAAATTGTTCTTCTTTCTTCTGAAGTGAGCTGAGTGCTCATATAGCAGTTATTTTGTCTTAGCTGGGAATCCACAAAGAACAGCTGGAACATGACTTAGGCAGCCGAGGTGTCTTGCAAGTGATCCTGTGGTTTGCCATTGCGTGTGAGCCATTAACACTGGGCCATAGCACCTTGCATTAGCATTGCAGTTGAACAGAGAGCTTAAATATTCCACACTGGCCTGGAAGACTGGGTTCCCCAGGAGGTCATAACTTCCCAAGGTGCCTTAAAATATGACCTGGCTCAAGGCAAGAGTTTTGAGCGGTGAGTAGTCACTGGGTCTGAAACCACAGGACTGGCTGCTTCCCAGGCTGGTGTGAACATGCCCTTATCAGTGGAATACAGCCCAGTGTCTGTTCCCTGCTCTGACTGCACAGACTCTCTAGCACAGAAGGCTCAGCTGCAGCAAAGCAGACAGGCTAAATATGGTGGACAAATGCTGACCTGCTAGTGGATTATATTCTTACTGTCTTCTCAGGCTCCTTTCTATGACCTGGCAGGTACACATGTCCGTGACAAGCAAAATAAACTAAATAGGTCATCAGAATATGAGTGGTTAATTCACGCATAATGGCTATCTTTAAACCCACAACATCACTCAGGACAGATAGAGTCTGGTTGGCTGCAGACATGGGTGTATTTCCCTTTATTTCAGTTACAACACATGGTGTCCTGACTCTACAGTTGGAGAGAAAGCAAGAGACCATGCTATATTGGCCAATGTATATGAATTTTTATGCTGTAAATGCTTCCAGTTGCAATGTCTCTCATCTCCTGTCCTCCCCAGGAAATATCTTCAGTGAAACTATCCATGCCTAGTGCTGTCCTAAGCCATCTACAGCATAATGGTTGGGAATAGAACTCTAAGGCACAAAAGGATGAACCCACTGGGGTTCATCAACATCACTGGGAGTGAAATCTTAGTGGGCAATGATTCCTTCTTGAAGGTGGTCTGGGGGTGCCTTTCAAAATACAGTGGAGTTTTCTCCTTCTAAATGTTGCACTGCTGTTTTGTATCATTGGTAAAGACATATTCATTTTTACCCTGGAGGATAGATTTTAATTATTTTAATTGTAACAGTTCATATGCTGCAGAGAGTCTGATTTTTAACATATGTTTCCTGGTATATCAGTCAGAATGAGTTACACTCCTTTAAAAAAGTCACTTAACCCAGTACAGGATATTTCTTTTTATACTAGTTGTTTGGAAATGTTAACACTCAAATGATCACGAGCATCCTTTGAAGTGAATTCTGGCTTGGAGATCAATTGTTGAAATTAGCACCTTGGTTGTTTTTGCTTTAGTCTGTCTGCTTGAGGTCTCTATAACATGTGAGTTGATTGTTTTACAACTTGGAGGTTATCTTTGACATCTAAAGGGGCAAAGCACTTCATTTTCTTCTCTCCCCATTTGGGGTTTGGAACTAGAGAATGTCTCAGTCATAAGAGTCTCCAAAATTTCTCTGTCTGACAAATTCAATTATTCTATTTTGATTCAAACAACCAGGACAGATTTTTCAGTTTTCTGTGGGAGAGGAAACATGAAGGAGTCTCTGAAGCAGGAAGGTTGTTTCACACTCAGTATCATCAGTAGGTTACAGTAGAAGTTGATGTAAAGGGAAAAGTCTAGTGAGTTGTGGTGCCTCTGTGCTAGACTGGCTAACACGAGGCACCAGCAAGGCTGCTATTTTCAGACAACACCTTAAGCCCTGGAAATCAGACCTCTTTATGGAGTCTCAAGGCACCTACAGTCATTAGTCACTTTAAAAAAATCCTGACTCTTGTTTGGATAAGGCTTAAAGGATACTGCAAGGTTATTTTCTTCCTTGCTCACTGGTCTCAGAATAGATTATGCTTCTGAGGAGCTCAATCTCATGGGAAAGCAAGTAATTTGATGGGTTTCAGATTGTCACTCAGAAAATTCATACAAACAGGCCAAGAAGGATTTTTACCACTCCCAAATGTTTTTCCCCTTTTGCTAAGAATATTTGCAGAACTTGACTAAATTTGTAAAAGAAAATATAAGACACAGATTCTTGACTGTGAAATATGCATTAAGGAACTTGGAGTGTGATTCATTTCCCATATATATAACACAATGTTCACAAGCTACATCCACTATCTCATACTATGAGATGATGGCAACCTGTGTGCCTTGAAAAGATTCATCAATAACCCTTTATTTGGAATGCAGCAGGGGGAAGAATATAACAGGAAAACAACTTTGCGGCAATTATCTCAAAAATAGCAGCAATAAAACCTTTCCAGAACAAAAATTGCTGCATTCCTAAGCATATGTCCAAACTGCTTGAGATAACCAGAGGATACATCTAAATTTCTGGCAAGTTAGCAGTTTCAGAAAATCACCACAAATCCTTCTTCATGATGTCTGAAGCCCAAAATAAAACCTGAAGAGGTTGCAATGGACTTTATGTGGTGTGAGAGAGCAGAAGGGAATTCCAATTATTATTCTATAGTAGTATGAGAGCTTTTAAACTTCTGCTGAAGTTTCTGGAGTTTATTGCTAGTGACAGCAACTACTTTAGTTCTTCAGTGACTGTCTTGAATTTTGTCCTTGGCAACTGTTAAGGGAAAAGAATCCGTGACTTACTTGAAAGCTTTCATGAAGGGCTCTGTTAGAGACTTTCTACTGTACACTAAGACTTTTGAAGGGCAGTTCTGTGGAACGGCTTGCCTTCTCCTCTTCCCGGGCTTAGGGAGTCTCTGGAATGAAGAAGGTTGTTCTTCTGATGTGGAAAAAAGAGTTTTGAACTGATGGAAATGTGGCCAGCTTGGGCAATGCCAGAAGTCTAGGATCCTGCTCCAGGATGTGTAATTAATCACTGGAACTCTTGTCCTCAGGTTGTCATAGAAACAAAATAAACTGCATAATCTGAAACAATTGTATTAGCTGAGATTATATAGAAATTTTAAAAGGGAAACATGGTCTCAAAAAGGGAAAAGTTGTTCTGTAAAAGGATAAGGAAGAAGCTTTTCCAGTGATTGGGTCTCTGCAAAGTGAATTTCTTGCACCTGAATCTTGCCCCCAAGATTTGAGTAAGATGATTCACAGAGTCAAAACCTTACCCTGTGTGCTGTGCTGCTGTACTTTTATATAGGCTCCACCAAATGTAATTGTAGTTTGGTGTTGTTGGACAAAATTTTGTGCAGGACTAAGCTACCTACCACCAGACCAAAGCCTCAGAAATCTTCAAAAAATAGGGAAAATTATTCTCAGGCTTCAAACTTTCTGAACTGCTCTTTGACTGTTAATTTATTTGGTGGGACTCAAACCAGACAAACACCGAAAACTTTTGCTGAATAAGGGTTTGAGGAATGTTAAACTACCAGCTGGTTCTAATTTGAATTATTGTCTTAATTAGTCATTTGATTTTGACACATTTGAAACATGTACTCTCTCGGAATAAGCTTTCTCTTTCTTCTGACTAGCCTGTTTCTCAGTCCTCCTCCACAATTTAACCTGTTCTTCAAACAGCAGTATTAGTGCAAGAAAAACTAGTGCTCTGCCCTTGTCAAGACTGAATTCTATAATTTCTTTTCCCTCCTTCCTGTTGGAAGGATGTGAATCCAGGAAATTATTTTAAAAATATTATCCCTGTGATAGAATACGGCATCTTTGATGTGGGTGATCCATTAAAAAAATACATCCTGCTGGTAGATTTTGAGCCTTTCATTAAAGTTGAATCGTGACTTCATTATAAATATATCAATATAATTTATTTTAACTTAAATGTCATACATGGTTAGCAGTTGGAAAAGTAGCTGACATTTCAATAGTCACATGCAAATGTTCCTGAAGAATAAAGCTTCAGTATTCTATTCTGCCACTGTGCACTTTTTTGTGGTGTAACTTCTGTTTCCTGTTCCCCAAAAGTCTGCACATACCCGTTGTTCTGGGGGCCAACACAGGAATTAGATCTTCCCTCAGGATTGGAGAGTCTGTGCCTTGCTCTCTTGCTACCCCCATGAAAATCCCATGTAATTATTTCTGAGTTTCTTTTCATTGTTTTCGTGACTTGGGAGTTCTTGAAGACAATGAAAAGGATGGGATTTGTTCTAAATTTAGATGAAGCAATTCAGAGCACAAGGTATAGGAGAGATGAAACCAGCCTCTAGCATCTTTCCCGACCCACGTCTTAAAAAAATCATGGCACATCATGGATCTGTCTTATTTAATAAACTCAGCATGAACCACACATGAATTCCTGCCAGCACATCTCACAGAATTTAAACAATCCCTTTTTGTCTTAAGCATGCAACTTCTGTTTCAACTCAGGTCTATGTGTCTGAAGGACACTGGTGAAACTCTTCAAGTGAAGTAGAATTCACTATACTCACACACATTGTTGAAAGAATATGTTAGAACTGCTGTTTTGACTAAATTCCCAGAGCTAATTTCAAGGAGATGTTTCTGTGTTATCAGGTATGTGCACACAGTAGGCTGAGGAGACCCTGGTTGAGTTTGCAATACTATGTGGTCTTTCCTGTCTTACATGACCTCTTTTGGAGCCACCTGTTCAGTTTCACTCAGTAAATCCTCTGGGTGATATATATGGTTGCAATTCATTACTGTGCTGACTTCAGACAAGTAAATGGAACTGCACTGCAAATAAATTTTATCCATTGTTTAGTTTTAAAAAACTTTGCTCCTTTTTTACTGAGCACAAAGTTTGCAAGGTCGCAGTAGTTCCAGAAAGAGCAGAGCCTGAGATCTCTTACATTGTCAAATGACAAGGATCCTGCAGTTGTGAGACAGCTTAATAATATATACATTTTCAAAACATCCATTTGTAACTTGTTTATCATCAGTTGATCTCTATTCCAATTTGACTGAGTCTTAACTGAAACTCCTCCTTAATATTTCCTTATCTCCATCAGCTTTGGACTTTTAGCCTATGGTGACAAGTTTAAACTGAGAGGCAAGAAAGAAAAATAATTTAGTTAGTAGATTAATTTAACAAGCAAGAGTAGGAGGAAGCTGTTATTTTATTTTGTGTTTTTAATTTATAGCCATATGACCAAGAATAAAACCTAGCTTTCACCAATCAACTCATCTGGAGTACATGTGTAAGAACTTAAAAAAGTATGCTGGACTTTGGCAGAACATCTGTCCTAAATAGTCAAGCAACAGACTGGAAGTTGCTTTTTATTCGTTTCACAACAAAGCCTTTAATATGAGAGTCTAAAGAGGAAAAAGAGGAGGGGAAAACAACAAACAAACACTCCCCACCCCCCAACAACATGATCTCTAAAGCTTTTACCCTCATAAATGAGTTAAATTTCTGCTGTGACTTGTGTTACCGAAATGCAGAGGAACAGTCAGAATATAAATAATTTTAAACCTCCTATTCCCTTCAGACACAGTGACAGCATGATTTCCACAAAGTCACCTCCAAATGCACCATTTGAAGTAAAACTGTGTTCATCAGATACATGGGTACTGACAGCTGCCCTACAGAATTTCAAAGAAATTATGTTCCCTTTTTATTTTTTTTCCCTGTTCAGTTAATTATTTTTATGCACTTAGAAGAATAAGATGTGCTCAGTTCTGGCATAAGAATGAATCCACTAGTGTAAATGAGAAATCCACGTTAAAAGACAGAAGTTTAGTGAAATCAGATTGCACTTCTTTTGTCCTTTCTTATTCTAGTGGATTTAATTGACACAAATCTGTGCAAGCTGCAACATATTCTGATGGATTTTTACTGACAGAAATATTTTTTATGTAAACCTAATATTCTTTTTTGGATTTCTGTTAATGCTTGGTAGCTAATGCTTTTTATTTCTACTAATATTTCTAGTGTTTTTATAGAATAAGTTCTGTAGTGCTGACTCTAATTGTGCACCCCAGTAAAGAGGAGTTACAACAGGAGATTTGGGGGTGTTTTGGGGTGGAAGATTTTACTTTTTCATGTAATTTTAGAAACTTTTAATCCACAAAACCACAAAAAAATTACATGGGAAACTCTGGAAAAAAGGAGAATGCAAATTATATAGAAATAATTCACTAAAATATATATTAAAATGTTGATAAACTTCAGTCAGCTTCATATAAAGGATGTTTTAGAGCTTGACTGATCTCCCTGTGGCTCACTGAGCCACCAGATTTCCCTTGTGCCAACCTAGTCCTAGGTGAGCCACCACGTTTTGGGCACAGGAGAGATATTCGGGGGATGCTTCCATCCTGCCTGTGTTTGAGATCAGTTTTTAGTACAGGATCTGAATACTGTGAGTGCTTGCAAAGCAGCCTCTTGGATTCCTGTGTTGGAAGATGAATTAGGAGGAAATTGCTGTACTTTTTACCTTGTCCTTTGGGAAAATTCAGAATGTTACCACAGTGCTTCCCAGAGGTGAGGGAATCCAGGTATTTTTTGGGATGTAGAAAAAATGTTTGAATGGACAAAAACATTAAAGCATGAAAGCACTTATAAGATTGCAGATGCCTCTTAGTTTGTAGTTCCTCAAAGCTGAATTTTAAAGACTTCTTCGTTGATGGATGCAGACTTCAATTAAGGCTGCTCTCTAGTAGGTGTTCTGACTTAGGAATGTCTTGGCAATGGCTCTCATTAAAATCTCAATACCATGCTGTAAGGACCTGAGTATAATTTCATAACATCTGGTATTGGCCACTTGATCTCTGACTACTGCTGCTGCTTTGTCCACATTGAGACAATTTCTATCACAGACATCTCTATCATTTCTTCTCAAGACTCAATGCTTTACAGGCTGCATCAAACAGCAAGTAGCTTAAAGGCAAATACTTGCCATTACATACAAGGTAAATGTCTTTCAAGCCTCTACAAGCTCTACTCATATTTAGCATCAAACAAATCAGTGTCTGTTATGCATATTGCTACAAGAACACAAGTATAAGAACACTTTTGGATAGTGCACTGAACAAGAATTTATTTCTCAACCAGTTTTGTCTCTTTTGTTTTAGTTACAAGAAAACTTTTTGGTTTTTTCCTTTTAAACGGGACAAAACAACATGAGAAGTCACCCACAACATCTGCTAACATCTAGATAAACATCTCAGTGACTCAGGCTGCTTCTGCCCTGTCTGCCAGGCCTCTACTGCCACCCACCGTGGGTTGCAGAGGAGAAGCTCCAGGTGTGTTTTCAGCTGGAAGTCTTTTGTATCTGTTATGCAGACAAATTGCCAAATGAATCACCAAAACAATGTGATTTACTCAATATGTAGAATTTTGCAATGGGAGAATTGTTTCCCTATAAACAAGCAAATCTTCAAATCTTTTAAAGGGCTATTTCAATTCAAAAGGGTGGCTGAATAATACTGGTTAAATCCTGTAGAAATGGAATTTAAAAACTGCTCAGCTGAGCTTGGATTATGATCCCTGGAAATACAGAGTAACTGGTCCCAGATTTTTCTTACATTAGTCTCTGAAATAGCATAGGCACATTTGAAAATGTCACACTGTGATAAACTCCCATCTGTTGTCCTTTTTTCTTCCATGGAGAGCTGATGTATGTCTCTGTTCTTTGCTGTGGTGCAACCCAGGACTTTCAAACTTGAACCATCACATTTGGGTAATGTCTTAAAATCATTCGTGTCTGAAAGTACTTGGATAATTAATTACTTAATTTTTACCCCATCAGTTGATCCCAGACAGCTCCTCAGAAGCAGCACCTGGTTTATTCTGGCTGGAGGCTGCCTGCACCCCGCAGGAGCTGGAGGCAGCCATCACCCTGGGCACATCACTGCTTCTGTGGACACTGCTCTCAGTAGCAGGTCTCTTCAGAGCTGCTCTCACAGCAGCTTTCCCAAACAATAAATTTCTCTGATATAAAACAGCACTGTGTAAATTTTATTATTGTATGTCACTAAAACATACCAAAATGGTCTTAGTGATGAATCAGTTAAGAAAACCTTCCACCCTGTCCTTTTAGTGTCTCATCTCCCATGTAGTGTTTGGGTTTATGGGCTTTTTAAAGGCTCCAGTGATAACTCTCATGAGCAGAGTCTTATATGAAGCCATAGATAAGTGTAGGCAGGAGGAGGTCACTGATGTGCTGGGAAAATCTGCTGTCTCCTCATGCAGGACAGTCCAAAAATAGTATCCTAACTGGTCCTATTAACTCTTTAAGGTCCTTATCCCATGTATTGTGCATGTACTTGGGCTGCCCTTGGTCAATTGACATCACATTTTCCCTTTGAACACCCCATAAACATGTGGCATAAATTTTGGCATGTTTAGTTGTGCACTGGTGTGCAGCACTTAATAAGAGCTGTCACAGACATTACCAGTGGAAGACAGGCTCTGAAATATTAATGCTTTGTGTTCAAAGACCCTCATAACATCAGCTGAGGCCAGTGGTCACCAGTGCCCAGAAAGAGGACGAGGAGAGGAGAGCAGAGAGGTGTGTCCCCTTCAGTCTCCCAGAGCTATGCTGGGTTAAAGGCTGGGTAATCTCTCTTGTCCTCCTGATGTCTTGCACACCCATGGCTGGGAGAGAGGAACAGCAGTTCAGCTGCACAACCACAGAGGTCCTGCTGGGAGGTGACAGTACACAACAAACCTCACTTGGTGGCTGACACTGCTTCACAATTTGACTGGGGTTCACCTTAGGCAAAGGTGAACATCAGGAACATCAAGTCCCTGGCATCAGGAAGAGGAGCTGCCCCAGACCATGCAAAGCAGGAGTGTCACACTGCAGGCTTTCCCCAGAAGGAACAGGAAGAAGCTGGTTCTGCCTTGCAGTGCCTGGCTAGGCTGCTCTGCAAATGATAAATGAGTGGCTTCTTGAAGGACTAGTCATAGGAGAAGCTGTCCAAACAAAGTGGATTTACACTCCAAGGCTCTTCTGTGTCTAGTTCTGGTGCTGCTTATCCATTCAATCCATTCAAGGGCAGAGTTTTCAATCCAGTGACAGTCCATACCTGTGGCCAGCCTGTCTTTCATTTTTGGTATGAAAGTATTTTCCCATCAAAGATTCTTTCAGAAGAACCCAATTTTCAAGTGATAGTGTGGTGAAAGCAAAACCTTTTCTTTCTGACTATGTTGCCAAGCTTTACTGTGAGCTATGCCATTTTAGATGAAGATGTACAGAGCTTTGGCTTCTTCCTCTCATGAAACTCCTCCATTTGGCATTAAAATAATATAGGGAAGAGAGTGCCACATTTCCTTTTAGTGGGAGCAGGGACTTCAATTTGTGAGTGAAGACAGTTGTAAAACCAAAGTATTATGAGGTAAAATTTGGATCACAGATTAAAATTTTCTGATGTAAGTCATGGAAAACCTTGCCTGTCATCCTAGATGTATCCCCCTCAGATTCCACAGCACAAAGCAAGAAAAGCACACTGTCCAAACAGAAAGGATGTGATCACACATTTCTCAGGTTGCTGCTAATAACAGTTTTATTAAACAACAGATACATCTTGTGGCACAAAGTAGTACTGGGCATGCTGAACTCAGAGTATGAAGGTCACTTATGTGAAAAATGTATGGTAAACACTTATTGATAAGTTGCAGGCAGCCATGGACAAGAGTGAAGAGCTTTATGTGCTACTAGCATAAAACAGAGTTTTCAATCCAGTGACAGCATTAACTGTTTTGAAACCCCTCAGGGTCAATATTGCAAGTGTGTCCTCGTATGCCCAGATTCATATGTCTTTCTCCATCTGGCTCTTCTCTCAAAACAGTTTTATATTGTTCTACTGACTGCAATGCATATATCATCCTGCTAAGATCTCCAGGAGAGTAGAACTGAGTCAACAGAGCTGAAGATAAACGTAGTAAAATTTTGAGTGAGACCAGGTGACAGGAAAGCACCCACAAATGAGCATTTTAAAGGGAATTAGGAAAAAAATTTAGGCAGAGAAGAAAACATTAGGACAGAGAAAAGTTATATTTGTCTTGAAGGTATAGAATTCAGTCAGTACGGAGAAATGTAAAATCACATCTTTAAAAATTATGCAGAGTATAAAAGAAAGTGCTTTTGGTTTACAAGTTCTAGGTATGAAAAGGGGGGAAGGGAAGTTTTTTTATCTAGGATTGCTAGAGGGTTACTAGATGTAACCATTAAAAGTTCTATTATTGATCATTTTAAAAGCTGAATGGGCTTTTTGGCTATGTGTGTTATCTCAGAAATTGACTCCATATGAGTGGTATGTGAGTGACATTTTACTGATTCCAGTCCCAGCTGTGTGTGTGACATGGTCTGTCACTGCTTTTTCACCTTTTGTGCACTGGAGCTGTTTGTTCTGGCTTAAAGCTCAAGAGAATTTAAGACCTGTCATTTATAGAGACAGCAAAAAGTGGGAAGGGGCCATAAAAGCCAGAAGAATCTTTGTTATATTAGTCTAATATAACTAGGAAACATAGATATACAGCTCTGCTGTACTCTGTCCACATATATAAGTAGAAGATCCTGAATGCTGATATTTAAAAGAAAATTTTTCTCCAACGAGGCACTACCCAAATGGCCCAAGAGACAGAATCTCCTGTATTCTTCTGACTGAAATTCAGTTGCTGTCTTTTAAGGGCCAGATCACCAGCCATAACATTGTTATTTTGCCTGTGTAGGAGCAGACTTGGCATGGCCAGGCAGTGATGTGCAAACCCTAATGGACAAAGGCTAAGGGCTTTGATGCACTGGAAAAGGACACCAGACTGCCCTTCCTTGAGCATTAAACTGCCAAAAGTCTGAGAAGGAATTGGTTTTCAATTTGATGGATTATTAATAATTGGTCGTGAGTGTGCTCTTTGGGTTTCTTTTCCCTTCCTTTAACTATCTGGTTTTAATGAAAGGATATTTATTAGCCCTTTGGTACCTGTCTCCCTGTTTCTCTTTTCCAGATATCCCTTACAACTGTTGTGTTGTGCTCTCTTTGGGGAGTTCTTCAAGAGAGGCACGTACCTGTCCTGCAAAGACAGGGTTGTACAGGAGTTGCACACAGTGCTGTCACGATGCTGCAGAAACAGACCCTCATATTTCTTCATCCATTTTTGCAATAAAGAAAATTCTATTTGACTTTTGTAGCAGTGTTGCTTATGTTCTCATTGCCTCCCACTTAAGCATAGCAATTCTTGATCGGGTACAGCATCAGATTGCAGCGGGGTTAGCATGTGGTAACAAGAATGATGCTGGGGGGCCTGAAGGAGGGAGAGCATTGCTCTAATTTTAAATCACTGAACTGGCAGCTTCATCTTAGATCAGCTTACCCAGACTCAAAGGATATTGCTATCATCTATTTAACTGGAATCAGCCCCACTTACTGATATTTAATTCTATCTAAACATTCAAAGGATATTGCTATCATCTACTTAACTGAAATTAACCTTCACTGATGTGAGGTAATTACGTTCCAAAATCAGTGGCAAACTTCTGTTAATCAGTCCCCATGTGACACTGTCCTTAGGTTTAGGAGCATTATTTTCAAGCTGTGAGAGCAGATTTTAAACCCAGCTTTGGGACTTCCTGAGTTCCAGCCAACTTGTGGGCAGCTGAGCATGCGTGCTATGCAGTTTTTAAATCAAATATGTTCTGCTGTGAGGATATTTTGCACGGCAAGCTGAGTCTAACCTGTGACCAAGCTTACCTGGCTCCTGGGCACTCTTGTTCTTATGAAGGAAGAATAAGGTAAGAAACCTTCTGATATGTCCTCTTCCTGCGTCCAGTGAAAGTCTCACTTCCCACAGTCTCTTTTCTATATAGGGACAGCACTAGCATGGCTCCACAGGCCTGCTCTGAAAGAAGGCAGGAAGGGACTGGGAAGACCCAGTGCTAGGGACACCTATTTCTGGAAAAGGGCTGAAAGCCATCAAAGCAATTCATGTTTATGGGTCATCAAGCAGGACAGAAATAGGAAGCTGCCTTGTTCATGTCCTCATTTAACAATGACTTATGGACATGGGAGAGGAAACTGTTATTGAATGGCAACAGCAGATGCCAAGTCAGGTTACTCTGCTGTCTGAATAGGTTAAATCTAGTGGATACCATCAGAGGGTGTTAGAGTGTCCTAGAGAAAGGATATGTGGATGAGAAGGATGAGCAATTTTGCTTCTCAGGCCCACCTTTTCCCATAAGCCTCTGTAAAGAGACCTTCCTCTGGAGTGGCATTTGGACATGAGGATGTCTGGTCATCTGAGAGGAATCTTATGGGTTTGAGGAATCAGCCCTACTTACTGATATTTAGCCCTATCTAAACATTCACAGCTTCACATTTGGGCAGTCATCTGAGGCAAGAGATGAGTTAGGACCCCTATGTAAAGTCCACATTAGTCCCTTGTTTTATTCTGATGGTTTTCCAGACTGCCATCTGTTGTGAAGATACTTTGTGACTGAAGCTTTACTTACTTATGTTAAATTTGACATTGTTGTAATCCTTTTACTTCTTTTAATATACTATGACAATCTTCAAACTGCTGTTTCTGTATGTGGCCTTAGAGTCTGTGTGGAAAATTTCTTGTTGTGCCTTGTTCTCTGTTTCTCATCAGTGGCATTAAATTTGTTGAGGGCTAGGTGCAAAAAACTCTACACTCATGGGAAGGCCCTGTGTGACTATAAGGGAAGGTAAGAAGGAGAAGAAAATGTTAAGTGTTTTCCATTTAAATTTAAGCACAGCTGAGCTGCTAAGCCAACTCCAGTTCACCTCCATGCCAAAACATTCACCCTTCCCATCAGACCTTACGGGTACTGGTGGTAATCAGTGCTTCACAAGGTTCTCTCTCAGCTGTTTCAAAACACTTGCTCTATTTGATGCTTTCTTGGAAGCCCCCCCCCCCACAAAGTAAGTTTGAGCAAATGTGCTTTTGCTTGTGTCATCTTGAGTCCAGGTTCAAATTGTGTTCAGAAAGAGCTCAGCGTTTTGTGTGCCTCAGCCCATATATAGAGGGAAGCGGCTTGCTGGAGTCAAGACCAATAACCAGACTGCTTTATTTCTACTGAAATAGAAGTGATATGGGAAAAGATCAGGCTTTGTTTATTCAGTGTAGAGAAAAGATCCTGTTATGGCTGAGACATAAGGCAGTAGGATATACACATCTAGATGTAATGCTGCTAAGGTGCTTGTAGGAATGGAGAGGTGCCAGGCATCCTGATTGCATTCTAGTGTCTAAACCAAACAGAGTGGAAAAGTGCCTCTGTGCTTTAATGACCTTTCCTGGGGTCACGTTCTAGTCCCATTCATTTGGGGTTTTAATTTTTTTTTTTTTTTTTCTCTCTTGAGAAAATGTTTAAATGATAGAGTTCATCATGAGTCTTGGATGAATTTCTGAACCCTTCCCAAAGGCCTCTGAAGCACTCACACCTGTCTGTTGATGCTGACTTGCTGCATTCCTTATTTTGTATGAGGTCTCAAAAATTGCCTGGTTTGAGTAGCCTGCTGATGTTCCCCATAAAAAAAAAGAAAACTTTAGGAATACCAGGAGCCTGGATAAATAGTAGAATTATTGCTCTTGTAGGACACAATTCCTGTGTTCTTAGCCCAGTTTATGCATTGACTCATTGGATGACCTTGGAGAAAGTGTACTGGAACAGGGATTGACTTCATCAGGCTGGTGATTAACTCATTTCAGCGTTGTACTGGTAAAAGAAAGGTTTCTGTGTGAAAGAAAAGTCCTCACCAAGGCCTAATTCAGCTCTTTTCATGCTTGCTGAGCTTTACTCTGAGTTTTCTTTTACAAAAACAATGCCATCTTTTGTGGATGAGAGGAATGGAGTTTGTCAGAACAGAGTGATATAACAGGGAGGCTTCCATTTGCCAAAGATTCAATCCAACACCAATGGGAAAATCTAAATGAAGCTCCTCCAAACATTTCTGATCCATGCTGCAATATTATTTGAAATTGGAAATATCTGCATGTTCATCTTGTTCATAAAAGACTACCCCAGAAACTCACATCCCCTACTCTCAATTATGAAAGAAATGTCTAGTAGCTCTTTTCTTCACCATGTTTTGATAGTGAGGTTGGAGAGTGTTTGCACTGGAAAACTGCCCAGAGAGAATTTTATTGGTCACATTCAATTTTAAAATGGTTTATATCTCACTAAACCCTAGGTTCACAGTATTTAATATTACTAATGGGATGGTGAGATTGCCAAGCCTTTATCAGCATAGAGATATCAGAATGGAAATAGTAAAATGACACATTAATCTTTGAGTTCTCAATATGTCACCATAGAAACACCCACTGCCCATTATCTAAGTGTTATGAAAATACCAACTTCTTAATAACAGACACATTGGAAGAGCAGTAGAAGTGCTAGGAAATGAATATTGCTGTTGTCCCAATCCTCCCATTCCTTATTCATGTTCAGTCATAACCTGGACTTGCAGGCAGCACTGCCTGCCTCCCATGGAGAAAGGTCATTGCCATGCTGCCCTCAAAGGAAAGATAAGAGACAGATTGTTTTGGGGTTTTTTTTGTTGTTTTTGTTTTTTGTTTTTAATTTTTATTTTTAAATTAATTACACTAAGTACTCTTATGCATTATAGTTGATCTGTGATGATAGCAGAGCTCTCACTGGCTTCACTGTCACTAGGTGAAGCTCTTGGGGACATGACATTTAGTTTAGAGCCTTACAGGTGAGGAGGAAACTAAATAGCAAGCAGCTTATGATTTGCAGGGCTGTGATTTAACAGTAGAACCATTTGTAGGCTTTCCCCTCTCCCTGTTCCAGATCCTGACCATACCAGTGACATATTCCAAGGGAAAGAATTAGAAAATGGAAGAATTTCCTATTTGTCATTTCTGGCAGATGTCTTTATCTGACGAGTGGAGGGTTAGCATCAGTAGCATTTGCACCTCTGTCTCTCAAGCTGCTTCCCACAGGCTTTATTGTGTAAAGGAAGTTTAGTCAACTGTCCTCTCATTAAACAGCCTGCTTTCCCTCTGGGTAGTGAAAGAACTGGAAATAACACATTCGTGAAGGTTCTTCTGCTTCTGCTTTCTTCTGCAAGCAAAAATAATTGGTCTCTTTGTGTTGTAATAATAATAACAATAATAATAATAAACCAACTGTTTCCCAGCTGGGCTTAACCCATTACCCTTGCTTGGACTGGGAATTATGCTGCAAAGAGTAGTGCACCACACAGGCAGAAGCAGAATCTTATCCATATGTTGTGGTACCAGTGTCTTCCAAAATCTGTTTAAAAGGAATGGAACTGGTGGTTTATAAATTGTCCTCATAACACTGAAGATGATTTTGTTCGTGGAATAGGCAATGGGGCAAAACAGAGATTCTTTCTTTTAATCCAAATGTCCTGAGATATATCGAGTATATGAAGCCAAATGTGGGTTTTATCTGCTTTAATATGCAGCTGTACCTTTTTCATGAGGAGTGCACACAAAGCCTCTCCCTCATGAACAAGGGGTTTGATGTTAACTGGTACAATTAACATCAATCTCACAGTCCTTTGTTACGGCTCTCTAACAGTGTTGTTGGCCCATCCAAAATCAGATACCACACACAAAATGTATGTTTAAGTCAAACTTTCTCTGTGAGACACTTATCTTAAGCTCCACAGAGGCTTTGCAGGTGTGTCAGAAATAAGCAGAGCTCACATAGCTCCAGGGAAAATAAAAAGCTCTGTTTATTCACTTAGTGATCTGGCTGCTTGTGTCATCCACAATGTCAGACAGAATGTCAGCACCTCTGTTTAACTTATGTTTCCACTTTTCACAGACCTGATATCCTTAAGTATAACTAATACCTGCTGTATATCTTATGAAGGGTTGGTAAGCATGGCTGAAAATTGCAACAGCAGTTCTATAAGAAATCAGTTGATGTTTGTGCACTTTACCAGTCAGGGGCTGTCTCACACAACTACGGGTACAGATAGCAGTGATCCTTTCAGTGTACTTTAAAACAACAGAAAAGCCCCAACCTTGCAGATTCTTTGATGTTACTTGCCCAGAGCATTTTATTCAACCAGAATAAATGCTGTGCGTTGGTGATGACCTAGTGGAGCACACTGCAGGGGAAATCATTAATGCCCACACATTTGTTCCCTTGGTCACCCTGGCCTAAGAATAAAAAGTCATCTGTGATGATACATGTGCACTTTGCAGGGATTAGCACATCTGTATATTTCCATTTTTTAATAAAATGTCAGCTACATGAGTGTTACAGCACTCGTGATGATTACTGTATTGTGCATCTGCTAAAACTAATGAGGCAAGGAATTTCTAAAGTTCAAACACTTTCTTAATTTCCTAAAGCTCAAAGATAAAACACTTCTGGGAACTGAATGCAAATTTCTGAATTGAATTAAGAGGAAAATTGAATTAGGAAGGGTATTTTCATTTTATAAAAGAGTTACATGTCTTACCACAGTACAACTACACACAGTAGACCACACATAGTAAAAATTCCAAACTAGATAAATAAAAGCCTTGATTTATTTTTATTTATTTTTGGCGGCACAAGATAAGTCAGAACCTCATCTTCTCATTTAAATGAGTGAAGTTCTGCTTGTGGTTTTTTTTTTTTTTCCTCATTGATTTGGTTTTTGGAGGGCTTTTTATTTGCTTTTGGTTGTTTTTAGTTGGTTTTTTTTTTATATTCTTGGTTTAGGGTTTTTTGGTCTTTTTTTTGTTGTGGTTGTTTTTGGCAGTTTCTTAATACTGTGGATATGGTACCTGATTTTTCCTCAATAAGTACAATCTAGTCTTTTGTGTGTGTGGGTATATATATATATTTTTTTTTTTCCCTACTGAATGGGGTTTAAACTTGCATTCTAAGCATACATCCCTGTCTAGACTTGTCTGTAGCTGAGGACTGGACTGCTCTTGCCAGTTCTGTACTCAGCTAGTCGGCTGATCCTGACCTGACCACCCTTTCTAACAAAGCTACCTGCTGAGGCTGACAGTAGCAAGGCATCCATTTCAGCAGAGGGCTGGTCCAGGCAGGGGATGTAATGCATATTGAGGTAGTGTGTGATTTATATTGCTTTCCTACTCTTAACTAGCTGTCTGTAGAAATAGGCTTAGTGAGCAGATGATGTGGATAACAAATCCACTCTGGTAGTGCCAAACATCACCTGGCTTTGAAAGCAAAGGAATTTCCTCGTGTTGGCAACCATATGGTTGGACCAGGGCACATTTTTTCTTGATAAAGAGAAACTAACTGTTCCCTGTCACAGTAGCCTAAAGCCAGCTCTTAATCATCCATCAGCTGACCATTCTTCTGTGGTGTCCTATAACAACTGGTGTGGCCCAAAGATCACAGAGCCTGTGGCTGCTTGGTTGTTTTCAGAATTCAATTCCTAGTCCAGTAAAATCTCGTAATCCTATCTCAGTCATAGAAGCAGTTAAATTTTGAATTTGCTCTGACTCTTAATGGAAGGCAGTGCTCTGGTGAGCTGAGACTTAGGCCAAGCTGAGTTGCAGAAGTCCAAAGGAGCACATTGCACACCTGCACTGAGGATGTAACATCAGCCACTGTAATTCCAGAAATGTAATCCTCCCAATGTGTTAGTGCCATCCTACAGAGGTTCAGTCACAGCTGAATAAAAAGAGTTTTTGGTGAAGCACAGCATATGAAACTTTAGGAATAATTCCTGAATCAAAGACATCCCAAAGAACTTTGCTTCCTTCTGATGTGCATAGCACAATTTCAGTAACTTCCTTATGTTCTTAGCTCCTCCTCTCTGCATTCAGATTTACCTTCAGCTTTCCTAATCCTATCCCTACCCTCATCTCACCTAAGGCCATAGAAAACCTGCATCCTTGTCTCTGGGAATGGTGCAACAACAGCCTAAAGCATCTGAAGGTAATACCTCCTCATTCTGGAAACTCATATAGTTCCTTTTCCTTCCAACAGGGTGACGCAAAGTATGATAGAGAGTAAAATGAAGTTGGACAAATAATTTAACCGGTATTGTACAGTATTCATTTTTCTGAAAGAGAAGTCCTAAATAAAGAGAATCCTGTTAATTTCCCTATAGTAATTCATTTTAGTGATGTAAACTTTACACTTTGATGCAGCAGTGCATTCAGTGGTAGCAGGCACAAAGCTCAGAAGTGACCTATTTTTGGGTCATGCCCTAATGTTAAGAACAACTTTGCCCTACATTTGGGAACATTTGGAATGATGTGGTGAGATTGTCATCATAGTCCCCTGTGTCTAAAGAAATGGCTTTTACAATTCTCTTTGCAGAAGGAATATCTGAGGAATCCTAAGGCAGGGAGGTACAGGTTCATCCTCCTAAGTTGTGTCTCACATCCCCTTGCAGGCAAGAGCACAGTAATTCTAAACAATTGTTTAAAGCAGCCTCTGATGTCCTGGGATAGCTTGAGAAGAGAATTAGGGTTTACAAAACCTAAGTAGAACCTGCATGTAGATTAGCCGTGGCTTCTTCAGCCTTGAAGCCTCTACATTGCTGTAGAAACTTTGCTCATCTACATTTCCAAGCTTGCAGTGCACCAGTTTTTAAGTCTGAGTTGCATTACAGCCTGGAGGTTTGAGCTGAGATCCAGACGAGTATGTGTGCACAGGACCAGCCAGACACGCCCCTGTTCCAGAGGGCATGCTGTCCTGTGCCTGGAGGTGCCTGCCATGTCTCTGCAGACTGCTCCAGCAGGCTGCCACGTGGGCAGAACAGGTGCTTGTGGGTGGCAGTATCATTTACCCACTGCCATCAGGATGGAGTCACCACTCCACACACTGAACAGTGTCAGCAGCAGTTGTCTGCTCAAGATAATGATCCACACAGGCATAGGATTAGAGCAGATTGCTGCTTGCAGCCACCTGAGACCATAGTGTGAGTGCTTGGAAATGGGTTGCTGGTTTTGCTTTCTCTCTATATTTGTATTCAGTATGCTTCATTTAGCATAATGCAGCAGGACACAAACTGATAGTGATGAAAAAAGTTTAAGAGAATTCTTAAGTTAAGAGAACACATGCTAGTATATGCATGGATCCTGAAGGGGAAATAAAAGAATTACAGGACCAGCACAGGTTTCTCTGCAAACATCTTTGAAGAAACCAAACCTGAAAACATTTTCCATGTAGAAGGAAGGGAATAAATAAAGCACAGCTTTCCCACAGGAAGGAGCTCTGTTCCCAGTGTTTCAGCACAGTGCAAACTTCTGTTGACTGCAGAAGCATAAGCAAAGCTGGTGGCTGGTAAGTACCTAAGCTCTTGAGCTGTGTTGGACAGAAATAGAGGTAGATCAAGGGCAAATGACAGCACAAAGAAGCAGCTGCAGCTCTTTGGTGTGGGCATCTTCACTGTTACTCCAGAACCACATGATCATTGATTTTTGTGAGGCCAAATCTTCTGTTCACACAAGCTCACATAGGATCTTGGTTTAGCTAAACCTCTCAGCTTGTAAACTTATTCTTCCACCTCTCGAGTGCTGGGAATATTTTTTCAATCTGAATGCTGTAACTGTAACCCATCAAGTTATCACTGAGAAAAGCCAATGTTTAGCAATCAGAATCCACCTGTTTACTGTGAACATCAACAAGAACAGTATGTTGTAGTACCAACCTGCTTTTCCTCTGCAGCTTCCCTCCATCTTGTCTTCATCTGACAGTGTGAGACTGATTCATTAGGAGCCATGTGATAAGGCACAAACCTGTCATTTTAAAACTTCAAATGGAATTTAAATGTGTTTGTAGGAGCACAACCCTGCTAAAACTTTCCTTATCCTCGAGTAGTGCAACACTGATTTCCATCCACAGGCTTAACTGAGAAATTTTCCTCTGTGCTTTACAGAGAAACCATTTTGACCAGTAAATTAATTTTTGCTTTATTTCATATTTATTAAGAAATCAACACTTACAGTGCTTTACATAGGGGCTCACTTTTATAGAGGGCTAATGAATACCATCAACCCTGTTAACCGGAGGTTTCCAGTAAATAGAAAATACCTTGCAGAATTGAGCTCAAAATTAATCTTATCAGGGAAAACAATGTTCATTCTGAATATGTAATTTGTATGAATTTTTGCATGTTTCAGTGAACAGAAGATACTCAGCATGTATTGACGCTGGGACAATCCTGCCAGAAGTGTTTCATCAGAGCAGTCCTTCTCTGTGAGAGGTCAAGGACATTGAGTAGATTGCAAAACTGATCCTGAACATGGATTTATTTCATGGAGTCTTAAAAGAGACTGGTGAAACTTAACAGCCTTGTTTACTGCAAAAACCATTTCAAACAAACACTTATCTAAATGCATTTGTCCCTGAAGGTCAGCACAGGGAAAGGTACAATACATCCACTAATGATGTCTCTCAGATATGGTTTCTGTTGTTGATTTTTGTCTCATCTGGATACCATCCCTTGTACTAGGGGTGAATTACAAGAGAAAAGCTTTTTAGAAGCAGTGACTGATCTAGCAGCCTCCTTTGCCATTCTAGAACTGCATGGTAAGTTGCTGGTGCCAGTGGAAGCATGCACAAAGACCTTCACAGGCTTATACCCTTGGATAAATAGTTGGAAAACCAAGATAGTGGAACAACTACTTGGCATTCAGAAGATTTTCCATGGTTAAACTAAGATTTTAGTACATTTATTTGTGGCAGGTGGTAGAGCTTGAGGATAACTACAGAATCAGGCCCAGGTGTCAGCAGAATGAATATGTATGTTTAAATGCTGTGTTTGAACGTGACTGTGAATTCTGGCCCAGGTGAAAAGCTGGCATGCTGCTATCTAAATACTCATTATTAACAGCAGCAGAAATGCATGTAATGCACAGAAACCTGTCAAAAATGTCCTGTATTGCAAGAGTTCTGTCAGTTTTGAAGGCTTTCAGGGTTCCTGAGAGCTAGCAAATGTGAAGTGTTTCAGACAAAAAAAATACTGCTCTTTCTCTCCATTTATTGTATATGCAGAAGGACAAATTCAGAACTGATCCAAATTTTTTTTTTGGGATATGGCCGAGACAAACTTTGCCCTTTTAACTCTTGTTTTTCTTTACAAGCTGTGTTTAAATACTTTGGGCCCATGTAGTTTTTATTACAAGGAAAACATGCTTGCTCTGCGCCTCCTCGTGTCACTATTTTGACATACCAACCCCTTCTTTTCTCTCCAGGCAGTCTCTGGAGAGCCTGGATGAGTGTAACAGCTCATTGACTTGCAATGTGATTAATCCTTGGATTAGTAAAAATATGATGCAAACAGATCCTGACCCAGTGCTGAATGCTCTTCTTGCCTGTGCATGCAGTGTTAGGTACCTTACAACTGTCTCGAATTGATCAGGACATCCGGATTTTGTAACTTCATTTTATAACTGTTCCTCTCTCTCAAATTCCATCCTGTGAAGTTCTGAGGATATGTAACAAGAAGCCACCCAGTTACTATTCCTTGCAGCTATCTGCCAGTGTCACCTGCTTCTCTGGCATCATCATGCAAGCATGCACTGTCACACTCCCCACTGGAATCTCAGCTCGCGAGTTGAGATTCACACCATCATTCAGCCTGACAAGAGTGTTGACTCCTGGAGCCAGAGCTGTGCTTGGGAGCACATAAAAGCACCAGAGTCCCCTACATCTTGGCAGGACTTCAAGGACTATCCCAACGAAGAGATCTTGACAGCATAGTTGTAAACTCCACAGGCCCCAAGGGCTCAAACACCATGATATTTATGCTGCAGACTGGATTGCCAAGATAGTATCACTGTTATGCAGACATCAGTCCCTGGGTAAGAAGTAGCATTTCTCACACCTGTTAATTGGCATTTGAAAAAATTGAAGCTGACTGGAGTGGGCAGTACAACTGAGGAGGACAATGCATGCAAAGGCTGTGTTCAGCGTTTCTTCTGTTCAAAAAGGCTTCAGCTGCATGGGTACCACAAATAATTGCAAAAGCCAGTATTAACTGAAGGAATTGCATGCTGAATTATTGACATTCTTAGTATATTTAAGATGGTTGTTTTACAGCCTTTCCAGTTCCTGTTACAAATTCAATCTATGCAAAAATGTAAGAAGTCCAGAGCTGTTAAATCCAAAACATACTTAGGAAGCATCTAATAGTATGACCAACTACTTTAAGATTACATGCAGGCTTTCAAATGAAGCATGATCTTCATACTTTGCTCAGCTCTATCCCTGATGAAAATACTGTATCTAAAGCAGGTCCTCTAAAAGTTTCACTAGACTTCTCTGACTGTAGAAGTATGCCCAGGAATTTTTGTATTAGTAAGTAGTAATTAGAACATTAAAGAGGAGAGATAAAGCTGGAGAATTTTGGTAGGTAGTGTTCCTGGCACTCGAGGCAATGTGAGGTAAGTGCAGAAGCACTAAAGTAAGTTCATGAAGTCGAGTATTTACAGCAGATTTCAGACTCTACCTGTTGAAGAAAATGGGGCAATTAATACCTTTGAAAACTAGTTTTCAAGTTTGTTCATGGGGGGAAAACCTTGACAAATTCCAAAGACGTAACAGCATTACTCAGCTGTGATCCTCAGTATTTAAGCAAGGCTTATATATTAGCATAACTTTTAAAAAGAAATTGGACCACAAAAAGCATAATTATGTGACTCAGACAGATTGCTCCATAAGCAAAACAACAGAACAGAATATTCAAAATTCTGCTAATAACTCTGAACTCTATTTTTTTTCATCTAAAGGCAAAGTTTCTGAACAAACTAATTTTAACTTGGAACAATTCCATTCATTTCCAAGAACTTCTAATGAAAATAAAGTTCATCTCAGTAATATGAGAATCTCAACCATGGGAAATCAAACCCTAAACCATACTGAAATTATTCAGCCTCATGTAAAATATCTGGAAAGTGCTCCCATCTAGTAGCAGCAATTCATCAGATTCTTAGGAAAAAACTCTTCTCAATGAATGTAAGAAAAGTGAGAACAAATGGTAAAATTTTTACGAGTAGCTGAAAATAGGCATCCTAAAACTTAGAATTAGAGGGTGTCTTGGCTTGAAAGGGATCTTAAAGATCATCTAGTTTCAAACTAGCTCCTTTCCATGTCACTCACCAGTCCAGGTTGCTCAAAGCCAAATCCAGCCTGGCCTTGAACACTTCCCGGGATGGGGCACTCACAGCTTCTCTGTTCCAATGCCTCATCACCCTCTAAGTATCTGTTTACTCCTAATATCTAATCCAAATCTCTCCTCTTTTAGTTTGACCATTGCTCCTTGTCCTGTCTGCTGTAAAAAGTCACTCCCCATCATTTTCATAATCTCTGTTTAAATAAAAAAGGCCTCAGTAAGGAACCTTGTCTGCCTCAGGCTCAATATCCCCAGTATCCCTCTCAGTCTGTCCTCATAGCAGAGGTGCTCCAGCCCCCTGACCAGCTTCGTGGCCTCCTCTGGACCCTTTTCGACACGTTCATATCTTTTTCATGCTAGAGACCCAAGAGCTGGATGCAGCTCCCCTCCAGGTGGGGTCTCAGAGGGACAGAGCAGGGGGGCAGATTCACCTCCTTTGATCTGCTTGCCTCATCTGCAAAAATTCCGTAATAATATTCCTGCTCAGATTTTCTCCTAGTTGTTTCTCTGTCTCTAAAAAGAGTGGAGAAAACAACACTTTATGCCAGCTACTGTTGTGCATTTTTCACTTCCTCCATCTCCCCTCACCCCCCATTCTGTATATGCCCTCGGACTTGCTGCTCTTTCCAACTGTTTTTTTTTTCAGGTGTCAACCTTTGTACTTGTCCCCTATTGCATTTTCTTGTTGCTTTCTTTTTTTGAGTTTTTGTTTTTAAAGTGTTTTTGGTTTTTTCCCAATTTCGTTTTTTCCCCAATTTCCCTTTTCCCAATTTCGTTTTTCCCCACCTGTCTTCCGAAGGAGCACCTCTGGCGTTTGAAACCAGCGCAAGCAGGTCCTCCCTGCGAGGCAAAATCGGGCAGGAAAGGGACAAGGGCCGGGAGCGGGGGCGCTGGGATGAGAGGAGAGAAGCAGGGACAGAGGTGCGGCGGGGTCGGGGGTCCCTCTGGCGGCCACCAGCCCGTGTCCCCTCTGTCGCCCGGCCGGTGCCCGCTGGCCGCGGGAGCAGCTTTAAACTGGTCACTCCGCGCTTTAAACCTGTCTGCCTGTCTCATTTTACTTCTTGGAGTAGCAATTTTCAGCTGTCAAACTCGTTCTCCTTTCCTTTGCTAAGTCCGGTACTTATCCTGCATTATATAAGTGGCTTGAAAAAATGTTGGCTGTGTCAACTGCCAAAAGCTTGACATCAGAATTTAAAGTGCAAAAACGTTTACATGATGCTAGCCTACTATTTCAGCTGATGCTATTTTAAACTTACAAATCCCCATTTATTGACTGAATATTCTTGTCACAGCACACTTGTGTAGACTTTTACAGAGAGGGGAAGCACCAAGAGAATCCCTGGCCAGAGTTGCACACTGTGCAACTCAAATTCTGAATACTGCCACAAATTTTTTCAAATGGCAGCTCATATCTTTGAACGTACTGCAAGTTTATGTAAAACTTTGGACACTGAACATTAAAAACATTGATTTTGTGCTGCATTTTTGTTCCTGGGATACTTTGTCTGGCGATGTTAACATGGGGATTTCAGCTTTTTCTGACAAGTAGAACCTCTCACTTTCAATTTAAACCCACTAGCAGGAAGCCTGTTTTCCTTAGTGGTCTTTCAATGAACTGAAAGTTTGAACTCCTGAACTTGCTGTGATTGAAATGATCATATTATGTTGTTTCTTCCCCAAAGAATATATTTTGTAAGCTTTCAATTTTTGATACTGTAGTATTGCATAAAATGGTTTCAGTTTCTTCCAAAGCATTATAAGAGAGCTCTTACTTTCTTTTCTTGATAAGCTTTGTTAGTGAGAAGAGGCCTCTACACAGGACCTTAGACAAGGACCTCACCATATTTATTTGAATTCATTTCAGGGCTGAACACAAAATACTAGGAGAGATTCCTTTAGCAGTGTTGAAATAGCATAAGCCAGCATATCTGATGCTGACCATGCATATGATATTCCCAGCAACTGACTGACATGCCTCCAAAAGATCAAATTCAGCCTTCCTTGCATGATGTAAGATAAAAATCTGGCCTAGGATTTAACTGTACCTGGTAATTAAGTTTAAAGAACAATAAGGCCTCACAAACCTCTCCAGGCCTACAGTAAGCATGCTGGAATCTTGGTTGCCATTTCTGCAAACTGTTTACAATACACATACCTCTGCAAATCCAATCCTGATCTCAAATTGCTGCTCATAAACAACATAGCAGAGATTTGATGTACGAGGACATGCTCTGAATATCCCTTTGCTAGCACTAGCATGGCTAACTTCTAGCATTAAAAATGCCTCTTATTACAAGTAATGATCAATTAACTACTTGAATATATCTCTCAGCCAATTTTTCTTTTTTGTGACTAGTGGCAAAAAGGCAAATACAACATACTTTATTCTCTTCTTCTTTTGCTAGTTGCCTCTAAATGAGTATTTTTCACAACTGGAGTCAGGACAGTCTCTTTAAACCATCCCAGAATTTCTGCAGCAGTCTATCAAAGCCAGATGTCACCTTCAAAGCACGATACAAAGCTGATCTTTTAGGCAGTGTTCTTCCTTAATCTTAGCACATCAGTGTTTATTAGTGAACCTTTCTATGTGCAGTGATTATGGAAAAAGAGATAAACTCTCCTGCCTCATGAACTGCATTTTTAGGAGGAAAGAAAGGTCTTTGCAGGATATATTGTTCAAATAAGAAAGAAAGAAATTGCACACCAAAATTTTTTGACCTTACAATATAAAAAAATTTAAGGATCCCTATCTCCAATATTGGTAGTTTCATGAAGACAGGCAAGCATCCCAACATATATGTTACTCTGAGGAACTTGAGAAATTATGCAGAAGTGAAGCTTGATCTGGCTCTAAAAGAATTGTGTTTGAAGAGAGGTTTGAAGGCAGGAGAACTGAGAGAGGAGAATGGGGATATACAAGACTGAAAGGAGAATTGACCAAGGTCAGGAGCAGCCGTCATTCATTTTACGTTGCTCTTCTTTACCTGTATTTAAGAGGTAAAATTATGTTTTATGAGCTCACTTAAATTAGGGGAAAATGTCATGTCCTGAGCTGGGATTATTCCCAGTGGTCATTGCTGTAAATTATTTCTAAGAGAAAAAGGAGGTGGTCTTAAAAGAACCAGAGACACCAAATATGCATTCAGACATGAATACCCACATCCTAGTCTCAGGATGTATAAATTGGTTGCAACTGAGATTCTATCCTTGCAGTGTTACGGGTGTGCTCTTGCCTGGGGCAGTCACTGGCTAAGAGAGATGATACAAAAGAGTGTGACAAAAAGGCCTAGGGAAACTCAATTCAGGCTCCATGGCACCACTGCAAATTAGATTTAGTAGAGACATGAACTGACATGCCATAGGGGAGAAGGATTGGGTGTGACTTTACAGGAAGAAAGTAGCACCTCAGGATTGTGTTGGGTCTCTTCAATAAAGCTCTTGGTTATGTAAGCACGTGCTTATCTCCAGGAGACTTTCAACAATGAGTCAAAAAAAAAAAAAGAATGAGATTAAATGTTCCTCATAGACTGATGACTAGTTACAGGTAGAAATGTGGAGTAGGAATAAAATTGTTTTCTCAATCCTCTGGGGATCCTAGGATCTGTGCTATCTGAAATATTCATAAATTATATAGGAAAAGGGAGAAGAAGATGGCAAATTTTGTATATGATAATAAACCACTCACAACAAGAAAGCCAAGAAAGAGCTATACAGGAGAATGTGCCCAGCAGAAAGATTTCATGTTCTTGATAGGTTAGAGGATACAATACCTAGTAAAATCCAATGCCAAACATGCAAAAATGCATTCGAAAAGAAAAAAACCCACAGGTTCTGTGACAGATCCAGCAGCTCAGAATTGCTGCCATTAAGAGGACATACCAGAAATAATAAAAAAAAGGAAAAAGTTTCAAAGGGTGGCAAAGATGAACCAACATTTGCAGCAGCATCTATTCAAAGGTCAACTGAACAGAAGTTCAAGAATCAAAAAAGATTCTGCTACCTACAAAGAAAGGCATGTTAGAGAGAGAAGAAGGAGAGATGTCTAAACAGAGCAACACAGAGAAGGTATCTGGAAAAAAAGAGTCCAATCTTTGGGGATAAATTGTCTTTTGCATTAGGACTAGAGGTAGTGGGGTTTCACTACAGATGGTTTATTTAGATTAGACATAAGGAAGAAAGTTTTTTTACAAGGAAGGGAATGATGCACTGAAACAGGATATTTTGGATGTCCCACCTCTGGAAACATTCAAGATCAGGTTGTATGGGGCTCTGAGCAACCTGACTTACAGGAGGATGTCCCAGCTGATTGCAGGAGGGTTGGACAAGATGATCTTTAAAGGTATCCTCCAACTCAAAAAACGGAATGATTCTATGATTCTTTTTCATAATGATATAGAACAGAGAGATGTTAAATGAAACAAGGTAGTGCCAGACTTAACATCAAAATGACATATTTCATAGTGAGCTCTGAACTGTGGAAAACAGTGGTAGAAGTTTGTGAGTGGTAGTATGGATTAAAAGGTAGGATTTGTTCCTTGAATGTAAAAAAAAAATTGTTTGACACAAAGAGGCAGCTCAGAATAATTTCTGTGCCAGGAATGTCTGGAGGCACAGGGAAGGTACACTGAGACCTGTGGCTCTTCAGGGGCTGTTTTGGAGAAGAATGCTGAATTTGGGAAACCTATAGGGTGACCCACTACAGCTTTCTGAGTCATAGTTGGGAGAAATAGCAATGGGAGCGTACAGGCTGTCAGGATTCTGGTAACATGCTGAGGTCGCCGGCCCATGCTGATATCTGTGCTGCTCTACCTTCACCACTGTTTTTACCACGTTACCACGTGTAAGATCACAGCCAGCAAGAGGGAGTGCCTGTCTTAGTGTTCCTGTGCTGCCAGGCTGCAGTGGACAAGCACAAAGGCTCATGCTCTGGGAAACAGGCTCACATCTACATCAGATGTAGAGCAGCAGATGACTTTTCTCCCAGGCACTCAGCTGCAAGCACCCTTATGCTCCTCACAATTCTGCTTAATGGTGTTGTGCTTGCAGGGTTGTCTTCCTCCTTGAACACCGTGTCTGAGAAACTGCGTACCCACGACAGTAGCCTTTCTTTCCCACTAGATGTCCCACAAACCCAGCGATTGCTGTCATTCTGCTCAGCTGGCACTTTCAACCACGAGAGTTTATAATCTCTGAAAAGGTTCTACTAAAGATAAATTCTTTATCCATCTGTATGCTGATGCTTGAGAAATACTGGAGAAGAAGCTTAGTATTCCAAAACACATTGATTAACTAGATTTCAGTGGGAATTTATTAGAAGCTGGGCTTCATTCAAGGATTCAAGTAGAGCAAGTTGTGAAAGTCTAATTGGACCACAGGGGATAAGAATGAACAAACCAGTTTAGGACCTGGGCTGTAATACTATTCACAGCTCACACACAAGCATTCTTTACAAAGCTGGTCCTCACTTGTTATTAATAATGTTTGGGGCTTTTTCTTTCTTTTATGGTACTGCCTTTCTAAAAAAGGTTTTTTCTTTCAAAATTTCAACTCTTCTGTCTCTAAACATATTTAGAGACCAAGTTGCTCTGCTTAGCATACAACGATCTACTTAATCACTCTTCCACTGAGGATATGGAAATTTAGCTACTTGAGTATCTATATCTTTTTATTATTTGAACAAAAGTCAAGAGCTGCTGCTCCTGCTTTTAGGCTTAGAACACTGGATTTGTGAGCTAAAAGGTAAAATTTGTTGAAATTACTGACTTTACAGCTATCACAGTGCCCTGGAATTTCTTTCCTGGGCTATCTAGGCAGCTGAATTTGGGATACCCTGTTCTAAATGTTGCTAAACTACATTTACAGTGAAAAGCTATTTTTTTTCCATTTTGCAGTAGAAATACTACTCAAAAATGTTTTAATAGGCTGGGTTTGTTTTTTTAAAACCGTTCTTTTGTAAATGCAAAGAGTCATAAGAACTTTTTTTCTGATATGTTTTTAGTACAGACCAGACATACTGGCCAAACAGTTACTAATGCAAGTATTTAGAAAGTGTTCAATGTCTGAAATGTTTGCTGAGAGTAACACAGCTTCTAGAAAGATACCTAAATTGCAAGGAAGACTGTAAAAACCACTGTGATCTCAGGCGTGTTGTCCTGCTAACTAGTTCCACTCATTACTTAAAATGTGTAGATTTCTCCACATGAAATTTTCCCACCTTTACTCCAGCCCCGGACCTGATTATGCCTTTCTGAATTAGGCAAAAAACCACCAGAGCCAATACTGAGACCTCTATTTGTTCTAATGAACATTTGTTCTGATGAAACACTTTAAGACCCATCAGGGTATGGTATGGTACCTATTTGAAAGAGATGAGGGGTCCACAGAAACTAGATTTAAATTAGGAGAAACCAGGTCTTGACTATTACATCACTTGCAATGGTTCTCCCTTCAAGTACCTGCCCAGTTGGAGACTGAGAAAATAATAGAAAAAAAATATTTAGTGTGGTGTGTTTTAGTGGGAAGGAAAACTTTGTGTTTCCCAGCCCTGCCTGCTAGAGCCTTTGGTAAAGTTCAAATGAAGATGGGGGTTTTCTTCTCTAGTTAATGTTTCTTTAAAATCACAGTGTCTTTCTGGGAAGTGGTTGTCTTTGTAAACCCAGATAACCAGATAAATTAAGATAGTCCGAAATAACACGGCTTAGGACTTTTATGGCTATTTCAGTGTTAAAATAAAACAGATTAACAAAGATTGTTTTCTTTGTTGGCAAAGAGATTTTTAGTGCTTCCTTTTTCTTTCTTTTTTTTTTCTTCTCCTTCTTCTCAAGCCTATCACAAAATGGTATTCCCTTTGGAAAATGAAATATTTTCATATTTTCATTGTGTTCTCAGCAGTTGCTGCCAGAATCTGGGGTTCTTTGACTTCATATTTCTACTTATGACATGTCTCAGGGGAGACTTTCTAGCAGGCCTGGGGTGAAAAAGGCACCAGAGTCTCTGGCTGTACAATGTGTACGGAGGGGAAATTTGCAGTGCAGTGATAAGACAGCAGTTGAGGAAATAGTTTAGATACTGACCTTCAAGTTAGAAGGGAGTAAAATCTAGGACAGCAGAAGGAAATCTAGTAATTTGAAAGAAGCAAAGAGCTTGTGGAAGATGTTTGAGACAAGAATGAAAAGAAGACTCTCTTGAAATTGGGAAAGTTTTGAACAGACCTAAGTTTTTCAAAAGCTAGGTTCAGCAGTATTTTGGGAAGGTGCAACAATAGTGGGAAAAATGGAGATTCATGAGCTGTAAGTCTGGGTTTCTGTCGGACATTACCTCATCCAGTCCAGCTACCTGTGGAAACATCTTTATTCTTGCTCCACGACTGGTCCTGTCAGAGGACTTACTCAGACATTTACTTATTTGCTGATTACTGATGTTCTGATTCCCAGATTAAACATGTTCCAACACCATTTGCAACCATTTTTTATGTCACAGAATCATAGGATATCCTGAGTTGGAAGGAACCCAAAAGAGTCATCAAAGTCAAACTTGTGCACCTTCACAGGACAGTCCCAAGAGTCACACTGTGTTCCTGAGAGCATTGTCTAAACAATTGTTGAATTCTTTCAGGTTCGATGCTGTGACAAACTTACTGAGGAGCCTGATCCAGTGCCCAACCACTGGGTGGTTGGGTGAAGAACCTTTTCTAATATCCTACCTGAACCCCTCCTGACACAGCTTCAGACTATTCCCTTAGGTCCTGTCACAAAGAAGAGATCAGTGTTTGCCCCTCCTCTTCCCCTCATGGGGAAGTAACTGCAATGAGGTCTCCAGACTGAACAGATAAAATTACCTCAGCCACACCTCAATGGCTTCCTCTCCAGACCCTTTACCTTGCTTGTGGCCCTTATTTGGACACTCTCTGACAATTTAATGTCTGTTTTATGTTGTGACACCCTAAAATGCCTCTAGGACTCAAGGTGAGGCCACCCCAGTGCAGAGCAGAGCGGGACAATCCCCCCCCTTGCCCGGCTGTTGATGCTGTGCCTGATGCCGCCAGGACAGGGCTGGCCCTCCTGGCTGCCAGGGCACTGCTGGCTCATGTTCAACTTGCCATCAACCCAGAGCCCCAGATCTCTGTCCCCAGCACTGCTTTCCCAGCATCTCCCTCCCCAGTCTGTCAGTACATCCAGGGATCCCCTGCCCAGGCGCAAAATCCAGTACTTGTCTGAGTTATATGGTTGGTTGCCCATCTCTGATTTGTCAAAGTCTCCATGCAGGTTCTGTCTGCTCTTGTGGACATCAACAATTCCTCCCAATTTAGTGTCTTCAGCAAACTTGCTCAGTGTCCCTTCCAGTGCCCAAGTCATTTATGAAGATGTTGAAGAACACAGGGCAGAGGATGGAGCCCAGTGGTGACAAGTCACCAGCCTGATGTCACCGCAGTCACTGTAACCCTCTGTGCCCCACTCATGAACCAGCTGCTCACACATTACAGGATGTGTTTGTCCAGCTGTGGGCTGGACATTGTGTCCAGAAGGACACTGGGAGACACTGTGTTAAAAGATCTACCAGAATGTAAAAAAAAAAAAATTAAAAAAAAAAAAAATCCATCAACTGGCTTCCTTTTATCAGCTGGGTGAGTTACCTTACCATGAAAGGAAATCAGGTTTGATAGGTAAGGAAATCAGGTTTTCCCCTCATGAAGCTATGCTGGCTGTGACTGATGACTGTGTTGTTCTTCAGCTGTTTTTCAATACCTCCCAGAATAATTTTCTCCATAACTTTACCAGGAACTGAAGTGAGGCTGACAGGCCTGTAGTTTCCGGGGTCATCCTTCTTGTCTTTCTTGAAAACAAGGACAAATGGGACCTTCCAGTCAAATGGGATCTCTCTAGATTCCCAAGACTGCTCAAAAATCGTCAAGAGAAGCCTTGTGATGACATCAGCCAGTTCTTTGAGTATTCTCACATGAATCCCATCAGGTTGCATAGATTTTTAAGGGTTCATCTGGAGTACGTGATCCCACACCACTTCATGCCAGCTGAGAACTGGTCACTCTCACAGCCATGTTCCTCCAGCTTAGGGCACTGGATGTCCTCAGTCCATCATCTGTATTGAAGACAGAGGCAAAGAAAGCATTGAGCACATCTTCCTTGTCTCTGCCCCTGGTCTGTGAAGCGACCATCCTCATCCAGTAACAGGCTGATGTTTTTTCTGCACTGACTTCTGCCAACACTGAATTTGAAACTCTTTTTGTTTCCCCCCACATTTCTGTCCAGCTTCTACACCAACTGAGCTTTGGTCACATGAGTTTTCTCTCTGCTGTAGTATATTTCTCCCACACCACCTAACTTGTTTTCACTGGGAATACGCTTTTCTTTTTGCCTTAGGTCCTTATGCCCATTCCTTATCTCAGTGCTGACCTTTATTTTAAATAACTTTTTATTTTCCCTCATTTTTACCTTTACAATATAATCATAGAAATCATTGTCTCAGACATATTTTTTTTAGAGTACTTAATCCATTCCAGTAGCATAGAATCTCTGTCTTTTTTATATTAAAAGATACTTCTTATTTGTACATCATATATTTAAATCTGGTACATTGATAAATGTTTGAAAACCACTATTGATTATTGTGAAATCTTTTTAAACATGTTTAAAAAGAAATGAGACTATATTACCATAATTTTTTAAAGTACCTGTAAACATACTTGTTTTGCCAGATTGAAAACTGAGTCTGTCCTGAGCCTTTGTAAAGTAGATTTTGAAGATGAAACATGTTAATTTAACAGTATTTTTAACACTCGTTTTTATTTTGCTCAGATCTCTGTCTTTGCAAATATTTTGTTTGTTGTTTTTCACTATAATGGATTGAGGACTTAAATTTTCATATTAGAAAATATTTGCCTGATTGAAGTAACATTTCAATTAGTCAGCTACCTCCAGTACCAAATTTTGCATTTCAGAAAAACATAACACTTTCCTTTTTTCACCCCACTAAATTTATTTTGCCATTTGAAAACATGTTTTCTTCCAAATATCTTGTGAAATGACATCCGAGTAAAAAGTGCCAGAAAGACATCAAGTTTGCAGAGTTAAAAGAGTTTTTATCTTCCTTTGGTGATTTGTTGCCATTCTTAAAAAAGTCCTTTTGGAGTTTTGTTCTTTTGATGTAGAGATCTAGATTAAAAAAAATAGAAAAAAAAAAAGAAGAGAGCGATGTGTATTATTGGTTTAATATGTACACTCAAGCCTGATCCAATACAGAGAGAAAGCAAAAGCCTTCCATTAGCTTTTATGGGCCTTTTAAACATCAGCATATCCTCCAGTGCAGCAGCTGATAAATTGTTACTGATTGTGGCCTTTGAAAATGAACCATGCTGGGGTTTTTACCACTTCCAACAGGATCCCACCAAGGTAATCATTGTGTACAAAACTAAGTAAGAGTAACATTTGTTCTGTAGCATATTATTTATGTTTCTCCCCTTGTCTCACAGTATCTCTTTCATTACACTCCAGTTTCCTATTTATTATCTCTGTAATCAGATTCTTTCAGTATGCATCATTTGTTGGAATATATTTGGTATGAAGGGCACCATAGGAAATAAGGTTTTATTTCATAAAGAGTTGTTTTTAAATGTTGGCCATATTGGCCATTGATTTCATTTTTATTGCGCTATGAAATCATAAGCAATTTGAACACTTGAACTCTTACATCCTTCACAGCAAATAAGCAATGAAGTAATAAATAATATATTTTTTATTTATGTTGCTTCCTGCAAGTTCCATCTAAGGCTATTGGGGGAAGATTTAATTTTCATTGCACTGTGTAGCAAGCAGTTGTACATCCATAATCTATCACAAAGTAAATACTTGTATTGCTGCATTTGAAAACAAAAGGAAAAACTTGGTGGGGGGGACTGTGCTCCTGTTGAATAAGGACTTTCCTTTTGTTTTTGATATCAATTTTTACCTGGAGATCCTGCTATGGACAGGTATGGTGAGTTTCTTGTTTATGTTTTATGTAAAAGTGGGTGGAAGTAAAATGTATTTAGGTATCTGAGGAAAAGGTTGTGCGTAGACAAACTGTTAACTTAGGTATCCAAGTTAACATTGCTTTGGCAACAAGGGTCGATCTGCCTGCTTTGCAGATGACACACAAGTGTTAGAGCAGCCTCTTGATTATTCCTACCTCAGACATTAGACATACCCAACACATGGGAGCCTTAGGAATTCGAGTGTCTTGCCAACACTAAGATGGTATCTTGATGTTTTGCAAAATGAAGTATCATTCCCCAGCCTTTCCCATCCATCCTTCTCTTCCCTGGATCATTTCCTCCATTTTTGCTAGCAAAATGACCCGGGGTTAATCTGAGCTATTTTTGTTTTGTTTTATTTTGTTTCAACACACAGAGTCTTATCCAGCCTTTTTTGAAAATCAGATTTGAGGGGTTATTGTCAAAATAACTACACAGTCAGTTCTAAAGGAATAAGAAGACAGGAAAAAGCACATGCACAGGATCAGTAAAACTAACTGAAGCTCAGATGTGGCAGTTTTTCAGGTACTGGAATCTTTCCACTAAGCTACAGGCAAATGCTTGTTTTAACCCCAATGCTTATACTCAAACTTTCCAGCGCCTGTTTTGCCTTTAGATCTTCTCTCTGAAGGATGAGGAACTCTTTGTAACACAAGAAATGTTCAGAGGTGGTCTTTGTGATGACTTAAACCACTCCTGTGGCACAGATGGAGCAGAAGCACCCTCCAGTCCTAGAAAGACCTCAGAAACCTGGACTCCACTGAGTAGTTCTGACCTGCCAAGGCTGAGAGGCCTCCAGAAAGTCCCTTCTCCATAGCTCAATTCTTTCACCAGCTAGGAGGGTGTAGCCCCTTAGCCCCTTCCTAGTGAAATATTTTCAGGCTCAGTGATGGTTCTCTCACCAGCTAGGAGGGTGTAGCCCCTTCCTAGTGAAATATTTTCAGGCTCAGTGATGGTGATCTGAGAGCTGGGGACTGTCAAAATGTAATGCAGCATGACAGCGTGTCCACAATACTCCAGTGACATTGCAGGTAGGCACTGAACATAAAACAGCCCTGTGAAGATAGTCAGAGACCCTCACTAACTCACTCATTAAACTGATCTGAGGGAGTTTTCTTCTACTGCCAAATCAAAGCAAGTAGAAAGGTTTTTCTAAACACAATATCATGTATATAACTGTTTCCTTTCTTTCAATGAACTGACCTTATATCTATAATCTCTGATGCTGCTGGTAGCCTGTTCCTCCTGGTACCTAAAGAACATTGGTGTCATCACATTGAAGTTTTCTTCCATGATTGCCTTTAATACTCAGAAGAATGATACAGAAGGCCCCTCTTAGTCTTGTGAGCCTGTGCCAGGGGCCCTTTTGAACTCCTTTTTTTCCTACAACACCATGGGTGTTTTCCCTTAGACACACAGTGGGCTGATACAGGGGTAGCTCTTAAGCTTCATTACCACATATTCCAGCTACTTGTATCAGTTACCTTCACAATTGTAAGCTTTCATTCTTGTTGCAAAGGCTAGGATCTTACTTATTTTCAGCAGAAGCTGCACTACTGGAGCATGGGGCTCTCAGTGTGGTATGGTAATATTTACAATATGGGTTGAACCATGTACTCCTAAAGAAAAAAAGATCAGATGAATTGTTAGTTTATCTGTAGGTAAGACCTCTCAGTGACTTCCAGTTTTACTTGTATAGATCCTCCACTTGTGATCATTTGTTGTTAATCTTAACCCCTCTTCCAAAGGTTTCTTTTTATTCATCACTATTTTCAATTTTAAATACCTAACCTCCACTTTGAAATAAGCTCAAAGCTCAGATCCTATTTTACAACTTCTCTATCCTTGTGCTTGCTTTGGCCCCTCAATGTCTTTCCCAGCCCATTGCTGTTATCAGCTGCTGTCTTTTTCTCATCTCCCACAGAAGACTGACTTTGACAGGCTCAATTAGCATTGAAGTGCATTAGGTGAGTGCTTCCGCAGCACCTGACATAATGTTCACAGGAAAGGAAATTAAAGCTCCCAGTTTTTCAAAATATTCCTGTGTGTCTTCTCCTTTGAAAGGGGGGAATTTTGCATCTTGTACATCTTAATTCTGTTGCTTACCATCTCTTGAGCCATTGAGGGTTTATTGCCCAGGATCCTTTGCTGACATACACATTTTTCTTGAATATTGTAGCAGAAGTTAGGATGCAGCTTTGCTGATTAAGCAGTGGTATTGAGCAACAATAGCTCTATACACAATCAGAAGTATTTTTCCAACCAGCAGCTCTTGGCAGCACAAAGCCCCCTCTCATCAGGCAATGTCTATGGATATGTGGAATACAAAGTCAGGCTGTGTGCAGGAGCTGTTTAACAGAACAGCACCGTGCACTTTACCAATCATAGACAACAGTGGAAAGGGGACCAGGGCATGGAAACTCAGACCAACAACAAAACTTAGCTCTTGGACACAGGGGCCGAATCTGGTAGCAGCTAAGCTTGTCATGCAAAGGCCTGTTCAGTATGAGCAGTCCCCCTGAAAATGTATCACTGCAAGTGTTCTGCCACAGAAAGGATATGTGTCTGTCTTATTTACTACATGGTAAATTGGATACAGCACAGCTTTCCATCTTTCCACAGTAGGGAGGCCCTGTGCTATAGCAGAAGGGTAATCCAGGAACATTTGTGCAGACATTTCTGAGAAATCAGCTCTGGCGTGATGGAAGTTGTAGGGCTGCTCAGAAGTACCTTTCACAAATAAAAATGATCCATGGGATGTGCAGGTGTATGCTATGATACCCATGTCTAACAACAGCTAGTTTCCTCACATAGCCCTCAGAAGTCTCTTTTGCCTCTACACCACTGCTCTATAGATATAAGAAAGGAGATGGGAGTCTCCTTGTTCTTTTTTGTTCTTTTAATCTGAATCTGGGCATAAGTCTGAGACAGAGGACTTCAGAGTTACTTTCAGAGCAAATGCTGCTAAATACCTCTTTTTATTTGTTGGTCACTTTCCATATGAGAATCAGTAATGCTTTATTTTCTTCTGCCAAAGCTGGATTAGGGGGCTGGGTGGAAGGTTGTGAGATGTCTCCTGATTATGGTCTCAGCACACCCAGCTGAGTGCCACCGGGTTTCTTTGAGGTTACATTGCAGTGATGAGGGGATAACCTCCAATGTGTTTCCTCCACAGGGAGTAAATGAGATGAGCACTCACAGGGGAATTAACATGAGATAACCAAAATACTGCAGTTCCCTTGCCAGTCAGAGACCCTCCTGGCAGATAAGCTCTCTTCACACTGTGATCTTAAACCAGTGCAGTGAAATGTGTGTTTAGCATTGCTTTGCTGTAAACTGTCTGCTGTCCAAGTAAACATTTTAACTGCAGGTGTCAAACATGCCTATCCTTGCCCGAAATACCAGCATTCACAGAGCAATTTGCAAAAGCTTGGCTGAAGAGCATCTGTGTGTGGAGAAGTCTGGGCAGCAGAACCTCTTTGGAGTCCTAGTACAGAGTGGTTGTGCAGCATCTTTGCTCATTGGTAACAGCTGGGCTCCTCTAGGCAAAAGAGAAAAAACCCACATCTTCTGTGTGTCCAAAACCCCATCTGCACTCCTGACCTGTGACAGAAACTTCCATTTCTGTGTGCAGGGTTTTACACTCAGATTTTTCTCTGTTGCTGATCATTGCAGCACAGAAACAGCTGCACACAGCAACATATTCATGATCCCAGCATCTGTAACAAGGGCAGGAACCTTCTGCTGCAGCACAGGAATGCAGCCCCAGACTCATGTCTGGTATCTTTAGCAGAGCAGCAGGTAGAAGAGAGTCAAGATTTTTCCCCAGAGTACTGAAGCTTTTTTTCACATACATCTTCCATCAGTAACATTACCTGCTAGCTCAGCATATTTAAATTGCTAGAAATTTAGAGAATATTACATTCATTCACTAATTTAGACACTGACCAAAGATAGGGTCAGTCAGGTGGAGCCAGTACAGCTAATGAAAGAAAGTACTTTTGTCTTTTATTCCTATCATGTGCTGTTTGTGTTTGAGAGTGTGTGTGTGTTTCTTTTTAGCCGTTTGGGTGCAGAATAAAACTAACTTCATTCCCCTGACAAAAAAATATTAAACATCTGACAAAAAGTGTATGTTCAGCAATTGCATTCCACATCTGTTTTCTTTGCCTTTTAAATTATTTATACAATTACACCCCCCATAGCTTCACAGTGCTTTGTACTCAATGAAAATTTTTTCTGTGGATAGGATTCACACTTTTGCCTTGTCTTACCTGCTTTAAGACATATAAAATACAATGCAGTAACAAACAAATGGCAATGGATTATATGAAAAAATTAGATTTTTATTACATGAATACCTAAAAGACAAAAAGAAAATACTTTATTTCTGCAAAGGGAAACCAGAGAAACAGAGAACAATAATACAAATACTGTAGCAAAACAAATAAATTAATCATATTCCTAGGCTTGCTCTTTTGATTAATTCCTAATAAAATACACAGATTTTTCTGGATTTAATTCCAGACATAACATGAGTGGCTTTTCACTGAGGAAGTCACAGTCTGATGGTCTGAATTTAAGAGAATGGTGGATCCTGAATATCCAGCATCAGCTTGTGAATCAGTCAGATGAAACACACTGGTAACATAAAATTATAGAGGCAATGAACCTGAGGCTGCACCTTGTCCTTATCAATGCTGATGGCAAATTTTCCACTGGCTTTAGTCTAAATCTTTGCTTGTTTGTGAGGTTGGATAAATTATTATTAACTTGAAGCTTTGTTCCAGAAATGTTAACAAGATGAAAAGAAATAACAAGGACACAAATTTTAGCAGGAAAACTAATCATTATATATTCCATAGAAAATAATTTATGTTCTTGAACTGCAAATTATCCTTGGAGTTCACTCTTTTGCAGATTTCTCTAAAATCAAACATTAAGAAAAGATTTACATGTTCTCTCTAGGAACTTCCTTGTTGCATTAGAGAAAATAAAGTCTGACTTAAAACAGAAATTTGAAACTAAGCACTGACATTTTGAAATAAGCACTTTGCTTAGTTTCAAAATGTTGGTTTGAAAAATGGAAATATTTTCTCAAAATTGCTATTTTCCCAGGGGTGGATGGGACTCTTTAAATTAGGAAATGCAGGAAACTTTTCTCCTCTACTAATTAATCTACTTGACTTTGGAATTTGAGAATGAAGCTGAGGCAGTTGTTTGAAGGAAAACTGAGTGTCTAAAAAGAAGAATAAACTCCAATGTATCTCTCCATCTGCACAATATTATATCATGTCATATATTTTCTGTATTTTTCAAAGCAGGAATAGAAACACACTATACATCTGTGCTGTGCTTAACCCAAAGATTTCCTTATTTTCACCACAGTGCTAACAAGAACCAAAATGGGTTTATCCAGTTCACTATAATGTTTAATAAGCCAATGAACAGAACTTCTGCACATCCCTGGGAGGTAGATTAAAACACTCGCTCTACTATTTTTCTTTTTTTTTCCCCTAAATATGCCTCAGGAAAGTATTAGGACCTTATGCTGCTCTTCAGCATATTCCAGGCTGCCTCAGTTGTAGCTGTGTCACCCACGTGTTTCAGAGCTCTTATGTCTAACAGATATCTGCTTTTTCCTGTGTCAAGACCATCACTTCCCTGCACTGAGTCTGATTTTCTGTAGATTTTCCTGAGGTGAAAAGAATTCATGCTCCAGACAAACTCAGTCCCCTTGTCCTGGGTACAGAGATGATACTAATCTTGCTAAGCCTAGAAGCTCAGCTCTAATGTCCAATACGGTAAGTCGGTCTCATCCTGTTCCAGTTTCATAGCTGAAGATTTGCAATTTAACCTTAGATGATGGTTTTCATCCGGAGGAGCCACTTGTTTCAGCTGGGTGCAGTAAGGACATGCCTCAGATGACCAAAAGCGGCCAGACAAGATTGGTGATAACTGCCAGAGATGAGCTATGCTTAAATTCTCTGTCCCAGCCTCAGTGCTGACAGAGAGACACTGGGATTAGCAGTGAGATAATTATACATACATACATATATATATATATATATATATATATATATATACACACACACACATATAAAAGGAGCGGCTGGGTAACTCAGTCCTTCACAAACTACACTGTTCTGCTGTTCTGTGTTTCACCTCTTCATAGTTTTGCCCTAGCAAAGAGATTAATTAGCCATCAATCCTGGCTTTCAAGCCTGCTCCAGTGTCCTCCCCACCATGCTGTGCCAAGGTCTGCACCAGGCTTAGGCCACAGCACAGAGGATATGTGCTCTTGCTCATTTTTCTGCTCTTTAAGTCCCTGCCCCCTGAACTTGAACTTGCTGATAGAAAATTACAGTCTGTCTCCATATGTTCTCCCAGCTGTGCTTTACAGTTCACTGCAGCCAAGAAGTCAGTACTGATTCTCTGGTACACAGGAGAATCCAGATTTCTCTTGGGATAACATGTCACTTCCTTTCCAGTGCTAGCTTGCAAGCTTTGCACTGTCACAGCACGAAATCACAAGTCTGGACCTTATTTTGATTTTTTATTAGTAGCTGATTGACACTGGTAGCCAAGTAGAAAATAGACTGATATCCTGGAGTACAGTGAAAAGCAAATGGAGTTGACAGTTGTTGCAGATAGCTCAGGTTATCTTCTCATTTCCTCACAGAACTGGAGAAGGTTCATTTTTCAGGGCTTTGCTGTCATTTGGCCATGTGAGCAAAAGCAGAGTCAGGGCAGCCACATCTGGCTGTACGGGTTCCAGACGGAGCATTCCAGCCCCAGGGCCACCTTGGATGAGCAGCCCTAGGGCATCCTGTTTCTTCATCAGTCACTCACTTTTTTTGGACTGTTTTATTTATTATTGGAGGTACCTACACAAACACCTCCTTGTGAAGACATAAGGCCTCTTGTTGTTAAGCGCTAAGTTGTACTGGATAAGGGACATCCCAACACTTGCACAAACCTTCATTTCACTTCAAAGGCATGTGAGGGAGTGTGGTTGTGTGTGTTCTGTTACAGCATCCCCTCCCCTCAAACAAAAAGATATTCCTGGGATAACCCCAGGAATATAAATTTGTACATGGCTGTCTCCTTTGAGGAGAATTTTTTTCAAGTAGGAGTGCATGTAACAATAGGAGAAGGGGTGATGGTTTTAAAGTGAAAGAGGGTTAATTCAGACTAGATATAAGGAGGAAATTTTTTATGCTAAGGATGGTGAAACACTGAAACAGGTGACCCAGAGTAGCTATGGATGCCCTATCCATGGAAACAATCAAGGTCTGGTTGGATGGGGCTCTGAGTAAAATGGTCTAGTTGAAAATCTCCCTGCTGATGGAGGTAGGACTGGACAACCTTTAAAGGTCCCTTCCAACCCAAACCATTCAGTGGTTCTGTGACTTTTTTCAGGAAAATGCTTTTAAAATATGTATTTTCTGGTTCCAGTGTAAAACATTGTAACACCTATGTCAGGCAAGCAGTCATCACTGGGCTGTGAGGGCATATGAAAAGGACTGGAGAGGTTACTCCTGGCTCCCCTGAACTTGTGTCCTCAAAGTGGGACTGGAGAATAGGTAAGACCGTGGATGTTCAGAAATAATATTATTTGCTTTAAAAGAATGTAAAATTACCTAGATGAATAAATTTCCTTCCCACAGACTGCCTTTTGCTGTTGGATTTTTTTAGGATTTATGCAGAACACTTCTTTTTTATTCCAATTTAAACTGCAACAACTGAGTTTTAAAATTAAATCCTTAATTCTCTATATGATCATGTAACTCCTTGAGTTCAAGTTTTGTAATGCACAAATTGTCACCCCAACTGTTTACTCAAAAAATTGGGAGATTCAGAGATCCTACAGAGCTTTTCAATAGAGCTGCAGTAATGAGCTGGTTCCTTTATCTTCATCTTTGACTTGTTATCTTTAGCACTCTCCCTAGACTTATTTCATGTCTCTGATCTTACATACCCTGCACGCTTACATACTTGGCTCTAGTTTTTTTCTCCTGGAGTTTGCTCTTCACTGGTTCTTCTCTCCAGCAGTCACCTTCTCTCTATCAAGATACATCCTCTTTTGGAGTGTACATCTCAAATTTCCCTGTTTCTCATTATGCTAAACCTATTTCAGGTCTGTATCTATGTTCTTTTATCTTTGCCTTGCAAAAAAAAGTGGATTTTATCTTCTCTTTTAGCTGCTTTTTTATTTTCTTTTATCTTCTGTATTTGTACAGTTTATCTGTTTATAGTCAAGACTGTGCTAAACATTCTTGTACTCACCTCTGATGAAGTGTTTTTTGACTCTTTGGATGATACAGCCATATTTTGGTGTTGTGAATGCTAGTACCTCTTTCTTGCATGCAACCATCACTAGTAATTTCTTTGTTGTTGTTCCTTCCTTGTAGTGATTTATGTTAGGTATTCCATTACCTTGATCATGCATGGATGTCATTTACATACACAATCTAGACAACTGGACCATATTAATCTTGCTTTGAAATGATGGCTCTCACTCTTTCACACATTAACTCATTACAAAGAAAATCCTGTCATTCACTTAGTAGAAGTTAAGAAGCATTTCACTTCTCCAGCAATTAGAAATACATCCATTTTACCAAAGAGTAGTTACTGAGCTACACAGACTTCCAAGGGAAGAAATGGAGAGCTGGATCATTTTGATGAGGCCAAGGACATCTTATAGATGTAATATCCAATTAGCAAGGAAAAGTTTGCAAGTCTGTGTCCTGTCTAAGTAATCGCTCTCCTTTGTTCATGGAGAAAGGAAGGAACAGCATAGCCACTGCTGGTATAGAGCCCTTTCTCCTTATTACTTTGTTCATTTCAAATGGGGAAAGTATAGATCTCTTATCTCATTTTGACCATCCTGTCTCTGTTCAGTTGCATGGGAGGAACAGCAACCATCACAAAAGTAGTTTTGTACCTCAGACTGGGCTCTGCACTGCAGTGTGGAGGCCATGAAGGGCAGCATCAGCTGTACCCACCAGACAGTGTCAGGCATGGAGAACTCTTTACACAGACAGGAGTCAGTTGAAGGTTTCACTTCCTTTGTTTCCAAGAAGTGCTCTGGAAAAGAAATGTCCCAGTTACTTGAAGCTGTCCTTCAATTTTCTAATGATCCACGCATTTTCCCTTTTTGTGCAAGTTTTTTTCTGGAACTTATGCTCCAATGTTTTCATTTGTAAAAGCTTTTGTATCCTGTCTAACATTTTCCAAGGTAGACCTCACTCACAGAATCGTAAAATTGCTGAAGTTGGAAAAGATCTTTAAGATCAAGTCCAGTCTAGCATCACCACCATGTTCACCATTAACCCTGTCCTCAAGTTTCTTGATGACTTTCAGGGACCACCACCACCCTGAGCAGCCCATTCCAATGCTTAATACTGTTTCAATGATTAAATTCTTCCTGATGTCTGACCTGAACATCCTCTGGCACAGCTTGAGGCCATTTCCTCTTCTCCTGTCACTGGTTGCCTGGAAGCAGAGGCTGATCCCCACCAGGCCACAGCCTCCTTTCAGGAGGCCATAGAGAGTGATAAGGTCTCCCCTGAGCCTCCTTTTCTCCAGGATAAACACACCCAGCTCCCTCAGCTTCTTCTCAAAAGACTCATGCTCCAGACCCTTCCCCAGCCCCACAGCTTCCTCTGGACCCTCTCCAGCATTCAACACCTTTCTTGCACTGAGGGACCCAGACCTGGATAGAGAACATGAGCTGTGGCCTTCAGCAGAGCCCAGTACAGGAGAACAATCCCAGCCCTGGTCCTGCTGGCCACACTGTTGCTGACGCAGGCCAGGGTGTCCTTGGCCTTCTTGGCCACCTGGCACACACCCTGGCTCACGTTCAGCTGCTGTTGACCAGCACTCCTGGTCCTTTGCCACCCAGCAGCTTTCCAGGCACTCTTACCCCAGCCTATAGCACTGTTTTTACCCAAGGGTAGGACCTGATTCACTGAGCCCCATACAATTTGCCTTGGGCCATGGGCCTAGCCTGCCCAGATGCCAGCCAACCCACCAGATCTTAGAGAAGAGACCAGTCACTTAGAGCTGGATTGTGAATTTCTTCCAGTCTAAGCTGAGAAGGATGGGAGGAGCAGCATCATTTTGTGTGGGGATCAAAGTATAGACTTTATCCTTACCTCTTTTCCCCTCACCTGTTTAGGAAAAGCTGATATCACTAGCTTAGAGAATTGCACCACACTGTTCCCTGCCCTTTTACTGTCAGCACCCAACAGTGGCTGGCTTCCACAGGAACGGGAGGCACTAATTTTTCTGTTAGGCACTAATTTTTCTCTTCTACTATCCTTTTCCTAAGTCACCACTTGCTTCTTGCATTGTGGGGAGAATGAAGGTCTTTTTATCTTCTTCACTCACTAAGTTGGAGCAGTGTCAATTTAGTTCTCAGACAGCAGGTCACACCAGCCAATAAACAAACCCCAATGATCCCCTACAGCTTTCACAGGGCTGCACTTTGACATTTGATTTCCGAGACTTCCACTGCAGCTGAAAAGATCTGTTCACATTTTGTTTCTAAGACCTCTGTATGACATTCAAACTATCTTGAGTACATACAAGATGGGTGAGGAATTTAATTGTTTATAACGTGGCTAGGTATTCATAAGTGTTTAAAGTGTCTCTAGACCAAGTCCCCAGTGCATGGTTACATTTCTAAGTCCTATTTTTTTAAAATCCTTCTTGTTCATATGAAGGAAACTAAGAACAGTTTTTTACCACCTAAACCAATTTTTATTTTTGCTTTTCCAGAGTTCCTGAACAATGGGTTTGCAAATAGCAAGAGAAGTGGTTACAGCATGTGAATACAACCAGCAGCTGAGCATATCTGGATGGTTTGTCACAATCATCGTGACACCAACTCTATTGCACTCAAAGGTGACAGGCCAGCGGGGTTCAGATATCTGAGCTGTCACAAGTGCTTCAAAGTCAGGGGCCAACAGAACAGTTTGCTATATTTTTGTGTTGCAGAACAGTTTGCTACATTTTGGTGGGGGTTCTGGACTCTGATAGTGAGTGGGGCTGCAGTGCAGCTGAGCGCCACAGCCCAAAAGCCAGAGCATTCTGGTGAGATTGGAGACAGAACACTGCAGACACTGTCTTCCTGATGTGGCTGTGCTGGAAAGAAAAAATAGTAGCTATTTAAGAATTAAATTCTGCATAAAGTCAGCATGAAATTAGTAGTGAGAGCGAAGGTTACAGATTTTCAGCAGTATGCATTAATATATATCTATAAAAATGAAGATATAAAACATTTTAGGCTCTTAATTACATGCCACATGCACATAACACAATCAATTTTGTTAACTGAAATCTCAACAAATTTACAGGCTACAGAAGATGAAAATATATAGTTTATTGGTCAGAAAAATTTGAAGAATGAGCTTCTTTAATAACTGCTTCTTTAATAACTACTGCATGTGAAGAATAAAACAGATGGATCCAAGTGGGGTTCTCTTAACAAAAAATAGCATGGTTTACATCTGGGATTGGCAGAGGAGTAAAAATAAAAGAAATATTACTGTAGGAAGATACAGAATGGTATCCTTGAGGAAAGATACCTAAATATGACACTAACGAAGCAGCATTCACTGAGCCTCGTAAAATTAAATTGGCTTAATCCAAGAGACAGTGTGATGCCTCATATATATGATATACATGATGCAAACTTCTATTATTTCCAGAGTGCATCTGGAGGGTCCTAAATATCTGAGAAGATTTTTTGGGCATAACTTGTTTCCTTCTTTCTTTTGAAAATATTTTTTCCTGATGCTAGACAAAGAGAAAACAAACACACCTGTTCTTTTGCTATGCAAAATAAAAAGTAAAACAGTTTGTAGTGTTAAATATAGTGTTAGAATGCTTTTAATTAATAGGAAGACTCAGTCATTGTCTTCTTTTTCTGGAAGAGTGAGAAAAAGAAAGCCTTGATGACTTTGAAGAAGGGTTTGGAAAACACTAGCTACATAAACACTGGAATCTTACTTCATCAGCAGGCTGTCCCTTCTCTCTATACTGCTATAAGGTAATGTGCTAGGGCCACACTCTTGGTCACTGTGAGAGGCAGTGTGTTTCTGAAGCTGATGGAGCATCCTAGGAACTGTCCTGACTCAAATCCACAAAGGACATGACCTAATATCTTACAAAATATAAAGTGGCTGATGTAAAGGGGACATTCATTTATATTCTTATTGGTCATCTGTGTGTTCGGCAGCAGCAAAGTGACCTCAGGAAACATGGTTGCAAAGCAAAGATACAGGTGGCATTTGTTGCTATGGCAGTTTCAGACAAAACAACGAGCTTAGAGTTACACAGCAAAAAATTACTTGCTATCACCTCTCATTAAAATCCCTGGACTTCCTGCACTGAGTGTCTATGAGATTTTTCTCTTTTACATGGAGAGTCCTTTAGTAACTAGAATAGAGAAATACAGCCTGGTTCATTCCACTTAATCTAAGTTATGTATGTGCCCTTTATCACTGCTCTGTCTTGAGCCTGACCTGAAAAATGATCCTAAACTGAAAAATGCAACTATAAATCCAGAACAGCTCCACAGATATGGGTAGAGATGGACAGATTACTGAGTATAAGCTGTTGTATTTTCACTTTCAAATTGTGTAAAAGTCAGTATTTACTTCCTTCTACAAAGAAGGTAATTTATCTAATATTTGATAGAGCTCACTGCTTACTAGAATGTAAACATGAAAGAGGCACTATCCAATCTAGTTAGAACAACCATTTTTCTGACTACTCTTGTTCTGACTGTAAATTTTATCTGGACACAATCTAAGAACTTTTGCACATTTTTATGATCCCTCAGAATCAGGCCTAATGACACTCATTAAGCATCCATATCCCACCCAGTACACGTGCTCTTTATACCAGCAGAGCAGGCACTAGACCATGCACACAGAAATTTGTTTCTGAAAGGAAGACCTGGTCAAAGCCACAGTAGTACCACTGAAATGATAATTTTTGAGAGTACTGCAATTCAAAACAATTTAAAAAACATGAGGCATATAGTAAGGAAGTCTCTCAAAACTGTGAAGTTCTCAATTCCTACAGAAGAATATTAAAAAAAACACCAAACCAACAAACCAATAAACATTTAATTTTTCCCTTTAGCTCTTTATTTTCAATATTAAAGCAAATTTAGTTCAGCCTTAGGTTTACCATCATTGTTACAGCATATCTGTGCAGATATCAAGACTGTTCAGGAAACTGTAGTAATCTGTAGCACATGCATCTGAAGAAATAGGGCAGTCTTTAAGGGCTGAGTCAATGGCTTCCTCTCTCCTGTCTTGTAAGCCAAAGCATAATTTTTTGCTTAACTTTTTGCTAAAAAGTAAATTTGATGGGTTCTTACAGTGTCCACATCTGGTTTCTGGTCTCACTAGGACTACACAAGAGTTCTGCTCTTACACAAGAGCAGTGTAGCTCAGAGACCTTCACACTGTTTGGAAGCTGGATACAAAGTCCTATATATGTGCATAGATCAGAATGCAAAGTAGTGCTTCCCAACTATTGCCCTTTTTTGCCTAGAGTAGAGCAGCATGGTTCCAGCCTCATGTATCCCCAAGCACAGAAGTATTAAAAATCATGCCTGAACACCTCAACATTCATCTGACAAATGCAAAATCCACTGAAGTCACTAAAAGGTTTTCAGTCGACTTTACCAGCTTTGGTTCCAGTCCAGTAAGGCAATTGCATTAATAAGTTTTCCAGAGCCATGTGGTCTAAGTTACAAACAAAGTGTCTTATTTGTATTAGATACATAGCAAAAACTGCTAAATCAGACGGAGAACTCATATTTGAATTTCAAGCTGAATATACCGTTCTGTTCCCTGTCTCTGAGAGAAGATAAATAGGTATGTCCATTGGCAAGGGGACCGTGGGCCAATTTAATGCATACCTTCAAGTCCAAAACCACTGCCTCACAGTGACTTTGCTTCTGCACTTGTGTTGCCATACATCTCAGCATGGGTACCAGAGACGCAAACGCCAAGGTGGTTAGCATTAAAAGTGGGATGGTAATTTTAGGAAAACAAAGTCAAGATGGACACTGAGACAGGAACACAGTATCCTACACCCCACCCACTCTGCAATATTAACAGGACTGTTGAGTGGAGATGCATGTCGCAACTGCACTGGCATTAGAAAACTGTGCTGGAACAATCTGGTCTTGAATTTCAAAGTGAAAGGAAAGGGAGATGCATGAACAGGCCAGAAGGCAGCACAACTGACCAAGACTTGAGACAGTTTTTACATACACTAGCATGATATCACACGCGATGTGAATGCACAGCTGGTCTGCACAGAGACCATCAGACACCTTCAGAGTTGTGGTTCCAAGACACTTGGAACCTGAAATATGGATCCACAACATAGTCATTATAAACATAAATAAGATGAATGATGACATTTCCTACTCCATAAAATCTGCTGCTCTGTGACTACTCAAGAGTTCATTTGGTCATGTCTCTTGGGGAAACAAAGAATCTCCCAGATCCCTTATGTCAACAGTCTGGGCAGTTCTATGCTAGTGACTGCCACCAAGCAGTCACCCTTGGTTGCCACAGTTGAACTTGTCCCTCTAGAATTTTGTGGAACCTAGATATTACCCTATGCAGGTAAGCAAAAGGAAATTGTTGTCTTCTTTAAAACATCTTTCAGTCTAAAAATAAAAATCATGATTTTAGGATGAGTACCTAAGTAATCCACTGTTTTCATATTTGCACAAGAGGGGGCTTTTATAATGACAAGAAAGATGTAAGATCACATCGAGTTAAGCTTGTGAAATAAATAACACATCTTGTGAAATAAATAACACATCTTATTTTTACTATTTTCTTAGTCAAAAAATGAAAAAGTTAAAAGGTTTCACAACTTATTCACCTTCTAATCCTATCCTAGTGCTGTCAGTGCCTTTATGGTTTATTGGCTGGACCTTGCTCCAGCTACTTTTATATAAACATTACTTCTCTGCTAGGGCAAACAATTAAAACTGCTTTTAAAGATATCTCCAAAAAAATTATGATATTCAAAATCTCCTTAGAGGCTTGTCAAGCTGCAAAACAGCTGGAGTTGTCTCTATGGTATTTTCTCTGTTTCAAGACAGTGAAAATTGTGTGACAAGTGAAGTTTTCAGTGATCTTTGTAAAGAGACAGAGGAAGAAGATCTTAGATGAATCAATGATCAAAATTAGCTGGAGATGTCTTATTTTTTGTATTTATGTAAACTGAGAGACCATGTGATACCTACCAGAGGGTTTTTAATGTCAGGTTCAAGAGGTAAACTAGTATATGATGTTATACCCATAGCAATGTGTTAGAACATTCAAGACGATGACTGGGCTCCTGCAAGGTACATGGCATTTATTTAGCAGTTTTTTCCTTGCCTTGGAAAGAAAAATTAATCTTATTAATCTGCCTGCAGTCTGTGGAGTCTCCCTCTCTGGAGATATCCCATTTTTTAAGATGCAATCCTGTGCCATGTGCGCTGGGATGGCCCTCAGTGGCTCTTCCTACCTGACCCATCCTGTAATTCTAAAATTCTGATCATAAATGTGGGAAAAGCATCCTAGGAAATTATTTCCTAAGCAGGAGTTATACACCAGTCTGTGAAGTTAACAGATGAGAGGGTGGGGAGATGATGCATATTATATTAAACAGAAAAACACTGAAAGACAATCTTTGAAGTCAATTTTTTATTTTGAGAGCAGCAGAAGGACTGAAATGGGAAAACAAATACGAAGATGGTGCCCTGAGCTCCTCAAAGCATCGTGGATCATTCATTTTTCATTATATCATTATCATAAACAGAAAAGACAAAAACCATATTTTTTCTGACACCTCCCACACTTACAAATAATAAATATTTAATATTTGCTGCACGTAAACTTTATGAGTGTCTAAAGCAATATCAAGTTTGCAAAAGACCACATTTCTTCCTTCTGCTGCTTTTCATTGCATTTACCATACGTCCAAAAATCTGACTTGGCAAGAGGAGAACTTGCTCTGCTAAATCACCAGGAATAAACCTGGGAATTATTGACTTACCTGAGATGAAAGGGTGAGAGAGATGCATAAAAATATGCTTATATTCTTAAGTGAGATTTTTTTTGGTATTTTGGTCTTGGTGCTTCTGGCTGTTTCTTTATGAGTTGAATCAGGACATTGTAAAGAGTGAGTTCAAAACAATGCTTTCCCCACCTTAGCAAAATACAGCCAAGAAAGAAGAAAGGAATAAGAAAACAAGGTTATTAAACCAGGAACCTACAAATCCACAAACAAGTGGACAGTTACTCTTTCTGACAGAAAGAATAACTAAATAGCTTTCTTATAAATAAAGAGTGTCAGGTTTGGCTCTGACAAGCTACCCCACGTTGCTGGGTCCCATTTCCACGGGGCTCCTTTGTTTAAGAATCTTCCAATCTAGTAGTTAAATTTACTCAGATTGAATGGACTTTGGAGCTTACTTTGGACATCTGTGGCACACTGAAACCCTAATCTATAACCAAAGAGCTGTCAAATTCTTTGCTACAGTAGTCAGAAAAAGCAATATTTACCAAAAGAAACTACAGGATTACATTTTAGGATTTGAACACACAGACTACAACATCCATTTTGGAGTGCTGGCACAAATTAATGATTGTGCTCATTCCTAATCACATTTATTTTAAATTTTAAACAAAGTAACAAAGATGGCCCACAAACATAACACCTACTGTTTATTCCCTGTAATCCTATTGTTTTACCAGTGTAATGAATACTAGTTCTTCATTATAAATTATTATAAATTATAAGTATAGATGATCTTAATTATAAATATACTGTAAAACGTGACTAATAAAAAATGTATAGTGTGTTGGGGAAGAACATCTGATAACATGATAAGTACTAATATGGCATAAAATAAAAGTGAAAATTAGTGAGGGCAAAAGAGTGAGACAACAATGAGGAATGCAATGTTTTATGCTGGCCAGATGACTGCAGGGCTGTGACCACTATTTTTCTTGTTGCTCACATCCTCCCATTCCCCACTTCTGTTCTCAGCATTGACTTGCGGCATGCTCAAAAGTCTGGTCCACAATGAGGCCTTTCTATGTTGTGTCCTGGTCCCTGCGTGTAGAGCTACATGTCTTGGCTGTAGTTTGTAAGTCCTGATGGAGTACAAGGGACAAAGTACCTGTGAAATGTATTTAGAAAAACCATCCTGAAATGTCATAGGAAGTGAAGAGATGGAGGGACCAAAAAGTAGCACCAAATACAGCAGGAGGCAGGGAGGCTAGGAGAAAGAGCTGACAGCACACGAATGAAGGTTGCAAAGACTCTCTTCTCTGTAGCACAGTCATTGCTTGCAGCTGCTCATGTATGCTTTCTAGCAATGCTACAGCCAGTAGAGAGACAAGGGAGGTCAGAAAGAATGTGAGCTCTTGGTGAGGCTGCTGGACTTCACACCATCAATTTGGGTAATAAATATATGTCAAATATTTATTGATGTGACAAGAGAAGGCTATTGCTGTGTGTTTGGTCTTGTTTTTTCAGCAATTTAGTAAATGTCCATGTGTAGTATGTCTCTGATGTACAGTTGCTTCTATATCAAAATATGAGTAAATGGCAGGTAGGGATTGTCTTGGGTTCCTTCCCCTAAATGAATTAAATCAGGGCTTCATAGACTGTCTTCTGGAAAATATAAAGAAAGAGCCTTGAAGATTCAGTTGAGATTCAGATCTAAAATAAGTTGATGGTGTCAGAAGCTAAGAATCTAATAGGATAAACTCATCCCTTCACTGTTTCAATGTAGTTTAAATTTACATACACCTTTATGTGTTTTCTAATAATATGCTAAGGAAGAAGCCCTACCAACTATGCAGGCAGCCTGAACTTCCTAATATGTTCAGATGTTCATTGGCTGAAATAGCTCTACCCAAGACACTGTTTAGTTAAGCCAGGAAAAACCAGTTTATGCAAAAGAGTTATGGCTTTAAGTGAGATACTGTCATATGCACCCTGTGCATATCTATGGCATTTTGAAAGTTAGGCAATTATTTATTATAAAGATTAGTAGAAGCAACAAATATATTCATTTATGAAACACCACTGGTTTCTAATTTAATAATAAGATACATATTACCATTTGTTTGCTTGTTATTGCTATAAGACTAAATGTGACTTGCTAAATTAAAGTTCTCTGGTTTTAAGTGATATGACATTTTTGAGGTTTAATTTTGAAAGCTAGTAAGTAATAGTTCTTCCATTTTCCATAAATTTATGAAGTCACCAAAGTCAATAAAAGGTCTTTTCTTCTATATAATTCTATTTAACACACATACAGATTGGTATAACTCTCAGTCAGTATCTCATTGGAGTAAATACCAGGATGGTAAAATAGATAGAGTGACCTTGGCATACTAAAAGGACCTTAATAGGTCAAAAGTTTATGCTCTTCCTTTGAGAAGAACCTATGAAAAATTCCTGACAAAAATCTGTATTGGGTCATGAACAAATTGACATAATGCTACATATTTGGAACTTTTCTTCTAAAAAATTCTGATTATTAAAAAAAAGAGGGGGAACAACAGAATTTTTAAAACTTTGATTAATGGGATATTAATCCATTCTTCATAATTATGAAAATGTCCAGATTCCAAATGTCTTAATCTGCCCCTTATACTCTAATCATAAAAAGAATTATAAAGGTATAAAATATCCCATTTCAACATGTCATGCCCCCATTTGTACACTTCTAGCTCAAAAGACTTTTTCCTCTGTTTTTCTTTTAATCCTATTCTCAACTAAATGTATCCACATGTTGAGCAACTCTGGAAAATGTTATAAATTTACACTCCTCTTTCAAGTGAAGACAAGCTCCAAGCTAGAGACGAGGCCCTTCTACCCCCATGAATCACAGTGGAAAAGCCTGCTTAACCTCGCTGGCCAGATTCTTCTGCTACCCTGACTCCCCATCTGCTCACTTAACTGCCCAAAAACAAAGGTTTCCTTGCTTCTACCAAGCAGTTTTTGGGGTAAACATCCTGTTTTAGGTCCTTCCACAGTGATTTATTGTACCATCAGGTGTTAAAAATAAGTGTAGGGATCTATTTTTAACTATGAATGAATAATGGTATAGATGCCTACTAAATACACCTTGTTCCTTAGAGAGTCCTCATGTGACAACTTTGAAATTTACCCAAAAAAATGAAGTCCTGTTACACTGGACCTCCAAAACCTGAAATGGAGGCCATGCTTGAAAATTTGATGCTTGGCATTTAATATCTATTTTTGCCTTTTCAAGGAAAAGTGGTGGCTCTAGGTTCCAGCACTTAGAAATCACACGTTGATATAACAGGCTAATGGAGCTGCAAGCTGAATCAAGTTGATCCTTTTGGATGTAGAGCTTTTAGAAGGGTCTGAGTACATAGAAGTATGAAACACACTCTCCTGCCTTCCCAGGACATCATTCTTTGTATCCCTATTGCTGTACACATATGTGTTGCCTCTTAAGGAAAAGAGGTGAGACGAAAATTCTCTGTGTTGTATCCCTTTGCTTTTCTGAGTAAGAAACATTGTGGACTGGAGTCTGATTCCTTCCCAGAGCTACAGAGCTATAGAGCAAGAGAAACAATGGAATATTCAACCTGAACACAGGGCTAGAATATCCAAATTAATGTGCTGGCTTAGTTAGCATCTTTCCTGGAGGAGATAATGATGGAAAATTGCCTCCACCACCACTAAACTCCCGGGTTTATGGAGTTTTGAAAGACTGTGTCTCAGTCTTTATCAACAAGTATTTACAACTACTGGAGAACCAGGCAGTGAAGGATATTTTACATATTCTCTGGAACAAAACAAAAATCTCATCACTGGTATAGAGGTGGCTCTGAGACTGAATCAAATTGCAGACCATGGTTTAGAGCCAAATCCAGGCAGAACAAGTTTCAGGTGAGGACAAGCAGAAGCAGCTGGAAGAATATGCTGACAAGAGGGACAATTAGTAACTGTGCTTTTCTGGTACAGCAGACTCCTCCATGATAAAGGTAATTTTTCGTCTGTAAGATGATGCTGTATCTCACAAGCTGGTCTGAGACAGGCACAAAACTCAGCAACAGTCTAACCTTCCAAAACTCAGCACTGTCAAATGTTCATGTAACTCATCTTGCCATCTCCCAGATCAATGAACAGCAAGGCACATGTTTATCTTTTAAACAAAATTCTAATCTTTAATTCTATATACTCCACCAAAATGCTTCTCCCTATGACAGAGGTTGCATTAACAAACGTGTGCCAAGTTTTATTAATTTTAATCAATATGCTACTGGAAGACAACAGGGACTATGCCAATGAGGAGAGTGTAAAAATCTTACCAGTGAGAAAGCCACTGGGAATCATGTTGTTATTTAGAGGGAATTCACCAGGCTTGTGGTGGATTACTTTTGTTGGTAGGATTTTCAGGAAGAGCACCTCTCCAGAACTGAATATACTGCTCCATTGCAGCAGAAGGCAGGTTGCCAGCTTGCATGGCTGCAGAGATAATCTCCTAAAACTGTAATTAAAATTACAAAATCTGTCTGAATCTTATAAATGCCTAAAACTCAGCAGTATCAACTTTGGTGTTCCAATCATTTTGGCCTCAATATGTCCAACTACAACTTAATCACAGAATACCTTGGGTAGATAGACACATGTGAGAAGACAAACTACAGTGGTTATTATGAGTACTGCCAGAAAAGGAAGTCAGAGGAAAGCAATGGGGGAGTGAAGGAAGGGAGCAAGGAAATCAAGTAAGAAGAAAAGCAGAAATTGCAATGAATTTGACGACAGCACACTGTACAAACCCCAATTACTTGGAGTGTATATAAAGGACAGGCTTTGCTTTTCTCCACCCTTGGCTGTGATCTGCTTGCCATTTTTGTCAAGCAGGGAGCAGTCCATGTGCCTTTTGGGCAAATATGGAATCCAGAGTTCATTCTCTGCCCTGTGAACTGCAGTTTCTCAGCACACCATAGTTACTGACCCTGCCAGGAATTTCTGCCATGAGTCCTGCAGCTCTCCCACATGTACTGCAATTCCTCTGTCTCTGAAAAGGCAGGCTGATAAGAGTGTGAGACAGACATACCACTGGCATCCCAATCACGCTAACAAAACTACTCCTCATCTTTAATTCTTTTAGCCTCGAGCATATTCTCCTGGCAGTGATCACTCTGAAACTTGGATGATGCCCTTTCTAAGGGGACCAGGTTTCTGTCTCCTCTCCTTTTCTGACACAGGCAAGGGCTGTCCTCTCCATTCTCTCCTGTAAAGCCTTTGATTACTGCCTCTAACTTCTTCACGAAGTACTTGCAGTACTTTTACAGGATAGAGGATCAAACTCCCTTCCTCTGATCTTCTGTCCAAAAGGACTTCATCACCATTTCCTTGTCTCCTATCATACCCTAAAGAGGTACAGATTTCCTTATTTTCCTATATCAGCATTGCTCCCACAGAGAGACAGTTTTTCTTCTGATCTCTTCCTGGTTTTTCTCTGCATGTCATAAAATTACAGCATGGAACTCATTGAACAGAGTATCAGTTTTACAGATTCGCAAAGAGACTGTATAAACATACATAATTTATATGGACATCAAACCCACTGAAAGTTATCAAAGCAAGCAGCAAAATAAACAAATGAAGCAAATTTCTAAACCAAAGCCCACACAGACCCCCAAGACATAACAACTCTGGTGTTTCAGGGTTTATACTGATCTCTAACTAACCAAGCTTAGGATGAGACCTGGAGCAGAGGACAGATAATCTCATAGTTTCTGCACTTCCTTCTGTCTTTTAAATTTCAAAGATGGGATACTGAACCAAATGGATTTGGTCCTTATTCCCACCAATGTTTCACTGCTCTGAAGAGATGCTTTGGATTTCTTGTTTATCTCAGTTTTTTTCTGGTATGGTCAAACTCCAGCACTTCTCTTTGCCTTCCTCCCCCTGCCCTCCCCATCCCCTCTAATCTCCAAAGGGGTTTCTATATTAGTCTGAGTGGCTGGATAGGTCTCAGCCTCCATCTGGGGGGTGGGGATTAAACTTAATTTATCCTCTTAATTCAGCAACAATTTCCTCACCAAATCCTCTTCCTAGCTTCGCCTTCGCCCCAGCAGTAAGCTAGCATTTCAGCCCCGCACCTTCGGACGGAAAAAAAAAAGGAATAAACCCGTGCCAAATGCCGATGCTCCCTGGGGAGAGCAGCACTGGGGCTGGGGTCCCGCAGGGCGGAGCGGGCCCGAGGGCGGGGGGCTCCCCGCTGAGGAAGGGGTGGCACGCTGCCCCGTGGTACCCAGGGGGTGTGCTGAGCAGGGCGGCGCGGGGCTCTCCCGGCAGGGGACGCCGCGACCCCTCCGCCGGGGCTGGCTCGGGCGAGCCGGGGCGGCGGCGCCCCGCGGGGGAGGTGCCGAGCCGTGCCCCGCGCCGAGCGGCCGTAATCCCATCAAAGGGCCGGAGCCAGCCTCCTCCCCCTTCCCTCCGTCCCTCCCCGGCCCTGCCCGGCGCGCGTCCCAGCCCCGCTGTCCGCTCCTCGCCGCCCCTCGCCCGCGGCCAGCGGCCCCAGCTCCGCTCGCTCGGGCGGGGGGACTCGGCGCACATGGAGGTGCCGGGCGGCTGTCACCGCCGCTGCCTCGCCTTGGCGCTGCTCCTGGCTTCGTGCATCGGGTGTGCGGCCACGCCGCGCAGGAACATCCCCCGCCGGCAAGGTAGGACGGGGGCAGCGCCAGACGGGGGGTGCCCGCCCCGCCACACGCTTGCTCCGGCCAAGTTCGCGTCCCTCTGACGCAGCCGGGGCTGCCCCGGGTCGGGCACGGGCGGCAGCCCCCGGTGGGCAGCGGGGCAGCGCCGTGGGATGGCCGCGGCCCCGGTCAGGGAGCTCGTCCCGGAGCTCCGGGCGCCCGGCGGGGCGTCCGCCGCTCCTCGCCCTTCCCTGCGAGCCCTGCCGCCCTCTCACGGAGAGGAGAGGATGCCCAGGCAGTGGCAGGGACCCGTGAAGTTGCCGGGTCGGTGTATGACCCTTTTCCTCAGACATCTTGCACCCAGTGCCGGTGGGCGCACTCGATTCACAAAACAGGACCAGGCTGCAGCTACTGCGGAAGAAATCGGCAAAAATTTTATCCGGTTTTGCCTGGATCCCGTTACCTGCGGTGCGGCGTGAGCAGAGTTAGAAGCCAGGTGAACCTCTAAGCCAGTCAGGGGTGACCTGTCGGGAAGGCTGTTCCGTGGCAGTGAATAACCTAAGACACAGAGTAGTAAATGTGGGGGGGAAATAATTACTAGGAAAACAATGATTTTGTCCCAAAAATTTGGCTGCCGTGTATGTGGTGTATGTTCTGCTCCTGGATGAGCGCTGCCCGTCTCCTCTTGGAGAGTTCCCACGACTGTCGAAGGGAGGTTTGCGCGCTGATCAAGGAGGTCCTGCACAGCCCTTAGAGGTTGAAAGTTAAAACCCCGAGTCTGTTAAAGCCCTTTTACAGTCTGCAGCATATGAAACAGTAAGGTAAAATGTAAACAATGAGATGAGACATAGTGCATGGTGAAGTTTGACATTCTGTATACTTTACAAATTGCGGAGCTAAGAGAAGATAACTATGCCTGGGACTGTCTCAAACACTGGGACTGTCCTGGAGTCTGTGTGACCAACACCGACTCTTATCACTGAGTTCACTGAGATCAGTTCAGCTGAAAATGCAAAAAGTTTAGTAAGTTCTGCCTCATCTCACAAAGTGTGTGTAGCTTTAGATCCTCTTTGTATCTATCCCACAGTATTGAAAGATTTTTGTTGCTGGTTTTTAGAATCACTGTTGTGCCTTTTCTTGCTCATATGAGAAGAAAACAAATGCCTGTACAGTTGGAAACTTAATACTTAAATACAGCCTGAGCTTAAAACCCTTACTGGACAGATGGCTAATTTTACTGGTCTGACCTTGTCTCTTAGGGATCTAGTCCCGTGATCCTTGGTTGTCATAATAGCCACCATTAAGTACTTGAGGAAATTAGGCAGACAGGCATTGTGAATGAGTTGATTAGTAGCTTGCATTAAAAATACTGGATATGTGAAGTTGGGGAGGCAGATGTGTAAATATTTTAAGATATTCTTGGAGTCCTAGTCACAGGAGAATGGTAGACATGGGGAAAATGTATTTCTGTGCATTAAATTAAAACAGCTTAAAGCTTGGAAATTTAACTGTAGTGTTGTGAAGGAAATTAATTAATATGTTTGTATTGTGTTTACCTTTCTTTTGTTAGCACACATTTTTATGTTAATTTTTTATAACATGTTTAATCTTCACCAACTGATTCAATCATCCTTTTCTTGCTTCTTTTGCTGCATAAGAAGTCATGAGTTTTATTAGGCAAAACTATTTCAAAATCTTTTCAAACATTTCAAAATCCACTTGTAGCAAGATTTGAAGATGGAGCTCCCCCATACAGATTGTGTGCAGTATATATATATGAGATATATCCCATCTGCATTTTGTGGGGACTGTTGGAATTCAGGGCTCCCAAGCATCCCATGACTGGGTCCTTATTATGAAATGTTGCTCTCAAAACACTCAGAACAGGTGTGGTTTCAAGTAGCTGGAACATCTCCACCTTGTTTTGCAGCATATCATATGCTGGGTGGTTAAAAGTGGAAAAGAACTATTGTTTACTCACAAATCCAAAATTACACATTTAGTGAGTAAAGAGATAAGATACAAAAAAGTTCTTCAAGATTTTTTTCTTTGATTTTGCCCTTTTAATAGTGATAAAAGTGAGACTTGTACAGGAATTTTAACTGAGGTGAAAGCAAGATGTTATATCAAGAGAGAAGTCATAAAACCAGTTGATCTTCGATAACAGAAGCTGAATTGGAGGTCCTGTGGATTAAAAGAAAAAAGATAGTAAAATGGATCTCCATTTTTCCCAAGTTTCAGTTCAGGGTTTAGCTTACAAAGATCAGTTCTGTAATCCCAAGAAAGCAACAAAGTGAGAAATCTGTTTGTGAAGTTGAAAATATGTAGCAAAATGGCCACAAATGCAACTTCTTAAATTAATCTTCAGGGAAAAAGGCTGTCATACTCAAATACAAGACATTCTGATGACTGCTAAAATAATTTGAACATTTATTTACAGTTACATAATACATTTTCTGGACAAGAAAATGGGATGACAGACTCTTTGGGAAGGGCTTAAAACAAATCCTTAGACACCGGGTGGTGAATAGTATAGCTGGGAACAGATTAGCCTGGGATTCTCGGGATTCTCTATATCTTGTATTCCCAGAAACTGGCACTCATACTGATGCTTTCACATTGTTTTCTTGCTTTTGCCTTCTGCAAAGGCGCAGGTTTTTCCCATCTCTGTTTCAAGTTTCAACTGATTGAAAACTAGAGATTCTGAAGCTAGCTCCCATTGTGTTACTATGCTACTAATACAAACACAATAATATTTAATTTTAATATTGTGATTTTAGAGAATTGTAGGGGAAAGAGCTAACCAGTCCTGTGGATGTTCATGGCATAAAGTTCTTACACTGTACTGCATTGATGCTTCTTTAGTAACAGAGTGTAAAATTCCAACGCCCTGTAGAATAATAAAACGGGTAAGATGGTCTGTATGGAGAATAAAAATAATCATATCTGATGCTTAGGAATGCTTCTCCTTTTATAAATATATTATGCTTGCCAGCTAATACAAATAAAGAATTTGGCTTGTATCTCTTTCCCAGATGTCCACAGCAGTAGATATCACCAGCTTTCTGTATAAATGCTGGAGGAATCAGACCAGTTAAAGACTGAAGACTTTACAAGAGAGTAGCACTCAATACCAGGGCCAGAGTTTCAGAAGAGTACAGATCCTTGGTCAGCACTGCAGTAAATGACTTTTTTTTCCAAAGGATTTGGCGCTGGGATACTTGAATTCTTTAGAAAATCTGACTATAATAAGAGCTGCTACATAAAGAACACTTTTGAAAATCTAGCCATATTTTTGTATCAAAATAGGTCAAACTACCTTGAAATCAGGTCTACAGATGTGAAAAATGCAACAGTCTTTGGGAAAGAAGGTGCTTATTTGCGTTTTTAAATATTACAGTTTTTTTGGAACAACAATAGGATGAATTCTTATTCACTGTCATAATAAATCCCACACGTAAAGCATGTAAGGGTAAGGTTGATTTGCTGCTGGGTGTGAAGTGTCTGAGAAGAGGAATGACTCGGAAGCTGAATGATTCCTAATGTGAGGGATGTAGGGCTGTCAGAGACTGCATATCTGTGAGCTAGAACTAATAAAGAAGATGTGAATAATTTATTTGAGGGAAGATTAGTATCATCCTCTTACAGTTTCAAAAATGCCTGATTTATTCAACAGCAGTAAAATCAAGCATTCATTATATATGTATTTGTTGTTTGTCACCTCCAGGTGTAAGTTGCATCACAGCATTATGTGACATTCTAATTTTGATTGGATTTCCTCTTGTACCTCTGGGGTCCTCGGTCTGGTAAATTCTGAAAACTGATCAATCACATCTTCACCTGATGCAGATAGGAGCATTCTGATAATACTTTCCAGGCAGCAGTAGGAATGTGGTGAATTAGTCCACTTGATACTCTGTGTGTCACTGCTACTCATTTTGAAGTATGTTTTCTGACTTTAGTTAGTCTCACTTGCAGCAAAATGTCTTGTGCCCTTTCCACCATGAAATTGCAGTCTTCCTCTGTACAAGAAAACTTTCAGTAAATGTTTTTCATTTGCAGCATTTTGCCAATGCCAATGTCTGAAATGACTATTCAGGCTTCCACCAGTGTTCAGAAAGGTAAAATTAGCCAAGGCATTCTATACCAGATGCTGGCATTCGCAGTGATGCTTTGGAGAGGAGGGGTTGTTTTGGAGTTAGGGCACTAGAGTGATCCTTGGGAAATCTTTCTACCTTGAGGCTGTCACAGACTGTTTCTGACAGCTCGCCAGTCCTTCACAAGCCATATTTTTATTTTTGAAAATGGGAATGGAATCTTTTTATGCTTTTATCCTTTTCCAGCCATGCCATTTTTGACAGTGGAAATACTCCTATAAGGTGCTCATCACAGCTGTACCCCAATTTTAGTCAATGCTTTAACTGAGTGATAATGTGTAAGTGATTTTCGTGGTGCCTTGCAGAAAAAACCTCTTTTTCTCTCAGTGACGCTGGACTAGACAGGACACAACACTGTGTACTGTTTGCAGCTTATTAGATGTGAACACATCCAACAGTGATACTCAGCTTAAACTTTAAGGCAGGGATTCTGAGTGTCAGTCACCCAAAAGACATCCTGAGGAACAGAATAGCACCTTGTTTTTTTAAACTGGAAAATTTCAGTGCATGAGTTCTCTTTAGTGCCCCCTAAAACTCACTGATTAGCTGAGAGAATACTTGGAAGTTTCTAACTCCTCAGGTCATGCTTAAATTGGGACTCACGTTTTTGCATGTTTCTATTTATTCTCTTTTAATATGTGTTTATGGTCTTTTTATGCTCTTTTAAAAATTGAAAATAAAATTAATTTTAAAAGGTGACTATTATTGCTTCATGTCCTCAAAGCAGGACTGATAGGACCTTTTCACAACTTTTCTATCACAAGGAAATGAAACTCTAAAATTCTTATAGAAAGTTTTTCATATTAAAAAGTCATTAAATTATATTAAAGATACCTGTAATCTAAGCAAACAGCCATGAATAGGTCTTTGCAGAATTTATTATTTCATTATTGAGTGTACAGTTGGGTGCCATACTTATCAGTGAATGTGTGATGGTGGTCTATGATGGCATAATAAAAGACTTCCTAAATCACAGGGACACAGGAGATTATGTTAGATGTGTGATCTTGAATAAGATTTCTTAATTGGTTTCTGTACAAACAAATGATCTATCTAAAAAAAAATCCTACAAATCAAACAAATTCCCAAACCTGTTCTTCATGACTTATTCCAACTGAAATGAAATACTTTTGGGTAAGGCTAGGCAAGGTTTTATTTTCTTTTATTTTGTACTTTTAGTGAAGATGCTTACACATGACAACCAGATTAGTTATTTCACGTAATGTGACCATCCAAACCACAGCAAAATATCAACATTACTTTTTCAGACTTCTCAGAGCCACTGAGCTGAGAACAAGCACACCTGAATTAATCTTCGAAAGTAACTGCTTCAGGAGAGCATAAGCCACTGAAAATTGAAGGCTTAGGGGGAAAGCTTTCACACAACCAGGTGCCTAACTGAAACCTAGATAATGATACGCTGTGTGATGATCCATAAAACTCTGCAGGTGAGAGGTGTATAGTATGAAATACACCCAGTTCATGCCAGTTCTTCCACTGAATATAGGGTAGCTACACTCAGGAGTAAAGACTACTGTTGAGGAAAGTCCCTCAGGATATTGGCCTTTAATGAAAAAGGAATCCACACAGTATTGATAAAGGGAGCCATTTGTTCAAAAGGGATAGGACAGCTGTGTCGTGGGAGAGACCCTTTTTTCTTTTGGGTTGGATCCCTGTAGGTGGATAGCCAAAATGCGTTGGCTTTCTTTTCTTAAAAAGATGTCTCACTTAAGCATCGCTGAAGTTATCCTGGATAATTTTTTTAAGCTAGGAAATAGAAACCATATGCAGGTGCTAAGAGCTGAACACGGCTTTCTGAGTGTATCCCCAAGTAGTGATAGGGTGTCTTTCCCCTTATATATGTTAACCTTACAGCGAATAAACACATTTTATGTAACAGTGAAAATAGCAGTTGTGTCAAGAACAGTTCTGAGAAGTGGACACTGAGTGGTTCTGAATTTCCCCACATCTTCAGAGGATAGTCTGTTACTTGCACAGACATTTTCAGAGGATAGTCCAGTGTTACTTGCACAGAAAGATCTCTGAAGCTGGAAGAATCCCAGAACAGATTACTCTTCACACCTCTCAATTTTAAAAGTGTGTTAAAATTGCTGGCATCTATGAAAACGATGGTATACCTCAATACCTATGTACATTTGGAACTTGCAAAATCGTCTTTCTAAAATGAAGGGACATGAACATCCTGTGAATGTTGATCATACTACAGAAATCATTCTGATCTTTCTGCTGTGACAGAGGTATTGTTGCACTTACAGAGTTTTAAATCAAGACTGGCTTTGTGTTTCTGCACTCAAAAATCTTTTGATAAAAAATCCTAAGGGCAAAAATTATACAGTATTTCACTCAAGTTTAATTGCCTTTATGCATTAAAAATTTCAACTAGAGTATCATTTTAAGAAGAAGGAAGCCAAACTGTGAACAAAACCCATCAAAGTGTAGATGATGGAAAGTATGTGTCTAGGACCAAAATTTTTGTGGTTTAATTAGAGATTGCAGAAGCCAAAATCTGTTCCTTGGAACTGAAATGTGAGTTCTCTTTCATATTCTGCTTTCTAGACAATTACAGGAGAAGGTAACATGTTTCCAAAAATAAGCAGGCATTTTATGAGGATGATTGTTTACGGAGACGTTGGCATTGCAGCTGATACTCCAGCCATGCATGGAGATTGGTGTCCTGCTGGCATTTTTAGTTCCTGTTCCCGTTTCATGATGTTCTTGTTCCCATGTGAACCTGTGGTCTGCAGGTTGCTAATGTTCCCATCTTAACTGATCAGTCACAATGGCAGAGTTGAGCTTTGCAGCCAAGAACTGTTTCTCTGTCCATGTGTGTGCCAGAGGACTCACTCAGTGGGGTGAGATGAGGGCCTTCCAGCCATTTACCCCTGCAGAGCCATAGGGTCATAGGATGGAGGAAGAAACCTACAGAATATAAGAAATTCTTTCAGGGGCTTCTGGACAAAGACCAAGCACCTAAAATGGCTTTAAAGGGAAAAAAAAAGCCAGGTGTTTGGACTAGCTGATGCCAAGTAAAGGGCATGGTTTCCATGAGGTAGCCCTGGTAGAGGTTTGGGAAAAAGGGTTGGACTTTACACGCTGCAGGAGACAGTGAGCAGGGAATGCTTTGAGACGATTGGGGAACATTAGATACTAGCTGTGTGGCCATCATAGCTGTGCCTGGGTCATGTGCTATTTTCTGCCCCATGTATTTGTTCTTTATGCTGGGATATATTTCCATTTCTCATTGTCTCTTGCACCAAAGGGGGTTTTGTCCTTCCCTGTCGGTCTTTTAGCGCTCACATCCTGCTTCTTGTTACTGGTTCTTGGAATGCACAGGCTGTGTCCCACACTAAATCAGTGCAGGGATTCAGGTTTGAAAACCACAGTTATTTCAGTCACTTAGTACAGACAAAGAATTTCCTCTGGTTTTACTGATAACGTCAGTGAATGGAGAGACTTGCTGACTGCAGAAGGTATTGAAGTTGTCCCATTTCTTATGGAGGAACTGAGTTGGGGAAGAACTTCCTGCTCTTTGAGAAGATGCCAGATCTTCTTAGGAAGTTAAATACTTGTGGGAATCACACAAGTGTATATAAATTATGAGGGAGTAATGAAGATGGAGCCAGGCTTTTCTCAGTGGTGCCCTGTGACAGGGATGGAGGCAGTGGACACAAAGGGAAATTCCCTTTAACAAGAGCAAATACTTTTTTACTGTGAGGGTGACTGAGAATTTAGCCTGAGAGGTGGTGGAGTCTCTGTCCTTGGAAATATTCAAACCTCTTTATGCAAAGTCTTGGGCAACCCGGTGTAGCTGAGCGTGCGCTGAGCACAGGTTTGGACCGGGTGACCTCCAGATGTGCCTTCCAGCCTCACACCCTCTGTGATTTTGCAGTGTCACGAGGATGTCCTGGAAACATCTTTTTCACCTTGCAGGTTTAGCTTCCTTTGAGCTCTCCTCCACCCTGTCAAAATATCAACTGGACCAACTACTCTGCTTTCTACAGAAAAATGAGTGTTTTCTGGTATTGTGATCAGTATAAAGTGCTTGTTTGGTGGGAGGTTGCTACGCTTTGTGTTGTGTACCTCTATGAGGCCTGTGCCAGAACCTCAGGGATAATTAACCCCCATGCTGATTTTTGTGAGACTTTCTGGGGCAGGACCATGAACAATGAGCTTCAAAACAGCCACTTGGGACTTGGAAGGATTGTGGAAACCCAAATGCTGCATGTCACGTCCTCCCCCTGCCCATTTGTTGCCTGTCACATGGTCAGCTTTGTCCTCTTTACACTTTAATCTTTTTGCATGCGTGTACGTAATGCATGTGTGATTGTCTGATTGTAATTTTTTTCTATCTGGTCACTATTTAGGAAGCTGCCCTTTAATTATTTTCTTGTACCAAGTAAGATGCTTCTTCAAGAACTCTTTTGTTCTGGGTTTCAGCAAGAGAGAAATGTGAAGTAGATAAAGTGAACCAATTAAGGTACATCAAGGAGAACACTTTTCAACTGTTGTGAACAATTTTTCAATGTTTTCCACTGAGTTAATAAGATTTGGATAGCAAACACCTGAAAAATAAGTGATATTAATTGATGGGATAATAAATTTTCAAGTTATTTATTTGGCATTTTTACGATTTCACTGGCTTTTTTACTTTTCCAAGTGCAGTGGTTTGTGAAGCTCCTCCAGTATTTGTGCTTCCTAGCACCTTGGATGCATAACCCATGAGACAAAAAGGATGGGAGATGCCAGGATATGCTACTGGCATACTGGTTCCTAAGCAGCCCATCCCACTGATTACAAAAGTCTATTACACAGACAGGGTGATGTACTGTTGCTTGATTTCAGCTGCTTCTGCCACGTAAGTTAAATATCTTAGACATGTTTTTTCGGCATTATTTGAAAATTTCAGCTGCTGAAGCAGCTGATGAGAAGGCAGGCCATGGCAGGGCAGGCAGTGGGGCTGGCTGCAGCCTGCAGTCACTGGACACAACCAGAGGGACAAGGCAGGTTGGAGCCCGGACAGGAAATCCCAAGTCAGGGAAAATGTTGAGCTTTCAAGCAGCTTGTAGGCTGGAGAAGGGAGAAGTGAGCCTCAGTGCCGTCCCATCCCTTCTCCAAGAAGGGTTACCAATTTCCTCTGCCAGGCCAAGGTACTGCAGAGATATCCGGAACGAGGACAGCCATGCCTCAGCACTAAGGCTTAAATGGACAAAGAACAAGCCTGGCTTTAGGGGAGTAAGCATTAGATTTTGACTCAGACTTCCAGAAATACACTGGAAATTGTGCATGTGGAGTGTCTTGGTGGGAGTTTTTACAGGCACCTATACTCCATTTCCTCTGGAAGTGGAAAATGCTTCCATTAGGAAAATAACTTCCACCAAGTTATCCAGGTGCAGGTACGAGGTATGAACGTATGCACTTGTGTGAATCAAACTGGCCTCTGAGCAGTAATTATTAAAAACACAAACCTGTAAGAGTTGCCTAGAGATTGCCTGATGTGCTCATTTTGACTAGGGCAAGACAGCTGCAAACTAGACCTTTGCTCAGAGATATGATGTCCCCTGCTTTTTATAACCTTCACCACCAGGATTTCTTCAAAAGTGTGTCCGGGGCATAACCATCCATAGCCAGAAATTTTTATATATATCTCTCCAAAAGGTTTTTTTTTTTTTTTTTTTTTTTAAAGGCAGTTACTGCTTTTCCCTTTCAGTCCTGGAAGTCACTTTTGCACTGTGCAGGGCTCACCTCCTCTCTCCTTCCCTTTGCTGCAGCTGGAGCCTTCTTGGGAGCAGAGCCTTGCTCAGGAAGGAGTGTAAGGAGAGAACTTCCCCTTGCTGCCTTTCTGTTCAGTGATCTGCAGGGCTAAGATACAGCAGGAAAAGCCACAACAAAGCCACCAGTGACATTGTGCCTGTTCGTTCTTAATGGGATTCATGGTGTTGCTCTGTAGCTTAAGTTCTGAGCTTTGCATCCTTCACTCCCCTTTGCTGGGCTATAAAAATCCCAGTGACTGTCACCTCAGTTGTCCCTGGGGCAGATAACAGATGCTATATAAGCATCAGCAAAACATCACATGAGTCCAAGCCTGTTATGTATTAAAATGTTGAGAGATTTTTTTTTCATTGTGGTTTCTTTTGCAGTATTTTTAAAGGACTGATGAAGGTTAGTCTCTCCAAAGACTTGTGCACTGTAGTTTGAATGAAAAACCATGGTGTCTCTCTAGGGCCATGCTAGCTGCCATCTCTGCTGCAGGATCTGATCCAGTGGTAGGTGATTCATTCAGAGAAACGACTGTCAAGATTTTCAGTGTGTGGATATTGCTGCCCCTGGTGCAGAACCAGGACAGGCTGGCTGAGATTTTCCAGTTTCGGGTCCTTGTCCTTTGTAGTTGCTGTGGCTGAGAAATTCTTGCTCTCTTACGCACTGCTGCTGGGCAGTGGGAGCTGGAAAAGGCTTCAAAGAAATTTAAAGATGTCATATTTTTTTAATTTAGAATTTCCTGACCTTTTCAGTTTGTCATGTTGTCTTCCTTCCACTGTGGTGTTTGCATAACTTTCGGTCCATAAAATAAGGGAAGCAAAAGACCTTATCACTGTTTATTGTTTAATAAATAAGAATTTCACCAATATTTCACCGAGAGAGTAAATAGACTGTTCTACACTTTGTTTCACCTCTTGGAATGGCCAAGCTTTTTTCCTTTGAAAACAACTATTACAATTATAAAATGCTATTTTAATAAAATTCATAGGGAGGTTTTTTGGGTTTTTTTGTGAATTGGTGAACACAAATAATGTTTCAAACAAGAAATTCAGATGTATTTCTGGAAAGTGTTTGTTTTTTTTCTGAAAACTTCAATTTAGAATTAGTTTGAATTGATTTTCTTAAGCTTTTTTAAATTCCTCTTTTCTTACATTGTGACAGGTTAGTAGTGACAACTGGCATTTCATCAACAAGCCTCATTTGTTTCATGGGACACAAATGGGAGACACGTCAACCTGAAAAATAAGGAGTCCTTCAGTCAGTACTTCTTAGGCTGTTACCCACAGAGATTTAGGAATAAAATAGTGAAATGCTTATCTCCTTTCACTGGCTTATGCTCTCTCGTTAAGAGTAGTACAGAAATGTAGTATAAAGATTTTGATTTTCCAAACAACAAACTCATAAAGATGAAATTAACCATCTCTTTTCCCTTATATGTATTACTGTATTATTGCATGTGGAATGTATCAGCGAATTTGCATGTTGTTTCAGGATCTGCAAGTACCTGTCACTACCTGCGTGCCTTGATACAGCAACATCTAAAAAGAAAAGATTAAATTCAAAATATGATTAAAATTCTAAAAGAAAAATTTCTAACACAAATCCTTGCAGATATTCCATTCATCAGTATTTAAGATTAAAACTGTTTTTAATCACTAGTATTTTAATCTAATTTAAAATTTGAATCAGTTTTGAAATTTTCTCTAAAATAGTACTACTAGTATTATATACTACTATGGATGAGCTTTGTCCAATTTATCCAAAGTGCTCCAAATGTGAAGCTTATGAACATTAGAAAAGTATTTGGTTTAAAGCTGAGATTTTTTTTCTCACAACTGTTCATCACAGTAGTAATATTTCGGTTTCAGTCCATGACTAGAAGGAAGGAAGAGCTTCCTGCAGAAGCAGTTTTTTTGCAGTAGCTGTAGGAAAGGATCCAGATGAGGTGGCTGCTCCTGAGCCCTGCACAAGGCCAGCGTGGTTGGCCTGGGAGCACAGGGTGGATTCACTGGAAGTGTTTCTACTGTAACTGCACAGTGTTTCGAGGTAACTGCACAAAATCACAAGGCAGATGTGGAACTGGCATTTCTGCTGGTGCATTCAGTGATGGCAAGGAGCATCTAGAGGCACTGGTGCATAGAATCATAGAATGGTGGAGTGCTAAGGGCTTGAAGGGACCTTAAAGGCCATCTAATACCAATCCCCTTGCCATAGGGACACCTCCCACTAGACTGGATTGTTCAAGGCCTTTTCTAACCTGGCCGTGAACATTGCCAAGGTTGGGGCATCCACAACCTCTTTGTGCAACCTGTGGCAGTGCTTCACCACCTTCACAGCAAAGAATTTCATCTCTTCATTGCAGTAGAGGGTAACACCACCGATGGGCCCAGGCTGGGGATGTTCCCAGGAGGCATGCATTTAGCCTGTGGCCAACCTGATGGTAGTCCATGGTGTTTAGTATAAGGGCAGAGGCTGTTGTACGTGGCAGTAGGAGCCACAATGAAAGTGACACTTGTATTGGTGGCATAAGGATTTTCACCATTTTTAATGTGAGTTGCCTTTGTGAAGCAAAAATTTAAATAATGGTCATTATTTTGAAATGGCAAAATTTACTCCATCTCAGGGAGACTTCTTATGTGTTCTTCAGCTTACTTGGAGAGCTTCTTTGGTGACTTTTTTACTGGTTTGGTGTTTTTTGCATATTTTTAGAAGTATGGAACCAAAGATGTATAAACAGGAAGGAAAGTAGCTGTAAACAGAAAAGTAAACACAACATTATCAGCTCAGCATTGTTTGTCTAATGAGGCTAAATCCTCATTAAGTTCTTGTGTTTGATATACTTTCACAATGTATAGTCATAATATGTGTGAGAGTGCTCCCCCTTGATTAATGGCTTCTTTGCATGGCTCTGGAGTCATTGCTCCCATTACCATAAATGCATTTTGGACACTATCAAACTTTCTGTGCCTGATGGGCCAGAAAGGAGAACATGTTTGTACAAAACATGTTTAATTTTATTGTTTATATAAATTGGCTCCTTGTTCTTTATGATCAGAGCAAATCTCCATGCCTTCTTAGGTATTCACTGACCCAGCTGCAGAGGCCCCTGGCAGGGGGATCATCACTCAGGCAGATCTTCAGAGCATGCACAAGTAGCGGATATGTCTCACCCCCCTTGTCTGCAGATTCCCCATCCACGGGGTACAGAGGGGAGGAGGCTCCGTTGTGGTTTTGCACTATCCCTGGTTCTACCAGATTGACAGAGGTTTCACTCTGAGTTTTGAGAAGAGGTATTTCTGACCCCAATTGTAGGAGAAACTACAAATACCCCAAGAGTTTTACCCTTGAAAACTCTGTATTATTTTTAATAGTCTAAACATGAAGTTTGACATAAAGATAAAAATGTTTAGACCAGCTTCAGTGTTTGTGTTTAGTGTGACTAATTCATGATGCTCTGTAAAATCATGCAAAATACATTAAGCTCAGATTTATCTCAAAATGGCTTGTCAGTAGAGCAGTGGCATGTGCTGCAGCAGTTGTGGTCAGCTGACAAACAGCTTTGATATGGTTGTTCAAAAGCCATGACATCTCCTGCAGCTCAGTGCCATAAACAATGCTTGTGTCAGATCCTGCCGTCAGTTTGCCATGGCTGAGGAGGGAAAGTTCAGTCCAGAAATGGACATTTTTTACTTTCTGCCAGGTTGTGAGAGATTCTGACAACCAGAAGTGACTCTGAATCCCCAGACACACATCACCGAGCTGTCAGGCCAGGAGTGGTGACAGCAGAGGACTCTGGGACTGCCATGCTGCATGAGATACTCCTCTCTGCCTTGCCCTCTAGCCTCCCCAGGATATAACTGGGTGCAAGGGTCACAGCTGCCACTGGCTTTCTTTTTCCTCTTGGCTCCTGGTCTGGGCATGAGGCAGGAGGTCCCCCGCAGAGTGAGTGCCATGTGCCTGCCTGTCACACGGCTTTGTCACAGAGAGGGCAGGATGCAGTGCTGTGGTGGGCGCCAGCCATCACCTGGGGCTGCTTGCAAAGACAGTGCTAGGGCTGATGGCATTTACGCCTGGTTTCTAAGCAAGCATCCAGCCATATCCCTGTTGTGTTAGGGGAATTCCCTAACTTTAAGGGATAACTGAACAGGGAGGATAAAAATATAGCGATCTCCGGCTCCTTGCTCTTGTTTTCTCTGTTATAGTCCAGGGCTTTGTATTTACTCCACAGTGACAATTTATAGGCCAGTGTAACTGAGGTCACTGTTTGGCTCTCTGTGTCTCTTTCATCATCTGCAACCTGGAGATAGTAGTGTTTTCTAGGGCTGAGTGAATAATTCATTATGTGGCTCCTTATTAAACAGATGTTGTCTCTCTGTTTGTAGATAGTCTACAAATGGATTGCATTTTGTTCAAATTTATTTGTTGTTCCAAATTATTCACCAAATACTTTCAGTAAATAATGTTATTGGCCTATAGTGCATACAGAATATGAATTTGAAACTTGCCTTACATGACTATTTATCATTGCTGGTTAAAATTTGTTATTTCAGCACCTATGCCTTCCAGCAAATTTGTCTCATAGAGCTTCCCCAGAAAGTAACACAAGGATGCTGTGAATATGTTAAGACTGAATGTTAGGGGGTATTCTTTCTTTCTAATAATACTAATGCAGCTGAAATGCTAATCAGCCTCATTGGGTGTTTTGAAGGTTGGAAAGCTGTTTTCTGAATGTGAAATGCTTCTTAAGTGGACACTGATACACCAGCCCTGGGTGCTTGTCCCCTGCCGCTCCCTTAGGTAACAGGTGGTGTGTGGTTCCAGCTCCTGCTGAGTACAGGGCAAAAGGTGAGCATAGGAGACAGCACATGTTGTGTCCAGAGCCCCTGGACCAAGTAGGAATCCATGGGACTAAGTCCATGCTAATAAAGAAAATGGGTGATGGCCCAGGAAAGATGGTATGTTGTCCACACAGTTGGATTTTCCTTCTCCAAAGATGTCCATACGACTTACAGATACGGTGTGAGAGGTGCTGCCTTCCAGACCATTCCTTGGAGACCTTCCCAGTAGTCTGAATCTGTGCCATAACTGTACTGTATGAGTGTGAGTGTCCCTGTCTTTGGGTCCTGGGTAGTATCCAGCATTTCATGAACATATTTAAAAGACTATGCATTGTTCAATGGCATTGCATGAAGCACTGGGTGCTCCTAAGCTAAGCAAGCTTGCTCGCTAAGAAGAGGAGATGTTCCCCTTTGCACTCCCTCTCCTGGTGTTCCACTGCTACCTTGTAAGTCAGAAGCGAAGAGGGAAAAGGGACACACAAGTCAAATCTGAGTAGTGGTGTGGGTTTGATAGTTTGGAGTGAGGGCAGCTATTCTTCAGGCCTGTTTTTCAAAGACATACCTGCCAGGCAGCTAAAGGAGAGGGGTTTTGTCCTATGGCTCCTTACACAATGCCATTTTGTTTTTAGCAGATCGGCTGGGGCCTCCTCTGGATATTCTGCTGGATTCAGTGAACTGCACAGCGTTCAGCGTGCAGTGGAAGATGCCAAAGCAGCACGCGAGCACCATCACGGGGTACACGGTAAGCAATGCTCCGTGTGCTGCCTGGCCTCAGGCTGCACACACTGAAACCAGCAGGACAGCCCCTTCTCCTCACAAACACTGCCACTGCCCAGAAAGGGCTAGCACCTAGGGGACTGTGGGCTTCAGCAGACTAAGCTGTAACCTTAAAACAAGCAGCTCATGTTTTAGAGACAAGCTGTGATGGGAATTTGGGTTGGATGCCAAGGGTCTGCAGTGGATATAGATTGCTTTTCTGTTGCGGTTTTCCTGCAAAGGTCTCAGTGCTCTCTGATAAAACAGTAGAGCAGAGCAGGTCAATATTGCACTGTGCAAGTGAGGGCCATGCAGATCCTTTGACTTGTACTTCCAGCCTGAGGATTACTTTAGCAGGAATATGTTTTCAAACTAAGCCTCTAAAACTTCCCAGACTTGCAGCAGGTACAAGGGAAGGACTGTTTCATGGAGTCTCTTCCTGGATAGGTACTGCATAGAATCCCTGGGAACCCACCTGCAGCCATAAATATCAAAAGGGCTTTTGTTTTATTGCCCCCTTCCTCAGAAGTCAGTTTCTGTTAAAGAAGCTGAATGATATTCCTGTTGTACTCAGCAATTTTTTTGGGAAGTCTCTGACCCCCATCAAACCTCTGCCATGTTACCTTCTGCCTATAGGAGAAAACAGAAGGGCTAGGCTAAACTGGTTACTGTGTTTTAGCGTGCAAGAAGAAAAACAATGAGCATTAACATGCCATTCATTCATTTTTGTTAGGTATTGTTTTAACAGGTATTCCATGGCAATGAAACTCAGTGCCAAAATAGAAGTGAGTCAGTAGGAAATTAGCACCAAAGGTGTGAGATGTTGACTAGAATGTGTTGCTTTCCCTTTCAACAACAAAAAAAAACAAATAGCAGTTTTTCTTATTAGTGTTTTCTGTGACAGATTTGAAATTTCCAGGAATAAAATGCCCCAAATTCAGTTTTATGTAAAAAGGTGGAAAGCAGAATACTACTGAGTATTTCTACTGCTCTGTATTATTAATGTACACTAGAAGAAAGAGAAAAATCCCTGCAATAGATATTTCTGGTACACATGCTCCTTTATCCCACAGTCTTGCAAATGACACCAGTGCAGCCCGGCTGCAGAGTTCATTTTATTGTGAAAGTGCTATGAACTAGCATATACAGTCTAAAACTCCAAAAAGTACTTGCTGTGGCTAGGAGCTGCCTCAGGTGGGCTTTGTGTGTAGCTGGGTCCACTCTTCTCTGTGAAAACAGAGGTGCAGGGAGTAAGTGGTCTAAGTAAACAGTGGTCACTCTTCATGCATGGTGATCAAGCATCTGAGCTCCACTTCTCTTTTCAAGTCTTGAGCTGGTGTGTGGCATGATCATAAAACCAATGACAAGCAGCATCAATAGTGCTCTACCCAAAATGTTTTCACTGTAGTATCTTGACCCTCTGGCATCTCTGAGTCTATGTGCAGAAAAGCAGATTGTCTGTCTCATTAGTCTCCAGTACATGGCAACAGACGTGGAGAGACATTTTATGATAGAGCAATTTTTATAATGTCATCATCATGAAATGTCAACATCTTTCTTGCATGAAGTAAGGTGTCTGTATAGTGCAGACTAGTCCCACAAATCTTCAGCTGTCCATGTTAACCACAGACAAATGATGCACAATGAAACAGCTTCAGGCCTGTGCTACAAGCACTACAACTGTGTTTCACATTAGGTAAGTGTATTCACTGTGTGATGGTGTCCTTTGGTCACACTGACAACTTCTAGCAAATACGTAAGGAATATTAAAGGACTTCAGCTTTTCCTGCTTTTGAAAAGGCAGGGGCTCAAATTCTGTCCTCAGTGTGAGAATAATGCACTGGTGCACTCATTCTGAAGTTATTCTGAAATACCGAGTTATTGCTGTAACTGGTTTGACTGTATCTTCTTCCCAAGGTCTTTTACTCAGAAGTTGAAGGTGACAAAGCAGTTAAACAGCTCTCACACGATGTTCCCCTGAGTCTGGATATGATTAGCATGGTGAGTATTTCTTTTCATCAACAATCAGAACACTGGAGCAGAACATGCAAGTGGAAACATGCAACTGTTTCCTTGTAGTTTTGTGAAATATGGTGAGGATCCAAGCCCCAGATCTGCTCTGGATATTGAGCAAAAGGAAATCGCAATGTTTTTGTGTTTGAGTGATGCACTTTTTCTCCCTAGGATTTTATCATATAAAACTATTGGACTTGCTCTCAGCTTCCTAGTAGTGACCTTTGTCAGTAAATCTACTAAAATAGAACTTTTAAATGCATGCATTTTCACACATGGAAGGGGCAGCTGCACTATCACTATATGTATATTGCAGTGTCTGACACAGCTGTGTGAGCTCACACACAGAGTTTTTGCCTCTGTGAGACTGTGGCCTCCTGAAATGTGGCCACTTTAGTTGCAGTTCTGCAAGTTCATATTTTAGAAGATTCTCCCAGCTGCTGGTGTTTATTTCCTTCTTGAAAGGATTACTTTTTTAATTTCTCTCCATTGTTTTTAAAGTTAAGATTTTTCTTTTATATCTCCTTTGTATTCTTGCTTTGTTTTTTTGGGTTTTTTTTTTCTTTTTTTTCTTTTTTTTGGGGGGTTTTTTTTTGGTTTTTTTTTTTCATTTTTCCCTTCTCTTTCCTTCTTCCCTTTTTCTGCCCCATTTCCTCACTAGAAGTGTGGGTGAGGAGGATGCTCAGATTTCCTGCAGGTTTCTGTCACTCTGGTTGTCAGTTCTGACTTCTGCAGGATCTGGGATCACAGTGAATGAAAAAATATTGCTGTCATTATATATAATTTCTTTATTCATGCATTATTTTCTCCCTTGTTATCTTTATCTCTGTATTCCTTTCTTGCCTTTTTTGTTTCTTAAAAACTAGTTTTGCTAGTAGTGCCAAGAAAGATCAAACAGCACCGTTTTTTTAAAAATCTTAATCCTAACAGCAGTACTTCTTAATCACTGGGAGAGGAAAGTCTGTATCCTGGTACTCATGCAGATGATTAACAGCCACACAGACTGCTATATGCTGCAGCATTGGTCTTGTTTTAATTCCCTGACCCATTATTTATGTGCTTTTGCCATCACTTTTTATTATTTTAGTTCTTAACAAGTCTTATTTGCTTTTTCCCAGGGTCAACTTGAAGGACAAGCAATTTTTGTAAGTATTGCTTCACATGAAACTTGGTCACAGATGTGATTAAAAATAAAATGGAATGTTTCTGACTTTGTCTATACACAGACACGCACAAAAGTTGATCTCAAATGTTGATTCTGTGTAGCACTTATACATGATCTTTTTTTTTTGGTCAAAATTAGCAGATAGTAGCCTCAAAAAGCTCAAAGTCCGCAGGTGTGCGAGGTGGATACATGTAGGCAAAGCAGCTCCCTTTTTAGCAGTGGATAAACCTTTTTCTCAGTCACCAGAGGTATTTATGGATGTCTTGTTTTGGTGGAGTAAATTTGTGTAAGAAATGAGATATAGCCAGGCAGTGAGGATCTAGAGATGGTGGGGACAGTCAGGTAGTCAGACAGACAGTAGAAGGGAATTACAAAGTCAGGCAGTTGGAGAGGAGATGAAGAGGGAAAAACCTGAGCCATCACAGAGAGAGCCAAGGAGGAGGAGGAGGAGCACAGGAAGAGGCCAGCCTTGCAACGCCCAGGAGGAAGGAGTGGGAGACTAGCTACTAGTATAAAACAAGTTTGAAAGAAATACCAACTCTCTTAATGGCTTTGCAGCTGGTGAATTAATCAGATTGATTATTTCCAGTCCTGCACTCAGTCCAGTCTGCTTCCTGTGAGCAGTGAACAGGTTGGGTTTATTGTGAGCAGGAAGCAAGCAGGAGCTGCTCGGGCTTGGGTGGGAGAAGGACAGCAATTCCAGTGTTTAACTGAAATTCCTAGCATCAACAGCCTCTTGCAAACTTTTGTTTTCTGAGAGCTATTTTAGGAATAGAGGAATCTCACATGGTTGGTGGAGCCCACAGATCTTCTGTGGTCTGAAGTAAGTGGAGTTTGTTTGGACTACAGGAAGCTTGAGTCCTTGGGATGCACTTGAACTAGGACTATCTGGTTCAATCCTAGCTGAGCTGAGTCTGGATTATGGCATTTCAGAATTGAGGTTCCATACTGGGCACTTTTTTTCTGCTTGATAAAAATAACACTTCTGAGGGGTACTTGTGGAGAAGTATGAATGGCTGGGATTAATCAGCTCCCAGCTGTCATTAATCCTCCAGGAAGTGGTGTTCTCGATGAAATGCTTTCTGTTGTATTCATACCAAACTCAACAGAAATCTGCAATAGTTTTGTGGTTAAGTCTGCATAGTTAATGTTTCCATCACTCCTCTCCTGGTGCTGGGTATGACCCTGCTGCTTTCTTGGAGGCTTCTCTGGGCCACATGGGACTGCTGTAGCAGCAAGGGCTGATTTGCACTGCCTGTTTCTGTTTATGTGTCTGTGTGTTAGCAAAGTGGATAATGTATTATTGTGTATTATATCATCGTAAAGTAGAGAATATGTAAGTGACAGCAACCAGGGGAAATGCAGATGCAGTACCATTTAGTATAGGTGGCTGTTCTAACAGGGCATAATATTCAGGAACACAAGTGCACATAATAAACAAGAAAAAGCAATAAAAATTTGTAGGCTTTAAAGGTGGGAGGTTTTAGGCTGGGCAGAGAGCCCTGGAGAGCAGCACTGCTCCCTGTCAAATCACTAAACATACCAGTACAAAATGGGGAGTGACCAGCCGAGACCAGTAGTTCAGGGAAGGAGTTGTCACCAGGGGACAGTGTCATTAAAACCAGCTCCTGCAGCTGTGCTGCAATCCAGAGTTTGATGTTTTTTTTGGATTAAAGCAAAACAGAAAACAGACATCCCTCTGGAAAACAATTTGTAACCCTGGTTTCTGTGAGGCAGCTTACTGAGCCTCACAAACAGTTTCAACACACTTTTAGGGAAGGCAATCTGTGTGGCAGGGCAGGAAGGGATATATGGGACAATCTATGTGAAGTTGGCTCCCCTGCCACAGAAAAGGCATCACCCCATCTCAACAATGTGAGACTGTAATGAGTATACAAAATGTCATTTATCAGGATTTTAGCAAGAGAGTCATGCAAGGCAAGAAAGTGAGGTTGGTGACTATTGAAGCATAATCAGCAACTGAGTGTTGAGTTTGGGGCATCAGGCTTCAAAATATAGAACTAATCTGAGTGGAGGGGGGACTACAAAAATTATGGAGACAAGTCTTCCACATGCTACCTACATTTGTTATCTGTGAGGCCACTGTCTCTTCTGAGAGGAACAGAACTTGGGTTTAAGACCTGTCTTCTAAATACAAGCAAAAAAAGAAAGTACATATGTACTCCCAGGCTCCTGGACAGTGGGGCACAAGGAAATGTGTTTCTTTTCCAGGATCTGATTTGAAAGTGTTCCTGGTGCGAGGAGGTTGTTCCCTGACATTGCCACAGGTCAGGGTAGCTTGATAGTGTCCTGAATTTTTACTTATTCACTGATATTCTGATCTTTGAAGATTAGATGTTTGGTTTCAGAGATACCCACTGTGTGTTCCAGGGCTGTGTTCATGGAGAGGGCACTGCCAGGAGGAGGCAGGTAGCCATGTGTGTAAGGCATGAATGCACCTTGCTGAGGTTTTGAGAGCACATACATTGAACTTTCTGAATACCTTAGTAGATATTAGGGCTTTGATCTTGACTGGCCAGGCACTGAAAGAAATTCTCTGTTCAGTTTATTGTAGACTTGAGTCTGGAGGTAATAATATGAGGCACATACCCGAATATCTAACTCACTCCAAGGGCCACTTCCTGAATGCTGTTTTAAACAATAAGACAGATAATGAAGGATTTTTCCTCATAAGCATGAGTGAAATAAAGAGGAATATTGGCAGGAAAAAATGCACATAGTTTAAGGGCAGACAGACAGTATGTATGGCATGGAGGATGGAAAGGCAGGAGCTGGGGCATCAGTTCTGTCACCAGGAGGAGGTACAGGGTTTTCAGCAGCAGGCTTCTCAGATCATATTGTAAAAGACCTCAGTCTCTTCAGCTATGAGACTGAAAAACCCAGATTATCTTTCAGAGTGAGTGTTCTTCTGCTTCTCTCTGGACAACTATACTCCAGCATTGTTACCATCTCTGATTCATCTCAGACCTGTCCAGATCATTCAAGCCTATCAAGGGTGAATGATGGAAAAACAAGACAGTGGTCAGGTGGTCCATGTTAATAGGAAATCAGTGCTGGAACACCAAAACCATGTCCAGAGAAATGACTGATGGCAGGGTGTTGCTGAACAATGTAGTAATAATGCAAGTTCCCCAAAGAGTAGAGAGGAAGTGTTTTTTTCCAAAAGACCATCAAAAGGAAATTTAGCAGTTAATAAAATTTTGGGATTGTTTACTATTTTAATGCAACTGGAAGTGCAGATTTAAAGTCTGTTCCAACATGAAGAAAAAGGAGAACTCTACATTTTCAAATGCACTGTGACTAATGTGTTTAATATCAGAGAATGAAAACCAGAAGAATAATAGCTGTAAAACAGGCTTTTTGTAAGTGCTTATTCTTCACACCAGAACAGTCTGTGCTATGGAACCTGATATTTCTGTTTCCTTGTATATGCTGTCAAATTCATAAATCTGGGATTAACATAGACATTCCAGGTAGGCTGCAGGTAAAGAATTCTAAATTTCTTTACACATGTACGCATTCTCCATTAAAGATCAGATCTAAATGTCTGAGGCTGATCCATGCTATGTGAAGCAGCCAGTGATGAAATGTAATGTTTTCTATTTTCTGGGAGATTTGAACATTCTCCTCTGAAGAGTATTCATCAGCCCAAGCTCTTCACATGGACCTGAGCATTGCCTCCTTTACAGTAGTTGTCTGTGGGTTAATGTTTCTGTGTTTATGGCAGAAGGACAAATAAGGGAAATGCTTGCTTCAGGTCAAGGCTGTTAGCTGAGCTCATAAAATTGTGAGAGATGATGGGATAGGGCTCTGCTCCGTGAGAAATTAAGGATCATCAGTTCACACTGCATCAAATTGCTTCACTCTCAGGAGGTTTTATGGCCTCTGAATTTAAAAGAGAAATACAAACAAACAAGAAAAAAAAAATGGGAAAACACACCAGACTGATACCAAATGCTAGCAGTTGGGTCAACAGAGGGAATAATATGTGACTTTGACTTCACCAGTGAAAAAACTGGATATAAAATGCAAATTTCTGCAACCTTATGAGTTATGCTGAGAAATGGGTCCAGGTCAACCTTGTGGATTCCCCTGGGGCAAAGCTGCAGCTTGAGAGGAAACATGATTCTATTTGTGTTTGTTGTTTCTAAGCTGTACAGGGCAGGGGACAATCTTCCAAGGAGAGTACAGGGAAAACGCCATGTAAGATTGCTGATTCCCAGCTCATAGCACCCTCCCCAATTACAGACTGCTGTCACAATGTGCTTTTCTGCTTTTGACTTGGCAGGATGTTGTTATTGGCGACCTGAAGCCAGGCACTCCGCACCGCGTTAGCGTTGGAGCGTACAGCTGGGCAGGGAAAGGACGGCCCAGCATGCCCAGGGAGGTGACAACTTTATCCCAAGGTAACTCTGCCTGCAGGGCTCTGTTGCAAAACTGGCAGGGCAGATGTCTGTAGCACTCACACCTAACCTCTGTCACGTGCAGTATCACGGTATTTCACTGGTACTTTTCCACATATGTAGGGTTTTAGAGGGGCAAGAGCGTAAAGGGAGAAGCCTATGAATTTGATTCCTAAGTCTGTGGGTGTTGGGTATTGTGTGTAGCGACCCAGCTGCTTCTCTAATGCTACTCCTTTGTACTTCTTCTTAGATAAGTGCATGCCTCCTGCGCCACCCTATCAGCCCCAGATCGTGGTGGTTTCTGATTCAGAAGTTGCGTTATCCTGGAAGCCTGGAGTGAGTGAAGGAAGTTCCCCTATCCAGTACTACATGGTGGAGTTTATCAGGCAAGTTTGCTAGTGGAGTCTGAATTTCAGCATTTGTGCACTACAGTGTTTTGGGGTTTTTTTAACCTCAACAGCACTATTCAACTGCATATAGATATGATTTATTTACTTACTGTGTATTGTATGCTCAGTTTTCCTCTCAGTGTGAGTTGAATTACCATGGAAATTTAAAGACAAAACCAGAAAGGATCCAATTTGTTATAAAATCACCAATAAGTTGTACTTTCTGATGGAGGAAAAATAAGGTCTGATTTGATCTGTTTCTTCTAATAGCAGCCTGGATTAATCAAGTTTTAAGTTTCTCCTGTCATCAAATGCTGTCAAACTAGGCTGAGAAAAGAATGTTTGGCAGAGTGGTTTCCCTGGGCTACTTTAAAAAATAATCCAAGGACTGAAAATTCAGTGTGTTGGGCAGTTTTACCTGACAAAAGTTATAAATCATAGAAATACCAGTTTTGGAAGAGACCTTCAAGATCATCCAGCCCAATCATCAACCCAGCACTGTAGCCCATAAATGACTAAATCACGTAACCCAGGGCCAGACCCAGACACCTCTTGAACATAAAGAATTGCAGAATTTAGGCTTGTTTTGTTATGCTAACGGTAATCAAGTTTACATGAAATCTTGATCTCTCTGTTTAGATCTAGAGGGAAAAGTGGAGTGTTGGTAGGGTGCTTTTTTTGTTCTTTTATGATGAGCTCTTAAAATTTGCAGCGGTAGAACTGAACTGTCAGAAGTTTCCAGTCAAATTGCTTTTATAAGCTGCATAAAAAGGGCCAGGACAAGGTGATTGTATCTGCAAGCATAAACAAGTATCTGTACTTGACTGTTCATATGCTTGTGTGAGCTAATATCTGCATACAAATCTATTTATTTTTATTTGTCTTAATGTTTACCCTTACAGTGAATGTAAAATTCACCGTTTTAATCCTTTGAGCAAATGCTTGATCACAGGTTTTAGTTGAGGTTCCTGGAAAAGAAGAGAGAATTGATTCTTAAACTACTCTGATCTGTAAAAGGTCAAAAAAATTGCTCTTAAAGAAAACATAGTAATTTTTGAAAAATAATTTTTGTTGTTCGAACACACAGGAAGAACCTGATTTTCAAAAGATGGGTACAATCTAGATGATATTGATATAGCAAAAAGATATAGCAAAAAGAATACCCAGACTGAAAGCCTACTTGTTAACTGATGCACTTTGTATTTGGGCTGAAAGCCCCATATTTAGTTGGAGGCCATCCAATTCAGTGCACTGTGAGGCAGGACATGGGGGCCAAAGATACTCATCTCCTCTGTGTAATGTCTGCTGTAGACCTACAGTGAAATTTCTTCAATATCTATTTTCTGAACACAGTTTTTATCTGAGCTTTTTGCTCTCTCTCCATCTCTTCCCTCTCATTTGCTCAGTTGATGGGGAAGGGATTTTGTTGCGTTCTGAGTGACTGCACAGTGGAACCTGGAGGCTTGTGTATACTTCTTCATAGCACCAGGAGCCTGCTAATGGAAGAAGAGGGCACTGTCATCTCCATCTGACACACTGAAAGTGCACCCTTTAATGTTTTTGTTCAGCCAGGGAGTGGAAAGCTGCTGTTTAGGTCAAAAGATGCAAGTGATTGAAATTTCAGTGTTTCATTGGCTTTAGACTTCGGGAAAGAATTTGCTAACAGCAAAATGTTTTGATTACACTGTTTAGTTTGAGGTTTAAAGCTAAGTCAAAAGTGCCTTTGTTAATCTTGGGATTATGCTCTCTTAGACTTGGAAGCTTGGTTGTATATTTGGAGTAAGTTCAATGAGCCATAAGCCCTAATGGCAGCTAAAGGTAAACATTTTACTTTAAGCTTCGTTGTCTTTTGCTGCATATAGTTTGAATTACTATAAAATGTATTATCGTGAGTTAAAGCTAGTAAATTAAACCAATGTAAGACTAAAACAAAATCAGCTAAAGTAAATTAGAAATGAGTCCTCTTATGTCAAAGAAATACACTATTATCCTGTGATTTTGCAAAATTAATTACTTTCTAATGCAAATCTGTAATTTTGCTTGGGCACTGCACAAATATCTAAAAACTATGACATTATTTAAGCAGTTTCCATCTCCTTAAAATTAACTTTATGATTTTAACCATAGGGAAAACACGTTGGGACAAAACACTCCTCTCAATTGCTCTGCTGTGATACTGGGAAAATTTACTGCATTCATGAAAACTCAGTATATTAATTGCTTTGAGATACCACAATCTAATCAGAACCAGAGGTAGCCTGCATCCTGTCTCTACTCAGTGCTTTATTTAAGCACTTGCCTGAGGGATTCCCCTTAGGACCAAAGGAAGTAGTTGGTTCCCTACAGGCAGTGGAGGGTAGTGGGAAGCTTCAGATACAAGATGAACTGAGCTAATTCAGGCTCTGCTGTGCTGCTGACTAGCAGAGGATGCTAAGGAGATCACAATCCCACTTGTCTAAATGCTGAAAGTACGGAGGGAGACTGGAGGATCACTCTTCACTGGATAGCTCTAAGGGAATGTGCAGTAGAATGTGTCAAAACCAAAATATGTATGTCGATGCAACTTTGTAGACTCAGTGTAAATATTCTATTGGTTAACAGTGAGAAGTATTTAATGAAAAATTACATTTTAATGAAAGTATCTAAAGTGAGACCCCAGACTTAAGCATATATGCTTAGGTGTTTTTCCTGAAGATGCTATTCAAAATTAATTTCTATAAAGATCTTGGATATTTTCACTCAAATATTCTAAATACTCAAATTTTTAATCTCTTGAATGCCTACATGATCTTTTAAACTTGGTGATTAACTTATCTGAATTTTTATAGCCACATAACAGCTACAGAACCACAAGTGTTTCAGCAGCACATGCCCTAAAACAATCAGGTCACTTTCTTTTCATCTCATTGGTATGTAGATGAAATCAAAAGCTTTTAATATTAATCTTGGCATGCAAAGGAAATTTTTCAGTATCTTGGTAGTGACATGAAACTTCTGCTGCAATGAACTAGGCAGGTTCTGCTGATAAAACTGGGAGATTTATTAGTATTCAGATGTTAGGGTAGTGCAGATTTAGCATAGTGTTGTGCACAGATTTCTTGATTAGTTTGAAGCCTTCCCTTTCCCTCGCAGAAAAATCTATCCCTGAATCCGTTCCCTGCTGAACTGTCTGTCTCTGGCACTGCACTAAACCAGACAGTCATTGTTTGCTTTTGTTTGCAAAGAACCTGAAACAACAGATCTGGCCAGGGAGACACCTCCCAGTGTCTAAGAAAAAATACTTTTAATACTGTTTCCTTCATTATTGTATGAAATAATACATATTTGACTCAGTATTTAGCTCACTGCTTGTGAGATTAACTGCTTGGAAAGGTAACTGATGAAGAAGGAGGAGTGGAAGATGTTAGGGAGGAAGTGCTTGACAATATTAGATTGTATCAGAAGAATGTCTAACAAGAGAATGAGTTACCAAAATTGTTCACTTTTCCTTTCCTCACAGATGACCTGGCATATCAGTTGATTTATTTTGTACAAAGTGTCACAATAATATGAAATAATAATAGTTATTAAAAATAATATGTGCAGTATATTATGCAAGAGATTTTTCCATCATAAATGATGATGTATTGTACTTGTCATCATATTTATTGTTTTCTGGAAAACTTTTTAAAACCACTATAAGATGAATTTCCCCCTTGAGATGAGTGCAAATATGGCACAGAAGAACAATCTGAAACATTAGAAAAATTGGATTGCTAGGGGGTGCCTCACACTTAAATAATTTCCAGGTGATTTTAAAAGGAAGTTCAAGTGACTATAAAATTGCTGTTCTCTGCATCAGAAAGAATTCCATTCTTGAATTGAATCAGTTCCCAAGTTACAACATAAAGCAATAATCCAAACTTTTTGGGTACATTTGGCATGGAATTCTGCCCTTGGTTTATACCCATCCAGTCCTGTTGGCTTTAGCCATATATTTATTATCTTAAAACCACTATGACTTGTGTTACATTCTTTCTGCATAGCATTTGTGTGTTGTTGATGCACAGATGCATCAAGAGCAGGCAATGTCTATGGAAGTTTTCTGATTTCTCCATTCAAGATACAGTGCTTGGAGCTGCCCTGCAAGATGTTGATCCTTGTGGTGGGGAAGGTACTGCTGCAGGAAAATGAGAAAAGTGGTGTCAGAATGAGCCCTTACAGTGTAAAAGTTGACAACATATTGAAATACAACGTAAAAAAAAAGGACCATGAAGACAGTTTTCAACAAAATTTTCTCATCTCAGGGAACATGGGAGCTGGCTTGCCCTGGATGCACTCACCAGCTGAATTTGTGTTCCTTTCCCCATCTGTTTGCCATGTTTTCATCTCATACTGTTTTGTTCACACAGGGAGCATTCTGGAGAAGTAGCAAAGGTCAAGTGATAAATCTCCCTCTTTCCCTGTCCTTCAGCTGCAGATCCTTACATGTTTGCAGGCATTTCCTTTATTATAAACTTCTGCAGAAGGAAATGTTGGGAGGGAGAGTCAGTGCATTTGAAGCCTAGCCTGCTGTTTGTGTTATCTCCTAGATCTTTTCAGGGCGCAGTGCCTCCTTTGGGTGCCTTCATCAAAGGTGTGTTGTTTCCACTTGGGTGGACACACGGACAAGGTCTGTTGCAAAGAGGCAGCTCTTGAGCTAGCAGGAATTCCTTGGATGGGAATTAGAACCAAAAAAGGATGGGTACAGGAAAATTGAAAACACTACTAAGCAAGCCTTTGGAAGGAGGCAATGTTAACAGCTTTCATTTGGAAAGCACTATATATTTTCATTTTGGCCCAGGCATCAAAAGCTCAGAGGAGGGAAACAATGGAGGAGTAGCCAAAATAAATGCTCTTCTGTCTACCAGGAAATGGTGGTGAAGGGTGACTTAAGATGGTCTGTTTAGCTATCATTACATCTTGTGCGTTTGTGTGATTTTGTTTTTATTTTTAGCAAGACAATGAAATACTCATGTCCTGTGTGCCACTGTGCACTTGAGACAGGCAGCTGGGAACTACTGCTTCCCCACTGCATTTGCCATGCTGGCACAAAGCAATGGAACTCAGTGATCAATAAATCTTGTATTGACCACTAAAAGAAAACATACATTAACTTTGGCATTTCCTTCCAGCTGAAAATAAACAAATACGAAATGCCTGCCTTGTGCTATAATTTTTAATTTGAAGACTGTTGGAGACATTTGCAGCTAGTCCTATGTAAACACTGGTAGATTCAGGGTGCACTTGGAGGTTATTTCCTGTAATAAATATTGCAAGAACACTGGAATAATTTTTTCTGAAAGCTATTTCTGTCCTTATTTTACTTTCATAAACTTTAATTTTAATATTTTGGGTGGCCTAGAGTGAATGTTTACATTATTGTGCTGTTTGTGTTTGTTTAGCTTCTTATTTTGTTCTCTCTTTGATAAGAAGAGGCCACTTTTGGAGAGTGGAAATGGTGTGAAAGCATCAGAATACTCTCTCAGAGTACTTGCAGTCGCCCACCCCTCTACAGTGTGCCTGTATGCGTGAACTTAAAACATTTGATAGCAAACTGCCATGTGAATGGTTATACTGGTTTCACTGGAAATATAATGGCACCTAGAGAAGTACTTACAGGCTTCCAGTATGAATCAGGAGTTAACCAGGCATTGTCCAAAAGCAGCTATAGGAATGTTGTTACAAAATCCAGGTACATGGGCCATGTTCTCTGCATTATTGTTCTGTGGGTTTTGTGGGTTGTCTGTGTGGGCTTTTTTGGTGGTTTTGTTTGGGCTTTTTTGGTTTGGGTTGTTTCTTTTGTCTGTTTTTCTGAAGAGATGACTTTAGATCCGTATGTTCCTATGTAAGTGGATTAACCTGATTGCCTGGGAGATCAAATGCTGGATTCTCATCTTGCTAATGCTTGTATATGGTTGAAGGGACTTACTGGAATTAGAACACAAACTCTTAAAAAATAAATCAAGACTTTTCCCTCTATTGCAAACTATTACTTTATACAGCCACATAGGGCTGTATACACACAGTGGGAACTGCAGGTAATAGACCCCCACTTGAAAACTATTAATCCAAAATCCACAAAACAGATAAAGTTAACTGAATTTGTCAGTCATTCCTTCACTTTATAAGCAAAATCTGAGTAATTTGGTTTGTATGATTATACAGTTTTGACATCACAGGCTTTACAGCTTGGTAATGGTGGGTTGCACAGTCTGATCCTTTAAGAGTGAAGGGTTTCAGTGATGATTTAGTAGACTTCTGTCTATTAGTGTATTCCCTAGAAAAGTATAAATGCAGCTAATTTATACAGCCGGCTTTAATTATTCAAGATCTGGTCTTTGTTTGATCCTCAAGGCCAGACCTTGACAGCAACTGGACGGTAATAAGAGAGCAGATCCAGATGGAGTCCATGGTTCTCAAAGGACTTCTCCCAAACACGAAGTATCAGTTTGCCATCCGAGCAGCAAACTCCTTTGGATCCAGCCCTGCCAGTGCACCGAGCGATGTCATCCGCACATTCAGTGAGTACAGCCACCTTTTCGTTATTAAAGCTAAACAAAAATGAAGTGTATCTGTAAATAAAGTGTATCTGGGGTAGCTGTGGAGGCCTGCTGGTGGAAAGAGTTGCTCTCCAGGCACTGTCACCTCCATGCTGACATCTCTCAGTCCTGTCTGAGGAGCTTGCAGCAAGCACCCTGTGAAAGTCCAGCCATGAGCAAAGATCTGAACAGACCCAGGCAGCATCACCCACATGCCATTTCCTTGTTCTGGAGGTCATTGACAATATTTTTGGATCGCTACTTTCTGAATTGTGTGCTGGCTTCATGCAGTACTAATAAGTGAATATCATGGGGAGAAATGAGAGACATGAGCCTATTGTTCATTTTTTCTGTTCTTTGAAGCTGAACTTTATCTATTACATTTATAATTTCAGTACCTCAGAAAGACCAAATCAAACATGTACAGTTTTCTGAGGAGTAAGACTCTTAACTATTGAGCACACTCATAAAACTAATGATATAAGGAAATAAGCATCCCTTTTTGATCAGAAGCTGCATAGCAAAAACATTAGGTGAACCTGCCAACATACCAACTTGTTAACTATTATATTTACATTTGTGTAACAATACAGACCGCACACTGCAGGAAGTGTTGGTCCAGTTGCTGCTGGGCTTCCTCAGGATGCAGTCCTCTGCCAGTACTGGTGTCTCTGTAGGATGACTTTAGGGGGCTGTTGCTCCTCATCACACCCAAATTCATAGCTTGTATGTGAGAATCCCAACCAAGCCAACACAGATCATGCATATTGGGAATCACACAAATCACATCTTCTAGCAGCTAAAACCCCAATGTCATAAAAGAGAAACAATGGAGGAAAAAGAGCCAAAGCTATCTCTCCCCAAAGGTATGGGGACTAATTGAGCTATATTATTAATGTTCCAAACTTTTTCTGTAAAAATGTTTATCTGTACTTTTAAGTGCCTTTTTTTTTCTTTTCTTGCTCTCTGTATTGCAAACCATCTCTAATTAACTAGTGAAAATGAACAGTTATGAATGAACTAGTGAAATGATCAATTATTCAGGTAGGACTGTGAGTTCTGCAAGAAGAGTTTGCATGCTGCAAAAACATAAACAACATACTTAGTTATCCACCAATTTAAGCTGATAAAGATCTATTTCTAAACTGCCTCCCTGTTGTGGAGTCCCTTTTCTCATTGACTCTGATATGGCAGTTTCCATTCCTTTTGTCGCTGTGTCATAAATTCAGTCACTTGAACAGTTTGCATGTAGTTTGCTATGGCTGCTGAGCTCATAAGTTTAACTTCTGAAGTAAATGTTTGTGAAAACCTTGTGCAGTGTACTCTGGAGTTCCTCGGCCCATGGATCCTCCAGGGTCAACTCCTGCTGCCTCGAGCACACGTGTGCTCCTTGGTATCTTGTTTATCTTTGTAAGTTAGCAGCTGCATCCTTTGGTCAGAAAAGATAAAGTGTTTAGCTCTGTTAATAAGGGTGGAATCATCCTTATGCTGTGCTTATTCCTGCAGTACTCCAGGGAAGGCACTTTGCCTTGGAAACTGCTTGTTCTGCACAGGCCTGCCAAGATGTCTCTAGAACATGGGTTTCTGTCATTAGAGCTTGGAATCAAATTCACATCTGGTGTGCATAAGCATTGACTTCTAGAGAGGTTCATAAGGGACATTAGCTTGCTTTTCTATGCCTGGATCAGATCTGAAAATTCAGTATATTATGCATTTTGCACTGCTCTTTGACTGGGCTTAAAAATCCGTGCTGGCCCAGGGTAGGCACATCGGTGCTGCAGTGGCTGAGGTTGATTTCCCTCCTCCAAGGGCCTGGCAGTGCTTGGCAGAGACCCTCATGAGCAGGCAGAGCTCCTGCAGGCCAGGGCCATGTCATGTCCATGATGTGCTCCAGCCCTGCTCCAGGCCACTTGTACTTGGGGCTACTTTGGTGCTGTGGACCCTTTGGCAAATGCAAATGTTGTTCTTTTGTCAGTGTACTGTTTGAAAATAGGCTTAAAAACTACGTATAGCCAGTACCCATGAAAACCTGCATTATCTTCTGGATACCTGTCCTCAAAACAACCAGATTTGTGCAGAGCAAGGAGTGTTGCTCAAAAGTGTCAGGGATGCATGCCTTTAGAAATAAATTATTTGGTTTTCTGAAGGGAGGAGTGTAGCTGAGATGATAGTCTGGCTGATAGCAGCTCTCACTTTTCTTTACTTGTGATGTCTGTGTAGGAGACTGACTTGATGTTAAACAGACACACAAGTACTCTGCATATTAGTAGAAAAGCTAAACTTTTGATGGGAGAAAATTGTTCTTCATTAAAGCTGTGCATAGCCTGAACATTTATTTTTCCCCAAAACATGAAAAACCTCTGAAGAATGATTTAAGAGACGAGTTTCAGAAAAAAAAACAGGAACAGAAAAAAACCCCAAACTACACACTGTGCTCAAGGGCATCCAGTTAAAACTCACCCCTAATTCACATTATGTATCTGAAAGTACCCTCCTGCTTCTAGCAGCCAGAAAGCCCAGAATTTTGGTCCAGTTAATCACTCGCTTTATCTGCCCAGGTGTTAGTGTTCAGCATACTTGAGGTCCTCAGAGTTTTGTGGATTTCATCAGTCACTGCAGGAGGCATGTGCCATTCACAGACGCCTGACAGTCCCCTGGGGCTGGCTCAGGTGGCACCAGTTGCTTGACTGTCTCAAAGTGCCAGCGAGTGACCTCTTAGTCACTGTGTTTTTGAAAAGGTGCCAGACAGCTGGCATCTCTGAAACTGAAGCACCTTTTTTCTTCAGATGCACATCATAAAAATTACCACCTTCATTATTGCCGTGGTTCCTCCTTCCACCTAAGCAGTGAAACATGCTACATGCCACAGATTTTTGGTGCTATTTTCTGCCTGCCTATGTATTCAGAAATTCCTGAAATATCTTAGAAAGCTGGCAGAATTTATGTCTGACTCCTTTGCATTACATTTAGCTCACATGGTGCTGGCACTAAGGTCCTTAGTGTGTTTGGATTTCAAAAGTTTGCAATTTTACACTTGTATATGCTGGATTTTTTATGCACAACTTGACATAAGTAGTGCTTTTCTGGCATTTATTTTAATTGATTAACAAATTCCCAATATTACCTCAGATGCAGAGGACCCTCATGGTCCATGATGTCTTGCACAGGTTCTCTTGCAGCTGTTGCAGGCAGGCTGAGGCAGAGACGAGTCCATTTTACTTGGAGAGGTTTTCTGTTGTGGTTTGTCTCGTTCTCACAGGTAGTTCACTCATTTTGTTTTTAAAATGGGGGTGGATTTGCAGTACTCTTGACTACATTGTTTCAGGTCAGCATAGGAAAACATCGTCTTGGTTTGCTCCACTAAAGGGATGCTGACAGTTTCACCTAATGTGACAGACCTCCCAAGCTCCTTGAAAACAGAACATGTGGCCTTGATTATAAACAGTTACCCCCTTACCTACTAAAAAATGCATGCTTGGTTAATTGCTCCATTTTCAGGGAGTAAAGAGAGGGCAAGTTTCCCCAAGGGTTCTAATTTATTTGTGATTTGGTTTCATTAATTTTTTTTCTAGAGGGAAGTGATGCAATAAATCAATTTTTTGTTGCCTTTCTTAATTACAGTTGCACATTATGGGTATTTCACCTACATGGTTGTTGGAATTTTGTTATATAAAATCTTTCAAAATGTCATGGACAATTCACTGGAAAATAAAAGACTGCACATACTCAGTTTAGAAATGACAAAATAAACTGTCCCAAAGAATAAAACAAAAAAAATGTCATCACCTGCATTACTTAAATACCCTTCATCTCCTCGGGAAACAGATGGGGTTTGCACTGTGCCTGCAAGGTCACCAGCCTTGGGCTTTAACAGACCAGCAGAGGAAGTGTCTTCTGTTAAAAATACCCTCCTGCTTGTCTCCACAACAAACGTGACAGAAGTGGCTGCTCAAGCAGGGCACATCCCTTCCTCTGGTCCTGGCTGTCACTGCCAGGACCACACAGAGCAGGGATTGCCACAGATGCTTATATATTCTGCATGGAGCTTGAATGTGTCAGCTGAGGCTCAGGCACAAAAAAAGGGCCCAAACCTTGATTTAAATGGTGGTGATGTGTCCTGGAGATAGTGAATGCAGAAGGTTTTCCACGGAACTGTTTCCCACACGCGTCCAGAGAATTTACAAAAGCAGTGTTGGTAATTGTAGGGACAGTGACAAAAAGCAAGAGACAGGCCAAGCGACATGCAGGGTCACACTGTGAGTCATGGAAAAACATAAAACATGTTTTAAAATGTTCCTGATGTATTTTGGATTAAGACCTGTGGGAGGTTCTGGATGAAGCCAGTCAGTCTGTTAACACTTGGATTCATTCTGGCTGTGTTACAGTGCCCCCTGTTCTACCTCCTACACTCTCTTGTGTCTCTTCATCAGTATGATGATGGCAACCTAATTAGCAAAACAAAAGTTTTTGCGGCTTTATATTTGTTTTGAGAAGGATTTCTTGAGTATAACTTAATCCCTAATTATTTGGAAAGAAGCTGTCTAAAGTTCATGACCCCCACAAGTTCTTCAATTATTTGTAAAACAGGATTATAGGACCTGGTAAAAGGTCTTACTCAGACTTCATCTCCTTGTACACTGGAACACTGATTTAATTAAATATAGCCTGTTTATAATCTCTGCAGTCATTGTTTTGGTATTTGCAGAGTACCACTTTGCTTAATTGTCCGTGATTTACCACCCATTACAAGATGAGCTCTCCAGGAAAGCAAGTGCACTTAAGAGATGGCTCATGTGGGGGTTTATCTACAAAAAGTCCTGTTAATTTCTCTGCATTCTGTTTTGTGGTTATGTTGCATCACGCCACGTGGCTCTCATGTTATGTCCAGTGAGCAAAGACCAAATGTAGGGAAGCACAAGTCAGCTGAGAAGCCAGTGGTCTGATACCTCATCAGTCCTGTGTGTACTCACCTGTGTGAGTTCAGACATGGTCAGGAGTCCATCCAGCATCTGCATTGCTCCCAAGTGCTTTACATGTTGCCCAAACTGCTCACAGATCAGCAGGTAGAGCAGTGTCACATGTGCTGGCTGAAATGCAGATAGATAGTGTCAGGAAGGGAAAAAATTGGAGAGTTGGAGACCTGTGGATGTTAGGACATCTTCTGAAGTCACACTTATTCTGGTGACACCAGACTTACATAGTGACTGTCTTTGAAGAAGGGCCTCAAAGCAGTCTTTCTACCAGACACAATAAGCCATACCTTCTTTGTTCTCTTCAGGCTCTAAATGTTGTACCAGTTCAATAACGTGAAAGGAACCATTGTCCAGTTTAAAATAGTAGGTACATTTGGTCTCCTGAGGTTCTCTGTTGGAAAAACATGGAACATTTTGATCTGCTGGATGAAAGAGGCACACCTCCTGTTTGGAGATCTGCCAGTCTCTCCTAAGCTACCACATCTCATTGCATGCTGGTGGTTATTAGTAATCTTAGTGATAACCACTCAAATCAGGAGAGTTACATTACTGTGAAACTGCCATGACATTAAAATCATACCCATACATGCAAGTGTGTTTATATGAATATTAATTCCAGACCTAACATTTTCCTGTGTATGAATATATGGATGTTTTATTTTCTGCATTGCTTCACTCCTGCCATCCTTATTGAACTTACATGCCATTAAACCAACAGAATGTTTGATTGGAGGGAGAAAAAAAATACGACAGCATTTTGACCATAACAGATGTTTATTTTGTAGCTTATGACTTCTAAGTTAGAAAATGGAGTTTGCATATTACAGCTTGTTTGTCTACAGATTAGATTGTTTCCCTTGACACATCATTGCGAGTGTTCCCTTCTTTATTCCAAATTATCTTTATGGCTTCCATTGCTCTTAGGCAAATTACACTTTTATACATTGAAAGAACAAAATGGACTCTGAAATACTTTCAGATATAGTATAAAGGCAATAAGTAATAGTGCTGGAAATAATACAACTTCTAAAAGTTTTAACTAACTTCAGTCAGGAGTTTTGTTCATCTTCAATGTGGGGAGAAGAGAATGGAAGTTCCTTTTTAAGGAGCTGTTCCCTTGGCAAGGTCTGATGACCTTGACATCTCAATGGACTGGGTGCAGCCAGAGGATGCACAAGGAAGAAGCGACCATTAACAAACATCAACGCCTTATCATCCTCCCTGATGTGTGAGAGACACCTGGTCTGGGAGAGGATCAATAAGAGAACCAAGAATAAGGACCTAATTAGCATTGAAGGCAAAGGGATCAGTAACCAATAGGAAACCAGATACTAAGAACTGTGTAATTTAGGACCAATGAAGCAATGGATTTCTCTGGGTTTTGACTGTATAAGTCTGTGAAAAATCTAGTAAATATCCATGTGTGATGGAATGATTTTCTCTGCACAACCCAGGCAATGTGTAGATGGAATTATTTCTGTTACACGTCCTGGTCAGAATAAAGTAATGCCTTAATTTTCTAATACTTATAAAATGTTGTTGGAGAGCTTTTTTTTTTTTTTTTTGAGAGCAGTTTTGGTGACAGTAGCATGGACCTGGTTTAAAAGCAGCAGTGTTCAGGGAGCTGAAAATCTCTGTCTGGTTCTGTCCCTTCCCATGGCATCGAGGTGTGAGCAGGATGAAGCTGAACGTCCCTTTCCCAGCCACTAGCTGCTAGAAGCCATTGAAGTGGATGATGAGTGCAAGCTAAGAACATTTTATGAGAAACAAATGGCCACAGAGGTTGTGGGTGATTCCTTTGGTGAGGAGTGGAAGGGATATTAAGGTTAGGCAAAGAGCTGTTTTGTGTGGACGTAACCGCTAGCTGCAGCATAAGGAGAGAAAGTTTTTGGTAAAAACTGATGTTCACCAGCAGTAAGGTCAAGGGCATACCTGGGCTGCTCTCCAAGTGAAGTTGTTGTACACTTGTAAATCTTGTCTCTGAGAAATAACTGGCAAAAACTGCAGGTAGCAGCTGAGAGGACTGGAACTTTCACAAAGTGGGAAAGGAAACTTTCACAAAGTGGGAAAGGAAATCTCCTGGCCAGGTTGCATGCAGTCTGTCTAAGATAGCTGCCCATGGAGCACACGGTCAGTCTAAGATGGCTGTCCCAAAAGAGATAAAGAACATAAGGGGATCTTAAATGGCTACCCAAATTTTTGCTGAGGAGCTGGTATAGGTTGCAATTGAAGGCTAAAACAACAGCTTGTCCTCAGAGTTGAGTCAGAGCTGATGGCCCAAAAGCAACTAGCCCAGAACCACAGAAACCTGTTTGAGCGGAGTTGAAGGGCTTTAGAATGCAAAGTAACATCTTTGGGGGGAAGCATGCCTGCCAATCTGGAAGCAGTGCTGGGCCACCCCTGAACTCCCTTCTCACTAAGGGAGGAGTTTGCACCAAAGCCAGACTCCTCCTCACAACACTGAACTCTGCCCACTTGTAAAAGAGGCAGAGAGAGAGGCAGGGCTTCCTGACCATGGTGTCACTGATGCCACCTCCCTTCACACCTTGGAGGAGGGAGATAACTCATTGGAGCCACCCTCTCTGATAATCACCCTCAGGCCTGCTCTTTTTTAAGGCATTATCATATGATGAAGCAGAGCTGATGGTGATGATATCACACTCTGCAACAGAATTAACTCAGTTACAAAGGACAGAGACTCTTTTGAAAATTTTACTAATGTTGGTAATAAAGCTTTCTGAAGAAAAAGCACATGGCAAAGAGCTGTGTCTTTTAATTAGAATGCATACTGTTGCATGAGAAGTTTGGACTTGTTGGGAAGGGGGCAACTCATCCCTCTACCCACTCCAACACGTGATAAAAATATTATGAGAGTGGGGGAAATGGTAAGCTTCCAAACAATGCTTGTGAAGGAGCTCAGACCCTCTTGGCTTTTTCCCAGATTATTGTTACATTTTATATAATATTGTTATATTGTTATATTAATTTTAAATCCAAAATTTAAAGATCAGTACTGAGAAAAAAAACTTTCAGAACCACCCCCAGAAGGTGAGCTGGGAGTGGGGGCCAAATTAGAATATCCCGAAAAGCTCACTAAAAATGCATGGAAATTTAGTTTCTCTGTATTTTCAATGACACTTTGTGAATAGTCTTCAGTGTGCCCAGGTGGCCAAGAAGGCCAATGGTATCCTGGCCTGGATCAGCAACAGTGTGGCCAGCAGCAGAGCAGGGATTGTCCCCCAGTACACGATGCTGGTGAGGCCACACCTTGAGTGCTGTGTCCAGTTCTGGGCCCTTCAGCTTAGGAAAGATGTTGAGATGCTGGAATGCGTCCAGAGGAGGACAACAAGGCCTGGAACACAAGTTCCATGAGGAATGGCTGAGTGGGCTGGGTTGTTTAGCCTGCAAAAAAAGGAGGCTCAGTGGAGACTTTACCGCTCTCTACAACAGCAGTGGGTTGGTCTCTTCTCCTAGGTGACCACTAATAGAACAAGTGGTCAACATCTTATGCTGCACCAGAGGGAGTTTAGGCTAGGCATTAGGAGGAAATTCTTCGCTTTAAGAGTGGGCACTAGAGTCATCTGCCTGGAGAGGTGGTGGAGTCAGCATCCCTGGACAAGTTTAAAAAAAGACTAGATGTGGCACACTGCCATGGTTTTGTTGATAAGGTGGTGTGAGGTCATAGGTGGGACTTGAAGATCTCAAAGTCTTTTCCAACCTAGTGAATTCTTTGATGCTGTGATTCAGTGAGCTGAAAATTGCTGTGAATGCTGGGAGCTCAGTTAGTGCTGCGCCTTCCAGCAGCGTCAAGGTGTGAGCATGATAAAGCTGAACGTCTCTTTCCCAGCCACTGGCTGCCAAATGCACCTTAAAGTGGACAGTGGGTGCAAACTAAGAACATTTTATGAGAAAAGAATGGCCATGGAGCCATTCTGATGCCCTTGGTGGAGTGGGAGGAGGTATATGTCGTCTGGATCAGTGGTGGGAATGACAAAGGTTTCTCGATGAAGCAAGGTGTCCTGCCTCACAGATGTGTTTGCTCAGCAAGGAGCATTCCAGCTATCACCCCAGAGGAACTGGAGAGAGAAAGCACAAATCCATTTATGGTTGCATTGTTGATGCAAACTTGAGTGTCCTGAACTCTGTCATAGTGAAAAGGGCATTCTGGGGCTGACTGACACAACCCTGTCATCTTGGTCCCAAGAGGGCCAGCAGACTCCCCAAGCTGTTCAACCTGTCTAAGAAGGATGATGTTCAGCAGTATGTTGTGAAGAAGTCTCTGAACAAGGGGGACAAGAAACCCAGAACCAAGGCTCCTAAAATCCAGTGACTAGGGACTACTCAAGTGCTGCAGCATAAGCACAGGCATATTGCTCTGAAGAAGCATTGCACTCAAAAGAACAAGGAGGAAGCAGCAGAATACAAAGCTCTTGGCCAAGAGAATGAAGGAAGCCTGGCACAATTTGCCAGGAGCAAATTGTGAACTGGAGCTGGTTTTCTTCATTGAAAGCTTCTACATCTAAATCAAAGCAGAAGGACATTGTATGTGATACGAAAAAGATATTGTACATGGTATTGCCAATAAATCCCTTTTGTGGTGAACTTAAAATACCCCCAACATTAAAGCCAAAATAAAATCATCACAACACAGACAAAAATGAACAATTTGCATGACATTCACTCCTTGATCCTTCACCACAATTACAAGAAAAATTCCTCATGATCATTCTACTCTATAACACTTAACACTTTTCAGTACTTGTTTTGCCCTTTACTTCTCCCAGCTACTGTCCTTATCTGAAAATGTCCATGATTGCCCACATTCTCCAGTAAGGAGTCTGGGTTAACCCGGGCCAGATGCCAAGTCCCCACCTAACCCACTCTCTCTTTCCTCTCTGCAGCTGGACAGAGGAGAAAAAAAATTAATGAAGGATTCTTGCGTTGAGATAAGGACCTGTAGAGATCACTCACCAAATACCATCACAGGCAAAGCAAGCTCAACTTAGAGATATGAAGTGAATTTATTACTAAAAAATCAGAGCAGGATAATAAGAAGTAAAAGAAATCGGCAAAAACACATCCCCCCACCCTATTCCCTCCCTCCCAGCCCTACCTCCTACCCCAGCAGTGCAAGGAGACAAGGAATGGGGGCTGTGGTCAGTTCATCACCCAGGGCTTCTCGCTGCTCAGGGAGAGGAGTCATTCCCCTGTGCACCATGGGGTCCCTCCCACAGGAGACAGCTCTCCATGAACTTCTCCAGCATGGCTCCATCTCATGGACAGCAGCTCCCTGCCAGTGACTAAAGTGTGAGTCCATGCCATGGGCAACAGCACCCCTCAAAAGTGGGTCACTGTTGTGTGGGGTGCAGTCCTTCAGGGACAGGCTGCCCCAGCCTGGGAGCAGGGCCCTCTTCCCACAGAGCTCCCACAGCTACAGGCTCCTCTCAGGCACATCCACCTGCTCTGCGTGGGCTCCTCCAGGGCTGCAGAGGATCTCTGTGTTCCTGTGCACCTCCCTGTGCTGCAGGGGCACAGCTGCCTCACCAAGGGCTGCAGCCCAGGCTGCTGGGGAATTTCAGCTCTGGTGCCTGGAACAGCTCCTGCCCCTCCTCCTTCACTGACTTTGGTGTCTACATGTTGTTCTGATATATTCTCACCTCCTACTCTTCTCTGTCAGGGATTAAAACTGCACCACCAACTTTGTTCTGATTTGTTCTTAAATATGTTATCATGGAGGTGTTGCCATCATTTCTAATTGGCCCAGCATCTCCATCTTTGGAGCCACCAGGGATTGGCTTTGCTGGATATGGAAGAAGCTTTTACCAGCTTCTTACAGAAGCAACCCCTGTAACCCCACCCTGCTACAAAAACCAGGCAATGCAAAACCAATCCAACTATAAATCATATTTGTAATGCATATGTTTGTGGTTTTACACATGGAAACTCTTTTGTAGAAATGCATGGCTTACCGAATCACTGTTTACCAAAGAAGGGCAATCTGATGCAATGATGGGTAGAAGATGCAGCTTGACAAGATGATCATTGTAGGTTCCTTGCAACAGAATAATTTTCTACTCTGCTCTGCTTTGCTGTACTGTACTGTACTCTACTCTACTCTACTCTGCTCTACTCTGCTGTACTCTACTCTACTCTACTCTACTCTTCTTTGCTCTTCTTAGTCTCCCTAACCTCCTACCTGGTGTAAAATTATTCTGTATGGTGATTAACCTGAATGACTATAAAAGTGAAAGTATTCACTTTCAGGAGTAAGAGATATGTTTTTACCTTGTGATTTTAGCATGGTGAAATTCATTCCAGTTTTTGTAGGACTGGGACCAGTTCATAAATGTGCAGTCTGTCCCTAACAGTAATTCTTTGCCTGTGCATTCACAGTCAGTAGCAGAAATAATCTGGGTGTAGTTTGTCCTGTTTGCCTCATCTTGCTACCAGTCATAGAGCAGAGCTCTCTGCTCAGCTCATTTGGTTGAACTCAGTACTGAATACTTCTATTTAATGTACAGATGAAATGTATTATTTACAGATGACTAGGTATACATATTAGAGTGGAAAGACTTACACACGTTCTGTCCCAGCCAAGCATGCTTTCTTGGTTGCAAGTGTGTATGCCTCATTATCTCTACTCATTTGTTTCTAATTTTTCTGTATGCTGATGTAATGTGCAAAGCCCATTGATAAGTAGCCCCTGCAGAGCATACAGAGTGTTAGTCACTTAGTCAGCCAGGGCACATTCATCTCTGGTGCACATATGTTGGATTTCATAACTGCCTGCCAGTTCTGGGTTGCAATCACAGCAAAGGAAGAGAGAGTAAAAAGACATTTAGGTAAGTACACTCAGCTCAGTAGAGAGACTGTAAACTGAAGGTTGCTTATGCTGTTTTTAAGTGAGGGAAAAATATATGAGTCTGTTATTTCAATGCTTTAAAAATATCAGTTCTCAGCCTCACTGAAATGACAAGTTACTGTAATGATTTGTTTACTTTTACTGTATTTCTTCATGACCTGGTGAATTTTAATAGCTAATAAGCACAAGCCATTGTTTAGGCATAATTTGCTATGTAAAGTGCAGAATAGTTACAGACACTTTCTTGAAATAGAAATGAGGATCCCCATACTGTTTAAACTGTGCATTCCCAGCCCAGAGTCCTCCAAAGCACAGTTCAGTACTCTGGGAAGTGGCAGAAGTAGATTAGGTACTTGAAAAACACATGGTCATAGAATCATTGAATATCTGGAGTTGGAAGGAACCAACAAGGATCATCAAGTCCAACTCCTGGCCCTGCACAGGACAGCCCCAGTAATCCCACCATGTGCCTGAGAGAATTGTCCAAGTGCTTTTTGAGCTCTTGGTGCCGTGGGGACACTTCCCTGGGGACCCTGTTCTAGTGCCCAACAACCCTCTGGGTGAAGGTGTTTGTGCATGTTTCTTGTTTCAGGATGCTGAATTGTATTTTAAAAAATAGTCTAAGAATACACATAGGACGCTAATTTCAGGAGTTTCGGAGTCAGTGGAGATAGATGAATTCCTAAATAGAGTGTATCTTACCTGTACACATCTCTTTTGCTGTTCCTATTTATTATCTCTTTTGCTGTTCCAGTAAGGCAGCAATTAGCAGCCTGTATTTCCAAAAGGGAAAAGCTTGACTTAAAAACAATTCAGTCATTAAAATGTTGTCCATGCCAAAAAAGTCTGAAACCTTTGTCATGGAAAAATGATGAATACAAGTCAGTTTGCAGAGGGAGAACTGACCTTTGCCTGCTTTATTTGTTTAATCACCTAGTGAGTGACTAAATGAAGGTCTTCACTTTGTTTTAAGCTGTGTGTATGATCTGTCATCTCCAGACACACTTGCATTATCTGTACAGGATGAACATTAGCATCAGTTCAGATTTAAGTGTTGTGAATCACGGGAGTGGTAAGATCTGAATTGCTGTGTGCAAAGAGAAAAAACTATATGAACTGAATATGCCAGTTATGTCTTTTCAGGCTCTGAGGAATTGGGAAGTGGAAGCTATGGGCATCGGTACATCACAGACACAGTGACTGGTGATGGTGATGGATTTGATATTGATGATTCAGACTATGACATTTATATAGAAGAGGTAAATGTCAAGATTTGCCTTTGGCACTTCTGTTTTCTTTACAGTCTGGATATTTTAAAGTGTCCAGTCCTGTCAAGACATTTGATATCTGATATTAAGTGCTTAGATACAGTGATGTGGTTAATTCTTTTTCTTCATTGAGGGTGTTTGTTGCCTCAGATCTGTATCTTGAAAGATATTAATTTCATTTCCCCATAGCATTTTAATTTTATTGAATTGGTGTTTCTTTGCTTCCTTTCAGCTCAGACCACTTCCTGCTATTAAAGGAGGCAACAGAAAATTTCTGGTGGAAACTAAGGTCACTCCAGGGTCTAGTTCCAGGCTCCTGTCGCGGGTCCTAACAACCACTTCTGAGCCCACAACTTCCACTGCTGCCAGCACACGGCCTTCCAGCACGGCACGGGCAGCGCGCAGGGGCGGCGCGTCCCCTGCCGCGCGCCTCTCGGACCTGTCCTGCGACGAGGCCGTGTGCTCTGCAGACAGCTTCTGCATCAACGACTACGACCGGGGCGGCTCGCGCTGCCACTGCAACTTGGGAAAAGCGGGGGACACGTGCGAGGAAGGCAGGTTTCTGTGTGCCCGCTGCTGCTGGCTGTTCTGTGTCTGGGTCAGGGAGCGGCTTTGCAAAGAGCTCACCAATGTGCGCTTTGGGAATAACCATCTGGGCTTTGTGGATCCTTACCAGTGGCAAATTGCAGTTCAGGCATCATCCCCTTTGCCTTTTTTCCCTCGGTGAGGTGGGAAAATGTAGGAGTGTGGGAGAGTGCCCCCTAATGACAGAGTGGCAAAGCTAGCCTTTGTCCCCCAAAAAAGGAAAGAAGCCCAGAAGTTTCTCTCAACGATCAGGTGAAAAGTAACCTTATAGGGCCCCAGAGACTTCACTAAAACCTTGGGGTCACCTAATTGGATAGAAGCCAAAGAGTCCCGCCTGGGCCATAAGGTAGAAAAGAAGAGAACAAAAGGACCATGTTTATACCAGGGGCAGACCTCTGTACCTGACTCGGATTTTCTGTTTGTTATTTTGCCTTTTATTAAACCTTTTTGTTTCTAACACTGCAGCAGAAGCCATCCTGCTCATTCTTTGCCTCCAAAGGTAATAGCTAAGCTATCCTTGGTGTATTAGGTTCCCTTTTGAAGGCTCATAAAACCCTGGCCCGACAAAACAGAACCTAATAGGAAAAAGTAATTCCTTAATAAAGCTGAATGCAGAACCTGTATCAAGATGCACAGGGGCAGTTAATTTTCATTCTCCCACCTAAGAGTCAGGGTACGGTGGAGCAGGTATGTTGTTAATCACCCAGGTTGGCAGGATCCAATCATGGCATCGTCAGGTGGAAGCTGAAGACATTCAACCCCTCTTTGACATTTGCATTTTGGCAGCAGCTGAAGCCCTGAACCACCTCCATTTTCTGTGTGGTCCAGATGATGCTGGCCCCACAGCAGGGATGTGAGAAAACTCCCATTATAAAAATACCTCCAGAGGAGGCTTTCCCCATGGTCTGCAAGTCTGCAGTGCAGCAGTCATGTCAGGCAAACTGGGGCAAGGGAGGAACGAAATCTCATCCCTAGTTCAAAAAGCATGTCCTGAATGTGAGGATCCTCAGCATCCTCAATGTGAGGATGTGCTTGTCTCAGTCAGTCCCATCCTGTTGCCTCTTTTCAGAGCAGCTGAGCCATGGCAAGAACTTGCTGAGCTGAAGGAGGCTGTCTTGCTTCTTCTTCCCTCACTGCCGCCTTGTTCTTTCCCTCTAGAGACCTCAGCCCACCCTTTCACAAGGTTAACACTGAGCAGATCACCTGGTGAGCCAGTCCAGCTCCCTCAACAGGCCATAAACAGGTCACTTTTTTCCCCAAAGTAATTTTTCTTCTGGTTTGGTGACGAAGGGTCAGATGAATGCCAGGGCTCATGAAAAGAAAATGTCCCATTGGCTGTGGTGGTGCTGTTGTTCCAGATCAGAAGGAGCTGATCTGCCCATTCCTCTGCATGCTGATCTGATCTGCCAAGACTGTGCCATAGGGCAGAGCTTCAGGGACCCAGGTTTCTTGTGCAGGGTCATGTTAGACTTTCATGTTGCACAGCGTCATGCATCAGGGATACAGACAGTGAGGGTTCTTCATCTTCTTAAACTGGAGTTGGAACAAAGAGCGCTCCTTCTGAAAACAATTTGGTGTGACTCAGCGATGTGTAACAGCTGCAGATATGATTTTAGGCCTTGATCAACTATGAAGAGTTGAGGATTTATTTTAACTGACAAGGCCATATACAACTTGTAAAGCACTCTATTAACACCAGTCAAAACCCTCTATTTTTCACAGGGGAGGGTGTTACTCCAGAGTAAACATCATGTGCCAATACTCCTTTGTACCGAGTTTGTCTTCAGCAGCCAGTATTGTTAAATAATACATTAATCTGAATGGAAACAGACTTTTCTTCACATTCAACAGCTGCCTTCCACTCTGGTCCAGTCAGTTCTGTTTGTGATCAGGACATGAGATCATTTTCTCTGCTGAGGCTGCTTTCAGGTTTATAGCACCAATCCCCTTCAACTCAGCCTAAAATATATGCCTTGCAAGCAAAAACGCTGAGAGAGCTCTACCCAGATTCAAAAACTGAGTGAGAAAAACTCAGTATTTAAATAGCAAAAAGGAATAGGAATCCTCATCCTTCCTTCCTCATTAGAATAAAATCCATTGTCAATACAAAAGCTCAGGCCTGAAACAGTGCTTCTCAGGAAAATAGGCTGCAAAGGTAATTTTACAGCTGACAGTGGCTAGCAGTAAGACATCTCTAATTTTCATTTTCTCTCAGGGTCAGGGTCTGACACAAGACTGCAGAGGGTGAGGGTTGATAATGCCATTTGACAAGAGTAATAAAAAGAGCCATTGTTGCAGTCAGGGATGGAAAGATGCCTGCAAGGACTCTCTGCTCCCCATCACTTCTTTTAGCTTCTGCCCTGAGCTGACTTGAGAGAAGTGCTGGAAGCTGCCTTGCTGTTATGAGACATCCAGTGATTCTCCAGATGCTGGATGCAGCAGCTACAGAGTAGCAGTGACTAATGCTGCCTAGAGTCTGGCCATATTTCCCATGTGTGTTTTTGTAATCCTGCAAAACAGAAAATTACTTTGTCCTCTCTTTCTTAGATCAGTTCTTAAAAGAAGATAAATATAAAGTTGTTGTGGTCTTTATTCTATAACAAAAAATGAAAAACCTGCTGAAATTTCCTCTGTATTCTCTGATTAAGCTATTGAGCATTATTTGGCCTTCAGTATCCTGTTTCTTTCCAAGTTCACTAGGTCCTTGGGAATAAAGGAATTAGCTGTAAAAAGTGGTGGGAGGACAAGACAATAGGTTAACTGATTGTTGTCTGCTACTGGCTAATGGTTGTCTCTAGAAGAACTCTGCCTTTCATTGCCACCTGATGTTATCTAGTACTAAATGTGTATATTGATTTTTCTTCGGAAGAAAATGGCTAAATAACATGCTTCCCTCTTTGCTTTTCAGACATTAGTATCCAGTACCCTCAGTTCTCTGGCTACTCATATATCACCTTTGAACCACTGAAAAAGTCCTATCAGACATTTCAAATTACCCTTGAATTCAGGGTAAGTTAAAGCAATTCTCACATTGGTGTTTTAAATTTTATTTACTTACTCTGATGTAGTGGACAATAGAGCAGTAACTTAGCTTCAGTATAGCTTAAGTGTAATTGTGGTGAGCCTGTATGTAACCTTCATCTGCAAAGACCTGGCTCAACTCTCAGTGAATGTAAATTAAGTTTGTAAGCAGCTGAAGGGTTTTCATCCATTGTTGGTAGCCACTGCATGAGAGAATCCCTGGGACTAGTAGCTGTGGACTAGCAGTGATGTACATTGGCAAGGTCACAGTCATGCGGATGAGCTACAGGCTGAAGAACACAGAATTTTTGTGAATTAGAATTTGCAAGTGGAATGCAGTATCTTTATGGACAAGAGATGATGATCCTGTCATACTGAGCAAAATACTGCCCTATATATAGCATTCATTTCCCATCCTGCAGGGTCTAAGTGGACATTATTTCCCCCCTCTGAAGTTTGGGTCACCTAACAGTATTAGGCTACTAATACATTCAGGATATCATACTACTTAAAATGCAGGACTAAAGTGGAGATAGATCCCACGCTGGCTTGTGTTAGTGCTGTCTGTTCATTATGGACAGAGCATGTAGGGCTGGCTCTAGAGAGGGTGGCCAAGCCCTCGGGTGCATCCCCACCCCCACGTAAAGCAGACTCAGCAGCCTCACAGTCTGGGAAGGAGACTGTTACTAAAGCAGCAGCAATCAGTTGCCTCGGTGGTGATCTTACACTCCTCTGGCAATTTGCCTTTCTAAAACACAGGATGGCTGCAAAAAGCCACTGTGTCAGCTGCTATGAGCATATGGAGAAATGCTGCCAGCACAGCTTGTTTGGCTTAGAGGAGTGTCAGTCTCATGGAGAATGTCAAGTAGGGTGTATGTATTCATGCACACTGAGTCTGATGTGTCTACACTTACCAGGCTTGCTAGGACATTCTTGCTAGACTTTTTACTCGGAGTCTCATATGGGATGTCTGACAGTCTTTAATACTTCCAGGCTTTTTTTCAGGTCTGATAATACCCTACTTTAAGAGATGGTCTTAAATTGTTTAACCGTTAAGGCAGTGATTTTCTAGGTTTTTCAAATGCAGGATTCCAAACTGATCAAACAATTTCTGATTCGGCAAGTTAAAAACTCATTCTGAAAAATGATGACCCTTTTCTGGAGAAAAGTCCCACACTGCTGCTTGCTTTTATCTGCAATTGTGAGGCTTTGATTTTTCATATTGGTGCAATGATTGCAGGCTGAATCTGAAGATGGTTTGCTGCTGTACTGTGGAGAAAATGAACATGGTCGTGGTGATTTTATGTCACTGGCAATTATCCGACGTAGCCTCCAGTTCAGGTAAAACCTCCATCCTAAATCTGATGTGAAGAGAAAGGGCTATTGCTGCCTCCTGGGACTAGCTATATGTGATGAATATCTCCAGTGTCTTTGACTTCTGCCCCATACAGTGCACCAAATGGACAGTATAGTTTCATTTAAGACTATTTGAATACTTTTTTTCTCTCATCTTTCTTTAGTGTGTGAACATGTGCCCTGTTGATCTCTTTTATTCAGACTTCAATGTAAAGGCAAAATGATCCGTTTTCTTTAAGGCATTTGTCTGGGGCTCATAGCTGTGTTACCAGAAATGCCAGTGAGCCACTGTATTTGCTAAGCTGATGGTATATTGATGGTATATTGAGTCAGTGTTTTTGCTTCACAGAAAAAGGTTGCAGATAATGTAGCAAAACAGAGGATGTAGTGCCAACAAGGGGCCAGGAACTTTGTCTTACATGCTTAGTTTAGATGATACCTTGTTTAGGTTTTTAAATTAAGATGGAAAGTGTTCCTTGCAGTCTGACAGACATGAAGCAGGTGAAACAGTATTTCCAGGATCTCCTAAATTGGGAGGGTGAGTTCTTTAGAAGTGGGGAATAATAAAGTGGGTGATATGCCTTAGTTGTGTTTCTGCTCACCTGCACTGCATGATAGTCAGGGAAAATGGGACATTTTGTGCACATTCAGCTCTCCTGGAGGTCTTCCTGTCAATTGGCACTGAGTTTCAAATAGACTAGCAGAGTTATTAACGTATCACTGCCTTTCACCAGGAAGCTAGAAAAATTCCCAGGAGAAATTACTGTGATAGCAGGAACTCAGATTGTAATACCCTCCATCTAGAAAGAGCTTCATCTGTTGGCAAGCTTAGCAATGCACTCGGTATGGGCAGAGAATGAAAAATCTTCTCCACCTTGAAAGACAGATAATGAAGCTTGAAATTTGGAACAGATCTTATGTAGACTTGCTGTCTGAATTTTCTGTGCTAATATGCAGCGTGGAGCAGAGAGGTTCCTGAATGCAAAAATAGTATTTGGAGTCTAAAACCAACTTTTGGTTATTTGGTCAATATAAGATTCTCACCTTGCCCTCTCTATCTCATGCTCCCAGGTTCAACTGTGGCACGGGGGTTGGAGTCATAACGAGTGAAAACAAAATCAAGCTGGGGAACTGGCACAGTGTCACATTGTTCAGAGATGGGGTGAATGGCTGGCTCAGGATGGACAACAACGCTCCAGTGACAGGAAAATCTCAGGTTGGTAATCCTGCCCTTGTGGCTCGATCTTGGGGTCTCTCAAGGTTGTGATGATGCTTCTTTTCTTGCCACCAGAAGCCTGATCAGATTTAAAAGGTGCAGTTTTATTTATTGGTGTTAGGACATTTAGTGAACCAGGATCAGAGTACAGATTACTCTTCCAAATACATAATCTAGAAATCACAGAAATAAATATCTCAGGCTGAATCCCATCACTGTTTCCCTGTTGTGCTCCATGTTTTCTCTGCCACCCTTCAGCTACCCTGTGCAAGTCTCAAACACAGGCCATGAGAAGTTTACTAGATTTTACAGCTGCTGTCCTTGATTGCTTTATTTTTCAAGCCTCAGAGAACTGTTCTGCTTCCTCAGACATAAAAATTAGATGCATATGTGTGTATGAGTATATATTTATGTATAAGATGCATATATCCACATGATATTTGTATGCAGAGGTGTAATTACATGCATATTCTGGACAAAGATTCAAGCATAGTAATGGAGATGGACATTCTGCCCTGACTTATGTTAACACCAGCAAGTTCATATAAGGCTGACAAGATAAAATATAATACAGGAAAATGCTTTGACTTGCTCATCTGTTGCTGGGCTAGAAAACAAAATTAAGGCACTGGAAGAAAAGGCAATTTCAAATTGTTTCAGATGTCTTTCCTTTGATAGCCACTATTAACATGCCATCCCTAGCCCTGAAAGAAAGCAGCTTCAGATCTCTTATTACTTTCCACTTTTATGTGCAGGCACTGAAGAGAAAAAATTACAGTGTATTGAGTTCTCATCAGCTGGAAATGACAGAGGAAAGAATTTCAGTGTGTCATGTGTTGCTGCTACCAATGCCATGAGGCCATGCAAAGGGCGGATGTGAATCAGGGCAGCAGATATGTACAGCTTCTGCAGTGTACTGAGCAAGTGAACATCTGCAGACTCAATAACCTCAGCTTATTTAGCATGGCCAAATACAGGCTATGGTGATAGAATATATTGTTATAAATGCTATGGGGGCAGGGCAGGGGTGAAAAATCCTGGAAGATTTTAGGCTAGAGGTCAGTGCAGGTGGGTAAAACCTGCCCCTGAACAACTGAGAATTTTGAATATTCTAAAGGTCTGTGGGGTTTTGAAAGAGCTGTTGAGTAGGAGGCAAAAGTCATATTTTGATCAGTTTGTGGAAGGAATTTTTACTCATGTGGCCTCAGTAGCCTGGAGTTTGGGTCAGTGGTCCAGAAAGGTTCTGCTCGTTTTGATGTTTTTTGTTCTTTCACTGTAGCAATTTTAGTAAACTTGAATATGTAGGTTCCTATAGATTTGTTAAATAGATGAGCAGTACATTTAGCAATGGCAAAGTGAGCAGAAACCTGCTGAAGCTGCAACTTTATTGGCTTTTGCCTTTTCTTGTTTTTTACCTTTTCTGTGTCATTTCATAATTATTAAGTACCGAACACTTGCTGGGTTCTGTCCAAAAGACAACATCTCATTGGTCTATCCCTCAGGGCTTACAGCTTAGAAGACAAACAATTTTTTGGCAGAAAGAAAGGAAGAAATTACAGCAAAAGACAGACCATGCTTTCTCCTCAAAACAGTGATTTCTAGTCTTTTTTTATTTTGCTTTTAGTAGTTCATGTTATCGTGATGGGATGCAGGTGAAAAAGTTTGATTTCAAGTGGTGGACTGATTAAGGGAATGACTAACAGGAAGGAATTACCAATGAACAACATTCCCTGACACAGGGGACAACATTCCTTCGTGGAGGAAAAAAATGTGTTGTAAACCACTGTGGCTTAATGATTTCTCCTGTGTTATATCTGTTACACAGCATGCTGTGCTTTGCTCCCCTTCAGGGCCAGTACAGCAAGATCACATTCCAGACTCCCTTCTACGTTGGCGGTGCTCCCAGCGTGTACTGGCTGGTCAGGGCCACCGGCACCAACCGCGGCCTCCAGGGCTGCGTCCAGTCGCTGAGCATCAATGGAAAGATAATTGACATGAGACCCTGGCCATTAGGGAAAGCTCTCAGTGGTGCTGACGTCGGTGAGTGCAACGGTGTGGAGTCTTTAGTCAGTGGCTAACCCCGGGTCACTTTTTGTCCTGTTGGGACAAGTTGAGCGATGGTCCAGGTTTGGGAGGGGGAAGGCGCGGTCTCTATTTTTGGCCTGGCTTTCCTCTGTTCCTTTGCACATTGCTCTTGCTGGGTCTGTAGTAGGACAGTTCATCACACTGCACAAGCAAGCCCTTTGTGGACACACTGTGCACAGTAAATAGTAAACCCATTTTCATGAGCGAACAGTAAGATCTGTGTTGAAGATATCATTACAACCACGCCGGTATTTCTGCCAGCAGCTCTCAGGCACCTCTTCATGCCCCTGACTGACACAGTCCTGTCATCAGAAATCAATAGTATGTGTGCTGAGCTTGCGTTTGAAACAATACAGACCCAACAAAATGCGTTTTGCCTAAAGATATCATTACACTTGTCCAAAGTAACACATGGATCTCTCAGGCCCACAGCAGCCCTGTGGGCGTTACAGAGGGCTTTCTGTGTTACACCCAACCACTGTAGAAATATATAGGCTTTCCTGTATACCATCCTTTGTTTTGCTATCCAGAGTCATGGTATGATTTAAAAATAGCTTGGAATAAATACTTCTAGCAGCTTTATGAAGTGTTATTATAAAATTTTTGCTTCACAGAGTAAAAGATGGAGAAGTAGAGAAGATAATTAAAACTAGTCCTGTCTTATTTATTCATCTATTTCATCCTTTTAATAGGCACTTCAAAAAGGCAGGGCAACAAAATCCTTGCTTTAATGATCTCCCAGTCTAAACAATATAAAAATAAGGGTAAACCCAAGACAGAAGGCAAGTGCTAACAGTGAGAAATAGATTCCATACCCCTGAACTCTCCCTGCCATGCTTTGGACACAAAGTCATCTTTCTTCTCTTCTGTAGCTGTGCATTTGACATCCTGAGAAGGAAATGATTTATGAGAAACTTCTTAACAATTGCTCTGTATTCTCTAGATAACATGGCCAAACTTCTGTGCAATATAGGAGTAGAACAGACTGGCCAAAGAAACAGTTACTGAAAAGAGTAAGATTTTGGAGTCAGAGTGTAATTTCACGATAGAGTGAGAATCTATGGAATTTAGACAGATGAAAGCCCTGCTGAACTTCTCTAGCCCTGATCTCTATTGCCTTTTGGGATGCAGCTAGCTTCATTCCCATCCATGAATGCTCCACACACTACTGCATTAACAATCAACATCAATGAAAATAAATGCTGTGCTCTGCCATGTGTGACTTGAAACTGACTGATAAAGCCTTGCTGTCCTTGTGTGGCTGCACACATTTATATGAAACTGTACCAGAAGAGACTTCAAACAATAGGTCATGTAAGTATAACTCAAAATAAAAAAATTGCAAGTAAGCTCTGCTAGGGTTTAGGAATGACTTTTGCAAGTCAGTCACTTGGAGATTTTTTTCTGTTGGCGAAGTATATAAATCAGGAGTGCTGTGCTACATGGATCATAGAACTGAGGGTGGCGAGGAGAGGGGTCCATCCATCTCTCTGCTCTCTCTTCTGGCTACAGCAGAGGTCCCACTGTGGGCTGAGGGACCAACAGGGGATGGTCCAACCACTGGGCATGGTTTGGAGCAGGCATGGCAGAACCTGGGATTCCTGCTGCAGCTTCTCTCCTTCTTCATCTGCCATTGGAGCCAAGCAAATGCAGCCACCACACTTGTGGTTTGGCTCTTCAGCACAGTCACCTATGCTGGCACAAAGGCTGTGAAAAGCCACTGGGATGTTGGGAGAGCAGCCTGTCAAATATCAAGACTACTCCTGTTCAAGCTGTTTCTCAAATCAGGGACCCCATGACTGGTCTGTTGCTGTTGTCTTCCTTGTTCTTTTCTGTTTCTCAAAGACTTTGTTTAAGTCTGATCTGTTTGAACATACTGCCAACATTAGCACTGGAGCAGATGCAGCAAAGATGAGCATTGTCAACCACCTCAAGCTGCAAAACTGTTCCACAGTGTTTATTGCCAGAACTGCCTCATGAAACCTTGGTCATCTCAGAGCTGGTACTTCAATGTCCCTCAAAATAAATATGTAATGATTAGTTTGCTATAAGACACTAAGGCCCTCCAAATGGTGTGCTTACCATTGTACACCATAACTTGGTCTTTCTTAATGTATGCAGATAGTGTAATCAGTTTGTTACTATAGACAAGGGGAGAGCTATTTGATCAGAAAGTAAAGGAGGAATTAAATTCAACAAGAACTTCAATCAGGTGTACATTTGACAGTTGTATAGTTTGGCTTTATAGATACCAGTTTTAAGAAGCAAATTAGATTTTTTTTGTTCTACAACAATTTCAGCTGAAATCCAGCAAGAAGAAATAACCTTCTTGTTATTTAAGTTGGTATGCCAGCATAATAGAGATGCTTCTTACAAAGCCCATATGTTGATGATATGGATCCCTTTTAGTGTGGACAAGAGGGTCAACAACCTCATTTTGGCTAATAAGATTAGTTGATGATGATTAACACCTCCCATGCTGAGCATGGCATGAATTTATAGTGAGCAAAGAAGCACTTAAGATAATTGAAACTAAACCAGGCTTCATGCATGTTAACAATTTAGAGAAATTTGTATCTTGTGAGAAAATAGGAAAAAGAGCAGACAATAAGTAATCCAAGGAATGAGTTTGTAAAAGTTACATCTATCATGGTTTGCTTGTAAGGGCTACTTTTTGCTATTTATAAGGTCTCTTGCTGGTCTGATATTTAGAAAAATACTAATAATCAAGTTTCCTTGTCTAATTTGCACACCATTTGGTAAATTGGGAAAGAATCTAGGCATAAGAGCAAATTGTGTTGGTTAGTAGCAGTGATCAACAGCCAAATAAATCTTATTTAACAAACTTCTCTGATAAATTGATGTTCTGACTGCTTTGTTTAGGTGAGTGTAGCAGTGGCATCTGCGATGAGGCAGCCTGCATCAACAGTGGCACCTGTACTGCAAGCAAAGCAGACTCTTATATTTGCCTTTGTCCTCTTGGATTTAAAGGTCATCATTGTGAAGAAGGTGAGTGGATAGTGGCATGCCTCTATTTCTTTGTGTGTGTTGTTCGATGTGTTGTCCACTTAGAGACACCGGAGGAGGTCTCATACTGTTACACTGACAGAAGAGAATACTTGTTACTTTATCTTTTTAAAATCACGTACTGAAACCCTTCCCTTACTGGTTTGGAGCTGCATCCTGCTCCTACATAATCTGTGATTCTCAAACTTCTTTGCTTATTTAAACTAACTGTACTTAAGCATCTTGAAATTCCTGTTCAGAAGTTAAAATAATGTACCACTCCACAGCTGCACATTAATCGTAAAAAAATACCCACCTTTCTCTTAAAACCAGTGTCAGCTGTGTATTTTGAAATGTAAGTAACATAATGTCAATTGCCTGCTAATATCAGAGATACAAGTAGCAAGATACATCTGGAGTTATTTTTTATGCTGTAGAAATTTTCATGCCACCATGCACCGTGTGCATGCCTGCTACTTTGAAAGGCACTATTATGAATCATAAAGAAAAGATACAAAATGCTTTACAGTACAAATACATCCCTGGAAAAGGAAGAGATTAACTGGTTTGGGTAGGATTATAAAATATTTTAAATTTAGATTTAAAACAAAATTCTGGTTGCTTTGCTAATCATTAGCTTAAATACTTAACCCGAGGAACAGACAGTGGTTGGTAAGAGTCAGTCCTTTATGTTTGAGCCTCAAGTGACCTGCTTGTGATTTCTGGATTTCCAGCACTCACCTTGGCCATACCTCAGTTCAACGAATCCTTAAGATCATTTGCTAGCACACCCTGGCCCTTGGAAGCGCAGAATTACCTTTCCTTCATGGAGTTTGAGCTGACATTTCGTCCAGATTTAGAGACTGGTGTCCTTTTGTACAGCTATGACACAGACAGCAAGGACTTCCTCTCCATTAACATGGTGGCTGGCTACGTGGAGTTCAGGTTCGACTGCGGCTCAGGAACGGCTGTCATCAGGTAAATGGTGCTGCTGGTGCTTCCTCCCCAGCAGTGCCACACTGCTGACCCAGGGGAGGAGTGGACTGGAAAGGGTCACAGCCTATGGTGAGGTGTGCAAGCCCCTTGGTCTCTTGTGCCTGCTTCTGAGGAAGCACAGAAGCACTATTAAGCACAATAATTTTGGTCAAGGGAACAGGATTTTTTTCACTACATCAATGTGTTTCAAAGCTTTATGCTACAGATGTTACATTTGTGTCTGTATGGTATTGCAGTAATTCCCTTCTTGCCCCCAGGACACTGTTAGGGAATCTATAAATATTTTATGCACATACTTTCTAGACACAGGATTTCACAATATTGGCACTTGTGTGAGCATCCTCCTTTCTGGTTTCCAGTTCCAAGCAGGGATGCCAGGCTGGAGGTGGCACAAGAAGATACACCTCCAGGTCCCTCCACATCCTCAAAGTGTTGTTTTTTTGAGAGACCTGAGGCTAGTATCCAATTTATGCAATGTAAGCTGTCCAAAACATGAATATGTGGTTTAACCTGGTCACCAAGGTTCCCCAACAGACCTTCTGTGAGTGACTCACTGTAGCCTAAAATTAATGTCTAAGAGGATAGAAGCAATGAAATGCCTCAAAAACACTGCTCTCTCTCCCTGTGTAACTGATTGTCCAGTCACTGGCAACTGTTCCTGGGCTTTCTGAAAAGGCACTGGGCTGAACAGAGGCACTGCGTGTCTTGGATGTGGCCCAGGAGGCTGCCAGTTTGACCAGGCTGACCTGGTATTTAGAAATTTTCTATATAAGCTTATGCAAAATGTGTACACTGTCTGCAAGCCTTGCATACCAACAATGCATACCAAATCTGTGGATGGGCATCAGGAATTTTGACTATACTGTGATTAGGGAAAATGTACTGATTTTACAATGAATGAGGACTCAAGCTAACAAACTCATTCAGTTTTGCAGACAAAATTAGATATGAAATATAAAGGGAGCAAATGCAAAATAATGCACAAGCCTAACAATGCACAGCTGTGGAAAAACAGTTAGTGTTGTCAGACAGAGAAAGATCCTGGAGTCATCATGGATAGTTCTGTGGAAGCAACAGTAAACTGTTTAGAGACAAACGCAGAAACCTAAGTACAATGCAGAGAATTATTAGGAATGGAATAAGGAAGAATGTCTCTGCTGAAGCCCACAATGCACCCTGTTTTGAAACCTTGCTGCTATTCTGGTCACATCGTTTCAAAAGAAATTAGCAGAATTAAAAAGGAGAAGGAATGAAGCATACAGGGGAGGGAATGAAGCATCTTCCACAAAACTCTTCCACAGCTGGACCTTTCAGCCTGGAAAAGAATGAGTTTGGTGGAAGTATGATAGAGGTTTTAAAATAATGAATCACATGGAGATTAATGAGTATTCTGTATATTTTCTATATGCAGAGAAAATAGGGAACCAAAGAAAATAAGACTTTTTTTCTTTGGGTTTGGGTTTGTTTTTTTTTTCAGAGGAGTACATAAATAAGTTGTGGAAACTAATCGTCACAGCAAGTTACAGATGCCAAAACTATAAATAGTTTAAAAAAAAATTGGACAAATTTGAAGAAAGCTCCATTGAGGGAGATCAAACACAGTTGTACGGATGCAGCCTCTGACTCAGGAAATTGCTAAATGACAAGTTGCCAGAAGCTGAGAGGATATATCAAGGGAAGAATCACTTCATACTTGCCCTGTTCTATTCTCTTGCTGAAAAGTGGCAGAAATAGCTAATTGTGGAGACCTTTTCTCCAACTCAGAATAGCCCTTCTTACAACAGCCTTCAATCTCTACTGATTGCAGCCTTCTAATTCCTGTTACTGGCAACCATGAAATATTAAAGTAGATTTTTTTTTCTTCCAAGAATATTGTAACACTTCAAAACACCTTGTACTAAAGTTTAACTGATATGTAGAGTTATGAAATGTAGAGACAGCCACAAGCATATGCCTGGGAGTAGAAGCTGCCCCTTTCTGCTGGAAAGCAGAAGAGCAAGCTGGATGGCAGCTGCTGCCTGAGCTGCATGCACTGGAGGGAGAGAGTGTGGTGAGGTAGCTGAGGAATGGGAAAGACTCAGGAGACCATCAGGATTCGGTGAAAGTTGTCAGGCTGTCCTGTTAGCTCCTTTTCTAGATAAAATGTGCAACTCGCACCCTGTCATCAGCTCTGTTAGTGATTAAATAAGACAAATAGATTCCCTGTTTTTCATGCCTGCCTGGTCAATGTCCACTTAAAACTCCACCTTAATCATACTATGTCATGCCTACACTGTGTCTTTAACAGGGGTATAGCTCTGGTCACACTGACACCTCTGCCATAGGATCACCAGGCTGTTAGATATTATATTATAATCAGAACACAGCCATAATAACCTTATTATTAGAATGAGGGAAGTTTATTTGCGTACGTCAGCAGCAGCAGTAGGAGAGCTGATGCTGGTGGCAGTTGTGACTTCCTGATGTATGCCAGGATGGAAGCAGCACAGTGTGCTCTGGGGGCTCCACAGGCAGAAGGGATGCAGAGTGGGTGGCCAGATTCAGAACCTGAGCTCTGAAATGTCTCAGAGGAGAAGCTGTCGGGAATTCCCTTGGCCAAGCAGCATCAAGATCTTCATGATCTGGTATATTTTTTAAGCTTTGGTTTGCATGGGAAAAGGTAACCCCGCAGCACATGAAGAGCCAGGAGTGTTCAAGCATCAGGAGAAAGAGTTACCAAACTCACTGGTTGGTTTCAAAAAGCCCATGATTCCACAAAAGAGCTGGCAGCTCTGAAGTGATGACTCTGCAAAGCTTAATCATCCCTGATTGTAATTAAATCTGTCAAAGCAGGAGGGTTAGCATGATGATAACCTAAGTAGCAGAAGAGATAATGTTTGTGTTGCCACTTACTATGTAGCCAAACCTATCTGGTTCCTTTATATGTATATGCTGACTTCATCAAGGTGATTAGATTTCCTTAGCTATTGATTTACCCAAGACAGTTAAATCCTAAAAGGTGCTCCATAAGAAGGAGGACAAGTGACTGGCATTGCTTGATAATATTTTTAATGCAGTTTTTGTGAACCATTCAGAAGTCATTCAGAAATGTCAAGTAATACTGCCAGCATCATTAAAATAGATAAAAACAGGATTTAAAAAACTTGAAGAATCGAGAAAAACATGATAAAAAGGTTTCAAAACTGATATTATTAAGAAAAAAAAAGAAAATAGGATTTTCACATTTTCAAAATTATATAAGTTTTTTTAATCAGCATTTGAATCACTATTAACTACTTCATATTACAGTTTTTTTCCATTTTTTAATTTCAAAATATGGGGTGGGGTTTTTTTGTTTTGTTTTTAAATGCAAGTATTCTGAAAATACAAAACATTATTTCTTCCCCAGAAATTATGTATTTTTCCACTGAAGCTAGGAAGTCTTAGGGGTCCTAGATAACACAGTTCTGATTTTTCTAGCTTGGTCAGTAAATCAAACACAAGTTTCCAGCCCTCCTGGAGGAAAGGCTGCTACATCTCATTTAGATGTAGGATGCTTTAACCAGTGTAGTAAAATGACATTTGAAACCAAGACACAAAGATCTATAGAACTTGTGAAGGGAAATGTGGTTTTGCCCTTCATACAGGCTGCTATTCATATTAGTGCTGTGCCAGTAAAGACTGTAAGAACTATTTAAAAATGCTTCCTTTGAGACTGGTGAATACTTTGCACAACTGGGGATTGTTGTTCCCAGCCAAGATCTCATCACGTTATTAGGATCATTTTTTAATTACTTCCTTTTTATGTATAGCATCCGGGCTGCATGTGTGTGTGTGTAGATGTCAATGTAACAGGATGCATAAATAGAGCTGATAAGCCAACACAAAGTAGTTCTGTTTTAAAAGAGGATGAAGAATGTGGGGCTAGACCAACCATTAAGTGGGAAGCTTTTAGTCAATTGAGGATGTACAGCTGAGACAAAAACTCGTTTTTATGTGTTACAAATGACTGAGCAGAAAAACTAGCACAGAGGTAGCTAAAGTGTGTGCTGGTGATAGTGTTTCATTTATAAATAAAACTAGAGTGCCTGTTATTTGCTCTAGAATATGGTCTTTGCTGATGGGGCTCAGAAGATCGTTGCTTCCTTATAAGGGAAGAATCGCAGTGGCTGATATTTATTTTCTATTTAGAAAATCATCCCAGAAGACCAGACTTTTTAACATTACAGAGTATCAGAAGGGCACAGTGTTACATGCTTGAAAATTTTCTTGCCCTTAAAACAGGAGTGAAGAACCTGTCAGCCTGGGTCAGTGGCATGAACTGCGAGTGTCTCGCACGGCCAAGAATGGCATCCTGCAGGTGGACAAACAGAAGCCAGTGGAAGGGATGGCTGAGGTGAGCTCATGGCAGACTTGGCTTGAATGCAGCTGTTGAACTGTAAAGTGATTGCATGTTAGACTGCACAGCCTGCTCTCAAGTCTCTTAATATCTTAAAGTAATATACACATTAGGGCAACATTTTCTTAAGCCTAGAGCTGGGCATTTGTGTGTAAGGTCTTCCCTCTGAGGACAAGGACACATGTCCTTGTGTCCCACATGTCCATGCAGGGATCCCACTGGAATCCGACTGTACCTGCTCCTGACACGTAACTGGACTCACATTTTTGCTTTGGCTCATACATCTTCCTGAGGTTCTTCTGTTGGTTCTTGCTGTGGCTAAGTCTGTTGAGCAACGTGTAATGAGAGGTGTAATCTGGAGAGTATGATGCTGAACAATATGTGCCCAGACTTTTTTACCTCTTGCTGAATATTGTCCTGGAAAGGTGGACCTGAAGAGGCTTGTTCTTTTTCTTCTTCTTGTTAAAATAATTTGCAGGCCAGACTAAGTGCTGGAACAATTAGACAGTTGATGACTTGCTTTTTGTTTTTCACTCACCAAGTGATCATAGTGAGTCAAATTAATTTATAATAAAGTGAAACTGTACTTGTACCAAGCAGGAAATTCACTCTAAGTACTTAAATGCCTGCACAGAGATACACTTTCTATCTTGATAAATACCAAGGCTAGACCTGCTTGGGAAATGTCTTTTACCTAGTGGAGAGTGCAGACCAGACTCCAGATCCCATAGCAAAAAAAATTCCATAGCAGAAAAATCCCATAGCTGGCTTTTCAGAAAACTGGGAAACTTCAATCAAAACTTCGACTTCTCTTCAAAAATTTAAATAAATTGAAATTTCTGTTGTCTGTCAGGAAAAACATTGAGTGAGAAACATTTGACTGGAGCACTCAAGACTTCTTTAGATAGATGGGTTAAGGTGAACACTCCCATTTTTTTTTTTTTTTTGTCTTAAGTGCTGCATTGCAGTGCTCCAGGAGGAGGGTGGCTGGGAACTGCCAACCATGAAAGCACAGAAGCTTCTGCAGGGCTGAAATTACAGATATTCTGTCTTTGGCTGTTAAATGTCTTTCACTTAACTCCAGGACCCTGAATATTCCCATCAGGTATCCTGAGCAACTGCTTCTGATAATTGATGCAAACTCAGTGTTTCATTTAGCCCCATCTTTCCAGTAGGTTATCTCTTAGATATTGGAAATAGTGAATGAGTTCCTGTTGCATGAACTTTGCTCTGATTTTAGCTTTATGGACCTAATTCTGGTTATAGATTTACATCAGTGTACCTCTAGTCTTTGCAAATAAAGCTATATGTGCAGTCAGAAAACACAATGAGTCAGTTTCCTTTTTTCTTTCAGTATTGCTATTTTGAAATACTTGAGATTTTTCAGCTGCTTCTGACAGGGATAGTGTAAAGTCAGTCAAGAGTGTCCTTCAGTGGCTTTCTTGATTGTACAAGGAATAGGCATGGAAATAAGCTGTATGACAATTAATCTGAAGATAGAAGCATGGTTCCAGATACTCTAATAAAATGTTATTCTATGTTTCTTGCAGGGGGCTTTTACACAGATTAAATGCAGCTCTGAAATATTTATTGGTGGAGTCCCCAATTATGATGACGTGAAGAAGAACTCTGGGATCCTCAGACCCTTCAGTGGGAGCATCCAGAAGGTGTGTGCCCAGAGAAACACAGTGTGGGCGTTTATTTCCATTGTATCCATGCATGCTTTTAGTGCAAACCTGCTGTTATTGTTACGTGGCAATATTCAAAATAATCAAGGATTTCAACTCAGGAGCCCACCATGAAGTGGTTAAATGATTATTTCACAGTGAAAAGTCTGCCTAGTGCATTCTTACACCACCATGGAGATGCGCACCATGCTGCTTTCCCTTCTTACAATTTTATATGGGGCACATGTATGGAGGAGATGTCTTCCATTGTTAGCAGACATTAGGGATGATGTTCCCATGTGGTCAGCTAAACATGAGTTCAGTTTGTATCAGGCCTAGTAAATAATAAAATGGAAGTGCAAACTGAACTTACATTTTTCTTTCTAAACATACTTAAAAGGTTGGTCCTGAATCGTCACAGTTTTAGAGGAGTGAATTGCATCAGATTAGTGCAAAGAAATACCAAATAAAACCAAATTTTTAATAATAGTTTTTATTTTAAAAAATTTAAAGCTCTACAGTTAACAATTGCTCCAGGACCGAAAAGTAATTGTAGTTCAGTGTAAATGCTTCAATCACTCAGTCTGACACTTTTTACTGTCTTTGTCAGCTGTCCAGCAGAAAACATGAAGTTCAGGAAAACTGGAGGTGTGAGTAATAGTGATGGGAACAGGTCAGACACATGAACGTGATTGGGAAGGTAGACTTGACTAAACACAATGTATTTTGGGATGCAAGTTATAGAGCCTAGGAGCAATTTACACAGGTTACAATTACAAGGTGAGGGGCTGTACAATAGAGTAAAGGCACTGATAAGGATTGGGAAATGCAGAGTGGGAGCCTTTATCTCCATGATGTACTTAGTGAAGTGGATTTGTGTTCTCAGTCATGAATGGGATGTCAAGGGAAGGTACTGCCTGCCTTTTGGGCACTGGTAACGTTTGCCTTCTTTGGATTTTGGAGAACTATACAGAAATAGACCTGCAAACATCACCAAGTACTGGAAAATGTGCAGTGTATAGAAAGACCTATGAGCCTTTATCTCCATGATGTACTTTGTGAAGTGGATTTGTGTTCTCAGAGTCATGAATGGGATGTCAAGGGAAGGTTCTGCCTGCCTTTTGGGCACTGGTAACGTTTGCCTTCTTTGGATTTTGGAGAACTATACAGAAATAGACCTGCAAACATCACCAAGTACTGGAAAATGTGCAGTGTATAGAAAGACCTAAGACCACAATATATTTAGTTCAGTTAGATAAGGCTGAGGAGTGACTTTGTTGTGGTCTTCTAGTTCTTAGATAAGAATGAGATTTCTTTGGATACGTGGTGCTGGAATTATGCAGAAAAAGACATGATGAGAAGCAAGGGCTGGAAACTGAATAGAAGTTTAAAACAAAAGACATGTTTTTATGAGTGAAGGCTTGTTAACCTGTGGAACAAAATTTGGAAAGAAGCTGAAAACATAATGGAGTCTTCCCCAGTTCATTACATGACAGGACTGGATGTTTTCTCTGCTGTTAGAGTTGTGTAGTGCTTTATGTAACCCCTTCTCCGGGTTGGATCCCCCAAGGTGCATTGCCCAAGTTATGCAGGAGCCAGAGCAATTATTACCTTTCTCAGTTCTGGCCTTAAAATCTGTTGTTTGTTAAGATGTACTTATTTTGTTGTAGCTGAGATCAGATGCTGTGCCTGCATGCAATCTCTCTTGCTGAGATGTCAACTGAGATTATACAAATGTTGGTTTATTTTGGAGAACATATGCAGTTGACATATTGGAAAAATCCCAGCATTTGACAGTTCTCTTCCATTTATATACAAACAGCTTTGTGAAGTCATTATTTATGTTTTTCATTCATCTTAACTCTAGCTTCTTTCGGGCAAGATGAGATACTAGAAAGCAATAGAAAATGTGAAAAACAAGCTGTTCTGCTTAGTATTTCTGTTGTCAACACTCATCTCCTGGGGGGTTTTCTGACCTCAGAAATGCTTTTCTTTAGCAGCACTCGTCTAATTTTATCATCTCAGATCACAGTTCAACTACAACCAATGTTGCACCAGTGTTCAAGTGTTCGGGCAAGGGCCTGGTAAATTCCACACAGCTTCACCCCTTACAGGCATTGCCTAAGGCTGTTAGACACAGAAGAGATTAACCTCCAGTGGATCAGGGGGAGAGAAATTATGAGTTGGACCTCTGTAACTGGAAAGCACGCAAGAATAGGGTTTGGGCCAAGTTTTGAGAGTTACATTTCTCTGAAGTCTTTCAGAGGAATCTTCTAACTAGCAGTAGGATACTCTGGATTTGGAAATTTTAACATCATCTTTTCACACTTTTTTTTTTAAACATATAGATTATTTTGAATGATCGGACAATTGATGTGAAACGGGATTTCACTTTTGGAATCAACCTAGCAAATGCTGCCCACCCCTGTGTGACCTCACCGTGTGCGAATGGCGGCACCTGCGTTCCCAAGAAGGACAGCTACGAATGTGACTGTCCCCTGGGCTTCGATGGGCAACATTGCCAAAAAGGTAACAATGGCTGGATATCAACCCAGGGATCAGGAGCTGATCACAAAAATAAGGAAGATTTAGCACCTGCAACTGCTGCTGTACACATGCCTTTAAATAGAAGCCCTGGAGGTCAGAGCTCCCCTTTCATCTGTGCACTTTTCATGTATCTGGGGAAGAATTTGTTTTGTTATTTAGGAATGCAGTAACTTATCCCAGCACGGGGCTGGGATCCATAGATAGCAACCTGGTATCTGGTTGCTTGTAGTGAACAGCACTGAACTCTAACACTTGGTACACATCCCGAATAGTGCAGTGCTGTGCAAAGGGGGAATTCCTGCAAGGGTCCTCCAGCCAGCAGTTATTTACATCCTGCAGCATGAGCATGGATAACCCTTGTAATTTTATCCATCATACAGCTGACAGCAAACACTGTTCTCACACATAGAAAGGTCTGCTCCTGTTTTAGGCACTGACTGCTCTGATGGAGACTGCACCATCTGCAGAGATCCTGCCTTGGTGGGGTGAAGGAGACCACCAAGGAAGAAAACTCATCCAGTTGCACATTACTCTCTTTTCTTCAGAGCCACTATAATAGTTCAAACCTTAGATTCAGCAAAGGAGTAGAATTGCAAGAAAAGCGTTTAAAAACTGTGTTTTGGGTTATTCCACTAGATGGAGTCATTTCACTTCTGTCAAGCTCGATCTTTAAAAATTCTTGAGGGGAGGTTTTGTAATGTAACAGTAAACTCAGTTCAAAAGAGCTGGCTGACATTACTGTCTTCACCCACTGCTTCATTTCTCACAGTCATAAACTTCAAAGTTGAATGTAGTGGTTTTGGTTAAATTGCAATGAATATATTGCCCTTTTTTTCAAAACAGACAATATCTTAGAACAAAAGCATTATAATAAAATGCAGTGCAAGAAACCCCTTTGCTTACGTTGTTGTGGTCTAACTAAGAGCTGAAACAACGTCATTTACCCTGGTTTTTCTGTAGGGAGGCAGGAGAATTGGGATTTTGACTTTCTAGGTATGTGCAGGGTGCTAAATTCCTGACTTCAAGATGGTATCTGCAGCAGTACCAACACATGTCCAAGGGCAGTCATTCAAGGGAATGCTTTGCAGCCGGGTGTGTGAGTGCCTGCCCATTTGGAGTGCAGTGCTGGGGCTGCAGCTCCTCACCTCTGCTCAGCTCCTGGCCTGTGCTGAGCCCAGCGAGCAGTGTCTGGGCTCATGGTACCAGCAGTGGTGCCACTTGGCTGGCATGTCCTCCCACACTTCAGTGGGTGTCCAGGCTTTCAGAGACAGTCTGAAGCACTTTTGCGTATGACTTAGCCAGATCCTGGGTGCCGCTTCTTATGTGAATCCAATCTGTATTCATTTTAAGGGTGTCCAAAAGCACGATCTACCTGTTTTCTGTTCCTGATACCTATGGCTCCTATTCAGGTGCAGCTCAACCTCCCTGCACTTGTGCAGCCTCAGCTGCCACCAAAACTTGAAGGGTTTTCTGACAGATGTGCATAGAGCATGGAGTTGCTCCTGAACCTCAGTCTATGACAGCCTTGATGAGAACTACCTGAAACAGATTCCTCAAATTATTCCTTACCTGTGTCTCTGTTGGGGTATAGGCATTGTTAAGGTGAGAATGCTGTGTCCACTTCTGTTTCACAACAGGGTTTTGGTTAGTGGACTCAGAAGGTATGTGAGGTGAAGGTGCTGTCTCCATCCTACTTGGTGGTAGGCTGCTGTAAAAAACTCTAAAAAGCAAAGTGCTTTTGAGGGAGTGCATGTCATTCTTCAAAATTACACACACCACTTAAAAACTCAAGTAATGCTGGTATGAGGTATATGAAATACTGATTCATATTGTAATGGATCATTAGCTGAAGATTCAATAGAGTTTTTGCTGTCATTGCTAGGTTTTACATCTTTGCTGTCCAAGCTTGGGAAGTGCTAAAGGTATTTTTATACTTTAACTGTAAGATGGAATAGAACAGCAAACACTTGTTTTCCCTTGGCTAGAGCTGGTCCGTGGGTAAAACCTGGTGAGTCATTGAGATTTGAGAAGCAGGACTAGCAGAAGGATTTGCTGCTGGCCCTACCTGTCTGTCCCTTTGTGTGTTTTGAGCAGACAAATATAGATACTTGGAGCAAACCAATTATGAAAACAGTACTATCTTCACAGGTGATTGTAGTCACTTATGCAAATGGTAGGTGGGAGATTACACATTTGTAGAAAAGTGTGTATGAAATTTGGCTAAAGGAGATTTTTATGCTCTAGAATAATAAACCCGGAATGTTCTTGTTTTGTTTTGTGCTGACTCACTGCAGAGTGTGGAAGTTACTGCCTAAACAGTAAGTACTGCAAATTATGTGAAAACTGCTCTGTCATTGTCTGTTTGTCTGGATGCTGGGTTTCCATTAAGCCTGGCAAGTTTCTGTCATTAAACCAAAATATTTTCTACGGTTATATAGAACTTCCTTAAACATCCTGCTGTTGATATTTCAAACTGCATCCAAAGCTTTTGCCAAGCTCAGAACAGTGGCTGTACAGGTGGTCTGCCTTATTTGCTGAGCAGAGGGCCAGGTAGCTGGCTGAGGGCTTTGTGGTGTGACTTCAGACTGTCCTGCAGTCCAGAGCTCACTTCTGCTTGGCATGAGAGCTTTGGTGCTTGTCTGCTGAATCGCGATGAGCAAAGAGTGAAGGTGTGTATCCAGATCTCCTTACTGGCTCTGCTCCCTTCCAGTTGCAAAGATCCTGGCTGCATCAAGGGCACTGCTAAAATTTGGTTGTTTTTCTGCACTCAGATTCAGCGAAACAAATGAAGAGCAAGCAGAGGTAAATGCCCATTAAGCTCTCTGGAGGAAATCAGAGTACTCTGGCACAGGCAAAGGTTGCGGCATGACATGGGCACCTTCCCCTGCTGGAGGCAAAGAGCAGTGGGGCTCTAGGGCAGGATGTGATGGGGAACAAGGGCTCCTTTCATGCTCTGCTGCCATAGAGGCTGTCCAGTGCAGGAAGTGTCAGACCTGGCGAGGAATGCTTGGCCAGTGCAACTCAGCTTTTGCAATCTTCCAACAACATTGGCAGACTGCAGGCTGGACATGGCCTGTGGTGGTTTCTTTAGACACATTAGGCAGCTTTCCTGATTTCACTATGGATGAAAACAGTCATTCATCACTGTCTAAAATTCTCAGTCTTGGCACCTAGAGCTAAATTTCATATTACTGTTGCTGGCTGCCAGACTACACCAATTGTTGCATATCTGTGTCACAGTGAGCTCTAAAAGCCCAGCCAGACCCTGTGTTGTGTAAAGAAAGCAAGCATCCTTGCCCTGGAAAGCTTGAAATTTATATAGATGGGATTAGCTGTGGGTTGAAGGGATTATTCCTCAGTAAGAAAATAGGATGAAGGCATCTATTTTAAGTAATTTATACAACTAGCTTATATTAATGCAGCAGTCAGTTATGGGAGATCAGCAACAAACTGTAGGATGTTCACTCAACAAAAAAATCTGTTTGGGCTGGTGCTCATAGCCTGGTGAAGGGCTCTGTAATCAGGGATGTTCTGTGGTTTATGTCACACAGCTGAGTTATTTTGCCAAAGTCTTCTTCGTGGACAGCAGTGCACCAGCTCCAGTTCTGGCTGCAATGTTTGCCACTGTCCCAGCCATACACCATAGGGGCACCTGGGGCTGTCCCTAGAGAAATGCTGTATGGGGGACACAGAAAAAGACCCCCAAGGCTGCACTGCAGTGTTCAATGCACCAAAGGGCTCCACAGCCTCTGCCATGCAGCCTTTAGCATAGTCCCAGTTGTTTTCAATAGGCTAAAGTGATCTGGGACTCTGGGCTCTGTAGCTCCTCTCTGAGATAGCCTGCCCCCCACACTGCACCCCAGGGGTGGGCTCTGAGCAGGCAGCAGCCACTCAGTGCAGTCACATGCACAGAAAGAGAAAACAGGGAGCTCAAAGGTTTTGTGTGCAGCCTCCCTTTGCAGGGTGAGAGGTCCCTAATGTGCTCTGCATATGGTGCTCTGTTAGCAGCTGGAAGGAGCTTCTTATTCTGTAAACAAAGGTGGTTAATGCACAGTTTTTGGCAGGAGGGAGCGTTGAACCACATAGAGGATCAAGGAATGTGGAAATGGGGGTAAAGAGAAAATTTGCAATGTTTTCCCAATGCTTTGTAATTTTCTGCACTAACATTTGTAGTGGAGCAATACATTAGGCTCCTGCCATGGGGGCTGTAAGCAGAGGGACTGTCAGCCATTTAAACCCCCTTAACTGCTGGCCCTACATTTAGGTAAAATCTGGCAGTGCCTGTTTGCAAAGCAGAGTGGGTTCAGCTCAGTTCTGTCACTGGTAGGTACCTGCCACTGCAGGAGTAAATCAATAAAAGAGGCTTGTCTCTTTTTTTCCTTCCATTTCCAAGTCAGGTATCTGACACTCATCTTTTTTTTTGTGTTTACTTCTCAGCCATTACAGAAGCAATTGAAATCCCACAATTTATTGGTCGCAGTTACCTCACGTATGATAATCCAGATATCCTGAAAAGGTAATGTATTTCCTGTGGACTTAAGTATTCTGTTTCTTAAAATGTTATAACGTTAGGAGTCTTATGTGAAAGAGTGTAGTATATGTACATGTTTTAAGCTGTATTTATAATATTTCTAACAGTATTTCTGCCATATTTTTAAATTTCAGGGAAAAATACATTTTAAGTGCATATCTTTGTGGCTTAGTTTATTATACTTGAGCATCTTACACGCTGTCAAAAATAGCACACCTGTGTCTGGCGTGGAGAGGGACTGATTTTTCCCTGAGGGCAAAGAACAGACATACAGAGCTTGTGTCTCAAAAGAGACTAAGGACCTTAACTCCTTTTTAACTCCTGCTTTAGCCTAACGTTTATATCCTCAGGGTTAGTTTTTGCACTCTCTGTGTCCTAGAACATCCCCACATTCCAGCAAATGTTGGCTTGTTTCAACAAATTGCTCCATCTACCTTTATTTCAGCCACTGAGTAGAGAAGGGTTCCCAGTGTCCTCACCTGCCATTGGTACCTCCCACCTACTGGGACTTCTGGCTTGCCCTTCTTATGATTCTTCCACTGGCTTCTGAGGGCATCACATCTACTGGGCGTTTTCAAAATCTGCTTTTTGGGCTGGATTTCACACCAGGCTAGAGGAATAAAAGGATTTTCTCTTATTTGTATGGAATAACCTAGCAGCTGTTGTGTAGAGGGAGATGAGTTAAATTCCCCTGCTCTGAAATGATGGAGATGGGGAAGTGAGCCAGAATCCTTCACAGATCAGCATGTAAATGAGTTGCAGGGCAGTAACCCACCACACCAGCAGAGACTAAATACTGCATCAACTTTTATGTTTTTTTGAAAGAAGACTGGCACAATTTAGTATTTTACTATTATTTCCTTCTTCTGCATTAAACAGGGTATCAGGAACAAGAACGAACGTGTTCATGAGGTTTAAAACCACAATGAAGGAAGGCCTTTTGATGTGGAGGGGAAACAGTCCCATGCGACCTAACAGTGATTTCATCTCTCTAGGCCTCCAGGAGGGAGCGTTGATATTCAGGTAAACTTTCTCTCCCTTGTTTATGTAACACACAGGGCTCAAAGGAGTTGCTACAACACATGCAGTGCACTTGTCCCTTGGCACAGTGTGAGACACTCTCATCCTCAGAGTTTTGCTCAATGATGGGTCCCATTTGCTGTCTGGGAGAGGATGTAAATTGAAGAGGTAATGTGCTGAAAGATTTGCATCACTCCTCCTTCCCAATTTTTCAAATATCAGGGCTTTATTTTGATTTTCTGAAGGATTTCTTATGAGGGGTCAATACTCTTGGTAAGCCTCTTGCATACCTATTAAACCTATCTCAGGCAGAGCAGGGGAGGGGTGGAGGACAAACTTTGGTGGTGCCACTGCAGGCTGTGGGCTCACTCTTTGCCAGACAGTGCACACAGGAGCAGGGCTTCCACCAGCTCAAATGCCCAGATATCCAGCCCTTGACACACACACAGAGCTGTGACCACACCTTGTTTCTGCCACCATCCACAGAATCATTTAATTAAGCAGTAATACTGCTGTCAAAATGGTGAAGTTGGGGAGTATTGGGAAATGCTGGGGTCTTGCTCCAGCATCTGTTTCTCCCTTGCAGACACTCAGGCACACCCTGTGCAAGTTTTTGCATGGTGTTTTTTTGGGACTTTTGGTGTTTTGAAAGCCTTTTTTTTCCTCATGGTGCTCCTTTAGGTTGTGTAAGGCAAATACTGAAACAGCAAACCACAGATGCCATCACTATAGTGGGTTGTTGTAAGATACTATTGATCATGTGGCAGAGGGTTTATTTATTTAAGCTAATTTTTTTACTATGCTTAATTGGCTGTTCTTTGCTACCATGAATATATAGATAAGTTACACATTTCTATTTAAATTAGTTTCTTTTAAGCTTTTTTTAAAATGTGATTTAACAGTGGCTAACTTGGCAAAACCTCTTAGTTTCCTCATTGATTTATAAACAAGGAACTGACTCTGCAGAAGTGGTGCATTGTTTGAATGTCTTTGGAAGGGACTTAGTCTTTCTAAGATGCATGGTAGGAGGTGGCCACTCTGTTCTGTTTCCAAAACACAGTGCAATTTTTATTAGGTTGCTGCTGTTCCTCAGAGATGAAGACAGTCAAAGGCTTTAGACCAAACCTGAAAAGCTGAATTTTACTGAAATATTTTTACCTTCCACATTCATTTAGGAAGGTGAAAAATTACACTACCAAAATAAAACCCTCATAAGCAATAACTGCTTACTGAAGGGGACCATCAAAGAAGATGGTGAAAGGACAAATGCAGGAAAAAATTAATTCTGAAAGGTTGATCCTCATGCTAGATTTTCATCTTTTGAGAGGTGAAGTCAAGAGACTATCAGGGCTGTGAATTTGTCTGAAGAATTTTCCTGAAGCCGAAGTTTAGATGTCTGTGTTCTGATCCAATTTGAAATCCAAAACACACCTTTTCTTTCCCATTTTGTATGGTATTATTCCCTGTACGGTGTAGTTGCTGCTAGAAATTCTTTCTGTGGTTTCCTGCTTCTGTCAAAGGTTATTTCACTGTTGTAGGGGGATAGCTGTTGTAGAGGGATTCATAAGGGATATGAATCTCATTTCTCTTATCAAAGGTCTAACATTTTGATGCAATCCTGAGCACTCAAATCCTCTTCTTGTTTTTGAACTGGACTGGTGTCTGCATCCTGGGTAAAAGAGGCTGCTTGCCTGAGACTCACTTAAACCCCTAGAGAGGAAACAAATTTAGGGTAGTCAGTTTGCACTGGGCAGCTCACAGTTTAACGTGCTGCTCTTCAGAACCTCACCCTGGCCATGAGTTCATTGCATGTTCAGTCTTTTTTGGAGAGATAGTGATGTTGGCTTTAATCCCTCCTGCTTCGTACAGGCTGAAGTCCAGCAGCAGTTAGTTCATCCGGAGCACTCAATAGCTCACTGTGCTGTGGCAGCTACTTCTCTTTTGTTAAGGTTGGCCCAAGCCTCAGGGACCCAGAAATTAAGATGCCTGAAGTGTAAACATGATGGGGACATTATATCTGCTGAGTTATTTTAGTAGAAGCAAAAAGCAAGCAAAGAAATAATTAGAGTGGCAGCTGAAGCAGCTGCATTTATTAGACTTCATCTTTTCTAATATCACAAGTCTCAACCTTCCCTATATTTCAGATGGTTTCTAGATCTGTTATAGGTTGCATGCTTATTTGCTCTTGTAAAAATTTATTTATTAACTGTATTTGCAGATTCCCAGTGCGGTGTCCCATTAGGCCAAAGGTCTGTAGATCACTGACCTTCATAGTCCCCTGCTTTGGGGAAGCATGGCCGTGCAGAGGCTCTCTTCCTGCTCCCATGGGAAGGTGGTGATGATACCCACTCTGACTCAGGGAGTTTTGGCTGCTTGTCCATGAGACTGACTTTACAAAACAAGAGCACTGCTGCTGGGACTCCAAAGGACTCCACTGATTGCCCCAAAATTTGAGCCAAAAGGGAGTAAGGATGCCTGAGCAGCTTGGTAGGCAACCAGTCCTTTACAGGAAGGCAGTAACATTTCAATTATTTTTTTTTAATTGTAGCTACAATTTGGGCAGTGGCATTGCTTCCATCACGGTGAACGGCTCCTTCAGCGACGGGCGGTGGCACCGAGTCAAAGCTGTTCGGTGAGTGGGCAGGCTCCATCTGGGGGGCACCTGGGAGCCACCCTGCCATTAAAGGTGCTGGCTGGGTGTGAATCCCTGCAGCTCCACACTCACACCTCGCTCAGGAGTGGAACTGTTAGAGCTTGGCTGTCCCAGGATGGTGTACACAAAGATTGCTGTGTTTGAGTGGCAGTGCCAGCTTGGCACAGCTCAAGGCAGGCTGCCAAAGTCAAGCAGGGCTATTCTGGGGCTGTGACAGACATTCTATAAAACCCCTACCATTTCGGTTAAGAGTATTTTTCTTTAATGTCTGCATTTTAAAATTCCCTGGTGAGCATTTTGTGGGCTGGCACAAGCATTGGAGCACAGTGTAAACCTAGTTTTTCTATTTGGAGGAGGTGCAGACATCTTGCAGTTTATATATAACTCATATTTATAACTCATTACCTCATGGGAGGCAGCTGTGTCCAGCAGGGAAAGCATAGATCCCTCTCTTCGTGAGAGGTTGATTCCCTGGAAATCACAGTCTGACATTTAGCACAATTTGTTACCAAACTTAGTGAGAATAGGACGCATCAAGTAGCTTTCCTGTTAATACTGTTATTGACCATATGTAAAATGGCTCTAGAGAACCAAAATCGCTTAAAAGTAAGTTTTGCCATAGCTTTCCCATTTTTTTCCCTGCTGTTGAAGCTTCTGCTGTTAACTTTTAACATTACATTTGATCTTTAACAACAGATCAGAATGTGCCCATCCCCTCTGTTCCCTAGCTGTCCAATTTGATTATTTTCCAGCACTTTCTGCTCCGAAAATGTGTCCTGCACACTTTGCAGGTCTTTTACATCTATTAAAAAAATCCTAAAACCTGAAAAGTCTGGATGGCCTTAGTACACAGAGTCTGTGGGGCTTCCCAATTCTAAGCCTTCACCATGAGCCCAGCTAAGCTCTGAGCTGCTCTGGTCTCCTGGTGAGTGGAAAATGCCGGTGCTCCTCCTGCCGTCTGGTTGTAGGCTGGATGAACAAGAGTGGTTTGCTTTTTGTTTCAGGGATGGACAGTCTGGCAAAGTAACCGTGGACGATTATGGTGCCAGGACCGGTAAATCCCCTGGGAAGATGAGGCAGTTAAATATCAATGGAGATCTCTATGTAGGTGGGTGCCAATTATTCACATTCAGGACGCAGATGCAAGGTCAGCTGCAAGGCAGGGCTTTCCAGCTCTGTCCAGCTCCTGCTGGAGGTGTCACACAGCAGCCTCTAGTCTGCCACAATCTGTTTTTTGTGAGGAGGCTTCTCTGAGTGGGATGGGAGAATGGATATAAGAAGGGATGAGCACTATAGGACACTCTATGGTACTCCTTACAGGTACATAGAAAAACAGCAAGAAGCAGCTGGAAACCCCACACCTGGGCACAAGCTGATTCAGCTCTTACTGATGCTACAGTTTCTGGAATAAATAAATTAGTGTCCTAATTTATTACCTCCTGCTTGTCCCCTCTGTAGTTTCAAGTGCTTAAAATCATTACTTAAAACAACACAAAGCAACGTATAAATTAAAATTCCCTTCTGAGGTGCACTAGGAATGGCATTGCTGGCTGCAGCCTGCCAAGCAGGAGCAGATGCCCGTGTTGGTGAGGAGTTTCTGACAGCTGCCTTTCCCACAGGCGGCATGAAGGAGATTGCCCTGCACACGAACCGGCAGTACCTGCGCGGGCTGGTGGGCTGCATCTCCCACCTCACGCTCTCAACTGACTACCACATCTCCCTGGTGGAGGATGCTGCCAACGGGAAGAACATCAACACGTGTGGGACCAAGTGACAAGAGCGGAATGCCGGTGCTGAGGACCCGTCGTGTGCTTGCGTGTGTGGCTGAGCGAGAGCTGGCTGGCGCAGTCCTCCAGAGCCGGACCTTGTTTGCCACCTGGGAGGGTGACAAAGCCAAAGGGAAACCCAAAAACAAGGAAAAAAGAAAGAACACTTTTCCACTCTCATTCCCTCTCCTTTCTTCTCCTTTCCTGTCCAAATGAAACCAAGCATTTTGTGTATGAACCGTGCCCTCTACCCCTTAAGTGTTTAGTGAGCGCTAAAGGTTGTGCATCAGTGCAAACGGCAAAGTGTGATGTTACGAGTAGCTCAGTGACTGTGTTTTGTGGTCCTTAGGTTATCTTTTGTAGTATCAGAGAAAGCAATCTTGAAACACCTGCAACCATCCCACCCTGCAGTGATACAGTGACTGTGCTGTTCAACACATAGACCATTGGGCAGCATATTTCTGCATTCACATGTAGGTCCTGGAACAAGCAGTTCTCCTTACCACTCTCTGATTTAGCTAAATTATGTTTCATCCTGTGTAGCAGGATAACTGTTACAATGACTGGTTTCAAAATATTGTTGTTTGTTGAGGAGGAAAGTTCTTACAAGTCTACTTTTTTATTACAAGCAACACAAAAATGAACCAATTTTGTAGAAGTAATTTTATACTTGTCTATTTTTTATAGCAGCAGCAGACCTGCTTACATGGCATCACTTTTAACATCTACATGTACTATACAATTAGCTCTTTGCACACTTTCCTAAAAATAGAAAAGTGACCTGTGGCTTAATGTCTGTATTATACAGTTTTAATGGGGATATTTGTGAGTTATGACCAGTTTTACATTTGACTCTTTTTGTTCTGTAAATTTTGACAGTTTAAAATTGTACATTATGAAGCTTTCCTGTCTTAAACAGATTAAAAGATTAGAAAAAAAAAAGAGCAAATACTTGCTACTGTGGTACAATAATTTAATTTTTTTTTAATAATAATGAGAAAAGCTATTGCAAGAGACCTTGGTAGATCACAGTCCTCTTAAAATGTTGTGTTTTCTAGGCACTGGACCAGCACTTATGCAACCTTGATTGCCAAAGTATAATTTAAGCAGGCAAACAGAGTGCTGTTGAGACGCTGAAAGAGTGGTCCAGAATTTCATAACTTGGAGATTTTTCTTCCTTAATTCTTTGCTTAAAGTGGCTGAGTGAGCCTGTGAAGGCACTGGGGGGAGGAAGAGAGACCAACCATGCAGCAGGGCACCCCACAGCTTGCCACGTGCCAGTGGCAGAAGAACCACAAACTTCCTCAGGGCCACAGGCTCATCTGAATGCCTGTGAGCTGAAAGGACCTGATGTGGTGAAAGCAATGGACGTGAGGAAGTTTCTGCTGCATTTTTGCTGTGCTCAGAGTGCTCCTGGCCCCCTGAGACTGCACACACGTTCCCTAGATTCATCCCGCCTACAGCAAATCTAGATAATGGTACAGACAAATTCCTGCCAGGGACAGCCTAGCTCCTGTCCTGCATGCTAAAGGGACACCCTGATCTCTTAGATGAAATATCTTGTGCTTCTTGTAAATAAGGTAGCAGTGGTCAAAAACAAATGCAGGCACTTATTAGAAACGGAAAGTAAAAGGAAAATAAGTGGTGGTGCCATCATGTGATGTGCACCTGTGCTCTGCCCCCTGTTCAAATGATACTTCGGGAAAAAACATCTGTAGAAGACGTGGGCAGCTTGCAGGGGAACTGGAGACACTCATGGCTCTCCTCCCAGGAGAAGCAAAGTTTTGTTTGGTTTGGGAGCCTCATGGGGAAGGAGAAACCCTCTGTGGCTGGGAAAAAGCAGGATAAAGTATACCAGATCAAGATGTGCCTTTGAAACCAAAGTAAATGGAATTGGATGCCTTGGGATGTAAAAGGAAAATGTGTGGAGTTTGAAAAAGAGTGAAAACTAATATTTCTGGAGGCTGAAGATTTTTCTGTCTACTCAGTGTAGCCCTGTGGGAGTGGCCTGACACAGCCTTGGGAAGTGTCTGAGCTGCTGGCTGCCTGAGAGGGAAAATTCACATCTTATGAGCTTGAGGGTTTTTCCAGATGCTAATGACCTGTCCTGACCTGGCCCAGAGTAGGGAGGTTTGACTGGCTGTACCTGTAATCCTGGACATGCTGGGCTGGTGTTGATGGGGTTCTACCAAGGTCCACAAACAGCATCGTCCTCTGCTCTGTCTTACGTGCCTGGCCTTTCCCGTCCTTTCATTTCTGTCACAGGGTTTGGAGGGCAGTTCCAAGACAAACATCTGGTGGAAGAGGTCTCTATTTTAAGATAATTTACTGCAGAATACTGGGTGCTTTGGTACGGGGCGGTGCTTCTCCAAAACAAAAGCGGCTCTTCTGAAATGCCGGGTAGGGAGGGGCGTGGGTAGGAAATACCTCTGTTGTTGTTGTGGGAAAAGAAGAGCAGCTCCCCAGATATCTGCTTCCAGCTCTGCTTGTCACCACGTGGGAATTCGGGGCTGGCAACATCACCCTGCAGCGGTGCAGGCTGAGCACAGGCAGCACAGCGCCGGCCGGCTGGGAGGGGAGGCGTGAATAGCAAAGATGCTGAGTGGTTCAAATCGGTAAAAAAAGGATCCTTCCTGCATCCTTTTAAAGCCCATCTTAGAAACATCTCTCATCTACATCTCCACTCTTCCTGGTAAAGCTTGGGCATGGGTTCTCACTGTGGTTTCCACTTCAGGGGCTGAACAGGAGACAGGTAGCAGAAAATCAGGAACGTCTGACTACATGTGGAGGCTTTGCCCCTCTCACCCTCTACCACCCTCCCCACTGATGCTGGGCCAGGGAAGGAGAAAGGAAAGGTGGACAGTGAATGGCAGAGTGATTAGTCATTTTCCCAGGAACTGGCCTGCATGTGCTGCTGCTGTCTCCAGGAATGTTTATTAGTCACATTATTCATTGCTTGGGCTGACTCAGATGCAAGGCATGACCCCACTGCTGAACTGGGTAAGTTCCTGCCAGTTGGAGCCATTTCCCTTTTGCTGCAGTTACCTGAGGAAACCAGCAGAGAAGGCAGCAGCCACAAGTGCTTGTATCTCTCTTTGCAATTTAATCTCCTTCCTTAAACTGCAGCTCTTATTTTTCTTACTAGTTTTACACATTATTCCCAAGTATTCCACTTAGTAGGGCTGAGCACCTGCCTTGATGCCAGCTTTGGTGGGCTGAGTCAGGCTTTGTGCTGAGCAGTGGCTGCTGGCCAGAGCTGCTTCCTAGCTGCCCCTCACTCTGCCCAGGGCAAAGTGTGTCTTGCTGCTCTCCACTGCTCCTCCATCTCCATGGAACCAGCTACTAGGAATAAGCAGTTAGGTTTAATCTGCTTCATCCTAAAGGAAAATAAGGATAAAAGAAACAGAAAGCAAGTCAAGGAGTTCTAAAGCCAGATGAGATTTAACAATCCTTTCTGTGACTGGAAAATCCTTGCTGCACTGCTTTGTCCTGTGTCAGCTAGGAGCTCATTTCCATCCCAGTCCTCCCAGCTTGGCCCCAGGGAGCAAAAGAGTGAAGAGGAGGAAGAGGAAGGGGCTGATAGGATTGGGAAGTTGCCCATTCCCTGGATTGAGTATTACCCTGTAACAGCTGCCTGGTAAAAGTTGCTATTTTGTCAGCCAGGCTTTCCTTTTCAGAAAATGTTTCCATTCTGTTTGCACAGCAAAGTAAACTGGGTGGAAAATGTATTGTTCCAGCTCTGCATGCAGCTCCTCAACAACAGCATCACCCCTCGAGAAGCAAATCTCCTCACTTTAAAGGACTAGATAAGGTACAGTCCTGGTTTACTCAGAGGGAGCAACAGCCACATCCCATCAGACAGATATATCTTTTATCATCATTTTATTTCTTGGGTGGTGGGGGTGGGGTGGGGGTGTTCCTCTTCCCCAACTCTCTCCCACTCCATTTTTCATTGGTTTGAGTCATTGTGGGCACTGTGGGGTCCACAAGACGCTGTGATGTTGTGCCCTTGATTCTGCACTTAGGCATTTCACTCATGAATAACAGCCTGGTGCCAGCACCTGTGGTCACTGCAGCTCTGGAAGGTCCTGGCTTTCTGTCCCTGTGGACAGGACTCGCTCATCTGTGAGTGCCCTCTTGTCAAACCCCTTGTGATGGAAACTGCCTGGCAGTGCTGTGACCGACTGCCCTGATTTCTTTTGAATATCCATTCACTGTCACAGCATTTTTCTTTGTTCATTGTGCACTAAGACAAAGATTACATTGTTCCTCTCCCCCTGCTCTTTCTTTTTAAATCTTCCCTCAGTCTTTCTTTCTAGGAAAACAACTGTGCCAGTTCTTTCAACACCAACCCCACAGGCCATGTTTTCCAGCACTTTTTGTTACTGAGATATATGGAGAAGTGTGGAAGAAATAGACCTGCAGAGCACAGACACCCCATGTTCTGTCTCACAAAAGAGTAGCTTTCCAACCTAATTTTTGTTTTGCAGACTCTTAAATAGTTTCTATTAGCAGTAGTGGCAGCCTTTATCATCACTTTTTGCAAACATGGCAGAATTTTCCTAAATTTTTGTCTTTTGAAAACATGGGAGGGGCAATATCTAATATTTTCTTTACCATTTCACTTGCTTCCACTTTTTTTCTTCTCTACAGTTTTTAGTTTTGGTGTCAGCAAAGCAGAATTCAAAAACTGAATTACCCATTTATCATCAAGTTTAGGCAGCTTTCATTTGAACTGAGTGTTCTTGCCAAAACACAGATTTCTTTTAATAGGTAACAAATGTTTCATACAGAGGGAATTTAAGCTTTATTTATGTGTTGAGAGAAGCTTTCTGTAGTTGCAGATGCAGGGGACTGTGTACTTTGATGCTACAGCCAGTGCCACACTGGGAGCAACCAGCACTGGCAGTGCAGGGAGAGTCAAAAAGAAGAATCACAGAATCACAAGGTTGGGAGCCCCTCATGATCATTGAGTCCAACCTGTTCCCTGACACCTCAACTGAACCACAGCACCGAGTGCCATTTCTAGTCTTTTTTTAAACATATCCAGGGATGGTGACTCCACCATCTCCCTGGGCAGGCCATTCCAGTACTTTTCACTCTCTTTGCGTGGAAAACTTTTTCCTAATGTCCAACATATATTTCACTTGACGCAGCTTGAGACTGTGACCTATTGTTCTGCCAGTTGCTGCCTGGAGAAGGTTGTGTGCTGGAACAAGCCAGAAAACATGGATGGTCTGTCTCCCTCTCTCCACTCTCAATGTGATGGTGACATATGGGACAGTTCATGAACCCTGCAAAAAACCTCCTGCTTTCATAGTCCTCTGCTGCTGCTGTCGTGTGTCTCCATGATGATCATAGCTACTCATTCCAGCTGCCTGGGAGCTGTGTTAAATATACAGCCCAACTGGATTAACCTGGTTTTGCCAAGGATTGAATTAGCTACATCTGAACATGTGCAATATCTGCAGAAGATATTGCAAAGCCACCATCCTCTTAGTTGTTTTAGACCTGAGACACAGATGGTGGAGTGAGACCTGTCTGGAGCTCCTCCCTGGTGTCCCTGCTACCAGAGCAGTAGCAGGGCTGGAGAGGGCAGCTGTGCCTTTCACTTTTGAAACAATTAAGCCTTCCCTCATTCCAACAGCTCTACGTGTCTTTTCAGAGCAGTACTCTTCAGTCCCACTAAAAGACCTAAATCCCACATTTCCCCAGTGCTCAGAAGAGCTCCCACACCCTGCCCAGTTGCTGTCACATAAAGGTGCATCAATCTGCTGTTGTGGGGCAAGGAATTGACTCTTTCAAGGATGCCTCCAAAGAGATGGAGAGAGCACAATGCCACCATGCCGTGATGGTTTTGTGTGACATGCTGTGGTCTAGCACCTGTCATTACACACGTTGCTAAGCTCAGGTGTCATTCCCAAGTAAAGGTGCTCGGGATTAGATGAGCCAACAAAATTCTGGCTGTCACTAAGACACCAAATGACAAGACATAAATGGCCTCAACCATTAGCTGGTCATCTCAGTTCCACTTAAACATGCTGAGAAAGTGTCCTATGCCACCCAAACCAATGCCACAGTGCACAGCCTGGGCCCCTCCATCCTGCCACCGTGCCCTTCATCCTGGATGTTCCCCGTGCAGAGTCTGCAGGGGCTGATGTCTGCACACCCCCAGCCCAGGGGTGCAGGGGTGGATCAGGTATCAAACCCCAGCTGTGCTGGAGCCACCAGCCAAGGAGGACACAGGTAAGTGACCTGGACTTTTTCCTATCACTGCATTGTACAGCAAGAACAGCCAGGCTTCAGTGGGCCTTGGAAATGGTAGGATCTGTTGTGCTGAGGAGAAGTGGCTTGGGGAGTATTTGTTACTATCCACTCTGCCTATCAGGAAGCCAAGGCTGTGCTTGCTAGATCCTGTGGTTATTTACTCTGGCACAAAATTCAAATAACTCTCTTTGTACTGGGGCATGAGCAGAATTTAACTCTTACTTAAAAAAGAAATAGGAAAGCAAAGAAAATGAAGACATATAAGAGTGTAAGAAAATATATTTATTAAGTTTCCTGGCAATACTATGGCAAAATTGTTAAACACATGCTTACTTTTAGACATCCAGGCAATACAACAGGAGTTACACCAAGCAAGCAAACTAGGTTTAAAATGTATGCAAAGTTGTATCTTAATGTTAGGTTAGTCTTAAATGTCAACTGCCACACTGAAATATTATATCCCCAACATGATCCCATGCTTCCTTTTTTAAGCATGCATTTGTTTAACTGCTTAGCAGATAAATTTTCATATTGATACACTTTGTTGAATCAGTATTTTACTTGGCATGCTACAGCTTCTTTAAAGTGCCTTGTGATGATTTTGCTAAAATCATGAAAGAAGTAATTTTCAATAGCAGATTTGGAAGCTGGAAAATTTCAGTATCATTCAGCAACAAAAATATGCTGAATGACTTATTAGATTTAGTGTGTTATGAAGACTATTTTTTCAGCTCAGTCTACTGATTTATTCTCAGAATTAACTTCTATATATGACTATGTCAAATTGGCAAACAATATTTTCACTAGTATTAAACAAAAGTCCATTAAAATCTTCATAAAAACAGAACATAAAAACATCTCTAAGCAAATTATTTATGCTGTAAAAAACATGGTATAAAAAGAGCTAAAAAAAACCATTGAACCTATTCACAGTATATGTTTAAAGTTACAGCATTATAGTACAATGTTGTGTGTTTTTTTCAGGTGACCTGTATGATTCCACCAGTTCTGATGTTTTGTGTGCCACAAAAGGCTCAAAGTTTAAATTGCTGTTACCTTCAAGTAGGATTTCAGATATGACATGATTCAGTTGTCTTCTCTTTTTGTTATCCCCAGTTTTACAAACTTTTGACATGCTATCACAACATAAAATGTTTCCAAAGCCATTCTTGAACCACGTTTAGAAAACATTGACAGAGTGACATTCAAAGATTATTTTTTATTGTATTACAACTGAAGGGTGTGACCTTTCTATTTTAATTTGCCCTGCTCGAGCTATGAATTTTAAAATTTTTCTTAATCCAAGTAATGAAAAAATGAAAATTTCACTTTTGCTTTGTTCCTGGGTTAGTTTTACTCACGGCCTTTTGCACAACATGGGATCAAGTGAGCTGCAAAGGTATTGAGCCTTCTAGTGGAAGCTGTCCATAAATCTCCACTGAAGCTTGCTTTCAGTCAAAATGCAGATTTGGGACTGTCCTAGAGATGTTGTTAGGTATCAAACTGAAAACCAAGGATTTCATCTGCTCTGGTGCACCACAAAGTCACCTGGACAGTACTGTCACAAGAAGAGGGTGAGACTGGAGAGGGATTAACCCCATCCTCTCATGAAACACTGCCATTAGACCAGCTCACCTGCATGGGGATACTGAGCCCCTGCCCTCCAAAACCCAGAAGTCCTCTGGAGGGTTTTTTTTTCATTTGTAAAAGCTGAAGGAAATAATAGATGTTTTTGTGGGGGAGAAGTATTGTCACGCATGCTGGGACAATGTACAAAGTTAGAGATATCATCTGCAAATATTATCTGAGGTTTGTTTGTATAACATGCTAAAGGGAAACAAACACTTGCTATCTTAGAAACACTGGGGAAAATCTAGAGTTATATAAATGGGGGAGGGGAAAGAAAATCGTGGTGGAAGAATCTATTTTACAGCTCCTAATAAAATATCTAAGACAGTCTTAAACATAAAGGAATTAAACATTCAAACACTTCTGAATCCTTGTCTAGCATTTGGGCTCTGGGTCTGTGTTTCCAGGCTGGCTAAGGAAAAGATGAGGGAAAAAAACCAACAAATACTGCCAACTGCCAACAGCATCTTTGAGCATCATCCACAGAGGGCACCATATAATGCACAGCACCACAAGTGTTGCAAAGTGTGTTGGGAGGAGCACAAGGCAGCAGGTGCTTCCTCTAGACAAAACTGTCTCAGAAGGTATATATTCATGTACAGGACTCCAAAAAAATCACTTTGGCAGCTGTAAGCCTACTTTCTCTGCCATATGCACCTAGGCACATGATGATGCAAGCACATGTGTGCATAAAGGGTTAGGACTTAGTGTTACAAATATTAAATGTCATTTGCACTGAAGTCTTCATCAAAGTCTCTGGCAGAACAGAAGTTGCTATTTACATGGGAAGCTCCTCATAGATTTATGCTATACAGAGCCTTGTTAGCAATTTAATTCTCTAAATGTTACATTTTTCTAATATCAGTCAAATTATTTTACTATATTTCTATCTACTTGTAGGTATACAAGTATTCTATTTACAAAGCAGTATTTATTTAAAAACAGAGCACACAATTTATCATTGCCTTTTCAGAGTGATGTCTAATCACCTTCTCTCTCCAGTGCACCCAATTGCTTTTATTTTTGCTCCTATTCATGTTCAACTGAGTGTCCTGGAGGACATGATCACAGGGAACACCCCAGCACTAAGCTTTACCCAGCTGAACCTATCAACAACAACATAAAAAGGTGACTTGAAAATACATCTTCAGAGCAGGCTGAAGCTCAAGGCCAGCAGGAGTGTGCTGCTGCCACATTCCTAGCAAAGTAAAGTTCTGGTCCCCCACACAAACAAAGATGAAGAAATGCAGCGCATTTGCCAATTGTGCCAAGACAACACAGCGACTGGCTCCCTTTGGAAATGGTTTACCCAAGAAAGCAGCAACTAGAGATAATAAAGACAGCAAATGTCAGTTATCAGGATCTGTATCTGCCTATACAGCCACTGCACAGCAGGGGAGGTAATTCACTGCCTGCCTGTAATATTAGCTTACTATTTTGTTGATATATTAACTAGTAGTTCTGTGAGGTATATCACATGCAGATCTACCATCCCAAAATCTAACACAAGCTTGAGATTCCACATCTCGTATATGTAAAAAAACCAAAAATAATCAATGTGTCAAATAGAGAGTGCACAATGATACATCAAATGTGACTGATGTTCCACACGTACAGTGAACAGTACAAAAACCCACTACAAAACTTAAATTGTCACATATGACAGGCATGGCTCAAAAATAAAAAGCAGCAGAATCGACAACTTTCTTCAGAAAGCAACTGCTTGGCATTAATACCCTACATCTCTGTACAATGATCCTGGAGTTAGGCATGACACAATCCCTTCTGGTGATATCCCTTCTGGAAGTTGTTGGGTTTTGCTTTTTGTTTGGTTCTTTTAATTTTTTTTCAAAGCTGCACTTTCTACTCTTCTAAAAAAAATGAAGGAAAAAGCCAACATAACTAAAAACAAATGTTCAATAAAGGATAAGATTTTTTCACAAAAGGCTGGTAAGGAAATGCTGTTTAAACTTTAGGATTCCTAAGATATTTTTCAGAAAAAAAACTTGTCCGAAGAGGCTCATCAGGAAGCTAGAAGGCACTAGTACAAAGAATCTGATCCCCTCTGAAACTTACAACTGTTATCAAAGCACTTAGAGGCTATGAGAGAGCACCATGCTTTGAAAGAGTATTTGGTTCAAAGACATTCCTAAAGATGCTTCACTGGTTTAACATGGCACTTGGGCTCAGAAAGCAAGTCTGTTCCCTGACTGTCCTGGTCGTTCATCCCTACTGCTCCATGTACCTAGGGGTGCCTGATCACATCAGCAGACCACCTCTCCCTATGCATCTGAATTCACTGCTGAAGATCTGAGATAGGCATTCGAAAGGCAGCACTGAAGGGGCTCAAAGGAAAACACAGAGGTGAAGCAGCTGAGCTTTCAAGTGCTGGAATGACAACTGCTCACTGGCTCATCAGCATTAAGCAACAATGATGCTACAGATACTGCTCAAGCTTGTGTCTCTCCCACATCTGCCCCACTCTCCCACTCTTCTCATTGAAGGCATTGCTGTTAAAGGACCCTTCTGACCTGCATCCTGGAAGTCAGAAGACCAGGTATATAGTCAAGAATTAAAAAAAAAAAGGAAATAACTAGGTCAGAGAGAGTTTATAACATCAATATTGAGGCAGGACACGCATTTGTGGAGCTTTTCCTTACCTAATCACTAAGAAATGAAGCAATTTAAAATGTTGTTGTTTTTACTGAATAGCAGAAGCAGCACACTGGGAAACCTGAGTATGTGATGCTTATGTGTAAGTGATTCACCATGAGAACACTGAGAATGGTCCTAAACTGCTTCCTGTGAGAGCTCTGTGTGTTCTCTGCAGCTGCCTTGATTTCCAGTCTCCAAATTAAAAATTGCTAGTACTCTCAAACTGCAGTTTGATTTTGTTTCTTGCAATACACAGCCATATGAAAAGCACAGTTATTCTTCATGGTCAGCTGTTCTGCTACAGAGGGGTTTTTTTCAGTTGTATCACCATACAATACTGATTGCTCCTCTGTACTGAGAATCTGCTCTATAAAAAAATACCCTTAACCACTACCCATACACACTGTCCATGACATCATCTGCTTTCAATTAAAAGCATATAGCAGCAAAAGCTAAAATTCATCTTAGGAGATGGAGACATTATGCCAAATCTACACTAGTGAAAAGAAATACTCTAAAAAGAATAATTATGAAAACCAGTTGTTACTATTAGGATTTAGCCTCCTCCCAGCTATCAATCACAAAGGGCATAACTGCTTCCTTTCATGTGTTAGTTTAATGTTCTAAGTTACAGGCTATGACACTTCCCTTGTGCTGATGCTTGGTCACAAATGGACCTCAGCTCTTTTCACTGCCAGTCTATTCACGTGCAGCCCTGCTAACTCAAAGACTCAACAGATGAATCCTATGTGCACTTTCTGTCCTTTCAGAGACACCCTGCACTCTGCCAGACCTGCAGACTAACCTGTTTTTCACTACTTCACAGTTCACTCTACTGGGAGGCACACACAGGATTGTAATAGGTATTACGGTAACTATTTAGTGCCTTGCCTTTTTGTCAGTTTTGAAACACCTCTATATTTCATTCTATGGAGATGGCAGAGACATGCCAGCCTCTGAAACTGAAGACCCATTGCTGTGATTAGGTTTTACCTTATTCTTGGTTTTATTTTGATGGCCAGATCATGTGGTTTGGAGATCAAATGTCTGTCAAATCATCATCCTGGTCTACTCTCACACCTTTACGACTAGCAGCAGCCTAGGCAATTCAGGCTCCTTATCTGTTTTGTTTAGAAAACCATTCCCATGTCTTATTTATTAAAAAAAACCCCAAAACCCAAAACCAAACGACAATCCAAACTCCAAACAAAACACAGTAGCTAAGGAAATGGAGATTAAAATAAAATTTGGTTAGAACTTCATGGAGACCCTTTTTGATCAAACTTTTAACATCTGATGTCTCCCCACTGTTTTACAGCAAGAAACAGGTAAATTTCTCAAAAGTTTCTCCTGTAAGCTAGTGAAATTCATGTATGCCACAGCCTGAAATTTACACCATGAAATGTTACGGTTACAGTTGTCTAGAGATGCACATGGGAAAACAAGCATTTTAAAAGATGATTGTACTAAACATTCCTTTAAGCACAAAATGTACATAATTTAAGCTTTCTTTGCATCACATATCTGGTAAAGGAGAGGTAGAATTAGTGGCACTAAAACCTCCCTGGGTTTCTCCCTGCCACCAGAGAAATCCTACCTTGTACTGCCAGGTAGGATTTGTACAGAAGGTCCTGTTGGGTTGACGTGTTAAGATCAAAGATCAGCCAGGCAGCAGGTAATACAAAGCTAATACAATAAAGACCATCCAAAAAGCAATTTCTCCTCAAGGACCTAGTCCTACTACCTCTAATTTCATGTGCCAAACTGCTTCAGCAGCTAAGGTGAGTAGACAGAGATTTCCCCATGGCTTACATTACTGCATAGTGCAAAGACTGCTGAACACTGAGGGTGAATGGACTACTGTACCACTTCAAAGCAGGAGATCTGGAGCAGAAGCTATGAAATACAAAATGTATTAGTGCAATACATTAGGAAAGATTAACTCTTTAACCAAAAGATAGAAAAAATATAGAGCATTCTAAGTTGGTTTTTTTTAAAGGAAGTTTTAAACTTTATGCAGTTCTTGTTGAGGTTTCAATCAGTGTTACACTTCTTTTCCCCAAGTTTGTACCCCTGAGTCAAATATTTAATAAACATTGTACAGTAGGTACAGAAATTAGTGTCTAGTCAAAAAGCAACAGATGTGAATGGCCATTGCTTTTTAAGTGTTAAACAGTGACAATAACCTTCCATACAGGAGAAGAAAAAAACCAGCACTCTCATTTGTTCTTTGTTTATAACTAGGTAAAAGATCTCAACAGTTTCCAACTGCATTGTTTCTGTGTCTTAGGCTGAATTTGCTATAAATTTAACCTTCAGTAAGGAAATCTGTTGGTGCTGCATCATTTGAGTCTGCATGGTTGAGAACAACTACAACAAAGCAAAGCAATCTTTCCAAGTTATAAATTTCATGAGACCACTTTTATCTTGGAGCATTGTGTGAAGGTAGGCAGAGTTCTTTGATTTTAATTATCAGAGGCTGTAAATTCAAAACCCCTTACATCCAATATATTTTACTAGAGTAATAAGTAAATTGCTATAATTTTGGCCTCTCAGCCTCTATTACAATGGAATATTAACACTTTGACTAAATTAAAAATGGTAACATGGTAACATTCAGCTCACTAGAACTTCTGCTGACTGTCTCCAAGAATAATTCATGCCTTTTGCAGTTTTCTTCTTCCTTTCTTTATAATATCAGGAATAAAAGCTTATTCAGAAGGCAGGTTCATGTGCAATGAGGACTCACTGTTAATCATTTGGTTTGTTCTGAAAAAAGTGTGTGAAGGACCACCCTGTGTTAATGGGTTTAGGAGAGTCTTCATCGTCTTTTGGGGGAAGCAGAAACTGTCGGGAATTAATTGAACATGGACTCCCAAAAGATGCATTTTCATTGTTGCTTTCAACTGATCCAGGAGAGTCTGGAGTGCCCACGTTCCACGCATTTGTGTTTGCTTGAGGTCTGTAACCTGCACTTTTATCCAATTCTTCCTCCACAGGTGAATGACCCTCTATTTTCAGAGCACTGATAGAGAGTTGCATTTGTGGCTTATAGCCTGCTGTAGTCACTAAGTCTATTTCTGGCTCCTCCTCTGGTTTAATTTGAGGCTGGTACATTGACTGGATGTCAATGTAAACCACCTGAGATGACCCCCCAGGCTCATCTGTAGGGGGATTTGTGATCTCCTCTTCAATGATAGGGGGACAGTAGGAGACAACAACGTGGTTTTCCATTTCTGAGTCAGAGCCATCTTCAGGCACAGTGGTCTCTGCTGCTGGGGACATCATCTCTGTGTCTTCAATCTTTGGAGCTGTAGACTGTGCTTCCACCACTTCAACACTGTTAGGAGTGCAGGGGTTCATTTCCAGTGTTTTAAGTGTCTTATTCCCCTGAAACGAGAAAAACGAGAAGGGGGAGACACTAAGCTAAAAGATCTGGAAAACCTGAAAGCACCAAGTTGCCAAAATTACAGCAGTTTGGTGGCTTGTGGATTGTACTCATCCCATGGACACTAGTACAATGCATTAAAAAAAAAAAAAGGTGTTTATCATTTTCTGGCTCACATTCCTGTTAATGTTTGAAGTATTTTATGCAAATTAAAGAGACTGCAGTAAGTGTTTGAGAACTTTCTCCAAATCTCCAAATCTTTCTACAACCCATTCCCAAAGGCTGTTTAAATATTATGCCCATCTCCAACTAATGTATCTACCAGGATAATGGGATATGGCAGATCTCCATACTTCCTGCTTCCTTTAACACTTTGACAAAGATGGGTGTGTATTCTTATCAGGTACTGACACTTCTCATTAGCTGGAAGAAGAGAAATGCAACAGTCCTTTCCTAGTTCAAACATTGCAAATAACTACATTAACAACAACAAAGCTCTAGATAGCACCTGACAGAAGTTACTCAGTAAATTGGATTGCTTCCCTCTGCCACAGAGTTTTTTTCTACAATTGGAACAGATGAGTCAAAGTTTGCAAAAGAATTCTTTAACTGGTTTTATCTTTCAGAAGCTTAAAATACTAGATTTAAAGTAAGGGTTACCTCACAGATGTTCCTCTGGAACTGCAGTGCCTTACTGTTCTCAGGATTCGGGATTTCTGGATAAAATGTTTCTTTAATCCTTTAAAGACAAAAGAATAAATTATTATAAAGACAGCAAGGCCTGAAACAGATTGTGAATACACAAAAGGAGTCAAGACACTTCCCTTTAACTCAGAATACTGAAGACATCTGGTGCAAAGATTTAGTGTGTTGAACTTTCACTGAGTATAATGGAAAAAACAGCAACCTTTTTCCTTTTTTAAGTTGGGAATTTAATATGCCACATTTACTAAAAGTTGAAGATGGTATGTCCATCTTTGTTTGTAGAGGGCGCACAAATTGCAGTATGTCGCCAGCTTATTTCCATTTGGGAACTGTTTATAAACGGTGCTCACTGGAAGACAGGCTCCTGCAAAAACTTTTTGCATTCCTCCCTCTGACCTCTCTCCAGCTCAGTTTCTCCCTCATCTTCCACATGGTGTTTTTGCCACCCACCTTTGAACAAAGCCCATTAACTTCTTTGGGTATATAGAGAAAACAGGGAGTAACTAAAATAATGGAAAACCCTAGCACTGAAGCAAACACTTCCAGGAGAGATGAGAACCAGAGAAAGGCATTTACCATTCCCTCTTTTGGTAGCAGAAGATGCTGGCCAACACTCCAAGCAGCAGCACCACCGCAACGGGGATGAGAATTGCAATGATTAATCCTACAGCTGGCAGAAAAGAAAAAAAGAAGACAGTAATAGATCCAATGTTACCAGTAAGTTTTATGCCTTTTCTAATATTCCCCCCATTTAAAGACCATTCCATTAAACTCAGCTAGTGCAGTGGTCTGCAAACAATGACCTACACCTATCACCCTTCCCCTTTGCTGGAATTCACAGATTCAGTGATAACTACAGGAATCAGCAGATTATCTCTCTGATTGTTTAATTACAGAAGGCTTCATGTGCAGCACAAGACTCATTGGTATGGTGATTCTGTTCTCACTAATGCACTGGCATTGCACTTTCATGCCACCTGAGCTGGCCAAGTTTCTGGTAATGGCTCCTCTAGGCCAACAACTAATTGTATAAACAGCATTGTCTTTTTTATGTTTTACAATGCTTCCAATCCCTGGGCTTTAGCTCAAATAGATCTCCACTACCTTCTTCCATTGATATTAAATGCCTCAAGCTTGATTTTCTTGTATTTTAGTTGAACCCCAGTGTTTAGTCCTTCATAGGAGACACTTTTTTTCTCTCATTGTCCAAAGCAGATCACTTTTTTATAACTGTCTTTCTGTGCTTGCATCTGTCAAGGGATCAATAAAACTGAATGCAAAGTCGAGAAGCATCTGTTTACAACTCTGAAACTGATAAATATTTCCACAATGTCTTTCTTCCCACCATGTATTAGCAGACATTCATCATAGGAAGGAAACCTTACAAAAACAGCTGGCTATTTGAGAAAACTAAGCTCGGACTCCACTATATTTAGTAGTAGGTTAGAAGTTATTTTTTATGCATAAAATACCACGAACTACAAAGTAGCTGTAATAGAAAAGAATCTTTCCCTCACTCTAAACTGTATTTTTGTATTTATAAATAACCAATTAAATAAAGGTAAAAATTAGACTGTAGGCCCAAACCACCTACAGGAACAGAAAAAAATGCACAAAACAAGAAAATAAGCTCAGCATTATATACATCATACAGCTCCTGTGCTAAAGACAGGGATATGTCTGAACAGGTTATAACTTACAGTCTTCCTTTGTCACCACATAGAGGCTGTTTGGAGGGCTCAACCCACCAGCAGTATAGGCTTGCAGTTCCAGCTGGTAACTCGTTTTGCCTTGAAGATCAAGTATTTTCATAGACTTCTTTGTTAAGTCAGTGATATTGTTAACTTTAAGTTCTGGATTCCCTGTTTGTTTGGGAGCAGTAAGAAAAGCATAACTTCGTAAGAAAGGATTCAAAAAGACAACCTCAGTTTTAGCAAACTGTCTTGAAGTGAGCAGATGAAACCAGAAGAACAGTCCGTGTAAAGAAAAACTGAAATAAAGGACCCTAGCAATGCTGCTTGCTTACACAGCACCAAACAGCACAGCAGTGTGGTGCTGCTGCTGCAGATTTACTAAATTTCCTTAGCCTCCTGCATGTCCTCTTACAAATGTGAGTCAGGCTTCAGTCCTGACAGGACAGGCACTGGCAGAATATACCCTATTAAATATAGCCATGTAACCTCCCCACCTCATCTACCCAGGGTATTTGAGCACAGGACAGCATGACACATTGCCACTTAGTCACTGCATTACTTTATGGCCTCAGAGAGACAGTTTTCTCCAACTTTTGCTTTATATTAAAAACAACTGGGGTGATCACACGAAGGCATTTTAAATCAGGACCAAATTATAACAGTGAGTAATGCAACTGAATTATTATTAAAGCATCTTTTTTTATTAAAGTGAAATTAAATTATTGAAAAATAAAAAGAAAATATGTAAGAAAGGAAGTTGCAATCTACACAATTAACTTACCTGATTCTGAAAGTCTAGGCTTTAAAGCATCTTTTTCACCTTTTGCAAAGGAAAGAAGATATCCTTTTAGAAATCCTCGGCATTCTTCAATAGGAATGTCTTCCCATTTTACCAATATAGAATCTGAAGAAGTTTCTTCAACAATAAAATTTGGTGCAGTTTTTGGAGCTGTAGGGAGAATTATGAAGGAAGAAAACAGTAAGAAATTACCTTATCATAAAATGCTGAAACCATGCAAGTATTTAATGAGTTTTATTTTGGAACTAGCATTTTCCAACCTTTTCCTAAAGACTTCTCACCATAAAGTATGTGTGAAAGACAGCAGGAGTCTATAAAAATATAGCTATATTGGACTAATTGTTAATAATTGCTGCAGTGTTAGCTACTAAGAGGTGCTAGAAGAAAAATTTCTCTTTGGTCAGCTGTCTTACAGACCCATAAATGTAAATACCCTTCTTCCTGCAATAAACCCCAAAAGATTGTATAAACATTCAGAGGATACATATTAGCTTTTACAGGCTTTAATTCTGTGACTTCATAGCCTGTCTTAAAACTAAAAAAACTCCACAATTTTACCATCTCAGCTTGAAAGAACTACTTATAGCAGTTTATACAAGTCCTTATTCCAATACCTGAAGCCTACTGAAAGTGTTATAGCAGATAATGCATACTGCCATGTACAATGTCAGGCCTTTGGCTTTGATCCAGCACAGCTGAACTCATGTTTAAGAATGCATCCATTTTTCTCTTGACGGTTGTCTGTCCAAAGGCAAAGCTAATGTTTGAGAATGAATCTATGCTCTTGTGCATTCCTCAGTTCCTAATAAGTTTCTTCTACACATTCAATGCATTTTTAGTCCCTCAAAGTCTTTGTATTTTGAAAGCTTCTGTCTGATCTGTTAATAACACACATGGAAAACTCTTCTGGGAAACCTTTCAGAATTTTTGCAGAAATACAAATGGCTGAAAATTGAGTTTCTGACAAAATTGCCTTAACCTCACCTTCAACCTTAGCAATGAAATAAACAACACCATTTCCCAGGACTCTATGTCAGCAGTTTCTAGGCAAACTATTTTAGCAAAAAACACAGTAAACTTCAAAGTGAAATGGGTGCTGTAGTTACAATACAATACAACACAATGCAGCTGTGGTGTTAAAGGGTAAAGTCATGTCCAGACACCTGGGAACAGAAAGCATTCTGTTCACAGACATTAATGCATCTTCAGGCCAGCAAAGCTCAGCACTGGGTCAAACCCCAGTTACCCAAACAGGGTTGGTGTGGGACAGAATACAACTGCAATTCTCAAAGTAGTTGTGCTCTAGGATCTAGTTTGGATCTACAAACAAAGTGTTTTCATTTTAACACAGAAATGTTATGGATAATTTTACAATTGCTGAGCTGCACTAAATGTGCTTCAAAGTTTACTTGGACTTGATGAATCAAAAAAAGTTGCCTCCTCTTGTGTAGAGGGGACCACAGCCATGTGGTTCAAATTACGGCTGTGAATTGCTGTGACACTCTGTGCCACCACACAAGCTGGAGAACAAAGTGTTATTGCATATGCTTGGAACTGGAAGTGGCTGGAGAAATGCGTTACAGTTATATACAGAGAACAAACAGGAGTAAGTAGTACTGCATGGAGATTCTGATCTCAGTCTTTTGCCAACACCGAGCTAAAAAATAGACAAAGACTAAGTTCACTTTGCAGAGATCCTGAATGATAAAAGTGCACTCACGCAGCTCTTTCATATACCCAGTTATGTTTTTCAACAACTGATATCCCATGGATTTGCAGCCATACAGAGAAAAGTTGTATCTCACGCCAGGTTTGAACAGAGCTGCAAGAGAAAATTGATGTAAGAATATTTCACTTCAGAAAAATGATGCTTGTACATTTCACATGATGCAGATATACAAATACATATTAAAAAATTACAAAGTATAATGGTATAAATACCATTCCTACTTGTAATTTCTACAAAAGCTATGCCATCAGATGTGGTTTAGAAGCGGTAACCAAATCTAGCTCCCAGAGAAAGTTTAGTACTAAACAAAGAGGATTCAAAACAAGCTACTCAAATTGCATAAATTGCCCTTTCCATGGGGAAACACAAATTGAAGTTACCAGAAATAATCCCCTTCCTTTCCTCCCACATCAGCCATGTAGATCCTGCCTCCTCAGAAATACAAATGCATTTTGAAATAACTAGGCTTACTGGAGCAACAGTACAAAAGATATGCAGAAAACACCCAGAAGTGACAGTGAAACAATTTAGCAATGAACTTCAGTCCTGAACTGACTTTAAAAAACACAGGTAGTCATCAAATCTATGCTTCACACGTCTTTGGTGGAAGCATAGATATTTTTGATGCTGTAATGTGTCAATAATTTACCACTTTCTGGGACTTTGTCAAGTCAGGACTGTACACTGCTTTCAAGATTTTTTCTAAACAGATACCACAGTGAAACTACACAGAAGTCAACTGGGCTTTGCAAGAGTTCAGGTCCAGCCTGAGGGATTCTCCTAGCAGGACTAAGAGCAGAGGTGGATTTGCCAGCTTGAGCCCAGCCCTAGCAGCTGGACAACTCATAAAAGAGTCACATGCTGCAAGAACCATCCCAGTGAAGAGCTCAGGAGTAAAAGCAGTGCATCATTGGACAGACACAGTATTGTCTGCTTAAAAAAAAAAAAAATCTCTAGCTAGCACAAACAGAAACAACATGGACATAGTGTTGTAATTACAGACAGAAAAACATATTGCCCCCATTCTTCCAGGTCTCATTCCCCCCCAACATTCCTATGTACACAGCTCCAAGTTGTTTCCTTGAATGGAGACTTTATTACTAAATTCTTCTAAAAGGCTAATATATACCCTTATAGAAAGCAGAGAAAAAAATTCCACATCTTTAATGTGTTCTCGCTTTCCTCTTCTGCTGCTACTAGTCCCACCACAGCTGAATTTCATTTCCCTGATCTGCCCACCAGGATCTAAAGACCTGGAATGTGCCCTGTTCCAGGAAATTTCAATAGTTGACAGCAAGCCAACACATGGAGGTCACACTTAAAAAAAATCTGCCTCATGTAAAAACAACAGATTAGTCTTCTCCCATCCTGAGCAGCACTGTTTATGCTTAGAATCCAAATAAAACCCCTAACTCTAGATTAACCACCATGCATTAGGCTGAGTTAGGAAATTGTGGCGTACAGCTACAAGAGGTAATTTCAAAACAGTTAATAAACACAGGATGATAAAAGTTAAGTCAAGACTGATATTTGGATTTGGCAAGACTGTGTAAGAAATTAAAATAAACACAGTACCAAGAAGAAATTCCTTTATTTACACAAATACACAGCAATCAAACAATCTGCAACCTATAGCTTCATGCTGCTCTCATTCCACTTGTTGCTCAGGATCTCAACCAGAAAGACTCACAAGAAAGTATTCTGACTTACCAGATTTTATCACTGCATTTGTTGTATTTGAAGGAAATTTCTGCCAGTCCATACTACAGGGTTCAGACTCAGATGAATGACACCATTTTACTATGTAGCCACATGTCATGTTGGGGTAAGAATCCCAAGAAATATTAATACCATTTCCCATTGCCACGGCCTGATCTGTTGTGACATTGTCTGCAACAAAGATGACACAAAAATCCATCAAAGAACAGACACTTATCTACAGCCAAAGATGAAAGAAAGCCTTCCAGCCACAGCACAATGGCTTTACAAACAGCAGTCATTTCTAGGGGCCGTCATTTCTAGGAATGAGAGGCACGGATGAACTGAGATTTCGAAGCAGTGCACTCAGCTGAGCTTAGAGTGCTTAAAATCAGACATAGCCTGCAGCAAATCCCTCAGCCAGCCTTAAGTACGATGAAGAGAAATGCAGCAGCTCAGGACTGGCTTAAAAAGCACTTTTTCAAGGTAAGGATTTACAGCAGATGTCAGGTTCAAATATGAATTGAAACCAATCTGGCAGGAGCCTCCAGCTATAAATTCCTGCTGTCATTTCATCAAATGGTTTGCTTTGTGTTTCTTTCAAAGTGTCTTGCTGTCACTCGCCCAACCACAGACAACCATTTTTCATGAAGAATCAACAGCAATAATCATGTCCCTGGTGAACTTTATGGAGGCTTCAGTCTACCAGGGGTAAATTTTACAAGAAAAAAAAAAAAAGCATTGCCTTTAGTCTATATTTCTTGTTTCTGATTATCAAAAGTTTAGCTGTTCTTGTGAAGTGATCAGATCTGGGAACAGCTTCCGATTCCTGCAGCTGCCTTCCATGGCTGTGTCCATCACATGGGACCCTGCAGAGCTAAGGGATGGTTTCCAAAAGCCACCACAAAAGGGGTGGCCCCATGACAGATCTGCAAAAACAATCTCAGGGTTTCAGTTTTCCTTTTTCAGTGTTCTCATTTATGCTCCCCATTGAGTCGATTATTTAATTTTATTAAAGCTATAAACCATGGAAGGCTGAAGGGCAAGGACAGTTTTTAAGAATTAGTGCTATGAAAACTTTACTCACACAGATGTGCTGCAAATGTCAAAGGACTGTCTATTTCTAAATAATCTTAGCATAAAGTTAAGTGTACAACTGTTTTGTAACTTGCTCATGGCGAGAAAAAGACACATGAGTAATAAAAGCAAATCAACTCCACAAGGGCCTTGATACTTTCCCCAGAAAAACTACTATGCATCCAGTGAAACTACATTTCTATGATGCTGGAAAAGATCACATTTCTAATTAGCAGACTTTAATTTTTCCATTTACAGAAAAGAGTTTTTTACTGACAGTAATCACATACTGTCTAAAAACCATTTAAAAATATACCACACTCCACCTTAATTTCTGAGCTAGACGACTAGAAATTCACCATGGGCAGTACTGCTCATTTTGGTGTATTTATAGCTGCAACCTAGACTAGAAGAGCAAATAACTACTAGCAGCAGAGCACTACTGTGGTAGGGAAGCCTAGATCAGCCAGATTATATGCCCCCAACTCTCTACAGAGCACTGTTCAGAGACAGTGACAAATAAATTATGGCAGTGTATCCTGTGTTTGTGTTTTCAGTTTTCAGAAACTCCAGCTTCAGACCCTCTGCTCCCTTATTGACATTAAAAGCACTTACAGACTGCACACAGGAAGCAGCCAGAAAAGATGTCTGGGCAAAAATGTCATCCAGTTCTTTGAATGAGTCATCTTGTATGACTCCAGTCAGTGACTCAATTCCTATACCAACTCGGGAGCAAATCTTTAATGAGTACAAGTTGGGTAACACCAAAGGGAACCTCAGACTTCTAAGAAAAAGCTATACATGAATGCAAAGCTCTAGAGCTCTAGCTGCCATCAGTCATCCCACACCACAAACCTATTACAGAGGCCTCTCTGACTCCCAGAGCCTGACGCTTTCTCTGCTGAAGGAGAGCTATAAAAGCATTTCAAATCAACTGTCCCATATAGTTACTTTTCTCTCCAATGGGCAGACTAAGAATATACTACTAGGTATTAGCATCAGTGCTGTGCTCAGTTCTGGGCTCCTCAGGACAAAAGAGACATGGAGTTCCTGCCATGGGTCCAGTGGAGGGCAACAAAGATGCTTAAGGGACTGGAGCATCTCTCTTAAGAGGACAGGATGAAGGAGCTGGGCATGTTCAGCCTCAAGAAGAGCCAGCTGAGAGGGGAACCTAATCAGTGTCTGTCAAAGCCTGCAGGGAGGGGTCAGAGGAGGGACCAGGCTCTGCTCAGAAGTGCCAAGCAATAGGACAGAAACTGAACACAGGAACATGAACATAAGGAAGAACTTTCCTGGACCAAGCACTGGGACAGATTGCCCAGAGAGGTTGTGGAGTCTGCCTTATTGGAGATACCCAAGCACCATCTGGACCCAATCCTGTGCCATGTGCTTTGGGATGGCCCTGCTTGGGTGAGGAGGTTGGACTGTGGGCCCTTCCAACTGGACCTATTCTGTGATTCTTTGTTTTGGAGAAGCATAAGAAACATTGTATTTCACATGGTTTTCCTTCACACAGAAGCAAACTTGTTTTTTCATTTCACTGAATCTCAGCCAGAACACATTTATGCCTATGAGAGATGGCCATGTCTTAGCAGAACCTGAGTTGCCACATGTTAACCAACTGTGACACCTGCTCTCCACGTGGGCAAGGAGAAGCAGATCCATGAATGTTCCTGGCAAACAAGCGGAGACAGGCCTTGCTGTGTGAGTCTGTCCTCCCTGCAGAGCATCAGATCTGGAGCTAAAGGTTTGGGCTTTGGGAGATTATACTGTCTGGTGTGCAGGGAAGTGTGGACTCTCAATAACTGCTTTGCAATATTATCTACTCTCCAAGCTCAGTGTTAAGAACAGAAAATCATTATCTGGCTCAGCTATTTCCCTTTACAAAGCCCTCAGCAAGAGTAGCAGTGTTTTAATTGGGAAGCTAAAGTCCTACCTCCTTTTCAAATACTGGCTCCCTAGCACAAGGATGCCAACACTTCAACAACTGTTGTAGTGTGACAAACAACTAGTCCAATTAATATTCTCCTACAGAGCTCACAGGCATTGAAGTGACAATTCTTGCCTTAAAAAGCCACGCAACAGCTCCAAAACTTCTCAATCTCTTTAGCATGTAACACTTCTCAGTGTCTCAACAAGAAAACCCAGAAATACACTGAGCTCCTAAAATATCAGGGATCCACACCAATGCTTTTGAAAAGCGCAAATAGCTGTAAGACTGCACATTATCATTTCTACTTTATGTAAAGAGCACAATTAATTGGTGAGACACTACTCCAAAAGCAAAGCTGCATTTTTCCCCCTGCCCAGCAGATTTGTGTGGGAAAATAAATGCACAAAAAAAAATCATTATTTTTCAATAAACAAACTCTCCTAGATATTCCCCAAGCTTTGAAGGTGTTTAACTCTCAGCTGGGAGCACTCACCACTTGGAAGTTCCACGCTTGTTATCCTTGAAGGGGGAGATGAGCCCGCATGGTTTCTGGCTACAACGCTAATTACACAATCACTTTTTCCAAGTTTTATCTCGGTACTGTTTGAGGGTTCAGAGACTACTTTATGCTCCAGTAGTGTCTCTAGCAGGTAGCAGGACACTTCATGAGAAACTATTTTTCCATTGGCTTCAGAAACGGATAAGGGCTACAAACAGACAAAGAATGCATTAAAACCAAAATACAATATACAGAAGACATTCTATTATAGGATAATATTATATTATAGGATATTTTATTATATATATATATTACTATATTTTACAATAGGATATCCTATTATATTATAGGATAATATAAATTTACTGTTCCTGATCTAGTCTGATGACTGTGTAAGATTATAAAGCAAAAAAGTAACTCAAGTGACTTTGAGAATTAACATGTAAATTCCTAAGTTTTTAATCTTCAGCTGAGATGTATAAAACATTTAATTTTTCATGTGAAATGCTTCTCAAAGCAATGTTTAAATTATAAAACTTTAATAACATTCTTATTTGGGGAAAAATATTTGTCTCAATGGATGGTTTTATAAAAAGTTAAGAAAAGCAGTCTGGTTTATTGACTATAAACTTCACTAATTTATAAACATTTATATATGTTTAAAAATGTATAAAAGTAAATAGGACACATAAAATATTACATAATGTAACTGTACAAAAAACTATCTACCTTCCAGAAGACTATTAGGCTTTCACCAGAAGGACTTCTCTCTCTCCAGATATCTGGTCCTCTTGCAGGAGCTAAATAAAAAAATAAGAGTGGCAGGTTTTTTTCCCCAGTAGCGCAGTAGACAATTTACCATCTATTGAAAAGTTAGGTTTATTTGGATGACTAATTTTAAAATATGTATCTTCACAAGTTCAACATTTTATCATCAAGAGTTTAGATGAACTTACGGGCTTCTGATGTTGTCTGCTCCACCCCCCTGCTCCAGTCACTCCACCTCCAGAAGTGGTCAGCAGCTGAGCAGCGCACCCTGAGCTGGTATTTGGTGTCAGGGTGCAATGCATTCAGCTGAGCTGTATAAGTTGAAGATTTCCGCCCAGGTATGGAGACATTATGCTGTTAGAAATTTACAGAAATTGATGTGATATGTGTTTTTTTTTCCTCCAAAATTACACTGCTAGGCAACATCTAAAAAGGTGAGGGGTTTTGTCCCCCAAAAATATTGACAAAGCTGCAGTCAAGCCCTATGAAGGAAATAGTGGGAAAAAAACGTCCCATGCAGTCACCCTAAACAAAAACTTCAGAGATCCACCAAAATAAAGTTCTATATAGACAGAAATTGAAGCATACAGTAACATGTGAAAAGGAGAGGCAACATGGATGATTCTGTAACAGTGTGAGCTCTGCACACAGTAGCAGGTGGTTGTTTCCCATCCATCCCATTCAGTCTCCCTCTCTCCCATATACAGCAAAACTGCTCACATAGTCCAGGCCAGAATTCTGGTGTTCAGAACCCACACTCCCACTCCCACATGCACATCAGACTGTAGGGACAAAGGCCTTTTTCCTATGACACACGCACAGAAGTTCACTAAACACAGTTTGCTTGAGCAGGATGTTTATCATGTTTATGTAGTCTGCTGCCTTCCTTTTTCCTTCAGAAAATAGTATCTAGGTCTTACCCAGGTGATCCCAGTTCACAGCTCTTATGACAGCACTAGTCTCTCCTATTATTCTTAAAATGGTGTGGGTCTAGACAGCATTTCAATTTCACAATTACTTGAAGAAACCCTAAGCCCAGGAATATTTTTTTACTGAATCTAATTATAACACATGTGCATCACAGCTGCCAAAAACTGGACTCCAAGTGACTTTAAGACGCAACTAATTGTGCATTTCTAAAGCCAAATGACAACTTGAAAAATAATAGAAAAGCCAAATGACAACTTGAAAAATACTAGAAAAGCCAACAATCTCTCATGCGGATGGAAACGCTTCTGAAAACATCCTTAAAATACCATGTAAAACCCCATAGCAATTTCACAGCTACTTTTGTGAGAGGGAACTCCTGGAGTTTTTTTATTAAGCTACCAGCAACCATATAACAAAGCTATAAAAGCTTTTACCAAGCTGTTTGCTGCATACAAAATATCCAGGGTGAGGGCTCTGATACAGGTGAAGGGAATCAAACTGCTGTGAAAGTGTAAGTCCTGACCCTCTCCCTCTATCTCAGATTATTGATGCAGTAGCAGAGTTCACAAATGAGTCCATGCCCCAGGTTTTGAGCTGCATATTCCAAAAATATCTAAGTTCCTTTTATAGTACCCAATCTCTGGTATTACTTAACACATGTTATTACAGACAAAATATAAAAGCTTAAGGCTTCTGTACTCATTAAGTACTCTGAAAGTATTTTAAATATACTCTTAGAGAGCATGCACCCTCTTATTTTGGAGGCATGTACATAATGATTATCTTTAGTCTTTGCTGCATCATTTCTGTGGCTTGATTTATGTTATTCAAGGCTGTGCTCAACAGCTGTGCTCAGCTGACAATTAAATGCAGAGGGTAACAGAATACTGCCAGAAGTCAAACAAGCATTGCAAAAAGAAGTCTCTGAGGTTAATGTGCTCAAATTAAAAATTCAGGCTCTGTGCATCAAGACCTACCTGAGAATTCACTATGTGCCTACTCGAAATGAATGGTCAGAGATATGTATGCACAAAGAAATTTGGGGTGAATCTCAGGCCAGCTGAAAACACACTTTGCATTAGGCTTCCCCAGTGAGACAGGTCACCCTTCACTAAGTTGGGCAATACAAAAGAGGATATATTCCCATCACCTACACTCAGTATCTCTGATGGTGGTGTCTAAATTAGTATTCTAAGCTCCTCTGACAATCAGCAGAGAAAATATGCAGCTCCAGTCCATGATGCAAAGCACCAGGCAGCAGCTGGAAGCCTGACTGGGCTGCAAATCTGAACCCCATCCAGAAATACCTTCTGTCATGCTGCAGAAGTTATTCCACCTAAACTGGAGTTTACCTACTGATGCATCCCCTGGGAGAATCATTCCCTGCCTCTACATCACTGACATGTGAGCAGGTTTAGCAGTCGCCTATTATGGCCACATGCATGTCAACTGCTGACAGCAAACAAATGAACTGTTCTCTGAGGGGAAAAAATAAAGGGAGAAATTCAGCTGAAGACTTCAAGATCTGAAGCAGCCAGTGTGGAAGTCTGCAGGGCAGCAAGGCATCCTGGAACAAGAGTGTGTTAATACACCTTACACTAGGAAGGACAAAGCACACAGACTGTTACCTAAAGGATCAGCATAAAGCACCATGCACCCCTTTCAATTACCAAATAACATGGTACATAATTTGGCTTCTGTCTAGTGTTCAAAATAAAAAAAAAAAAACCCTCAACAAACCAAAACAGGCAATAACAGAGATGAGCAAGAATTTTTCTTACTTTAGTAAATGAACTTCTATTCATTACTACATTAATGATCTAATAAGACCATCAGAATGACGCTCTTAGTGAGAAATACATTTGTAATGTGATTAGTTCAGCGAAAAAGTTTAGCATTTGTTCAAAAAAATTATCTTTTAAAAGCAATCCTTACCAGTTTTCTCTCGGAGTGACTACTGCTAATTTCAATTTGACACAGAAGCCTGGTCTCAGCAAAGCTGCCATTTATAAACCAACGCAGTTGGATGCTTGTAGAGTTGTTCCCAGTAACAGTTAACTTTTCCGGGGCTTTCGGATGAACTTAAAAATAAAGAAAGAACCTTCAGTTATAAGAAAAAAACCCATTTACAATAGTTCAGAAAAATCTTACTTTAGAAGATCAGAGAGAAACAGAAGGATAAGTGTTTCAATCTGGAACTGGGAAAACTGGCACTGGGAAAGCACCTGCAAGCACTCTCATTCCCCACTATCTTCTCAGCTATCAAATATGGAAACAGATTTACTTAAGACTGTGCCATGTACTGCACACATGATAAGGAGCTGAGACACAGAAAACCATTTTTCCTCCTAACAGATTTTATCAAAAGAATGAAACACCAGCTATTGCAGATGATCACAAGTGATGGATGAAATTTACTGAACTTTGCTCAACTTCTGTGAACTTTTTGAATTAGTACTTAAAATCTGCCAGGATTTTCAGACCTGGACAAAGAAGGATTCCTAAGTGTCCCCACCCCAAAATTCCCTTCATGGAATTTTTCAATAATATTCAGCACTAACATTCACACCTATCAAAGAAAAGAAAATAAATCTATTGCTGGATTTGGTCCAGATACCCTAAGGAAATATGTACTGTGCTTTGGAAATTAACTGGACAGTGCAGGAAAGAAAGAAAAGGAAACAAATGGGAAATAGCAGCATATCACCTGGGTGTGAAACAGCCCAGTTAATAATTAGCAGAAACAAATTATCCTTTTCTCAACTCCATCAATTTACTCTGACAATTCTAATCTCAGACTAGTTGAACAGGGACCGGACCAAATAAAATGTACTATCCTCATATTTAATTCAGTTTTTTGGAGAACAGCAGAATACTGTAACCAATAGGAATCCCTGAAATCTCAGCCATGACTGTGGAGGAGAAAAGGGTGGTGAAGGCAGTGCTACAGAGGTGGTGATCTTCCTTTCCTTTTTTAAACTGAAGGTCTAAATGAGAGAATTTACTTCTTTCTCCAAATCCTGACAGCAGATGACCATGGCTATTACCAATAGCAGGTAATAGTCCTGATATTACCTTCTGCCTTTTCACATTATTTTTTTTAATGCTCCAACTCCTGCTGCTGTAAAACTGTGTAATATTTTGTCCTATAAGCCAACACTGAAATACAGGGTCCTTTACATACAGGTTCGTAAACCTACACCTAAATTTTAATTGTTGATGTGTAATAGAATATGAAATAAAACATAAACTTGCCCAAAGAAGCTGTGGATGCCTCATCCCTGGAAGTGCTCAAGGCAAGGTTGGAGAGGGCCCTGAGCAACCTGATCCAGTGTCTGGTATCCCTGTCCATGGCAGGAGGTGGGACATGGGGAGTGTGTGTGCTGGGCTGGAACTAAATGATTCTTAAGGCCCCTTCCAACCCCAGCCACTCTGAGATTCCATGATAAGCAGCATTTTAAGTCATAAGTCTTACCTCTTTGAGTTATATCAACCAAAAGAGAGGACTGTGCTTGCCCAATAGGATTGGAGACACCTAATATGAAATCATAGATTTTTTGATCAGGAAGTACTGGAAAGCCACAAACATGGTCTCTGTTCATTTCATTGTCTCTGTTCATTTCATTAACTTCGCATGAAACATTTTTACCGGATGTTCTACAAAGTAAAGAGGGAAGGGAAAAAGCTTAGTTTTTGAGTAAGTTAATTCCCAGCAGCAATCAGAATTCTAGATGGAAAACATGGTACAGAATGGTGGGTTCAGTTCACATGGCTTACAGAAGGATTTGATTGCAGAGGTATATCTAACACTACAGAGCAGCTTAAAGTGGCATCAGTCATGACTTGCCCTGTTCTCACGTGAAAATGTCCTCTTCCACTAGCATAACATTTCTATTCTCTTACTTTTCAAAAGCCTGGAAAACAGGTAGGTCCTGTAAAACCACCTTACAAGTCACAGCTAAGATTCTGATTTAATGTATCTTTGTTCAGATCAGCATACATTTGCATTTAAAGAATTTTCTTAATTGCTTTGTGAACTAGTGAGATGTTAAATGCATTGTCTTTCTATAAGCCCTGTCAAATATGAACTCAGGTTTGTTACCTGGAATACATCCACTAGTCCCAGCTGTCTTTTAATCAAAAGCAGGAGAGGCAGTCTGATAACAGACAAGAACAGTGGTGCATCTTTAGGGATAAAATCTAAATTGTGTATCTGTACATAGTACATATATCTGTTTTAATTACAATCTGCGTAAGCCTCTCATTCAGTAGCACAAGTTTAACTAACTTCTTCTTTCAGGCTTTTTATTGTGTTCTAGCTGAGTTCTGAGCTCCCTCCACACTGTGCTCCATTTCAATAGTTCAGTGTGGGCTGACAATAAGGATGAGAGTATTTATCTTGAAACACATCATATTAATCTCACAGATTTGGGCTGTGCAAAACAAGACTGGACAATGTTCTTACTTATAAGATGAACATGGGTAGTCAGTGACTGAAGCTCCTCTCCTGTGAATATCTGTCCTGTTTTGTTCACCTCTTTGCACTCTACCCAGTGGCTTTTTTAGCACTGGCACACTAGATGACATCTGTGACTGTAATTCAAACCTCATTGCCTCCAGTGTGCTTCTAAGCCACCATGAGACTCCATTTCTCATCATTTTGTGTGACTCAGGCCTCTCCTGGCTTCTTTCCCTGATTGCTCCTTTGGAATGACACAGGAGCCTCCTCTCACCATAGGAATTTTGTTAACTCCTCACTAACGTCTAATGACAACCACCAAAGAAGTGGTTGCACTTTGCAAGTGCTATTCCAATATTTCTTCTTTTTTAAGGCTTTACATGGCCTGGCCTTAAAGACTATGTAGTAGGACACTAGTTGACTGCTTCCTGTGGGTGAAACCAGTTTTATTTGTCCTTTTCAATGTTTTATGGGTAACATTTACTCTGTTTGCTCTAATTCCTAATGGCATGAGAACTGATGGAGGCTAACTGCTATTTTCCCTAGTGGCATTTGGGAAACGCCCCATGACCTGTCTTACAATTGTTTCTCAGTGAACTTCTGTCATCGTGCTTAGCAGAAGCTTAGTAAATGTGTGAAATTATCTGACCCAGGTTTCATATAAAAAAATTAAAAATTAGTGATTGACTCCTACTATCTGCCTGTATTTTCATACTGGCCCTGTTTACATGTTGGCAGCAGCCTGATACACTAAGCCCTTTATCTGATTGTGGGTTCATAATGGCGTAAATCGTAGGGAAAGTCATCCTTAATTCCCACTGGAATTTTGGAGGCCTAAACCAGGGTTTTCCAAATTTAGCTTAGGTACGGCTTGCTGAAACTCTTGGAAAGTATTTTAGGCTCTAAGCAATCACACTTAAATAGGTATGGTGCAGTAAGTCCTAGGCAGCAATAAAGGTATTCCAGTTTTATTCTTTTACTCCTTGTAGTGCTGATTAATTTTACCTTTCAAATAAACTGTACTTTGTTCTTCTTCGTTCTCCATATAGTCCACTGGGCCTGCCTGGTTTCCAGGTGCATTTTATGATCAGAAAGTTGGGTGTCTCACAGCTGAGGTTTTGGGGAATATCAGGAGCATCTGTAACATGAAAGGAAACCAAAACAGTTAGCTGATGTTTTGCCATCCTAGTGTGACATTTGGGTTACTGGCTTCCTGAAAGCATTGCTCTTTTGTTTTGCTGGGTCTAGATTGCATGCTTCAAAAATACATGGCAATAGCTTCACCCCAACCACAGAAGTAATATGCTTTTAAAAAATGACAATAAAATAGATGGATAATTATCAGCCCCATCTGACTAACACTTGACTCTAGAATTCTAAGTGGGTGGGTAATCTGGCAAATCTCATGCAAACATGTTCACAAGCTCCAGGCTCTGACCTGGAAGTATTTCACTGAAACTATGCCAAGAGTTTTCTGAAATTCTGAGCATCAGTTCAGCTGCTGAGCAATGCAGGAATGCTGTCGGCTGTATATCACATTTTCTAACATGTCAGCCCCACCACTGCTTGAATTCTCCAAACAAGTCGTGTCAAGAAAATAGGCCCTTTAGCATGAATTCCAAACTGAATTTGAAAATTAAAGCAAGCCCTGAATGGCTCATCCTCTTCACCATGGCTTTGGAAGTGTCCAGCTTTTCCTTTTAAGTCTTGTTCTTTGCGCCCACACTAGAGCAGTGATGAGTGCCTTGCTGGAAAACATAGGCAATGCTCCCAGAGAGAGGTAACCATGCAAACATGAGACTAGGGAGAGCACTGATTTCAGGTTTTGTACACTTAAGGTGTATGAAACTGGAAAAGTGTATGCCAAAGGTAGAGCAACAATATCCACGCAGAGATTTATCCCCTTCTCTCTGCCCTGGAGAAGGGGAATTAACACACAAGGCAAGGGTGGCAGACTTAGCTCAGATTAAGAACAGTGAGCCAGAAAAAAATGCCTGTTTTGATAGACCTAGGCTTAACCAAAGTGGTGTGTATACATATTTACTTCCTTCATGTTTTCTTCCCCTCACCAGCAAAAGGACCGTAACAAGACCTCACCCCACTAAGCAGGTACTACAAAAAGAAGCACTGGTAAGAAACAGACTTGGCATCCCATCTGTTAAAAAAAAAAGAAGTTAAGGAAAATCCTATGTGGTTGTCATAGCTTTCATTCTTGATCTATTTACATGGAAGATTTTCCCACAAAAGCAAATTCTGCGCAAATAACGTAAAAATGGTATATCGCTGAGAAGTAATAAAAGGCTGAATTCTGTTTTGCATTTCCTAGTGAATCCTTATCAGACCAAGTCAATGACAGGATGCACAGGCTGGTGATTGGAACATGCTTTCAAAATTATTCCAGTATCTCCTGTCTTTTTCCTCCACCCCAAGGACCTTAAGTTCAAAGGCAGGCATTTGTAATAGCGAATGGGATTCTAATAAGCAGCTATTGGAAGGTGACAACTCAAATCCCCTGTGAGGAAAAAACATAAAAAACTTTAAAGTAACCAATGTTGGGGAAGAAGAACGAGGTACATTAAGCCATTTGTTTTAATAGGTATCTGTTTCTGAACATATGTCTGAGCTTTGCATGGCTACACAGAGAAGATACAAAGTGAGTCAGTATCTTTAAAGAAAACAGTAAAAGGATGTTTTAGAAGAATGCACAGGAATTACTGCCTAGTTTCCTTTGCTGTAATTATCTCCCAAGGAGCTTCTGCCCTGGATGAACATCTGTTGTTGCTGCAAATTTAACTGTGGTCTTCACTTGACTGACTGGTAAATGAATGTTTGCACTTACTGTTCTTGCTCTTACTCTCACCTAGTCATGGACTATACTAGAACAGCTGGAAACCTAAACTGATAGAGACTGGTAGAGACAGGGGTTGAATATTCACATGGCAGTAAACTACTTGGCATTCCAGATCATGAAAAAGTACCTTAGAACATGAGACCAATGAGAGAAGCACTGGGGCAGGTTCTAAAGAGGGCTTACATGGACACATTCTCATACTTTGAGACTTGGTGTCTCCTCCATGAACTGACCTTTCTACAGTGAAATCAAACAAGTACAACCCCTAGTCCAATTTCAAAGCCAAACTTCAAAACTTTTTCTCCCAGGAGGCAAAAAAAACACAATAGTATTTTTTCCCTAGCAGAACTGTAAGAATCTCAAAATGATTTTAATTTTCCTAAGGTTAGTAATCATGATACATACATCCTACAAACACGACGCTTCCTTCCAACCCATTTTCAAGTCTGCACACTACATTTGTTCCACTGGTATTTGAAACACTGGCATTTAGCACTCTGATGGCATGGCTTCGACGGCTCAATTGCATCATTGTGTAGGATTTTGATCCATAAGTCATATTTGTTATGTGCTGATCTTCTTCATGGACACAACAGAACGTCAAATCTGAACCCACTGCCACCACAGGGTCCAGAGGAAACACTCCACTTCCACCAGGCTCGGTATCTTTTCCTAGCAGAGAAGGAAGAAAACAAACAAACAAAAAAAACCAAACATGAACAATTTGCTATAAACATGGTGCTGATCAGCTAAAATGTGACAGAGGAGCACTCCAATGCATACAAATAAATATTTCCTAGGTTTCATTAACTAGTGATTGTGTTTTCACTAATCAAAACAGTCTCAAACAGTAGCCCATCACCACCTAATGCTCATCCTCTGACCTTGGCTTAGTTCTTATAAAGAAATAAAAGTCCATGTGGTTGCAAGGGAACAAACATACCTGGGATCACTTCTGCTGGGCTCCAGTCGCTCCAATCCTTGGGGCCGACAAACTGTGTTGCATTAATGTAACAGCGAATCTTCACATAGTGTGATGTGCACTCCAAAGGCATATCGGATGTCCAGTTCCAAGAAAGAATCACATCTTCACCAGTCAGTTTTGAGTAGTATGTAACCTGCAAAGTTTTGCAACAAGAAATCAACCAAGACAGAACTTATGAACACCTGTTAATACAATGGCCTATAATCTCCAAAGTGTCAATAGAATGGCAAATTTGGTGAAGTAAATCATAATTTGATTATTGGAGTGTTTGATTATTTTGATTATTGGAATGTTCCACCTAACTTTTAGTTGTGCTATGAATTTACCAGGACAAAAGTTCAAGTTGCTAAACAGCCCAACAGCTAGGTAGACTGTCAGCCAGAAATACCAGAGGGCAGACATTTGAGGGAGAGCAGGAGGATTCCCAAGTACTTAAAGAGGTACACTGCTCTGTGTCCAGTTTTACACAGTAAAACTGTGTCCAGTTTTACTGCACCCTGGGCTTTTCATGGGCAGCAAAATGTTCCAACTTCTCCAAAATAAAACTCTTCTAATTTTAGTCCCAGACTTTTCGTCTTTTCTCCATTATTAAAATTTATAGCACAGAGCTACAAACTGGCCTGGAAGAACTCTGATTAAAAAAAAAAAAAGAAAAAAGCAAGCTGAGCATTCAGACATGACCAAGACTAGAGACACTATTGGAGATATAGAGACAAAGGTGTAAAGTATCTGCCAAATTTTGCTGTGATTAAGTACCAACAGTTCAGTAGCCAGTGTTCCCAAAACTGTGAAATTTAACAAGTTACCTGCCAGAAGCATGATTACACTCGGGTTCTGCAAAGCTCCACTATCTTCATCGTTCCCATTTTTGTTCAAGTGACCTCTCAGAACATTACCAAAGGCAAAAACTGTACATATATTTTTCATAAAAGAAGAAAGGGACTTACTTGTGTGACTATTTCCATAGCTTCTTTTCGGAGTATCTGAATCTGCCAAAGGGCATCCAGTCCATATGGGAAGACCGATCCATTATCACTCCACTTCAGATTTAACGTGGAAGTTGGAAAGTCAGGCATTAAACTAAGAATTTGTGGGGTGACAGGAACAAAGGCTTGAAAAAGAGGCAGGGGGAGAAAAAAAAAAGCCATATTCAGGTCATTAGCCAGCAGCACCAGCCCTACAGGTGTTTAACAGCCACATCCCTGTGCTCTGAACTGGCTAGTAGCCACACAAACTTGTTACTCAACCTCTGTAATTAGAACAAGGCTCTGTGGCTACTTGAGCATGAGAGTTCTCAGGAAATCAGAAGTGCTGATGAATCATCAGGCAGCATTTTCTTTTAATACCTCAGCATATAGATGGGCGAGTAATTAATTGTGAATATGACTCTTCACAACGCATAGTAGGGAAGATATCCCATCTTTCCCAACCTTCATTCAATACCACAATGATAAAGGAAATATGGTAGCAGTGTTTGAAATGTGCATGAGATTTCTAGGGGGAATGGTGGAAAAAAAAAATCCCCAAAAGAAGAAGTATGTTTTGGAGACCAGTAGGGAAGTGGGGACTTGCAACAAAAGGGAGAGTAGCAAGGAAGATAGAACAAGCTCACATGAGGTTTTGAAGATCACAGTGAAAGTGATTTTAAGCTACAACAAGTATTAAGGGCATGAGATCCTGACACGGACAGGACAGGGAGATTAAACAGAAGCATCTCTTCTAAAAATGTGTTGTGGTGAAGCAAGAGGTTGAGAAACAGGGAAGAACCTTGGTAATACAGGGGTTATAGCAGTTCATTGGGCCTGGTGCAAATGAAAACATTTTAAAAATATGTGTGATACATCCAACTTTAGTCCTGACCAAGGATCTGAGAGCCTGCAAAGCGTTCAGCACAATCAACACACTGCTCACGATAACCTGTGATGAACCTGAGAGATTTATCATGTACACCAAATATTTTTGAGTTGCATTTTGTATAAGTTCTTGAGCTGCTCTTGACTGGAAAGAGAACCATGGATAAGAAGTGTTACTGATATTAGAATTTGACCACACTGAAGCCGTAAGCAGGCAAAGCAAAGGCAAAAACTAGACCAAGCATGGCAGATTGTGTCATTGCCATCTTCTGTTTACAACTTCCTTCTTTGCCTGGAAGGAAGCGGGAAAAAATCTAATTTACTTATGGAAGTAGTTTAGGAATTTGTTTACAAATGCTTCCTAATTTCTAACTAGGACTAAAAAGGGAAAAGAGTGAGGGATATAACATTGTTGTATTTTGTTTTCCTCCTCACATTCTGCCCTTGATTTTTTCTGTTATGAACTATGTGTAACAGGAGTACTCTTTCTCTTGAAGGGTTAGAGAAAAGCATTTATGAAAATATATGGAAGCTTTTCATGGAGTCAGGATATCAACATTATAGATACAGGAATGCTGCCAAAGAAACCTGCAAGCATACACATCTGAAAAGCTGTCAAACATAGTATAAATGCCTTAGGTACACACATATGACCTGATACTTACAGATGTTTTTCTGGTGAATTACAAATTCTCTGGTAGCAAAAGCAGCTCCAGAACTTCTGATTGTCACTGTGATGGAGCTTTCTGGAATTGGAATTTCAACCCTTCTCTCCTTAGTTTTAAAACACGCTTGAGGGGTAAGGTCACTAGAAAGACAAACAGGATTAAGCAGTTATTTCAGCTGATAGGAAGCTAAGGCAAGTTAAGTCCTATTCTTGCACACTAATAGAACACAAATTCTCTGTAATAAACAGAAAATTCCATATGGAGTTTGTGAAGGAGTGAGACTTGCTTGGGCTTTGGTTAATGTCAGATTAATGGCATTCCCTCATCTTTCAAGTCACTTTTATCATAGTGGTAGATTATGCAGTGGCTGCATAATGCAACCAATCAGCTCTTAAGCGAACACTTCAAAGTGAAGATCTTGCTTTTTAACCAAAATCATAGAATCATGGAATCACTAAGGTTGCAAAAAACCTTTAAGGTCATCAAATGCAACTGTTAACCTAGCACAAGCACCACGTTCACCATTCAACCATGTTCTTAAGTACCATATCCACATGCTTTTTAACACTTGCGGGAATGGTGACTCTACCAATTCATTGGGCAGTCTGGTCCAATAATTTACAACCCTTTATATGAAAAAAAATTTCTTAATATCTAATTAAACTTGAGGTCAACAAAAGCTCTACCAATTCATTGGGCAGTCTGTTCCAATAATTTACAACCCTTTATGTGAAAAAAAAATTTCTTAATATCTAATTAAACTTGAGGTCAACAAAAGACATGTTTCTGAAATCTAGTCACCATGAATCAACATTTTAAAATAAGAAAAACAAAAAAACCCAAACCAAGCCTAATAGCATTGTCTCTTCCCTTTGTGTTTCCTGACTCACTCTCCCTCCATTTCTTTTCAACCCAAGCGCCCTCACATGAGTTGAAAGAGAAGGATTAATACCCATGTCCAATCTTTTAGCTTCCTTCTGCTGCTCAGTTCACAGGAAAAGAGCAGAAAGCAGGGCAGAGGATTCCTAAGATCCCAGGTGAAAATGTAGCCTGTGCTTAATGTTTGTGCAGTGCTCAGCACAATGTGATCTGGCTTTTGTCTTTAAGATGTAGATATATACAGGAAACAATAATGGATGGGTCAAGTCCCTTTGCTCATTATCACTGATATGCAACTAGAAAGTCAGAAAGTTTGGAAAAATCCAGACCTTCCTCTTGGGGGAATGACGGCAGGAAGGAAAGCAGAGAGAACAATGCCAGACTTCCTGCTGAAGGACTGTTACTCACTTATGAACTGGAACAGGACCCTGGAGCTCCCATCAGCTGGAGTCAAGAACTTGGGTTGAACTCACAAGATTCTGGGCTAGCAAAGGCCAGCTGAGACTTGAGTGCTCAGAAAGGCTGTTCCTCTTTGGTACTGAGATACTATTAGAGGATGTTTGGGCAACTGAAAAACAAAACCTCTTTCCCTCAGGGATGTCTGCTCAGACTTTCTGCTTCAGGGACCCCAGCCTCTCCTGCTTTGCTAAGGAGAAACAGCAGAAGCTACATGATTGTTCCTGTTCAGAGGGCAGTACCTCATGAACTCTGCACTTCTGAACTCTGGCCACAGAGTCATATATATGGTGTTTTTTAAATAGAAATGATAGCTGGCAATGCAGAAGGAATAATGAGACACAGAAAATCAAGCATGTAGGTGGACTAAGTGCAGCCAAGCCCTGGGACCCCAAGGAAAAGTCTGGGCTGCCTGCAGAATTTACAGGAAAAAAAAAAAAAGACAGTACAAATATCTGGACTGGGGGTAGGATCAAGATGCAGAATGGATTTGAACTCATCCCTAGCACATGATAAGTATTTGGCAGACCCACAGCATGGGGAATTGAACATGTAGTTCTCATTAGTGAAAAAACACACAGAAGATTTAAGTTTTTTTAAACTTTTCTCAAAATTCTCAACTTGCATTCACTTCAGAAAAGCTGTTTCAATTGCAAAATAATTTTTATGTTTCCTCTAATACAGCTTAAAATTTATAAAAGGTTCTAAGGCAGTCACTGATTGTTCATGTTTTTCCACATAAAATCCACGTGAATCTCAAACTTGTGTCATACTCTACTGCTTTGGCCCACAACATAAGGATTCATTGCTTCCAATTCTCATTTCCTTTTGGACTGAACCTGTTTTGAAGATATCCCTCATGAAATCTCTGACCAACGGATAGGCAGACATACAGAGAAGTCTGAGTAAATAAGAGCATCTTCCAGTCCTTTGAAAACAGCAAGAAGATTTTGGCAGGCAAATTATTAGCATGGAACAGCTTTGCCAGAAACCCTGCCATTGCCTGAGTTAACAGGGCCTAGGGGAAGCACCACCCAAGGAAAACTGGTGGGGAGATGCTGGGAAACAACAGCATCACAATTTCCATGGACAGTGACTGAGAAAAAACTGTACCTTCATCACAATTTCGTATTTTTTAACCAGGTATGTGGAGAGACTTACTTGGTAGTGTAGCAAAAGTCAGTTTGTCCATGTCTTCCTCTAGAAGAGACATCCCAAGTACAGAGCATTTTGTGTAAATTGTGCGTTACACATTTCAAATTCTGGGGGTCCCTGGGAGAGCCTGAAATCATATAAAAAATGCAGTAAAAAAACTGCAGGTAAAAAATGAGCAACTGTAAAACATTTTTTCACATCTGTAGCCATTCTTCTTAAATTTTTATTGCATGCATGTCTGGCCAATATTTTAAAACTGTTGAATGATTTGTGTGGCTGATTAGACAGCCACAGACTCACAGACTTGTAGAGATACCTGAGGTATGGATTTATACTCATGCATATAACAGAGGCAGCTGCCTCTTTCCACAGTACCCATTCCTTGCCTAGCCTAATAAGCAGGCTTTGGGCCAATGGCAAAACCACAAGCTTTTATTTTAACCTAATGAGTTTTTTGCTGTCCTCCATGTCATACATGGAGGGCAATTAATGACAGAAGGACAGTTAATGATAAGGTGTGAAACGGTTGAAGAGATCCAACGTATACAGCACAAAGGCTTCAATGTAGACATCTACATCAATGCATATGCAGACTATCAGTGGTACTATGGAGAATTTAACATTCCTTTTTGCACTGGTTTGCAAGATGCTGCTGGGTGTTGGTGGAAAGCAGAGACCAGGCCTAGCATTGCCTCCATCCCTATGGTGGTGTGGGGCCACAGAGGTGACAGGTTTTGAACATACATATAGTAGGAAAGCAATGAAATTACAAGGTACAGAAGCTACAGAGAAAAATGAGTTAGTGAATTGCATTGCAATGAACTTACCTATCTCTTGGCTAGATATTAAGCTTCTTAAGCATAAAATAGCTAGTGCTAAAAGGCAGCGGAGGCTTGAGTTCTTCCACATTCTTCTACTGTTTGTTTTAAGAATAGCAGCTTTAAGCAAGAGTAAACATCATCTTCCAACAAGCTGGTCAGTTCTAAAATTAAATACAGAAATAAAGAAAAAAACCCCAAAGTTTTAAATTCTGGACTTGGTATGCCACAAATGCCACTTTTTGTTCCATATACTTTTCTTCCTCAGTAATGTTCCCCGGCATAACAACTCCTTTTCCTTCATCTGGCAAACAAACCTCTTCTCTGTTACAACAACTCCTTGATTCATGCATTTTCTCTAAGATATTTCCTCAAGAATCAGAGAAATATAAAACTCTACAGTTCATAGGTACTCTTCAGGACTATTTAATATCAGAACTGAACAGACATGGCAGAGTATTCTCCTAGGATAAGCCTCTTTATCTTCGATTAAATGCCATATCTACAAAGGATATTGTATACCATGAATGGAAATGTCCTCTGATTAATTTATGCACTTAAGACCAAACACACCATCTGTTTTCTTCTTTCCTCTGCTCAATTTTCAAAAAGCTGTGATTCAAACCTAAGGGGTGCCCTAGACATTGCCGAACCAGATCTGATCACCGAGGATCACTGGTTCAATCCAGTGTTAACTAATAACCCTTGGAGGAAAAATAATGGAGAAAAAAAAAGTGAGCCATTCCTTTATCAAAAAATACTTTTTGCTGAAACTACCGACCGTAACATAAAAACTTATCTGGAATATTATGTTTAGTGTGTTCACTGAAGATTTAACAAGTTTCTTGTTTTAAAAAGAGAAGCTCAGCTGTTCAGCAGGGCCCTGGGAACACACTCAGTTCCACCCACACATCAACCACTTTCAGATTTTATTCTCAGAAGGGGAAAACTGCAAGAAAACCTATCCAAAATCTCAGTCAATACCTGGTGCATGGTTTCCCTGCTACCTGAAATCTTTGAAGACATAAGCACCCTTCCAGAGACCATGTAGCCAGAGGTCTTCTCAGCAACCAACAGCAAGAGCTGAGTCATCTTCATGTTAGAATATGACCAAGCCAACCTGTCCTACAGAGCAGCTTTGTTCCCATTTTGTCCAGGATTCTACTTTGAAAGGCTTCTGACCTTGACTCAGAAATATCTTCCAAAGCCAGGCAAACATCATCAGAATAACAAACTTTGTCTAAAAGTCTCTGTAATTTTAAAAAAAGCCCCTTTACACAGAAGCTTCCTGCACCACCAGGTCTGTGCTCCCTCATCCCCTGTATTTTTATGAGCTTGGTTTGTTGTTTTTTTGTTTTGTTTTGTTTTTGTTGGTGTGTTGGTTGGTTTTTTTTTTTAATTTTTTTTTAGGGAATCTTCCCTTAGGGGACAGCTGGAAATGCGTGAAATGCTCTTCTGTCTGTTACTAATCTGCACTGTGTGAGGAGAAACACAGTAGCACTAAGCCAAATAATGCAGAGCTGCTCACAGAAGCCATTTCTCTTCTTTCTCTTGGTCTGCAATAACCAGGATGAAGGAAAGGTCCAGGCAGCACAAGAGATGAGAGAAATGCTACGGTCAGGACCGCTGTTACATATGGAGGGGCACCCATAAAACTTAGTTATTATTTTAATTTCAGCATGTTCTCAAATCACTTGAAAACCTCACAAAACATACACTAATATAAGCTACACTGCCCCCAGAGAATATTTTTCATATATTCCTAATTTGTAATATCCATACTGTGCAGCTTGTTAAAAGCCAAATCAGGAGCAGAGGTTGACAAATTTAGGTAAAGATGAATCAAGAACCAACCAGCACATAAAATGTATTAATCTCTGTGCCAAATTCCCCCCTCTGCATTCTGGTATATCTCAGGGTACTCATATTGCACTTCTCCATGTCATTAATGAAAATATGGATTGTTATCTACAGGTTTAAACTTTGCTCACAAACCTCTGGCAGTGAAGCGAATACCATTCAGCCAGGCCTGGGAGCTACATGAATAAAATGACTGATTTCTATTTCAGTCTGTGAAGTATATGCAAATTTTATCTGTTTCTGAGAGCTTCTTCAAAGGCTATTTCTGGTTTGCAGAAAAGTCCAAACCCAAAATTTCAAGCTCTATAGCACAATCAATTGACAGTCCTCTATCAGCTGGCAAAGTCAAGGAAAGATTAAAAGGCACTAATACCACTTGAAGAAGAGAGAACTGAACTGTGATGTTAATTAAATCCCAAGCCTTTCATATTAATCCCAAATCTCTAAACACATTACCTGTGTAGATACATGCAAAACCTGCTTGGTCATGCCAGATTTATGAGGTAGATTCAGCAACTATGTGTGTGTCTGTGTGCATGTGTGTTTTAGGAAAATCTGGTATTTTGCACCTCTTTCAACACATACCTCACTGAGTTGTCCTCCTACTGCAGAAGTTTTAAGAGTAACATCATAGCAGTGTATTACAAGAAATCTGAGTCATACCAAATTCTCCTAACTAAAGCACAGTTTTAATTTCAGTTTCAGAGTCAGGCACAGAAGTGAACTTATGTAGTCTCATGCAGGGTACGATGAGAGTCTTGTAAACCATGATCTTTTGTAACAAGAATAGACTTCCTAGCTCTTATGTTCTTATTCACATTTTATAACTTGCTGAAAAGTTGGCAATTAGAAGCCGCATGTCACATAATTAAATGCCATTAGTCAGGAGAAAAGATTCCCATTTATAGGCTTGTTTTAATTAAAAAGTTACAAAATCATTGAAGTACTTTAAAAATAGGAAATTTACTTTCTTTGGATGAAAGCTGCTTTCCATCAGTTCACAACTAACTCAAACAAGGCATGGATGTTTTTCCTTACCCTGAAAGATATGAAAAGCATATTATCCTCTAGACAGAGGTACTCTTAGAAGCAGGGATATTTATTTAGGACAAGAGAGCTCAACATTGTCAAAAGAAGGTAAAACCTTGACCATGGTTGCCTGGAGTGCAACCAGAGCAGTTCTTACTAAATATGAATGTCTTTAGACTGCAGGTCTTTGTTTTTAAAAACAATATAAAGGGTGTTAAGTCCATTGTCTCCACCAGAAAAAGCTATTGGAATTAAACCAGTTCTACCAGTTGGCCATCTTAAAAAATAGCACATCCCATAACAATCTCATTTCCTTGGGCAATATATTCATGCCACTTCACTGGCACTATCATCAGCATTCCAAATGTGCTCCACAACGATCTCTTCGTCCATTTTAAGCACATTACTTTGTCCTATCCCCAGCAGACAAAGAACAGTTTATCCTTTGTCTTGCACCAACCTCTTACATAGAAGATGACTGATATCAGAGCTCCAATAGCACCTCCCTTAAAAACTCCAATTTTTTTTCACCATTTCCCAGTCTCAGTTTTTAGATTTCTGATCATTCCTGGAATAAACACTTCTCCGTGAACCAAAGCTGCTGTATCCACAGTTTTGAAATATCTCTGCCCTGAGGCCTGAGCATTATCAAGAACAATGAAGGAACTTTCTGAAGGCAAACCTGTGTGTTTACACAGCCCATGCCATATTTGCTTTCTCCTACATTCAGACCTTGTTGATTCAATATCAGTGTGTGATCCAGCCTGAGATACTGTACAAAGCTGCCACGTAGCTGTTTATTTAGTACTTCAGACTCCAATCTCATCCTCAAATATACTGCAAACCTCCTGACTGAGCATGAGTATGTTTGCAGAGCAAATTCACCTTAAAGTCTTTGCCTGAAAAGGTCTTTCACTTTTAAGATTTTAAAATACAGAAAGAGCCTCCCACAAATCTATGGTCAGTAAAAAAATTGTGGGTGCATACAGAAAGTATTCACATGCAAATTCATGCCATAACAGCAGGCTTGAATGACAGGCTTCAGTGTAAATTGCCTTTCTTTAAAAGCATCTACTACCAGCAGGATTTCATAATACATGCTAGAAGGCACAGCACATGGGAATGCCCTGACTTCCATGCAGGGCATCATGTCATACTACCCTTGCACCTGTGGTCAGAAAAAAGAAATTCTGAATTTCTTTTAATGCAGACAAAGTAGCAAAAGAACAGTTAGATTCAGATTCTTAACCACTGGAGCCAGCAGTTGGTGGCCAATATTTAAAAGAGCTCGATAGTCATAATGGACTACTTTAAAGACATTTTGATGCAGTCAGTGCATCTAGTAATGATCAGACAGATCAGAAAGGGAAAAGTACTCCAAGACAATAATGGGAAAATACGTGAGGACAGCTTTGCTTCAAAACCTTGTCAGCTGTAAAGAAGGTTAAAGTTTCTGTGACAGAGAAAATGAGGGCAGTTAAGATAGCTGCCCTCTTTAGACTTAACCTCTTAAAGGGGAAAGCAGAAAATTAACTGGTATGTCTCTTTCTGAATGTGTTCGTTATTACTTATTTCTTGGCTTAACTGGCTCTGTGTATTTTTTTTTTCAGCAAAGCTGAACAAATGCTCAATTCTCTTTAAAAAAAAGTGTTTTCTTAGTCAGTTGTAACATACCAGTTCTCTAAGCACAAAAGTTCTGCAAAGCTTTGTTGTACTTTTGAGTTTTCTGGTCTCAGAATGTATTTCATTGTCAAGTGCTTGGAAACCACTTTGAAAACAAACAAACAAACCAGCTAAAGAAAAAAAAATCAATAATCTTCCCAGCCTGCTTTCTGCCTGCAGCCTGATCTGACAATCACAAGCCTCCAGAAACATTTTTTTAAAATGTCTATGAATTGAGGATTAGTTGCTGGACTTTATATATATATAATTCTGCTCCAGAAGCAGATACCTGAAAAGAAATCTGTTTATATAAAAGATTTAGGAAACTAAGTGGAGAATTCTAGATGAAACCACGAAATCAGTAAAAATATATGTAGTAAAGGCAAATGAAGAAGTCTCTTTGTCAATAAACTTTCTCAAGTAAAAATTTTTATTTTGCTCCACAGCTAAAGGTATCATAACAATTTACCACCAAATGGGGTATTAAAAGCTCTCAAGGAAAATTATTACATAGCATACCACCAAAATATTGTACAGAATGATAAGAGGCTGCATTTCTGGCAATACTAGACAGCTATCATCCCAAATATGATCAGTCAGAAATGCAGGTGCTATGTATGTGTCTATATCAAACCTTTCTAGAAGAAAAATTACTCTGCTCAGCAGGTAGAGAAAGATCATTTTACTTGTCTTTGCTGAAGGATACTAATTTAACCTTCAAAGTGAAAGAAAACACTCACATACAGGTAAAAATGCATATATCAAGTTATGCATTCTACTGTTGCTAACTGAAAGCTTCCAATAAAATTCCCCTATCTGAAAAACCATGCCAGACGTACACATTTCTGGGAAACCAAGCAAATAGCCAATACAGCTGACAGTAAAGGCAATGAACACAGAAACATAAGATGAACGGCCTTTCTTTAGCACAGCTGATCCCACAGGTTTCAGTCTATGACTTTAAAGCTAGCTGGGAGAGGGAGCTTGGCTGTTTTTCAATAGAGTACATTCTTCCACCTCCTTGAAAAAATTTCCAAAGTTGAGACAAAAATCTCTAGTAATCTAGATGCAGGCTTTCCCTTTCCGTTTTATAACATGGCATTATTCCACTTTATAGAAGATTTGCAGGACGTGAATCACCGAAACTTGTTTATAAACGGAGACTGAGTCCCATTTGGGAATCTGGCTTTCCCCAGTTCTGAGGAATTAATTTAAAAGTCTGCTATTTCTTTTTCTGAAAGCTGATAAAATAATTCAAGTTTCCTATCTGCACCAAATGTCTTCTAATCTGCTGCAGAAGAAAAGAAAACAAAGACAGGGTGTTAATATATTATTCATTAAATGTGCAGGAGTACACAAGGCCAAACTTACAATCCTATGAGACATTTGTTTTGTTAGGGTCTTTTTTCTGTCAACCATGAGAAGAAAAATTCCCTCCTCACTGCTTCCTCTAGCTGCCAAACAGCAGCATCACCTCTGAAATACTGCAGTTAATCTTGCAGGCTCCCCAGCCTGCCTCTGCAAGGAGAAGTGAGAAGTCAGGAGAGAAGCTCAGTGCAAGGATCAACACTTCAGCGTTTCGTTTTCAAAGCTCCTGGTCTCAAGCACCACCTACAGACACGATCATTTTAGCAAGAAATTTACCAACAACTGTAAAAGTGCACCCCAGATGGAGTATGTCACCTGTCTCAGCTTCTAAGGCCAACTTGCAATTGCACCTGTATTCCAGTATTTTTAGTTCTTCCTTTTTTTTCTTTTTTTTTTTCTTCTGATTCCAGGACTGTTAGATACTATGGAAATACAAATAAGCAAGCTGCAGACTGGGAAAGCTGCAGGGTATTTCCAGGTGGCAATTTGCATGAGAAGCACCTTTCCCTGGCAAACACATGAGAGATGACAAATTCATGAACAAGCGCCACAACTCAAGGATGATTTTACGAAAGCATTTAGTACCTGCTGGAGAACAGGTACTGTGTGTGAACAACACACACACAGAAATTGAGACACTCGGGACCTCCCTTTGGAAATAAAGGAAAATATGTAGCAGAAGCAGATATCAAATACTTCGTATTTGTACAATGTATACAATTTTGAGATGGATTTGGAAAGTACAATGCAAGACCCCATCATGTTACTCACGTAAAACAAAAAATCCCCACCAAATAAGAACAAGACAGAGACCACTGGGAAGAATACCTCTGCTGGGACCAATGAGCTGGAGAGAAAAAAGCACAGTGATACTGAAGAGGTGGAGCAGTCAGGCAGAGCAGTGGGCTGAAAGGGCAATAAAAAGCAAAGAAGCACTGTAGGAACTGATGATATTTTTCCACCACAATCAAAAGGTAACTTATTAGGCAGCTTTTCTTGTTTTTTGAGCAAAATACGCATTTTGGACACTCTGCCTTTTGCTGTCATTGATTTATGCCTGTTTTCAATTAAACTATGTTAACTTAAAAACTCTTAGTCCTACCAGAGTATTTTTTCATGCATTTTTCACTGTTCCTAGCGTGAGATTTTTCAGAAGAATGAAGATACTTTCAAAGGAAAATTTGGTGTCTCACTCCTGATTTTGGAAGTCCTTGCCATATCAATTAGTCATCGAGTACATGTTTAAATACAGGCACAGCAATGACTACTAGGAGCACAGCACTGCTCTCCAGATGGTAACAACAAAAAAACAAACTTCTGAGAAACACAGTGAACCCAAATACCACCAAAAATAGACTTAATATGTTTTGGGATATTGCAAGCCTGTTCATGATTATTGTTGTTGCATATTAGGAAAATATTATTATAGATTACCCCTAGGCCTTATTAGACATCAGAAAAGGTATGCTAGAAAGGTCGGAACTGCAGTACAGTAAAAGTTGACTTCACTCTGCAACCATTTCCTCAGAAGGCTTTTTCTGTCCAGATGCCGAGTTTCATCAAGTTTGTAAGGACACAGTATGCTGAGATCTCACCTCCTCGTCCTGACTGAAGGGAACTTGAGCAGTGTGTTCAAAGGTTACTACAAGGGTGAGGGGACAGACAACACATTATCAGATAAGCCCAGCTTCCTTAGGAAGTCAGCTCAAATTAACAAGCATAGATTCTCCTGCCACAGAGGTGCAGATGGAAAACACCTAACCATCTGAACAAAGAACAAAGCAAAGGGGTGAAGGTTAAGGGATGCTACTGGCCAAAAGATAATTTTTGATCATCTAGGTTATTGTGCTGTGCAGAAGGAAACAGCTCAGAGTCACTTACACACTTGTGTTTTAACCCATTCAAAAATTTTCTTGATACATACTACAACTGGCAGATTAATACCATATGGAGAAGAAGGATGTACTTTAATAAATCTGATTCAGCTACACACATTTCCTGATATGCTTGAATTTGGTGACCTCATGATCGACACACTTCCTTGAATTCTTGTGCTTTGAAACACAGCATGGAACAAGCACAGTGAGCAAATGCACACAAGTCTGATTACTACAAAATACCTCTTATCATGACTCCAGTGGCTATCCACTATGCCTTTTCAATACTTAATACAGGTGCAAATCATAGAAAAAAAAATGCACACACTTTTTTCTTTTGTTCAGTACATAAACCAAGAATCCAATGAAAATACAAAGAAGTTTCCACTTCTCCAGTGCTTATTGCATTTTACTAACATGTAACACAAAGAAAACATAATTTAATTATTTCAAAGCACATTTCAGTTTTGGAGGATACTGTTAGCTACTGTGTATTTCTCAAAACAGCATGTCTTCAGAGGAAAATGTCAACTGCCCACACTGTCAGCTGCACTTTACTCAATGTCAGGTTCAAGGGCCAGACCACATCACTCAGTCTTAACAAAGACTGCAGAATAAAATTGCTGTTTCTTAGAAGAGTTGTTATCTGCATAATACTGTTCCTGCCGGTTCTCTTCAGCTCATAACCCCCTTGTGAACTCACGAACATTTAAGAAGTCGACCTTATTAATGAGAGTTTATTTTCCTTTATCTGGAAATGTCCAAAAACTTATTTTGAACTATATGACCTTTAATCTTCTTTCCATCACAGGAAAAGCCTAATTAGTTTTATAAGAGAACACTGATAATTACTGAAGCAATTCCAAGTGTGTTTTTTTAAAAAACCGGCAATGACCCAAGGGTTGGAATCCTTCATTGTTTACAATAAAACCTGCGGTATTCAAATTATTTTTAAGGTACAATGAACCAAATCCAAAGAAAGTCTCTCTTCACATGTACAAAGAGCACATAAATAGATCAAATGCTGAAACGCAGCTTTCACATTAAATAATATATTGAGAATAAAGAACAACAGTTATGCAATATCCTTTTAGAGTGAATGTAAGGAATGAGAATCACTTACGAGAAATAAATTGATTTTTTTAACTAATCAAGGAAATGGGCAATTCCTGAAACTACAGATCTATATTTTCTGACAAATTCCTGTTGCACCAATCTTTACTGAGACTAAAAGCTCTCAAGACCTGTTGTAGTTCCTCTCTTAATAAGTATCTGACAGATCACATGAAGACATACTGCAGCATGTTATCATATATGACCAGCCTTCCATCAGGGTGGGCAAACACTTTCCTCTCTGCTCTGCACACAAATGGGCCCCCATGCTGCAATTCCCCTTCCAAACTTGACAAAGGTGAAAGGTCTACAATACAGTAGGACATTATCAGAACAAGTCAGTCCATGTGTAATTACCTAGCAGTTGTATTTCCTTCATTTATTTCCTTCACATGCTGTTTTAATTGAATTTTTTTTACCCCTGGATTTTTCACTTATGCATACATACACACATATCCCTCCCCTACTCAGCAAATATTGACTTCTACAGTTAACATACTGGAGATGGTCTCTTTCCTAATTAAATCTCATAGACACAGGCTACAAGAAATTCATATTAACCACGCAGTTCATGCTTGTACATGGACTCACTCTCATGCCTGCTTGTGGTAACATGACTCTCTCATTCTCTTGCTGCTCACAGCTTCCACTGGCACCAGGGACCCAAAAGACACGCAGGCGCACTAATCCAGCTTTCTGAGGGCAACACTACTCCTCCTTCTCTGCTCCTCTCACAGAGGTCCCTGCAAATGGCCTATGGTCCACTTGCACATCTTGTAGCAGCACAGCAACCCAATGCCTCAAAATAAACTGACTCTTTCATGCTATCCTTTCTACCCATCTAATAGATTGTGATGCTGCCAAGAAACATACAACCTCCCCTCAATTTTACTGTGCTACTTCATGTTATCACCTCTACAATGCAGCACTTCCTGAAGTGTGTTGTCCTAACTAAACCAAACCACTTATTGCAATGTGAGAGGCACAAGATGTACTTGTTTTACAAGTAAATTAACGCCTGGCTTTCAGTTTCCAATAATTTAGACTGATCATTCAGTTTAGGCAGAACATGGTCTAAAAAGAAAACATGAAGGAATGTTCAAATTGTGTTTTCAATTTTTGCTAAATTGCTGTAAATAGAATTCAAACATAGACTGAAATCTCTCAGTCCACAAAAAAAAAGATGCCGAAAATTCCAGCGTTTTTCAGAATAATGTAAATGAGAAGTTTATATTTTGTCTGTTGGATGTGTTTTTCTATCTTAGAAAGTTTACTTTCCTTGATGTAAAAAACCTAGCAGCCCTTTAGGTGTTTCATTGAGGGTCTCAGAATAGAAAATACTGCTATAAAAGTACTTTGCAGGGATGCTGTCCTGGTTTCAACAGGGATAAAATAGTAAAGCAAACTCTGCACAATCAAAATAATCTCAGAAAAAGCAACAAAGCAATGAAGATATGAACGTTTTAAAATAATACACATGCTGGCTAGGATCCACGATTTTTACTGCTGTAAAATAAAACAATGGTTTTCTGCAACTTCTTTTTTGAGTCCCTTGTAAATAACCCACCCCCAAGTGCTGAGACAGCAGCATCTGCAAGGGTAGTGATGCTGCACCTCATTTAAAATTTAAAGCAGCTCATATAAGATTGAGACTGCTGCTACTAATAGGACATAGAGTGAGTCAGTTCCACAAGTCTCTTCTGACATGATTCACTGCTAGGATAAGAAAACTAAACAGAAATTTTCAAGGCCATGTCTCACATCTTGACAATCCTTTCATATGACCATTATTATAGCATCTCTAACTTGCATCTGCCTCTTCTCCCTCAATCCTCCCTTGAAAGTGAGATTCATCTCCTGAAGTTCTCTTTTGTTTTTCTCTTCTGAAAGGTGACTATAAAAAGGGCTGAGGAGAGGAAAAAACAACCTTGGAATTTACACACACAAGTCATTCCAACTTATCTATCTATGCTTAACAGGGTTCTTCCTTCCTGCTATTATTAGTAAATCTCACAGTTTAGTTCTCTCAGCATTGAGCTGGCAGATAAAGCACAAAAGAAGAAGGATTTCTTACTTATTAACTTCTGACACCAATAAATTCTGTATACCTACACAGTAGAATGGAAAAACCTCTTCCTGTGGAAGGTTGTTCATCACATTTTTCATGCATTGTTGCTGATATGTTAAACTTTATTGTTTCGCAAGTCAGCAACGAAGCAGCTATTGTTTCCAAAGTGCTGAGCAAGTTTGACTGTGGGAGCAAGAGACGTGCAGCAATTTTCAATGGTCTCTCTGGTGACTGCAGACTGAGATGGCCAGACATAGGGAAGAAAAGGCAGGGGAAAGGGGAACCTGAAGAGCTGGAGAACTGAAGAACTAAAATCTGTGTAGTTACATGAATCACAAGTTCTGTTTCAGTTTATTTTGAGTTTCTATTCCAGTATTCTATTCCTTAGAAAGAATTCTGCCCTTCATGAATCTAGTCAGGTTTACCCAGACACACAGCACACGATGCACAAGGCCAAGCACATCCTTACAAATTCACCTGTCAAAATACAGAGACTGGCAGAACCTTTAATGTTATGGTATGAAACACCAATACATTTTTTATTCCTTGTGTGAAATATTATTCTACAAAATCTCATCACAAAGCAAGTCATTTGAACTCACAAAGCATTACACAAATAACACCACCTCAAACATCTTTGGAGAGTACTGTGCTTTTCCCATTTCTGCAACATCCCATACTAAAGAGCTATTCACAGAATCTGCACAAGGACTATAAATGCAAAACATATTTAGATGCTAATACATATGCCTCACAGATATAAGTATTTTACTCTAGAATGTTATATTCAGAAAATATTTGTAAATCAAAGTAGAAGAGCTTAAAAAGATCAGATACCTATGTAGATATTAGGAATGCAAGTGACAAATACCTTATTTTGTCCAAATAAGAAAAATTTAAAAACTAAAACCAAACCAAACCAAGTAACTATCATTATGTATGGCAAAAACTAATGATCATTACTTGAAGAGATCGAGTAGAGGCAATTTTTACCAATACTTGTTGAACTCCTAAAGTAATCAGCTCAACAAAAAGCTGGGTTTAGATTGCAGCATCTTATTCATGTTAGTTCTCAGGTCTCATGATGCTATCAGAGATCACCTATGTCTTCTGAGGAGAAGAGTATTTGACAGCCAAGGACAGCTGCTCGTGACTAACTCACTGCAGATTTATGCAAGATAATAAGCCTCAGTAACCTCATATATACACATATTGCTCTGGAATTTCAGAAATGTTAAGTATATGACTAATTCTAACTTATGAATGAAGGTATGCACAAACTCACATTTGCACTGTTGGCAGGAGCCCAGCTGCAGGAGCTCTTTCCTTAGTCTTGGTACAGGACAGCTGAATGCTGAACGGGGCATTCACGTGAAGCACCTGAACCTGAAAGACTTATACAAACCATTGCTAGGAATGCCACACTTGAGGATCACTCAGAAAATTGTATGTTACGTGTTTGAGCGTGTGAAGAGGAAAATTAATACTATTTTGCTGACAGCCTGTTAGTGACCAGATTCTACAGCAGCTATTGTAATGCTGAGTACTTGCTCCCATTTCTGTCTGCAGTAATCACTGCCCAAATTTCAACCCAGAGCTACCTACTGATTAGCAAGTATGCATACACCAGGGGAAAAGGATAGCAGACAAGAATCTAATGTTTTCAAGGATGCATTCTTTGCATGTTAACACCAGCTGCACCACTCACTAGTTGAAATATGAGGAAGGAACCAGAAAACATTCAGTTTTCAAAGTATCAGTTATTGCAGCTCAAGCAAATAAATACATAAAAGATATTGAAAATAAAAGTCCTAACAACTTTTTCTGTATGGATCAAGCTACCTTACAAAAGCCATTGATCCAAGAACACAAGAGAAAAACTAGCCATTCATTAGCAGTGGAAATGGTTTCATCCAGTACAAAGTCAATTTATACTCAGGATCAAATTACTTAAACAATTTGGGTCTTTTGTTGCAAAGGCTAACACAATATAACTATTTAGTTCAGAGAGATTACTTGGTCACAGTTCTCAACTACCTACGCAGAGAAAGGATTTAAACTTAGCCCCCTGTTTAAGACACAAGAGGAAATGCCATGTAGTAGACCTCCACTAAAAAGTGAACATTGTGAAAAGTAAAACTAATTAAGTATTGGCAAAGGTTTTCACAGGAGGAGAGAACTGGTTCAAATAAAAGTAAGATTGAATGTATTAATTACTAAGAAATTCTAAATATGGGTTCAATGCAAGTCTTACTATATTAAAGCCTTTAGTTCACATTACTCCATCAGACTAGATTAGCACAAATCATGCACGGATCTCACTTTAGAAAGGATTTTAATGGTGAAGGAAGACAATATGAAAGGGACAAAATACAGACTTTGAGGTAAGACTTACAATAAGGGTCACATAACATCTTGCTCGATTTACATCCAGACTGACCCTGTCTTTTGAAATATGTGGCAATATTTGATCAAAAATTTCCCAGTATCTTGAAAAAAGAAACAGACCAATCACATTTAATTTGGAGAAGGCTGTTCTATATTGGGAATTATGACAATGCTGCTCTAGCAGATGAAATATGAGTTACGTGCCTTGAGACCTGTGCACTAAAGACTTCCCACAGCTATGACCTTTGGAAATGTGTGGAGCAGGGGGAAGGAGGGGGAAAAAGAAGAGGAACAGGTAGAATCTAGAAAACAGATGTTTTTATCCTCACAACTAGGTGAAGCCCTAGAGGAGTTTGACATGTAAGTTCACCTCACATGCACAGTACTTCTGTTCTTGTTGCACATAAGACAACACATAAGTTTACAATAAAAATAAATATTTTTCTTTTTGGTTTTGTTTCCTTTTCTCTCACCTTGTCTCTTTTTTCTGCCTAGGATTAACATTAGTAGCTTATCTCCTTGGTTTTAGCTCCAGAGCAGCTGTAAAAACCTCAGAGGTCACACGTCTCCTGCCGCAAGTGCTGAACTTGATCCAAAACATGAATTATTGTGAAAATTACTTATAATTGGAATACTTATAACTTACATTCACCCTCTGGGCTTCAGAATCTGTAGAAGCTCCACCTATAATACTGACCATTATAATTTTCTTCTGAAGTTCATTTGATTTAGGAAGCATTTTTCCCCTGCAGTAATATTCAAACCAATTATTGGAGAAAGATATTTTGAAGCTCTGTTCTCACTGATTTTACATGTAGGAGAGGCCATTAGAGCATCCAGTTCAAGAAGGACAAAACTATGATCTGCCATACAAACATAGTTACATCACATGATGAGCAGCACTGCTGTCTTGGCACAAGAGCTTCTGGATGACTGTGCTAAATCCTGCTTGGAAAGGAGAAGGGCTGCCATGCTAAGGCAGATACCACCAAACAACCCCAAAAGGCAACTGCCCAGACCTGCCCCATGCTGAGCAGAGCCAAGACTCTTCTTTCACTTGCCCAAATTTCTCTTTCCCATGGATTCTCCACGGTATGTCAGATGTTCATCTCTCAAACAGGCATGCAATTTGAAATGCAGCTAATAAAGAAAAATAAAATATGAATATCAGATATTCTCAGACCACCCTGATGGACTGCAGTGTGGAGGTGTCTCCATGCACAGCCCAAATGCTCCAGAGGGGCTCACCTTCACACTGTTTGAGACCACCCTGAGTCTGGACTAGACAACTTTGCAGCAAGTGGCCTGGGTCACCATCTGGATCCAAAGCAGTTTTTCCTGTTCTTCTGTGTTCAAAGTGTTTGAAATTATGAAAGAGCAATTTTTAAAGCTTTAGGCTGAAACGTGTGTCACGCCCAAGGGCACAACGTGGAGGGCATTCAAGGGCATCAAGCCAATGGGGAGAGAGCTGGCTTGCTCTGCTCACCACCCTAGCCAACCTTGCCGTAGGACATACTCCCACCATTCAGAAAAAATGCTCAACTGCCTGAGTTACATACAGTTAACTGAGCCTGCATTTCTTCTTGGAGGGAAGCAACTGATTCAGGGAGCAAAAGTAGCTTAAGTGGATGGCTGAGGCCCAGAAGGAAAACATGGCCCATTTCTGAGCCAGATTGACAGTGTAAACCACCCTCAACCACCCCTGTTGCTTGTACTTTCATTATACCTTTAAGCAACTTGAGCAATAATGACAAAATTATGCAAGCATAAGAAGCATTCCAGCATACTTTTCAGACAGTGTTTATCACCTAAAGAAAACACTCAAATACATTGCTTTATTTAAATCCCATGATTATGCACTACAAATTACCAGGCAGCCTTGATATGAAACTATCAAGGTTCAGTCAATATTATAGAGCTGTTATCAGTGCCGCTGTAGGTACAAAGAAAGCACAAATGCATACCTCTATTTTTGGAATATACGTATATTCCATAATAAAGTACTTTTTGACTGTTGATCAAAATGCAGGAAGCTATACTGGCAGAGAACACTAGCATAACATTACTCATCAATACAGAACCATTCCCCTCCAAAACAAAACAAACAAAAAAAAAACCACCAAAAAACTCCACCAAAAACTAAAAAAAAAAACCAAAAAAACCCACCCCAGAATAATTTCCTAACCAATGGTACTGTATCACTGAAACTGGCTGACTGGGGAGAGACTGCTGCAATGTAAAATCAACCTCAAGAAAGCACTACTTTATCTACTCAAGGAAATTTCAGGAGACTGGGGCTGGCTGAAAGGCTGTGCTTTTGATTTTGCAGGAAACTGCCCCTGAATTTCTGGGTATAGGGATGAGAAAGGAGACTGCTCCCTGACAACACATGGCCCAATAGAGGGGGGAGGTGGAGCTAAAACAAACCTGCCAACACAGCAGTCCATCCTCAGCTGTGGGCTGCACTGAGGGTCTGATTTTTGGCAGGGTAGGAAGCGAGCAGAAGGAGCAGGGAATTGCCACAGTGCTGTCCTTGTTTCCATGACATGTGCTTTTATAACTTGTGCACCCTGAGGTAAAAGGCACAGTTTGGACTCAACAGCTGACAACTCAGCAGTTCTCTGCCTGTGGGGTAAGGGAAAGATGGTTCTGTTGTAGCAACAGTTGACCTCACTCCAGTGCCAGCTCCAGACAGTGCAGAGAAAGGAGGGGGTGCGTATGCCCTTCAAAACCTTACACCCTGACCAACATTCATACCAATGGCTTAGCAGCTATTTTTAGCCTAAGCACTTTCTGCTTACAGTGAAACCTGCTACTAGGAATGATTCCAAGAGACAGCAGCAGGGAAAGGCAGACAGCAGCAAAGTGGCAAAAGGCCCTGTTGAGCTTCTGGTGCTTGCAGGAGTTCAAGGACCTTACGGACACACAGCAGCAGGGCTCCCACAGTCTGTAAATGTAGGGATTGCAGATTTTCCAGAGGAAGGAGGATAGCAGTGAGCAGCAAATAAATGATAATATGTATAAAAAACCAGTCCCCAAATATATTTCTCAGGGACAGATAAGAACTTCCAAAGATTGTTCTAATTAAAATCTGTTTGTTTGCAAGTCAGTAAGGAAGGAAGGCAAAGAACACAGGGACTTCTGTGTTTTCTAGTGATACATATCCTGCTGCCTCTCAATCTGCCAAAATACAGGTAAGAAAATAGGTCTGTTCATCTAGGCATTTATATGGCCCTCATCATTGCCATGCTAATGACTCTGGAAGAAATCCACACCACTCTGGAAGATCATCCCTGAAGACATTTAAGCATGTATGAAACCCAAACTTTTGATGCTTCAACCTAAAAGAGAAATGTTTGAAAATCCCACTTAGTTGCAGGTAAATATTAGAGAGGAAAAATAAATAAAAGGAGAGGCGATGATAAATTTTGTAGGCATCAGCATGCACAGATGCAGTCTCATATTTGACAGGGCCATACCATTTGCCTGATGCTTAAACACTCAAGATTCACGAAGCAGCTACTCCCTGCTTGTATCTGCTGATAAAATGAGCACAGAACCAAAGAATCAGGTTCCAAAAAAAAAAGCTGTTTCTTTGGCTTAAAGACATAGGAGAAGAAAGCAGCAGGAATGTTCCCTTTTCTGAGGCAATCCAAGTCACTGCAGCACTTGCGGGGGTATCAGAAACACCTCAGGCTACTCAAAGTGACAGATGAGTCAGGATGAAGACTCCTCCAGCCCTTCTGTCGATTCTGAAGCTTAAGTAACCACTGAGTCAGTGCTACCTCATGTCCTTGTGAGATGACACTCACTGGAATTGCAGGATCGTGGTCTCCAGGTCTTGGTCCCAAGAATTATTTTCATCTTTTACATTAAACTCTTTATGGAACAAAATGTATCAGCCAGCTTTGGAACATAGAGCACGTCTCAAGTCTTATCTGGAAGCAATTTATTTTTCTTTTTTTAGACAAATTTGATGCCTACCAGTCAAGAATAATCAAAACTAAATCTCAAGGGCAAAAGAAAAACATAATCCATCTATATCAGCCTGATGATATACAGCATTCTGCAAGATAGAGTCATTAGTTACAAACATCTATGTTGTTTAAATACATCTTTTCATAAAGCATGTAATTTGCTGTCAAACACTCATTGGATTAAGCAATCCAACATTTATACTCTAAAAGAGCTGTTTCTAATACATTTAGAGATTCTGTTCTAGTATTACCTATGGATGTTAATAAATTCAGATATTTTTTAAACATTTTCTAACGCCCCGGTCTGCATGACGCTGAAATACATGTGACCTTATAGCCAGAGACTGTAACTCAACAAGCACTTGAAATTAAAGTCCTATGAATACCTGCTAGAGTACCAGCAGCAGCTCTGTCACCGGTGAAAAAGTCTTCCTCTTTTTGAGACGAGCATCTCCACCCACATGGCTGTTCCCAGGTATTCCTGATTTGCCTTCGGCAAGTCTGTGAGAATGCCCTCACCTAAAGGTTAAGTCTCTCCCTTTCCTCAGCACACCTGTAAAGGGATTTTGCACAATCTAATTCACAGATAATGCTTGCCACTGGTTGCTCTAGGTGACTAAAGTGGTGTGTTTGGAAAGTGCACAATGGAAACTGTTATCACTTCATAATGCTGATAAAAGTTTGAATAGGTGAAACAGCGATAAGATGAAAGGATGCAAAGACTTCGTAAACAGAAAGCAAACAAAATTGGGTGATCTACTGACTCCCTAAAAGTTATATTCCAAACCAGCTCCAACTTAATGATTTGTAAGCCCTCCTTTTGTGACTTGCTGCAAATTTTCCAGGGTAGATCACAGCCCTGCAGTCTGCTGAGACAAGTCTGTCTTTCTTTAGACCTCTCCAAAGTAACCTGCAGACCCATCTCCAGCTAATGGCCAGAATCTCATGCTGACAAATAATAACCAAGTGCAGATATGGTGCTTGCTACTCATTCTGTGGATACACTCATGGCACTTGCTCCTCTCTCCTCCACATCCAAATCCTTTCCCTCATCAAACGTAATTTTTGTTTTGATCTCGATTCAAATTGTTGCCAAATCCAGGAGACTTCTAGGTCTATTCTCACCTTTATGGACAGAAATCAAAGCTTATCTTTATCACCAAAATCGTGCAGCATAAAATGGTTGATGAGCTAAGGACAAGCACAGACTTTCTGCAGATCAAGGCATTCATCCATTCTTCCCTACAGGATGTGCAAACCTTGATATATAAAGCACGTGGGCACTGATGGATCTACACCAAAAAACATACTGTCTCAGCTGGCATTGCCACATGCTGATTTGAGAGGGAATACGGCATGACAGAGTTCAACCTTTCTCACAATTGCTAAACTTGCTTAGTCTTATTAGCAGTCTGGGTTCATGCTGTGGGGTTGAACTAAGAGTTTAGGAAGAATTTAAATATTTCTTCTACAGTAAGGAGAAAGGGCAGAATGGACTTCCAGGAGAGATGTCAAAGGCAACTCACACTGCCTTACTTAGGCAATAAGCTGAGTTTCAAATGCAGCAGAAATCAACCCAATTCCCAAGCTTTCCTGAAGGAAATTTGACAGGAGATGGCCTTGATAATGGAATATAAACATTTCACTATTTTTGCAATGGTAATTTTAAGTGTGCAAGTCTGTCGAAAAGAATCAGAGTGACAATTCCTACACAGCAGTTCACTATCCCACTCTCCTCAATATTAGTGTAATACCTATCCAGATTTTCACTCCCATTCATAGCAAACTTCCCAGGCATTCACCACCAATGACAACTGAAAAACAAAGCAAGCGTATAACCAATTCCTGCCGAAGTAATACACAGCATGCCAGCACAACACAGTCAATTCAAATTTACACGCTGAATCTTACAACGGAATAACGTTCTTTACAGAACCGCCTCAAAGGTTTTCACAGATCGCTTTCAAACACGCTATCTAGACGCATCAGAAATTCAATCACTCAAAACAGACACAGCTGCCGCTGTGCCAGAGTCCCTGTACAGCCTGTGCGCAGAGGCGCCCAGCATGTCTGGATGCTCCCCAAACACAGAAGGGGTTTTGGAGTCCTCTCCTAAGGTCCATTTTTCAAAAGGGTGCTACTTATTATAAAATAAAATAAGATAAAATAAGATAAAATGAAGAAATGAAATGAAATAAAAAGAGGCATAAATAGTATTTACCCGCTGCTCAGTCCTCGAGCCAGCCAACCTGCCGGCCAGCGGAATGAGCTGTTGACAAAACACAGCCTCTATTTAAGCCGCAGCTCCGGCAGCGGCAGAGAGGAGCCGCCGGTCTCCCCCCGCGCCCCCGAGGGAGGCTGCCGCACTCCGCGCCCGCACCGGCTCCGACCCCCGCCAAGCCCCCGGCGCCGCCGCCGCCGCCACCTGTGCCCAGCCCCGGCCGAGCCCCGAGCCGCACGACACCAGGCAGGCAGCTGGGGGGGCTCTCCGAAAATCCCCGCCGCCGCGCTGGGTCCCGGTGGGGCTGCCAACCCCCTCCGCCCCTCCCGGCCGGCACCTCCCCGGGGCGGGCAGAGCGAGGGAGGGATGGAGGGAACATCCATCATCGCGCCCCTCGGGCCGCCCCCTCCCAGGTGCGAGCGGCCGGGAGCGGGCGCCCGGCGCGGTGCCAGGGCTTGACGGCGCCCTGGGCCGTGCGGTGGGGGCCGCGCTGCCGCGGGCGCTGCAGAGCCGGCGCGGCGGCTGTGGGTGCCCCGCGGGCTGTGGCGAGTGTGCTGCGCGGAGGGTGAAGGCGCGGATCTCATCCGAGCCTTTCGGGTTTTCTCCGTGACACGGTCAAATACCCTTTATAGAAAAGTACCTTGAATACTTCCAGCGCTGGGGTTGGACGCGGTGGGCCTGGCTCCACGGGTGCAGGCGATTCTTGATTCATTTTATCTTCGTATTTGCCACTACTTTTCGAGGTCTGAGACTTGACCTCCAACATTTCTTTCAAGCCGCAACTGTTGCATGTCAGCCTCTCTTGCAAATTTAACTTGAAGTCCTCCCACAGTCTCAAGAGTCGGGCAATTAAAAAAAAAAATGCTACGAGACCTGTAAAATCAGAAGAGTTGGCAAGCCTGTGGCTCGTCTGTTGTGCCCCAGTCAACCACAGGAGAATGGGGAGAAAAACTGAGTGCTGGATTTTCCTTGTGTTTTTCTCCCTACATTTTCTTCGTGCAGTTTTCCAAGTAGACGCAGGTTGGTTGGTTGTCTCACAACCCAGATGACAGAAAACTGCATATACTTGCATAGAATTCCTGGGCCAGACTTTTGTCCCATGATGGCTAAGTAGATTTCAGGTCACCAAATCCAGACTCTCCTGCCATCCTGCACATTGCCTGCACAGTCTAAGTGAAGACAGGCTGTTCGGTAGAGAGGAAATCTGGCACTGTTCTATCTCCTTTCCAGCATTTTTAGTTGTGCAAACAGAACTGGACATGCAGTAGACCAGCAAGATGCACATGGACCTTGTGGTTCAGTCATGCCCCAAGATACTCCAGGTCTGTTCTAGCTCAAGAACTCCTTGACTTCAGGCCTTGTACTCTGAGACACTTGTCTGTGTGTTGGCCTCTCAAGAGGAAGGATCCTTATACACCTGGATTATTTTAAACCTGATTTGAGGAGAAGCCATGGGCTGTGAATCCCAAGCAGAACATTGATGCACATTGAAACACTTACAACTCCAAGGACAGGCACACTTTTAAGACAAGACCCTTATTATAGAACATTGATGCACATTGAAACACAACTCCAAGGACAGGCACACTTTTAAGACAAGACCCTTATTAGGGATCTTCTGTTTAGTAGGTTTAAGCAGCTGCATTTCCAGCACATCAGTCATCTTTTCACAGTACCAAATCACTCCTCACTAGAAAGGCTGCTGGATGGCTAATTCTCTGGTGGAGTCTTCAATGCAGGCACAGAGGTTTGATACATGAGCTGCCTAAGAACATTTTCCTGTTTAGTTCCCATTCTAGCTCAGAAGCCCTTCTACTTTCTTTCATGCAAAAGCAACCAAATCACAATGAAACGGGGAATACTGACAGCACCACAGGGTTTGAGGACAAGTTGGACATTTCATTGTACACACCTGTCCAAGGGAGGAGTGCCTCTGTCCTTGTTTCCAGATCTTATTAGCTGGGGCCTGGTGCCCTCTCTAGAGTCTGCATCTGTTTCATGAGAATGTAGCATGTACTTCATGCCATGGATGATACATACAAAGGCAGGTTTCCATCCAAGAAAATTACATGAGAACTGCGTTTAAAAGGCATTGAAATTGTTAAATGAAATTGTACCACCTTCCTTTTCTGCAGCTCATGCTATTTGAACTTTAGTAAAGGCTCACAGGCATCTTGCTTGTCAGAAAGCCCTGTAGCATGTGCATGATACCATCAATAGTGGCAGATTTGCAAATTTTCTAGATCACAAATCCAAGCAATAGTAATGTTTGCTACTTTCTCTGTTTTATTAGCCAAATAGCTTCCCTGTAATTCACAGACATTTCATACAGGAGCTGTGTGTGTTTGAGGGGGTTTTTTAAGCAGAAAAGTGTGATTGTGAAATTAGAAGAGGCTTCCAGGACAAAAAAGAGGTACGGATAGTTCCTAAAGTTGTATTAATGTTTTGCTATTGCAATAATGAGTCAGTTTTCAGTGACTCAGTTGGAAGTTAAGAGACAGAAATTTCTAGGTCTGGTACAATTTACAACAAGTCTGTATAGCACAACTTTCCAGATGATAGGACTACAGATAGTTGGTATCAGTTACCTCTTTTTTTATACAGTGAAATATGTTAGCTTTAATATAAAAACATCCCCTAGATAAATGAGTGGCCTAATTACCCTCCCATTCTGATCTGCAGTAAATATGCTATGCATGCATACAGTCTCATCATGATGCCTTCTGCATCAAATATCATAGCTGCTGTATTTTATGAGGAAATTTATCTGCATAGAGTACATACACAAAGACCATTTATTTTGTTTCCTGCCTTATCTCTGTTTTCCAGAAAACTGAAGGACAGATGCTGGTACGCACAACTGTGTCTTTATATAGTCAGTGTATGATCTTGTCATTGATGTCAACAGCAGAAGGGCTGTGCCTTTCAATACTAATATTTTGGACATTGAGAGGGAGAGGTTTAAGTCTCTATGGAACATAGGTTAGCTTCAGTTTATTTTAGCCTATCTCAGGGCTTAGTATTACTTAGAGAACAACAGATCTGCTGTCTAGGTCAGAAAAAAATTCTTGAGGCATGTATTTCCAAATGAAAGTGAGAAGTCCAGCTAGGACATTTTCATTAATGAGAGTTTCCTGGAGCCATTTAGTCTTGTGTTTAAGGGTGTGTTGGTTATTTATGGCAGAGAAAAGGAACGGATGTGTTGATGTTCTGGAACTTTTCCTTTGTGCATTGTTTCTCATTTCACAGTTGTATTTGGCACCCACTTTCCTCCAGCCAATAAAGAATATTAAAGAACTTCCTTTGCTGAGAAGCTGTGTGCACATTTTAGAAACCATACAGTTTAATCAGAAGTTTGAAAGGTAGTACTTCTACCAGCGTTTACAAAAGCCAGAAATTGCAAATATATAGTAGTGCCGGCAGAGGTCTGCCAATGGTTGTTTTTATGGGCTATCAGTTCCTGTTTTCTTTAAAACAAAATTATATAATACAACCAACAAAGCAAATTTGGGTCTAACTGAATGTGCTCAGGAAGGCCAATAACAAAACTCAGATTGGCTGTGATAAACACAGGAGTAACCTCTGCTCATGCCAAGAATAACCTCGAGTACTGGGGATAGTGCATGTATTTCTGTGCACTTACAAAGCACCAGTTCTTTCCTATGAACTCTCAGTGGAAGCATCTCTTGTTGTCAAGCTGACATGGAGCTTTTCTTGGAAATGAGGACACTGACCCCAGAGAAATAAACTCTTGGTAATTAATAATTTTCAAATACAGAGCATTTTCTTCATCATTAAAGACCTGTGCCGGTAAAACCAGGGACATGTTGGCAATATATTGCTAAAGGGCTTCAAAAAATTCTCTGGTCTCTCTTGTCTGCAGGAAAGCCATGTAGCCCTTTGTGGTTTTTGTGTTTACAGGGAGAAGCGATGAAGGACTTTGATCTACTGACCTGCACTAACTTTGATAGTGCCATGAATTTAAAAAGAAATGGAAAGAAAAACACTACTTGCCAAAACCAATTAAATTTAATGCACTCACATTCCTTTCACTGGGAAAACAAATCTGCCTCAGATGCCTGGGAGATACATGGTGTAGAAATACTGGATTCGCTGTCCATAATAGGACCCTTATTGTTGGCAGTGAAAGTAAAGCTTCTCCCATGCATTGCAGAGGTGATAGCAGATGGATTACATTGCCACACACTGCCAAATACCAAGATCTCTGTGTCTAACCAGGGCATTCATGTGTAGGATAGAATTGGGGATACCAGCTGTTGAGTCTTCACTGAGTACCTTGGGTCCATTTTCACTGGCAACAGCAAACAGTTCTTTTGAGCAGGTCTTTTATATCTTCCTGAGTCAAGCAGCTGTGGTCTGATCTTCCCTCAGACCCTTCCTTGCCTTACTCTACAGGACCTTTGCAAAAATTTCTGCCCATCACCTTATATCCTAAAGATTTTCACATCTTTATGGCTACTCTCTGCCTTCCTGTTGAGATGTCATCTGAGCCCATGTTATCAGAGCACAGTTTTGGGTGGGTGACAAGTGGCCTGTGCTAAGGCAACTGAACTTTTGGTCTTATCTTGTAATCTTGATGTAACCAGCACACTCCTCACCATTCCTTGATTTGAGTGAGGTCAATCATGCCCGTTGTGTTTAGTAATGCTCATTCTTTCCACCCTTGCTGTGGTATGGCTTCCGATGCTCTCACAAACAGGCATTTCCATTTGTATTTCATTCAGCTAAGTCTTAATACCTCAGTTAAACATGTCTACAGGGGCTACAGTGAACTGGTGCCTGAGAAGGACCTGGTGCTGAAATTCCTCTGCTACAACAATCTCCATTCAGTAACCAATTAACAGCTGCAGGCCTGCTTTTCAATCTAAGCACTTGTGCCATCCTGCAGGTGCTTATGCTGCAGTGTAAAGTACAGCACATGCTTAATCATCACATTGGATGCATCATATTGCTGAGTCTAATACAATAGCATGAGAGGTCAGTTGTTGAGACAGTGATATAGGACACAGAATAGTTATTGGGAAGGCATTAAGGTAAATATTCATTTTTGAAGTAACATCAACTAATTGTTACAATCTTGCTGATTGTGGAAGAGTTGGTGGAATCAGTCCTAGAACTAATTATGATTTATAGATATGAAATTGGAAAAGCATATTTTGTGCAGTACTGGAAGGGCCTAATTACATAAGAAAAAAAAGAGGATTTATGAGAGTCAGAAGCAATTTAGATTTTTAATAGCCAGAGAAGCATGGAAAGCTGAAAATAAAAGATACCAAGAACATTGCAGACATTCATATGCCGGTAATTTTACAAGGCGCTTCACTGGCTCCCTGACAGCAGCGTATCACATTCAAACATCCTGTCGTGCTCTGTGCAACTTTCAACTATGCTCCTTATTTCATAACTCTTTGTCACTGTTGTCTTGGCTCTATTTTCAGTGCAGTGCCTTTCCCGTCAGTCACACTTTTCTGATCACCAATTTATCAGCTAGATATTGCCATGCTTTATCTATTTCTAAGAGATCTCACCGAGAAATGCCCTCTGTACTACAAGGCTTAGTTAGCTGTTGCTTCAGATTCTCTGTGCACCAGTCCATGGCCTGAACATGTCTGATGAATGCTGGATAAATTTGAAGTACTCTAAGCTGTTATGAACTTTAGATGCACTCCAGAGCTGATCTCCTTTCAACCAGAATTCATGTAACTCGAGCTGAGCTGCCAGTTTCAGTGAATCCCAGGTCCCTAAAATTTTCAAAATTCTCCTTGCACAAAGCTTCCAGGCAGCAACAGCCTCTCCCCACACTGAACTGTATCTGGGGAAAGAAATATGACTTCTCCAGCACTATCCTTGGATGGAGCTGTTAGCCCACTCACTGCTTGGAAGCTAATTTCTATGCATCAGCATAGAAGTAGTAAGACAAAGAGAGCTCAGCTAGAGAGGAGGTAGAAATATGTAACAAATGCTTTTCAGGAAAACAGGAAGTTCTGTATTCACATGGTTCACAGCATTCCTTCTGCCAGTCTTTCCATGTCGTTTTTCAGATATGCAAATAAGATGCCTCAAGGTGTGGTCTTGGAGGATGTAATGGCAAAATGCAGTTATTAGAAGCAACTTTGTCCTTTCTGGGCCTGACCTAAAAAATACTGGTTTTTTGTTTGTGTTTCATTTACCCTTGTTAACCATAGTTCTCTTGTAGCTAATAAAAAGTCTCCATTTGAACACAAGCAGAAGTGATAACTTTAGTAAAGCAGATATTTCCAGCATGTTTGGAAGTCAGGCTGAAAGAAGTTTTCATAAAAGCAGGCAATTCTTTGCATGAGGTTACTTATTGCAACAAGTTCTTCATCTATTCTAGGAGTTTCCATCAAGACTTATTTTTGTTCTCAACCTTATTTTTATTATTGTCTACAATAATAAAACTCTGTAATGACATACAATTCTAACCTAGTATCGACTTAATTACATATTTGTGTACATTCTTACATCATCCCGTCTGGTGTAACAAGCACTTTTACTTTCAGTAGTTTGAAGACTAATGGCAATTTTAATTTGCCTCTGCATAACCTGGTAAAGCCAAAGGAGCTGCCTGCACAGGGCCTGATTTTTTGTAGCATCAGTGCTGCAAGGCTGAGCTTCTTCAGGCAGAGAACAATTTTCTGCAAAACCCTTTTTAGAACAGCAGTGTGGACAGCAGTGGAGACACCAGAAATGTATGTACATACTGAAAATTGTGTGACTGAGCCTGCTTTGTTTTATTCCCATTCTTGACTGGGGTCACACAAGATGCAGATCAACCAGGTGTCACAGAGCACATCTGTCAGCACTGAGCTAAAATGGATTCACATTCACACTTGTCTCTGTTCTGTCCTCCCTGCTCTGAAACACAGCTTACCTGGGAGCCTGCAAAGCACATTGTTCAGACAGGTGCTGTGAGTGTATGAGGCACAGGCTCATGCACGTTAATGAGTTGATGCATGTGTTTGCCTAGATTAGGGTTTAGCAGGTACTTTTTCTGCCGCCAGTATGAACTTCAGCATCCATCACATGTCTCTTATTCTGTGATTCTGAATTGTGTTACATAATACTTTGCATGTTTCCACACACTAATACAGATTGAGGAAGCGACTATTTCTTCTTTTTTCTTTTTTTTTCTTTTTTTTTCTTTTTTTTCCTTTTTTTTTCTTTTCTTTTTCCTTCTTTTCTTATTTTTATTTTATTCTTTTTTCTTTTATCAGTTTTTTTTCTTTTTTTTATTAACCTCCCCTCAAGTTATTTTTTAACTGAATAGATTTCCTGCTGTGAGCTACACTGAGTACAAACATCAACCCTCTAGAAGGCTGGTAGGAGGTAGGAATAAACAAGAATAAACAGCCAAGGGCAAAGGTTAAAGGGCTATAGGGCTGGAATTAACATACAAGGGCAGAAGCTGAAGGAGCACTCCTGCTGTGTGCAAACCACAGTCCTGGGCTCTAGGCTGACCTTAATCTGGTGGAGGTGCTGAGTTCAAGCTTCAGCTTTGTGCCTTAGCCATTAGATTGGAGTATTTCAGGCACAGCCAGGGACTCAAGCACACTTGCAATAGCCAGGATGAACTGACAGTAGGAACCTGAGGAAAAAAAGAACTTGTCTTCTGTCCATTTTATGAGGCACCATAGTTGAGGGAGGTGAGCTGTGTCCCTAGTTGCAAGGAAAATCTGGACTCTACTCTTTGTGAGCCTGCAGATGAGCATGACAGCAGTGCTCACTCTCCACAAAACTCTATAACTGACTCACTTGGATGCCCACTGGAACAGGGAAACTAACTTGCCTGAGAGGAGTACCTGACTCTGAGGAGAACATACATGCCAGAAGCTCTTATTAGGCCCTTATCTGCAATTTTAGGGGTAGTTCAGTGAAGCCCCAGTAAGGGTGTTTGGTTTTGGCATTCTGGCTCTTGCAATCTCTAAGTATTGAATGCCTCTTCAGCCTGTGCCTGTTCCCTGCTTAATGCATGGTGCTGCTGCAAAATGCAGCCTGACAGACACTGCAGATATATAGACACTGCAGCATTTGGCAATTTGATGATCCTCCTACTTGGATAGGCTGCTAGCTCTTCTTCACTCTAATGAAAATTGCAAACTTAAAAGTCAAGGTCCTGAAACACTCTCTGCTGAACCTAAAATGTATAATAAAGCATCTAGTGAACACAGGAAAAGGCTCACAGGAAGCAACCTGCTGAGCACAGAGCACTTGTTCTAGCCAAAAGGAAATTCCTGTTGTTTCATTTGTTTTCTCAGTTTTGCCTTCCTCTACATAGCTCTGTAAGCTGAGGTTTTGTTGTCTTTTGACTTTTGTGTACCAACAGGCAGCAATTCCACCATGCCTTCTTCCATACCCCTGGCCTCACATGTAGTCTTCTGTCTCATGCCTGTAGTTGGCAAAACTGACGCCAAAGAGGACTCTGAAAGTTCTGGCCTCACACTGTGTGAAGTCACATTTAGATGGAGTCTCTTCTTGCTTTGGAGGGGATAGCATGAACATCATTACTTTGTGTCACATCTTGCCCTACCTACTCAACTCAAGCCTCAATTGGCATTTATGGCCTTGCAGCTCTCTCTTGGACTTAAACACTAGGGAAATTTGTTTCTCTGTAGTCACGAGGGAGAAACAATAAATGCCATCATAAGTGTACATACAGGCTTCAAAGGCTCGATTGGGAAGTGGAAGGGCTGGAGTGCAATGGGAAGGAGCTCCAGAGGCTTTTCCGTGCCCCCAGCGTGCTCTGGCTGCCTCCTCGGGCTAGAGGGCACAGTCCACTCTGATTTTGAGCGGGGACATCCCTTAAAAAGGGCTGAAGCAGGAGTGAAGGTGGTTGTGCAAACGGTAGTGCCTGGGTAGGGAGCACGATGTGCAAAGTTCTGATCCCTGCACCAGGGCATGTTTTCTTCCCCCGTTGTATTCGGGTGCAGAAACCGTGCGTTTTTCACACAGAACAGTGAGGCTTTCTCAGAAAGCTGGGAAGAAACTTGTATTTGCCCGTGACAGTCAGACTATGATTCACCCTGTCCCTTATTACAGGCAGCAACCTTGACAACTCTCTTGTGCAATCCTACCACTTTCCCGGACTTCACGGGAACACAACCCTTTGTGTTCAGCTATTTCAGAATGGCCTGACTCCTCCCACCTGCAGAAGAGAAAGCCTGGACAGAAAGACTTGCTGAAACTCCCACTTCTTTGACACTAATGAAAGCTGTGCCATTAACATGTTTTCTTTTGACGTCCGAGTGGTAAAGGCTTCTTCCTAGCCTTCCCTACATCCAGAGGAGGCAGGATTTGCAGTAGCCACGAGTACGTACCAACCAAAGCTCTGCAGCAGTGAGAAAAGGTGACTTGGGAATTAAGGGCTGGTTATTCTGTTTCCAGCTGGGAGTACAGAGCAGCACTGTCCTGCAGTGATAGCAGAGCAAGCATCTCAGCTCCAGTGCCTGCAACCCGAGAGAGGCTCTGGTATTAGGAGATAAGCTTATATGCTGCACAGATGACAGTGGTTGCATAAATCATTGCTTTTTTTGGCAAGAAGTGGTTGCCAGAGAGACTGCAGGCTGCTGTTATTGCACATGGATGTGAAGTCTGGTCTGGTAGTGCAACTGGCTCTGACTCCAGAAAGAGGGAGTGTACCAAAGGCTTCAGGGGGAATTTGTACCTGTTGGCCTATGGGATGGGTTCTCACAGCTGGTAAGAAGTACAACAATAACTCTGCTTCCAAAGAGAGCTACTCAGCAGTCTCCGATTGACCCAGAAACAAGTGTTTGAGTTTTAGAAGAGAAAATCTGGGGGCAGTCTTACCTTAAACACCAAAAAATGTTAGTTTTGCTAACTACTATAGCTCTGCAAATACTACTGCTTCTCTCTCTCCTCGTTTTGATTGGATCATGGGGGTTTTTTTCTTTTTTGTTCTCCCTTCCCCTTTCCTCTGCTCTTTTGCTTAATTATTCTGAAGCTGTTAAAAGCTACTCTAGTACTTTCTTACAAAGGTCTCTGTAGCGCCAAGTGTCACAGAAATTTCCAGGGAGCTAGCCCTCATTCTATCCAGCAGCAGTCACTGACAAAATGTGATGGTACTCTTAACTTTTGACGCAAAACACAAGCTGCAGAACCAGCTCCCAACTCACTAAATAATCTCCCAGAGATGCCTTAAATTTTCTCCTCTAATTTCAGTGCTGTACAGAGAAATAACTTTCACAGGAAATCTCTGTACTGGAAACAAATGGGAAGCATGGCACTCTAAAGATTAGAAAGGAAGGGTTATCTTTCTGTTTAGCTAGTCATTTGCAGATTACAGCAGTTTGGAAAGATAAAGCTATGTAAATGTTAAATTTTATTAAGGGACATAAACCAGCTCCATATTTACTAGCATGTATGTTTAATATCAAATCTGGCCAGGCAAAGTGAAAAATCCCTTGTCTTTGATGTTTTCAGGGGCATATCAGGCCTGTGCAAACCTTTGCTTTCAGTTTTAGTGGGAAAAGCAATATACCATAATACCTATACTCCCACAAAACTTTTCCTGAGAAAGATGAGCAGAGCAGAGAGGATAACTGTAGTGACGTTATCACTAGAAAGATTGTTATTTTATCACTGTGACTCTTTCTTCCCCATAATTTTATTGCAAAAAACCCATTAATGATGTTTAAAGGGTGTGTGTTAATGCTTGCTTTGGAAACAAATGTAATTTACACATACTTTGTGATTTTGCAATTTTGCTTTTGAAATTAATGCAACACTCAATAATATTTGCAAGTTTCAAAATCTATATATTCTGATTTTTCTTGAGAAAGGGTTTTATGCATGAAAACTTTTTTTGTTAGTCAAAAGAGAAGCAACATTGGGCAGCTTCTGAATAATCTTGATAAATTAAATAATAATTGCTGATCAATCTATACCCAAAATACAATCAATATGCAAATTTCACATATCACTTCTATAATAAAGATTAGCTTTCTTTTTTTTTTCCAGGCTGGTAAATTTTATATATTCTTTTGACTTATTATTATAATGGTATTTAGTTTGGTTTTACAAAACTCAGAAAGAGAGGCAAGAAGCACTCTACCAAGGGACTACATTTCACAACATTTTACTTTTCCAGTCTGTGTTTTTTGTAACCTTCAAAATCTCCTGTTAAGGCCTAGTAAGTTCTGAAGAATGAACATATAGCATCTAAAATAATCCAAAATTATTTAGAAAATGCAGAATCTGTGGCATTCTATGAACAGAAGAGGACTTTCATGACACTATTTTTATATGACTCCTTCATCCAGCAAAATCCAAGGTCCTGATGGCTTGTGAAAAGCAAGAGAAGTTATGCAGCTCAAGACCTAGAGAAAATAAAACATGTAGAGCTGCCTTAGGCACCAGCAGTCTCTACCTTGCTGATGCTCTTTGGAGTGTGATCTTCTTGACATGATTTTGATGACAGGAGCTTGGAATCTCTACAAAGTACATCTTTTGGCACTGATATCTCAGGTTTGCAAAAGACATAAAATACAGTGTTCTTGATTTCCCAGTGAAGTCACACAACTGTCTTGGGTGTTCCAGTATCCTTAAGACATTTACCCCTTTTCCCACTGCTTCAGAATAACAGAACTGAAACCAATATTTGTCCAGGGAATGCATGAGTCTATTGGTATTTGGAAAAAAACAGCAAAAAGCATTTTCTCTACCCCAAACCTTTGCTAAGAGGACTTTTCTGATATATGTTTTTGAAGGTCTTCATGGCAAATGAACAAATAAATGGGCAGGAAGAGAAAGTAGCATGAAAATAGAAGTCACTGCAGAAGCACTTGCCATGAGCAATATAAAGTTAGATGAGAGCTCCTATGAGTGCTGGCTGAAAGAAACAGGGACTCAGGAGCAGTGGAAGAGAACCCAGCTGTTGGATGCTGAGGTACTCAGGAGTACAGGCTTTCTGTGGTCTTTGCACGTAAACTGGGGTACAACACTAAAGGTCTGACTCTGTCACTACCTTCTTCTCTGAATATGAATCATCTATAACAGCCTAAATTTTGTTAGTTGCTCAAATGAAGTGGGGGACCTGCGAGGAAATATTACCTGTAAGGCTCATGAAAAACCATCAGGAATGGAAGGATACATGAATCTTAGGAATATCCTAGATATAAAGTATAATTCCTGAAGACTGGACAGGTGCTCAGGTCATGTTTTGCTTTCAACCTGAATGGTTGCTACAACAGCTCAAGGAGCTGGCAAGTGAACCGAAAACTTAAATATAGGCTGTCCAGTCTTCATCTTCAAGTAAGTCTTGTATAAGCTGTTCTGAATAGATTTTGGGGCTTTGCTCTGCTTCACTCAAATGTTTTAGAAATGGCAGCATATATGACATGAGAAGTAATTTTCACAGACAATTTTTATATTGGAAACAATAACTGGAAAGCATGGGGCTGTAGTGGTTAAGGTGCAAAGGTAGAAGATTACTCACATGACAGTGGCCACAGATTTACAAATCCAGCAATTACTGAATTCTGACAGAAAATATTGTTGTGCTTTTGCTACTGAGCTCAGCCAAACAGGATAATCACTGTAGAGACAAGGAGATGAATTAAAAAAATTTATGAGCTCTCACTGCTGATGCTTTTTTTTGCAATCACCAACCAACATCTTTGAGTTGAGATCCCCCTTCTGAAATAGTGTGAAAATGCTTAAAAAAGAAAACAAAGCAAAAAGAAACAGAAGAGGAGCAAAAGAGGGGCAAATACATCAAAATGCACCAGTCACCAACTTCTTAATACAGGCATTTTCATATCAGAACAAAGAAAATATATTTTAAAATATTTTTTAGTAATAATTAAATGGCCATATTCTGTTTCAGAAACTGTCAAGATCTTGATGTACCTCTGGAAATTTCAGTGCAGAAAGAAGGCTAAAAATAATTTGTAAGAATGAACTGAGGTTCTTTGGCCAGCTTTTATTTTATTTTTTTTCTTTTCCTTTTTTTTTATTTTTATTTTCTTATTTTTATTTTTTATATTTTTTCAACAATAATCCTACTTTTTATGTCTTCAGCCTGTGATTTTTTAAGAACACGTTACCATTGATTTCTCCTGAGTGACATAATTTGATAATGATAGACCTGAGCATTCAGTATTTAGTGATACCATATGATTTTAATTGGAATAAAATAAAGAAATTAACTGATGATTTTTATAGATGAAGGCTTAGAATAAGATCAGAAGTTTTGAATAATTTCATATTTAGTAACACAAACAGGTGCCAGCTTGAATGTCTGAAAACCACATGTGGAGATATGTAAAAAAAATTCTTTGTAAAGACACTCATATTATACATTAAGATTATCAACAAAGTTGTTAAGATGAAAAGTTTATTAAATGAAAGGTTTATGCTGTTTATTTCCTATTAAAAATAGAAGTCTAGAACATATTTTGTAGAAGTCTATGAACTGACATGGAAATGACAATGATAACATGTCCTTGAACTTGTAAGAGGATGAAAAACCTTTTCTGAAGTCCTTGATCCAAAAATCGTGAGCTGTTGAAAGTTCATTTGTTTGAGAGATGATGCATGCAGCAACAGATGGAACCTCCCGAGGAAGCCTGAGTATATTCAAAAGCTTCCGAATGATTCCAGTAAAAGTCCTTGTACAGAAAGTTCCAGCTCACTTCTTGTTTACTTTGTTAGCTGCTGTAGAGGAGTCACATAGGATTTCCCTAACAAATCACATGTTCTCATATTGCAGCATCCTTGAGCCAAATGCATAGAAAACCTTGAGTAACCTTTTCTTCTTCAATATACACAGGGAGAAAAAAAAATCTGTTTTCAACATTTTTGGCCCCTGCATTACATAGATGATGGCCAAATAATGACCTATTCAGCCTATTTCCTCCTGCACTCTGAACAGTATCTGTATAATTTTCTATCAGTCTTATCCTCAACAGACTGGAATTTATAAGAGGGTCATACATATAGCAACATAACATGAATGTAAGCTTACAATTTTGAGCATTAGTTCACAGGAAGTTACTCTGTTCTAGATGATGTGAGCTATTTTCCTGTGCCTACTGAGAGACAAAGAGAACTAGGGCTGGAAGAGGTTTTGAAAGAGTTTTTGGAAAGTCTGGCTTCCAATATCTGCTTCTTTCTTAGGCGCTTCAAAGTCACACATGGCCTCGCCCTTGAGCACTTGGCTTTCATAACTAATTCTCTGAGCACTGAGTGCAAGTGCCTTCAGTCAGTGTTCTTATTGCAGAAGATGCCTAAAGATAGCCAATACAAAACCAGAACAACGCAGATTTCTCCAGATTCCTTCTAGAATGTGTCAAGTTGAATACTTGTCACAAGAAGGGGAGACCTGACTTCTGACCCCTGCTCCAAGGACTGTGCCCTGAATTTGCTCACTGTTTAACATAAATAGCCCTTTACAAGCAGGACCAGAATAAAGTTCCATTAGTCTATGTAAGTGCTACAACTACTCAACTACTGTTGTCTTTTCTCTGCTCAGTGAGATCTGAATCAGAGAAAGGGTAAAAAAGGGTAAAAAAAGACATTGATTGCCTGTGTCACACACACTGTTTGAGGAATACCTGCCTTATATATGCAGTTTCCTACCAAATGTGTAGAACACTTAGGTCACTAGTTTCTTTACAGTCTACATAAAAGAGACATCCATTTACATTTCAAAGTACCCATGGCATTGAAAATACAATATGCATTCTGACTAATCATAATAAATATATAATTTCCAGTTCACAGTCTTGCTGACTTGTGCAGAAAAATTTATATAGGCTTTCCTGTAATATCTGTGAGAGATTTTACTTCCACTTGTGAAGAGAAGGCATAGCACACTCCTGACTCAAGCAAATAGGAGAGAAGGTGATAAGAATTTCCACTGATGTTTAGGGGCACCAGATTTTTAATTACAGTGTTTATTTATTTTCACTGATGTCATCCTGACTAACTTGTGCTCATACCACATATAAACAGAAGCCATTTAAATGCAATTTATTAAATGCAATTTATTATTTTTAAAAGGCTGTTATAACATTTTTCTTCATTTCATGCAGAGTAACTCAGAAAATACTTTATGTTAATGATGGCTTTCTCACCAGTCTTCTTCCACAGAAGGCATTGACACCACTGACTCCACAACAACATTGATATTGATAAAATATGTCTTTAAGAACAGCAACCATTCCCTCCAGAACTGAATGTTAATAGTAACAGGCTTTGTTTAAACCTTTGTCATGGAAAAGCTCCCTGTGAATCTGGTGGGGTTTGGATAAGTTCTCTGGACTCTGAGCCCAGAAAACTTTCTTCACTAACATAGATCCATTAACTTGGACAAGTACCTGCAGAGAAGCAGGGTATGTTCTCAGTAGGTGATAAAATTTGCACAAAGAGGAATTTTAGCGATTCAGTGATGAAAACAGCCTAAATAACCCGTCTGTGGCCATACTAGGGGTCAGAGTTGTCTGGTGCAAACTAGGCATTTAATTCTTATGAAATAAACAAAATATTTACTTCATCATATTGTATCTTGGAATACAACCAGAAGAGAATCTGTAAACTGTAAAACAATGTACTGAAAAATATTCCTTCTGTTCAAAGAATACTCTGCAGCCCAGGTCAGTAGTTCAGACACTCATTTCCAAGGTGATCTGTGCAAGTTTTCAGTAGTACTCATCCTCCCCACATTTCTACAGCACTGAAGAGTTAATATCTTCAGTAACCTTCTCATTTTTGCAAAGCATAAACTTTGCAAAAACACAGCATTTTGTTTAAATAATGTGTTTAGTTCTCCTAACCAACAGAAATTAAAGGTTTTGGAAATCATGTCAAGGTCACTGTATAGACTGTGCACAAATTTTGTGGTTGCTTTTGTGTTCTCAGTGACTCACCAAAAGTTGTTTTTGTATTCTTAAAATATAGATTTAGCTTCAACTTTGGTTCAGCTTTTATAGTAACATTTGATGCACTCTGTCTTCAAATCTGGAAGACATTTGTAAAGTAATTTATCTTCATTCTGTGCCTCTTACTCTTTCCAGAAAGCACTAGTGAACCTTTTATTTCTGTATTCAGTTGTAGATAAAACTTAGCAGAAAGCTAAGTTAAAAAATAATTCTTGTATAAAATCACTTACAAGAGAGAAATACCCTTCTCTAGATTTCTAAGCCCAAATGTGTCACTTTCCTCAATGATTTCATGAAAGAATAAAGGGTTTGGCAACCAGTAGTGATCAGCTGCATTTGAGTGGACAAGGACAGTTTACACACTCCTGCTTTAGATAATTGGAAAGCATCCTTAAGCATGAGCATCCAAAACTTACTTATGATCTTGAAGTTAAAAAATCACCGTTTTTCCCAATTTTGGGCATGTGACATGGTTGCATTAGGAAAATTGCAATGTAACTTCATAACTCATATTGCTACTGAGGCATAGTGTTTTAAATGCAAGAATTAGGAACATTATTGTTCACTACTGTGTATTTCAGCGCAGAAGTGGGTGCATTCTCAAATACTTAGGCAAAAAGCTAGAATCTCCAGAAAATAAGTGAGAAAGATTTTTCCTTCTTAATGGCAATTAAATCTGTCTTGAAATCCACAGACTGCTTGATAATTCTGGGCAGATAAGTATATAACAAATGAGCAGTGAGCTACATCTCAATTTTTGTTATTACTTTCGATCCTGTCTGTGTGGCCAGCCCAGCAGTGCAGTGTACATGATAAGCACAGCTCACTTTTGCTTCAGAGACACCAGGAGCTGGACAGTCCCTTGGACTTCTTCAGCCTGGGGAATATGTTCAAACTTCTGTTTAAGCTGAAGTAGAACCGCTTAAAATATAAGGCCCCTCCTTTGTTTATTTTGAGACCTAGATGAGTAAACTCAGGAATGATGTAAACGGTGGTATGGCTGCTCACCACTCGGCAGACCTTAATGGCAATGCACCCCTCTGTCACACGCCTGTCCCCTATGGCACGTGGCTACGCCTGCGAGGCATAATTCTCTGCTGGTGGTCCATTTCATTCCCACATACTTGCTGCCTTCCCCCCTCCATGGATTTAGAGAATATAATGGCTCATGACTGCTCAATTTGCCCCAAACTCCTTCTGCTGGCACACATTTTTTGTGTAGCTGGTCACACGTATTAAGAACATAGTTTTAACTTGGTGCTTCCACTTTGCTTCCTTTTGATTGACCAGCCTCAAGCAACAATGGAAGAGCTTTACCCAGATGCTTTTTGGTCTGCCTTGTGTCAATTTAACCACACACTTTGACCACTGAAGCTATGGGGATTAAATGACTATTCATGTTCTTTGTTGACACCCCCATTATTCCTAATTAATTTTCTTACCCACACATGCCTGAGCAGTATTTTATTTCTGAAGTTATTTCATTTATTTGTCTTTTTAGTAAATCACCAAGGTCACTTCTATGTAAAACAAGATGAATTAAAATTGTCTGGTATATTCTAAACTCTGGCATTATTATTTAAAAATAAAGTAACACATATTCCTAATACATTTACCTTCTCAGATTGATATTAATTTCTGTATTCCCACTGAAATTCTGATTGTCAATTATCTGAGGTACTTTAACTGCCAATGTTCTGATCTCTACAATTATCAGCTGATAGAGAAGCTTGTCTAAAATTTTCTTATTCAAGTTGGCTTTGTCTTCATTTATCTTAATTCCCATTTTTCTTTCTACTTCCTTGAGGTGGCCAATTATTCTTTGTATCTTATTTTCTTTCTTCTACAAGCATCAAAATTACTAGTGACATCAGAGGGACCAGTGAAGATCACCTAATTTCTATTCCCCCAGAAAATATTATAGTTGTGCTATGACCCCAGGACATCTTAGAAGACACAAAAAAGTTGAAAGTGTCTACTCCCACTCTATTTTCCAGAAACCACATTTCTATTTAGCTGTTCTCTTCTGTGTAAGGGAAAGGTATTTACAATGTCACAAAAGGGTACAATGAGTAGGAAGTTTTATACACTTATAACTGTTTATTTCAACACATTCTAAAAAATTATGGAGAAAAACTATTTACAGACCAACAAAGTCAGTTTCTATAGCCTTTAATCTATCTTATTCTACCATCCCACAAAGTCCTTTCCATAATCGCTCTGGTTAGAAATATTTGGTTCTAAAATTTCCCACTCTCCATTTTTTTCCCTTGATGAAAGCTTAAACTGCCTTTTAAATCTCCTATAAACTTATCTTTCTCAAACAGCTCAGCTGTCTTTAACACATTTATGCTAAGAAAGTCTCTAAAACCTCCCTCCTTCTCTCCCACTGTCCATAACTGCATTCTTGCTATCACATTCACAGCTGATCTTGTCCCCATGTGTTGTAGCTCTCTTAAAATACTCCCACATTATGTGCATTTTCCTCTTGCCTCATTTGTTTCACCAGATCCTGAAAACCCTGCATTGTCCTGTATGTGTTTTTTTGCCTTATCATGCTTATATCACACTTAGAATAGGACCAGCTTGGGGGTTCTGTACTCACTGCCTGTCTCCAGTTACATTGCCATGAGCTTTTTCAATGCTTCTTTGTCCTTACACCTAGAATTCTCCTGAATTATCTGAATTATTGTCTTTGATCTGTCATGATGTCTCCTGAAGACTGTTTTTAATTGCTGCCTATTCTAGCCTGTCTTATAGACACATCCAGGTTGTTGTGTTATTCCTGTAACTTGTCTTCTGATTTTTGGGCTATCACACTCTTATAACTCTTTTGCTTTGCCTCTTGAGACAAAATGTAAATCTGATTACTGGGAACCACTTTGATCAACAAATGGATGTGCTTGAACATTTTCATTAAGAACATTTTTGTTCTATTCAGCTGTATCCGTAACTGTGATAAAACCAGTTAATAAACATTAGATCCCTGTTTTCCACATCTTTGCTACTTTTATATTGGAGCCTTACATCACTGTTTGGTACCACACTTTGCAACATTCTTGAAGACTATTATCATGATCAGGCAGAATTAATCTTGTAAGTTTTTAGGGATTTTTTTTCTGGGAGCACATTTTTAAATACCTTATGTTCAGGATGCTCCACTAGCTTGAGGTACTGACAGTTTGCTTGTTTTTTCCTTCAAGGATTATAAAAATGGAGAATATAATTTCAGAGGATTGATTGATTGATCTCTTTATATCATTGGTGATATAAAGAGACATAATCTTAACCTCCTTGACTTTCTTCCTCCTTCTGACCATTGCTGCAAAAATAAATAGTGATGATCCTCCCTAGGAAGCAGCAGAAGTCTTGGATACCTTTCCCTCCATTTGATAAACAACCTGTGAATGATATTCCTCTCTTCATGGCACCACTCATCATGTTTATTTCAATTAAACTATTGCTTGTTTGTCTGAGAAAGCCATCATGGATATAACCAACTTTATTAAAAAGGCTATCTTGTGTATGTAATTGTATATTTTCTGCACTGTAGTTTGGAGTACTCCTGCCCTGGGTAACAATGCCTTGTTAGGATTTGTAGAGCAGAGGATATTTCTTGCAGCTTAGAATGGAACAGTAAATCTAAGCTTCAAAAGCACCTAATGAATGAAGGCCACACTTCACAGAATTTGAGTGCTTCTGTACTTGCTTGCCTTTGAAAATTACAGCCCAAACACAACACTAAATGCAGCTGTCAGAGATTTTGAGACATTTTACAGAAAATACATTTTCATGCTCTTTCTGTCAGCACTTATCATGTCAGAAGAAGAGGCATATTGTCTTCTACAGCAGTTGTTATTCCAATATTCCTTTTTCATGATAAAATCAATTGGAACTGTTTAGGCAACAGACAGCATGCTCTCATCATGTCATTTCTAGAAGTCTGTGGGAATTCCTGTAAAGCAAAAAACCACTACGTGGCCTGCTAAGCAAAAAGAGCATGAGTGCCTTTCTCTGGATATCTGTCTGTATGTCTGTGTCTGTGCATATCTGCAGGGTGTTATTGCCACTGTGGATCTAATTTAACTGAAAAAAAAAAGAAACAATGACTTAGAATTTCTCCTCAGAATGCTTCAATCTCAAATTCCATTGTGTTTATTCCTAGGAACAGTCACTCTTTCCTGCTGTTGAGATGCCAGGATCACAGCTACAATGGAATATGAAGAGAAGCAGTGAAAGGTAAAATCAGGCTGCTTGTAAAGGATTGATATGGCAAATTATATAACCATTTTTAGACTCAAGTGGATATTTAGTTTCTTCATCAGACATAGATGGATGTTAGAATGAAGCTCTATTCTGAAATGCTCTATTGAGTCATTATCTCAAAACTAAAAATGACTCAGTGCAATAGAGAAGGCTACAAAGTCTTCTGCTACACAGCACTCTGCAGCCTGAACCAAGTTACAATCCTAAGCTGCACATGGAGAGCTGCTCTGTGTGTTTGTCACCCAGAATTGTGTTTGTCAATTGCAGAATTGTGTCATTTGTGAAGTGTTTTCTTGGCTCTGCTTCTTAACTGCCCAGCTGTGTAGAGTTCTGCAAGACTCCTAGAGGTAAAAGCAAAGGCAGATGAGGTAAACAGGCAAGAAAGGCAGCAGAAGGAAGACAGTAGCTGCCTCAAAAAACCTTTACCTCAGAGGCCATCATCCTGAACTACCCAGGGAATATGCTCTGCTCACATTCTGTGCTGGAAAAGCTTTCAAATTTTAAAGGAGAGAAACAAGGGAAACTGAGGAAAATTTTGAAATGCTAAGTACTTGGGATGCTTCCTGTGCCATTATAATAGGTGCATTTCTAATGGATTCTTATGGTAAATTATTATACAGTCATACAACCACAGGATATACTTGATTGCAAATCTGGCCTCTGTACTTTAAGAATCATTTCTATAGGGAAGAAGATGAGTAGAGGAAAAGAGCAAGACACTGGCATGGAAATTAGGTCTGGGCTCAGCTTTACATAATTCCAGCTGTAAATCTTTGAGAACATCACTGGTGGTCAATTCTACAAGAACATTCACCAGTGTGAAAGAGTAACTTCTTCTCACCTAGATAAAAGTAACAGGCTTTGGTTGAACACCCAGCATCTTTTGCATGTGGCAAGCCAAGAACTGGAGGTTCAGTAGCTGACAGAGACCCAGGAGTACTGGAGCTTAGAGCAGTCTGGGATGAAACAATAAGAGTATGTGTATTGACAGCACTGGTCACAGCCTCCCCCTCCCTCACAATTGGCACCATTTAGTAGGATGTGTTTCCTATCACTTGATGGGGGAGTCTCTGTGTGTATACCTCCAATTTCTGTGAATCAGCATCTCAGCTGGATCAATTTGTGTCCAAAAAAGTTGTTTTCATGATAAAAAAAAAGTCTCCATTAATAACTTAATAGCCTGTTGATTAAAACACTCAGCCTGTGACCTGGGATCTCATCTGGTTCAAATCTGAGAGCAGATCTTTCCTATGTCAAATGGGGAAATTGTCTTCTATTTCTCCTGTAGAAGTTATCTCACTCAATACAAATTTTTGAAATAGTCTTTAGGCAAGAAAAAGAGAACTGCTGCTGTGGACACAGTTCTGGAGTGCTGTGATTTCTATTCCTCCTCCCAGCAGGTACTTCAGTATTTTATGAGAAGCTGGAAAAACTTAAGCAGTCTAAACGTCTAATTCAGAGGGCAGTGACTGGAGACCTTAGCTGGGGGATGGCAGGACCCAACTTTAATCTTTCTTCTTTAAATGATTTGGAGTAAGGATGTGAAAGCAATTCTTCCATTTACAGGTACTTCCTCTTGCTCTCTGATTTTTGAGTGAAGGTCAATAGAGAGGCCTAATGCCTGAGGGTGGAAATTTCAGAAATGTTAAAGGAAGGAAGTCCAACACAGTTCTTTTAAGCAGATAAACAGCTACATAGCAACTGATTTTAGAAGCTCCTAGTGGTACTATGGTACTGAAATCTGGGCCCTACAATACAGAAACTTTATTGTTCTCATAACTTTAGGTTCTGTAAATTCAGAGGCTGTGCTGGAACCTTTTTCTTTCCCCTCCACAGTGAGATTCTGCATTGTTACAATCAGATAATCATTCCTATTCAGAAAATCATTCCTACTTGAAAACTTACCTGGTGGAGATCCTTATCGAAGCCTCAATACACTCTTTAATGCAATAAAATGATCAGCAATGCCTAATGCTTAGTGTGGTAGTCCTGGGCTGGCAGTCTTGAGATACTGGATGCTGAAAGTTGATGGAGTCACGGCTTGTGTGTGACTGTGCTGAAACTGTTTTCTCAGGTACAATAGATAATTAAGTAAGATAGATGTAGTGCTTAAATTGTAAATAATCTTCTCACATACATCTTGGTCCAAAAGATTGAATGTGGATTTTTGAGTGGAACTGTTCTTATTCCATTCCCAGAAAACTCATCTACTGTTTTTGAGCCAACAATGTGATATTACTTTCTCCTGCAATTCTTGCCCCATTTAGCATAAAAATTATATGAAGAATAACAGTACAAGTAACTGTAATATAGCTTTCAGAACTGCATAAAAGTAATTACTAGGAAATTGTGATCCTTCTTTTCCTCCAAAACCTTATATAGTGCTAAATAGTGTGTACTGCAGTGCTTTTGAAAGTCATCACTTCAGAATGGGATTATTCCATTAAAACAAACTCAGGAAATGGGTTTATTCACTGTCTGGGTTATATAAATAAGGATAAAGTCTTCATTTTCCTTAGGACATTTCACAAGCACTAAATAGGTAAAACAAAAATTACTAAGCCTATCTATGGAAATATTTACCAAGTCAAATATGCTATTGTTAACTACATTCAGCACTTAAAAGGTAAGCAGGTAGATGTGTCTATGGTTCTTATCTTGCCTTACAACTGCTATCGAGATTTATGTTTACTGTGGGCATGCTCCTAATGCCTGTATTTATATCAACACCATTTACATGCTTTTAGTAATCTTGTTCAGAGCTTCTAGTCACCAGAACTATACTTGTGATTCTCTATGCTTTAGAAATATCCTGAATTTAGTGGATCTACCTTAATAAGCACCTTAGTATTCAACTATGAAAAATATGTGTAGACATTTACAGCTTTTAGTCTTCTTTACTGCCTTGCCCATGAAGAAACCTTGTAAGGGGGACCACTTCTTAAAGGTATAAAAGAAAATGTAAATGCAAAATGTCATTTGAGAATCTTTAATTGCATCAGGATAATGCCATTATGTGAACTGTGAACTGAACATAAGGAGAGCTACAGCTCATGTTTGTGTGATGCTTGTCTCAAAGAAAATATTTACAGAAAGAGATAGGGCAGGGTGCTGAATTTGGTGAGTCTGAAATTAATGACAGTAAACAGGATAAGCATTCACTCTGAAAGTTCATGCTTTATAGATAATTTTTCTGAAATAACTAAAGGAAAAGAGGAATAGGAAAACAAGGGAGCTCTGCCAGTCTCCTTTGTAGGAGTAAACAGGATTAGGTATAATGAGATTATCAAGTAATTCTGTGTGGCAACATCCACATAAATCAACAGACAAGGGGGAGGGAGGGAGATGGATTCTGCAGTAACTGTTAATAGCAGCAATGTACCAGCCATAAGAATAAGGCTCCCCACTCCCTTGCCCCTCCTCCCAACAAGGAGGACTATAATTAAAACTGTAACCAAGTTACAGTTTTAGTTAGAGGTTTAGTTTAGTATATACAGTTTTAGTTACAATTTTAGTTGTAGGACTATAATTAAAACTGTAACCAAGCATGGCATCTGATAGCAAGAGTTTTTCTGTCAAGCAGTCAGTGTGTTCAAGCAAGTCAGTGTGTTCTTGTTCAAGCAAGACAACAGGACAAAAATGTTCCCATGCTGATCTTTTCCACGAGCCACCGTTTGCTTTCTTCTTAATTCTCTGGAAGCATCATTAAAGATATACAAGCCACCAAAACCAGGGTAAATGTGGTTTTTGTCTGTTGCCACAGAAACAGCTCCATAATTAGGAGACGATAACCCAACCTGGTAGAATATCCTCTTTATTAGTGACATTCTACCTGTATCAGAATCAAGCTTGTCATAACCTCTGGAGGAATATAACCCCGCTGTCATTCCTGTTACCAAAGTCTTATTTGATCTCTGTTTTCCCTTTTCCTGTGCTGTCACTGGTGTACTCAGAGTTCATCAGATTTCCTGTGCTATTTAAAGAACTTCTTGGGCTGGTGCATTATTTTAAGCCTGCCTCTGTATGCTTTAAAATACCAACAGGAAGCATTTACCCTACACACATAGTTAGTGTACATTGCTCAGTTCATACAGAGAGACCAATTTGGCACATTTCATATATATACAGGATAAGGTATGAAACCAGAGGATTCTGGACCACATAACATTTTCATTTTCTGCCCACTCTTCAAATATACTTTCCATATTAGGGAACCCTACCACAACTGCTTGGGAGGGTCTCTGAATACAAATTGGGAAGTGGAATGTGTGTCATGCTGAAAAAAGTTGTGTTGTAGCAGAGGCTGTAGTTATGACTAAGGAGAATGAGAAAATTGGGGCTTCTCATAGCAACTGGCAGTGAAAGCAGAACTGTGCTGTGCCAGCATGTTTTGGGTCCACCACTTGCAGAGTTATTTCACCCACGTGAATCAGAGATCTTCTACTATGCGTGCTCTGCTTCAGCTCAGTTAGAAAAATACTCATATCAGGGCCCTCAAAATTATTTATCCCTAGGTAATTTTCATATTCTCTCTTTTCTCCTGGTGAGTCCAAACAAATAGAATGTCACCTTATTTGAAAGTTTTATGAAAGCTATTTTTTCCTATCAAGTAGGAAAAAATATGGCTTATTATTTATCTGATTAATTTGCAGGGAAAGGTTCTAAGGTTTCTTGCAAAAGCCAGCAGGACTCCTTACTGCTAAGAGTCCTGGATCAGAGGCTGCCACTTTTGAGAAAGAGGAGTAACCTGCATGCACAGGATTTCTTTCAAGCATGACTGTAGGACGATATAGGCCAGGTGTTTAACAAACACATGTGGTATGAACACACTGCATATGAAAGAAAATCTATTTAATACTTACTCATTGTTGTAGTGAAATTTGCCCTTTTATATTTTTTGGGTCTACAATATTTAAAATGAAAAGCAAATAATAGGTCAGCTAAATCCAAACCAGGTTGTTGGCAACTGGGTTCCAGAGATGGAAAGATGCCAAGGAAAGCTGATTCCTGAGTGTAAAAACAAGTATCAGGAACAATGAAACAATTTTTCTCAGTTATTCCTCTTGCGTAGGAGGCATGTAGCTCTATAGATCCAAAATCCTCCTGCAAATATTAGTGCTGTCATGTGTGTTAATTCCTCCACAGCTTGCAAGAACAGCGACATCCAAAGATAAGCTGGAAGTGATCTCTTCCCCACTAGCATCCTTTTGCATGTGCAAAGGCAACTTTCTTGCCTTGAGCTTTGACAACCACAAATCCACAGATGCTCTCCAGGCTAACATATATGGAATATCACAATGGCTAACGTTGGAAGTGACCTCTAGAGGTCATCTGTCAAACTCCCCTGCTCAAACAGGTCACCAGTTGCCTAGGACCATGTAGAGTTACATGGAACATGTAGACTATTAGAGTCTTTGAGGCTGGAGACTCTACCCCCTCTCCAGGGAACCTGTTTCTGTGCTCAGTGAACCTTACAGTAAAAAATGAAAGTGTATCCTGCTGTCCAGAGAGAGCCTCCTGTACTTCAGTTTGTGCTGATATCCTCTCAGCCTGTTACACAGCACCTCTGGAAAGAGCCTGGCTTTGGCTCACAGATTCCCTTCAGGTTTTATACATGTTGATGTGATCTCTCCACATGTTGATGTGATCGCTCCATGAGCTTTCCCGTCTCCATGCTGAACATTCCCAGCCCTATCAGCCTGTCCTAATAGGGGCAATGCTCTAATACATTAGTTATCTTAGTGGTGCTTCTCTGGACTCTCCAGGACTTCTGCACAAGGCTTTTTATTTCCAGCAATACCAAAGAGCACCCTGTGGGGTCATTAAAATTCTGTTTGCCATCACAAACATGCTGAAAGAGTTAGGGTTTGTAGAATTCCCTCTTACTTATAGTGGAAGGAAAGTTTACAGTGAATTCCAGTTCCTGAGGCAGTGGTCTGCTCTCCAGCACTGCAGACAGTAGTGCTCTCCACATGCAGGACCTTCCTGTCATGAAGGCGTGCTGGCTGTGAGCAATGACTCCCAGAACATTCTCCATAACCTTACCAGACACTGAAGTGAGACTGAGAGGCCTGTAGTTTTCTGGGTCATCCTTCTTGCCCTTTCAAAAGCTCATTCTCTTGCCTTGCTTTTTGTTTAGGATTAATCTCTTCCCGCCTCCTAGCAACCATTTGCTATTATAAATCCAGCCAAGACAGCCTGTAAACATCCGCTGTGTAAGTACCTAATGCAAGAGGAGTTAATGAACTGTTCGTAAGTACTGTTCCCTCTAGCTAGCACAGCCTGAGATCTGCACCACACATGCCTCTGTCAGCACTCTCAGGAATGAGATCTTGAGATTATCAGCAAACACAGCAACTGATAACTCGTGCTTGAGTAACTAGGGAGAAATATGCTCTTCCCTTGACATTCCAAATCCAGATGGACTTGCTGAGGACTCTATGAATGCCTTACAGGGCTGCTAAGGTGCTAACAGAAATATGTTCATCCATGTAACCAGAGTAGCTGCATTTGGTACTTATTTATTCAAGGATCCCTCTACCATCAGGGGAGATATGGAGAGCAATTTAAATACAAATCTGAGTTGGTCATTAGGGCTGTCCCTTTCAACTCTGTGAGTTAAAACAGCTGGACTTCTGACTTGAACATCTCAGCATCTGAAACTAGGTAGAATGAACCTGGCTGTATCACAGGAATCCCCTTTTTTTTCACCTGTATCATTATCTCTGTGTATGAATAAGCAAAGGATTTCCAACCAGGTTGGTGTCATCTGACATTTTCTCTGCATAATTTGAGGACCTGAACTGCCCTGAGCATCTCCAAGATGCGCCTCTATACAATCATTGAACTACAGAATAGTTCGAGTTGGAAAGAACCTGGAAGATCATATAGTTCCAAGCCAAATAATCATTGAACCACAGAATAGTTTGGGTTGGAAAGGACCTTAAAGATCATATAGTTCCAATGGTTGCCTCGGGCAACCACTATGTAATGTAAAACTGTGATCAATGTAGATGTTACTGAAATGTGAACATTTCCATTACACAGTTTATTTAGCTCCTCTAACATTCTAGCCATCTGGGTTTGCAGGACACAGATATCTACTCTGTTTATTTTATTGATGAAGTAAAGTCATTCATCTTGTAAAAACTGTCTGCCAAATCAGTTCTTCACACTCTTTCTAGTAACAGAAAGTTTAGCAAAAATATTAGTTTAAGAGATTCCTGCCTCTTGCCCCACAGCATGGTCCAAATTTCTTTTGATTGTGACTGCCTGTGCAATCACGTTATAAGGTAGATCAATGAACAATTAATTTTAAAAAGAACCCTTCAAAACCTGAAGATTTCTTACACTTAAGATTGTATTTAAGAAAGCATATGCCACTGTAATAAATAATGAGGTTGTTGTGTGGAAAAATCTGTTATAATTTTCAGTTGGATTCAGATCAGGTTTACTCATTGGCTTTGGCAAGTGAACACCCAGGTCACACAAAGAGCACTGTAAGTAATGTATAATACAGTAAATTGCATGTGGAATACTCCAGAGAGCTCAGACAGGAAAGGTGGGATTCACCTCACTTCACATTACACCTCTGCAACAAGGATCTCTGCTCATTTACAGATAATGGCGAGAAACAGCCTTTTAAAAAGGTGATTAATTTCCGATGATAAGATGAATTGTGCTCTGCTAAGTGCCTGTTTCTCACCACTGATTGTAAGGAAGTGTGCAGTCACTAGCTCAGTTGTGGACATCTGTGTTACTGACAGCTATGAATTCCTCCCTGCCTTTCCTGGCAGAGACAAGTCACACTCTTGTGTGTGCGTGCACATGCCTACACACATACACACACAATTAATTCCAAGATAACATACAGGTATGTATGTGTTAGTTCCCATGTATAAGCCCTTTCTGCTCTGATTTCCTGCCATTTCTCTTCATAAAGTGCTCATGATATGTCTTACAAATCATATGGGTTCTTCAAAGCTGAGAAGAAAGGCAACAGATCAGGCTTCCACCTCTTGTCCAAGTCCTCCAACTTCACACCTGCTCACAAATAGCAGCTCTCAACTGCCAGCAACAGCTCTCTCCTTGCAATCAGTTACTGGGACTGGCTAGGCACAAAATCAAGGCAGCAACAAGTATTTGAATTAGCATAAAAGACAGACAGTCCTTGGATATCCATGCTGCAATAGGGAGTTTAAGCACTCCTCCTTGTTAGCTCTATTAAATGATGTAAGGATGTACAAACTCCAAATGTCCAGTGTTCTCCTTTAACTGAGAGGAAATTTTAAGTTAAAGAAGTTAGCTAATAACCATGTGGTGAGTGAGAGGTTGTTTGCTGTGGGTACTGTTTGCTGTGTGTTCTCCTTGCACAAATGTTCATATCTCCACTATGCACTAGTAGTTGGTAGTGAACTAACTTCCCTTTCCTATGCCTTGGGAATCCACTCATTTCAGACATTTAAACAGATGGAGGTTCTAGGACTGAGCCATCCTTGGTACCTAGAGGTATCTCTTCAATCTGCATTATTCAGCCTGAACTTTTCTGTGGCTCCTCTCTCAGCCTGGAGGCACTAAATGTGTTGGACCTGCAAGAGTGGATGGCATGAGAAAAACTTCCACTAGTTTCATAAGCAGAAGTGAAAACTATTAGGATCTCCAGCATGTGGCTATTTCTGGGCACACCCAGGTTCTTCCTACATGGATTCAGAAATATAAGGGATGAAATAAAATTTTGACCCCCTTCCTGCTCTTTTCTATCTGTTTGGCCTAAAGTCAAGTTCTGAAGTACACAATATACTGTGTCATTGCTTGTCAGAAAGCTTTCCTGCCAGAGTAATTTGCAAACTCAAATTATGCATCACAACACCATTGCAAGGTAGAAAGGAAATTAAAAAGCTGGCAAAAATCAACACTTGTTGCAGCAATTTCATGTGGGTCAGAGCTTACCTTTGGGTCTAGGTATTTTAAATTATGGGTCAAAGCAACACTGAGGTAGAGGATAGGTTCTCCATACTCCCATCAGTGTGAATGGGAAGGGAGGCTACTCAATATTTATGCATTCCCTAACTTTGATTGTGTCACTCCTCAGTCTCAAAAAGCCAAACTCTTAAAGTCTTTAAAGCAGTAGAATAGTGACTTGTAAGGTCTCAAAAGCACCTACATCTCCACTGCCCATCTAAAATCCCAGAGATACAATCTGACTTTAGATATCTACATACGTGGCCTTAAATATGGCCCATGTAATAAAAATCCCACAGACTGTGATTCTCCATGTCCTGAAAAAACACCCTGCCTCCAGAACTGGTTCTTATCCCTTCTACAGCATCCCACTGTCTCCCTGCAATGTCTGCAGACACCGTGGCACCATTTGGGCAATCTCTAGTGGTCGTCTTCTCTGCCAGTTCAGTGTTTGTAATTTTTATTTCTTCTTGGTTTTGAAGTGGCTTGTCTGGCATGATGTTATTACAATGTTATTATTTGCTGGCCCAATGAAAGTATGATTAAAGAAAAGAATATAAACAGTCTTTGGAAAAAGATGTAATTTAAATTCTTGCTGATAAATTTAATTTCTCTGTAGACTACCACTGAGTTTAGAATTAGAGGTGGGCCTCAGTTTTAACACAGCCACAAGATAAACTCACAATAGTTCCTCTAATAGTCTTTACAACACGAGTTTAGAATTAGAGGTGGGCCTCAGTCAGTTTTAACACAGCCACAAGATGAACTCACAATAGTTCCTCTAATAGTCTTTACAACAGAATAAACTACTCACTTATTTAACCCTAACTTCCCAGAAATTGGTACATTCAGATGTCAGGGAGAACTGTGAAGTGTCAAGAAAGTGTTCAGAGCCCTGCTGCCCTGCAGTTACTACTGACTTTATCTCCTGGGAGTACCCTGGGTGATGACGCTTTCCAAAGTTATTGAGTACATCAGAGGAACAGTCAGAAAGTGCCCACTGGTAAAAATGAAGTGTAAAACATCTTTTCTTCTACTACCACTACCTCACCTGAAACTCAACTCTCTCTTTCAGTGATTGTTGGAAGCAGAAGGAAGAACTTCAAGCCCACTAAGTACAGTCTTCTGGGAACTATCAGATTTATTCATTATGAATTATTCTCAGCTGCCCTTCCTGGGAGGAGCAGGATGAAAGAACCTATAAGCTTTTTGTAATTGATTTGTGATGGGTCAGGTTCACAGAGCATAAAATAAAATAAAGAGCCTTCTATTAGGCTGAAGTAACCCAGTCAGTAGTGCAAGGAAAAGCAAACAAAGAGCTTCCCTTAGCTCAAACACTGTGGTATTCTCAGCCTATGAGCACTGACTGACTTGCTGTTATGCACATATAGCCAAGCTCTGGCCTTCCCCACGTTTGTCTTTTCAATAGCCACATCCTGGCTAGCCCGCAGTGCACAAACCCAGCACGACCACCCGGGCTGGGAGTGTGAGAATGGCAGATGCAGGAGGGAGAACAGCAGCTGTGGGCAGCATGGAAAAGCACCCTCTTCAACTGTCATAAAGTGCTGGATAAAAGATGCAGACATGGAAAGAGCTGGAATCCTCCAGGTCGAGGGCATTCTCCTCTCCCCACCAGCTTGGCTGGGAGCCACATTCCTACATTCCTGGCTCTGCCACAGAACAAGCCAGTGTTGTAGAGGCAAAGGCCAATTGCTTTGTTGTGGGTAATGTATGTCAGGACAGCTCAAACAAGAAGCCAAAGTTTTACAGTCCTTCTGCTGGCTGTATCCTGCAACCTGAATTTTACAAATTATTACTAGATTAAGTTATTCTGTAGCCTCTTTTGATACAACCCATTGAATTTAAAACTGTTTTTCTTACACTGGGAAAAATTTCCTTGGATTAGAATGTCCTTCCTTATTGAAATGTTTATGAATTGATTTAAAAATGCCACAACACTGGAACATCAATGATTTTCTGCTGGGATTACTAAAGACCCTTTTACCTTGCAAGCCAAACTCTGAGATTCACCATTACTTCACACAAAATATGACAAGAGACTCACACTTTCATCAGCAGTTTATATGCCACTAAAGCCTGTTTGTTTCATGTGCTGAAACAGCAGAACAGATAAGAAGTAGGAACAGACACGGTGTTCTGGTATTTACTATATTTTAGCCAACCATGCCTTAGGTAAATTACTCATCTACCTGTTTTCCAAGAGGTGAGAGGTATGGGATTTTGATATTTGGGTATGGTGTTTTAGTGCTATGTGATGGCTAAGACACACAGGCAAGGGAAAAACTGGGGGCTGGATGCATTCTTCACTATATTCTCTCCTAAACTCCTTTTCTTCTTCACTTATAAACCCTAGGGAATAGAGAGTGGCCAGTATTGCCACTACCATATAGGAACTTCCCTGGCTAGGTGTGTAGGGGAGAGGAGAGATACATCAGGCTGTCAAAATGAAACTTCATGATTACAACACAGAGACCCTGGAACCCTGAATATTTTATAACTTGAACTTTCACTGCACTTTTCTTTTGGTAGAGTGTCCTTAGTAGTTGCAGTTCAGGGAGAAACTACACTGTCTTCACACCAGTGAGCAGATCTGGGAAACTTGTGTGATTCTTGATGAACTGCCTTCCCTGTTGAACTGCTCAAGCAGTGGCACAGTGGGGTACAGCTTCGGATGAAGCCAAGTGGGGGTCTCCCAGAGAATTCCCAGGTAGGCTTGCAGGATTCAGTCACAGCTAGTGGTCTGGATACAGCCAACCCATCTCGGAGGGCAAAATTGTTTAACTTCATAGACACAGGTACTCTGCATCAGTTAAACTCAGTGCCAAAAATGCTTTTTTTCCCCGTCATAGGAAATTGCTTATCTGCCTTTACCATGAAAAACTCAGCCTTGTGATGCTGAAGACAATTGATAGAAATGGAATATTAGAAGGTTTACCTTTCAGATGCTTTTTTTTCCTTCCCCCACTCCTTTTGCTCTCTCTCTCCCTGCAAAATCTGTTTATACATTCATGCAGTAGTCTGAAATATGTTAAAATCTGTGAGTTGTTTGGGTCCTGATGAGAAAAGGAGGTAGGTTTAGGTCTAGGGGACTGGGGATGAGAGAACTGTTGATCATGGAAATTCTGAGACAGCAGGAGGGACAAACAGCAATAATCAGAATGGATGTAATTGTGTGTGAGCAGTGCAACTGCAAATTCTTTTTAAACAGATATCCACCACAGGCTCATTTACTATGACCTGAGCCAGAAAATTGCACATCTCTTTAATAATTCATTTTTTTCATCTGAAGTGGACAATACAGGACAATTTCAACCCCCCTTTTTTTTTCATTTTTTATTTTTCAACAAGTTTCCCTTCAGTTTTTCAGTCTGAGGTGACTAGATCAAAACTTTTGAAGAAAGTTTGTTTTCTGAAACATGATCTGTACCAAAGGCCGTTCAGAATAATTTTCTTCATGGAAACTGTTCTATTTTTGTTAAATTTGATAACAGCTTGTTTTTACAAAATAAGACATCTATGCCAAATTAAAACTGGCAATATAATTTAAAGAAGTGTCACTCTGGATATAAACAGGAAATGTTTAGAGTGCTGATCCAATGATTAATGAATGTTTCCACATCTATATGGCAGCCAATTTTCCCTTTCCTTGGAGATTACTCCATTACATAAGCTACAGAAGAGCCAGAACTTTGGTTCCATGTATTGAAGTATATAAAAAATACTTCTGTACAAATGCTGGCATGGTTTTCTCCCTTTGAAATCAATTACAGGCATCTTCACTGACTCCACTGGGAGTGAAAAGTAAGCCAGTGTCTGAAAGTTTCTTTGCTCACACCTCTTTTTTGGGGCCAAAGCAGTTTTATTCTGCAGGATTTTTCAGCCTTCCTCCAGTTCATTCATAGACACCACTCCTTAAAAGTCAGACTAGTGAGAAACCCCTTACTTTCCTCCCTGTTAAACACGGTAATATTTTTTACTGACAGAGGTAAAAAAGTGAATTTGACTGAGTAGTTCTTAACCCTATTGTATGGCTCCAGCCAGACACCCACACTAGTCTTTTTAGGCTGACCCTAATCGAAATACACATTAAAGGGAGCCTGACAACAGGCAACAGAGTCGTCTAGTTGCCCAAAGAGTACCAATTTAGGATAACAATAGCAAAGGGCAGAACTTGTTAACTAGTACATGCTGTCCCCAGACCAACAAACCAGTGAAAAGAAAAAAATAAAGGAGGATGTATTTTTGTCATCTTCTCTATTCTTTTTGTAAGGACACTGAAACCTCAGGCACCCAAGGGAGCCCAAGACCTTCAGGACAGCTGCTTAACTTGGCACTTTAATTTGCAAGCCAAGCATATCAGCATTCATTTGGTGTAATTTCTGAGAAACAGAAACTGCACTGACCAGAGCCTTTGTAGGCAAACTGAAAATAAATATCAGGTGGAAGAAGAACAACATGCTAGTGTTTTTCTAGTGAACTCATAGACAAGTTGAGACTTACCCTTGAGAGCCAGCCAGGTGCTCCTAAGTTTCTGCAAGGTGTCAAGAGAGCTCTGCTTATGCTGGAAGCAGTAGGAGGGAGGAAAACTTCACAGAAGACAGGATTACAAATCAGCATTTAGTTTCATTTTGTCTATTCTTTTTGGAGATGTCTTTCTTCAGTTTTTTCAAGCCCAAGACTGCCTTATTTCTGCTTTTGCCGTATTCTGGATATCCAGGCTTTCCAGTAGGCCTTTTGTGAGGAGGAGAAATCTCTATATAAATATTCACCTACAACACAAAAAGTGTCTGAGGTAATAACTTGGCAGAAAAACTCTCTTATGTAAGAGGAGTTGCCCCAACCTAAAATGTCTCTACCACATAGCTTTCAGGAATGAAGGGTGTTTAAAGTTAATAACTCACTGTGTAATCTTTAACATGCAAAAACGTGATTGTTCATATCTGAAATGGGTTGCCTTAGGAGAAAAAAAAAAAGAAAAATGGCATGCTTAACCCTCTTTATTAATGCTAGGTAGGAAGGAAAATCTGTACGTAATATATGGGTTTATTTTGTAGGAATACATGCATTACATATATATTATATATTTATTCTGTAGATGTACATAGCAGCTAAATACTCCCATTAAGGACCTGAGCTCAAGCTTGCTGAAGTCCATGGAGCTGCTGTTGACGTGAATGGCTTTGGATAACTCCTAGTCCTTCTACTTAAATTTAGAAGTCTCCAGTACTGACCCTAAAATGAGGACTTAATTAAGGCTTCAAACTGAAGTGAGACTTGGGCACTCTGAAAATCTGGCTTATTTCTTGAGGCACTTTGACTCAAACTGCTTCTCTTCTGGTTCTAACCAAAAGACTGCCTCACCTATTTGAAAAATAATCCAAGGCCCTTGTTGTTCTTAGCTAAAACACTGACTGTCATTCGCAACAAAGTAAATAAACTGAACTCTGTGTTTATCCTTTCTATTTTCCCTGTTCTGCTTGAGTGTGTGGGAATGTGTGTATTTTCATTTCTTTATTTATTTTGTGATCACTTTTTGCTTGCTGAAGCCACAGCTTTCAGAGTCATACCTTAATGTTCCAAATATAGTCAGACACTATTTCAGGGAACAGACAGTTTTATTCTCCCTGTTCAAAGAGATTGGCTATGTTGTCATGTATCTGTAGCACAATTTCTTTTTCAAGTACAGACAGTTATTTGCTCCACTACATCCCAGTAGACAGCTGTCAGTTTAATTGTCTCCTTCTCATTTAAGCAACTTGGGCCATCCTACTAGCACAGCTGTAGGAAATAATAAAGCTCTAGGACTCTGACTAAAAGAATGGGGCTGCATTACTGCCACACATAGAGGAGGACAGAAAATATATTAATCTGTGTAAAATAGCAGCAAATTCAACCCAAAAGTTAGGATGCACTGTTTTTAGTCCCATATGAGCTAATAGCAATACAGAATTATTCTGTGCTGGAGCATTTTTTGTCTTTGAAATGTAGCATAGATAGTTTGAGTTCTCCTCAAACTATCTATGGAAATACATTTGGAAATTTGGAAATACAGCAGTACCAGTGCTTTAGATAGACCTTTCAGGGTACAGTGAGGACTGGCTGTTCCTCAAGGGAAGAGGAGGCAGGAGCTGAACACAATACAAGACTAGCAGGGCAAAGGCCAAACCTCACCCTGGCCAAGGAAGATGAGCAGCATGGGCTCAGAGGTGGCAGCCAGAGTCAGCAAAGGATCCAGATTGTCAGGTGAATTCATGGTAGTATGTCAGGTCTGATGGTAAGGCACGAAGTAAATCCACAAATCAGGACCAGGATAAGATTTGATGAGGGCATCCCAGGGGAAAACACAGCTCAGCAGTAATGGAGCAGGTCCAGAGTAATGAGAGAAGCCTAAGAACAAGCAAGGGAGTCATTTTGCAGACAGGGATCATCAAGGGGATCCACTGATAACCTGGGCTGTGGCCGAGCTGGAGATCAGTATTCCCACAACATAATTTCAGCAGGGACTAAATCCCAGGCAGGAGCTAAAAAGAGGCACCTAGCTGCAGGGGCAGAGTGTGTGGAGGGCCCAGGTGAGGCTAGCCAATGCAGTTAAGTCCTGTGGGTACACCACGGGGACTGACAAGATCCTGTCTCTGTAGCCACAGTCTGGAGGATTAACTGAGTAATTCAGTCTGTAACTACTGATCCTGCATGTATGAGGAGACAGTTCCTCCTAAATTCATCATCTGATAGTATGATTTTTTTATATAAACCACACATAATATTTTGAATATTTGTTTTGTGAGTTTATTTATATAAGGAAAGTATAGTGTTATTTTAAAGTAATAAAAATGTGACTTAATTTTTCCTTAACTATTTTTTTACTTTAGCTTGGCTCATTCCTACCTTCTGGTCAGCCTTCATTCGCTCTCATACTGACATTATTGGAAGAAAATTCATTTTCAGTGGCAAAAAACCCCATTTTTTTCTCCATGCCCTTATAACTATACCACTGTTTTTGGTGGAGTGAGCTATCTGATGTTCATGGTCAATCTGTCACACAAGAATCCTCTCCAACCAGTGAATATTTGGATACAAGCTTCAGTCAAAAACTGTTTCAGAAATAGAGATGTCTGGTCAGCTAATGCATGGTCTGTTTTTTCCTGCATGCTCTAAAGAAGGGGTTTGTGATGGTATCCAGCCATGAGATGATAATGAAACACAGACTCTCCATGACAGGAGCACCACAAGAAACACTGAAGCAGGGACAGAGAAGAAAATGAGGACTCAGAATAATAACGAAAAAAAAAAGCTGTAAAATATTGTTTTATCTCTAAACTTCAAAGCATTTGAGAGCAGGTTCTGTATGTATATAGCTTTGTAATAGTTGGTCCTATGTTCTTTCTAACATGTGTGGTTTGAGTCTCCAAATAAACAACCCAGTATTTCACAGTAGTGTTTACAATAGGCACTCTCATTCCAGGCTCTCATTCAGAGTTAAACTCAATCAAGAGTTCAAGAATGCAGGGTCTTCCTTTGGAATTGTCACAAAGATTCCATGCTTATTCATGTAGACTTCGCTTCAAGATGCTTCCAGCTACAGCAAGTACCATCTCTTTTGTTTGTGTGTTTGTATGACACAGGCACAGGGTGTATGGCATTGCTCTGGAAAACCCTGTCCTATGCCAGTATATGTGGAGGCTGAAGGTTAAAGGAATGCGACAACTTGGAGATTTATAAACATAATAAGATCCTTTTTCACAAGATAAGTTTTGGACTTGAGGAGCTACTATATTCTTTTATATGCAGCTGTAGCTGCTACACCACTCAGAAGGAGCACAGTAGAAGGAATACTGACCTAAACCTCTATAAAACATTTCATTTCCATTTATACCACACACAGCTGCAGAGTGTTAAGCCAAATAGTGTAAGTGCACCTTAGCTGGCTGTAGTCAAGCATTTTTTCTGCTGAATAGGACCATAATTTTCACTGGGTTTTTTCAACTCTGGAAGTCTGTGGCATTGTGTATGACATGGAGATCATTAGTTCAGCAACCTTCTCTTGTTAATACATCCCTGAAGTAAAACAATATCCTGATTTCTTGTTAGGAAATTATCCAGAAAGCTTGTTTGTCCTGGCAGTGCAAGTTAAAACTGCATGCAAGTTAAAACTTAGCTATCCATTTCAGCACCTTCCTGTCTCAGCAGATTCTGTGTCTGTGAAGAACAATAGCCTGTCAGCTGCTACAGTCTGCCAGTCTTTTCTCGAGAAATCAGAGTTGAATCTAGGAGCAGAATGGTTTTTTCCACAGCCTTGAATTTATTTTTATAGTTACTCAGTCTGGTGGCTACTTTTCCAGCATGCCTTTCCTTATTAAGACTCATTAGTAATTCTTTGTCCATCACAAATTCAGGAGGACTGTTTCACCTATGTATACCCCAGATTCTCCACTGTGTAAGACTAAGAAGGAATTATGTTAGTGGTGCATAGACAGACAGGTAACCTATTGTCAGGTAACACCTATACTCTGCATAGAGATTAAAAATTCCAAACAACATTGCTAAAAAGAGAAAATACTCATGACTTTTTGCATTTCTGTGAAATGAGAGAAGAGGGGGAAAGTAAAGTTTGTCCTGTGTATGGTGCTGAGTAAACCACTACTGTTCCATATCCCAGGACTGGAAGACTACAAAGGCAGTATCAATGGACTCTAAAGTGCAGCCACAATAATGAAGCTTAAATCTTAAGGAAAACTTTCTTCTAAGAAGAACAGTGAAGATATAGCATGGCTAGGTGACAGAATTCAAGGCTGAAATCTCCATGGAAATCTTAAGGAAAACGTGCATTTATTTACTTACAGTGAAGATATAGCATGGCTAGGTGACAGAATTCAAGGCTGAAATCTCCATGTTTGGAGGATTTAAAGAGTAAGCTATGAAAATTTCTGTTAGGAATGGGAAGGAAGGAAGAGGATGCTATTAACCCAGGAAAAGAACAAAGTGGAAACAAGCTGAAGGGTCTTTTTGCAGGATTATTTTCTGGTTGTTTCTCTGTCAGCACAGAAGATGCACAACCTAGAAAAACAGGATTATTAAAGGACATTAAAAGAAGTTGGCCTAAGTTTGTGAAAGAGAATAGAAATTCCACAGGGTCATTGTCTTAGGATGTACCATAAAGAGGAGCGTTCTCGTTTACCTGAGTCAAAATTTAATATATCAAGGGTCTTAGCAAGTGTTTGTTGTAGGAAGCTATTAGAAAAACTTAAGATATGATGTGTAAGCAATAGTAATTAGAGTGCTGATGTCACATCCCCACACTAGCACTTGGGGTGCCTCTTAATAGTATTGCTTATGACAATCTGTCCTCAACTAATTGTCCAGGTCCCCTCTAGAGTCAGTGGGGAGAGACAGATGGCTCTTGAGATGACAGAGCCCATCATTCTCAGAAATGTCAGCCTTCAATGTCTGTTTCTCTGCTAACTGGAGAGTGAACCTACACAAACACTGAACATTAAAGCTGGAATGATGTAAAAGAAATTTCACACATAAGGTCTTTACATTGATGTGCTTTCTGAAAAATAAAGACTAGCTCAACTGCAAGGAAAAAATTATCCTTCTCCTTAACTGTATGAATCAAAATAAATTCCTCATGGTGTCCAAATGTCAGAGGTCCATACATCAGTCAGTCATCTGCAAAACACAAGATTTTACTAAAGTAAATACTATAGTCCTATCCACATTTGAGTCCTGTTAATCAAAAATAAAAAAGAAATACAGAGGCCAATTAGATCTCATAGTTTTTACAAATCAGAACTAATGCACAGAGATACTAAATATCAGATTTTTCAAATTCATGAGGTTGATACAGATAACACATTCTTTGAAAGACTTGTTATTTATATTACCTGATGGTACAGTTATTAGAGTTGAGAAGGGATGCAAGATGTTGCAATTTGCAACAACTTTGTGTGGCTAAAAATGAGCAAAAGCTAAACTTTATGACTGTAGAACATCCATAGTAAAAAAACCCCAACCAAACCAAAACAATCCTAAATCTTTAAATAATCCCATGAGGAGGTTTTCTCATTAAACAAATCATCCAAAAGGAAGAGCTGTCTAATGATGCTGACTTATAAACATATGAAAACTAACCTAAGCTTTCTGTGCTGTTGAGAAATGCTGAAGTGAACTTCAGCACCTTTGGTTTCCATTTTCTAATGAGTTACATAAGACTGTAGCTATAGCCAGTGCCTGTAAGCTACCAACAGCAAGCTGTCAGTGAATTCTCTCACCACTGCTCACAATCCTGTCTCAAATGCACCAGCTAATGACTTATTGGATTAAGCCAGCTGAGAGTGAAGAGATGGTTGTGTCAGAAAAAATTGGGCAGGTATTTAGCTGAAGTTTTAGTATAACCAAGCTGACAGGCTAGAATGTGTTTGTTTAAAAGCACAATTGAAAAGATCCTAACACACAGCTTGCCATTTTGTAGACTCTGGAGGAAAAAGATGTCATGTTTTGTTCTCAAGACATATGAGCCACACTAATGATTAAAACTCATCTGGAGTTAAAAACTGTCACTACACCATTCAAACATCCTACTGCAACACTGATTGTATGTCCTAAGCAATGCCTGAAAAGTGACAAATACTGGCTCTAGGACTGCCTGGTGATTTCCTGACCCTGAAGACTCAGGTATCTGGATAGGGAGAGCAGTGCAGTGGAGACTGTGGGCATATGGCCAGAGCAGAGGAAGCTTCCCAATGTTTCCAAGCCAGCTAGACTCAACTGACACTTCCAGAGCCAGGCCACAACACAGCCTTTCATTTTGCCTATGAGCTATGTTTTGTTCAGAAAGCAGTTTCCTTGCTGCACTGTTGAGGCCAGCCACAGGGCAGGAGTGTCAGAATGTCCTGTCTGAGGGGGTGGACAGCCTCCTTCATGACCATACACTGAGAGCAACTAGAAAGACCAAGGCATATGTGCCAGGGCACTGCCAGGAGTTCAACTGAGGTACACATGGTACAGTGCAAAAACATGGGAATCATACATTTATTTACTTCATGGCGAGGCAAAGCCTTGATAGAATATAAACTGATTCTCTTCCAGCAACCCATGTTTCTTAAGACTTGCTGAGAACAGCAAGTTTCTGTTGATTTGAAAGAAACTGGTAAAAAAGCTGACAAGGTGACATGAAACTTATCTCATCTATTAATGCTACTTTATTTTTATTGAGAGACCTGTTTTACTCAAACATTTGGAAATAAAAAAATTGTCTTTATGGTAATTGGCAGAGACAGCAATCAGGAATGATTACACCATACAAAAATGTCAGTGGCATAACATGATTTAACTGTGATGCCACAAATTATAGATGAATGTAGAGGCAGAAAAAAAATCAAAAGCAGAAAACACACTGTACCCTTTATATTCAAATCCCCTGAATTTTTCCAAATTCCTTTAACCAACTCCAGGCGTTTACAGAAACTAGCTTTTTGCACTTCGTCCCCTGAGAAATGGTTCTAGAAAAAATAGAAAAGCTGAGTGGAGGACTCAAGATTAAACAACACTCATCCTGAAAGTTGGACAGGTCATATTTGCTAACATCCAAAGAGCAGATTCCTACACCAAATGTGCTGATGTAAAGAGGTTGGAAGCTGTAAGTAAGAACAGAGTGTTTCAAAGGACATACAGAACAGTGGGGTTCAAAGGTCTGAAACAACCTGACCTCTCTAAAATTCTGCTCCAGCCAAAAAGAACCACGTATGCAAAGACCTGAAGGAGGGAAAGGGGGATGTGGAAACTCGCTCTCAGTGTTTTATTACCTGTCTTTTCTTATTGATGGTCCATCAGCATGTGCTTAAGCTGAAACCCACCTGAGTGATAAGGATAGTCCAGAAACAAGGGGTATTCTGCTCCTGCATGCATTTACTAAAGCCTAGAAAGATCCTAGAGACTCTGGAGTTGTCTCTGCCTTTGCTCCATAGCAAGCTTAAGTAATACAGGGCAAGAGTGTTTTGAACTCTTGAGAAGAGACACCTGAGACAACCTGCCTAGTTTGTTGTACATGATGGACATGATTCCTGTTCTGAGAAAAAAAATAATGAAAACTTCATAATTTGGTTTTGGTCCACCTAAGAAGGAGAACTAGACAGTTATATTTCTCTTTTAAGAGTAATCCAAAACAGCTAACAACCCAACTGAAACACTAGTGAATCCATTTTAGCTGCTGACTTTGCTTTCACTCTCCTGGAAGATTTGTTTGATGTCATTTCTGTGAGAAAAGAAAGACCCTTCCTGAACACCTCACAGCCTGTGCTGGGGTGCTGAGGTGGGAGCCTGCAGTGCACTTCCATGGTCAGTAAGTCAAGACAAGCAAAAGCTTTCTCAGCCTTCCCCTGCTTCAGTTCAGGGCTCTGTCTGGCTTCATCCTAGATTATGGCAGAAATTTTGCTGGTTCAGATCAATGTCAATCTTTGCCTTTAAACCCTGCTATTGCCCATCCAAACCAGTTTACTACTGCTTGAGAAAGACAAGAGTCAATTGTTTTTAAACATTTTTTCAGGTCCCTGCAGTGGCATGTTGCAGAGCATTTATGTTAAAGGAATAGATGATTCCTCACAATATTATTAAATGGTAGTACTGCAATCTTTTGTGTACAGACAGGGGAGGGGAAAGTGTAGCAGAAACATCACCTCTAGAGCCTACACGTTGGGTACTAGGAAAGGCTTAGAAATCTTGTTCTGAGGGTACAGATTACTGCTGTAAGCACCTTCCTCCCATATATCCTCTCATGTGAGCAATGGCAGACACAGATATTGCCTCCTTCAGCTTCTTCATGTCTTACTGAAACCACTAAGTACAAAGTTATGTACTTGCCAGAAAACTCTTCAAACACAAGGGCTTAAAGCTCTCAGGTAAAGGACAAATTTTGGACAATTCTGGTTCCTGGCAGACAAACTTGCCTGTTTGTCTGAACCATTTTGTGATGTAAACAATTTTGAAATGGCAATTCTGGAATTCCCCAGAAAATGGGGAAAACAGTTCCCACTCAACTGCAGTGTACACAGAATGACCAGTAAAATACTTTGCAATCCCTCACAGTCCTCATAAAAAGCATGTACATGTTCCTAACAGGTAAGGGACATAAAATGAAATGATACTCGGGTTACAAAGCCAGACAATACAGGGAAAAAACTGTGTGAAAAATCTACTAAAATTTTAAGGGCAATGCAGTTTTCTTCATTCTGTCATGCTCTTCTTATACTCCAGTGTTTTTTCAACTGAGTTTTTCTTTCCTCTTGAACAATCTTTTTGAAAATAAAATGCATGAAATCTAGGTGCAGCCTTTTCTTCAGCCAAAAATAACCCCTTTGAGGTGGTTACAGAATCACATCTTATTAAGAACTGCATGAATGATTAAGACAAAAAAGCTTGGCTAGCCCAACAAACTCTGCAAACAAGGGTGATGCCACCAGCCAGCAAACATGCAATGGCCCATCAGGTGGCTATGGTAACTGCTAGATGTTTTTTTTTTAGTTCCCATGCTTTTTTTCTCCACTAGAACTGCATGACATTGTGAATCTCTCCAGCGATATATTAACTTGTCTCAGTCAGTAAATCCTTCAGTTTTCCTAAGAAGTTCAGAGATGATTGTAACTGAGCCCTTTCATCGGCAGTGGGGTGTGCAGTAGATAAATGGCCTAATTCTCACTTGTGCCAAAGTGCTTATGGTGATATTAGCCCCTAATATAAGTGTGATGATAAAGTTCCTTACAATGGTACAACACTGTTCTCTTCTAATACAGAAATGAGCTTTACTGATACAGCTGCATTCACCATACAGCCTGCCTAAACTTAGAAGTTTTACTGGCAGAGAGACACTGGTTAAGAGTGTGGGGAAAAAACATTGCACACCTCTCTGACAAGCGTGCTGGCAGACACTCCAGAGGAGTCCCTAGATAGACAAAACAAGTTTCTGCAGGGTAGCTGCAACTGTCTGTGTATACTCTGCCTGCATGAGAAGCAAGGTAGTTTGAATCAGCTTAGCTCCCTTTCACTGAGGTTGACCCAAGGTCTGAAGCCATGGTCATACCAGCCTAAAAGTGAATAGACATTGAATTCCTGGAACTGGTAAGGGCAGTAACAGCAAAACAACTCTTTTGCCAGTGTACATATCTTTTCCCTGAGGAAGGAAGTGCAGTGCTATAACTACTATAAATAAGGCCTGAAGAGCCTGAGTTGTATCTATTCAATTATAACAGGAAAGTTAAAATAGCCCAGAAGCTGGGCTAATCTGAGGCCACTTTCTGAGTAAAGATGACTGTATTAAGAGATGCAGTATGAGATACTTTAACACAACATATCAAAAGTTTTAGCAGATCACATAAATATACTAAGTTACGGCAATTTATTAGGTGGTAGAAATAACACTGTTGTATGAGAGAACAAAATTTCAGATTCAGGCAAACCACAAAGGGGGTTCTGAAGAATGGCAAATTTGGATATCTCATTTGTGACTCAGAATCTGGGTAGGCTGCAAAATCTTCCCTGCTGCCTAATCTACAATATTTTGCCATGTACAATTTTCCTCCCATTGTTTTAAGGGACTAAAATTAGTGCAACAAGCGACTGTGGAAAACATGTATGGAAATAACAAAACTTGTATATTGAGCTCTCAGTAAAGCAAAAATTAGAAACTGTTTACTTTAGATCTTGATCATCCCACTAGACTCTGTATTTCCGCAGCAACCCCTAGATAGGAATAACTAGGAATAACTTTTTCAGACCAAAGTTAGGCAAATGAGATATCCTGTATGAAACAGCCAAAAACCTTATGGTGGTGTTTCATTTAGTATTTCACCAATGCTTTTGTATCACTAGAAGCTGAGCCAGTAAAGATGGCAAGCTCTCAGCTTGGGTAATGTCTTCCATCCAGATCTCCCCTGTGCTTTCACCACCTGCTTTCCACACCACATTCCAAACACATCACTTTCCCTCTTCCCAGCCCTTTGCCTTCAGTGCCACAACAGGCTCAAATGGCTCTTTCTCCTGGCAGCACTCACCACTATTACTATAATATCCCTAGAGAGCTCTGGGGGCAATGAGTGCACCAAGACACCTTAATTAGCCAGAAGAGGTTTCACCCACTTCCTAACAAATATCTTCTTCCTTTCCATTCCACCTTTTCATTTCCTAGGTATGGCAGTCCAAGAATGGCTTGCAATACAATAGTTATTGAGAACTCCTCTACAGTTCATGAGAAAGCATCTGGATGATGCTCTCAGTGATATGATTCAGCTTTATGTTGTCCTGTGAGGATCAGGGAGTTGGACTCAGTGATCCTTATAGGTGCCTTCCACCTTGACATCTTCTATGACTCTATGAAATAGATGAGTCTAGGAATTATGCAGAAAACCTTACAGAAAACTCACAGGCTAAAACACTTTGTGTGCAGTCCCTTCTCAGTGCTGGTAAGTGTGGATTGGGAAAAGAAATAGAGGAAGTGAATCAAGTGAATCATTGCACAATCAGTCAGAAGGTGCCAGACAAGCCTTCAGGGCAAATACAAGACAGTGTGACAGATCTGTGCACACAAACCACTGGAGACACAGAATGGTTTCTGCAGTGTTTCACTGCCCACAACCCAAGCTCCCAAAGGCAAGCTTCACTCAGGAAGAACTGTTTGACCAAGGACACAGAGGCTGACCTTGTTTCAACACAGAATTCTGTGAAACTATCTGCAGCAGAGGAAAGACATGCAAGGCAGAAGCCCAGGAGAAGAATGCAAAGTCAACATGTGGGTTAATTGGAGGGTGGAGTGTGTATTATGAAGTCTCAGTATACTGAAGTCTGCACTTACTGCTCAACAAACACAGCAGTGCAGTGTTTTTGAATGCTCTTTTGCCAGTAAGTGTGACAACCAGGATGTCATAGCTCAGGAGAGAGGCTGAATTGATATTCTTTTCCTTACATGTAGCTGATAGCTGTCTTGCAAATTACGAGAAATGTGGCACTTTCCTTTAAAAGCAAAAATGAAAATGGGTTTTTTGTCAGAAGAGATATACTAGAACTCACATTAATCTCCCTTTCTTGGCATTAAAAAGCAGAGTTCAAACATCCTGCAACCTCTACTGATAGCTAATAATTTGTCTCTCTCAGAGCTAAGAATAAAAAGTAGAATTCTTACCAGAAAAATCAATGTGTCTCCTCCTTTTAATGTATCTTCCATGGAGTGCATATATTGAATGCAAAGATTTGCACACTATTTTGACAGCACTCAACAAAGTAAAAAGCAGTGGATACTCCAACTGCAGTATCTACTGCTGAGCGAGTAGAAGAGATTCTATTTCTTATGTCCTAAGCATAAGGTTCCTAGAGCATCTCCACTGCTACTTACGTGCTTGCTCAGCTGTTGAACATTCGACATTCACACTGAGTACTTGCAAAACCAAACCAATGACATAAGAATCTTACAGTCCCACTGCTGAACTGTTCCTAATTACTTTTGCATTTACTTTTGCATTACACAAAATCATGTCAGTGAACCTTAAAAATGTACCTATGTTCCAAGTATGTGAGAAGACAAACTGTATCAATAATTATTTATGATTCATATGGGATGTTTAGCTTTGCAGCATTAACACAGCACTCTTAATACACACACAATTGTTTAAAAAATAGTCATATCAAAGGATAATGATACTGATAGATAAGAACAAGAACAAACATAAATGCCAGCAACTACTTCCATAAAAATCAAGTGATTGGCTGTTCCTAGAAAAAATCCTAATAATCAAAGTGATGGGGAGGTAGACTGATCAATACAGACTGGGAAATCAGAGCATTTTATCAATTATTCTTCAAGCCTTGCTACCAATTAAGTAAGACCAGTTTTTTGATAGTAATGCATGATTTCTAATATGTTCCATGACTCATGGGGTAAACATTGATTTATAACTCTGGCTTCAATTTTACTAGCCCTTCACCTAGGAAGAGATCTGACTATCACCAGTGGGACAATGTCTTTCAATTAGGAATGGCCCAAAAAAAGGGCTGCATGCCCAGAATATCAAATCCACTGATTTGTGTTTGTGGTGACTTGTCAATCCTGCCAGCTGGGAATAAACTGCATATGCTGAACAGCACTAATAACAGTCCAAACAAAGAACTGACTCCTGTATGAACCTACACACATTTACCATGCTGTCACCTAGGTATCAAATCACAGGTATCTACTTGATATACAATCACATAATTACAGAATGGTTTAGATTGTAAGAAATCTTAGAGAATGTACAGTTCTAAGCCCCCTGCCATGGGCAGAGACACCTCCCACTTGACCATGTTGCCCAAAGCTCTATCCAACCTGGTCTTGAACAGTTCCATACAGGGGACATCCACAACTTCTCTGGGCAGCCTGTTCCAGAGCCTCGTCACTCTCAGTAAAGAATTTCTTCTAATAATTAATCTAAACCTGGCTTCTCTCAGATTAAAGCCATTCCATCTTGTCCTATCACTACACATGCTTCTGAAAGCACATGCTCTCCATCTTTCTTATAGGCTCCCTTCAGGTACTGGAAGGTGCTATAAGGCTTCCCCAGAGCCTTGTCTTCCCCAGGCCAGACAACTTCAGCTTACTCAGTCTGTCTTTCAAGGAGAGGTGCTCCAGCCCTCTGATCATGTTCTTGTCTTCCTCTGGACCACGTACAAAAGGTCCACATTCTTTCTGCATTGGGGACCCCAGAGCTGGATGCAGTGCTGCAGGTGGGTCTCACCAGAGCAGAGCAGAATCTCCTCCAACAACTGCTGCCCACGGGGCTCTGGATGCCCATTGCTTTCTGGGCTCTGAATGCACAGGGCTGGCTCAGGTGTAGCTTCTTATCCCCAAAGTCCCTCTTGGCTTTCAATCCTTTCCCCATCCAGCATGTGTTTGTCTTTGGGATTACCCTGATCCAGGTGCAGAATCTGGCACTTGGATGTGTTGAAAGTCAGGTGGTTTGCAGCAGACCATGTCTCAAGCCTTTCTAGGTCCAAGCCTTGAACTGAAGGCAGCTACAAATATGATAAATAATCAGAATCTGTGGCATTTATATTAAAACATTAACATTCCTGGCCCATACTCTGTTCAGCCTCTCCACACTACACAATCCACCCTTTCTATGAGATTCACTGCCTCCCTGCTGCCTGGCCCATTACATAGGGATGCAGATTCCCACCACAGAGTCACTGATCGCAGGGTCTTTCTGAAGAAGCAACATATGCACCTCTGCTACATTTGATCTGGGTTTAAGAAGTGCTCATGGGGCAGTGTGAAATCCTTTTAACCTCCCAGCTGTCATTATGCAGCTTGAGGGGACTGCTTATTTAGAGTCAATCACACTGTGGCACAAGCTGCCAAAGCAGATCCCAGCTGCTTAGTGGGAACCATGGAACTGGACTGGGCCAGCTGGTTCTTTTCTCCAGAAGATACACTGGGGCGGTTCAGATGCCCACAGAATAATTCCACATCTGGAATATATTCCATAAATTTGAAAATTTCTTTCCCTTGCTTTTATGCTGCTGTGGTACCTTGTGTATCCTCTTTCCAATATATACTGAACAGCCTTATCTGACTGCTCTCTTGCTTGGTTTATGTAAAACATTATGCAAACACCTGTATCATTACCTCACCCTCCCTCTGTAACTGGGTTTTGAAGTTTCCTGTCTTGCCAGACTTGCCTAAAAAGAAAGTCGTGTTGGTGCAAGCTAAATTTCTAAAACTTACCTTATTATCAGACATCTCTTTTGTGCAAACACCTGTCCACTTTAATGTGAATGTCAAGGAAAAGCTAAACCTAATGCATAGTTCAGTTGTTTTGTGTACTTTTTTACTTTTATTTTCTATACAAAGATCATATTTTCTTCTGTATGTTTCAGAAATAAACATTTCTTTTGTATGTTTAGGAAATAAACATTTTCTTGTTTCTCTGCCTGTACGTAAGTTATACAGATGCTTGTATAACTGATTTCTTTTGTAAAAGCAATTATTTCCCCATAAAATTCTATCATTTCCACTTAAAAAATAAGGAAAAAAATATTGAAAACTGGCCTTGCAATATTTGGAAAGAAATGCTCCTTTCATTATGTAAAAGCATTAGGGGATTCTCCAAGGTATTCCAGATATAATAATTTATAGTAAATGAGATTATTATTGCTGGGAAAAGAACCACTTAATGTCAGTTTTCTGTGGGAGAAACCAAACCAGACTAATCCAATAGGGGTGCTCAGAAACATGCAGCAAATATTTAAAAGCTTCAAAGATCCAAAAGAACAAGGGAAAAACACATGCTGAGGAAATAATTTGGAACAGGATGCTTCTATTCATCCTTATCATGGGGAGGTAGCCTTACTGTCCTGAAAATAAGAATAGGAAGACTATTTTATCATTGTGTTCTTCCAGCTTACACCAACTTGTCTAAAGTAGTTCTACCAGCACAATTGTGGAGTAATGCAGTGTTGAGCCAAGCCTGGATAAAGGGACCTGAAATAGAAATTGTTGAGCATTGAGAAGATGTGAACTGCTGTCTGAAAGTCTCACAGACCTCTGTGGCTGCTATGAGCAAAGCAGTCATGTCAGAGTAAATTTGGCTCAACATCCTGCTATTGCAATCAGCTAGTAATGGCTCACCTTCCAAAGATAGCATTACTACAAAATTAGTAATCAGCTATACAGCCACATAGCTGAACTGCTAAAAATCCAAAATGAACTTTGGAAATGAGAAATATGTGGATAATATTCCCTACATATGCATTCAAGGAATGCATCAGAAGTTGATCTCTATTCCTTGCCATTTTTACTTTCAATGTATGACAGTCTCCTTTTCCCACAGAAGCCTCCATGCCCTGCCAAATGTCTCAGCTGCAATTCTTAAGTCAAGAGGGATTAAGGCATTTGGAATGGCAAGATCAGTAGTGCAAAACAATCTGCCACATGGACATTGAGGAACAGTCCCTATCCATTACAAAGTACATTCCGCCTGAACTCAGTCCCATCTTGTACTTGTGCTCTCACGTGCTCTGCTTTGGCTATCCCGAGATGGTTCGTGAGGCAAGTGGGGGCTCAGGATATTTATCTCAAAAAACTACAGATCCGTTATCAAGTTTCACATATCTGATATTCATGCTTCCTTGCCACTGCTATTCTGCCTCACCTACTGAAACACCATCAGCAAACTTTTCTGGTTTCGATGTTTCACATGCCTGTTTATGCAGAAAAACTGACTAAAGCAAAGCACATGGAGAAATTCTGAATGGCTACTACTAGATCTCTTTTAAAGTTCATCTGATATAAAGATCAATTCTGATGTTAGGATTAGCATGTAAAATGACTCCTAGCATAACTGTTTGCAGTTTGAAGAACTTTCTGCGCTTTCCATGCAATATGGGTTTGGGCTAATTAATCCTCATGAGAATACTATCTTGAAGACAACAAAGTTAAGAGACAGAGAGTTTAAAGCTAAAATGCAACGCAAACATTTGTTTACCAGCTAAATGGCCTCACTAACCTCAGGAATGTGTTTGAAAGCTTCTTAGGTGCCTAACAGCTGAGTATCTTCTGCACTTGCAGCCAAGTTTCTAAAGACATTTAAAGAGCTCACTAAATTTTAATTATTAAGTAGGTAGGAATTAGATGACACAGATGAAAAACCTGACACTAAGAAATTCATGGAAGACCCCACGGTGAGTGGTGTGAGTACACCAATAGATCTTAGAAGCTCTGACCAGCATCATCTGGGGCTCCAACCTTTGCCCACATCGAGGAACTCTCTGTAGGCTCAGACCAGGGCCTTTCACTCCCTGGCTGGGCTATGTTGTTAGCACACCTGCCTTCAGCCCTCCCTCCTAAATGACTCCTGGGGCAATGCCAGAGCCCAGTTAAGTCTTTTCCCTGATCCCATCTCCTGCTGCTCCTGACAAGACTCTCTGGATGGCTCCTGGACTGCTCCACCTCTTCCCCAGGCATGGAGCTGTTGAGGGAACATTCTGCCCAGCCTGTTATGGTTGGTTTGTCTTGGTTTATCTTACCTTGAAAAATGGTCTGCTCTTGCTACTCCTTGACACAAAAGACAGAGACAGATTTTATGAGTTCTTCCCCTTCTAGAATGAGAGTATGTAAGATCAAACACAAAACTACTCGTTTTTTTAAAATAAATGCTTGCACATTTCTCTTCAATGCATCTGGTCAAAATGAAATCTCAACATTTGCATTGTAAAAACGGGAAAATGTCCTAAAGTTCTCTGGTACACAATGAAACTTACAAGAAGCTAGAACCTGTCCAGAATGGCATGTAATCTTATGTAAATGGTTAAATGAACAAGGTGGGTGTCACTGATAAAAAGTAAGAGTTTTATTTTGAAAACCTGTGATTTATCTTCCCCACATGGTTTTGTTGGTTTCATTTGTTTGTTTCTTCCCCCCCCCCGCCCCCAATTAAACAGATGTGATAAAAGCTTTGGAAACATGCAGGCCATTAATATATAATGAGAAATACTGTGTTGATTATGCAGTTGAGAAGAAAATCAAGAGAGTAGGTAGAAAGTAGGGACAAGAAGAGCACTTAGAGGAAAACAAAATGCAAAACATGATCAGAAAAAAGTGAAGGCAGTAAGTAAATTAATAGAACCTTCTACAAATGAACAAAGTCAGGATCCAATTTGGCAGGTGGTGGTGGTTGTGGAGATCAATGCTGTATGTCAACACTTTTTGCCTTATCGTTCACAGCATGCAGAGCAATTCCATTGAAATTAAATTAAGGAGGAAAACCACATGATTAAGAAACATGGACACAGTGACTGCAAAATATGCAAATTGTGCTGCGATTTTTAATGACATAAAAGAGAAAAAACCTGCAGAGAAAAACTCATGGAGAGAAATTAGTTCAAACACCATTAGAAGTACATTTTCAGTGGAAGGCATAAAGGAATTCAGCTGTAGAACTTTTATTAAGCTTAATTGGTGTCATGGTGTCCCTGTGCATCAAGTTGCTAATGTACTCTATGAAGAATGGCTTTATGCTTCTCTAGGTGCATTGAGGAAGAGAATGAAAACAGTGATTTCACTGTATTATAGGCTCTGAGCACCTAAATTCTTTTTTCTTGAGTATATACTATTATTGTCAGTTTTGATCCTCATGGTAGCAAATGCCATTTGCACTAGAAAAAAAGAATTTGTATGTAGTTAGTCACTCTGAATCACGAAATGAGCCAATTCCTTTCATTTTTTTTACTCAAGGGATTGGTTTTCCCTCTTTTCATAACACTCATGAATTCTAGTGATGTTCTCACTATGAATATTCCACATGTGGAATAAGAGCTCAGCTGAATGCTTCAAATTAGGCCCCAGTTTGTCTAGCTAAGTTCAATATGTTGACATGTGTGCTGTGACAACCCAGGGGGTGAGTGATTTACTGGCACCAGAAGATGCCAATGGAAAAAAATGTTCCCAAGTTAGCATTCCATTTCATTCTCCACAACAAATTGATGAAGTGTTGGAAAGCACTGACAGGGTTGTGGATTTAGAGAAAGAGGCATCTGAAGCCATTTACAGGGTGAATATATTTAGCACCTCCAATATTTCTTGTTTTTCTCAGATCACATATCTATCTTTATCCTGGCTGTCTTCTATCTTTTGTAGGAATGAAATGGCCACTAAGAAGATGAATGAAAAAGTGTCAATACTTGTTATACGTACATATGATATGCAGTGCTTTCAACAAACATATATAATTTTAAATGCTTATGTATTTCTTGTGTTTCTTTCTGACTGAATATTTATTTTTAAAGAGATGAGAAACCAACTTTTATGAAACAAGTTATACTGCAAAATGCACTATTTCAATAACAAATGGTATGGTTACAGGAATTTATGAGCGCAGAAAGTTAACATTTCCATTTTCAGAAAAAATATATTCAGATTTTTGAAAACAAGGAACTGAAAGAACCGACATGTGTTTAACAACATGTAGCTTGTCCTACCAGCAGGGAGAGTCATTTCAGAATGATGGAGTTAAATTCAGTGTGCAAAACTGAGTTGACTGAAAATAGTGCTCATCAGAGCTTCTCAGGACTTGCTTGAATCAGATATATGATAAGAGATACTCTGGAAGACCCGCTTTCTTTTGAGGAGAAATTTTTTTGCCACTATAACTCCAATTGAGGAAAAGTTACTTATTAAGAACAGTTATCAACAGTTACTTAAAAGTTACATTACCCCTGTTGTGTGACGCAGGTCCTATTCCTGAGTAACCTGCTATAGGAGTTTAATGGAACTAGAAGTTTAATGGAAGTAGTTTACAAAGAAGCAGTATAGAAGACAACTCACACAGAGAATAATTAGTAAAATGTTACTGATAGTATATTTTATGGAGCAAGGTATGTATCCTTTTCAGAACAGCTGAAAGGTACAGCTTTATCCAGTGCCCTATGAGTGTGTCAGAGCATGGGTTGAGTGGAGACCTCAGAATGACTCTGTGAAGGCTTCATTAGTTTGAGTTTGGCTAAGCTTGAACATTTTTGGGACGTTAATGATAAACTATGGGTACAAACTTGTTTTAAAGTAGAGAAGATCATACTGAGACAGATTAGATATTAACAAGGCTTAGAAGTATTCTAATTATCTTGATGTTGGATTCAGACTCTCACTCCATCAGTATCGGGTTTCTGACATACAACCAGTTCCATGCTGGTTCATTTAAAAAACCACTCTTTCTACCATCTCTCAGTTCTGGTTAGGGTGTGCTTACTGATTTTTCTCATCAGCTTCCCAGTCTCTCTGGATCCATTCATTCTGCTAAATGACACAAGGGCAGGGACTGTTCCCATACCCTGTGCCAAATGGCAGGGTTCACACTACACAGAGCTCTGGGTCTCCTTTGTGTTCCATGTAATGATTATGCAGCTCTAAATTTTTTTATTTTTTTTTTTCTCTCAGTTTAAATTGTCTAAGAATAGAAAAAGGACTGTGTTCAAGGCTAGGGATTCAACATATGAATGCCTGTTGGGAATAGCCTGGGAATAGCCTGGCACATGCTATTGCCTGTACCATACTCACGCAGTATTTCAGAGGGTGTTGGCTGACACAGGCCAAAACTGTACCAGCAGCTAAGCTCCTCTCCTAAGTCTGTACCATTTAGCAACAAAAACACTTTAGTGTTTAGCTTTAGTGACTCTTTTCTGCCTGTTCCACTCCATACTATGGATAGGGCTCTTTGCCCATCTTTCTGTCCTGCTCCTGTCAAGAACATTCAGCTGCCTTTCAAGAAAGGAGGGCATTGAATGACCCTTTTTTGGCCATGGAAAGCAGATATCCTCTCTGTTATTTGATCTGCTTCTCCCAGAGGAATGCACAGAGAGTTATAGCAAATTGCAACCTCTATAAGGCTGAAGAAAAGACTGAAGAATATTACAGCACTGCATCTGCCAGTGGCTGTCAGGCACGCCCAGATGCAGCCACAGGCTCAGGAAGGCATTAAGCTGCCAAAGACCAACAGCTAGGACACAGACCCTAGCAGCAGGTCACACTGTTCAAGTTCTTGCTCAGTATCTGTTACTGTTCCCTGTCAGACACAGGGTACTGGGCAAGAGGCTTTGTCAGAGCCTAACAGGCATATCAGCATGACAGTTCTCATTAAGCAACTGGAGTAATGATTTGAACTTCAAGAGAGAAGGAGGAAGGGGAAAATATATTCTTAATCTTGTCCATCATGTTGGGTTTGGATAGAAGAATGCCAAAGATGTTCTCTGTCTTGGGAAACCTTGGCTCCTAATTTCACCTAACCAATATCAAATCTAATTGTAGTCTTATGATCAAGCATGTTATAAGGATTCTCATGTGATTTTAAACACTGGCCTCCAGGGAAGAAAAAGGCTTTTAATTACATGAGTGTTGTAATCTTAAAGCCTACATTAAAATATTATTTCTAGCTGTTTTACATACAGATGACTCAGTTTCAGAAAATCATACCCTTTTCACAGACAATCCCTAACCCAAAGGCAAAACACATGACAGAAATTACCTGTCATAGTTTTTCATTTCTGTACATTCATGCAATGATTTTATGATATTTACTTGGTACTAGGACACAGCAAAATGTGCATAAAATTATCTTTCAGTGTTTAATAATGTCTTCATTTATTTTTATGCAGAGATAGTTCACCTTTTTTTCACTTGTTATATTTTAAAATATTGTCACTTAAAAGAAGATATGAGATCCACCCAAAGTGATAGATTATTATCAGCTTATTATAATTTTGCCAGTACAGACATGAGGCAATCTATTCCAGAGCAAGCTGAGTTTTTTATTCTCTCTGGCTAGCTGTAGCTTTTTAGCTGCATAACATTGGACTGTAGGTATCACAAATAAAACCTGTGGCTGACATGGTCCATGAAGCTCATACTTAATACGGGAACTTGGCTCAATGTACAATTTGTTTTGGAAAAAGTCAGAGACTGATCTTATTTCAAACTCTCTGAAGGAAGAAAGGAAGCACTCTACATTTAAGAAAGCGACCACAAGAAGATATTTGTAAGCCTTGCAGGTGACTTTCTCTTTGCTACTGACAGATGGAGGCATACCAGGACACATGGTGGGGAGTATTTCCTTGAAAAACAGGGTCCACACATAGCACAGGGGAGCAGAGCCTGGCTGCAGCTTGTCAGTGTGCCTCTGGCAAGGCTCTTGTATTTCAAAGGACATGCCATGAGGTACAGATTAATTGTCCTTTCTTGCCTTGGCTATAGCACTGCAGAATGATCATCACCCTGTTCAGGGCCACATGTGCTGAGTGCTTTGATTAGAGGAGCAAAAAATCAGACCAACCAGCTGCATCTTGTATGTGGAGAAGGAGAGAGGCCATTGTGCTAAGCTCATTTCTGTGAGAATCTATTGTTTAAAACACGTGAGTATTTCTACAGTTGGGAGACAGACAACAGAATGTGTCTGTGATGAGACTGGATAGCAGAGTACATCAGAGTACATTCTGCAGGATACATCAAAAATGGAAAAAATTATGGTTGGTTTTTAAAAAATATTTTGGCTACTCAGTCTCAAGGTCTTCTGTATTTTTTGGAATGTAGTCACGCATGAAAGGCAACTTAAAATGCTTTTGTGTATTTTAAGAGCCTAGAAGCAAATGCCACTGTCCTTTTGATTTACTTTTTCCTTTCTCTCCTATCTCTGATAAACACTGTCATAGAGGTTCTTTATGTTTTAGAACTACTAGCTGCAAAAAAGGTAAAAGGAATTGCCCTTAACCTTTTCCTTGAACTTTTCACCTGAAATTCTTAACACGGCTAGTGTTTAGGGAGGAATAAAAATCAAAGGCTACAACCACAAAGAATATAGACAGGTATTTGCCAAGTATCATGCGTATCTCCAACACCTCCAGTTTCCTTGCTCTTGTCCCCAGATTATCTTCACCAGAGGTCTCCAAGTGTGCCAGCTATTTACTTCCCTAAGAAGGTATGCAGGAGAGAGCCAACTGATAACACAGTACATGTCACTTGTCAGCCCAGAACAAGAACAACATTTCTAAATACTTTGTTATTAATAACATTGGATTACCTGGCTGTTATAAGAAATGCAAAGGTCATACCATGTTCAAACATGACTTTTCATCAGAGCAAGTTACAAACTTCAAGTTAAAAGTTGTAAATGTTCCTAAGAACTAGAAATCAATTGGTTTATCATTGTCCTTTCTCTATGAAGCAAAGATCTTAAATTATACTGACCATAAGCAAGAGAGCTAGCAATATAAAATTGTTTAATTTATGTTGTCGTATACCTTCTTTTTCTTTTCTCAAAAGTTTATCACTTAAGGAGCATTACTACAACAATCAGAATTGTTCCTAGTTTTGGCAAAACATTCCCTCCATTCCTGAAAGTAATAAGGAGAAAACAGATCATATCAGATTAAAAAATTTACTTCAAACCCCTCAAGATTTAGACTAATTCTTGCAATATGATAAAGGGACAATCTGAGAATGTTAGACCTTGTGTTGATTGCATGAAAATCTGTCAAGCTTCGGCCAAATCACAAACTAATAGAAAAACCATTTACAGGAAAATGTAGGAACACTTGAGCTAAGTCTGAACACAATGCAGTGCCATGCAAATATGGCTATTTGGGACCCAGTCCAGTGTCTCTGAGAGGCATTGCATTGTATTTACACCATTTATTTCTGCCTAAATTTCTACACAATCTAAGTAAAGCAAGCAAGCACCATCTGGCTGTTTGCGTTCACGGATTTCCCCTAATCGGAACTGGCAGACAGCCTTGGTCTTAAGCAGCAAGTCATATCATTGATCAAAAAAGTTTCATAAACATGAATCATCAGATCAGAAGGAAAATAGATTGTGCAGGAAAAGACTGCAGTGAACAGCTAAGAGACCTATTTCTTTCTACCAAAACACTGACAAGTAGTGATAAGCAAGCTGTCAGTTCTTGTTATGTTACTTTACTACAGAATTAGACAGCTCCTTGCTTGTCTGATTGCTCCCTGTGAATCTCTACACATTTGTACCAGCTGCCCTTGGCTGGGCTTAGACCAGCCCTGACTGTAGTAGTTGTGTGTTTGTTTATCACATGCAGCCTGAGAATCAGGAAAAACCTTACAAACTGCAGTTAGTGATATGGTGTGATGAACAGTTGTCAATGTTTTACAGGGTTTCTTCTGCCTAGCTTCTCTGCTTTGGATCTGTTGGCAATAAATGCTAGCAAAACAAACTCAAGAAATGCAAACATAAGGAACGAAGGAAATAAAACAGTAAGCTGCTTTTATCACATGGGTGCTACAGTTGCAAAAGTCTACCATAATTCTCTTCAAATATGAGATGCTGAAAAGGGTTGAAAGAGAAAAAGCCCCATTATGCTGTGCAAAATGTTCAGTGCAAATCTCTACAATCAAGCATCCTTAAAGATTAGTAGAAGTCCTTCAGGAATAGGTACTAAAATACACAGCCTTAGCCTTGTGTGTATTTCCAGTATGTAGAGGTACCACAAAAATTACTGAAATCACTGCCAGAATAAAGGATGAGTTCATCTAGGTCATCTCCCTGCCTAGCTACAGTATCCATGTCACTTGGTGATTCTTGTCTAATTCATATTTAGTTTAATTGATGAGGCTTCAATGCTTTTTTAGGCAACTTAAGCTGGAGACAGATTACCTAATGCTGCTGCCACATTATCTCTGTTGCTGTAACTCATACCCACCACTTCCTCTCTTCTCTGCAATATTGTATTCCTTTCCTTTTTCCCTGCAAATTTGAAGCTGTACCGCTCCTTCCCACAGTCTTTACTCCTCCAGACTAAACAACTGCCTTTTCTTCCATCTTTCCAAGCAGGTCATGTTTCAGACCTTTTGACCTGTAACTTTACTGCAGTACTAATCACTCAAGGACATTATTCCCTGAAATGATGCAACTCAGATATACCAAAGTTAGGCAAGCTGCCCAGTGGAGGCAACAAATCATTAGGTTAAAACCACGCTCCTGTGTTGCTGATTCTTCATCCTCTGCTTGCCAGTTTGTTTTAATCATCTGTTGGATGTCATCATAAACTTCTTAATCTTCCCAATACATCTGAGCAGCACACAGAATAGCCAAGCCACACACACCTTGTACTGGGAATTCCCGTGGTCCTTTGTATAGACATCTAATTACATTCAGAGTTATAGGTGAAGCCCTTTGCAGGCTTGACAGGTGCCTGACCTCATACACTGTTTGTCCAAAATCACTCAGCAGCACTCAGGTGGAAAGCCTGATCAAAGGACCTGGATTTTTAAATAATTTCTCCCTGGCATCTTTCCAGCACTCTAGGAGAAGAGTTGGATCTCCCTGTTGTGGTCTGACAAGTACAACAGCTTTTTCTGAAATCCTTGTTGCCTTCCATACTAGCACACTGACATTTTCTTTATGGCTAGAGACCAGAGCTGACCACTGCTAGGAGTGTTAGGTAGTTCTAGCTAGGCATGCAATGAGTTCCAGTGGGTGGAAGGGGTAAGAGAAACACACAGATTCATCATGCAGCACTACACACAGGTAGTGCTGCATTATTACAAAAGTACTGGTTTTGTGGAGGATGCTGAGTTTAGCCTTTTGGCTGCTCTAATGGAACAAATTGGTAAAAACTATGTGTACAAAGTAGAACCAGGCCGCAGACACGTAGGGGCTGTACATTTCAAACATCACCTTCTGATTAATGTATTTTAGGCTGTCTGTATATCTGGAAAATGGGAAAGCTACTCCTGACTGCAGTGGTGGATGACTTTGAGATCACTGTAAGAGTAGGTAGGTGGAAAGTATTTTCATCTCTGTTGCACAGGTGAGATCTTACTTGTGCACTTCCATGGTCCAGTACATATCTGCTATACAAAGCCTAATAATATTGCTCCAAGACAGTCAGTTTCTTTTCCTTACCACTCAGTTGCACTGGAACATTTTCTAGAGAAAAGCCAGGCCAAAGGAAAAAAAACATGTTATTAAACATTAAAACAGTGTTTGCTTTCACTCACAGTGGCTGGAACAATTCTTCCCCAGGAGACTTTCCCACAAGATCTGTTCTCTCTTAAAATGCTCACTTACTCATTACTTTCATTTCCTTTGTCTTGGAATTTCTAAGCAAATTACTACTTTAAAGCTTTCAGAAAATATTTTTCTTTTTCTAAAGGTGATGCTACTTGGACCCTCTGACTCAGTTTTCTCTTAGCCCAGATGCAGAACAAACTTGTATAAAATTCTAGTTATCCTAAAAACAAAGGAGGATATTCCTACAGGGTGGTTACACCATATTAAACATATTAACTCTATTTCGTAAGGTTTCTGCACAGCAGAAAATACCCATGATTTTATGGGTGGTTCTGATTTTCTCCAGAAAGAGCAATACCCTATGTCTGGATTTTCCCAGAAAAAATAAAAGGTATTGCAAAGCTCTGACCTCTTGCAGGCAAGCCTTGTCCTAGCTTCCCTATGTGTTTTTGAAAAACTGTTTCATTCTCTGAAACTTTTGAAGCTTTCTGAAGATGTTTAAGGGCAAGAGAGAATTTGCTGGGAGTTACTGATGTTCTAAGCATACTCTGATTCTCCTGGTTATGGTCAAAAGTGCTAAATTTAATGTTCGAGTGGGGACAAGGCATTGTTGCTGAAGTACATCCATTTGGGGAAAAAAGCAGAAGTCTGAAATAGATCAGGAATCAAGTAGAGTTGAAAACTAGTGCTGGAAACTGTTGAAATCTAATGTATACATTTACTTCTAAAATAATAACAGATAATGAAGTAACAACAATAATAATAACAATACATGGAAATATTTCAGGGTTAGCTTTTAATTTCACCAGGTAGTTTGATGCTCTGTTACTTCTCACAATCTACAGGAAAAGGTTCTTTGAGTGTCTGAGAATCAACCCTTTTGTCTTTACCTGTTGTGTAGAAAAAACCAAGAAATATAGTTAACGGAGAATATGAGGAAAAGGAAGTGAAACCTGTGTTAGTAGATGAGAGGACTTGGAACCATGAAATACTGCCTCTCTGCAGGAGTTGTCAGAAGCCTTCAACAGCTCCTAGGCATTCTCTGGCACGCAGAGAAGCCTTTAGGGATAAAAGCTATGCAAGTGCCTACATGCAATGTAGGAGGACATGGACTTAATTATAGCTCTTCCCCGAATCTGTATGCAGGCTAGCATTCCCAGTATTAGCTGGTCTGTGTTTTCCCTCTTATCCTCTGCTAGGGTGTAAAGCAAAATCCAAGAGAACACAGAACAGTCTCTGATCTGTGTGTCTGCCTGGACTGAGGCATTAGGAGCTCCAAAGTTTTCTAAAAAGAGGAAAGTCCTTTAAATAAAGCCATCTTGCATCCAACGAGGAGATTTTGTTTCCTCAATGTGACCAATTTTCTGGGGTGAGCCGGTTAAAGTTAGTGCCATAGTAAGAAAAGGAGGGGGTACCTGTGTTTATCATCTGTAGTTCAGTTTGCTGCAACAATACTTGGAGAACTTCTGGTTGTCTACAGCCAAAAAGTGCTCCAAGAGATAAGTATCATTATTTGATGTCTCTGCCAATCTCTTCCACTTTTCAAAGGCACTATGTAGAGGCTTGCATTAGCTGTGCTCTAACATGGGATCAGGGCTGTCATCCTGGAACCGAGTGCTCAAAAGTACTTAAGATTTGTCTAATTATACTTCAGATGTTTGAAAGATGGAAGTGGTATTTACATCTAAACTTTGCATTATGAAACTACCGTTTGGCAAATTAAAAGCCTTCCTTCTCTCATCAAACATTTACAGAGAAATTCAGGCGGTGTCATTTCACTATGTCAAGAGTAGCATTACTGTTAGTCATGGCAGTGAAAAATGGATTAAAAAAAAGTCTGGAATATAGAGACACAGAATTGGTGTTTATCCCAGCAACTAAAATCATAAGCTGAAATCTTAGGGTTTTTGAAAGGTAAGCTGCATGGCAAACTCTTGGTGCTCAACCAGCTCAGATCATACAATCATAGGAATAGGGAATCATAGAATGACCTGGGTTGGAAGGAATCTTAAAGATCATCTTGTTCCAACATTTCCTGCATGGAAAAGGAACCTTCCACTAGACTAGATTATTTAGAGCCCATCCAGTCTAGTCTGGAGTACCTCAAGGATTGTGAAGTCAACAACTTGTCTTGGCAACCTATTCCACTTCCTCACCATGTTCACATTAAATAATTTCTTCTTAATACCTAATGTAAACCTACTCTCCTTCAGTTTAAAACCATTGCTCCTTGTCCTGTCACTACACTCCCATGCAAAAAGTCCCTCTCCAGCTCTCTTGTGACCCCTCTGGTAGGGGTAGTTAAGTACTGGAAGGTGCTGTGAGGTCTCCTGTGAGCCTTTGTTTCTCCAGCATGAACGACCCAAATGGTCTCAGCCTTTCCTCACAGGAGAGGTGCTTCAGCTCGCTGATCATCTTTGTGGCCTCCTCTGGACTTGCTCTGGAAGGTCCATGGCCTTCTTCATGCTGTGGACCGCAGGGCTGGCTGCAGTGCTCCAGTGGGTCTCACCAGAGCAGAGTAGAGGGAGAGAATCTGTCTCAACCTGCTGGTCACACTGCTCTGGACGCAGCCCAGGATACAATTAGCTTTCTGGATTGCAAGTGCACGTGGCTGAGTCATATTGAGGTTTTTTTCCCACAAACACCCCCTAAACTTTCTCCCGAGGTCTAATCTCAATCCATTCTTCACCCAGACTGTATTTCCGCTTGGAATTGTGCCAGTCCAGGTGTAGGACGTGGAAATTGGCTGTGTTGAACTCTGTACAGATCCACCCCTCAAGACTGTCCAGGTTCCTTTGGACAGAATCCCTTGCCTCCAGTGTAGTTACCACATCCCACAGCTCAGTGAACTTGCTGAGGGCACCATCAATCCCACAGTCCATGTCCCTGGCAAACGTGTTGAACAGTGTCCCTACACTGATCCCTGAGGGACACCACCAGCCTCCACTTAGATACTGAGCTGTTGATTAACAGCTTAACAAAGATAACTCTTTGAGTGTTACCATCCAGCCAATCTTTTACCAAGTGGCCCATCCATCAAATCCACGTCTCTGCAGTTTAGAGACGGGGATGTTGTGCCAGTCAGTGTCAAATGCTTTGCACAAGTCCAGGTAGCAGATGTCTCTTACCCTGCCTTCATCCACCACTGCTGCAAACCCATCGTAGAAGGTGACCAAATTTGTCAGGCACAATTTTCCCTTACTGAAGCCATGTTAAGATGGTGATTGGTTGTCAACAATCACCTCTTTGTTTTCCATCTGCCTCAGCACAGTTTTCAGGAGAATCTCCTCCATGATCTTACCAGCCACTGGAAAGACTGACTGGCCTGTAGTTTCCTGGGTGTTACTTGTTTCCCTTTTTAAAAGGGCATTATCCAATGTTTGGCTGGACTGCCACAGCTCCTCAAATATGATGGTTGATGCCTTAGTAACTTCCTAGGACTCACGGATGCATGTCATCATGGACTTTTGCACCTTCAAGTTCATTAACCTAGTCATGTCTTACAGCAGGCAGTTCCTAATTTTCCCAATACTTGCTCAAAGATGGCAGTCATGATCTTGAATATGTGCTTTTCTTCCTGGCGGAATATCACAAGTATGGACTCAGTCTCAAGAAACATTATGTCAAAAGACAGAAAGCATTTCTAAGACATCATCCCAAAAGAAAATGCACAGTTCAGCTCTAGAAAAATCTATAAAATCTATAAAATATACCACTGAAGCAAATGGGACAAAATTTTGTGATACTGTAACATCCTCTCTGATGGCATAAACATTCCCATTTATCATCAATGGATATAGATTGTATAAACTTGAAGGCAGTAGAAAGACAAGTATCTTTAAAGGTCTCAAATCTTAAAATATCACACAGAGATTTCAAGAAAACTTTTGATCCTATGTTTAAAGCCTGAACTCTACCTTCCCTAATCAGATGGGGAAATAAATTCGATTTTTGCGCTGAATTACTCACTTCAAAGCCAGTGATGATTAGCTCAGAAACAGCTGAGGGATTTCAGTAAGTCCCATAGCTATAACCCTCCCTTCCCTTCTCTCTCTGGTCTTCTTGGGAAAATCTAGTTAAGCTCCCCCACATTTACCAGATTGGGTTTTGGATTGTTTTTGTTTGTTTTATTTTTTTTTCTGAAGTCTACTGTATAATACTTATCTTCAAATAATCAATCTTGAGACAGAACAATAGTGTAATTTTACACTGAAAGCTTAAATTGAAATATTATCCCCTTGTGAAAGCCCAGTCTAAAGCATAAACCACTAGATGGCTGTGCCCAAAAGGCTGTATCACATTTGCTCTCATTCACAACTTTTAGACTGTTAACAGTATCTCAATCCTCAAGTAGGGCAGCCACAGATTTGAACAAAAGACCAATAAAAGGATAATTTTCTTCAACACTTAATAAATTTGACACAATTAAAGGAAATTTTTGTGTTTGTGGACAAGAAATCTTTTGCTTCCAGATGCCAAAGCTAAATGATGAGGCATTGTACTAACTGCCAAAGTAAAATGCTACTCACTATTATTTCCAGACTAGCTTTGGGACCAGAACTAAGTTATTGTATCTTCTAGATCGTATTTCCTTGTTTTGCTTTGCATATTATGTCCTATTCAATACTCTTGAATTCAAAATGCACCATCTTCAGAGAATATCAGGAGAATATCAGGACTGGCTATTTTAAGTAGTTTGCTTCACTGCACATTGGCTGAGCTTCTGAAGGTCTGAAGCGTGGCTGGTTCAGTGACATTCAATTAAGACCCTTGAAAGTGATGGACATCTTATTTACACAGAGTAGCTTATAACTAAGAGCCAGTGTCAGGACCCCTCCAATCTTAGGCAAAACCACATTTGGAGATCCCCTTTTTCTACCCTAGTTCTTGGCTGTACATGTATGGTACGGCTCCCAGGCCCTGGAGAAGCTGCACACCCCTAAAACAGTAATTTCACAAAGTATATTTCTTCCCCTTTCCTAAGGAAACCACTGGAACTTTTACCATCTTTCCCCATCATCACTTTCTAACTACCTATAGAGAGATCTGTTCCTTGTATGAGGCAGTGCTTTTAGCTCTGTTAAGATCCTGCCAGGATTTTGACTATCCCATCCCATCCCAACCCATCCCATTCCATCCGATCCTGTCTCACCCTGTCCTGTCCCATTCTGTCTCATGCATTCATGCATTTCTTCCAGCAACTCCCTTTTCAATGTGCACAGTTTGCAGTTCACCAGTATGGGAAAGCTTTTCAAGGGAGAAGAAATCACCCATAGCTCTGTTCTTATTTTACTGCTGAAAATGATATTTAATTGCCAGCAATGCATAACTAATGCAGCTATAAAAAACAACACTGAATTCTGTTTTCCCTCATATATCATTGATAAAGCTGTCAGCTAAAGCTTTTCTTTTTTACTTTGGTCCCTAGAGAGAATGACTGACCTAAAAGGAACTTAGTTGGCTTTTAGAAACACTGGTGTGTTTGAAGTCATGATGAAGGACAGATGGAATTAAAATCCCACAGAGCTCTTTTTAGAATAAGTATTCTAATGACAGCTGGATTTTAGCCAACCCATTGTCTCTGTTTCTGAATGTTGACAGCACCAACACTAAGCAAGTACCTATATCTAGTCAGATGACAATCTCAAGAACAAATGCAAATGAAATGTTCCAGCATTCAAAAATTAAAAAAAAGGAAAAACAAAAAATAAAAAAAAAGGAAAAACACAGGTTGTTTAGGTAGTTATTACTCCTTTTTAAAAGTAGTGTTTGTGCTTAATTTCAGTGGAAAAATAAAAAAAAATAAGAAAAAATAAGACTGCATTAGAAGGAAAGTATTAATGGAAAAGAGAATGTGCTTAGGAGGTAAACACAAATCTATTCTATAAAGAAATATATTTTTTATATAAATATAAAAACATGATAATAATATAAATTATTAGAAATTATTGGAATGTATTATAGGAATACAAAACCACAAATATATTCTTGTAAAGAAACAGTATAAGGGAAGATGAGCGTATGTTTTAAATCTCCTTTTTCAAAAGTTATTGACATTTAAATACTGAATACTCCCTTTCCTGCTGCCTTCAGAAGCAAGCAACAAGATTTGGCTTTTGGGTCACTCAACATTAAAGTATTTATTTTTCTTTTTGGAATCAGAAGCATTCTGAATCTCTTCAAATTTGAATGGCTCCTTCTTTGGAGTTATTTTCTCTCCTCTTACCTACCACTGACTGCACTCCTGCTTCCAGTCCTTGTACATTTTTCAGGCCTCCTCTCCTCTCTATGCTTTCTTATTAGAATGTAAAGAATAAGTCTTATTTGCTGTCAACTCCAACTTCCACTAAGGTATATTTTGGCTTTTTTCTTTGAATAATTTTCCTGTATTTATTTTCCTTCAATTCGGAGTTTTCCCAAAGACTGCCTTACAAAAAAAAGCAGAAGATAGGATTAGAAAGTATTAGGATCTGTGCTGCTGCCTCCAAGTTTCTTTGACTCTTTGTCCTCCGCTTGAGCCTTGTGTGTTAATCTTGAAAAAGGTGCTGGTTCCTTGAAAGCCTTGAATCCAAACTGAGAGATTCAGGACCACTATCAATCAGAGTGACTATGAAACCTCTTTTGTCAGTATACTTGTATAAACTTTATTTTCAAAAAATTATTTAGATGCTCTGAGTTTTGCAATAGATTTTTCAAAAAACACCTTTGAACACCTTTGAATGTCCTGGTTCTCTCTCTGGAAGATCAGAATGTTTTTTGCAGTTCCGTAGGAAATTTGTGGCCATTTAAAGGTGTGCCCACAATTTATTTTTTCCAATTATGTCAATAAATAGGGAAGGCCACCTCCTTCACCTAACATCTTGAGAAAAACCAGACCTATGGCACAGCCTGAGCAGCTCCAGTTAACAGTAACCTGAATGGTGCTCCTTGTTCAAGAGTGAATTGGTGTGGCCACAGCCAAGCGGCTCCATCAATGAGTTTATCCTTGTGACACAGTTTAGCTGCTGGAATGTGCATTTCTGCTATGTCACCAAAACAAATTACCTCTGGTAGAAAAGTAATTATTTTTTAAAATCTAATACTGCAAAAGACTTAAACATTCAGAGCTTAATGACGAGATTCCTTTCCCAATAAACCTGTTTTACTACACAAGAGAGAGAACTTGACCACTGGTCAGAGAAGAGGCCCAGGAAAAGGTAAAGTGTCTAATACTGCAATAAACCTGTTTTACTACACAAGAGAGAGAACTTGACCACTGGTCAGAGAAGAGGCCCAGGAAAAGGTAAAGTGTGAAGACTTCAGATCAATCAATAACTTTCCTTGAAACCTGTACTAAATAATTTGATCTCTTGTCCAGTGACTTCTAACACCTAAAAACAAATGGCTGAAGTTTGACATTTAGAACATCTCTTTATCGTGGTTGATCAAATGTAGCAAAGGTTTTCAGGTATAAATAGAAAATTAACTTGGAAATTTCTAATAATAATAAGCAAGAGGTTATGTATCAGGACAAAATAAGCATATCTCATGCTGAGAAGAACACAAGTCTACATGTTCCTAACACAGATAGCCAGTGAAGGAATGCTGACAAAACAGAGCTTCCATACATATTCATCAGCTGGAAACTGAATGTCAGGTGTTGCCACAAAACCTACCATCAATGCTTTTCAGACATGGCATCCATGTTATTTTCCAAGAAACGGGTCACACAGACATCAATATGGAGATTTTGTAGGTAAGGACTACATTACAAAAAATGTCTTATCTACAAAGATTAAACTAAGAGGGGCAAGCAGCTTGCTCAGGGTCATGTAAGAAAGACAAGCCATATCTCCTAATCAGAACTGAAGCAAATCCAAAGCCATTCAGTCCTTACATACAACACTGATTACTCCCTCTGTCCATAAGAAAACAAACACAGTGAGAAGGAAATCAAAATACCAGCAAAAGGATGATGTAAATTAGACCATATTTGCTTATTTAAGTATCAGAAAGGTGTTGTGCATAGTAGACAGCATTCAAAGATACGTAAAGAATATAATTATCTGATTAATAAACAGCATAATTACACCACAGATAGATTCATGCTGTGTATTAAATTGCATTATTTTATTACTTTTTATATATTATTTAAGACTTAGGGAAATGGAAAGTTTTAGTAATGCAGAAAGCTTTCTTTACCAAAGAAAGCTTATATCTGTATGATGAAACCCCCTAAAAAGTGTGAAAGAAGTGCTTTTAGAATAAAGATACAAAAACCTCTCCTGTTTCTGAGAAAAAATGGAAAATACACAGGAGAGTCTTTTGTGTATTATTACACCAGGATGTGGAAGTTGCATGACTCTACATACCACGCCGGTCTTACATGTTATACAGGAAAAATCTCCCTAATTAGTCTGCCTAATACTCTAAAATTAGAAATAAACTTCCAATTCATTTTTTACAGAAAACATTTTAAAAAGCAAATGCTGGCAATATAATTTAGAAATTAGCCTACATTTTGCCTTGTTCAATAAATGAAAAATTTCCTATATGCTTCCATTTCTTTCAGAAAAAAAGGAGAAAAAAAAAAAAGAAAACAAAATTCTTGGTGCTGGTATGTTTCCACTTCAGTCATTAAAGTTGTGTTTTCTAGATCTGTGTCTCCTACCTGACTGCCCACATGCTGCCCTTCAGGAGTGCCCACTTATGATGGGCTTATGAGTACTAGTGCAAACAAAGGAAGCTTACTCCTGCTAGTGTAGTGTCTAAGGCCCAAAAGACTTTCCTTTTTCTATACAAATCTCAGATCTACTTTTTAAAGCAGATTTTGAGTGGTTCATAACATCTTTTCTGCAGATGGCAAGTGGGGTGAGTGGCTAGCAGAAGGATTTTGTGACTAATTAAACAAAAGCAGATCACAGGCATGTCAGCTAAGTTTATGGTCTCGAGATCTGCCATTCTAAAGACAGTCTGTGGTTACAATAAGGGGCAGGCTTCAAAAAGCAGGCTGCATTTCTTGAATTGAGGCATTGACTCATGCTGAAAAAACCTCCTTTCTTAGCTCAGTCTCAGCAGAGATGGCAATGGTGTGATCTCACAACTGTTTATCCAAGAAATCCTGCATCTTTGTGACTGCACAGCATGCTGAGAAAGAAAAGCAAGATCAGTAATTATAAAGCTGCCATCAGAACTGGGCTGTGAGAAGCCTTTGCCTCTCTGCAACTTCAGATCTGACATACGAGTTCTAACCATTCCATCCACTTCTCCTGTAAATGCTCCAAAAAATGACCTCCAGGTACTACAACGAAGAGACACAATCTTTACAAAAATCAACATTTTCAAAGCCATTTCCCAAGAATAAGGATGGGACAATTTAAACACAGGGAAAAAAATGGGTCTGTGCCACATACAACTTTGAGAAATTAAGCAGCCTCTCCCAATTCCATCTCTATGAGTTCCGCCCCAATTATCCTCTGATCCAGCATCATCTGAGAATGTAAACAGAGGCTGCAACCATTTCTTGTGCTCAAGATAGATGACAGCAAATGTGCCTTTCACTTCTGCATGTGGGCCTTTTATTTCTGGCTTTCCCATCTGCCTATGACTGGAGCCTATAATGAAAAATTGTGGAAAAATTCTGCCTACTGCTGCACTGTATATTAAACTGCAATTTCATGTGTACAAATGCCTTTTCTCACAAAGCTGAAATTCTAAATTTATGTGGATGTTGAACTAGGTCATCAAAGATCCTCTGTGAAAGTGTGAAATATGAGAGTTACTGAGGAAATCTTATTGCAGAGGGCAAGGGATTCATTCCTGTCTGTTCTTTATTCTTGTGTGATTGTACTGCATTGCATTTTTCTTATATAAAAGTGACAGGCTGCACTGTCCCTATTGCACTGAAATAAAGACGTGGATTCAACTGCCAGACATCTTGGTCAAATGTACAGAAATCCTGTGGAGACTGGACAAATTTTGTTGAGTCTGCAGTGTGCACAAATGTCACACAAAATCTTTTGGCAGCACTGATCTTCTCTCTTAATGTTTTCAGTTGAGAACCGGTCATATCCTGTAGCATCCTCTACTCACACATGCACACACTGATAAAGATGAGACGTGACATTTGCGCTGGGGACTTTAACTGCAGATGAAAAATTCAACCATTTCTGGCATGCCTTACCATTCTAATTTCTCAGAAGAGTTGCAGGTGACCCATTAAACTTCCTTCAACTCTACTCTGGGAAATAAACTGATCCAATGCTTCCCGCTTTAGCCTGTAATTCTTAAATGCTTGCAGTGCTGATTTGTGGAGACAGAGCTGTGGTTATTAAAGTTCAAATTAATGTCTTACTTGATTTGCACAATCTAGACACTCTCTGTATAGGTTTGTATTTTCTCTTGAAGAAAGCTGACCATGTATAGATCACTTTCATTCCCTGTTACCAAGCAGACTCTGTGCCAAAGCATAATATGGCCATTGGAAAACTCTGCTTGCCTTCTCACTGTATCTTTGTGTTTGTGTGCTACAAAGAAAAAGATACAGTCCTTCTTTCAGCATAGCATCTCTAATCTCAAATAGTACAATCAGGCTATTTTTGATAAGGTTTGACTGTGGGCAATTTTTGTTTGTACTTGAGATTATAGTTCCAGACAGAACCTGATTTCCCTGTGCTTTATAATGTTCCAAATGTCTTCTGTAAAATGCAAACATGGCTGCCTTGTTTCAGTGTGCTTCTGGTCCAAACTTCCAGCAGGAACTGATACATTTGTTAACCATCAAAAAGGGCAGAGATATGAAGAATGGGAAAAAAGAATGAAGTACCGTGCAAGCTAAAATTCTGTATTTAAGAGAGAAACTGAATCGATGTGACAAAGGATATAAAGGAAATTCTTACTTGCTCACAAGCTAAAGAAGCAACTCCAGGTAACTGAAACATGAAACCACCCTGTAACTGGTAGGAATCATGGGAAAGACTTATGCAAAAGATCAATTTTCACTCTGGAAATCCTGAAATCTCAAATAATACATATATGAATCCGTTCACTAATACAATGCCCTAGAAGGTAATGAAGGTCCATACGGGGTGCTCATCTAGACAATTATAATGAAACACTTCGTAAACATTCAACTTAGTAAAGAACTGTTACAATGGTTAGGCATACATCCTCTGTTATAAGATATCTGCTGAATGCTTTCTGCAAATGCAGAGAAATAATTTTTATAATTTCAAAAAGTTTCACCAAACTGCTTTCACCAGTTTTCCAGGACTGTATGCTATCTCATGTTTTCAGAAAGAATCTTAATTTGAAAATAAATGTGAGTTTTTTTGGTGACACAAAATCAAGGGTGTGGCAAGTGAAAAGAAAGGTAAGCAGAGAACAGCTTCAAATCATTTGGGTGAGCTGAAGTCCTTCATGCTAGAAACTTAAGTGGGTTTAGTTGAAAAAAAGGAGGAGAAAGCGTCCTAAAACAAATTTGGAAAGGGCATGGAGCCAAGTGGACAAGGAACTCACTAGAAATGTCAGTGTCTCAGTGACAGAACAGTAAAGAAGGAGGAAGAATCCAAACAGAGAGAAGTGGTAGTAGTACTGCTTCTACATGTAAAATGATGAGATCACTGTCCAAATAATGAAATTCTACAGTCTACATTTTCAAGAGATTTTGAGGAACTGAATGAAAAGTATCTCAAAAAGGTCTCTGGTTATGGAAACAGCACATAGTGACGGAGCTATTACACCATCACGGGGCCATTCAAAGGATCCACTCACCTTTTACTCCAAAAGGATTTTCTGGGCCTGAATACCCATGGTAGTAATAACAACTTAATGGTTCACTCACACTTTGCTAACCTGAAGGGGATTTAAATGACACAGGAAAACAATACAGACAAGATCTTTTTATATCCTTACGTTGTGAGTGGTGATTGTGACAGGTAAAGAAAACTATAGCCAAAATACAAATCATGTATCTGTGAAGCTCAGATCACACAAAGTTGTGAAATTTAAGAGGTCTTAACGCATTAGGTCATACTGATTTTGAAGTCTGAATACAATCCAGAAGATCAAAAAAATTCTGAATATAATGTATCTCCTTTCAATTGTTACTTCTAATACCCTAGATGTTGTTGCCACTGTTTGCTGGACTTGTAACATCTTTGTTTTCTCCTGTCTCTCATCCATAATTTCCTATTTGCCCAACATTCACACAACTACACTCCATTCTCAGTACTACAAGGTGAGACATCCACCATGAGGTAAGCCACTTGGCAAATCTCATGGTATCTCTCAAGGCATTTTATTACTCCACATTACCACAAAGAAAACGTGCCGCTCTGGACAACCACAACACAGTTATCATGATCCTTTGATCTCTTCCTATGAGTCAAAATGAAACAAGCCCAGGGCAACCACAGAGTCTTCAAAGTATGTCTAAAGATTCACTAGATGCTCAAAAGATTAATAATGCCAACTAGCTACACAAGAAAGAAATAACTGGTTTCTCACCATTCCTTTTCTCTGCCCACATAGGATGTTTGGTATTGCTACAAGATGACATTTTGTGAAGTCAAAAAAGAAAAACTGGTACCATCAAGCTGTTATTAATGTATTCTCATGTTGGATTTATGCATCCTTCAGAACACTTTCTAGGTGAACAGGATTGGCGAGAAAGCAGATGAGGTGGCATTACGGTCACAAACAGTAGACAACACAGATTTGATGAAGGAATACTTTTCTTTTATGTGAACTGATCAAATGAAGTTTTTATTTTTTTATTCTTCAAAAATGACTCAAAAGCATGAGTAAGCAACAATTTTTTTTTTATTCAAAATCTATCACTTGCAAAGATTTACAAAAAAATTTACATGAATTTGAGGGGAATTCTTCATTTTTTCTCCATGACTGCTGAGAATAAGAGCAAATTTTTAAACATGTGAAGTTATAAGCTGGTAATTAGCAGAATATTCAGTGTCTGGGACAGAAGACAAAAGTTGACAGTGAAGTAGAGGATGAATAATGTTACACAAAGGATTGCTCTAATTGATCAGAAAATGACACAGCACAGCAAAGAACAGGAGAAAGATGTTGAGGGGAAGTGAGAAAAGGGCATGACACATGATTGTGTCATCAGTGAGTAAGCCTCAGTGTTTCAATTATGTCCACGGGGTTTAAAAGGTAAGTTTTGAGTTATAAACGACAGTAGAAAACTCTCAGAAAGTTCCCTGGCATAGTCTTGATGCTACCAGGTACCGCAGAATACAAAGCACAATTCCTAGCATAGATACAGAATGAACTAAGGCCCATTTACCCAATATGACTGCTGTGTGGTCCATTCAGCAGAAACAAATATTCCCAGAAATACAAATAATTTATCCAGTTCTTTTTATTGATATTTACTTCCCCAGATTACTCATAATTTTTTGTCCAGTCTTAAACCATCTGCTGGTAAACTGATGGCATGCAACCTCCTCATAAATCTACTACATATCCCCCACTCATTTTCTGAGATAACATCACTTACTCTCTCAAGTCAATAGTCTAAGAATTATCATTGACTACACCCTCCCTTGTCTTTATGGACAGGTTAGATCTAAATTCTGAGCATCATTCCCACAAAACATTTCTACAGCTTAGGCTCTTCTATCTACACAGCTAGCTAAAACTCCTCTAAAAAGACTGCTGAGTCTCATGTCGGCACCTAAGAAACTTTCCTCCCTGGCCTTGTCCAGACTGACTTGCTCATCTGCCCAGTATGTTATTGCCAGCATTTTGACTGGCTATCTTCCTTTCAGTACCACTTCTCTGACTTCCCTTTCTTGTCTTTCAAGGCCTTTCATGAACTAACCCAAGCACAGACACCCTTGCTGACCCTTAAACCAGAGGGCTAGGAATCACAAGGCACTCACCATATCCCTCCAAGATCTGAGTAGAGCAAGAACATTGTCCTAAAAAGATGACAGGAGCTCCCTAGAAGACCCACAATCCTCTCTGTGGTTTGGGGCTGAGCTGGGTTCTAGCATTATCTCACAGTGCCAGCTTCAGAAATCCTTGCTAGTTTACTTTCTCCCACAGAGAGGAGCTGAGAATACTCAGCAACTTGTTCCACCCCAGCCCTGGTGACAGGACTTAGAATAGACCCCATGCTTCAATAGCTTGAGAAACTCATATTGTCTGTTTGCTTCCCCAGAGCAACTTCACACCCAATATCATAGATTTCAACCCTATCATAAATTTCAACCATATCATAAATTTCAACCATAGCTGGAGTATCATATAATTCTGCTATCACTACTTATCACATGAAAAATATTGTTTCTTTGTCATTCCCTCTCTGCATATAAGCATCAGCTGTCTTTTATTTCAAATTTGCTCAACTATTTGGAATTTACATTTATTTTGTCCAATATTTGTGTAGGACCTAGGCATAGAAGAGATGGAGGCTTCAGGACAGAATTTCCTCAATAATTTAAACACTCACCTATTGCTGGTTCTTTCACCAGGGTGTCACTCAAACTCCAGAGTATTTCTTCCTGCAGAGTAATGCATGTATCTCTTATGTTACACTGTATGAAGTGTATGGACACTGCCTCAATAAAAATGCTCCTACTTAAGTAGAAGGTATTTTCTGTTCTAAAGCAGCACCACCTTGGTTCACACTTCTTTAAACCTTCACCGATACTTTCAGTTGCTGTTGCTTTCCTGTGGAATACAGATGTTACTTTCCTTCTGGTCTAAACCTTCCAAAATCAGTGTGGTAGCCACTGAAAATATCACAAGCAGCTGGCACAGCTACTTCAAGAGTAGAAACCCCCACAAAGTGGACCTGAACCAGCACCTTCCTCAACCACATGACAGGACAAGCAGATTATCCTGGAAAAAGTGGGGAATATGATCTGTGAATGTGTGATTCCTGGGATTTGTGCAGTTAGGCTGTTGAGCAACTGCATTTCTATCTCGGGGCAGAGGCTGGCAGCAGAGAGCTCCCACCATGTGCCCGCACACAAAGGAGTGGCCACATTGCTCAGAGACGTCTGGAACTGCACGCTCTGCTGTGGAAACAGATTGCAGGGAAGGATTTAAAATCTACCACGTAAAGGTTTTCGTGGCTTCTTGCTCTCTTCAATTTCCCCCTGTTGTCTTTAGCTTTTGTGCTTGCCCTGTGTCTCAGAGCAGACAGAAGATACTTTGCTTGCAGGCACTCAGTTTTCACGCTGGTGTTTACAGGGGATTTGTAACTTCCACAAGCCATTTCAGGAGTAGAAAGCTACATGCACATAAAAAAAAAATTAAAGAAGGAAATGGCTTTTTCCTACTATCCATTACAGCCCACATGATAATAGCTTTATCCTGCCAATGGCTGAGAATCTCCTGTAAGGAAGTGAGTTCCCTCATTATTTTAATGTAATTTGAGTGCACTCAGTGCCTTGCAAAGGCACTTGACACCTCAGAGGAGCAGATGCTAAATGCTCAGTACATTAACCATCTGATTGTTACCCTCAAGCTTTTTGATAATAGGGGTTATTTAAAATGCCACATACTGCTGCTCAAATATTAATAACTCTTCTCCTGAACTTTTCTAAATAATATAAATAACTCACTAATCATGACTTAGTTATCTTCTACAAATAAAAAGGCACGAGATGGACACTTATCTTGAGCTTTTTATGTAAACAATATTCTCTATCTGAGAAACTGGAAGTTTGCTACAACCTATTTGGCAACTATAAAATATTCCACTTAATGCTCACTAAGTAGCTTCACAAAACTGTCCAGCTAGTTCTCCTGAGGTTTTCAAAGCAAAATAGAATTTTTTCACTACTAGACTCAGCTTTATTTTTCATGGTAGACAGAAGAAGTACTGAGGGCACACTAATAATGTATTTTCAAAAATATTTCCTTTTCCATAGAGGAAACAGCTGACACTGAAGATTTCTTTAATGTTTGGTAAGTATTTGGAGACAGTGGTTTATTGGTATACAAAACATCTATAAACACACTACTGCGGTATTCAAGAGGGCAGTAAGAATGAAATAAACTCTAATTTTCCCAAATTAGCAGCAGCCAGACTCTGTTTGCCCTCAACTATACTTCTGCTTTGAAGGCAAGGTACAAAAAATGAGGAAAGTATTTTGTTGTTTAGTCCAGAGAGTACCTTGGATTCCTGGATACCTTGGATACCTTCTTCTCTATGGATTTTACTTGGATGAGTATGAAAAATTACGGCCCAGAAAAGCCACAAAAGGTAATGAGATTCCTCTACAGTAATCAATGCACCAATATGTCTCTAAACATATGAGGCTGTGGAAATTTACAGGAATTTGCAGACCTTAAAACTTCAATGCATTGACCTACTGCGCCATCTAGCCTTGTCTGGAGGACATTTTCCCCTGGAATCCGTTGTCACGGAGCAATGTGTATCAATCAAGAAGTGGATTTAAATAGACTGAGTGCACAGTGAAGTATTTCCATGGGTAAAACAGCCTCGTATGACAGTGGTATTTTGCAGCTTGTGTTTCTCATCTCTGAAGGCATTACAGCTAAATCAGAAAAGTTACCTTTTCAGAAAAAGATATGATCTGCAAACCTCTATACATCTGTCATCAGAGAAAAAAATGTCATATTGCTAAGCTGTACAAGTGCAACTTTGTGTGGGACCTACACCCTATGCAAACACTCTCTATGTCACCAGAAAAGTCACTGGCTGGCAGCAATTCTTTTTCTCGGGGAAGCAGTATGAAGAAAACAGAACCTTTTTTTGTTCTGGTTTTGTCTGGGATACAGTTAATTTCTTCTCCATATCTGGTACAATGTGTTTTGGATTCAGTATGAGAATCACATTGATAACAGGCTAACATTTTGATTTCTGCCAACTAGTGTTTGTCCTAATTCAATGACTCTTTTTTGTGTCTCATACTCTGTCACTCAACAGGTACATAAAAAAAGTTAGGAGGGAGCACAGCCAGAACAGGTGACCTGAACTGGTCAGAGGGATATTTCACAGCATAGAACACCATCCCCAGTTTATAAACTGGGGAATTACCTGGAAGCAGGGCTGATCAGGGTGCAAGAATTGGGTCTGGCATCAGAAGGGGGTGAGAAACTCCACTGTGCATCAATTGGTTTTGCTTGAATTTTGTTTCTTCCCTTTTTTATTTAATATCATTCGTATATTTTACTTTTTACTTTTCAATTTACGTTTCAATTACTAAACTTTCCTTACCTCAGCCTATGAATTTTACTTTTGATTCTCCTTCCCATTCCACTGGGAGGTGGGGTGGGTGAGTGGCTGCATGGTGCCAAACTTCTGGCTCTGGTTATATGACAATGAAGTTCTGTCTCCAGCAGAGGCTTGCTGATACCACTTTAGGACTGGAATAGCTGCTGTCGGAATGCCTACAATCCCCTGATGCACGGACAACACTTGAGAGCAGCTCTAATGACACAGTCTTTGGGCAGCTCCTTGCCGAGTCTGCCTCCTCCCCACTTAACTGTCATTAACTGGCACTATCAGCCACAGCGCTCCCACCTCCTGCCATCCCACACTCTGGAATGATTGCTTGGTGCTCTCAGCCCACTAATCCAGGATGTGCTTCCAATGCCTCCACAAGCCAGACTTCCTCAGCCTCGCCTAAGTGCACTGTGCAACAGAACAGAACAGAACACAACACAACACAGGCCTCACCACAGATTCAGTCTGGCAGATAGGAAACACTGCACTAAATTTCATCAATCCACTGAGCCTAAGCATCCAAGGAATCAAAGCCACATTTTTCTTTAAATAATGTAGCCAGCCTTTTATACATTCATTGTGCATTCACACTATACCATCTTCTGCTGTGAATTTATTATTTATTTCTAATTGATTAATTACCTATTAATTCACTAAAGGTACAGCCAAGTTCAAGCAAGTAATAACATTATTTATGGCATATAATTTAAATCTAGGCATCTCAGCTTATTCAAGATACAGTACATGACACAAATGTACTTAAAATTACAAGATTTCTGCCCTCTAATTTCTTTACATTTCACACATCCTAAGCCTCTGGCATCTACATTTTGGGGAAAGGGGAAAAAGGCAACTAATTAATTCTAAGTGATAAGAATTTGAATTTCTACTTCTGGCACATCCACATAACACCCAGCTCTTTTATTTTTCAAAAAAAATGCAGTACGTTTTTCATCCAAGATATTCCAACAATGTATAAAGAAAAGATCCCAATTGCTGCTGAGGCATCCTGAGTTACATCTGAGAAAGCCTACCTCATCTTTTGGAGCTTGACCCCACTTTCCACAGACTCTACTGAACAAGACTTTCAGGAACAAGAATGTTGAATACAGCAATTCAAAGCCAATATGGAAGAAAACAGAGGGTTTTTTTTCCCGTTTGCGTCACCAATGGGCTTAAAAAGTCCTTTTCCAATTAATTTTATTGACTACTGTGAACTGACAAACAGGCATATAAATGTAGCACTACCATTTCAAGTTGTTTCTGTCAGTCATTCATTCAGTTGAAAAACAGTTGTTTCTTGCAGGCCTGTTTGTTTTCTTAAACTCCATTCCAAGTGACTTTGGAGTTTCTAGCAGATATATTTAACGGAAAACCAGACACTTGTTTAGAGCTGTCCCAGTGTCTCCACTGCTTGACTGGAAATCCCCCTGCTCATTTTAAATAACTAGCTAAGAAGCCTGAAACCATCTAGTTGCAGCAGCCCATTCAATTTCAGCCCATTCAACTAATCCAGATTTTTCTGTGTGGTCTACAGTAGACATACCTTGAAACTACGTGTAAAGCAAATAATTGTGCTATGAGTTAGAATAGCATAGTATTAATTGGAGAAAGTGGAGCATCTATGGAAACAACCATTTTGTTGTAGCAAGCCTCACTTTCTACACTCACCCTGTGGAAAACAGTCCTTTGCCTTGATCTCAGCTGTTGCCTGTAACCCATCAAGTTTTGTCAGTGGATTGTAGTGTTCCAGAACTCAGGAATGGTTTCAGGCTAGTCCTGTGCCACCAGAGGGACTCTAGAAGACAAGTGTCTTTGTGTCATCTGCTAGCTGTTAACCCCAACTGGAATGCTGGATTTGCATGATTTCTCCATCAGATACCAGGCAGATCTGTTCTTACAACAGTGTGAGGGTCCATAGAACAGCAAAAATCTCCAGAGAACCTTCTTCTCCTCCTTTTGAATATGCCCAGCTCCATTGCCACTCAAAAAAGGCAGTTTTTCTGGACACTGATATGAAATATTCTGCATATATGTCCTGAATAACTGCTGTCTAACATAACCATAAAAGTCATCAAGTAGCCCTCCTACTGCTATAAATAATATTCTGATCACACAGAGAGAAATACTGTGCTCCTTTTTCATCCTAGCAAATTATCTCACAGAAAAAAAAAAACAAACAAGAAACAACACCTACAAATCCAAAACCAAAACAAATATGCATAAACCATATTTGACCACACATTCTCATTATGCAGAAGTGGGCAACCATTTTGTTCTACCACACCGTGCTGTTTACTTTCCTCTCCTGATATGCTGCATCACACTCTCCATGTTTTATTAGTCCAAGAACGGAATGAATTTTAACCCTTGACTTCGATGTGAACCGAGAATGTTTGCTTTTGATGTCTTCTCCTCTACCACAAGATGGTAGCAGAGAGCTTCTGCCGAAGAAAACTGATCTGAAAATAAGACTGAATTGTCTCAAGTTTGGGCCCCCAACAGGCAGAGTGCATGGTTCTGATGAGGCAGGAAACTACACAATTACATATCGAGGCTCTTAGGCAGAAGCTAATTTGCTTTTGGGAATTCTATCTAGCTCACCATTAACCTGAAAGTCTGAATACACTTGGCATCTCTACACTCAAATTCCTTGAGGAACTAGACTTCATGTGTACAGAATCATTGCAGTGAGAAGCATGCAGCCTGCAAAAATGCTTTTAGGGTCAAAAGGTAGGTGTCGGGATTCCCAGGAAGCTCATTCTCAGAGTATGACTATTGCATGTTGCATGCTTGTCCTTCACATGAAGATGTTGAGGCCCACTCTGTTAAAATGCAAAGGCATGCAGCCCTTTTATAATAGCCTACTGACCAGAGTGCTCAAGCAGACAGTAAAGAAAAGGATTCAATTCCCTCTTCACTTGGAAGAATTTCAAATACATGCTTGGAATAACCCCAAGGAATGACTAAAGACAGAGATTTAACAGTAGTGTAAATGGATACAGCCACTGCCCTCCATTTAAAGCTGTCAACTCTTCAGAAAGACACAGAAGCATGTGACCTGGAGAGACAGGCTACTTGTGCCTCATCCAATCCAGTGGGACAAAATAGTTCTGGAACATGATTAGGCTGCAATTTATCTACTCAGAGGAGAACCTAGGACTTTTAAATATTCTTGGAAGGTACTGTTTTCTAAACCACAAACAATCTCAGTGGCAAATAAGTGTCTAAATGATGTAAGTAGTTATTAGTTAGTAATGAATCTATTATCTTGCACTGCAGAATCCAACTACATTTCAAATAACACTACAAAATTTTCATAGCTTTAGTTTCCAAGTAAGTTAGGCAGGGAAAAATATTGAGAGATTGCTATTAAATTGATGTACATAAATTTCACTTCTATGACATTGTGGATGAAAGACTACAGAAAAAAAATATAATACTGAATTTTTTTAAAGTTTTTGAGCTGAGTTTAAATATTTCAGCATATCAAAGCTGCAGACCTTCCACTTGACATTTGGGAGAAAATAAAATACAGAGGCTCTACAGAATAAGTGAACTTCATATATCTCAGTGTCCACCACAAAACCAGACTTCATGAAAAAAAAGCAGACCTGACATAATTTATCACAATATAAACCATGTATATAGGAAAAAAAGACACTTGCAGTTAGTAATTTATTGGACTTCATGAAAAAAAAGCAGACCTGAGATAATTTAGCACAATATAAGCCATGTATATAGAAAAAAAGACACTTGCAGTTAGTAATTTATTCTAATGTTGTTACTTCCTACATTTCACTGATTTTTCATCTAAATAACAATCATTTACAATAGGGATTGTTGGGCAATTACTATTAAAAGGCAAAGATAATTTCTTCTTCATTAATCCCATAACTTATTTATGCTACTGTGATTGTAATTATTTAGAACAAACTTACACTTGTTACTTATTAGTTAAGATCATATCAGATGATACATATATAACATGTGCACCATCTCTTGCCAGGAACTACAATTATTACTTGATCAAAGAAGTATGTCTGGAGGAGAGACTGTTGCTGCAACCACAAAAGTTTGTGTACAACAAACTGCAATTCGATACAAGATCAGGCTTTGCCCTTTACAGTGACCTACCACAACTACAATGGAAATGACAATATAAACTCAAACCTTATCTGTGTATGGTACTCAGAACTCACCTACAAAACAAGTGCAAACAATTGGACTATTCCTGCCTCTGACATTTTGGGAGACAATTCAGATTGGCACTGAAGAATCCTAGCTTGACTCCAAGCTGAGAGGCCTATTGAGAAATAAAAGAGTACTATGCCTATGCAATATGGTTGTACAGTTTCAACAGCTCCTCTGCAGCTGTGGAATGACCAAAATTACTTCCATGAATATTTATGAGAACCTCTTAGCATTCTGGATGCTCTAAAATATATATCTGAAATTATTCAGTGCAGTTCAGCTCAATAACTTTTCTCTGAACTCTTTCACTCTGTAGAGTACTTCTGAAACTTCTGACTAAATAGAAATTGTTCCTGGGTAGGAATGAAATCATGTTATGAAGAACACTGTTTATGGAAAACAGTGGTTTGCTTTACTTTGTGTTTGGAAGTTGCCACCGTGCCATCAGAAAGCATTTAGCAGAGGCTTGCAGCAAAAAAGAAACAATAGTGGAGTTCGAAACACCCGTCTGGGCTGTACAGAGCCAACAATCTGTCTGATAAAACAGAAAATGCCCAGGATTTCCAAATGATGTGAAGATATAAGGGATCACAATCATATCAGAAAACGGGATTAAGATTCAAAAGTATCTTGACAAGTTAAAGAAATGGTGTGTCAAAAGGAAAAGAGCAATGCTGCAGTGTTAAGCAGAAATAATGAAACAAGGAAAGAGCTGTTAAGACAAAATGATCTGTGACTTATGGAACATCACAGGTAGGTCTTAAATAAACAACGTTCTGCTTCTGAGGAAACAGCAAACATAGAGACAGGTAGGAACAGAAGTGTCACCTGTTAGTAAATACAGTGTTAATAAGGCTCCTGTTAAAAGGAGTGCTGTGTCCATCAATTCTTATTTGAAACTGGACTCATGAGACATGTGAATAGCACCAAACACAATCAACATTCTGTAAATCATGGAAAGAATTTAGTTTGTTTAACCTAGACAGGCCTGAGGGGGTCCTATTATTAATCTTCAATGCTTCAAAGGCTGCTGGAGAACAGGAAATAATAACTTGGTCTCTATTAGTTTGCACACAGAGAACAGTGGGTATAAAGACCTACTAAGCCTTTTTGAAAAAGAGGACTTTTTATCATTATAGTGAAGTCTGAGCCAGAGGCTGTCTTTGAAGGCAGTGGAAGCTCTGGGAACAGGAGACTTTAAGAAAAAAACCTTGAGGATCAGGTGGGATTCATCCTGCTTTGGGGCTAAAGATGACATCTTGCACACTATTTTGAATATTAATTTGCAACCAAAAGAACTTCAGATTTTTTATATAAATTACTAGATTTTAATAGGAGAATCAACACCTCTACTAAACAGTGCAGAAGCTCATACATATGATCACTAATTAACTGGAATCAGAAACTCTTGAAATACAAATATTTCTGCTTTACTTTAAACAACACAGTAAAATCTTTCATTACACTGGTTAACGAGGAACATTAAACTAACATTAAGTTTTTCTTCTTTCAAGTCTTTGATTCATTGCCTGACAAAGGGAACTGTGTTTTGTGCCATATGTTTGCAGATTTTTTTTTGTTTTCCTTTTAAATGGTCCTGTTAACATAGATAGCATTGTTCCAATGGCTAACTTTCTTCCTGAAGGGTGGAGAAATAAGAAAATTACCTTTTTATTACTCATAAGGGGCAGATTTACTACATTGTGTAACATATCGGTAGAAATTATTAATATACCTACGTCAGTGGTACATTTTGCAAATTATGCAAGTAGGTTATGTAGCATTACAAGAACATTGTGTAATACAGACCTCGACAGAGAAGAATTAGTTTTTGATGCCAAGAAGCTACAAACACTTGACATATAAAAGAGGAAATATTTTATTTTAGGAACAGCTGACACTCAAATATGAGAAATAAAGAATTACCACCAAAGGTATCAGCAAAAGTGAGTTTATTGAGATATGTTGTAAAAGTGCAACTTTTATAGCAACATTCAATGGCAAGGTTTGCTGTATTATTTCAAAAAGGATATAACAATGAGTCAAAGCTACCAATACAAAAAACTTCATGCATTATAATACCAGACTATGCATGGTATCTGTCAGTTACTGAGCATCTGCTTCTGGTGGGATGTCTCTCTGCTTTGAAGGGCAAATTCAAAAGAGGTTTCCCTGATCAAGGCGGGATCCCATGCAAACAGCAGCTTAGCACAGAGAGCTTGAAAAATGCTCATTTAGGCTGAGATATTTCTGGAATAAAGTGGTTTCCTTGTAGTCAAATTACATACAATGGGAAGCATATGCTTGAGATTCCTTGCACCCACAACTTTCTTTGTTCTCTGATAAATGAGTCCTAGAAAAGCTACCTGCTATACCTGTGTTATTTATATGATCAGTGAGCCAAGCTCATATGCATCAATGCTCGCCTCTTTTATATTTTTATAGAATGGACTGGAACTAGAGAAGTTCTTGCCTTGGTAATGCCCGAGGTCTTTACCTTCTTTGGAGCCTGTAATAGCTACCCTTAGTTTGATTAAGGAGTTGAGTATGTTTGTCACACTTGGTCAGCTTGTTTAAGTATTTTAGCCAGGCACAGAGACTCTACAAGGAGAATACACATAATTGAAAATAAAGCAGTTAGTTTTAGGCTAACAGAGAGAAGAGCTAGCTAGAGTTTAACGAGCTGCTAGACAAAGCATTACTATACTCACCACTCATATTAAGCTACTCAAGAAGTCTTTGCTGAGCAGGCAGGCATGAGCCAAAAGGGTAAGGGTCAGTTCCCATGGCTCTCTGGAGGGGAATCCCAGCATTTCTAATTTGCAGTCTTCCTTTGACACTTAAAATACAAGGGCTCACAGCTAGCCCCCAACTGACTGTCTAGCTTGACCAGGCTTCCCCAGGTTATCTTTATCTTTATGATTTTACACCTTCTCATGCTGGTACTTCTGCTGTGAAATCTTTGAACATCAACAATCTCATGTCCACTCTCAAAACCTCTACAGATGGCAGACTTTCATAGCAGTCTGGATCAAGGTCCAGCAGGTGCGTTGTGCCAGAGGTGGGCTTTGGATATAGGTACACAGCCAACAAAACACCCAGGAAAGTGAGGTGAAACTCAGAGCTGTTTTCACAGACACAGAGAGCACCAGGTTGGATTGGATGCCTTCTAGGTCGTTCCAAACTACATTGATATAAGCTGGTGTATATAGAGAAGTTTGTTACCTGACCTGGCATTTTAAATTCTCTAGGTTCTATGACACTTGACACATTGAACTTGCAGGCTATTTTGTGGATTTACCTTCGTTCTTCTCTTTGTTTTTCAGTTTTTCCTGCTCAAGTATCAGGAACTTGATAACTTGCTTTTTGAAACACCTTCGGACCAGGCACGAAATTCATTACAGACATTATTCAATAACTCTTTAGGGTCTTTTTGGTTCTAATTAGTATCTTGAGCATTATTTCTAAATAGCAGTGAATTCATATGTTCATAAGGAAGCATTCACAAGATAAGCTAATACATTGTTCATTCTGGAACTTACAGATCATGTGGATCAGTAAAAGCATAATCAGAGACTGTTGCTGCTACCCAAACATAGAGGCAATAGAGAATTTTTCAACCCATGCCACATCAGGGTTGAAATGACTCAGAAAATATTAAATATACGAATAGATTTTAAAAGGTATCTCCACTACAGACCTAAAAGAATAAATATTTTCAAACACAGATGAGAGTGCTCAAAGCACAAAAATAAGTTATTATCTTTATTATAGTATATGCAAAGATTTCCTACCCCACATTTTATTTATTGTATATAATTAAAAATCTACTTTAAACATACAAGCAATTGATAGATTTCAAGCTTTACTATGATGTCTAGAAACATTAGAAGAAAGAACTCATTAGCATATTGCAGAGACTTGTTAACGAACGTAAGAAAAAAAGAAAAGCTAAAATTTTGGCATCTAACCGTAGACATCTGTGATTTGCATTTTCAGTAAAACTCAGCAGTTAGATGACCTTTTATGTCAGGTCTGAATTCTGAAACAACAGCAAACGTCCAGCTGTGGTGTCTCCAGACCACAGGCAGGCAATGAAAAGTGAGTGACCCTCTGTGAAAAGTTCAGTTTATATGACTCACAAAACATGCATAAGAATTGTGTGGAAGAAATAGATGCAACTATTCAGAATACAGTCCTGAAGAGCAAAACTATCCTTTGACCAGAAATTATTTGCTTGACTGAAAAGCAAAATCATCGTAAGATCGTGGAACTCCTGACTAAGGAACAGGATGTTACTTGGCAGAGGGAAGTATGAGACATCCCTGAAATACAATGAGGCAGGGAACAAATGGCGAGACAGCAGTTCAGAAGAGAAGAATCAAGGTGCTGAAGTGGACCACAAGAAATGTTGTATTGGCAACGCTATGCTAGTACAAAAAAAGGGCAAACTATATATCATGAGGTATAAAAATAAGATAGCCTGTAAGGCTGTAAACTTTCCAGATCACATCTCCCTGATAAAAAGCAACCAAGCATCAAGAACAGACAGAAGACCTCTTTCATAAAGAAATTTTACAAACTGAAAAAAACCTTCACCATGAATGTCCTGGAAAGGATGAGCAACAACCTTAAACAAAACTTTCTCACGGCTACATCAGAAGACGCAGCGAGGCAGCTTTTGGCATACTATACCTCTCTGAATGAGGCCAGTCATAAGGGCACCCACAACAGAAACATGGTCAATTCCTGGTCTCCCTCCATCATTTATGTGAGTTTTTTGGGACTGAACAGTTTGCTTTGTGATCCGTAGCCTTGGATGACGCGGTTCTGTGAGGGGTTTCCTCAGACAGCTGCCTGCGGTGATGTGGCACTGCACCAGACCGGCCCTGAGCCCCGCTGCGGGCACCTCCTCACCTCCACCGTGCCCGCCAGAGCGCCCGTCCCTGCTCCCAGAGACACTCTGGGGACAGGGCGCCAGAGGTGAAGGCGGCTTGGGGACATCACTCCTGCCCGCTGGGGACTGGGCAGATCGGAACGCGTCCATTCTCCGTCCCTCTCGGGCTAGCCCGTCCCGCTGTCCCTGCTCGGCCCACCCCGGACGCTGCGGCCCTGAGGCGCCTCGAGGAGGGGGCGGCCCGCGTTCTGTCTTTGGGAGCGCGGCCAAGGGAACGGGCCGCGCTTCCCGGAGCGGGGAGAAAGTTCCGAGAAGCGGCTCACCCGGCTCCTCGGGGTGGGAGGAGTCGCCGCCCTGCCCGGGGAGGGGCGGCCGAGCCGCTTCCCGGCACTGACCGGGGGGGCCGGCGCGTTCCGACCCCGCGGAGCCGGCCGTGAGGGAGCTGCCGGCGGCTGCAGGTGAGTGATGCCGGTGTCTCCCCGTCACGGCAGCTCCCCGCTCCTTCAGTGACCCCTTCTCCTCTCCGTCTCGCTGAGGGGAGCTCAGTCTGCCCCGCTGAGGAGCACCCGCCTCTCCGCTCCGGCACTTGTTTTGAAGAGCGCTGTGGAGTTTTTACGTTGAATTTTAGCACTTCTCCCTCTCCACCCTTTTCCCGCTCGTTCTCCCGTGTTTTGCAGGCACCCTTCGGTACGGCGGTGCGGGAGGGCTGAAGCAGCGCCTCGTACAGCATCATCGCATACCGATGAATTTAAGGCGCCTCATGACCGTCTACTCTCCCCTGCTTTCAGGATGCCACTGCTTAGCTACAGCATAAAAGCTGCTGATTTGACTTGAGCAAAAATCACCTAGGCGGGTAGTGGATAAAATACCTCGTGGGATGAGGATGCTGCATCTGCCAGAGGTGATTTCAGGTTTGGTTTCAACATTGCCTGTGGCCACTGCTTCAAGAACATGTTGACTTGCTCAGAAATGTGAGCTCAGACCTTTAAATCTGGCATCATACAGAGAAAACTTGTTGCTCCTGCTTTCTTTTAAGCAGCTGAAATCCATTGCTTGATCTCAAGGCCGTTTGAGTAAACTAGAAAGCATAAATTCCAGTGTGGTTCCTGAAGTTTTTGGAGTTTGACTATTTTTTGGCATAACCTTTTTGCCTCTCATTTTTTCTAAATTTTGCATGCGTGGACCAAACTCCAGCAGGGCAAACCAAATAGATCCTAACAGAGGTACAAGTAGATAATGCTTGGTAAATATCTTCCCTACAATTGCTGACATTTCTTTTTTAATGGGGCAGGAGTAGTTTTCCCAAATTCATTAATTGCTTTATAATTTTAGATCCCATTTTCCCCCTATTTCAACTGCTTTTTTGTTTGGATTCTTGTCTTTGTGGGACCATGAAATACATGTTTTTTCTATTTTGGCAGAGCTTTTTAGGAAAGCAACAACATGCGTCAAAGAGCTTTCTGTTTATCAAAACACAGGAGAAAAAGCTACCCCTCAGTGGTCAAGTCATTACATGTGTATCAGACCTTAATTATAGAAATTACTTTCTTTCTTATGCAGCCTTTTAAACTTGTTGCTCAGCTATTAAATTACAAGGCTTATTAGGAGCTTTCAGTGTCTAATACACAGATATATTTTTGTGTACTAAATGTAATTGAAACCACCTTTAAAATTGCTTGGGAGAAAAAAGCAAGTAAAACGACTAAAGGAAAGATTCATCCACTTTAGAATGTGGTATCTCAGATATTCATTTTCTTTTTAGCATTCAGGATTGTTGACAATCACATTTTCAATTTTCCATATTTTTGTTTTTGTGTTTGTTTTCAGAAGGGATCTATTTAGCTGGAATGTTTTAGAAGACACTACTTTACCAACACTCCATAGCTTCCTGGTGGCTTGGCAGTCCCTGTTTGAAGGAAACTGAGTTGGATGTCAGCTCTGCACTGTTGGTTTTGCAAGGGATCTGTTGGGAATTGCAGAAATCAGGAGAGCAGAGGCATTCAGTGTTGTAGAGTCTTTGTACAAATCACTGACTTAGGGACTTCCAGCTCTTTTTGACAGTTACATAGTTATCTCTTTATTTATGAGACAGAAAACCTCATCAGGAGGATTAGCCTACCTGTGCTTTGCTTACTTACTAGGGGTGCCTCTTTGTAGTCTGTGGATAGAGTTCATTAGATTTGGGCACTGAAATGTCACTTCTGTTATCAATGTTGTGTTGTGTGGTAGAAACTTGGATTGTGATTCTGATCCTCAGTTAGTTTATGAAGTAGAGGGAATAACAACATAGGATGAACGGTGTTGTATGTATTATTACTTGATTTGCCTCACTGAGAGTCTTCCGTGTCCGCTTTAGAAAAACTTGTTCAGTCCATGGTGTTCATGAGCTGTTATCCATATCTAATATCTAAGCACTCTCCATTAAGTAGATTAAGTATTCTGCAACTGAAAACATTTCTTTTCTCAGCCTATGTACATGCTCAGATTAATTTAAGGATTTGGCTTGTGCCTGGCAGCTTTTTTAATTGAGCAAAGCAAAGGGCACTGAGAAAACAAATTTGTGGTAAGTATGATTTGAAATATGTGCCTTGCAAGATTGCTGCAAAGCAGATTAAATCTGCAGTCAGCTTTGACTAGATGTTCATAGGAGGAGCTTCTTTTCCTGACACACACAGGTTCTAGGTGCTGCAACAGTATGTGCACTGTATAGGTCCAAATCCTAGTCAATTGGATTTTGGTGCTTCAGTGACTTTGAAATGGTGTTTGATGAAATGTCAGTCTTTGGTGTGTTTAATAGGTAAATAATGAGGATTTCTTTTTAATTTCATGGATGGCATCACAAAAACTTTGGCTTGGACAGGACTTCGGGGATCGTGTAACAGGCCTTTAGCTCTGAAGGAGAAATAGTCTACCTGGAGATATTTATTTAAAATATTCACAGACCACCTACTTAAGGAAATTTCATTTTCTCAAAGGTAATTTACTCCTGTGCTGCCTCCACTTCTTGAATGACTCCACTTTAATTGTGTTTAGTCTGAACAATTCTGTTGTTGCTGAATATTATTTCAATTGCTGTCAGGTCTTCAAAATATTAGTGTTATATTGAATTATCTATCAGTGCTGATTAATTTCAAGATAGGCAGGGGAGTCCTGAATCCCTCTGTATCAGTTTTGTCACATCTCAGGTTACATTTTTCCCACAGGACAATTATAATTAGACTATGAAGCTAGGATTAAAAAAAGAAAAAAACCCCAAAACCCTAGCGTTTTAGCCTGCAGCCTGACAAAACCAAGCAAGTCTGCTTTATTTCCCCCAGAAATTTGAGTTTTAATAAGAATGGAAAGAATGTACACTAACAATGAAAGATTTGTTACTTGGCTAACGTCTGTAGTCCTGACAGATCATTTTATGCCAAACTGACTTCAACTTGCTACTCATCATCTCCCCTGTTCTCGCTACCTGTCTTCATTCCCTTTGTGGTTCTATTTTCACTTTTGGCAAGGATGTTGTTAATCTATTACCATCATTTTTCTGTTGTTAGTTTTTTTTTTTTATTATTAAATTGGTAATGTATTTTGTAGAACTGTAGCCAAGACACAGACTTATAAATGATGATTTTATAAAAGTACTTAATTATTGATAATACAGTATAAGTGCTTGACATTCGTTGGTGGTAATTATTATGTGTGATTAATTCACAGGCAGATGTTTCTGAATAAAGAGGATTTAATTCAAAATATTGCTTTCATATTAAGGACCCTATTTCTTTTTTCTCAACTAGTGTTTAATTTATTTAAAATTACTTCATATTCTCTTTTGTTAGAGAATTCTAGAACTTTTCTCTTGAAAACTGGTTTGTTACCTACAATTGCACATATTACCATAATTTATTTATTATACACTATTAAACTAGATTACTAACATAGTGAAAACCATTGTCACTGTCTAAAATAGGATTGTATTTTGGTGATCATTTATTATATTACACCATAGTAGCATAAGGCTTTTGCATCAATAAAAGTGATCTAGTCTGTGCCATTAGTGAACTGGTGGTGTAAATTATTGGAGATAGATAGTTAAATTAGACATCAGTTTCATGATAATAGTTGGGAATGGCTCTTAACAGCATAAAAAGGTTTGGGTTTATTTTCCAAAGAGGAAGTAACTTAAACAAATAGTCTAATATTTCAGTATTCTACAGTACCTCCCCACTGTTTGTAATGTTGGATTTAAATTATTCATAACCAATGAGGCAAAGTTTGTCTGTCTAACCCGAAAGATATTTACAAAATTAGGAGTCTTGCAGGGCCAGATTTTCATCATGCTGGTGTAATTAAGTCAGGAGATATGCTGGTGAACCTAACTGACCTGTCTTAGAGCAGGGAGTTTCATCCTTTGACTTTGAAAACAGATTTAGTTCCATATTTTTCCTGGGGTGCGGGGAAGGGAGGGGAAAGAGGTTTGTAAGATTTGGCTTTGTATCTTAATATAATTCCATACAGCTTAAAAAACAGCATTCTGCTGAAGGAGTTACCAGAAGTTTTAACATGATCTGACTTGGAAGAGTTTTTTTTTTTGTCATTTATCACTCTCTTCTCTATATTGTATTGTTTATTCCAGACAATACATGACCAATTATTTTCACTTCTAGGTGTTAAAAAGCCCTTGGAAAATCTAGAAAAAAAAAAAAAGATTTCCCTATATCAGTTCTTGGAATAATCTAATAGTTGCATGTGAATTTAGCCTAGCTTCTCAAGAATATTTAGATTCTTCATACATGGATCTTAGTGTTACATAAATACTTCTGAGGATATTTGTTTAGTGGCAGGAAAGACTGCAGAAGCTTATGCATTAGGCAAGACAACATTGACCTGGTAAGTACGAGGGCCTGCATGTGAAGCATTTGACCTCACAAGGAGAAGTTTGGGCACGTTGCAGCAAGGGTGCTTGTTGTGTGCATCGAGCCCTGGGTTGCAATGCTGCATGCAGGAGTGTTCTACAGTGTTTGTGTGACCTTTAGAAACACACTTTAGAAAAAAGTTTGAAGTCTTTTTATCCTTCAGAGGAATTCAGAGCTTCTCAAAACCATTTAATTTAATTGAACTTATTAGACTTAAGAGTCTGCAGCTCTGAGGCATTAAATCAGAAGTTTTCTGCTAGAAATAAATTCTGTCGTGAATTCCTGGCCTTTCTGAAATCTGTAAATGTTTTGTTCTTAGCTTTAGTGGGGACAGGCCATTTTGGTTATCTCCTGCTAAGCAGCTGCAACGTCTGTTATGGAATTAGTGATAGAAGACTATCAGTATTCTGCACAGCTTCAGAAATGTAAAATGTACAAGTTTTACCTTGAAGATAGCTGTATCCATTGTCCTGTTCCTGTTGTTTGTACTCCTTGTACCCTCTGTGCCTGAGAGCTTTAACCATTCTGCAGCCTGATGTTTAGCTTTCCCTTTGGCATGGAGGATTTGCAAGTGATTCATGCCTTCTGAAATCTAACGTACGATCAGTCCTCCAGAACTAGGCTGTGCAAGTCCAAGAGTTTCATCCTGGTACAGTGTGTGTGTCAAAGCTGTAAATGGAATGTGGGATAGAGCTCTGTGGTTCTTGAGATGACAATCCATCTGGGAATGGAACTTGCTAAGACTTGATATGTGTGCTTCAGCTCCAGTCTAGCTAAAGCCCTCCATATATAGCATCCTGGGTGCTGACAGAGGAGTCTGCCGGATTAATCAGTCAGGCTGTAGGTGGGGCAGAAATCACAAGGTGTTTTGCACCTTTAATACTGTTTTCCCCTGTTAGGATGGATATCTTCTTACTTGTGCAGGAAGAAAGACAAAATATATTAGGACAAACTTCTACTTCAATATTTATTTGAAATAAGTGTATAAACAGCTTTAAAGATACTGTGTGATGTATTTGCTTAGACTTAGTTGAACTTTTTGAGTATAATGCTACTTTTCTATGACTAGGTCTGAAAAGCAAGAGGTTTACTTTTTTCATTCCTTATCTTTCTTTGTGCATTCTTCCTGAATTTCTCTTTAGCTTCCTGGAGTCTGTGTGATTGGGTTTTTTATTTATTCATGCTTAAATATAGTAATATTATCTGGACTATTGTTTGGCATGTTGCATTTCTCCTGAAAGAAACAAATAAATAAAAATGTTTTCTTTGCTGTTAAATCTTATGCAGGAAAAGATAGACAAATGATGAATCACTTCATGATTCTGGCGGTGCTGCTCCCCCTGAGGACATGCTACACTAAATACTCACAGCAAGGTAAATGTCTGAATGTTTGATTTTTTTATTTGAAAGCAACTGAAGCTTTCAATGTGCTGATTTGTAAGTCTCTGATCAAGCAACATGTCACACATTTATTAAAATTATTCTCTTTGGTAAGGTGATGGAGCAACTTTCATTATTACCTTTTGTAACCTTACTATGGAAAATTGCCTAACTAAAGCCCTCCATAGATAGTGTCCAAGTTGAATCAACTTGGAATGATGTCAAGCCAATGTGTATTTATTTATTTTCTCCTCCTCTTTCTCCTGTGATCTGTACTGTCATCTTCAAATAATTTCCTCTTTGACAATTTTTGTGGTTTTTTATTTCTTTCCTTTCTTTTTTTGTCTCATCTCTGAAAACTTTAGCATTTCTGTTGGCCCTTTTCTGATTGTACCACAAGATTCCAGGACCAGATTGTTATTTTTTACACTTCAGATACTTATCCAATACAAATACAAAAAGCATATATGCATATTTGAAGGGGAAAAACTTGAATATAATGATAACTTTTCAAAAGGCTGTGTATTTTAAGGTAAAAAACACTTCTTGTATACTTGCTGCTAGCAATAGCATTTGGGTATGTCTCGGTTAAAAGAAAAAAGAAAATTCTTAATTGATCTTTCTGTGACCACTACTAAGAAGGCAAACCTTACCAGATTCTAGTCTGCATTATGGAAATTTTATTGCCTTTTTAAAGTTGGTGAAGAAGGAAGAGAGATGTTTGGGGTTTTTAAAATATATTTATTATCATACTGAAGGGGTAATATATCTCTTTCAGACATTTTGTCTCTCTTCAGCCTTGAAATTCATGTGTTCACACACCACTCACCCAAGTCTCAGTTTTGAGATTTATTACTAGGGCTCTTAGAATGGCACAACTTTGTAATGCAGGCAAGTCCAAACAGTTACTCTATTACAGTAACTTGGTCACTTGTTTTCACATGCAATTTTTCAGGAATAAAATTAGTGTCTGTTGTTAATCATAACTATTTGTATAGTCTTGAGTTAGCTTTCAAGTTAAAACAAGTCTTAAGATGCCTTGATCACTTAATTTTGCTAGGAGAGAATATTGTAACTGTGAATGCTGCAAATACTTCCACATGTTAAAGATACAGTACAAAATTCTTTAATACCTACATTGTAAGTTGGTGGTCATCAATATTTTGGGTATATCCTTAACGCTATTGTTTCTTCCATTTTTTAGTACTGTGTATAAGCTCCAACTGATGATCAATACTGTCTTATGCCAGATTCTGAAGAAAACAAAATAGTGTGGGGTGTGAAGTGATGTGTCATCTAGCTGAAGAGAGGTAGTGTAGGGACAGTTGTACAGATGGAGAAAAAACAGAAGACCTTAAAATACCTTAGCAGTTCTTTAATTAAGTGTGGCACGTGGAAGTATTCTTTATGGCAAAAAAAGGGATGATATTTTCATTTGGACAAAAAGAAATGGATAGAGAGGCGATGCAGGCTCATCATCAATGCAGTAGGCATAATAGTGACACTTGCAATTAAAATTTGCTAGAAAGAAGATAGGGAAATTCAGAAGATATGCAGAAGTTTATTTTAATGGTGTATCCTGAAAAAGAAAGGTGTTTCTGCCAACTGGATGGTTTTTCTTTCAGGGGTATTTATTTTCTTTCCCTGTACTCCTCCTTTGTGCCATTGAATTTCATTGAGAGACTACCAGGGCCCTTTCCTTCCCCCAGTTCCTTTCTTCCTCTGTTGCTCCAGCAGTGTAGACAGAAAAACAGCAGACAGCAAGGCCCAGAGTTCTAGATCACCTTGTGTATGTGAAATGAGATCCCCCAAGAGATTTGGTACACAGTGCTTCATGCAAACGGATGATGAACATACAAGTAAGGTTGACCAGAATACTTGAGACAAAACAACATTACAGTCAATTCTTTAGCATAAGTGGGATTTTAACGTGTTTAAATCCCAAGTGTTTATCTTGTTTAGGTGGTAAAAGTCTGGAAAATGTGGGAAAATGAAGTGTGTTTTGTCCTATCTTCCCAAAATAAAGTGATACTCCACTTCCACAGTTGAGTTTATGAATCACTGTGTTGTTTTGGTTGTTGTGGATCCTTGCTTAGTCAGTTGTTGGCAGTGAAGCTAATAATATTTATTTTTTCCGGTAAAACATAAAATTGATGCTCTGTCATCATTCAGTGAAATTTACCCCCAAGCCTTCCACCTTGTTTATTCAGTTTCAGACAGTAATTGTCATAGGTACTGGGTTTCCTTATGGCTGTATAAAACTGATAGGCAAAGGCAGCTGTGAAGCTGCAGATACACTTTTTATGGACCACATTACCATAGCCAAAAAGGAAATTTTATTTCTGCATGTGAAACATTTTGCACTTACCTTGCAGAGACACTAAGACTGTCAATTCTGCTTTCACATAAATTTACGTGTTAATCATTTATTGGTAATTATATATTAAGACTACAGTGAGACTTTATAGAAGGTGTGTTGCATATATTTCTTTCTCCAAAGCACTTAAAGATACCACAGTCCTGGTTCTAAGACCATGTGTTTTCATCATTTAAACTTGATTTCTTCTCCAAGCTTATCTGAAGATGCCCATACCAGTAGTTTTCTTTAGATGGAAAGCATATGGTTTTCATTTTGCTCTGACTTTTAGTACCCTTGAAAATGGAATAGGTTAAAAATATCCCAACAGAGTTTTTGGATGATTTCCTAAAAGAGAATCCTTTCTTCCAACAGTTTTTAGTAACTTAGTACTTTCTTTCCTCCATTTATTCTTTAATTACAGAGTGGGCTTATATAAACAACAAAGCTGTGTCAGTGTCTGTATTCTCATAATAAAGAAATATGCTTATAAAGTTTTATTTGCTTCCTTTGATTGACCAGAGATTGTTATAACTGCTGCTTCTCTTTAGCCTTTCATTCCCTTCTCGTAATGTAAAAATCCATGTCAGAAAACTGCTGCACAGAGGTTACTGTGGAGGATATACTCCAGGATAAATTGCAGAATGATTTGGATACATGATGGCTACCAGAAGCATCTATCAAAATGTAGATTCTCAGTCTAAATCTCCTGAATGCTTGTGTTTCTGCTAGTGATACATGGTGAGAGTTTTGGGTAGTTCAGTGGGCCAAGTGTCTCTGGGAGACAGGAGTGGATGTGGCGGTTTTGTGAGAGGAGGCTGCTGAGGTCACTCAATCCATTGCGTCCCTGATGATTCTGGCTGTAGTGGAGCAGGAATGCACAGAATGAGTCTATTTTATTAAAAGGTGTAGCTGTTTTGTGTATCTTTTTTCTGTGTCTTGGTTAGGATAAACATTCTGACCTTGTCCTTTTGTAACAAGCAGAAGCACCTTGGAAAGCACCTGTGGCAGGACAAGAAGCCTAGTTATTCAGTCGTTTCAGCTCCCTGGCTTCATTAACAACCAGATCAAATTTACAGGGTTTATGTTTGTTTAGTTTTCAGGAAGTAGAGAAATGACAAATCAGTGAGTGCTGTATTTCATCTCTTCCAACAGTTAGGGTTTTTAGGGCGGGGTCACAAAGGAATCATTTAAAAAGAGGAAGCACTTACAGGGTTATTTGTAGTTTTCCACAGAACAATCTTGCAGGGACTTTTATTTCCCAGCCAAAAGGGACTTCAGTCTCATTTTAAACTTTGCTTTATCATGTCATGGTCTGGAATTAAATCCAGACCAAGAGAAATATGCAAGTGCCATTAGAACTAAATGTCTGATTCCAGCAGAAGAATCCATGGCCATGACCTAAGCTCTGTGTAGAGCAACTAGGAATGCACTTAATACTAGACTATGATCTAAGCTAGCTACTGGAGGGAAACCCTTATCCTATTCTGTTCAAATAACAGTTTTGCATTAACTCCTTTAGTCTGTATTAAGTCAGAGATCAAAACAGAGCCCAGAGTTTCTGCCCTAATGATATGAAGGCTTGCTGGGGTTTGGGATTTTTGGGGATTTAGTCCTTCTTAATACATTATATTGTTCCTCTTCAAAAGATTACAAAGGGATGGATCTGTATTATCATAAAACAGCTAGTAAATTGAGAGCATAAAGAAATTAAACAGTATACTAAATATCATGGTGGGGAGCCAGTGAATAGATTCAGAAATCTCATTTTAGCCTGCTGATTCCTTAAGAAGAAGAATTATCTTTCCTTTTGTCGTCATCAGCATAGGTCCTGATCACTTTTGTTTTTTCCTTCAGAACCATCTGGTGTGGAACCTATCTTACCTCTAACCACTGTTTTTTCAGAACTGCTTTGTAACTTAGCTAGACAGTAATATTTTTGTGCCCTTTTTTCTGCTCCTAGAATCTGATGTGTTTCCAGTAATGTACCTTAATGTTTCCAAGGATTTGGATCTTCAGCGGCTGCTGGTGGAATGGGATGTTATAAAGTCAGCACATGATGCTGAGCTGGCAATATCTTTTGAGATAGAAGTCCGTCGAATCAATACTACTGTGTGGACAGTAAGTACACTTAGGAAAGAAGTGTACTAGTGATTTACAATGATGGAAGATGTAGTGATGTGTCTTTGCAAAGTCCCTGTCCCGGTAGTTTTCCTTAGAATCTAAACCAGCAACATTTTCTGAAGAGGAGATCACCCAAATAATAGGCATAGGCCTGTTCTGGGTTATTTTCTGTTTGTGACTTCTGTATGGGAGCAGACTCCAAAGAAAATTTAGAACTTCGTTAAACTGAAAAGCTGCACTACTTTGTTTAGATTTGCTATTTGTCAGAAAGTACATAAAAGAGAAAAGGGCTTATTTTTCTTAAATCAGGGATCAATAAAATAAAATAGGCATTGTTATAAATCACAGATTACTTTGATCACCCTAGTTGGTGGTGTTTTGTCTCTGAGTTTGAAGAACCACATTTTCGCTGCAAATGAGCTCTATGCAGTTCTGAAGATTTTTACCACTTTGATATGCTGGATAAGATTTTTAGCTCAATGAGTAAATCTAACCCGGATGTTAGTAACTGGGGCCATATAGCTACAAATAATTGAGTTTTGGGTTTTTTGAAGTGTCTTTCAACAAATTCATATTAACTTGTTGGAAGGATGTAAAAGTGTTTCAAATCCAGGGATGAAGTCTGTTGGTTTGAGAGCTTTTGGGGTCCTGTTTGGCTAGCTCTGACCCCCAGCTTCAAACTGAAAAGGACAAAAGCAAAAGAAGGGAGGCACTCTTCTTAGGATAATCGTCCCACAACTTTATTGTGGAGCACCTCCTGGGAAAGAGAGAGTCTAGGAGGGAGGTCTGTGAAGGATCCATCCAGGAGAAAAAGAGGAAGAGTCTCTCATGATGGGAGATTTTAAACCCGGGGAGGGGGGGCAGAGGAGAGGGGCCACAGCCAATGGGATACATCTGATGGCAGGGGCAGGGTGAGGGCGTAACCCAGGGCAAGACCACCACCACCAGGGCTTTGGGGGAGAGGGGAGAATGAAACAAACCATGTGATACAAACAAACCACTTAGTGCAATATAAAAACTACTCAGTGCAAAATTCCAATCACCTAGTGCAAAACAATAACTAAATAAACTATTTAGTGCAACATGACAGTAGTCTGTTCTGTCATTCGTAATAAACATAACAAGTTACTTTGGATGTCACTACCATACAGGAAAATATTTGCTTCTGTGTTTTTCTGAAGTATGTGTACCAATAAAGAAGCTCTCTGAGTCTGTTCATATCAAAGTGTGCTATAAATATATAACTTCTACAGCCATGGCCACATTCCTCATGGCTATAACTGAGAAATTAAATTTTGAACTGATGGCAGAGTTTTTCTCAGAGCAGTGGTAATACGAAAGTGCAGGTGTTGCTGATGGAAAGCAGTACTGGAGAGAAATTCTCTACTGCTCAGTGTGAGTCAGGGCTTTGGCAGAAATCATACAAGTAGCACAGATCTATATATTGAGAATGTGTAATGGTTGCTATAACAAGTACTAAAACATGTAGAATGATAGCATCTCATAGGTTGGAAAAATTATGATGTCACTGAGTCCAGCTGTTAACCCAGCTATACCAAGTCCACACTAAGCCACATCTCTAAATGCTGAATCTGCACATCTTTTAAATCACTCTAGGGATGGCGACTCCACCACAGGGATATGTAATCCAGAGCATTAGGATGCATTTGTAGGCAGCAGCTGGTGTAATAGCATACACAAATAACCTACAGAGTGTCTCTAAGAGCAAATCCATGTCATGAGAAGCAGGGTCTCACTCCCAAATATACAGCACATCAGTCACTCTGCCACTGCTAGTACTGATCTGTAAACAGTTAATTAGCTGACTAGTTACTTAGTGTGAGATCACATGTAGCTAGCAGAGTTTCAAAAATTAATTTTTAAAAGCATTTTTCTCCTTTGAGCTTTCCCGCTGCTTTTGATTGTATTTCCAAATCTTCATGTTGCTGTGTGTTCAGTACTTTGCCTTACTGCTTTTGTTTGCAGGGGTTTCAAAATGTCACACTGGATAAATTGGGAAAGCCTCTTCATTGGGCATGGGATTCAGATGTACCTTTGGAGTGTATGTCACATGCTGTGAGGATCAGGAGCAAGGCAGAAACGTCAAAAATCTGGAGTCAGTGGAGTTTGTGGGAGACTCTCCCGGGTAAGCAAAGCAAGATTTTGTAATATTGGGGTTTTTTTTCAAGTATAAAGCTAGTTTGTAATTCACCAGTGAATGTAACCACGTGGGACAGTTCAGGAGAGATGGCATCACATCAGGAATCCATTTGCTCTAAGCACTAACCAGTTCCTTATATTTTGCCAGCAATAATAGAAGTTCTTCAGCCGTTGCTATAATTTGCAGACTATCTTCCTAAGCTAGTGGACCAAAAGTTTTAGAGCATGTTTTTTACTCACACATGTACTGTATGAAGTGACGAGGGATCTTGGATAGGCACATCCCTGTCCCAGACTCAGGGAAAGGAGGGGAAGCACAGAGCACAGAGCTAGTTGGCATCATGATCTCATGAATGCATGGCTTTTGTCTGGGATTCATAACTTGAAATGGTGTTACAGAAGCAGAGAGAAAGGAGCAAGTAAGCTCCTTGGAAGCTTTCCTTCATTTGGAGGGAATGTCTTGCGAATTATATGAGGATAAACAGGGAGTGAACCAATAATGTAATTAATGACATCACAAAATTTATCTTTTTTTTTTTTTTTGGATTACCATGTCTTACTAGAGCAGTTTGGTTTCCAGACAATCTTGTTTAAACAAAATATGTAACTACTTTAGGAAACATGACTGTAGTGATTTTATAATGAAGCACTCATTTGGAGCAGCGAGAGCTTTTAGATATTGGAGACATCTGTCTCCCAACAGAAGAGGCATTACAGGTGTTCATACTTGGATTGTGGTACTCATCTCCCTCTTGTTATATAATGGGCAGTAAGATGCAAGACTCTTTTTTATTCCATAACCTCCTCAGTCCTGGAGATTTTATTTTTTTCAGTTTCAAGTGGATGCAGCTCAAAAATACTATTTCTTGGTCACAAACTGATCTCACATTACAGCTCTATATTTAGAGCTCTCTGAAAGATAGTAACTCTAGATGTCATCAGATTTTTGGATCAGATTCTTAGGAGTAGATTTTACCTGTGCAATATGTGTAAAATCTATGAGTCACTTAAATTCCACTAACTTTCCCATCCAGCAAGCAGTCCAACATAGAAAGCTATGCGAATCTCATTCCAAGTTGATTATCCTCTTGATCTGATTCAGTCAATGTTGACTCATCTTAGCTGAGCTCTGCATGAGCATCAGACCATGATGTTTTTGTAGCCCCCAGCTACAAGTCTTCAAGAGCAGTTGGTTTGGATATAAGCAACAGCCTGTGCATAGGAGCAGGAGGTGGTGTTCCTTTGTAAAGAGAATTCTTGACAGAACATTTTTGTTTTCCTTTAAGTGAAAGGCAGTAAAACAGATTTACTCTCTTAGGTAGTTTATTGGACTACATTACATGTTTATGAGTTTAAGAGAAAGGTCTTATTGCATTTGAAATTCATCTCTGTATTAAGAAAAATACTAAATAAAAGTCTGTATCTGTGGATAATATAACATTAGCAATTTAATAATATAACATTAGCAATTAGTAAATGCTTAGTTTTGTGTTCTGCCCGAAGGCTGCTGCCATGAGCAGATTTTGAAATTATGTTTTTTTAATTTGCAGGCCTGGACACTTCAAATAGAAATGGGCCACAAATCTTTCCAAAAGAAAAAATTTTAGCAGAAGGCTCTAATATCATTCTTTGCTGCATAGGAGGGAAAGGTCAAACCATTAAGGAATTCTCTGTATACCCAACTGTTTATGTTAACAACACAGTCAACCACACAAACAGTCAAGTCAGATTTCTCCCAGTGAATAATCTGTCGCATGACAAAGGGTCTAACATTCATGTCTACTGTTATGATGAGGATAACCGGTCACATGAAGCAGCTTTCTTTGTGGGTAGTAAGTGAATACATTGTTACAGTTTTCTTTTCCTCTTTTTATTAACTCAAGAATGACTGTATTATAAATGGATGGGGAAAAAACCTTGCTGTAAGTTGTCATGCTCTTGTCATGTCTGGCTGAACTCCATTTGAATTGAGATCTGTAAATTTATATAGAGGAAGCAGGAAATAATAGCATTAAATTAATCAACCCTATGACAGGTGGTTGATTCATAAATATACCCACCTGTTTAGGAGTTCAGCTTCATTGTGTGTGTGTGTGGTAAAAACTCAGCATAGTCTCCTTTTCAAAGGCCAATAGTAATTTTTAAAGATAGAAAAGAATACAGTTTGAATAAATTAATGAATGAATATTAAAGAAAGATAATGGAGTATAAAAGTGTTTGATTGCTATTGACTCTTGGTGTTATCCCGACTATCTGTTCCGAGTGGCCATTGAATAAGTGTAATTTCAGTAATAACACCTACAGTAAACCAGACTTCATACTTAAACGTTATTACTAGGTTGTTAATGTATTAAAAAATGTTGATGAGTTTTGCCTTGACTGCCGTGATGTTGTTGTTTTTTTGGTTATTTCATCTGACAAGAACCACCTGATACACCTAAAGATTTTTCCTGCCAAACTCAAGACATGAAAAGAGTAACATGTACTTGGAGAGAAGAAGAGACCTATCTCTATGGAACAAATTCACCACAATACACCTTGTCTGAAACGTAAGTTATATTAACTCTGATCTGTGCTGTACCAGTCACCTTCTTTCCTTCTTTCCGTTATAATCTGTGGATTTGTGTGTGTAATTAGATCCTTACCTTTTTCCACCTCACTTACCACTTACTTAACAAAGCTTGAGCAGTGCAGAACTGCTCTGAATCAGACTAACTATTACAAAGTTGGCAGTCCTTTAGATCAAGTTCTGCCTGATAAAGCTTATTCTAACCATTCTTTTGAGTTAATATGTTTGGATATTGTTCAGTACATATGAAGACACCCTGAAATCAGGATGTAACTTAAAAGTATAACATAATTATGGGGTAGCACATACAATAAACAGATAACTAGGATCTGATCAGGTGGTAGGCTGGGTATTAGTGTGCTCATGATACATTGGTACTAATGCTGACTCAAACTTAGCACTGTGCCTGATTAACCTCCCTAGTTATTTTCCTTTAGGATTTTAGAGCTTTACATGTTGATCTTATCCTTCTTGAGTCCTTGAGCCACTGACAATCCTATTTCAAATGTCCTTCTTGTGTCTATAATTTCTGTAGTTTCAGCTGGCTTGTTTATTTTAAAAGAAATATCTGCAGACTTTCTCAAAGGTCTTAGCAGTCTGAGTCATGGCTACAGAGCTGTGGTATATCAGACTTGGCCCTTACATGAGGAGAGGGGCTTTCCAGCAAGGCCTGCAGAGAAAGGGAAACTCATAGAACAGGACAGGTCATAATCAAAACAAACTTTCAACAGAAGATCTCAGCAGAAAGCAGGACAGCATTGCACATACCTTCCTGTTCTTGCATTACTCGCTTCCATTAAGATACTTTGATGCTGATTTAAAAATGAAAGGTTAGAAGATGCACTTCAAGATCGTTGAAATTACAACTTCATTTAAAAGCTTGGTGGTAAACATGTAAATTATTTAAGTCTTCGCAAATAAGTCTCTGATTTAGATTATCCATAAGGAGATTTCTAAAAGCAATGTAGCTGTATCTTAAAAAGACAAACCTGGATTTCAAAGGAAACTTTATTTTAAGAGTATTTGTATTCATCATACATCAAGCTAAGGGAAAGAAGTGGGTGGCTTCTTATATAAGGCCCCTTAGCCTTATTTTTTATGATGCTGTATTCTAGTTGGACATCAGAAGCTTCCAAGATCTATGCTGATTGTATATTATGGACAACATCTTTCTCTCTTTGCCCTGCCTCCTACCTCTCACTTTCTTTGATAGGTCATCCCAGAAAAAGGTTCTGTGCAAAGGAAGTTGTTTTAAGCAGTGCTCATGCTCTTGGGATATAGGCCAGCAGTGGATTTGGAATGTCACAGTGACTCTGGAAAACCCGCTGGGAAAGAAAACTGCCGCAGATGTTTTTGATGTGAATCACAGAAGTAAGAGGGCTTTTTTCCTATGCCTTTGTTTAGGGCTTCCTGTTGCTCCTTCTGAGCTTGATACTTCTATGTCCCGGTTTAAAATATGAAAGTCCTTGATTTTTATCTTCACAGTTTAATTACTTATCTGTCCCTGTGCTATAGTTACCTGCTCTCTCTACAGTTTCACCTTTGGAAAATTGTACTAACAGTACAGCTTTACTCCAAAGGTCAGATATGGTTATTGGAATGATCACTTAATGTTTTGCAGTCTGCTGCTTTGCTGAAGCTGGTTAATGGAAGAGAAAGCAAAATGAAGCAAGGATATAAAATGGGGAGTTTAAGCAAAATGTATGTGTAGGTTACTTGGGAATTGGTATGGTATGACGTGTAAGAGCTATTGCTGGGAAAGAAGTGATGGTGCTAATCTGCTCTTGTTCCTAATATGGAACAGTAACCACCACTGTGCTACTGTAAGGGAGGAACAGCAGTTCAGGTTATTCTCTGAGAAGTATCTAATGGCTGTGGTTCCTTTTTTCCTGGTAGTTGTGTCCTTTGTCTTAGTGTGCCCTGGGACCCATGAGATCCTTCCTACTCTTGCCTCAAAATAACTGGGTATTTCTTCAGTCTCCAGCAGTATTTTCAGTTCTCCTTAAGTCCTCTTCAAGGAGAACTGTTCACTGGTCCAGTGGCTGCCTTACCTGTTTGAAGAAGCAGGCAGCATCATGTGCTTTGTGCAGCATGCAAGCTGACAGGGCAATAGCCTAGGATGCTGTTGGTGTAACTGCTGTACCCTGGCACTGTTTCCTTCCCCAAAGGCATTGCTGACAGTTTTGCAAGCCACACTTTTTCATATGAAGGAACTTACGTTAAATCTCTAAATTTGTCCCAGAGAAGCATGACAATTCTAAAATTTGATTATCTGATTGTTTGGAAGTGGAAGAAACAGGTCAAGAAATAGAGAAGTAAACTAACAGATTGTAGGGAGATGACACAATGTCATAAACACAGTTTTCATGGGAAGTCAGGCTAGAATAGTTTACATTCAATGTGATAAGTATATTAAAATTAATATACTTAACACATTGAATGTGATAAGTATATTAAAATTTATTACAATATTGTTTTTCCAGTCCTAGTGATAGTTGCAAGTTAAAGAAATTATGTATGTGTGATGAGTTTTAAGAAGTGATTCCTGTAAAATCCCTTCATGTTTTCTCTGATCCTGCAGATATTTACATTAGAATTTTCCCTACTTAAAGGAAAATGTAAATCCATTGCTTCCAATTCTGCATGTGGTAGTTTGGACCTTCTATATCAAATGCAAACTCTTTTCAGTATGAAAGTTCTCAAATTGTATTTCATGGAGTAGTGTAATTCAGTCATGTAATTTGTGAAGTTTTAGGTTAAATGGCCAAGGGTGTAAGCATACCCCTCACCTGCATTGCCATGCCCTCTCATTGCATTGCTTTCCTCACTATTATATTGATAATATTGGGTGAGTTTGAGATTTACTTCACTTTCTGAATACTCTTACACAGCAGTAAAAGATCTCAGAAATCTTTTGAGAGAAGTAGCATTGGCACTGTTTACCAGAGCGTAACTACTAACAGGAGTCAGTGTTAGAATTGTGAATAAAACTTCTGTCAAAGACGTCCAGTTCTGGGGTGTAGAAATATGTCAAATGTTACCATGTTATATCAGGAGCTTCTGCCAGGCCCTGAAGTAGAGGATTTTAATGGTTTGTAATAAATGTCTCTCTTCCTTTTGTCCATGATGTTTTAAAACATTTCTAAGTCACGAGGGGATATTTAAACTTTGTGTAACATTTGCTTACATTTACATTCTGAAATGAAGTTTTATATGTGTTTCTTCTAGATTGGAAGAAAAATCTGTATTTTTTATTTGCTTTTACTACTCAGCTAAAATACCTTAATATACTATTGCATGTATTTTATGCTTTGCAAGAGTTAACTCAGATTTTTCCATTGGCAGTGTATCCCACTGCACCTTTCCAGGTTTGGGAAGATTGCACAGATACAGAAATGACATTACACTGGAATTATGAAAACAATGGAATTGAACTCTTTTGTCAGACTGAAGTGGTCCAACCTGATGGCAAAGTAGAACTGGTATGAAATCTGAATTTCCTAAACAAAAACATAGTGAGGATCTTTCTGATGTGATTAAAAAATAATTCCCCAGCAACACAAATACACTGTAAGTCTTGTGATTGTGTTGATGTGTCTGCTTTCTGGATTTGTTTGCTTCCCAAGCTCTACGCTGATTATGCAGTCCATGTGGGCTGCCACTGTTTGCTCTAATTCACACTCCAAGCACTGCCTGTACCCTGGCAGAAGTACAGGGTGTGACTGGTCTGACTATGTGGCTCAGTGCTCTGCCAAATGGGTTCTGAGATTTGTTGAAGATAGTGAAAACACTGAAGGGCCTAATAATTGTAAAGTTGTATAATATATTATATATATATATTAGCTACTGATAATCTTGATTTGTTTTTGTTGCTCATGCTATTTCACACTCACCAGAGCAGTGTTGAAGGTTTCTTTTGTATCAGTGCAAGCTTTTTCTGTGTGGTATTGACTGTAGTTGATGTAGAGAGTTTCGTTTCTGGTGATGGAATCCCAGAACAGTTTTGTTTCCCTTCCTCTTCAATCTCCTTGAAGATTATTTGACTGGATTCCTTATCTTTTTCCACCTCTTCCACAAGTGGTGAGCTTGATGGACTCTTTGCCCATTTACTGTCACCTCTCTGTAGCTCTTAGAAGGCAGCTTGCCTCTAGCACATTAAAAAGGCACAGTGCAGATCACAGTCAAGCTGTGTTCTGTCTTGATTGTAGCTTAAGATTGTAGCTGTCAGATCAAGTGACCACTGCAGTTGGCCTTTGCAGGAGACAGTTTTGAGGAGAGGCTTAAAAGCATCTGGCTTTTTGACTTTTACCAGAATTCACTCTGTCTCTTAGGAGAGAGTGAGGTAAAGGCTGGGAAAAAAAACATGGAGAGAGAAGGTGGCTGTAGATTGCTCTGCAATAGATCTGGAAAAACTTTTATATGAGGTAATAGCCCAAGACTCTATGAGGCCAAGATTTCAGTAAATTCCCTCCTGGATGTAAAAGTGCTCATGTGGTGGGTTCTGAGTGACTCAGTTACACAGAGGTGGCTTCCTGCCCTCTTTTAGAATCTCCCACTGTTTTGATCTTATGCATTATTTGCCTTTTTTTGATTGTTTTTCCATGACTGTCTTTCCCAAGTGACGCTTAACCGGCTCTTGCAGCATCTAGAGGAAGAGCAATTTTCTCAGAGAAGAGCACCTTGCTGAGGAAGCTGTTCTGAGCTGTGCCTGTTGTGTCTTTGTTCTGCAGCACAACAGCTCCGTGGCGGACTCGCGGCGCGTCACGGTGCGTGGGCTGCAGCCGTACACGGAGTACACGGCCAGGGTGCGCTGCGGGGCGGCCAGGCGCTTCTGGAGGTGGAGTGAGTGGAGCCAGCCCCTGACCACCAGAACAAAGGAAGGAAGTATGTCCAGTGCAATGCTGAGAAGGAAAATTTGAAGGATGTTCCTTGCTTGCCACCTGTCTTTGCTGTTTGTTGTTACTCTTCCATTGTGTGGCTAAAGCAGAGGCCTGTTGCATGCATAAAAGAAACAATGCTAAGCAAACTCCAAGAAGATGACTTTTTAAGTAATTTTCAGTGTATGTGCTAGTCTCAGACATTTCCTGCAGTGCAGCCAGTGGGAAATCCAGTTGACTGGGAAGATGGACAGAGTTACAGCGCCATTTCAGGCCTGGAGGAATGGTGCAGAGGTGGAAACAAGATTCTGGTGACTGCAAACAAAGTATTTCTAGGGAAATTAAGCAGACATTGATTCAGAAAAAGGAACAAAGGGAAAATTATGCTAAAGGATAATGTTTGGGCAAGACTTGGGAGTGATGGGAAAGGAGGTTTTGTGAGTGGAATTTCTTCAAATGGGAGGAAGCAGTTAAACTGCCTATCTTTTCCACACCCAGAGCATTCTCATTTTATTGTTTTGCTGTATTTGTTGTAGCTCCATCAGGGAAACTGGACATATGGAGAGAAATTACACCAGTTCTTGGGGGACGAAATGTGACCTTGTTCTGGAAGGTGAGACATCCCTTCAGAAATAAAAACAAAGCCCTTCATAAAGGGGTTGAAAATTTCTCCCATGATTTGTGTGCAGCTGATAGCAATTCAGTATGAACATTTCTTTTACAAATCTAAAACAGATTGCATACAAAATATCTCAGAACATATGTAGCTATTATGGTATGCTGTCCTGGAATTTCAGACATACAGTTCTGTTTTTCTAAGTATTAGAACAGGACAGATCCCATAACCAAGGCTTCTATGTTTCCATTTTGACCAGTATGAATGTATCGAAGCAAGTGTTTATATTCTTACAGAAGTAACACATCCTGTTATTTAAAATTCTGAATGATCCTCTCATATTTTTCAGCAAAATTTACTAAGTTATTGTTCTCTTCCTCCATAACTTTTTTTCTCAGGAAACACCAAGTTTTCAAGCAAATGGAAAAATAATTTCATATGAAGTAACCTGGGAAAAAATAGAAGATGGCTCCCAGCCTGAAAGAATATCCATTTCTTCAGTCTACAATAGCACAAGGATTTTCATTGATAACCATTCCTACAGAATCAGTATCATGGCAAATAACAGTGTTAATTTTTCACTTCCTTCAGTATTGATCATCTCTAGAGCTACAGATAACAGTAGGAGTATTTTCAGTTATATTGCTAGAGTTTTGTTTCTACTTGTTTTGGGTGAAGACATAATTTATCATCTTGGGCAGCAAATTAACCTTATCTCTTAACGCACGCCACTGCTGTATGAAAATTACAACTGTATTTTTTCCTACAGGGTGGCAGCTGTATGTTTATTAAGTTTAAGTGCAGAGAGTGTCTCCAAAGAGCAAAACACATTTAGCCTAAAACTAGGGCCTCAGACCTGCAGTGGGTGCCTTGACGGTGCTGCCAGTGCCAGTGTGATTAGCCTCTTGTGACTTTGTCACTCTAGGTTTCTGCAGCTGATGTTTTTTGTGAATATGTAATAACAATTTCTGGATGGTCTCTGAGCTGTCGGCTTTCAGCATGTGAAAGACCCCATGTGTCATTTAGTGAAGGAATGCAACTCTTTTAATGTTGTTTTCAACTGTAGTGTAGGAACTGTATTGATCTTCATTTATGAGTCTGAAGTGTCTTGCTTAATAACAAGAGATTCTATTTTGTTCATTCCTAGGCACTGAAGAGCTTAAGGAAGGACAGGTTAATGGTACAGATGATGGCATTTTCATCTCCTGGGAGCCCAGAAGTATATATGACAGTTACATTATTGATTGGTGTAACCTCCCCAGGTTGCAGCCTTGTGATTTGCAGTGGAAGAGATTTGGACCTAACACTTCCAGTGCTGTGATCAGCTCAGGTGAAAGCCAAACAAATACTCTTTCTGACTGTACAGCAGTCCTTCAAGTTGTGGACATTAATTGAATTTAGGAAACAAGTAATTTTTTAAATATTTTGAATATTGAATTCTGTGCTGTGCAGGTGTAATTCTTCAAAGGCATGTAACATCATGTTTTTCCTACCAAAATAATTAGACACCACAAATTTACCAGAACCATTAAGCCTTGAAAGGCATAATATATTAGAAAAGTCAACACAGTATTTTAGACAAAACCTCTTCTGAGTGGTTTATAGCACATCTTGAAGGAGGATGGTAAGGTTAATGAAGAATTTAAAATAATTTAGCAAGAGAGATGCAGAAAGGAGCTCTATCCTATCTGTAACATGGATGAGAAATTTAGACAATTTAAACTCGTGGTGTGGTGAGAGGTTTGGTGCTGTTAGTGTGCCACAAATGATGTGTCTCAGCACCAGTCCTTGCTTAGGATCAGTTGCATGTTTTTTATCCTGTTTGTGGCCAGTATACCTAAATCCTTTATGTCTCTGTCAAAGTTGTTCTCTTATGCTTCCACAGCTGCAAGAATTTAGCTTTCCTGGTGTCTCTCAGGCTGAGAGTTCTTTGGCATGAAACTAGTTTGAACAAAATTTGATTGAACACACAAAAATTTGCAATATTTGGAACTGCAGCTCAATTCCCACAAATGTATGGAAACCTGCACGTAATGAAGGGGTCTGTGGTGACAGATGGGAAGAGTATTGTCAAATTCTTCAGTGGTTTGCACTTGCTTAATGTGAATGGGAGTGGATGTCAGTGAGGATAACAAGGAATCCTGATACTTGGATATGTGTCTGCATCAAATATTCCAAAACACAACCTTTGCCTTTTCCAGAAACGGAAATGAAATTGTTTTTCTTTTTGGTGCATTTGGAGTTTATTGTTCAGTCACCTTGAATACTGTACGGGAAAAAATTATATAAACTTTTCTCCCAATTCTCTTTTTCAGAAAGAGACAGAATAAATGTGTTTAATTCACATAATGCACACCAAGAATTGGTTTGCCCTCTGTCTCCTTCAGTTGCTTTAATAGCACAGTAGCACCCAGAGAAGGTGTCTAATAGGTTATTGACCTTGGTAGGAAGCAATTAAAGAAAAGTAACATTGAAAGACAAACCGTAGCCTGTTTTTGTTCAACTGTTTTCTAGCTGCTTTTGTCCCGGGGGTGAGATACAAATTCCACATCTATGGATCTGTTGCTAATAGAGCCTCCTTACTGGAAAAGAAGATTGGTTATCTCAGGGAGCTGCGTAAGTTGGCAACTTGTGTGGGGTTTGTGCATTTGCTAAATTGATCTGTCACAAATAGAATAATTGCCTCCTCCTACAGGTAGATAAAATTGGAGTTTTTGTATTCTTTCTGTATCTTTAGTGAGGCATTTAAATGTTCTGTGTCAATGTACAGGCCCTACTTGGAGGGTATTTGGCTAGTGCAGTGACCAGGTAGAGCCCATGTTTTTTAGGAGAGCTGAACAAAGCTGTGATTATCAGTTATTGCTTCATATATTAGGTGGATGCATGAAGGCTCTGTGAAGCTGACATTTTTGCTGAGAACTTTTGGCTTTGTTCAGCTTTTAAATACAAGAAAGATATAAACACCATATGGGAGTATGGATTTTTGAGATGATTTTGATAAGAGAAAACAGTCTTGAAAAATAATTGCAAGTTTAACTCAGATTTCCTTTCTTCCAGCTCCTTGTCTTGACCCGATTGTGAGAAAAGTTGACTTGACTTACGATTCAGTAACACTGTCTTGGGACTCTTATCTCACAAATGAGTCAGAGCCTGGTTTTGTAAGAGGCTACCATGTTTATGTGTCACCTGTACAAGGGAACTGCAATTTGAAAGGATCAAAAAAGCACATTCTTTCAGGTAACTGAGCTCTCTGCTACAGAAGGTTGTGCCACTGATAAGGTGGAAGACTTGTTGGTATTGCAGCATCTTAGAAAGTTCACATTAGGCAGTCTGGCTGCCTCATTCAGCCATCTCTATATTTCAACACCTGTTGCTTTTGGCTCCTCTCTGTGCTTGAGGTGCTCATAGGCAAAAGTGATTCCTGGCTTTATAGTGATTTACAGCCCACATCCTGTTGTCCATGACTCATTTTTAGCTCCAGAAAAGACTTTGGTACTATAGGAGGAGTTCTGCCTCTTTTGATGTGAGTTCTGGATGAATGTTGCAAAACATCTATTTTTGGTCTACTTGGATAGAAGTCATAGGCATGTTAGTCTTGTTAGGATTTGGGGTATTTTAGAAGCACATGGGATACAATTTATTTCCTTCAGAATTGGAGCACTGTATACATTTCCCATGTAAGTTCTTTTTTAGTGAAAGTATTTGTGTGTGTACTCTACAGTGGAGTTCCTTTAGCAGAACTGAGCTGTGAGGTGGCACAAAGCCACACATTTATCTCAGACTTTTCTGTTCTACATGCAAAACTGCTCCAGATGACTTTGCTTTACTATAATTTTCAGATGCTTCCAACACATTAGAAAAATCTTTTTTCCCATGCCTCTTCTTCTGCTTGGGTCATGTCCTGTGTTCTGTTGATTAGACTAGTGCCAGATGAAAAGTACAGTTTGAACTGAGGGAGGCTTATGTAGAAATTCTTGTCAGAACTGAACTAACCATATGAGTACCATAATTCTATAAGTAATCCCAGTTACACTTAAAAAAGTTTAAATCAAAGATTTTCTGCTTCACTGCTTCTGTTAACAGACAAGGGGTGTGACTGAAAAATAGCAGAAATAAGCTAACCCATTTCTCCCTGGGGTTTGGGAGTTGCACAGTAGAGAGGCAAAAGAGCTCTTTTTCAGGCAGAGGTTTCTTGCTTTTGATTATCTTCAAATAAATTGATACGAGCTTCAGGGCTAAAGGATTCTGGTAAAAAAAAGAAATGGCAAAACTCAAATCATTCTGGTACAATGCTCAAGGAAAAAGAAATTAAAATAAACAAGGTTCTTTGACAACAAGGTGTTAAATGTCTGCCAGAGGAGGGCAATGGTGTGGCCAGTCCAGTTAGAAGGGATGTGAGTCCAGCCCAGTGGCAGTGAGTCAGGATGCATCATCCTTCCTGGAAGAAAGTGTGCAAATTACAAAGAAGGCAGATTGCAAATGTTTTGTTATTTCAGTTAACTGATTTTGTAATATTTTGTGGACAGCTTATTGCAACCTTTCAGTACCTAACAGGGGGCTTATAAAAAAAGATGGAGAGAGACTTCTTACCAGGGCCTGTACTGATAGGAGAAGTGGTAATGGTTTTAACCTGAAAGAGTGTAGGTTTAGATTAGCTGTTGGGAGAAGATTTGCTGTGAGGGTAGTGAAGCTCTGGAAGAGGTTGCCCAGAGAAGCTGTGGATGTCTGGAAGTGTTCAAGGTCAGGCTGGAGGGGGCTGAGTAACCTGGTCTAGTGGAAGGTGTCCCTGCCCATGGAAGGGGAGCTGGAACTAGGTGATGGGTAGTGTCCTTTCTAACCCAGAACATTCTGTGATCCAGTGATTCTATCTGATCTATTTTCTTTTAGATGAATCAGAGCTATGTAAATACACAATTGAAAACCCAGAAGAAAAGAGATACACTGTGAAACACCTGATGCCAAACACAAAATACAAAATAGTGGTCAAAGCATTTACAGGTGGAGGAGAGACTCCCATTGTTAACTTCAGATACATAGATACACCATATAACTGTGAGTACTGGCTGTGAATAATATCCCCTAGCAGAAGGATGGGATGATTTAAAATGGTATAATAATCTTCCTTTCTTAAGGGAAAACATTTAATTTGATGCAACATTCACTTAAGAAAGAATCCAACTGAGAAATTATACAAGCATACCAACATGACATTTTGATACTTCTAAGTAGAAAGGATTTTTTCTAATCTTTAGAATAAGCCTAATTTACATGTTTATTTAAGTCTTATATGCTTTTGGGAAATAGCTCAATATATGGACATTTGCATGCCTAGTGTGTCCTGTTTGTAAGAACTCATTGAAGAATTAGATTTAGATTTAACTCGTTTTCTAGAAAAAACCTACAGACTTGTGTGCAAACAGGTAATTCCTGTATGGACTCTTGAACTTCTAATGTTGATTCTTACTCTCATCAGTCTTTAAAACTGTTGCCAAGTTCACTGCTTTATAAATCAGTACAGAAGGGTTGTTGGCATGGGCACAGTAGTTTGCTAACTGGGTAGATTTGATCACCAAAGCAGAAGAGGAAATCACTTGCCCATGACTTTTTCCCTTAAAAATACCAGGCAGCATGGCTGTGAAACTTAGGATCCAAACTAGAGATGCCTGGTTTTTCAAAACTTGCTGGGGTTGGAGATGAAGGGGAAGGGATGGGAAAGGGGGAAGCATTGGCTTATGCAAGGAGACTCCATGTTTTAGGCTAACTACTACAGTGTCTGACCATCATGGCACCTTCACAGGTACAGTTCTGCTTCTAACACACGTTCTAGCTCTCATCAGCCAGCCAGACATTTGTACAGCCAAGCAGAGAATAGAAACAAAGGCTTAATTAATCCTAAAGAGATACAAGGAGAATGTAACATGTCCATTCCCTCCTGTGGCTTGTGGTAGGGGTACACAAACTCTCTGGTGTAGGGCACGAGGGCACTGGACAAGGCAGAGGGAGAGCAGGCAATAACTAGTGCACCCCTCAGCCCACCTACAGCCTCAGCTGTTTGTGAGCAGCATAGCCCAAGGCTCTTCCAGCTAGAAGGAAATACTGAGATCCCTGTATCAGCATAAATCCTAGGAAACTTCAGCACTTTTGTAGTGTTTTTCTTGCTATAGTCAGTCCAAAATGGAAGTACAGATGTTGTTCATGTCACACAGTAAAAATCTGTCTGCTCTGCGGGTCTGAGAGAAAACCTGAAACAATATTTAAGTGAGGTTATCATTGCGTTACTTTTGAAAATTACTCTTAACAGCTAAGGTGCCAATATGAGGGCAAAAAAAAAAAAGCAATCTAGTTATAATTCCATTCTGATAAAGGGAATCAAGGTCTAAAGGCTTACAGACATATCCCAGAACTTCCAGCCAAGCTACCATGGACCACACAATTTTACTGCTGAGTTAGTGGTAGGCATCCCACACAGACTTGATGTTATTTGTGCCCCAGAAACTCAAGCTATATTGACTTTAACATGTGAGAAGTTAAACCCAAAATTTAAAGTATTTTTCTTCCGCAGCAAACATGCTGTACTTTGTATTCCTGCTAGTGATAGTTCCAACCCTAGTAGCAGCTGTATGCCACTGGAAGATGAAGTGGTAAGTTGTAATGCATGTTTCTGTTGTAGCAGAGAGTATTACTAATCTAATGCGCAAATTGCTGCTGCAGCTTGCTGCTTCCAGCCCATTGCAAGGCCTTGTTCATTTCTTCCTTTGGCTGTCTGATTGTGTGGATGCTTTTTGTACTTGGCTTGTGGTGTTTCTGAGACACTGGTCATCTGCTGCTGTGCCTGTACGCATCTGTGGGTGGCTTCTGCTGGTAGTGTGTGCTTTTATAGGAGGACAAAAATGTCATTTGCTTTGGTCTCTATTTCCAGGGTGAAGGAGTGGTGCTGTCCTGTAATACCTAGTCCTAACAAGAGCAAAGTGCTGTCATTCAAAGAGTTTAAGGTAAGATCACTGAAAATCTAGAGTTTTTGATTTGTCCATTCTTTGCTTAGTAGATTAAAAAAAATAATTATTCTTGTATTGACTGCATTTAAAAATTAACTTCTTGTCAGTTTTTGTGTTGACTACATTTAATCCTTATACACAAATTAACAGAGCTTAATATTACCATTTAGTGGAAAACTGTTGTTTTGACATTCATGTGACTCTGCAATGACCAGCTTATACTGCAGTCTGTTACTGCAAAAAGAAAATGTACAACTGGAGAATAAATGAGATCTGTTGATCAGCAGGTGATTCCTCCACTGTCAGTGTTCAAACCCCTGCACTGTCTGAACTCAGCAGCCCAGAGGACACTGGACTGCCCTGCAGCCCGGGAGCTGTGTCTGCCCCAGTGCCCTCCAGAGGACACTGCAGGGCCAGGCGCTTGCTGGCCCTGGGAGGATGGTTCTGCCAGGCAGTGCCAGGCCTGGCTGGGAGAGCAGGATTGGCAAAAGGCCTTCAGCTTCTTCTGTAGCCCCTTTGAACTGGAGAGTGCTGCTTCTGTGCTGTGTGCAGGGGGCTCCAAAGCCTTTGCCCTGGCACAGGTGGAGCTGCTGGTGTTCACTGAACAGCAGCAGGAGAGCGAGGAGTGAAGTGAACCTAACAGCCACTGCTGCTGTCTTCCAGTTTCCTCTGCCTCAAGCTACAACCAGCACACATCAAACACCTGGCAAGGTCTTTAGAGTAGAGTGACGTGGTTCCTTCCTCAAATATAGTCATCGTGAGTTTACTTAAAAGAGAAATCTCTAAATAAATAGTCTGATAAATTTCACATAAAATACAGCATCCATTGAACATCCTCTATCTAGGTTTTCCTTCAAATTAATTTATTTGAAAAGTGCAAACTAAAAAAACATTGTGTGGGAATATTAGTATTCCTTAAAATGGTCACTCTCTTTTCTTTACTCTGGGCTTCTTACATTGAGTATTTTTTTTGTTTAATGATTCTCTTGCAGATTGATTCTGAGAAAGTGCTGAAGATAAATGACTGCCTTCCTGACATGCTAGCCATGGACAGTAATGCTGAAGCTCACAAATTGCATCCTGTTACCTGGAGCCCATTGTCTTCAACACCATCTGAAGATAAGATTGATAGTCACAATTCTTCCTGGATTTACCCTAGTGATACTGTAGCAGAGGACTTTCTACCCACACCTACACCTCAAACTCATACTTGTTTTGAGAATTTTGCTTATTCTTCTCCACTTGAGGCTGAATCTGATCCCTACCAAATACCAGAGACACTGGAAGCAGGTAAGACAAATCAGGCAGTGGTGCTGTACCAGCCACAATGCTATATAGATATTTTTCATGAGGATGCAACCTCAACCACCAGAGAAACAGGTGAGAGAAAGAACAGTCTGAAATACATCTCACAAACAGATGCGTGCTGGCTGGGGGAAGGCTTTGATGTTCTGCCCTCCAGTGAGTCCATCCAGTGTTTGGCCACACACTGTAAATGAGAATTTCTGAAGCCACAACTTCTTGTGATTAGGGCTCTCACAAGATTGCCTGACTTCCATGAATAACAGCAAAGCTGTTGTTCCTGGACTAGTTTTGAGTTCTGATTTGCGCAGGAATCGTGTGTGTGTTATGGTTCCATTACAACTTACGGGCATTAGATGAGATTTATAGGATGGTCTGTGGCTTGCATTATCCAGCAAGTTACATCACAGCAATCTGTCACAGGCTGATGCAGAGAACTGCTTTATTTTGCAGAGATTAAACTATTCATAAAGTAGAGGAGCAAATGAAACAAGGGGGAAGGTTGTGCTGCTCAAGGTGTATATTTGCAGTGTTCTTGTACCCTGGCCACCCCAGACAATGGTCCTGTGCTGCTGGGCATGGAGCATTACCCAGTCATTTTTGGGGCTGGGTTGTATTTTCTGTCTCTCCAATGATGTAAGGATTGTAGAAGCGTTCTTACACACAGTGTGGCTCATTCCTAGAAGATCTGAAGGAACTTTGATTTCCCAGGAGTGCTGCCAAGGGCACCCAAATCCACTAATCATCCTTTTATTTCACCTGTGTCCTAACTATACTTGATGTGGGAAAGAGCACAAAAACCAGATTTTCATAGGGAAGACCCTTGCTTCCATTTCTTGTAACTGGGGCTCCTCATGCTTCTGCCTTCTCTGGCTAAAGACCCTTTAAAATCCTGTTAACTGTACATTGAAGAGATGTAGGGAGTTAGGTGGAAAGGAGTCAATTTTCCAGAAGGACAGAGGTGGTACCACAGGACATGGTCTCTGCTGGTGCACATGAACTGAACTTTTAGCATTGACCCCTGTACTTCCACAGCAAGCCCCAACCAACCAGACAGGCTGGTAAGAAGCACAGGTGTATGAATCCCATTTGTGAAGGACATCATATTCAGGCTACATACATCTAGATCTCCCAACACTACTTTTGCATTTGTTAAAAAAGCAAAACCAAAAAATACTTATTGTAACACTCAGAATCCCTACAGTAGACAGCAGTGAATTTGGCCTTTCATTTTGATTTCAGGAAATCATACATTTGTAATGAAGCAGCAAAGTTGGGATTGTAGCTGAAAGTCTTGTCAGCTTTACCTTAGTGCACAAGGAACCCTTTGGTTTTACCTTCTTATGCTGGTTGGAATCTGTCACAAAGAGATGTTTTCAGCCAAGAGCGCAGCATAAGCAATTCTCAAAGGTGAAACAAATGAAGGGTGTCTGACAATTTGATGTTCAGCTTGTTTGCTAAAATGCAGTTACTTGCCTTCCCTTTAATTAACTAATCACAGTTCTAGAAACCAAGCCAGCTGCAGACAAAGTGAGCTCTGATACTGAATGACATCTAGTTTTTATACTGTTGCTTACAGATATTGTTGCAATGTCACAAGCTGTGTTGCAATAGGAAAACCAGTAAGACCTTGCACAGCCTGTGGGCTGAGACAAGCACTGCCTGCAAACAGAGGGCTAAGTCTTCAGCCAGGAAAAGGGGAGGTACAAAGATACAGACACAGAGATGGGCAGGTGTGGTTGGAGGTGTTCAGTCCACACGGTGCCACGTCCATCCGTGTGCTGTGCACAGGTGCAGGTGGCTCACAGACTGGAGAGGTGGAGTTTGCAGCGTGGTCCTTCCTTTCAGCCTCCAGCCAGCTGAGTAAGCAAACACATTCTGCTGAAGGGCAAGAGAGCAAGGAGGGTAAGGGAGAGGGCCGATTTGACAGATACATCCCAGGGAAACTTCCTTTATCTTAGTCTCTTCTTTGAGTAACAATGCACCTGAAGGCTTGATACCACAGTATCTTTACAGCTTGGAACATTTGCTTCTCCAGAATGCTTCATCATATTGTATGTACTTGTGTAGCTTAAAAAGCTTTACTGCTGGATAAAAGGCCAATAAACATAAGGGAGCTGCTTTGTCACAACCAATACAAAACTTCTGAGCTGTACATTTCAGAAAAAGATGTATTTTTTCTAAAATGTTGAAAAGGTATCCTAAATCAAGAGTTATATACTAAAGAATTCAGATATAGATGTCAGTCAGAGAAATCAGAGTATTATACAAAGCATATTAAATTTTGACCTTGCTGCAGTTCCTCCTGCCAGGGGGACTGCTGCAACCTGGCACAACTCCCAGCTGTGAAAGAGCTGCTGTCACTGAGGCCTGGCTGCAGCAGTGCCACCCAGGAAGTGAATGAAGGGGTTTGTGGGGTCAGCCAGTTGGGCCTTCCTGATGGTGGGGTGAGACACGTGGGCCTGGCTGAGGTCTCACCTCTCAGTCCCCTGGCTGCTCCCAGGGAGATCCTCCAGCTCTGATGAAATTCCATTATCTGGATGCAGTGACACACTTGACCACATTCCAGATCGCTGGGCGAGGGAAGGAGAAGCTGGCTTCTCTTTCCCTATAAACCCTTCTGCTTCCTGGCTCTGATGGATGGTGCTTTGTGAAACCTCCTGTGCATGAAAAGCACACAAATGGAGGATTCCAGGAAGGACAATACCTCTGTGCCAGTCAAAGAGCACAGTCTGGGCACCACAACTTAAGATTAGAGAAGTATTTTGGCATATGTGGAGAAGTGTATATTATTTTTATATATTAAAACATCTGTCTTGCATTAATGGTTGAATGAATTCAAAACTGTAATCCCTTTTTTTTGGTTCATAATGCAACTTTCACAGCTGTTGTTGAAATGCTAATATTTAAACCATCATATAATTAAACATCATTCTCAGTATGTTAAATTTTTAAAATAAAATTAGTGTGTGAACTATTAGAGTCTCTGTGTCTTATAAAGCACTAATCTAAAATTCTTTTGGCCCAAAAATTTTATTCAGAAAGCTTCTGATTATTCTAGTTAACTAGTAACTTGCAAATATGAATTAAATTCCAATCCCTTTCTGAGACATACATAGCAGACCAGAACAATTATAAGAAGTTTAAGTACATTTTATTAACAATGCATCCCTTTGATAAGACTACGCTTCAGGAGGCCTTTAATGCTCATTGACATGAACTGTACACAGTATAAAAAAAAAACAAAACAAAAAAACAAAAAAGAAAAAAGAAAAAGAAAAGAAAGGAAAACATGAAAAAAATCAAGGTGGGCAATATGATTCTGGGACAAGCCTCTGTTTAAATTATACACAGCTCAATGCAATATTCTTACGTAAAATATATAAATACTTTTTCTTTCTATGTTACAGGTATACAATATAAATCAGATTTCAATGTCTGTTCAGTGACCTACAAACACTAGAACCTCCAAACATGTAGCAGCGTATTACTAAACAAAAAAATGACCACACAGGACAGGGAGAATAAGTATTGAGATTTTTCTTGATCCCTTCCCTCAGATCAGAATGATTAATTTAGATTACATTACAATGTCCTGTAATGCAGTTTTAGGGATACTGACAGCCCAGTATTGTAACAATTTTTCAATTAGATTTACAAAGTGTAAAGCCTTTTTCCCCTTTAGACATAGCATCTTGTGCTGAAACACCCTATTCAGTGGCAAAACATTACATTTTTTGGCATAAATTGCATTTTGCAAACAAAATAGTGTATTTTAAAAAGCAACTCAAGCAAAATGTGCAATTTCCGCATGCTGTGGCATTGCTGTCTATCTACACTACAAAAACAACCCAAAGAAAATCCACATTCCTTAATGACTATAAACCTGTTTAAAACAAAACTACACAGGGAACTATTTTATGTTAAACAAAAACCAACGAGATTGGAGACCTCCAGAAAAATAAAAACGTGGTTTCCAGCATGTCCTCAAAAGTCTTTTGCAGTTGCAAGACTTTGCTCTCACATCGTATACTTTCAGAAGGACACAGTAATAGAAGTGTGACTTAAAAAAGAAAGTTGCTGGACCTGCTTTCAGGTGGCTGCAGAGCAGCTCAGAGCAGGACTGCGGGCAGGTGAGCGGTGAGAATTCCGCCGCTGCGGTTGCTGCACCTGAGCTCATGCTGGCTTACAAGCTTTGCCAGCTTCCAAACTGCCAAAGACCAAGTCCAAGGCACAGACTACAAAGCAGCAACGCTTGCATCCCTCACCAGGTTTTGGTTACAGTGTCTTTCTCCTGAGCAGCTAGCTACCTTACCATTCGGACACCTAGGAGAGGCACTTTGGTTTTGTTTTCAGTCTCACTGCAAACCACAACTCTCTTTCCAGACCACTATGTATGTTTCAAAGTGAAATCAGAAAGACAAGCAGGAGTCTCACAGGTGCCTTATAAATGTGTATAAGGGCAGCTTACCTCAGTGTGCTGAGCCACTGTGCCTGAAACTAGTGAATTGTTTAGGACTCCACCTGGGAAAAGCCACCACCACCCCGCAAAGAGAGTGTGTTTAGGGTATGTTTGTCAGACATCAGTCAAGTAAGAGCTGGCAGATGAGGAAAAGCAACTGTTTCAAGCACAATATGCCAGGGGCCCCACATACTAGTTGGGAACTCCAAAGCCTGATCATCTCCAGCTCCAAGTGATGTCCACAACAGCTGGGAGCGTTCTGCATTTCTGAATTTCAGAGAGGTGAAAAGTTTTCCTACTCCAAAAGGAGACACTCAGCCCCCAGCCCTGTCCTCCCTCCCCTGGTGGAGAAGACCGGGCCCTTGCGGAGGGGCCTGGGTGTGGGTCAGTCAGCTCTGCTCTTTGGAAAGGGCCCCCCTTTCCCCTGCCTGTAAGGGCAGACCAAGAGAAATCAGGCAGCTGATGCTCACTGTGGCTGGTTCCACAAGCAGCCTCTCCTTCCTGGAGCGGCTCCCGCTGCCGAGCTGTGTGCGAGCAAGCTGAGCGCCTGAGGAGTTTTCTTTGCCACAGCAACCAAACTGCATTTGAATACAGTGTAAGTGAATGCTACACACGTTACCGTTTATTGAGCATTATCACCAATCACTCAGACTGGAAATATAAAAAGTGGGTGGTCTGTCAGCTTCCCTAGGAGAAGTGGAAGAGATTTTTTATTAGGGCTAATGTAAGCACAATCATTATTTACTACAGCTTTCTTTCAAAGCTTCTCATGATACAAATAAAACCTCAAAATAAGGACTTTGAAAGGGACATTAAAAAAAAAGAGAACTATAAAATCAGAAATTCACAGTTTATAACTAAGCCAATATAAATTTCCTTCAATAACAGTATCCCCTTCATCTGCCAATTAAAGTGAAACATCAATGTGAGCTTAATGTCAGTGTGTAAATTAATTTTCTAGAAATGTATGTTATGTACAATACAGACTTAACCTTGATGCATACTTGTTGAAATCTACTGACACTCATACACTTTCAGAAGAAAAATCACGCTTTATAACTAAATTTGCAGCCATAATTTTTTATGTCAAGTTTCTGTTGCCATGGATCCCCACACAAGTGCGTTATTCAGAACACATGAGCATTTCAGGATGGAGATTCTTTCAAAAGTATATTTGCTTACCTTTCTATAATCAGAGGCCTTCCTATGATGCTTTCTACATTAAGTGCTATGGGTTAAACTCAAGAAATGAAGCGAGGTGGGTTTTTTAAATACAGGTGATAAAACTTGTTTATTTTGCCTTAACTGCAGAAAAATAACATGGAGTTGTTTGATGTAACCCCATTTAGTTATTAAAACAAATCTCTTCTACTCTAGCCTAACTGAGGTAGTGTTTGAAACTACTGTATAACATACGCTATCCCCATTTGTGGGAAAACTACATTATTTTCCTTTGGAGTTTATACCACTATTTGGTCTACTGTGATTGACATTTTGGTTTTACAGAAGCATTTATTTCTCATGACCAGAAGTCCAATAGTTACTGGTGTGGTGTGTTTTCTAAACATTTCAAACATGTCTTGCCACACAGATGTATTATTTATGTCAACGACCATAGAAGAGTTCAATCAGTTTCTTTTTGCTCCTTTCAGTGGGAACTCATGAAAAGATAATCCTAAAATTAAATTTGACTATGAGCAGCAACTTACAGTCTGCTTTACCAGAACCTGATGGTATGCAGTGCACATAAGAATTCAGTGAAGTGATAGCTGCAAAGCAGTGCTTATGTGACATCATGAAATTTCCAATAAGAACAAATAAATTCTACATTTCACTAGGAATTGTGTGTTACTGTTCACAGGACTACTTATTGAAATCTCCAGTAGCATAGCTAGTAAGAACAGAGATATGAGCATCAGGATAAATTTCACTTAAGTATTAATCTGACAATTATAAAAAATGGTAGGAGTGAATGGATAAAAATACGTTCTACTTAGTACAGTCCAGCTGAATTATTCACCTATATCAAAACCAAAGGGTAATCCCCTCTATTACAGGCATTCTAACAAAGGTGGCCATGCTACTGTATATACACATTTGCATATATTTATACTACCTTTATATAAAGGCTTCTGAATCTTTAGATCCATGATAAAAGTGACAGGGATTCCTATTTTTTTTAGCTTGCACTTACTAGTTTAGAAACGGCACTAGTAACATGATAGAGGCAACTACTTCAATCATTACCAGTCACTGTATCATTTAACTTTTGCAACAAGTCTTAAATACCAGTACAAAATTATAAGTACAGCTGCTCCAAAATTTGTTACTTAAGGCTTTTCACTACAATTATTAGTACTAGCTGATGCTTGATCACTAATCCATTGAAAATTCAAATAAACCTTTGTTTTTATAAAAAGCTGTTTCTATGGAACTGTGAAAACACTCATACTTAAGCTTCCTCACAAAATCTGCATGATTAAATGTCTTCCAGTTCAGTTTATACAATATTTGCTTATCTGATACAAATCATGCTTTTTAAAGGATTGGAGTTGAGTAAGACCCACATTTGTACTATATGAGCATGACTGTAGAAACTGCAAACACATGCATAGTATTCAGGGAAAACAATCTGATTTCAGCATTTTAGGTTTTAAATGACTTGTTTTGAAAATCAAATTGTAGTGAAAATCCTTAACTGGTTCAGACAAGATACATGTATGTAAATGCAATAAAGTTGAAGATACTGCTAATAAAATGTCTTAGAACTATAGCAATATTAAAATAACTTAATGAAACCTCAGATTCAGAGGCATTTCTTTCTGTCTGAAGTTACAAATCCCCAAAGTAGTGTTATAAACAGTACAAAAATCAACAGAGAAGGGCTAACATTAATCCCCTGGTGCCCACAACTACAGCATGGCTCCCCATTGCTGGCAGTGGAATGCACCCCCATCTCTCTGATTCCTGGTATCCAGGGTTTAAAAAGCAAGGCATCGTTCTGCTTCTCTGGAACAGAATCGGAAGTCAATTAAAAATGTCTCTGCAAGTTGTCCTATTTCATTGTAGTTTATGGTAGAAAATGAAATGAAAACTTGTGGAGGTGTTCAGTGCTTGGCTCTTGCATATACTGGTAATTACTATTATTAAAACTAAGGTAATGTCTAATAAATCCCCAAAGGGCTCAAATGACTGTGCCAGTAATTGGTTGAGGAAGAAAATGTTTTCAGTTCAGTCTTCAGGTACCAGTAGCTTCTGGAAGGTTTCGAAGATGATGTTCCAAACTTTTTATCCAGTCAGTGGGAGGTTGTCTGAGCATTTCCAAGTCCATATGCAGAGCACTGCCTGAGCAGAGGTCAGGACTCAGCTGATGCATCGATTACAGGCTGTTGCGTTGCCGTTGCCAAAATAGCCTCTGCCTCCTCATGCATCTACAAGGGAAGGAAGGAAGGAGTATTAATGTTGCTAAAGACTTTACTCAGGAGACATCACAAAATGGTTTCCTTTAGGATGTTCCTATCTGAAAGCATCTCTTACTCGGGACATGGAACCTGCACCCAGCCAGCCATTCTGGTACATTCAGTGCATGTGCACCCTCCCTCACCTGCAAGAACTGAACATCCTGAAATAGCTCCTGAATGAACCTTCGGGATGGAAGTCGAAATGTGCAGTGTGCTAGCAAGTAGGACACCTCAGAGTAAAGGCATATGTCATCAAATGCTTGGGGATACTTCTCCTTAATTCTGAACGAGAGAATAAACAAAAATTTGTAAGTCTTCAACAGATTTCCATTGTATTAAAAAATAACCAAACTTTTCAATATGTCATCACTAATTCTTCAGTAACAGGCATTATAAATCCTAGAACTGACACAGTAAGAAAATCACAACAGACAGCATCACTTTGTACAAAGCTGGAAAAAATCTAAACTAATGAGATGAAACAGAATATACAACTTATAAGTTGTACAGAATTACTGTGATTGTCTAGGCTTAAAATAACAGACTTGGAAAGAGAAGAGTGTATCAAATAACTGGCATCCACATGTACAGCAGTCACAAAAACATGGAAAAAGATTAAACTAATCTTTTAAACCTATAAGCATTTTTGAAACTAAACCATACACTTCTGCATTTTCTTTTCTTTCTTTTGTTGTTGGTTTCCAATGTCACTAGCCCAGAAACCTACAGCTTGTAACATTTAGTCCCAGGATTTATTTTATATATTTGCATATTTTCTAAAAGTAAATTATTTTCAGGAGTTGTACTCTCACTTAAAGTATAGCTGGATTTCTCAAGAAATCACTTTTGGTTTGTTATTGTACTTATCTATTATTCAGCAAAAATAAAAAAGTATTTGTTTCTTTTATCTACATGCTACACTAGGTATTTGTAATCAGTTCAATTCCTGATTTAAAAAGGTTTCGTTAGGAGTAAAATATTAAACACAGAGCAACGATGTTAAGACAATTTGTTTAGCTTCTACATTACATTCAATCATATCTGCCTGACAACTTTTGAGACGTGAGATTATTCATGGTCCATAGACCTTAAGAGAATACATATGACTAAGTGTTGCCAAAGCATCTGTAATGCATTGAACTTACGTCAGAAGTCCAGTTTCATGGCCCTTAGTTCCCACTGAACTGCTCAAATTGATAACTAAACGTAAGACCTCTTTCCGCAGAAGTATCCTGCACACTGGTGTGTCATCTGGGATTGACTTTACCCCTGGAAAAACAAATAAAACAAATAAACAAAATTTAAACGGAATTATCTTTGACTGAGCTAATCTTGTACAGTAAGTCTGTTTATGCATTCCATACACACATGAACACACATATTCACATATGTACTCTGAGCTATCAAAAATACTTGTATTGAAATGAGAACTGGGCACACCACTTTTTCAGGACTTTAAACAGTTAACCTTTTCAAAAATATTTTTACTATTCAAAAGAAAAACCTGCAAGATAAAGTTACAGTGGTATTGTTACCACTAAATCATGTTTCAAACTATAATACACAAGTATATAATAAAGTCTCTCTTTACAGTAATTCAGTAATTCTTAGACTTTTTTTTTAGATTAACATCTGTAGGAAAAAAGACAATCAATTTGCTTGTAATGTCAGGGTATTGAATAATCAGCAGAAATCCTGTATAGCAGAGGGAGAAGAGTTTAGAACTATATTCTCCCACCTGGAGATGGATTATGTTTTTATGCAGATTTGTAATAAAGGACATTAATTTGTTGCAGTGTACATAAGTGAATTATAATTAATTCACAAAGCCTAAAATATACTTTATTAGTGATAGTCTCTAATAATCATAAGGCTTTCAGACTTACAGACTTACCTAATACAAGCTCTGTACTCTTGGTGCTGCTGGCCGAACCATGGGATACTGCATCACTGCAGCCTGAAATTCCAGAAAATTTGGAGGAATGCACATCTAAGTGATTGTGAATGGTCTGCCCACACCAGTCAGTATATGGAATGTCTGAAAAATCTGACATAAACAAGATGTTGTACCTTTGTCATTCACACTTTTCCTTAATTCACTTGCTTTCATTATTTTTAAACAACTGCAAACATGCGAAATGCACTAAGTACTATGTGTAAAATCAGCTCAGACCTAGATGGTGTATTCAGGACAAATTATACTCAAACTCTTCCTAAATTTTATTATTTTATTAAAATTATTATTTATTCACACACAGTAATGTTACTGATATATCCATGCTTCATTTTTTGTAACGCAACACAGATGCTCTTGCATGTGCAGACTTCTTTTTGTTCACACAACTGTCACAGGTGTGTGCAGGAAGGGCTCTGGCAAGAGCCAGGCTCTGCTGCACCGGTAAGTACAGCTGGGATTTTATTTGCCACCCTCCTTGCTACTGAACTGAACCTCCAGCTGAGTTCTCTGAGCCATCCCTCACATTTGTGTATCACCCCCTTTGCCAACATTGCTACTAATAAATGTCTAACAGTATTGTAAAACAGTGAGTGCTCCTACAAAAGTAGCCACTACTGGATTTATCTTTCCATCACAGGAATTGACAAAAGGCATGTAACTGCAAACTCTGCAGAGAAGGTTAAAAATAACTCCAAATCTCATCTGAATCTCAAAGTATGAGAAAAGATTACTAAATCCCAGAAATTACAGATCAGCTTCAACAGACTCCATGGATTTCCTTTGTTGTATTTTATGGCACAGACTTGATTTGATGTCAGACTTTTCATTAGTTGAACAGCAAAAGTGTCAGTTTTCAGAACACACATTTTAAGTACTAAATAAGGTTTCAAATTTTTTATTTTGACATGCTATTAGAAATACTAAAGAAACATGCAGACACCTATTCCTATTAAACAAGTGGAAAGCTGGAAATGACCACAGCAATACCACTCGTGGCACAATGAGCTTATTAGAGAAATAATTTTAAGGTCAATAGTCAGTTATATAAAAACCCTTCCAGATCATTTAGAAATGAACAAAAGCCAGTATGTTTGCTCAGTTTTATCACACTTCTCCACAAGGAACACTAACCTGTACGATTATAGGAAGAGCTCACTTTGGTGTTAGGCTGATAACCCAGAATCTGAACGCAGACACAGTACAGACAGTTCTCATCTGTGTGCTCCTGGAGCCCTGTGTCCTCTGTACCTTCTAAGAACTGACAGGCATCAGAACGGCTGGTGTTCATTATTTCTGTGAGACTGATCTGCTGGCGGAGCATCTGAAAAGGGCTTTTGACAGCATCACTTGCACCTGATGGAAGACCTGTAAACAAGATTCAGTTATCAAAAAAACCCCAGAAAACTAAGAAATCAACACTAACTCTTTCAATTAATTTCCACTTTCAGGCCTTTTAAGGCTGGGGATGGAGTGCATGTGAAGACCTATAGAGTTTTTTTTTTTTGAGTGGTTAAGCTCCCAAGATTGTTAGCATTTGAGAAAGAGACAAAGTTTTAGTTCCAACTTATTATATGTAACAAAACATTGCAAAGGACGGAATTCAACCTCTAAGTACACACACTGTCAGAAGGTAAGTGGTATTCCTCACATGGCATCAACATTACTAATACCCACATAACACCAGTACATTACAAATTTCATGTGTCAAATGAGATTAATATAACAATATACCAGATTTTGAAATTACACATGCACCAATGCAAAAATAAACACTATTTTAAAAACTGTAACTTAGTGACTGTGACAGGAAGAAACTAGACTTAGCAATGCAGAAACAAGCAGAAGACATTTAGTGACATGCTCTTCTCTGGGTGGAAAAAAAAATACAGTTTTGAACAAGAGTTACTTTACACTAAAACTTAGCAAACTACAGACACACATCCAGAAAAATCAACTTTGTGTATAATATTAAAGTGGGAAAACCCCCCAAAAAATGTAGGACAACAGCTAAACAAATAAACTATTAAGAAAACAGTGTCAAGCCTTTTTTCAGTTGAAAAAACACAGATTTCTGACTTCTCAAGAGGTACATTCCAGAGCAAGTCAAGCATTAGAACACTTGCAATTCTTGTGTCCCATAACCTTCATTGATCAATTGTCATCATAGAACAGAAAGACAATTTACTTTCTGAAATACACATCTAATACCATAATAAGTTCCTATAAATGATCTTGTAATCCAAAGGAAATAGTTCAATATTTTCTAAGCTTAAATTTTGTTACTTCCTGTAATACAGTATCCCTACCAGACTTTGAGCAGCATTAGTTCAAGTTATCAGAGATATGCAAGCTTTCCTCCTTCATTTTTTTAGAGCAGGACCAAACTTTGAAGCAACACATTAGCTCAAACTAAATAAAACAGGGAATTAATGGCCTACTATCCTGATTCCAGAACATAGTCATCAAAGTTTAATAGCTAAAGTGATGTTTTCTGTAAAGAAAAATTAACAAATAATTCAACAACCCACCCAATATACCAATAAACAACAGAAAGCTACAGGAGGGGAATAAAATCAGTACCTCCTGCATCAGATGTAAAGACCCTAGATCCATGCTCATCAAATGGAGGTGCTGTTTTCTTCTGGAAATACGGGGTTTCCTTTACCTGGAATACCCAAGTGAAAATTAAAATCAACAGAGGTGATAATCAAACACAAGAAAAAAAAAACCCTAACATTTTATGACGAAATTAAATCTTGCTTTTCTTTTACTTCAGGAAAAATGCATCATTAGAGGAAGAAACTAAGAATGAGCTCCTGAGTACTAAAGAAAAGCCAAATGAGAAAAATATATATCTGTGAATGAACATTTATTGCCAAAGGCTCATGAAGTGTTAGCAGACATGACAGGCTGTAAGGAAACCAGTGACCCACAGTGGCCATTCATAATCTGTCCATGATCATGCTACACCACTGAAGATCTTGGAAATTAACTACAAAAGCAACCAGGATATCTAAAATGCTGCCTGTAGGATGTAGAGCTGAGGCATGGCTCAACTACAAAGAGAGCTGAGAGAGACGAAATGAGGTAATAAATATGCCACAAAGACTGTGAAGGAGAAAGAAAAAGTAGTTATTTCACAAAGGAAAACAGAAGCAGATACATGATTTAACATGATTTTGCTCTGTGTTTAGCAATTTTTTGAGGTTAGTAAGAAGTTTATTTAGATTTGAAAGGCAAAGATTAGGTAAAATAAAGATAAGGAAGACCACTTTTACCTTTGACATAGACTACATCCTGGTTTTGATAATTAAGTAACAGAATATTAAACCCTATGATGCATCAGCTTGTTAAACAGAGATGTGTTTCTACCAAGTAGAAAGCGGAAAGGATTTTCTGAGACACTGAAAATAAACTCTTTTAATATAAATATAAACTTTTCAAAGTTAAGACAATATAATTTGATACTATAATGATATATATAAAAAAAGATTCTGTTATTTAATACAGAGCATGGTAGCAGGGAGTTAACTGTGTGACTATGCACATAATTTATAGGTGGCTAATGAACATGTCAATTATTGGTTGGCTAAAGCAGAATTAACGAATGTGCACAGACTATGCTAATTTTAGTATAAAAGCCAGATGTCAACTAAAAATCTTATGACAGCAAATTTGTCAGGAAAACCACTGTTTAACACTCACAGCTAACACAGTCTTTGCCATTATTTGCCACAACCATTTATTTAACATAAACCAGCCTAGTGATCTTGTATAAACAAGTAAGAACAGTTAGAAAAGAAACTCTAGCTCTCCAAAATGTATTTCTTTAGAGTACCACATCAATTTTTCCTCTTTTCTCTAGATTCAATCTATTCTGATGAAAAGGCAACAGCTGACTGCCTTTCAGTATGAAAATGCAAACGAACCAAATCAGTTAACACATACATACCTGAAATATTTCGTTGATATCCACTGGGAGAGCAAGGCCAATATAATCATCAGAGCTACCATAAGTAGCATTAGAAACCATGGAGCGAACAGAGGAGGAACGCTGAAGTGTGTTTTGGTTAATAGGACTTAATAAATCTTCTTTATCCAATGAAGCATAACTTAAAGCTTTCATGAACCTGTAACATTGAAACAAAAAAAAATCACAATTGCAGTTACTCTCTCATTCTGGCACATGAAAAGCAGAAAGGACTGTTGACACAAAGACCATCCTCATCCTCCCACTGCCGATCTCAGAGCTTGTTAGGACAAACTGCAGCTACAGGCTCATTGCTTTTTCTGCCTTGTGTCATATTGTCTTGCATGGTTTGGCAGTTCCTGGCAATTCCTTTGTAATTCTTGGTACAGGAACTCGTGGCCACCCTGCTAACCTCGTGGCCACCCTGCTAACCATGCATTTTCTTCAACATTCTAGCTTTGAATATTTACAGCCAGTAAATATTTGGTTTTCTATACTTGTAACTACCTAATTTTGAAATGTACCTATGCACTGAATGTGTATTTCCTGGATATTCACAAACTCTGAGCTGAGCAGGCACATCCCTGCAAAGGCACACCTTGAACCTACCAGCGATACACACAAGGAACAATTTCTCTCCCAAAGGAGCCACCCAGTAGAGTCACCCAAGCACAGAGGTGTATTGCCCAACATGAATGCACAAAGAACAAACTTAAACCTGCACTGTGAGTGGAGCTGACTGTGACAAATAGCTTGAAGAACAAAGAAAGTAACAGGATAGAAAAAACAGCAGGAGAGAAGAGGCTGGAGAACAAGACCTCAACTGCTACCCAGAGCCCCGATGATGATGATGGAAATTTGGCCATCTGTCATCTTCTTTCTCATCAAACAGAAAAACCTACAAATGTTTTCTGATAACCAATCTATGTAGATGGCCTATATGCATTGGATTAAAGCTTCCTAATAAAGACACACCTCAGGAACAGTGAATTTTTATTGCAAATTATGACACACTAGAGGGTAAAGTGAACACTGGATTTTTTGACTTTTTGCCTTGGAAGAAGTCTTCTATCCATTTTTTTTATTTGGGCAATAATGTGTCCTCTTATCCCTACAGATGGGATTTATATTGAGATAAAATTAAATTATCAAAGGTTGACCATGGAAGGTTCAAGAAATTATTATGCAATGGAAATGCACAAAATACAGCTGAGAGAATATCAACAGTTTTCTTCTTGGTAATTCTGACCAGTGGTAGTGACAGCAGCAGTGAACTCACAAAGTCAAGCCATACTTAAAAAAATAGGGAAAAGACTTCACATTGTGCCAGAGGAGGTTAACATTGGATATTAGGAAAAACTTCACTGAAAGGGTTGTCAAGCACTGGAACAGTCTGCCCAGGGAGGTAGGTGAGTCACCATCCCTGAAGACATTTAACATGTAGATGTGGCGCTTAGGGACATGGTTTAGTAGAGCACTTGAGGTGTTGTGTTAATAAATGGACTCAATCTTAAGGGTCTTTTCCAACCTAAATAACTGTGTAATCATGAAACTCAAAAAGTTACCAACTGCATTAAATACTTAATAAAACATTCTACAATTACACTCAACATAAATTAAAGATAGAAGTATTAAAAGACATTTAACATGTAGATGTGGCGCTTAGGGACATGGTTTAGTAGAGCACTTGAGGTGTTGTGTTAATAGATGGACTCAAGGGTCTTTTCCAACCTAAATAACTGTGTAATCATGAAACTCAAAAAGTTACCAACTGCATTAAATACTTAATAATAAAACATTCTACAATTACTCTCAACATAAATTAAAGATAGAAGTATTAATCCCAAATGTTTGTCCCTGCTTTTCCTAGAAAAACTAACAGATAAGTAGTAATAAACTACTAAGTTACTAACTACTGGTATTAGCAGTGATAAACAGCACCAAGTTGTCATGACAGAATGTCTTCAGGGGATGGCGTGAGAGCCAATATCAGGATCCAAAATATGCACATTAGTATTTCTAGCTGGTCTTTAAAGAGAAAGGTGGGAAATTTATCCTCACAAAATTTATGCAAAGAAAAATGCTTTTTAACCATCTGAATAAAAAGAACAACTAAAAACATTGCAAAAGTAAATTATGACTATTTAGTCTGCTACTAACACATGAATCTCTCAATAAACTGTAAATTAAACTTCTCAGAAAACTGACAGAAAATTTGATTTGGCAGTTAAAAAGGACGGAATTTTTCTTTTAGTTTATTTTTAAAAAGCAGCTAAGGACAGTTTTAGCTGGACCAGTAAACATACTCTGAAATTTATTCGTAAGTATATAATCTGAAATTGCAAGGACCATAATTTTTCAGTGGGGACACACCACAACCACCAAGAAAAACACATGTACTAGTTTCACTGTAGTCTTTCCAATCAATTATATTAGCAACTAACACAATCTGAATCTCTCTTTGAGTATGCATATCTGCAATAATTTAACTTTCTCAGAGATATAAGCACTCCAGACATTTCAGTTCAGTGTTAAGCAGGTCAGCTCAAATCCTTGACTCTATCCACTGACACAAGAGAACATGAACAGCTAAGCACCAGGAATAGTCAGTATGACATTGCGTGCAGGATCAAAATCCACTGCAGCAAGGCTGCTCTGCATATCAAGGGCATGACTGCAAGGAATGGTAAAACATTACTTACAGCCATTACAGAACCTGTACTACCACTGAAATGACACCCACTCATTCCTGCACTCGCACAGGATGCCAGTGACATAGCTAGGAATGGCATTTCTATTTGCAGGATAATGCAGTGTAACTACTAAATCATCCTTAATCTAACCAACATACTCAGTCTAGCTCTAGCTTACTTGAATAAAGGCATCTTTCATGGCATGTTTTCAAAATGATGTGAAAATATAAGCACAAATGGATGTTTCTTTTAATCAGGACACATACACTCAGCTGGGTATGAGGAGGGCAGCTCAAGGACTGAGCATTTGCTTTTTCCACAGTAAGCAGATGACTCATGTACCAGTAGCATCTCCCCCCTCTCTCAATCGAGAAATGATAAGGCAAGAACAGAGATAAAAAGTGCCTTTTCCATCTCAACAGTAATATGAAAATCCAATGCACTAGCTAAAAGATTATGTGAAGGAAAAATTTAGTACAAGAGCTTTTAAGGAAAGGTTATTAAGCAGTAACTGTTGCAGCTGGGAACAGTGTCAATGTCAAGAGCTAGACATCTTATGTAACTATCTAATTAGTCTTCAGAACATCTAATATTGCTCAAAAATAAAGAGGTGACACTGCCATCTAAAAATAAATGCTATGAGTAAAATCTTTGATCTGCTGTAGCTAAGAAGCCAAACTGACATTCCTATCAGTGGTACCAGTATCTCATCACTGCCCTCAGTGCTGCAGTGAACACAAATATAGCATATTGGCAGGAGACCCTGTCCTAAAACCTCCCCAAGTGACATCGAGAAAATTCTCTTCTGAAATGTACCTTTGACTACATGGGCAATTTGGTGTGTTTGCAACTTTAATAATGTTAGCAACTTTAATAATGTTAGCAGTGCAACTGCATTTTTTTATATTATAAAAATTAGAACAAGAAGAAAATGCGATAAAAGGAAATTTTTTCATTTGTCACCAACAGCATGGTAAGAGGTTGAGCACAGCTATGAAAGCTGGGCTTCTCAGACAGCACTTATAAAGTGGAGAATTATCCTTCTGTTATTCACTTAATATCAGTACTGCTTTCTGTGAAGTCATAAATCACCTTGCATCAACTGTCCCTTTAAGGTGCAGAGAAAAAAAAAAATCAGGAAGACACTTAAGTTGTTCGCACAGCACTGAAGTAAGAAATGAGTTCAGAATAATTTCTTACCGGCTTGGGGTTAGTCGAGAATCCAGGCTGCCAGACTTCATGGTGATAGTGTCAGTAAACAGCACATCCTTTGCTGGAGATGCCAGGGCTTCTGAGTGAGACAGTGAGGGATGCATCCTCTGCTGCTGCAGGCGTTTTAGTGTAGCATAGCCAAATGCATCTCGAGAACTTGTGTAGCTGAAGTTATAGTCAGCAAGACTTTTTATTGTAGCAAGAGAAGGAGCTTTAAGAGACTGGGCTCTTCTGGGAAGGGTATGAGAAGACCCTGGTGGAACCAGGGATACAGAGTTGGACTTCGAGAGAGGCAGGTGGTTAGACTGTGGTGTTGAACAGTGACTTGGTTTAACTGTCTTTGTGCTTACGACGGTACTCAAACTTCCACAGTCAGTATCTACATTTGTAGTGTCTACACCTACAGTCTCCCTTGAAGGGCTAGAGCTCATTGAACTTATGCCGCTTGTTGTGGTATCTGTATTAAAACTTAAGCTACGACTCTTGAAATGCGTTTGTGTAGTACCATCTCCAATTAGCCTTTCTTTGCTTGTGTTTTCCCGATGAATTTCATTTCCAAGGCCTTTTGGCAGCTTCAGATCATTTTCTCCGATACTCTGAGTACAATCAGTATCTTCCACATGTTTACTTCCAACAAAAGAAGTTTCTAAACGTAAAGTCTGGATTTTTGGAACTCTGAAAACAGGGTTCAATTCTTCCCCAGCAGGAAAGTCTATGCTACCACTAGGTTCTGTTACCGTACGATTTCGCCTCAGGCCTGATTTACTGTCAGATGATGTCAGCTTTCCTCCTTTTGGATCACTGCTACTTCTGTGTTTTTTATTAGGTAGAGTAAGAGAGTTTAGAATGCGATTTTTCACAAGTCTGCTAGAAGAAAAAAAAGGAAAGGGACTACGATCTTTGTCCTTTGAAGGTCCAGGTCTGTCATAAAATATTTGTTCTGCATCTTCAGTAATATCTAGGAAGAAAGTACTGGTGGAAGTACTACCAAAACGGTCATCCTCCATGATGAACATACCTGAAATTATATAAGACTTTGTCACAAAAATAGGAATTTCCTCCAAGTCTGCAAACTATGCTGCAAAACAGGAAGCCATTCTACAGAAGCCCAAGTGAGAATCTCTGCAATTTACTGGAACTTTAATTTCTCTTTTTTTTTCTGCAGAACTTCATGCAAATTAGCTATTTTGAGGAGTAACTGACCTGAAGATTTCCCTGCTTCAAAAGAAAAGCCACAGTGTCTTATTTCAGTGCAAACATCCAGCGACTAGGATTACAATCTAAGAACTCCTTTAATGATACCTAAATGTGGTATATTTCTTAATTTAAATTCCAAATATCCATAGAAAAAATAGAACGCATTAGGTACTTGAAATACACAATAATTTAAATACAGCAAAATTCTGTGTGTGTGTGTACACCCAGAGAACATAAATACTTATTCCTTTGAGGACAACCAAGTGTATTTTTATACCTAAGCATGGTGGTTTCTGCAGCATGTTACAAGAAACTGCCATGACTCAACATAAAAATTAGTAATTTACCCTCATGTGAAAATTTTTCTTCCACACCAAGTGTGAAGCTAAGACACTGTTTTACTTCCTCTGACTTGTCTGCATCTCTCTGAATGGACATAACTGTCCCATTGCTTGTAGTGTTTTACTGCAAGACCACCTTTACACCATGGTCTGAATCTCACCGTACCGAAAAGTTGATAAGAACACCAAAATGCTGCTTGTGGTGAGTTGGCTCTTTGCAGGTGTTTTTTGCTTGCTTGTTCATTTTTCTCCTGTTTTCTTGTTTTGGTGTTACTTACTTGATGGAGCAGATTCACTTTCACTGTTGTGCCTTGAACTAGTAGATTCAGAGTTCAAGCTAAGAGTGCTTGGTATAGAAGAAAGTTCATTGCAGAGCTGCTCCATGTCATCAGGGACCACTGGCCAAGGCTGTCTACGACTGTGTCTCACTGCATCCCAGTTGTGATGCTTCAAAATGTCACACCCTTGTTTAGTTTTGGCTATTAGACCAAGCACGTAGACACAGGTTCTGTATTTAAGGTACACACAGAAAAAAGAGCAACAATAATAGCACCTAATGTAAGTAAACTTACTTGACATTTGAAAGGAAACAATTTCAAAGCAATTCAGGAGAAACTTCACAAAACTTACAAACAGTATACTGTTAATTTTAATTTGCAAATCAGTGTAAGCTCAGGAAATTCATTAATATATCTGAGAACAAGATACTATTGAAAAATAAAAATTATCACAAGAGCCTGATTACATAAAGTAGAAAAGAACCTTTCAAACAAAAAGGCCAAACATTTATGTAGTAGCAATATTAGACAAAATACCATCTATTTATGCTTTTAAATATTTAAAAATATATTGAATAAAAAAGATGGAATAATAAATTCTCACAGAGATATAAACAGCAAGTATTTTCTTTTACAAAACAAGAGAAAAGTAGCATCTGCTTTTTTTCACAGATTTGTTTACTGCATGTTCTTTCAGACTTCCTACACAATTCTGCAGTTGCATAGAACCGAGACTGATACTCAAACATTGGTGACTTTAATAGCTGGTTTCCAATAAAGTACAAATCTGTGCTCATGTAAATCAAGTAAAAATCTGAAAACTGATCACAACTAGCATTTGAAAATGTTATGTATATATCAGATACACATACCCTCTAACAGACAGAACCTCACAATGTTGAGCAAGTGCCATTATATCAGGAATTACATTCTCCTCTTGAAGCAAGTTAAGACCCCAATTTGATGATCCGATATTGCCCTGGAATGAAATTTGTCAAGTAAGTTTTTATCTTAATGTGATCTGCAGCACTATCAATGTAAAGCTTTTACAATTTTGTTTAAAGCCACATGTTCTCAAAGCAGTTGAAAGATCTGAGTACCCTTTCTGGCATTTCCTAGCTGTGCTAATACAAAAAAGCACTCAGCACACTTTGTTTAATACCTAAAGCTGCTCAAAGCTCTAACTATTATATATTCCTCACTCTGTAACTTCTACTACAGCCTGCAGCATGATCTTGATGTATTAATTTTACACTCCTCTTATACAGGCATCTTGTTACATACCTACAGTACCTTCCACTAACAGTCCTCTTGGACAAATGTTCCAAAATTAACTTTGGGGAAGACAAGAAGCACATTTAGGAGTGTAGCTTGGATACACACCAACACTAGCTTTTTGCCCGTCCCAAGTACCAGGCCATCATGATCACATGGATCAACACTGGCAGCCAACATCCTTGCAGAAACATTAGGGACTACCACAGCAAATACATTAAACTCAGACTATGGCAACTTTTAACTTGTAACTATCAATTCCATACTAATATTCATATGGCAATTGTTATTCTTATTTGTTAAAAATAAAAAAAGACAAAGATTATTAAAACCTCCGAATGAAACAGCTGCAGTGAACCATCTTCCACTGAAAGTATTGTTATGGAACAAATGCTAACTTGAAAAAAATCACACACACTTTTTGAAAAAAAAAACCAAAAAAAACCCCAAACCAACCCAACACCTTTTTATTTTTATAGAATTTTGCTTAGTTATTTAAGAATCAACAGTTATAACAGAACTACACAACTGCAAAACTCAATAAATCTACTACTAACCAAGGCCCAAAGAGCTGCTTTCAGCTGCTTAATTCCTTCCCACTTATCCAGCATTGGAGAACGAACAGTGTAACTTAGATCTGTAACGATACTCTGAAGGAGAAGAACAAAAGAAAAAAAAACTAAGTTGAAAATTAATAGGAGACTTCAGCCAAACAGGTTCTCTTGCATTCATAGTAGAAGTTAAAGCAATAATTTAAATCATGCACTCTAGGTAATTCTGGAATAATAACCATAAATTAACAGCAGTGATGATGCAAAAGAAAATTTTAATGAAATCACAGATTGCATGAAGTTATTTCAGATATTTTAAGGATGATAGATTAGTCAAACTAACACACTGCAACATATACACTTTCTCTTGAACTTTTCAAAGAGCACTGCCAATTCATTAAATCATTTTACCAACCCACATCAAAAGTGAATTTAAGCAATTATGGCTTAGGGTTTCTTTTCTTAGATTTTCAAAATATTAGGAAGATTTTATTCCCACATGTCCCCATTTCTGTATGCTTAAAAGGACAGGCATAGTTTTACCACATGTATAACTGTCAATATACAATCCACAGAAATGAACAATTTTTTCTATTTATGAATTGGCTCTCCATGCTAAGAGTTTGCTTCATTTTAAGAGAAATGTTGCAACCTATTTTGGTGGTACTTCAATGTCATGAAGGAATTTTGCATGAGATTAGATGGCAAAGACTGTGTTCACAACTCAAGACTCATAATCAACTTCTTCTGCAATGCCTACTTCAATGCCATCTCTTTTAAAACCTTTTTTCAAAAGGTTTATAATGATCTTTAAAATATTTCAAGTTATAAATTATTATTATCCTCACCTGAGACTCCAACAAATGGCAGCCTGTTTTATGGTGCACCAGTTGGCCATAAAGGTGAACTGGCAGGTAGACATGTGGTCGCTGTAATCTGGCAGAAAGAGAAACATACATAGTTTCCCAGCACTTCAAATATATTCTAAACTAAATTACACTGCAATGTAATACAATGACTTACCCTCGTTTTTTTTCAAACAGAATTCTTTTGAGAAATTTAGTAAGGAACAAACTGTTTCAATTGGAAGGGATGTACAACAATAATCAAATCCAACTGCCAGTCCACTTCAGGGCTGATTAGAAGTTAAAGCCTTTTATTAAGGACACTGTCCAAATGCTTCCTGAATACTGACAGACTTGGGGCATCAACCACCCCTCCAGGATGCCTGTTCTTGTATGTGACCACCCAAGAACCTTGTGGTAAGGAAATGCTTCTTAGTATCCAATCTGAACCTCTCCTGCTTCAGCTCTGAGCCATTCCCATGCCTCCTGCCACTGGATGCCAGGGACAAGAACTCAGCACTGCCCTGAGCCCTTCCCCTCTCATGACGCTGAAGAGATGTTGCCCCATTCACTGCAGCCCTTTAAGCTCAGACCCTCAGCCAGTTCTTCACCCACCACACCATGAACCTGCTCATCCCACAGCTAAAATACTTGTCCAGAAGGATGCTGTGAAGGACAGCATCAGAAATCTTGCCAAGATCTAACAAAACAATATTCACCACCTTCCTTTCACCCTGCTGGGTGACCTTACCATAGAAGGCTAACAACTTAAAGAAAACTTTCCCTTTGTGAACTCATGCTAACTGTGCCTGATGACTGCATTGTTTTTCAAGTGCCTTTCAACTATATCCAGTATAATCTCTACATAATTTTTCCCCACTAACTGAGGCTAGACTAACAGGTGTGTACTTCTCTGAGTCTTCCCTTATATGCTTCTTGCAAACTAGAATAAACTAGCTAGATTCCAGTCAGCATGGAATTCCCTAGATTCACAAGACTTTTGGTAGATAAGAGATGGGTCCTGACACAAAATCTGCTAGCTCCTTTAGTACTGGTGGGCTAGTACTGATGAGGAACCCTCAGCCTGGTGGTAACCAGGCCCCATGACCTGGTGAACATTCAGCTGCTACAGATGATCCCTTATAATGTTAAGTGTCCACAAACAGAAAGCCACTGTTTCCACATCTGTGGACCTCTGGCTCAGAGAACCACACAGCCTAAGGTCTATCAATATTGCTAAAGACTGAGACAAAAAAACCCTCAAAATTTTAATTCATCTCTGTTTTTTCTTAATTGCTGTAAGTTAGGTGGCCATCTTCAGCAAGAATTGATGATGTGTTTTCTTCAGACCTCTTCTTTCCTGTTGTGTGACAGAACACTGCTCAGCTTCAGTCCTGAATGAGCTTTGGCTTTCTGTGCCTTCTTTCTCCTTATGTGAATCACAGTTTTGTAGTCCTTCCTGTGAAGGGTGACCTTCTAGAGATCATTTAATTTCCTTTTCCTCTAGAGCTTCATGAGGAGGTCCCTGCTCAGCCAAGGTGGTCTTCTGCCCTGCTTGCTTGACTTACAGCACCATGGCATTGCCTGTTCCTGTCCTTCTAAAAGGTACCTCCCAAAGATAGACCAGAACTTCTGGACTCCTGGGCCTCAAAAATGTAGTCTGCTAAAGTAGCTCCCCAAGTTAGCTCTCCTGAAGCCCTGGGTAGCAACTCTGCTGTGCTTTTTCTCATTACATTGAAAATTTTAAAATTAACGATGCCATGATCACTGTGGCCTAGAGCACCTCCCCTAAGTCTACATTCACAAACAGCAAACTGAGGAAGGCATCTTTCCTAGTTGGCTCACTGAGTACCTCTCCTACAGACTTTCTCCTACTGAGCATTTCCAAGGCTGCTTGTCACTGCATTACATTACATCCAGCTGATGCCTGGCAGTCGAAATCTTCCACAGGAAGTCCGTAAGAACAAGAACTACTGAAGAGCTTCCAGAAGTTTCTCCTAATTGTCTACAGAATGACTCGTCAGTACTAACATCCTGGCTGAGCAATCAGTAGCAGACACCACTACATCACTTCCTTTGTATTCTATCCCCTTAATCCTCACCCAGAGGTTCTCAACCACATTACCACTAACTGTTAGGGCTGTATAATCAAACCTCTTCCTTATATAGTGACATACTCATCTGCCCATCCCTGCTGAAAAGCCTGTAGCCCTCCATTCCAGCACTCCAGTCATGGGACTCACTCCACCAAGTCTTAATAAAATGAATTCTAAAAGCTCTAAAACTAATTATATAAAAGCTCTGAAATAAATTATATTAAAACTCTGGGAGCTAAGCAATTCATACAGTTTGTCCTGTGTGTTTCTCATACTGTGCTGATGTACTGCTCCAGAAGCATAGTACACTGAAATCCTCCTGTTGGTACCCCCTTTCCTCATACATTTCAGTTTAGAGCTCTCCTGATCAGTCCCACCAGCTTGCACCTCAGAACACATTTTCCCAAATTTACCTTTGGTTGCTCCGACGAACATAGTTATCCCCATCAACAGGTTTGCGGTATGTTGTAAGTGCTTCATTAAGTTGTTCTTCAATCAATTCAACATATTTTAAGTTATATTCCTTTAAGAAAGCAGAGGAGGGTTGACACAGTATATTTAGTGGTTGATGGTGTTATAGTATGTGACTTTATAAAGAAGAAATAATTGGGGAAGGCTCCTTAAGAAAGACTGAATTTTTTTTATGATCTGAAGGTGGGGCTCAAGAAAATGAATGCACTTCACACATATAATGAATTTGCAAGTCAACAATTCAACAATTGATTTAATAATTATTTCAGGGAATCTGTTAAAAAAAGGAAGAAAAATACTTCATATCTGACACACTCAATTTCAATAGATCATGCATTTAAGTACTCCTTGAGAAGTGACACTTAAACAACTAAAAAAGTTGCCAACAGGAATGAGACCAATGTCTTATAATCAATTACAAAACCAAAATAACATATGAAGAGTTTTATTCAAGTTATGACAATAATGAATTTTTATTAATGCTCTTGTGCTCCTCTTTACTTCCTAAGAGCATCAGCCAATTCTGTCTTCATGAGCTCTAGGTCTAACTTTAATTACCAGAGGTAACAGGTATATTGAAAAGCAGCATTACTTTGCACACTTCTCTAGATAACGACCTTCCACAACAACCTATTTTAGAAGGTCACTATACTCCTAAAATATTTGCTGAAATACCAAAATTATATAAAGGTCTTTGCAGATCAAAATCACATATGTACAGAGAAGCTATGGAACTGTAAGTCTCTGTCAACCTTTACTAGCAAAAACATTATGTCACTGATGCAATGTATTTGCACAAGCTTTACAGGTACATTAAAAGGCACGTATTTTTAAGAATCCCTGTTCTAAATCTGCATATTTACACCATTCCTCCTAACATCTGGCAAACATTTTCTTCTTAGCATTACCTTTTGCCACTTTTCCATCTGTTTTGTTACATAACCTCTTTCATTTAGATATGAAAACCCCTTTGGGATGGACAGAAATCTGTAAAAAAAAAATCATAGTTAACATTGTAATTTAAACAACTCCCAGAATCTGAATTTGCTTCCACAATGTGAAATCAAACAGCATATTCAACATTTACCTTAGGAGTAGAAGTAAACCCTTGTCTCCAAGATGAGAAAGAGCTGGTTTCATTTGGATAAGGGCATGAAGATTGGCCTAAAATAATTTAGAACACAAAGAGTATTTGACTACTATTATAATTCTGAAAACTGCAATAACTATAACACGCTGCCTGCAATGAAACAGCAAGTTTTTCACAAGTATCAAATGCTAACTTAATCCCAGTATTATCAATTTTAGGTATCTTCTGTCATTAAATATAAATTACTTCACAAGAAGAATAATGAAAAAAGTAATTTGCAATTCATATTTAAATACAGGCATAATCCAGAAGTCTATGTTTTCTTGTAAGTAATATTGCAGTACTTTCATCAAAGGGGTCTTATAAACTATTTAAAGTCCATCAATGACAATTCAAAAAGGAAACCATCAGTAGCTTCTTGCCTGTTTGTTGCTACTAGGGAAGGGGGTGGGGAAGAGCTTAAGAGCAGCATACCAAAAAGAGGTTAACAAGAGAAGGGATGCTCACCTTGTCTTCACAGGCCTCATCTAGAATATCAAGTGCCTCAGAAGAAATAGTTTTATTTTTATCATGTAACTGGGTCACCAGTAATTCAATCCCCCAGTTGCTGAAGAACTCTACATTAGCTCTCAGCAACACTCTTAAGTGTTTTGTTGCATACAACCTGCAGCTCTGTAAAATAAGGAAAATATTTTCTTGAACGGAAGAAAAATAACTAACATAGTTAATGGTATATAACTTCTAAAAATACCTTTCAATTACTGCATTTTGCAGCAAGCAACTGTGATGCACACCTTATCTATTAAAATTACAGTTTATTAGAGAGCTTTTTATATCTTAGCAAATGGGAAAACGGAAATCTAAGATCACAAGTAAATTGGTCATCATAAGTGTTCAATCCTACATCTTTTATTATTGTATTATACCTTTTGAAGAGAATTTAGAAGCAAATAAAAAAAATTATAGTCAGTAGGGAGCTTCGTCTTTCAATGAGTCACTCCTTCAACCTCAACTATCTTCACTACTTTCACACTCCACTCTTTATCCATAAGAATCATCATATCTTTGACAGTATCAGAGAAATACTCCCAATCTGTCCTCCTCTTCCAGAATACAGTGAGACATTTAAAGCTAGCACCTACATTTTTCTCTCTTGTATCTATTCTAGAACACATTCTGTCTGCTCAGACAACAGAAACAACTTCATTTGAAGTAATGAACATTCTTTCCTAGCTGCATTTCAACTTAGTTGTCATCTATCTCCCTGACATCAGTGATTGCCTGTCTAACAATGTTACCTTAAAAGTCAAGTTTCCTCTCCCAAAAACACATGGTTTTTTATCCCTATCCACCTTCTTTGATTGAGAAGAACAAATCCCAATGCCTGTTTTTGAACCAACTTCTCATTCCAGTAGCTACAGTATCTGCTTCATTCCAACACAGAGTAACCTCAATCATTATCAGAACAGTGTCTACTAGAAGGCTAACATGCTTAGTGCTGCTAGAAATACAGATTTCTGTTTGTGACAGCAATGACTTCACAATTCATTTAAGATGCCACTGACCTAAACAATTACATTACACTTGGTTATACATATCTCAAGACTTTAGACCCCATCTGATGTGAGATAAAGTTCTATTTGAAGGACTTAATTTCTTGAGCACAAATATAATAGAGGGTATGAAGTTCACAACATACTCAAAAGCTATGCTTCTAGGAGGTTAATTTCTCTGAATACAAAATTAAGAACCCTTTTCATATATAACAGCTTAAATATAAAGTCATACATCTTCACTAATAAAATAAATGTGTAGAGGGCAGTAAAAAGGAATATAAGTTGAACTGAACTTACATCAGTAGCTGCTGTCAGGATTTTAGAAAGGATGACTCTTGCCAATCCATCTCTGCTATAATCCAGACTAGAAACAGTCAGTTTTAACAAGTGATCTTGGTTCTTTAAAGAACAAAGATTAAGAAGACTGGAGGCATGGAAGGGGAGGAGGAAGAAAATAAAATCAGTATTTGAACCCACTTGAAACATCAATAATTCAAACTTAAGTACTTTGAATTATACTTTTATTACTATAAATGCAATATACAAAGTATATTCTTGTATGAAACTGACTAACTTTAAATTATTATAACTATAAATTCAAATAGGGATGAAATAACACACTGAACTGGAAGGAAAAACCTCAAACCAACATCTTTTATAATTGCCCTTTAAAAATTTTGTCAGCATAATTTGTGATTATAAGTATAAAAACAAATGCTCATGAACCTCTGTGAACAATTCTTCATTTAAAAACATTGTGTATAAAGTTTGCCATGAAGTTAGCCTATTAACTGTCTAGATTTTATTGTATATTATGTTTTCTAAAGCCAGTAAAAAGCTTGCTTTCTAAAAATCAACAAAATCAACAATAAAAGATAAAAAGGAGTACATTAAAACACTTGCATTTTTACTTCAAGTTTATTATATGTTGATAAACTAGTACTAGTCACCAGCCAATTTATTTCCAAAGGACGCTAAGTTTGTTTGTATCTGAACAAAATTTTGAGCTGCAAAACTTCACTTAAATATACCAAAGTGAAGTCTTAAGTGCAACATACACCAACATTTCACAAATAGTATAGTACTTGCCATTTTTATCATGGTTTGTGTGTTTTTAGTTTTGTTTGTTTTTCTATTTCCCCAGGCTGCATCTTTCAGTACCCTATAATCCTTCCTGATACTCATCTCTGTCACACAGGTGTGGATAGGAAAAAGTAAACTGTTTATCACTTCTGTCTTGTTAGTAATGACAGATTAGAAGACTAGAAAAAAAATGCGGACCTTTACTTGCAAACTACACCAAAATAACCTTAAAGCTTTCAGCTTTTCAGATGATGCCCCTCACACAGTTTAAAATTTGCGTAGCTACTACACTGCAAGTACAACTCAAGCAAAAAAAAAGCACTCACCACTGAAAAACATTACATTTTTCAAGCATTTTCACTCCATGAGGGTGACAAGATAAAGTACCAAAAAACAGGAAGTAGTGCTGGCTAAGGGTATTTAGTAACCCATTATTCTGAAGACTACGTTCAGGTTTCATGCCTGATGAAGAGTTGAGCCAAAGTACAATATCTTTAACCAATTCCTCCAGATAACCTTGTCCATCCTAGCACAATAAAGAGGAATAGCATTTGTTAGCAACAGAAATGCGTTTTTTACTGAAACTCACTAATTTAAATTTCTTACAATGTACAAACACAATACAGACACAAAACAGAAATGCAGACTGGGAAACAATTTAGACTAAAGAGTAAGTTTCAAGGCAAATAAAAGGAGCTAAGCATGGAGACATCTTAGGATTACTTCTCTCTTTCCAGGAAAAGGGCAAAGTATTATTCAATGACATTTTCCTTTGACCTGAGGCATAGAAGTCTTTAACACAAAAGAAGGAGTTTGAAAAGGAAGGTTATACATAGCATGAATAATAAAAAAAAAATCCTTCAAACTCTAAACTGCATTTAACAAAGCTGTATTTAATAAAACTTATATGGAAACATGGTCATCTTCCTCAATATTTCACATTGTATTTCTTAATTACACTGATATTTTAGACTTAACACTCAAAATCTCAGAAGTCTTTACCAAAAACTAAGGTTTTTCCAGATGGCATTCAACAAGACTACTCATTCTACTTCCAGTCTTATAGCTGAAAACTTCTTACCTCTTCTGATTCAAGAAGAAATTCAGTAAACTGACAACCCACAACAGTGAGCTGCTTTGCCTTGGCATAGTCCAGATCCAGGTTAGCATAGAGTTTACTGCTAGGCTTGTAAAAATACAGCAATCTCCTTACAAACCTATGGAAAATAAAACAGAATTGCCTATTTTTCAGTATGACAAGGATGGTCTCACAATACAAAATGATGCTAGAAACAATGGGTTGTACTTGGTTTCTTGGCAGTAAGTCTTAAAAATTTATCAAAAGAGAAGCAGGTGGCAGTAGTGACTCTATCCAGACACAGTTTCAGAGATGCTGCTGTACTGTGCATTACAAAGAGTTTTCTATATCATGGTGTACTATAAGCAAACGAACTTAAAATCTATATGCTCTCAGAAGCTGTATCTTCCTTTTCATTCTCATAATTTATTCTGCTGTAATTTACCCTGTGGCAAGTTTCAAAGACAGTATTATCTAGACTAACAAACAGCTTAAAAAAGAAACTTGTGACCTGAGCCTTCTTCAGTGATTAGAGTTATTGCTACCAGGAAAAACACATTTTTCATGTTCTGACATGAAAAAGTCTCATTTATTCAGCAACACTATTTCCAAACACCTCACTTAAACATTTCTGAAGCATAACACACTGATTGCTAACACACCCTCAGACTTTTTAAAATCACTGTAAGTAATGTAGCTTGAGTTTTGCACCACAGGAGTAAGTCTTTAGCAAAGATCCTCCTCTCACAAGTTCTTCAAAATATAAACACGCATTTGTGCTTTAAAATAACACAAAATGTTCCATCAGAAGGCAGATAAGTCAGCATTAAGGAAACTTAATTACATAACTGCACTCTGTAAAAGCTTGAAAAAGCCAGAGTAATCCACTACGCTTAACTCCAAACACAGGACCAATTACAAAGGAAACTTGAGGGCTTAAATAAGTTTTGTGAAATAAAATGTATTTTATCCTAGGTTACTAGCAATAAATATACATTGTCACACAAATTTATACACATACGTATCTATGTGTATATTTAAATGTGAGTTTATCAACATGCATGCATTCAGTTTTGGTGCCCCTGGGCCCCTCACTACACCAAGGGACTGGAGTGTGTCCAGAGAAAGGCAACAGAACTGGGGAAGGGTGTGGAGCACAAGTGCAGTGAGGAGCAGCTGAGGGAGCTGGGGCTGTTTATCCTGGAGAAAAGGAGGTTCAGGGGAGACCTTAGTGCTCTTTACAACTCCATGACAGGAGGTTGTACCCAGGCAGAGGTGGTCTCTCCTCTCAGATGACAAGTGACAGAATGAGAAAAAAAGGCCTTTCATCGCCCCAAAGAAGTTTTGATTGGATTTTAGGTAAAATTTCTGGACTAAATGAGAGGTCAGGCACTTGAACTACTCAGGGAACTGTTGAAGTCACCATTTCCAGAGGGATTTAAAGGACAAATATATATGGCACTTGGAAACATACTTTAGAAGTGAACAGTTGGACCCAATGATGTTTGAGGTCTTTTTCATGATTCTGTGATCCTGTGTGTATACATACACTGCAGGAACTGTATGTCTATGAAATTAAAGGAATCTTAAAAAAATTACTGGAATTTCACTTTTACAACTGTAAGATCATCACAACAACACTAACATTAAAAAGATCCATTTATAGAAGGAGAAATAAATATAATTTACCCTTGAAAAACAAAGTGTCAGAATTTTTTTTTGTCATCAGCAGTGAAACGGGAGAGATTTGGAGCTTAGCTACTTATAATTAAACAGGAACAACAGCATTTTAAAGCCATTAATCTCCCAATTCTGCAGAAAGTATCAGTGAACTATAGAGCTTCACACCAATTCAATAATAAATTTCCCAATTTATTTGGCGTTAAATCACCGAGTCACTGAACAATGTCTCAGCACAAAACCATGGAACAGGAACACTGTCCCACACAGGTAGGTTGAGAAGTGTGTGCTGGTTTCACAGTCAGAACTGCAGACACTGCTTTAGAGAACCAATATTATAAATCACCACATATTTGGAAAATAATCCTTTACCCTAAAGTACAGACTGGCAATTAACATTTCAGGAAAACCCAGAAAAAATACAAATGTAAAACTGAATCATGGTTATAACAATGGGACTACTGCTTATGCTGTAAATACGTCATAAAATGAATTTTTTTTGACTGTTTTTTGGTAAAAATTTAAAGCAGAGCCACACGAGCCTTTCAGCATATATTCTATCTTTTGGGTTTTCCCCCAGTTCAGGAAGCAGCTTTTCATGCCCACAAGTACTGACCTATTCTTCAAAATAATGTAATCTATTTCTGAAACATATGCTAAAAGGCATATCCAAAAACTAATTAGTAACACTATGACCACACAGGCACAGAAGTAATAAACATGTCTTACTGACAACAGACATGAAAGGAACCAGAGCTGTACTGCAGGCTTTTTGTTTGGTTGGTTTTTTTTCCCAAATTACACATGCTTCTCCTCCCATTAACAGCAACTAGAAATAATTTCCTCTTAGTTATTGATGAAAGCTGTAGTTAAAAACCTGTATAGCTATGGACTTAACTCGGTAAAAATTTTCCAAGCTCTGACATAAAACACTTCTGACTGATATATCAAGCAACCAGTAACATTTCTAAGGTTTAAATTAATTAAATTTAGTATTTGCAAAGGTGGTATGATTCCTAAGGGACTAAATATATAAAGTATTTGTGCAGAGAAAAGAAGCTTAAACACCTGTTTATTTAAAGCAAATATTGCAACTTAATTATCCAAATTTACACCTCAACTTCTCATCTATAGATTAGGTTTTAGAAATGTCTAAATATATCTAGGGAATATTTAATTGCAGTACTAAAAACCAGTTTTCCAAATTTCTTTCTTCAAAGGAAGTCTACATAACTTTTACATACCTGTGCAACTGTTCATCTTTGTAGTTCCTTAGATTTATATTTGGCCACTAGAAAAAACAGCAAATATAGCATTATATGAAACTTGTACATCAGTCCTTCATTAGCCAGTAAAATTCACTTATTTCTATCAGTTGTATTTACTTAATAATTAAAAAGTTTTATTGCACCTAATGTTAAATCTTAAAAAAGACATGATTTTATTAAAAAGCCCACACTGCCTGCCTCAAGAATTGTTCAGGTTTTTTTTGTGAAGGATAGGGAATGTTGGTCACATGCTATATGTACAAGACCACAGTTCTAATGAAAAAAAAAAAAAACCAAAAAAAAACCCCACACTATGAGAAACTGATTTTAAAAAAAAAGATTTTGCTTAGTTTCTTTTCTGCAAGTAATAAAAAATTTGATATGCATAACAGGGAAATAATTTTTGGCTGCTGTTTTGAATATTCATCAGATTTGGCTTAAAAGTAATCATTATTCTGTTACAGATCACTTAAATGCTGCTTATTAAAATGGTATTTAAACTCCCTTGTTGATACTTTCTAAGATATATTAAGAAGGACCACATGAGAAATAACATTCTCTTTTTTCCCATTACATTTTCCGCTGTTTTTACAGCCATCTGTTGTCTCTATGGTTTCAGATTTCTTTCTGTTGCTACTAGTGAGTATCTTCTTGTCAGGAATGGAAAAAAAAGTGAATCAAACATTCTTCTTTCCTATCTATGTGACAGTGTTCTACATTTCCAGTTGGTATTCCAGTATTAAGACACACATGGCACTAGTTAATGATTAGTAAAATTGACTACACCATGTAACAGTGCCACATACAGACAAGGCTGACACTTTTGCTGCTCTTTTAGCAGCTTAAACAGCAAGCTGAGCAAGCGAAAAAGGCAGTAAGGCACCACCTGAGCTGCACACAATGAGGTGGTTGGAGAGCTGATGCTCCACAGATACAAGGCTGCAACAGACAAGCAGGAGGTGAGCAGCCAAATGAGGTAACACATTTCAGACACTGGATCTGGATCCTGCTCATTACAGGACTAAAGACAACTACTCTGGTAACATTATCTCAGTTTACGCTGGTGTTACACAAGAACAGAAATGGTTAAAAGTAAGCCAGAAAACACACACACTTCTAATTCAGAAAGGAGTTCCCAGTTTTCAGACATTAGGAACCTTCTGACAGAACACTAGAAAATACATTGCTGGGGAAGTTTGAGATGGCAGAGAAACTGGCTGTTTCACACAAATTTCAGTTAAAAAAACCCCAAAACATGGAGGTCTACTACATAAGGCTTCCACTGTTAAAATACTACACAGACTAAACAGTGAGATACTGAAAAACAGTGTTCTGATAATATCTTTAATTGTCAATCAAAGATAAAAGTACGACTAATAATAGTTATCTAGTAACCCAGTAAATTGTATAATGGCAGTAAAAAAGTCTGTAAACAGTGAAATCTGGTGGAGCAAAGCTACTGTCATATACATATTCAGGTCTTTATACCAGACAGATTCTTGCTCTTTCAACTTTATCGGTCCCTGAAAAAAAGGCACAGAAATATTTAGTTTCTTTTCTTTTTCTCAAAAAAACAACATAGTCTTGATTATGACTGTCACCATTAAGCCTTTTTTGTACTTTCACCATCTTTGTAACAACACAGTAAAGAAGACAGTAAGAGAATGCTACTCAGCTCAAAGATGGCTTTGATGCACAGAATGACATCTTGGAACAATTTTGGTTTGAAGATTATATTAAGTACTTAGAAAGTTTTCTTAGTCAGGCAAAATATATTTTCTGCTTACAAAAAGAGGTAGTATCTTAAAATCTGTGCATTAAATATATTTAAGATATACAAATATATTTAAAACAATGCCCATCACCCCATTAGTTATTTCCTTTATGATGTAAAAGAAATTAATTCTGTAATGAAATCAATGCTACAGAAGTATTTGCATTAGTTCAAAACATTTAATGAAGTTTTCCTACATGGTTCAGTCTAAGCATCTCAAGTTTGATCTAGATCCCACCTCTTACTACAACCTTCAGCTCACATTATTTAAAAAAATCTGCTATGAATCGAATCATAGCAGTACCCCTCTACAGTCTGAAGTATTAGCAGCTTTAAAGACAATATACCTAATTCTATAATGTTGATTTCTATATAAATAAAGACATGAAACATTTAATACATGCTTCTTAGGAAAACTGTGATTTAACTATGAGTTTTTTAATATAGTTTAAGGGCTGTATACAAAGAGACTACAGCAGCACTGACTAAACCCAGGAGATTCTAATTCCCTGAAATAAAACAAATTATTAGATGTACTCTGGAATGCATATTAGAAAGCCAAAGCTCACATGTGAAACAGACTTTTTCTCCAACATATTATCTTTTGTAAGCTCACCTTCAGTATGGTCCCTATTAAATTCCAATTCCAGTCGAGGTTCTCTTTGTGATTGAGAACTTGGCTGTCTCGAAGATTCATGATGAGTGCTTCTTCTGTATCCTGGAACACAGACATGAAAAATTACAACAGGTTTCCCTGCATCATCTTGTTCAGTCTCGCCACATGAAATACCGCTCATGTAAAAATCATTAAAAGGGCTGTGTTTCACAGTAATGTGCACTTGAAGGTAAATTGTATGGTTAGAGTACTGCATTAAGAATCTAAAAGTAAGAGTTTACAACTGGTTGCAAAATGCATTAAAATTTATTGGAATTTCATTCCTCAATTTACAGAAATGCGATTTAGTATCCAGAAGTACTCACAAGACTAATGAGATAAAAAAATACTACACAGAATCACACAAATGATTCTGAATTACACTGAGTGAAGCTTGAGGGGTAGGATGCAAGTCTCCACAACACAGGGTGAAATTCAGTTGGAAAAATGAATTATCATAATACCTTTAAAATAAAGATGTCTTTCTGCACACGGTACTGATCCCTTTTCTGGTGTGTTGAGATTGCTTTCTGAATAATATGATCTAAATGGAGGCTGTAAGGTTTAGGGCCTCTTTTCTTCATCTCGTGGAAACGTTTTAAGCAGTTGAGTGCTGCACTTGCTCGCCTAATAAAAACATAAATGTTATAATTAGTATTTGGCAATTGCTATCAGACTAAAGGGGACCACCATCTCCTGAGCAAAGAGTTCAAGAGAAAGAGCTGACAAACAATTCTGAAACAAAGAAAATTATTTTCTTGAGACACATTTTTATACATCTACCAGTCAGTCTCATATCAAAATTACACAGAAAATTATCATTTAGAGTTTCTAGCACTAGTTTCTAGTATTATCCTTACTGGTAACTTTTCTTCTGCTCTGCAATTACTGGTGTCTGTCACAGTTCAGAGAGGATATTGGAAAGTTTAAAGTTGATTTCCATTGTGAGATATCACAGTAGATCAACATCCTGCAGTAAAGTTGGTAGCTGAGAATGCTAGCTTCAACTTAGAGTAACAAAGTGTCTCTCATCCATTCTTATCCCCATCCCGCCTCCCTGCAAGGGTGGCAGGAGCATCAATAGTACACTTCCTGTTCTTATATCTAAACTTGTTTCATATACCTAATCTTGTTTCTGTTTTCTAGGAAAAGATAGGGAGTAACTTGATTGACAGCTGACAAGGGTAAAACCAGTTAATTATAAAACAATGGTAGCAGAAAAAAAACCACCTACTGAGCAAATAAAAATAAAGAAGTCTAAAAAAGAAGAGTTAAGTCTATCTTTCTTCCCCATAAACGAAAATTGTCATAGTGTAGGAGAGTGCTTTTATTTTATTTTCAAGCAAATACCTTTGGATTTGGTCACTTATTTAAATTGTTTGAATTTAATCTGTAACACAGATTACAGTTTTTTCAGACTATAAAATAGTGTAGAGTGCTGACCAATTCCAAAATCCTCAAACAAAAAATACTACTTCTAAAAAAAAACAAACTTTCTTTCAACAGAAATGGGAATTCTTACTACTCTATCTGGTGTGTGCAGAAAGGCCAACAAGGACAACAATTCCAGATAATGTATATCTGTCTTCTGCTCTTTATCCTTTCTTTCACCCCAGCACTTTGGCCATGTGAAATATCCTCTCCTGAAATTTCAGATATGCCTTTTTTGAAAACTAATGCTGTCATTGCATAGCAAAGTCTTCCACTGACATATAAGAAACCTTCAAAACTAAAAAACAGAAGAGCATTACACTTTCAGGAAGTACTCTACAAGCAGCATTTATCATTTCACACTAGCAGTTTAGAAAAATGCTGTAATTTATCACTGATAACACAATGAAAGACAGAACATTATATATCAAAACACTGGTTTGACAAGACAGATCAGAAATGGCAAGAGTCCTTAACAAATACATTTTTACAAGTGAAAGAAACCTCTACACACTCATTTTGTCTTCTACAAAGAAAACCAACTCTGAACATAAAGTTGAAGAAATACATATTAAAGACATGAATTTATAAAATTATTTGATTTCTTCCATTAGGAAATTTCAATTGTATAAAGCACAGAGAAAACAGCATTTTGTGACAGAAATTTATGCTTTCAAATGTAACATATAATTCTTACTGTCTTTTCTCTTTCATGATGTCAAAGGATGCTGCCATATTCATCAATGTTGGTAAGCAATGCAAGTGATGGCTATGAGAATGAGGAAGAATTGTATTTGCCTACAAAAAACCCAACAAAGGACCAGTTAGAACAACTTATTACAACAATTTCATCTATCTTTTTAGGATCAACATTTCAAGAATCTACCACTTTTCACAAGATTTAAAAAAATTTATGACAACAAAATTACATTTTGCTTAGTGTCTGAGCATAATTACACACACCATTTTGAATTTGTAATCTAACAAATCAACCTGAATTGAACTAGAAAGTAACTTGAAACAATTTCAGACTTTTATAATACATACTGTTTCCACTGGAGTTTAAGTTGTAATACACAAAAACTTGCAAAGCATGAGATATGCTTATGTCATGCATATAAAAGTACTGAAAAACCCTAAAATCAGAAATCAAATTGAAGCTGATGATTCTACTAAAGCATTACTGCACGAACCCCCCTGATTTATTCATTCTAAGTTACTAGACATTTAACTGCTTTTAACAAACCTATGTAGCTCTGCAAATATTTTTAGAAACTCAAGAACAGGAAGATAAAGAGATTACTTACATTTCCAAGCACTAAATAAACAGGTAAGTATTTTTTTCAGTTTCTGCGAAACAGTAGCCATATCTGATTAACAGATCATCCTTCAGAAAATTAAAAAATACCTGTGCTTTACAGCATACTCCAGTGTGAGTTACCGATCATGCCCATTCAAAAGTATTCAGAAAACCAGAAAAATAGGATATAATATTATAAAAAAATGTAGCACTGGAGTGTTTATGAAAACAGTATCATCATCTCAGTACAAGATTAGTTTAAGAGAGAGAAGATACTGTAAGAGCTGTCTTAGGTCCACTGAAGTGGAATGAAGCTGAAGTTTCCCTGCAGCAGGAGCACTGCACCAAGACAGAGTTGCCTGAATGAGTAAAATTGAATACCAAAAGTACATCAAGCTGAGTATGAAAAAATTTTCATCTGTCTCCCCTGTGAGGCAGAAAGCTGAACACACTTGGTCAGAGGACTACTGACCATCATTCTAAGAAAAGCAAAAATTAGCAATGGTCCTTTTCCCAAACACAGTTACTGATGGGAGAGCTACTATGGCAAGAAAGTGAGAGTCAGACCTACACATAGCCTTGGAGCAGAACCCCTAGCACTTTAAATACTTTCTAAAAAGTCTTCCTACTGAATTATACTGGTTTTAACCTATGAAGTGCCGGAAGATATAATGTGAAATTAATCCACTATTCAGATGAAAATGACATATTTCAAACTTGGAATACAAATTAATGCTATAATAGCAAGTATCTATTTACAAGTAGTTACATAGAGTGGTATTTACCATGTGCAGAAGTTCTCCCAAAAGGATAGTTGCTCTCACAGATACATGGTCATCGCTACTTGTGATCACTTCAACCAGACCCTTCAGAAAGCAAAAAAAAATATTACAACATTCAATGTATAACATCTTACTTAACTCTTGCAGGAAAAACGTAGCAAGCATGTACTAAAACTGAAAGTCATTAGTTACCTCTAAAAGTCCATTGGTAATAAAAGCAGAAAGGACTAAAGCCAAGTAATTATCCATGAGATCCGGCCTAAAGAGAAAGAAAGTAGGAAAACAGTTTAGAAAGTACATTCTTATTGTTCCAGCAATAAAACGAGAAATGTTTTGTCCACACTGCCACAAAACAAAACAAGAAGAATGGTTTAGACTAAGTTAAGTTCAGTAAATGCTCACCTTGACCTGGCTCGATGTGGTAAAACAGTTTTAGCCTCAGCAGCTACAAAGCCATCAGAAAGTCTCCAGCAGTCTTGAAATCTGCCTGGATCTAGAACAAGAAAATATGGACAATGTTATTTATAAACTTCGTTTTTACAGTATTATTATAATGGCAGTCAGTATGTAAATAATAATCCTTGCCTGCAAATATTATTTCAGGTAGTTTCAAATTACAGAAAATTTTGTCAGAGGAGATCTCTAACAAGTCATCTAATCCACAGTCCTGAACACAGCAAGGGTACCTTGAAAGCTAGGACAAAGATTGTATCTAAGTGTCAACAAAAACAGTGATATTTCCAATTCATAAACATATTTAAGAGAAAATACCATTAGCACCTAAAATGTTACCAGGTGCATCCATATATAGGAGTAGCAAGTTTGCAACAAAGAATCATTTATTTACTTACAAATTAAAAAAAGCAGAGACTTCTCTTGGGTTTACAAAAGAGTAATTCCAAAGGTAAAATACTAATTTGATTTAAATTTAAAGACATGAAAAAGCATGCATTTGCCCCCAAAAAAGCAGCAGTCTAAGGACAACGTGGACAGCTAACAGACAATATATAGAACTAACAGACTAATAACTTGTCTGTAGTATTCACTAACACATCCACAATTCTGAATATTCCTAACAGTTCAAAGAAGTCTAATCTGCACTGCTGACCTTACAGTATCTTGTGCTAATGTCTAACTATGCTGATCTTTCATCAAACTCATAACACTTAACAGGTGATAAAGAATTTCAGACAGGACTTCAGAGCACCTAATAAACTCAGTGATAAAACAAAGGCAATTTACAGTACATAGGAGACAGCAAAGTTTTCAAATTTGTATAGGAGTGTAACAGACACAATTCTTATGTGATTTGTTTTAAATACTTACCTACACTGAGAAGTGCCTCGATAAATTCTTCTGCAATAACAGGGAGAGGAAGGCGAAATATATCGTAGAGAACTTCAAGCAGACCTCGCTACCAAGGAAAACATAACACAACAGGAATTTTACACACTTACAAAATTGTCCCTTTTTCACTATTAATACTGACCTTAAGATTTCTAAAGTGCTAACATGGGTGCATTTGTTGAAGTGCTTTTTTCACAAATGGAAATAAACTGCAGAAGAGAGGAAGGGGCTTTTTTACTTTTGAATTGTCCTTTATTGTCACTATGAGTGCTATAGTAGCTCACGCTACTTGGATTGCAGATTGTTAGAACAGTTACATCTGGAGCCATCAACTTTTCTCTAGTAAGTTTAATTTGTGAAGAAATATTTTTTTCCCCTGGAATTCAACTTTGATTATTATGCTTTATTCTTGTGACTGCAGCTACTGTAACCTTGCTTTGGTTTGTGACCAGAGTAAAAACTAATTTATGAACTCTTCTCTCTTCTATTTTGTCACATATACATGGTGTGCTTCCCAATTTCATAGGAATTTTGTAACAGAATTACAGACTTGAATTTTGGGGGTCAAATAAACTCAAGAACAGCTGTCTCATAACTGGAGTTTGTGTTTATTTAAACCATTTAACTGTTTAAAAGTTAATAATAATTTAATTAAAATACTAAGTATTATTCCTACATTAGTACTAAATATTCACACCTACCCGGATTTCCATATTTGGTATACAGAGTACCCCAATAAGAGACTGAATCCCAGAATTTCCAGGTTTGCACAGACTGATAATACCTAGAAAACATTAAATGTATAACGATACTCCCTCATCAACAAAATAACGGACAATAGACACATTGCTAAATTAGATTTCCAGTTTGAAAACAAGCACACATGAAAAAGAATTACTAATCACAAACATTTTCACCAAGATAAAATTTTCTCCTTCCCAGTCAATAATATTTATATAAATATAATATTTTATAAATATTCAACAATATTTAACAAAACTTCCTAATCACAAAACTTTATGTCCTCATTAAAAGGCTGTGCTACTTTGGTCCTTCCTATTGTGAACAATACTCAAAAGTTACCTGTGAAAACAACATATACATGGAAGAAATGACAAAAAGACAAAGATGTCTGTAATGAGTAACGCTTAAGCCTGAAAAGGTTTTCATCATCTAAGCAGAAATGAAAGGTATTTCAATCAAAAGCTGCATTTTAACCTAACAAATTAATTAATTTCTCTTTAGTCTCAGGAGAATTCTAACAGCTGTTAGATCCAAGTACCTGAATGCTGGAAGACGCAGTAACACACCTATTACAAACTGTTTTTTGAAAGTTTTAAAGTCAACACATGCCTCCTCACAAGAAACTTGAAAGATATCTGGATATTAAAATTAAGCTTAGCAATCACTGACAGAAATTAAAAAAATAAGACAAATAGCGTCACAAAATAGCTTAAGTACAGCCTGGAAAAATTCCACTCAAAATTCTGGTAAATGTTTATTTTAACTGATTTAAATCTGCAAGACAGTGTCTTGACAAAAAAAAAAAAAAAGACAATCCCTGAGGCAGTACCTTCATCTTACATACTGTAATATCACAGAGAAAGGATTTAGTAAAATGGGAAAAAAAAATTTGATTTAGAAATATTTTCTACATGAAAAATTGCTAACTATGTCCATTTCCAACTTCTCTTCAACTATGGCAAAAGCAGGTAAAGCATTTGCCAATATCTCTTGAACACAGACAAAAAGACTTCATTTACAGAGACAGAACTATCTCAAATGTAAGTTCTTATGATATGATGCTATTTTAAACATCCTTTCACGCATTAGATTTCAAGAATGACCATCAAGATATAATTTATAAGGCATTTTACACAGAAGGGGAAAAGCTGTGCCTTCTCAGGAGTCTAAGAAAACTATGCAGTGCATCCTCCAACTTTACAGTATCAAAACACATATTAAGTAGCATTGTAGGAAGGTATTGATAGAAATTAGACATATCAAATGAGACAGATCCTGTGTCATTTATACTAGAAAGTAAAATCACACTTCCAATCATCCCATTTCAAACAAATAAACAAACCTTACCTGCCCATGATCGAAATGCTGCCACTATTCCCATTTTACTAGCTAGGAATCGTGCTTCTCTGTCCTCTCTGCCATTGAAACAACAAATGTTACAATGCAGGTAATCATTACAAAACAAACTACAGCACTACAGTATTATTATTAAAAGGTAGTTAACTGAGATTGGGGACAAAATCCAGAGTAAAAGTATGCATACATGTGTACATATGTATTTACACAATGCATATACATACATAAAAGGTTTAGAATTTTTGATTATTGTTCTGGGGACAAAATCCAGAGTAAAAGAAATATTCTAAGTATGCATACATGTGTAGATATGTATTTACACAATGCATATACATACATAAAAGGTTTAGAATTTTTGATTATTGTTATTTTTCCTCTTACAGGGGAGTTTCCAGAGGAGAAGAACATAAAAAAACCCCAGAGGGGTCAGATGAATCACTCTGCACCTCTGCTGACACAAAGTCTATAGAAGAGATGTAAAGATTTGGACCTTATTCAGTTACCCAGACCTAAGCATCTAATCCCGCTTCATAATTTAAAAATCCTGAAAAATTCAAGTTGTAAGCCACCTCAAGAGATTTCTCTCTAGTCCAAATTACTGCACAAACACCTGTTATCAGACTATGCCAGATTATAAAAACATGGAATGGTTTGGGTTGGAAGGCACCTTTAAAAGTGATCATAGTTCAACCCCACTGCAAGAACTCAGCAAATGCCTTGACAGTGTCCAGAGCTTTAGGGGGTATACAAGCTTCTGTATTTCAGCTTGGATTACCTGCAAAAAAACTCAAGGCTTTATCCAGCTGGGTGCTAGAAACTCAAGGCAGCAGGACCTCTCTGGACAACATACTCTAACTCTTGACCAGCCTCATATAAAATCATCCCCACTGCCCCTCATATCAAGTTGAAATCTTTCTTGCTTCCATTTGTCTTCTGTTGCTGTTCGTCTCTGTTGCTTCTTGTCCTCCCACCTTACACCACCAGGAAGGGCCCTGGCTACATCATCTTGAAAGCTCTTTCATAGGTAGTAAAAAGGCTGCTATGCAGCAGAGGGTGTCCCTCAACCCTCTCCTCTCTAGGCTAAACAAGCCTTTTTAAATCTTAAATGCTTAACAGTATTTTAGAAAACTGCATTCTGGCCTATGATATTCAACTTTTAGAAATTTAGTATTTGGAAGGAAGTACAGCTCAATTCTAACACTACAAACATAACTGATGGCACAAGTAGCAGTACTAACACTTACTTGAGTTGTCCTTCTGCTGTGTCTGGATTATGCCTGTAGTGAAAATCTGTGTAAGGGGCTAAAATTCGCTAAACAAAAGAAAGACACACATGAAAATACAGTTAAATCACTAGTGCCCTTTCCTCAGTCCCACTCCAAACTGTTATATTATTTCTGCTTCATAAATCTCAGGCTTTTAGCCTAAAACATTTTATCTTTTAGATAAAATGTCACTGTGCACTAATACACAGGAAATCTGAGACAAAAGTAGAACATTGTAATGGGTAATACAGTGTTTCATTTCTGTCACTAAACAAACAAAACTGCACTCACCTCTAATTCTACATCTGCTCGCACATACTGTCGGGTCTTTGGATGATTAATGAGGTGCAAAACTGTAGTTATCAGAGCCTCATTTATTCGGCTTAGCTGACAGTCAATCACATTTTTCAAGATGGTACTTAAACCACCCCGAAGAGCCACCACCTCAGGATTCTGAAGCGCTAGACAAAGGAAAACAAGTAATTTTGGCCAGTGATCTAAGGTAAAACCTTTCATGGCATATGACAAACTTGTCAGATCTAGTATGGGTATCTTATCTGTCCTGAACACTGCTGAGGCACATGTAAAGCTTTTAATGGAACTAGCTGACACTAGTAATGAATGATGATATTGAATTCACTTATCATACACAAAAATACTCGTCACTCAGTTTCCAGTTGGGCCATTTCTCAACTTAATTCCCAACCAAGTTTCCATACAGTAATTTCTGGATTTTCCAATAAAGAGTTTTCATACTTCACTGAACCAACATAGATAAAAAAATTATACTGAAATAAGAGTAACATTTTGTTTGTTTCTTTAAAACAGAAGCTTTAATCCTGAAAACAAATTACTGAATTATTTCCCACAGATTGATTTTGAAATCCTTCAAAAATCAGCAGCCAAATGAAAGTTTAGGGAGTTAGTATAAATCACTGTCCTGATAACTACAGCACCCACCCCAAATTTTTTTAGAAATGAGGATATTTTGTAGTTCTCTGAACACTTCTAAATTTGTCAGCATCTTGTGTATGGAAATCTCCCTATTTCAAATGCATTAATTTAAGAAACACCAACTGCAGTAGAGAAATGTTTTTAAGGCAAACCAAAAACTGTCAAGTCTTGAAGGAAAAGATGAAAACTTGAAACCTTTGCCTATGATACATAAACAGATTTTAAGTAATTTTGGCTTATATCATACAAACAACTGAAATCCATGAAACTGTCGATAGGAACACTAATTCCCTATTAAACAAGTAACACTCTAATTCCCTATTAAACAAGTGGTGTAAATGACAACCACGTCATAATTGAACACTAATTAAGAAAAATTACCTTACCTAGTTCACAGATAATGGCTATACATGCTCGAACCATTCTGTCTCTTTCTTGAAGACCATCATTTCCAACTGCTATCAAAGAATTAGTAATAGAACTGGGGAACAATGAAGCATTCACAGTGATCATCTGCCAAAAAGGAAAGAAAAAGCCTTCTGGTTTCTTTACATTTCTCTAAATGCACTTACATATTCACCAGTATTCTGCTACCTTCATACACAGTTAGACAGACCAGTCCACCTATTACTTGGTTGTATCTGGTGAATATTCACAACTATTTATTTTGCTCTTGAAATTTTTTCAATTTTTTTGTTTGTCAATTTCATTCTCTTTGTGCTTCAGGTTTTTTATTTTCATATTTTATCTTAATAAGAAAGAATTTAAAAGATGGTTTTTGCAGTGAGAATTAAGACTGCCATCATCATAGTTTTCTTTCTCCCAAGAATATCTTTATTGACAACATTATCCAATGACACAGAGTTGATTACAAATTCATCTACTATTAAGGACATTTTGCACTACAGAAAGCCTCGGCTGTGAGTTTGGGACGCTCAAAATTCACACCAGCTTAAGGAGCAAGATGCATTAAAGGTAAAGAAAACGATTCCTGAACAACCAATACCACCAACTCGTCACCGTCACCCAAGTGAGCCTTTGATTACAAAGGCTGAGCAATTGCTTGTTTGTATTTTTTCAATTTGTGAAAATTATATACACATATCCTTCTGGAACAAGATCACTAAACAGATGTATTACTAAGGGGGAAGCAGGTTTTTGTCTGACTGCTTAAAAAGGGAACAGTACAATGTTTTATAGCCCATTCAGCCATTTCACCTTTTTTTCTCCACTAATAAATAAAAATGAGACATAAAAAAATACTCAATATCCATCAAACACCTAAAAAATCAAGACTAGTTTCCCATGCTTTTGCTTAACATCCTTTTTGTTTACAAAAAAACCAGGTTTATCTTCATAATTCTTCCAAAAACATTTTGTCCTACATCCATTTTACATCTCCCCTTGATGTGTTGTAGATATTTGTGCAAAGACAATTAGTTTTTTACCTTTTTTTGCAGAGATGCTAAAATCAGAGGGGATCAACAACTATGACCAAAATACTGGAAGAGTTTTAACAAATCTATCTTTAAATACATGTTTTTGAGAAGCTTCTTGTTATACATAATGTTAATGCAACGAAACAGGAAGCTTTAACATAGGACTTTAGAGAAAAAACAAATTCTCTCCCACCCACACAGTCTTTCACTTTTACACTGGGAAGAAGCAAAAAGAATAAGCAACAGAATAGGTGCACCAATCCACTCTAGAAACTGCAACTTGTTTGCTACTGATATTGAAATGGTACTTCCTGAGAGGACAAGCTGCTCTGCTTCACTGTCTTTGCTTTGCAGACAAGAGAAGGAAAGGCTTCTTGTAACACTCAATTCTAAACACATCAGTAGAAAAAACAAATCTTTGTATTTACTTTGTAAAGGTTCTGTTCTGGGTAATAAAATGCAGTTCCAAAGACCAAGGACAGGTAACGGAAAGCTACTTACAAGTAGCTACAATGAAATAAGTAATGGAGACTATGAAGTTGGTCTTTTAAGACAGCTTTTAGAAAAGAGGAAGAAAGAACATGGCTCATATTGCATCTAGTCCTGACTTCTGCTATAAAAAGAAAACACCCAAACTATTAAGTTTAAAAGAAATGTCTTACTGACTTCTATCAGATAGAAAAATGCTTCTGGAAGCAACTTCATGCCATCCTTTTCACAACTGAAGATGTTACTAAATTTTAAGACTTTTACGCGTAAATGTAGAGATGATTACAACAGGCAGTGAACACTCAGCCTTCAAACACTATTTGGCATGAACTTTAAAAAGCCAGATTGTTTTAAAATCTACCTACACCATTTAAACTATTATTTTTAAAATAAAGTTTATGATTGCCTTTTCTAAATTCATAAAGAAATATTACTATTTTATATTTTGTTGTTCTTCTCTATGAAAAGAAAGAAAAGAGAAGGTTTTAATTTTAATGTATGCAATTCTCACTGACATTTTTACTACCTAAGATGAGGTTAAAGAGCCACATCTTGAAACTGAAAACAATAGTTCTGTGATACTGGAAAAACCCAGTTCAGTTTCACAGTTAATTATCTTCTGAACTAGTCTGCTAGCTTTTTTCATTTTATTTGCCATTTATCTTGCCTTTTAGTCATTTATGTAATCTTTTAGGAATCCTGGCGTCAAATGACCAAATCTGAGATACTGAGGGAGATGAAGACAGAGGTAGAAAAAGGGCAAAAGCAGGGTAACAAAACGACAGTGTGAAAATACAGAATATGCTATTCAGGAAACACAGTATTCCTTGTAAAAGAATTTCGTGAGTACTGACTGCTCTATGCCAATGTAAGCCTAACTGCTGTGGCCTAGACAGCACATGAGAAAGCTGTTAAATTCAGTGCTAGCAGGCTGTGTGGCTTTTTGTTGGTCTGACACTGTCTTTTAATACAACAGAATGCTATAAGTAAGTTTCAAAAGATGCTAGAAAAAGCTTTCCATCAACACAGTTCTCAGCATCAAGGAACCACAAGCATGGCTGCACAACCTGTGTATCTGATACACACACCTGGTGCACACCAATACCCTTGCACCATGATGGAGAAAGGATGATCTGCACCTGGTGCACACCAATACCCTTGCACCATGATGGAGAAAAAAAACAAAACACCAAAGGTCAGCTCTATGATTTTTTTGATGTTTCTCTTTGACCATCATTTTTTTCAGATCAAGCTCATGAATTTGTTTCTCTTGCTGTCTCTTCTTTCATGCAAAACAGAAAATGCTCAAAAAAGCCCAGAAATAATGAGGATAAATTTCAAACCTAAATAAAACCCATTATGGATGTGCTTCCATCTTCTGATGAGTCCACAATGAAGCTCTTCTTTCAAAACGGATTTGCAAAAAACTTTTATAATAAAAGTGAAACTTCCTCAAGGACCTGTTCCTTTATACTGGGGCTTTTTTTGTTTGTTTTGGGCTTGTTTGGGTTTGGAGGCAGCTGTCTTTAATATTTAAAACTCTTTTTTGGCACAATTGTTAATCAAGTACATTGTATCTTCTGTGAGACAGAAAATATATTTAGGTAGATTTTAAACACAAAAAGAGATTTCACACAGACAGTACTCCTGAGGAACCGTTCTTCAACTACTTGACAATAATAAAGAACAGCGAAGTCCAGCACAAAGGCAGGATATCAAACTTTACTCCAGTCTTCAGTAGTTTCTATTAGCATATGAGAATAATAAAGAACAGCGAAGTCCAGCACAAAGGCAGGATATTATATTTCCTGAATACATTTGGTACCTCTATATGCCAATTTCTCTAGGGCGAACTCAAAAATACAGCTACCATACTTTCAAATCTACATCCATGGGTACACAGTACAGTAACCATCACAGAGGAAGCACATTTCATTGAGTGTCAGAGACAAAATCCTGTGGATAGCATCAACTGCCAAAGCAGTAAGGCTGTAAGCATTACTGGAATGATCACTTCAGTGACAATTTGTCTCAGTTCTCACATGGCAGCAAATCTCCAAATCTCTGACTCACAAGTGCTTAAACAAACTATACAATGAAGTAGTCATAATTTCAATATTGAAACTTAATGTTGTTTTTATGCCCTTGCATACACTCTTTGATAAGTTTTTCCCTCCAAACGTCCAGTAAGCATGATTTTTCTAGCATACCTGAGATTCTAAATGGTAAAACTATAAAATCAAAACAACTGTCTTCACTACATTTTCTGTCTTTTAAATTATCAGCTATATTACATGATAAAGGTAAAGCAAGGTATTAGAGACTGCAAAAAAGCATTGTTGATGGAGACAGCCAGGAGTCAGCACAAGTGAGTGGTACAGCAGATAGAACCATACATAGGAGCTTTTACCTTTCTGACTAATCGAAGTGCTTGTGTTCTTTCTACTTCATTACTCTGCTGTATGTCAATGCACCTAAAGTAAGTTAAAAAACACAGTTTGTAACTTTCACCTTAACTGTTAACAACTTATGTTAATATTTGTGCATTTGAGTACAAAAGAAAAATAACTCACTTATGGTTTAAAAACGAAACTTTTCAGCAAATATACTCATTATGATACATCAGTTGGTTTATATTTTCTCTGCTATTTTCATTACAATTAAGTCACTAAAATGTTCTCAAATATAAAATGGCAAAGCATAATGCTTCAACAACTATTTTCCGAGCTAGCTGCATTTGTCATTTGCAAATGAGACCACACCGGCTATTTCTAATGTTTCACATCAACACACCTTGAGTGTTTGAGATCAGAAAAGTCCTTTTGCTCCAAAAAAGTTGAACAGCACACTAAAATTACATGTGTATATTTATAAACAGAAATTCACACACATCTGTACCAGTGTATTAAATAAAAAATTTCATTACAGGAAGCACTAGAAGTGCTATTATTTACATCTATTAATCATGCTGATTGTATTATCTCACCGTTGGTTTGCCCTTTGGTATTTTTCTGTTGCATCATTGATTATATTTAGACTACAAATTCTTGGACATCAACTATTATAGCAATGTGATAATACAAAAAATCAAACAATTCCCATACAAAAACTTAAGACATAAACATTATTACTATTTCAACCATATTAACTAACAGCTAATGACATTTATGACTAAAGTAGATATTATTTGGATTACTTCTAATGTATCATATATTAGGACAGCATTTTATTTGGATTAGCTAGTGTGATGAGATATTCTGTTGAAGAAAAATATATTTTATAAAACTACTTACTAAAAACGTAAGAGAATATGGAAACACTTCCCTCCTGTATTAACCATGAAAAGGCAAGTGATTTAGAGCTTTACAGCTCGCAACAAGAAGAAAGATAAGAATTACCTGGCTATCAAATAATCCACTTTCAACTTTAGCACCTTCTGGAGAATAGTGGAGTCTCGAATAAGATAGCGGAGGGCTCGCAATCCTGCTGCTCGCACCTCTTTTGCTTCATTTAGTAAAGCTAACCTCAGACTACAATGAAGAAAACAAGAGGGACAAACAACTATTAGGCAGCAGGTAAACTTCACCATCTAACATGCAGCTACTACTCAATCATTTAAGACAAAAAGTATGATTTTTAAAAAGAAATGTTGTGAACTAATGTTCTGACTTTCAGGTCTTCTCTTGTGCAACACTGAAGGCAAGCCCTCATACAGGTCAGCAGACATAGACAATATATTAATCTTAAAAAGCCACAAATTAATTTTTTCCCCAAATAACAGCTTGTACATCCATGAAATGACACAGAATGAAAACCTGTACATAAATTGTTATTCAACTGAGCATAATACCGGTCCAAGAAAATTAAGAGGTAGAATAAGGTAGGTAAGAAGAAATGAGATATGGAAGAACTCTAGAAATTGAGTTACAAAGCGTGAGGTAGCACACTGTCCTTTTGAAGGCCCTCAAGATATTCATCCCTCCTTCTCAACAACATGCAGGGTGAGGTGGAAATCCTCAACCTCCCAACAACACTTTCTAATAGGATTTTTCACCGGACTTCTAAGAATGTAAATACTTCAGCCACTGAGACTGAGTTTCTACTTCTAAAAAGGTTTGGTTTTTTTTGGTTTTTTTTTTCCCCTTATTCTAGGGTTATCTTACATGTTAATCAGCTACTCCAAGGCAAAAAATCTTCAGAGTCTTTTGGTGAATACCTGGCCAGGGAGCTTACTCCCAGGTGATACCTAGACAATGTAAGCTGCCATATCAATTGCAGAAAAGATTAGTACTTTCAGCACCAAATAGGGAATTGTTTCAAGACCATCTTTCCTGTAATATGAATATGCTACCCACACTTCTTTGGATGCAGCCCAGGACACAGCTGGATTTCTGGACTTGCAAGAATGGACATGGGACTGCTGACTCATGTCCAGCCTCTCGTCCAGCAGGACCCTCAAGTCCTTCTCAACAGGGCTGCTCTCAATCACTTCAAACCCAGCCAGCACTGATACTGAGTGTATTCTTGATACCACAGATCTTTGAGTCCAACTCCTGGCCCTGCACAGGACAACCAACGATCACACTATGAGCCTGAGAGCATTGTCCAAACGTTTCTTGAACTCTGCCAGGCTTGGAGATGTGACCACTGCTCTGGGGAGCCTGTTATGCTGCCCAACCACCCTCTAGATAAAGAATCTTTTCCTGATATCTGGCCTAAACTTCCCCTAATACAATCCAGGCCATTCCCTCAGGTCCTGTCGCTGGTCAATGGAAAGACCAGATCAGTGCCTGCTTCTCCTCTTCCCCTCATGAGGAAGCTGTAGACCAGTTAAAGAACTGGCACAGTGAAATTACAAAGGAAAATATTATCATGAGATTCAACACTCAAATGCAAAAGCTACCACACAGAGATGTGCCACTATCTTTAGGTATGCAGTGAAAACATACAGTTAATAAAAAAGATAAAGACATTGGTTTTAACACAAGGCTTCCCAACATTTTGCTCAAAGAACAATTCGCTTTCCTAAGCTTTTTTGCTTAAGTGAGATCTAAATTGAAAGAACAGAGAAATGCATTAAATAGTCATCTTATTTGCTTTTGTCACCAGTGCTGGTCTTTAAGACAAATTTATAAATTTCTGTGTGGAAATAAGTATACATTTACACTGGACAGTCAAAATGGCCATAAAATACACTGAAATTCCACTTAAAAGTATATACACAGGACATGTCAGTAGCAAGGCAAGCAGTGCTTCATGGACATATACAGACCTGTACAACATAAAATACTGCTCTGTGTTTTGTAGATGTACATTTTTATTAGAAGTGCTTTCTACAACTACTGAAATACTTAGAGGTACTTTTACGTCTCTGAGGAGCATAATGAAGAAATCTACACTTCTGACTTGGAGGGTTTGTCTCTGTTTGCCTAAAAGCGAGTAATATATTTCTGATTTCACTAATTAAAGTATTTGCAGGTTATATACTTGCATTATGAAGCTTCAAACATATTATAAATACAAAATACTAGTTCAGAAGTACAAATGAAGTTTATTTAGTTGCACCAAAACAACTGCAACTCCCTAGGATTGCCTAGTGCTCTTTACTACTTACCATATAATGATGCTGTCATAGGTAAAACCTAACTTTTCTTCAGCATGGCCAGTATTACAAAGAAGCTGAAAATAAGAGAAAATATCTATTATTTATAGATCTCTAAAAATAACCATGAAAAATCATAGATTTTGGGAAATGCTTTCAAAAAAACCAGAGGAATTTAATTTGTAGCAAGGGAGAGAATACCGGCTTCAGACTTCCCTGAGAACTTCTGCTGTCCATATTGTGTTCCTATACACACCAGATATGGAGACTCACCTGTGGATTTTCATACCAAAAAAAGGTTGCACAGTTGTGTAAGCTGTGTACTGGTCAGTCCATTTTACAGCACCACATTGCTAGCTGACAACTGGTAATTTGAGCAGAGAGCAAAAATGACTGAAGTCAAAGCAAATCTGCAGGGGCTCAGGTAAGAGTTTTTGGAACAAAGACTGACACTGACAGGCCGTTATCATGTTTTGTCACAGCAGCACAGAAGTACAAAAAAATCAGAAGGCATTACCAAGTGTCCTGTAACAGACATTTGGTCTTGGCCTGCCACCCATCCTATAGAACTTGTACCTCTGAAAAATCAGAGCAAAGTTTGAATTTATGCACACAAAAAGACAGCGGTATACTGTCACAAACTGGACACTTCAACCATATCTAGTCATTGTGAACAGAGAAGATTTACAAGCACAGTTTTTAAATCCAAAACCATGCTTAAAATGAGCAACCTAGTTTGCCAGTGTTTTAGCCTCTTGAGGAAAGGAAAACAATCTCTTCTGTAAGAAGAGCTGATGCTGTTCTTCTTTTCAAGAACAGCAAAGAAATTCCTAGTAATCTCACTTACTATCCCTGGCTAAAATTATAAAATATTATCATGTCCAAATCCCAAAGCACTTTTCTAGGCACTTCCAAAAACTCAAGTGCCTAATAGTGATTGCAATAGCTTTGCACTTTGTCCTCCATTTTCAAAACAGGCATGTCTTCAGCTCTAAGTCAGCACAGTATTAAGTTTCTCCTAGTGAGGAATTCAGGAAGTATTTGTGCTAACTAGTCATTACCTCTGCTCTGAAAATACTGTGATATATCAAACCCTGTGACACATTCTTTATGTGCACTTCTAACAATAAGACATTTATAATAAACAACACAAACAGCCAAATCAAGGCTACTGTTAAGTTAAAGTATTTAATGTGTTCCATGCTTCAGTTCTACCGTTCACCTCCATCTGAAAAAATGACATATTGACAGGAACTCATCCTTTAAGTAAACCATTAAGTAGAAATTAATTTGGCAATCACATTATGTCTTACAAAATTGTCTTTCAAGAAAAATACTTAGTGATAAAGCTGAAATTTAAGGCTGTTAATGAGAGATAATTAAATTGGCCTGGATCAGTTCCACATTTGGGCTCAAAAAAGTTAATTGAAATATTTTGGATTTTGCATTTTTCTTAACCAAAGACAATTATAAAACATAAGGACAGTTTTTACATAACCTTTTTTTACCACCTTTCAAATTCAAGTGATAATAAAACTAGACAATTGATGCACTAACTGGTTATGACAGTATGCCACTTCCTAACATCAATCTATTTTTATGCCATGTTGTTGGACTGCCTAAGGCCACCACTGCTGCTTTAGCATTTCTATTGACATCTTATGAACTGTAAAAATTGGCTGGCAGTGTGTAAGCAAAACAGTGCGAGAAGATAGTGAGTAAAAACACTTCATTGTTCAGTTGTAGACAATTACATGAATAGTTGTTTAGGCTAATCATTTATACATCTAAACCTTTCCCCAGTGTTCCACCCTAGACACAAATGAGAAATCCTAACTTAACGTAACAGATTGCACTCAACAGCCTATATTTCCTACCTTAAAAAACCCCATAGGATTCTGAAGTAGGAAAACCCCATTTTTGTAGAAAGCTGCTATAGTATGCACTAGTGCATTAGTGAAGCTAGTCTCCTATCACACATGTACCATTGGTTTGCACCTTGAGCAGTCCTGAGATTAAATTGAAGCACCTGATGTATTCCAGGAACCTACCTAACTTGCTGCACTGCTAAAAAGCATTCAGTTCACCGAACCAGTTCTAGTGTGGTTGTCACTCTCACCAAATAAATACAGCGGTTATCAGCTCCTCAATATCAACTGTTTTCAACTATGTATGCGGTCCCACCGCACACATCTTCGCTGATGCTGAAAAGAACTTGACCTTATCTTGAAATTCAAACACAGTCATGTAACCTGAAAAGTTATAACTTTCATCAAGTTTAACCGCTGTTTGGATATAAATTTCTGAATTTGACAGTAATAATTACAGAAGTGTTTCATGGTATCTGTGCATGCATCTAAAATACTTCTCCCACAAAAAAGAAAAAGAGCTAATAGTTAATTCTCCTTTTAATGGGACACCAGTACTTATGTATCTATCAGCCTTCCTTGAAATTTCTATATGTTCCATATAGAAAAAGGCCTAAAACGTTGGACAGCAAGATCAGAGTTGAAAAATGTTTCAGTGACTTGAAAGGTGTGCCCAAACCCAGTAAGAAGATTTAACTAAATAGTAGGAATAGCATATCATATCCTTCAGGGTACCACAGATTAACAGACACATAAGAAATGAAAGTAGAGCAGCAGAGTAACAGAAAATGTCCAGAAATTCACATTCAGAATGTTAATTTAAATAAAAAAGAAAAATTTTATCTCTGGAAATACTACTAGGACTGCTTTATGTTTCAGATTAAGACTTTTTCCATTTCACTGGTTGCTCTCAAAACTGCAAGAACAAAATTTCGTGTGCCATATTTTAAGAGCAAAGTGGAAAATGTGTAGCAGAAAAATGGACAAGGCAGGTAGAAAATCCACCCATGAAGCCTGAGCCATTTGGTTTATTTAACCTAGGGAAAGGAGAAAACAAACTGGTTGGTAAGGATTTCTGTAAGTTTGAAAGGGGGAAAAAATAGTCATGAAAGCTGCTGCATAATGAACAGATTCTTTTCAGCTGGTTCAAATTCCCTGGGCATTTGCTATGGTATAAATGTCTGTCCTTAAATATACTAAAAAAGTATAGCTTTCTTCTCATTTTGCCTTCAAACAACATTAAGTAGATCAATGATTCTGGCACAAATGCAGTGATATTTGTAGACGGCTGAACTCCTGACAAAGTCAAGCTACTGTCATATGTTTGACTGTAAGATTTAACAATTACCATACATACCACGATAGTGTAACTCAGTAGGCAAGCAGTACCAGAATACTGAAATCTATCTTTGGCTATACATTGACATTGTTCATTAAAATGGCAATGGATTATCATATAATACCTGGAATTATGAAATTATTTATATGTTTATACTATTTATATTTTCAATATACAGATATTACCTATAAAAAGTATACCTTTTTAAATACACACAAATCTTATGTATTTTTATATCGGTATGAACAAAACCAAACAGAGTATACTTTGTGAATCAAACCTGCAAATTAGTATTTTGTGATCAAATACACAGTGACTGAGCATAGCAAAGACTCTCTGAGGGTAAGATTAAATATTAGGACAAAATGGTAAGTACACCAGGCCAGACAGTGACTAACTTACACTGAAAGTTTTTTTCATGTTTACTGTCAGCTATGAGTTCTTCATACTACTCAGATGAGTCACAGCAATATGAGTAACATATCAACATGTCTTGGAAACAGTAGCTCAGAACAACAAAACCATAGGAGGTCAACAACATGCACAAATGGAGTGCACATTTGAGACCATTCCAATTTATATTTAGCAGAATAGCCACAGCAATTACAAGGTAAAAATATTATACTATTCTGTGCATTCAGAATGTAACTACTGCATTATAACTTTGGAAATACAGTTTAAGCCACCACTGGTAATATTTAAGCAAAGGCTACTATGCGGATCCTAGTGTTAAGAGAAACACCCACTGGAACCATTCACAGCTGAATGTCTCCAAGAACATATTCTGTTCCTATCTGCTATATCATTGTGAGATTTCAGATTTTGTCAGTGGTTTATCTACTTGGATGAATGTTACAGTCAGGCAATACATTCAGTCTAAGATAACCTGGGTTTTGCAAAGGACAAAGAGACTCTAAAATGACAGACTATGAATCAGAGACATAATCATGAAAGCCTCTACTGCCATATCCATATCCAAGCCACTCAATCCATATCATCCTAGTGAAAGTCAGCAGCATGGCCAAAAGCTAACAGATAGAGCATAATAGCAGCTAGAGAAGAATAGCAAAGCTTCCTTAAATAATGACAATTAGTTTCAAACAGATTGTAAACATAATTTTCCATATCACTATATTACAGATGCTGTTCCATTCCTAAGTTTATATCTAAAATGAATTGCTTGATTTTGTCCTTTAAGAAGTACCTTTCTTTTTGAAAGAAAAACGTAAATTCATACAGTATCTGTGGATTTCTTTTCCAGCTTGTTATTAAAATACCCTTTTAATTTTACAAAGTTATGAAAGATCTCTCAGAAGCTCCCAGTGGGCTAAACCTGCTATAACAGAGGATTATAAATAAATACTTCAAATCACAAAGATACATTCCACTGGGTAAATGCAATTGTACAGTTTCTTCAGGTTTTCAGTGATTTATCATACTGTTTTGCATGGGGGTGGGGAAAACCCAAAAGACCTAACCATGATGTTTTGGTACTAACCAGCAGAAGCTGGGGAACTTCAAGGTGCTTGCCTTATGTAGGCGGCCATATAAATTAAAGATGGATAATCCTACACAGCTTATGGGAGCTAAATGCATATACCGAACTTGTGAACTGCTGTGACATTTGAAAGTGTCATTGACCATTTACTGGAGGTCAAATTCTCAAACAGTTTTCAGGTCAGAATATAAGTTAGCTTAAATAAAGTGGCTTGAAAAGAATATAGATTGAGGCAGTATTTCATAAAAGCTTTTGCCCATAAAACTGCAGCCTCATTTACTAGGTGACAAGAAGCAGAGGAGGAGTGTGCTCTCATTCAAAGCACATAAAATTTCTAAGTCTGCTGCTGCTGCAATTCAGAACTGAACATACCTTTCTATAGCCAGTGCATCACCAGACTGGGAATGCTAATTTCCTGGAACAGAAAACTTAAGACCACCTGTCAAGCAAGAAAAACTCAGGTTCTGCAGACAAAAGGCAAAGAACTTGAACACTAATGACTTAGCTACTAATGAATACTAGCTAAAACTTGATAAATGAAATGCAAGTTTTTGTAAAATATAAAATATAAAATATCTATGAAGAATACTTTACCCAGTAATAATGCGTGCTGTGGAAACCCAAACATGACCAGTTAACACTTCTCTTAAAGGGAAGTAGCAATGAAACAGGAGTTACAGGACCTAAGCACACAAGCTTCACACAAAGCATTTGCTTCACTATCTCATTCTTGCAGATGAACTAGCAGACTCTAAGTCAACTCCTGTTGACTTCTGATCACCATTATTTTAAAGAAAATTTAAAGTATTTAATTTCTACATAAAACCCTGAAATCTAGTTCAGTACTAGTTCAGCAATTTTAAAGAATTATTATCTTCCTGCTCCTTAAAAAAAGGGAGGTGAGGGAAACAGATCTCACCTTAAAAATCCAGTCCAGTTTCAAGTAAAGAAATCTGAACATAACACACCTCAGATATCCTGAAAATAATACATAACTTGGTGTCTACCACAATTCCTTGTCAGGAAACTCCACATTTGGAGTAAATTACATTACTTGTTTCCATGTGATAAAAACATTTTGCTTTCCCTGACTGAAGAACTAAAACAGTAAGATGCATACTCTTTGAAGGAAAAATGGGGGGTTATTTGGGAGCAACTGCTTAGACTAGTTCAGATGTTTTCTTTCAAGTAAATATTTCTAGCAGGAGACTATTAGATGTTCCATATTATTTTATCTGAAACACACGATTAAAAATGTTCAAAGATCCTTTCCCTGTCCATAGTACAAATATCACAGATAACAAGTAGCTCTTTAAAAATGGACCACAAAATGCAACAATTTCTAAACAAATCAAGTTCATATTCACTACAATTCCAAGACAGGATACAAACATCCTCAGCCCTTAGCATATCAATCTTACTCACACTCCTGTCTCACAAAGGAGGAACTGAGACTATACCAACTCATCGTAGAAGAACAGAGTGCAAAAAGGAAATAAAATCATCTTGCCAAGCTCCAGGCTTTCACTTTTAACCACTGGAATGAAAACCACAGGATTGTTCCAACCACAAGGCAGACAATACAGTACAACTTGCAACTTTTATTCCATTCTCATGACTGCATTTACAAGTCAAACAAAAATAGGAGGATTTTTTAAAACCAAAGCACTAAGTTATACAAAGAAAACATTCCAGGGAGATGAATATAAGAAAAAGTGTTCAATATTAAATTAAGTAGTATGATTCCCTCATGCACCTTGATTCTGATTTAGAATCAAAATCAAGTTATGAACTACAGTCTATGTCCTCAAACATCATAGTTGATTTTATTTAAGTTGCTTTACACACTCGTAATTTTCTGCCAGTCTTCAGTGCAATTTATGAAAACTGTACTTACACTTCTATAAGTATTTTTTGTTTTCAACACTGAGTTTAACAAAAAACCCAAATAATCTTCAAATATTCAATTATGGAATTATGCAATCTCAAAACTATCTTGTAAAAAGAATATTTGGTTCATGTTTTATTACAATATACATATTTATTAATTTAACAAAGGTACAGATTATTTTAATCTGATTTTATATCTGATTTTCAATAGCAAAATTGACCCTGTTTTAAGATCCCTAGTTCAAATATTGACTTTTCACTACAAATCATGCATTTATAAACCTAATTCAGCTCTTTAATTTTAAGACAACTACAGAATTCTGAAGCATTCACATTTCAAAGTTTCCAGATTTCAAGCTATGCATCAAACTTTTCTAGCAGAATAAAGGGCATTCTTGCAACACATTTTGGAATTCCAGTGAAAACAGCAGCATTCTGTCGATGGCTGGTATCTGACAGACACAAGCCAATAGGACAAAGAAGAGATCTCAGTGTGAAGTTCAGCTTCTTAGTGAATGAACCTCTTAGTGAACGTTCCTACACATGTTCTGAACCAATCCAGAAAATTTAAAACTTACAGATTTGCTATTAATGCATTAGAAGATAAATTATTGTGCTTTTGTCCTCAGTACTCACTTTTCTGTTAAGTGAATCTCACATATTACCACTGAAGTGGTCAATCTCACAAGGAATGCCTTCTTTAACAGCCAAGATGCCTATTTCAAAGGTTATCAAGCATGTTTGTCCTTCATCAACTGGTTCCTTGCACCTTCCCTTGAGTATTCACTCCTTCTCTAAAGATTGGCTCAAAAATGTCAAATAGACTCCTGGCGACCTTACTCAATTCTTTGTAACAAACTTATCTGCAAGCATAGTTTAAACTGTACTTTGTTCCTTACATTCTCCGCTACTATGTTATTTCTTAGCTGCCACTGGTTGCAGGATCCATCCTCAATTACAGGAAATGAGTTGTCATTTTCAGGTGTGTTGCCCTATCTCTATCAGAAAGGTGTACAACACACTACATCCCTCTATCAGTCCATCAATCTGGATTCACACTGAAGCTTTAATGTCTCCTGCCTCACTGACTGCAACGCATGTTTCCCTTGGACTGACAAATGGAACACTGGTGCAACCACAACCACTCACCATCCTACAATGAACACTTTTTCCCCAACTCCCTGACCACCTCCCATGAGTCGTCTCAGCTTCTCTTTTGGGTTTCTCTTTTACCCAAAAAATGCTGCTTGCTGTCCTTCTGAAAATCTTCCACAGTTTCTTTTGTCAGCTTACACCCTCATGCTGCAGTAAGTTTTTAATTCTTGCCTCATCAGCTCACAGTGACAGCTTCCAATATATCTGTTGTATTTTCAGCGCGTACCTGTCACAGGTCTGCGATTTGGAAGAAGCACATCAAAAATCACCAACAAGGACATAATGCAGAAATGGACTCTTTAAACCTTTTTCACTATGGAAACTGCAATGAAAGTCACAGTTCCTATTCTACTACTACTCAAAACATTGCATATAACGTACATTGATACAGTCCTCCCCTCTGACTGTACTCAATCAGTTTACGTTCAGAAAGTATGGCATTTTACATTTTTTATTTCAATTCTATACAGCAGGAACCAAATCTTTAGCTCGAGTTATGCAACTTAACCCATTAATTGGGAGATACTTCCATCTTCTAAGCACTAAAATATTACAAAAATTCAGCCAGCAGGACAGATATGCAAACTTCAGCATAACTGTGCATTCACATATTTGCTTGTCCTTATTTGTTACCTTCCTTTCCCACAGTATGCAGGCTTCAAGTACTGTTCTACTACTATTATTACTGTTCTGTATTATTAAGCAATTTCATTAACATTCCAGCCAATGTCTGACTAAGTAAATATGAAACATTTTACTTGCACAATTACTTGTTCTATGACACTATTTGAGCTCTTACCTTAGTAAAATTATTCAAGTGACCTAGTTTTCTCATATTTGACACGCCCTGTAATTTGGCCACATTTTGGAGAATCTCTCTCATGTTATCACAAGGGTCTGCAAAAGAAAAGAGGGTATTAGCAGATACAGTAAAAGAAAAATAAAAAGAAGAAAAATCTAAACATGCATTCAAGATGCAGCTTCATAAATATAACAGGTACTCTCCAGGTCTCACTTAGGGATACAGAGCACTTTTGCTCCAAGAGGCATCAATTTGATTTATGCTAGGGACCAAAACCATGCATATCTGAGTTCTGTAGAATAAATGCTAAAGGCCATGGAAGAGAGACACTCTTACTTCAAAGAAGATTTTAATCAATATCTTAGATTTGCAGTTAACAAAGAAATCCATTTAGTGTCTGAATACCAATCCTTACATCTTGTAAGTCAACAACTTCACTGTTAATTCCCTTGTAACTTAAATATAAAGTAAGCTCAAAAACAGAAGTTAAAATATAGTGTGTTATTGGCACCCCACATTACTCCTTTTTTCTCCTCCAGACAAAGGGCTGGTGGGATTTTGGAAAGATGAGACCTCTTTTCTGCTCTCCAAATTAACTGCTCTCTACAATGATTCTTTAAATAGAAGGGTAGGCCTTTCCAGCGACATGGTAAGTGAACTACAAGGCAAACAAAAACCTTAAGAATGCTGTCTTCTTTCTTCTTAAGGGTCCACCATCGCAGCAAAAACAGATGAACAAAAAAATGCCACCCAGAAACCACTACTCACACACCAACTGATGACCCTGCATTCTGTCAGAAACCAGAGAAGGAGTACCGTGATGAGAAGCGACACTCTTGTCCCACTTTTGGAATTAAGGTTGGAATTGAGGCAGAGTGGAACAAGCTGCACAGAGTGAGGCTGGGCGCAGAGAGCTGCACAGGGAGCTGTAACATTCACTGCAGTAAGTTCTGTATGTGGTGGAAGTGTGGCAGGGCAGGTTTTAAAGGGACCTATTGATGCAGGATTCTCATGGAGTTTTAGATTAGACACTGAGAATAGGTATCAGCAGTTTGAAAAAAATGAAAAACCAAGGCTATCCTGAAGATGCAAACCATAGAAAGTAACACATTACCAAATAGAAGAAATAACTGCATTACATAAAATGAAGTCTTTATTACAAGCCTGACATCTAGTAAGCAGTAAAAAGAGAGCTTCTGTGTGTGATGTCCCACACTAAGTTTGGTAAGAAAAACTTGCCTCCTCCTACAGAATGGAACAGCTGCAGCTGAGTTTGCGGCATATACAGAGCTTTTTACATTGCTGTTACTTGCAAAAGTGTGTTTATGTATATTTTATTATAGAAAGGAAATCAAGAACTGGAGATGTAAAGAAAGCATCACCTTCACTACCTCTCTATAAACCATGCTTTTACAACACTTCCCGTACTTTAAAAACTTAAACAAGTTTAGAAAAGCAAACGTAAGTAGCAATCTTACTAGGATATATCCAGAATGTGTTTGGACAGACACGACCTGCATTTGCATCACCACTAGGAATCAAGACATTATTTATAAGCATGACACTTAAAGGTAGGCACCCCCAATTGAAGTGTGCAAACCTGTTAACCCACAGTAATCAATGAAGATTTTGTCTATCAGCCAATGAAATCAACTGCCACCACCTTGATTAGCTGCTAGATTCCTACTCAAGGGTAAGGTATGCAATTGCATCGACTATGGGGTTTATAATGACACTTTAGCACATGTAGAGACATGCTACTGTCACACCATATAATTCTGGTAATTTTCAAAGAAACGATCAGTGAGATTTTGGGAAGACAAGGTAAGTCTTAAACATAGGCATCAATTTCTATTAGCACTAGCTTGATGTGAAAGATCCTTTTCCACAAATCTACTCACAGCATACACAAAGTCAACCATCAAATACACAAGTATGGACACAGCTACACAGCAGTATGCACAGTAAAACCAGGTATCTAATAACTTTGAAATTAAATTGGAATATGTGCATGGACCTCTTCACATCCCTAGGAAAAAAGAAAAAAAAAATCTTTTACATTTTTACAGAAATTAGAGACAGGGAGAATCTTACTGGATCTATACCAGGTTTAGGATTCCTCTGCACAATTTGCTTTTCCAGGGCTTCACTCAGTTTAAGAGGTTTGCAACAGCATAACACAAAATCATGGAATGGCTTGGATTGGAAAGGATCTTAAGATCACCTAGTTCCGGCCCCCTCACCGTGGGCAGGGAATCTTTTCACCAGACCAGGTTGCTCAGAGCCCCACCTAACCTGGCCTCGAACACTTTCAGGGATGGGGCTCACTGAAAACAAGTAGTTTGGATTAGTTAATGGCACTACAAATAGTTTATATCATAACTTACTTTCAAGAGAACGTAACAGGAGAGGAACATCGCTTCCTCATAACCCAGTTTCTTTGACAATACACACTGGCTCATATCTATGATTTGGCTTGCCTTGGGTAACATGTATGAACTTCCCTGGCTCATAACACTTTTGGACCTGTAGAATTCCCTGTTATGCCACAAGAAAGATCCCAGGTGAGCAGTTTTAAAGCAACATAACTTTCTAAAATGGCAGAAAGTATGTTTTGATTTTGAAAGTGCAGATGGCTACATATGCACAATAAACCCCTACAAAAACTAAGCACTCTGTGTGGACAGGAAAGACCACAAGACCAGCCCAGAAAACCTCTTGTGCAATAGCAATGGACATTCTCATTCAGCTATCTGATAAAGCTGGCACTAACTCAGAAGTGCCCAAGTTGTCCTGTGCAAAAAGGCAGTCAGTTTGGATGAGAAGAAATAAGAACACAACAATACTACAATCTCCCATAATAACAATTCTGTAGTAATGACAGATCTGTATAATAAGGACGCCTAAACAAAATGTCTACTAAAACAATTTTACTCTATTTTTGCATAAAAAACACCAACTTTTTCCTCATTGTGTCCTCTTTCAGTTGAGGAAAAACTCATTTTTAGAGACTGAAAAGTCTGAGGAAAGAGAGGTTTGTGGAGCTTATCAGGGCACACAGGTATTTCCCAGAAGCTTTATCATCAGGTAAGTAATTTGAAGCAAACTAGGAACTCCAGAGCAAAAGCTACAAAACTGTGAGAAAACTGAGAACATGACAGACATTACCACTACTGAACTGATAACATAAATAGACCAAGTTAGCTGTGTCACTCTTCAATCCTATCAAAACCAATACTGCTACAGAAAAACACAACAGTAGAGAAATAAAGACCCTCTCACAGTTTATTACCTCAGAAGGAACTAAAATAACAGAAGCTTTTTTGGTCAAATACTGTCAGGTGAAGTCTTGTTTTAAACTTCAGAAGAACCTTCTCACAAAAAGTATCCTATAAAAAAGTTAACAAAATAACTGTGACATTCTAACTTCATGGAAAAATTGGTTATCTTCTTTTTCCTTCTCCTGAAAATGCATCATACATTACAAAGAAGTAGAAAATTTATGTTACTAACTAAAGTATTACTCATTTTAGTAAAAGTACAGCCAGTAAGGAATGTAGACAGGCCTAAGAAAACTTCATGTCACAGATGTAAATGAATTTGAACAAATCAATGTGACTTCCTAAGTGGCAATTCAGTCCTTCGCTAGTCTGCCCCTCACATTGAAATGGACTTGGAAAGAGACTGAATACATCCTGGATTCTAAAAACTAAGCTAGGTAGCTTTCCTGTAATCACAGATCAGATCCAGCACTATCTACCTGTCACAAAATCTCACAAAGGCACTATAAAACGCCGCGTAATGCAGAAATAACAAAAAGCACAGCGCAAAGTCACAGACTGATTTTTCCGATGAAATATCACAGCCTTAAGATTTCATTTCAACTGTCAAGGTTAACAGTTCATCTTGGCCTTGACAAAGACTTTTTTTTGTTGTTTGGTTTTCTGCTTGTTTCAGTTTGTTGGGGATGGGTTTTTTGTTTCTGGTGTTTTTTTGGGTTTGTTTCTTTTTTTGTTTTTGTTTTGTTTTGGTGGGAGGGTTGTAGAGGGAGAGGAAGGGGCTGTTGTTGCTGTTTCACAGATTCACAGAATATTCTAAACTGGAAGGGACCCACAGGAATCACTGACTCTAACTCTTAGGTAGATGGCTCATACAAGGACTGAACTCAAAACCCTGGTGCTATTAGCACCATGCTCTAGCCCACTGCCCTCATCGGTGTTGTATGTGTTGTTGTAAGGACTCCAGTTCATATCACTGCTGTAGAGATTTCTTAGCTCTTACTCTCTAGCTACGCATGTTTTGCACCTAAAATGAAAAAAAAAAAAAAAAAAGAGCAGACAAGCCACTTATTATTTTAAGATCCCCTCAAAAGTCTTTTCTTTCCTTACTCACCGCATTTATTACTGATACACTGACTTTTATTGGGAGAAATTTTTTCACCCAAAGCACTGTCAAGCACTGGAAACAAGTTGCCTGGGGAAGTAGTTGAGTCACCACCCTTGGAGGTAATAAAAGATGCACAGATGTGGCACTTAGGAACACAGTTCAGTGATGAACTTGGCAATGTCAGGTTTATGGCTGAACTCAACGATCAACCAAAACAATTCTACAATCTCCAGCTGGCATACAGCAACAACCAAATATCTTCACATTCCTTCCCATGGTGCTTCTGAGGGTGGAGCTGTGCAAAATGACTAAACTGATCTTCCAGCTTTCTTCGGCCAAAAGAAGCGCAACCTCTTCCTTTACTTACCTTCCCTGTCCTGTCCCACTATATAATGCACCTTTCTCCTTTACACTGCTTCAGCACCCATCTTCCAATTCACAATAAAATTATCCTGCCAAGTATCTCAGTAGAATCCTTTTCTTGTTCTTCTGACTATGTTAGTTCTCTACTGAGTTACTGACTCAAACTGAATACTAAATTCTTACAAAACCCACTCAGAACTGGCTGTGCCACTGAGCCATTTCCAGGTAGAGGGGTGGAAGCAAGACATACCTGTTCCACATGAAACCCAGTAGAAAGAAGTCACCGTTTTTGGGGTTTTTTTGACCTGGACTTTACAACTTGCAAGTTGTCGCAATTATTGTACACAAAGCCACTTTGCTCAAATGTCATCCAAAAACTTGTTGATACATAAAAAAATTGCAAATCAGCCCACTTGTGTCCTGCAGCAACAGCTTAGCTTGCTCATCAATATTCTCATTTTCTCTCAGTCTGCTTTTTGTTGGACAAAAAAGCAAAAACTTTGAAGTAGCAGTGGTTGTTCTGTTTACTTCTGTTATACTAAACAGAATATCTCACTCACAATTCTTTGCACTAACACCGTGTACTTAAAATTATAATCTTTAGCACAGAGCAAAGCTGGTGATTTTTTAAAACTCCAGCCTCAAAACCTCCATGATTCTCTATGCCTAAAAGTAATTCACAGATGCTGTATACCAAAAATCTTCAATGTTGTGTTGTTTGTTTTTAAACTCTCATGACCTTTTAAGGCTTGACTCATTTTTTCACCCCTTCAGGACCATGACATTGTTTTTCCCCAGTGAGAACCATGATGCATTCTGACAGATCCCATTCTCCAGAGAGAAAGAACATGACAGAAGTCCAGCTACACAAAACAGCCAGGCTCCATCTAATGCAGGGATGAAACAGGACCAGCAATAGCTATATTAGCATAAGTGACAACTCCTTTTGCCTAACAGATTTAGCAGCATTGTTTGACCAAATTCAGTATGCTAGAAGCATGCCAATTCACTGTTCTGCTATGCACATGTGAATGAAAAAGGAAAAAAAAAGAATGACAGGCTTTAGCACACAAATAATTCAGTAACTCTGAAGTCAGGCATGAGTTAAACTGAGGAGTGTGTATTACATGCACCACTTGGTAGGTGCTAAAACAGTACACAGTACTGTAGACAGTAGCCAATGTATATATTCAGTAACTCTAAAGTGAGAGACTGATGTCACACCTACTAGAATCACAAGGCCAAAAAGTGAAATAAAAGATTAAATACTTCTAAATACTTCCTTTAAAGAAGGAAGTTGTATTTCACTACAGTCAATCATCTCCCCATTGACATACACGAGAGGTTATCTTCCTCTTACAGAAAGAATCATAGTAACGATTGGATAATGGATTATTCTGGTGAACCTCCTATACACCTCTACAATTACTAGATATTTTTGAAGTGTAAATGCCATCCAATTGCATATTGTTAAGCTGTTCTTAGCTCGTTAAAGTACATGCTGCCAAAATGAAGGAAGTGGAGTGAAATACACCAACTAGAAACATTAATGCACTGTTCTCCACTTCCCCTGAAATGAGTTATCAGTTATTAAAAGCAGTGAAACATAAGAAATCAGTTACTTGGAGGTGCCTATGTAAGAGTATATGATAAGTAATCAGCCTTCTAAAACACATTTTAATCAAGACCTTTAATAACAAAATGAGCTTCAACAATAAGTCATATTCTACCATTATCAACTTGTTGCAGAAAAAAAAATCAGGATTACTTATTACTTATGTATAAATTACTTATGTAATCTTCTTGATATTAAAGTATTTTTAATTTAAATTTAATTCAAAAGGTGGAAACTGCACAGAAAACCTGAGAATATGAAAGATGAGAAAGCTACATAAAAAAAACAAACTGCGAAACAATCACTCTTGTATTATTTTTATTAACACATCAACTCTACTTTGCCAGATTCTAAAAAATTAGTGCACGAATACTTTGCACTCAATGTGTGGTTTTAAAAAAACACAGTAATATATGTTTAGACTGAAGGTATATCGCAATTTATAGTGTAAATCCAAAATATCCTGTCTGTTTCTAGTATCACATTAACATAGTTACGGTGAAAATTGTAGTGAATAGTAAGCCAGACAGATATCCTCTGTGATCATAGTTAAAACTCTGCTATCACACTTCGAGCCATAAATACTTCATACTGTAAGTTTTGCCAAATAAGACTTGAAAATTTTTGATTAAAAAAATTCATACGCATATCAAGTCTTATCATTGAGAGTAACCCCTTAAAAAGTACTAAGTGCAATTTCAGCAGAATGCACCTTTATTTAGTTTGATTCCCATAGCTTTCATGGGGAACCATACAAAGACCACTTTATTTTGAATATAGGTAAGTTCCAGTAACTCATGTATGTGAAAACAGAAAGCAAACAAAAACTAAGAACTGAGACTATTTTCCCTCTTGCTTAAGAAAGATTGCTTAAGAAAGCTATGAATATATGAAACTGGCTCACTAATATGGAAAAAAGTACACATCCTCTCTTTCATGGCAGTCAGCAAAGAAAGTCTCAAAACTATTCCTCGGCATACATCACTCTGGTAAAAAGCTCATATACAAAAATACCTACGAACTAGACATCAGTGGAAAAGACAGCGTATTCAAGGTAGGATATAGGAATCTAGAGAACTTCAGATAAACAGGAAAGCAGGATTACTTTGGCACATATGTGCTTGTGAAAACATTAAGTAAAATTAAATGCCTACTGTGATTGTACAGATTTTTCTTCTGCAGATGTGCATAGATAGTGTAAATAGGTGTCAGGAAATAAGCAGTTTGGTGTTCCAGTCAGCTTGAAGAGCAGCTGCAAAATGAACCACTTTCCAAAATATGGTCTTATAATATTAATTCTAACCAAGACACTGAGATTACACCTGTAAAAAAGCCATTCTTACATCCTCACCTAGGAATTATGTTAATTATTCCCAATGTGTGATCTTGTATGGCAGCTTTGTAAAGGGCATTGCTTTACTGCTAAAACTTCTAAAAAATGGGTTTCATAAATGAAACGTTAAAAGCTTTCCCAGGATAGAAAGAGAAAACTGAAGGACCATTCCAAAAGATAACTACTACAAGGCTGACTTGACAATTAATTACATACAGTTTCTGATAAACAAACCGTTCTTTACACAAAATCTAGAATCCTGCATAAACTTCCTCAAGACCAATTATGAGAATAGTATTAAATAGTATTAGTTAAGACTATGTAAGGTACCAAGGCATATTAAAAAAGCAACTCTTAAAAAAACCTTGTCTATTCATAGAGAGAAAATATCTATTTAGTCCTCCATTTAAATTTACAGTTACATCCTCAGCTTCCAGGAAGACATGATGTTCATGACAAGAATCACAGCAATAAGTCTTGATACATATCTTTGTGAATTACAAACTTATTCCCAATTCCCCCACCTCTTACCCCTCAAAAAAATCCCAACAGAATGTCATCTCTCTGCACTACAAGATACACAACTATAAATATTGCATATTATCATGACTAAAACCAATCTTTTCTTTTGAAATTTTTATCATGATCGCTTAATAACAATCAAATATAAATTATTCTGGAATACAGTTAAATTCAGGAAGAACTTCCTTAAACTTTCAAAAACTCAGATGTTTAAAAGAAAAAGAAAAAATAAAGGAGACAAAAAACACAAGAGGGTCAAAATCCTGGAGGCTGGGGAACATTCCATAACTGTGTGACTACGCATTTGTTTGCCCTGTTGTTCTGCTCTCTTCTCTGTAACAATTGTAAACTACTGCCAAGGTTGGAGTGACCCAGTACAACTGTTCTTATGGTCAAGAGCCAGTAAAAGCCTTTCCCAGATTTACAAAATTTCTTATGTCGGTACACAAATCAAATTGATACTTCCCAAAATATCAGCAATGAATCTGAATGGTGAATATAAGTTTATTGTAATGGTTTAGAAAATTATCTTCAGTTCCTCCAATGCATTTTCTTCTTTTCTGCCACCACTCCTAGAAGCAGAAACATCAGGATGGTCGTAATTTTAAGCTGTTTTAACAAAATCTGTGCCTTTCTGACATCTTGCAAACAGTATTTGGAGAGTGGACCAGGCAAATCTGCTTTCAAAACCACCCAAGAGAATTTTGATCACATATTTCTCTAAATATTATCAAACTGAAATATGATCTTATTCTGAAACTATTTTCTCAATTAGTGTTCTGATTCTTCTCTGCATCATTTCAATATAATCAAGAACCTGAAAGCATAAATGTTACAGGGCTCTTATCAATAAACTCAAAGTTGTCAGAAGTAGCCACTGTCTCCAGAAATATCCTGTTACACAGGGCATTATGTAAGAAGTCTATCAACATTAGCAGATGTAGGATCACCTAGTTTGCCAATCAAGACATGAAGGGTGACTTGCATGACATGGAAACACCAAAGTAGTAACATAGTCAAATTCAAACCTTAATACAGTGGCATAACTAGAAACTACAAGTAATTCACAAACAGCACCAAGAGAAGCAGGAAAACATTTAAACTGCAGCAAATGTCATGCGCTAATTTCCCCATCCTAAAATGCTATATAACCAGAAGATTTCCAAACAGTGCTGACTGATGATATTTGAAGGCTTCATTCCTTCACATTAAGGAATAGGACATGTCCTTGCATCACACGAGTAATATAGTCACACTGCTGTGACCATTCAAGACTTCTACTCTTTCTCCTGAAAAGGGACAGGAAGTGTCAGTCATATTTATAGATTTCACAAGACCTAAATACAATTCTCTGAAGATAGAAGACACCTAATCTATTGGTCAATGTCAACTTAGTAAAACCTATCCAGCTGAAGTAGCTAAGCTAAAAACTGAGCTGCAAATGCCACACTTATAGAAACAGCAAGATTTTTTCTATTTCATTTTTTTGTACTTCATGAAAAAACCCAGAAGTCTACCCATGACACACACATATGGTTTGCATAAAGAAGGAGATGAACACATTCTAAATTCTCTAGATATGAGGTTGCTCAAACTGAATTCTGACTTCACTGATGCTAAGGAGGTAACAAAGGAATAAGATTACTTACAGATTTAATAATTTGTTTTTAAATAAGTAATTTCTAGGCAACAGCTGTTCTTGACAGTCCTCCAAGTAATTATTTTTAAATATATGTATTTATTTATAGTCTATGTACACTTCAAGCAGGAAACCAATCTTCTATGCAGCTAAAAAAACCCAAACAAAATCCCTATGTTGTTCATCATGCACCTTAACATTAAGAGATTCATTAAATTATTCCTTGTTACTCTTACAGTTACTGTGTATTTTTCCATAAGTCAAGACCATATTGATTTGCTTTAAACACCTTAACTCTTAGCATAAATATCTCCTACCAATCAATCTGTAGTCTCAAAGCAACAGAAGTAGTTCATTTCAAAATGAATACTTATGCAAAAAGGGCACAGAGATGTACTTAATTTCGGCCAAACAACTGCTAACTCACAGGAGTCATTTCAAAGATGGCAAGTAAGTAATCTTTACCATTTTGCCACCCTTTTTCCTCCCTTGGACTTAAATGGTTACTGAAAGTATAATTTACAAACAGCATGAAATTATGTTTTCTTACCATTTTCCAACTGAAACAGAATTAAAAACTTTCATTTTGCATTTCAAACAATTTAACACAATTCTACTAAACAAGAAAATAAATAATAAACTAAAAACTGTGTTTCTGAAATGTTGCAGGAGCAGTCAGCTGAATGAATTTTCAGATCTACCCAAACCCATAGCAGTAGACAGCAGATGAACTAGAATGAGCTTAGAAAAGTCTAGGGAAGAACAAAACCAGTAAATCTGGGGGGAAAAATCTCCCCTTTTAAGAAAATGTTCATAAAGGCTATCACTCAGATTAATTTTTTAATGAACAACATTGATTCAAAGGCTATTGCTGTTCAGGCAGAATTCAGGTGAAGAGATTTTCTCATATTTATTTACGCAAACTTATGCAAGCCACTAGTGACAGCTAGAAGGGTTTCAAGTATGTGCTAGTAAAATTCAGTAACATAACTAAAAAATATTACTGCAAGTATTTTTTGTTTGCTTTTTGGGATTGGGTTTTGTGTTTGGTTTGAGGGTTTTTTTACTACATTTTCTCACTTATGCATCTTTACCAGTGTTCCTCCTTTACATCAGATGCAAAGATTTGATGAATACACCTTTTACTAATCACGTTCAGAAGTTTTGCTTCCAAAATCTCCATCACCACACCAGATGATAGGCAAATGAAAAAAAAAAATTCTGCAACATATACAAATATACCAACATTACAAACTCTTAAACTAGAACAGATACATTTTATTGTCACAGTTACAAGTGCTCCAGTTAAAATGTTGACAAATACCAGCCAGCACTTCCGTAGCACTGTTGTGTCTCTATACCGACTCTTCTGCATCAGACCTATTCACAGGAACACTGCTCAGTGTGCGAATTCGCCTGCACTATTGTGCAAGTATCTGCCTACATGCACGTAAATCACTTCCAAAGAAAAGCAAACTTCTTACTTTACCTGATATTTTGTGTAGTCATCTAAGCCTCAAGACACATATTCTTGTCTTAGTTGCAAGATGGTAGTTAGTATTAAAAGTAGACTTGTGCCATTTACTGTTTTGAAAAAGAAATCTCAGAACGAGTTTCTGTTAGTGTAAAAATTAAGAAAAACTTGTCTGATTTTTCAGTACATTCCCCAAAGTCAGTTGTCATTTCAGCATCTCTTCTTAAGCTGTCCTGTAAAGCTCTTGAGCATTGCTCCTTTCTGCAGTGTCAGAGTTTGTATGGATATTAAGAGTAGGAAAACTGCAATTTTAATATGGCTATTTCACTTCTTCCCACTTTAAAGAAAAGTAACTGTACCTGAAGTTAAGCGTCTCTTCTATGTTTCTAGGGTAAAACTTCTGAGATTGCTAGGTAACTGGTAAAGTACAGATAAAGGTCATCAGCTTGGGCAAGTGATGCATATTTTACGGACAGGAGATGGTTGACACAGCTTCCTTGTTGACTATCATTTATGACGAAGGGCGAGTTCCTTTAGACAGCATCTACATGGGATAGGCTCTAACAGAAAAATTGCTGAAATCAAGCATTGCTCTAATCTCTAAGTGGGAGATGCTGGAAGCAACAAAAAAAACCCATGAATAACATTTATGACAAAGACTCAAATATATCAAGAAGGCAGCAGGAGACTTTGACACTTCAGCACTCAGGAGGGAAGGAAGTATGTTGAAGAAAGTAGTGAAAACATAGCATTGCTTAAACATCTACAAAGGTGTTTGGATCAGTATAGTGATACTGATCCAAATCACAGAATAATCTCTGGTAATAGAAAGTACAAGATCTTAGAATAGTTGTTTTATTCTCTGACCACAACATTAAGAACAAAGAACCCACACACAAAAACAAATTTAGAGGTGCTGTACTTAAAAACTTTAAAGACAGACATAAGTGTAGATCTTCAAAGACATGGTAGTACCTAATTCTTAAAGAAATCTGTAATCTTAACAACAGACAAGCAAGCCATAAGATTTTAAAGTGGTCTTTTGCTGAAATTTTTCTTTCATTAAAAATGTGGTTCTCATTTTGAAGAAATGGAAAGTGGAAATATTTTAAGCACACACCATCTTAGTAGTTCTGTGAAGTCTTAAGATTATAAAAGTAGTGCTTAGGAAGCAAAGCAAAAGGTACAAAAGTGTTATTAATCTAACTGGGACAATGCACTATACAATTCTAAAACAACATTCAACTAAAGCACAAGTACAAGCACAAGTGCAGACAGGACAGTTAAGTGTATGACTTAATTCTGAAGTGCCTGTATTCAGCACTTCAACTCTCTTACTTTTAAAACCTATCGAAAGCTTACATATTGCCAAAAAACTTAGCAGGCCACCATCCTTGATCACTTTCTCTTTGCTCCTCCTATGTAATAAAAAACTCCAACATACAAAAATAACACAGCATAACATTTCTCAGCCAACAAAGTAAGAGGTCTCTCCAACGGTTTTTGTCCCATTGTTGCATATTTCTCGCCTCAGGAGACTGAATAAAAAATGTCACTAATTATCTTCTTATGACTGTTACAGTTTCAGTTACAGATTCACAAAAAAAGGAGCGAAAAACACCTATTGCTCTGTGTGACTTGCTCAAGCACAACATCTCGCTATACCTACCCATGAAAATGATGGCCGGCCATACTGCAACGTGTGAAAGGTACCCACACATTTTGATTGTCTGGCTGTTTTAAAAACACTGTTTCTATGGTGTGGTGGAGCCCCACTTCCCCAAATTTTCAAGCCAAGTACATTTTCCACAAGTACAGAAAGAAACACCTAAAGGCTTTCTGTAACAGACTTGCCATTAGCATGGAAGAACTGCCTCTGAGCCATTAGAAAGTATGCACCAGCTGCCATCTCTACAGTGGTTTCCCTACTGCCACACTGCAAGCAACACAAAAGGGTTATTTTTCTGCTTCCCCCACTACTTGAGATTTCAGTATCAGATGTGTGCTCTGTTCTCCCTGCTTCTTCTACACTGATGAAGAAAGCTGGAAACAGTATGGTCACCAAATCTCAAGCTGATTTTGGAAACAAAATTCATCTAGCCTTCTTTAACTATCCCACAAATAACCCTTAAAAATGCCTGACATTTCTGTGGGCTGTAAACTGCAAATAGCATCCCGAGATGTTTGCCCTGCATGCAATGCATTATGATATACCGTGTGGGAACACGGACTCAAATACTATGCGGTTTGAAATTATGGAAGTGCAGTAAGAAAAGTAACACCACTTAGACCTCATAAAGTTAAATGGAACTCCTTTATGTTTTATTATTACCTATGTGACTGGAAAAAATGAAGGCAAAAAAGGAAAGAGTATTTTCTCAGACAACACTAGTCAATTTTGTGATATCAGTCTCAGGGAGAAAAAAAACCAACTCACTTTCTCAGCTGCTGCTTTGTTCATGTATGTCCTATGTTAGTCAAAGACTCAACATCTACAAAATAGAATCATCTGTACAAGAAAATTTGATAAACAAAAGTAGAATCTTGCAATGCATGTTTTTGAATAATAAATGAAAGTACTAATGCTTGAGATAGGTACATTTCAGTTGTTTAAAGAGTACACTATCAGCAAGTGAAGACTGCTACCCTCAAAACAAAGGAAATGAACACTTACACGAACAGCACTCTACTCAACTTCAGTACGCAGTTGGCACCCCTGCACCAGTAAGCAAACAAGCTCTGGAAAGGTCCTAATAGCCAGCACAACCTCTGAGCTACAGGATTCCAAGAAAATAGGGATCCCTCAAAGGAAGATGAGCCTGACGACAGATAATGAACCATGAGACTGCTCTCAACTAGCCAAGTTTCAAACTACTGAGGCCTTCAAGATCCAAGGACAACAGCCAAAATTCCAACAAAAGAAGAGGTGTTCATCACCCAGCAGTATAAAGTGATTCAGTTACAGAGGTGAGCAAAGAATCACAGAATGGTTTGGGCTGGAAGGATCTTTCAAGGTCACATAGTTCAACCTCTCTGCCAAAACTTAGGAGCACATGAAGTGTGGATTACACAGGCCTTTAACAGTGCCCAGAGCTCCAGGAGGAGTATGAGCTTCTGTGATTCAACTTCGAATGCCTGTAAAACAGTCAGAAACAAAGAAAAGGTGCACAATATTTGTATTATGCTTATATACACAACCATGGCCAAAGCCAGTGGAAAAACCCCTACCAAATGCACTAATCTGGTTGATACCTCCAATTGTCATTTCTGGCCTTCAGAAGTTATGAGCTTGATTTCAGTAGTCTAATTAAACCAATCTCTCTCATCCCACTGCTAATTCCTTCCAGATGACTGCAGTGGGAGTTGTACTGGTGGTGAGTCTGTCCTCCTTTTCCTTTTCTGTTCTATTCTGAGCAGGTAATATAACACAAGGCCAAAACATGAGTGTTCCAAATCCCAATTATTAATTGCAATTTTGTAATCAACAGAATACATGACGTATTATTTAACTAGACAAAAGCAATGACTCTACCCTGTATCTGCACCATTATTTCTTACTATACCAACATTATATGCAGAAATGTTTATCCTGGGAACAATTTTGCCAGAGCTGATCAATGCTTCAGCAAAGTGGTATTCTTAAAAAAGCTTTATCTGAATTCCCTTACAAGATGGGCAGGGCTTAGTGGCTCAGAAACAAAATAAATACAAAAAACAAACAAACAAATACACACCAAAACCCCCCCCCAAAAAATCACCCCAACTAAACAAAAGAACAAAGAACCCCTAAAGAACCAACCGCACACCCTGAAAAAGTTAAAAAACTCAGAAAAAGCAAACCACATACTTACATTATCATCTTTAACTAGGCTAATAAATGTAAACAGAAAGCTCACACATACCTATACAAACACACAAAATGCAGCATCCACCATCATGCAAAATGGCTTTCATAAACATAATGTATCATTTTTAAAAAGGCAAAGCACCAAGTAGCTCCAAAAAGTAAACCTAGTGTAGCAGCCACGGTAAAAATTTGTAAAAGGCTTGGTGTCTTCTGGGAAAACTACAGGACCAGAAAAAAGAGCAAACCAAACACATACAGAGAAATGCAGATCACTCTGCAAGCAGCAAGGCAGTCCTCACACCTTACTGCTCAAAAAGCTAGGAAGAAGCAGAAGTCAGAGCAGCACGAACTGGAGTGCTCTCCCCACATCTATTATTTGTTTTGAAATTCTTTATAACAGCACTGGCCTCTTGCATGGCAAGTGTAGTCACAGGTGTGGACGACAAATACTATGCGGTTTGAAATTATGGAAGTGCAGTAAGAAAAGTAACACCACTTAGACCTCATAAAGTTAAATGGAACTCCTTTATGTTTTATTATTACCTATGTGACTGGAAAAAATGAAGGCAAAAAAGGAAAGAGTATTTTCTCAGACAACACTAGTCAATTTTGTGATATCAGTCTCAGGGAGAAAAAAAACCAACTCACTTTCTCAGCTGCTGCTTTGTTCATGTATGTCCTATGTTAGTCAAAGACTCAACATCTACAAAATAGAATCATCTGTACAAGAAAATTTGATAAACAAAAGTAGAATCTTGCAATGCATGTTTTTGAATAATAAATGAAAGTACTAATGCTTGAGATAGGTACATTTCAGTTGTTTAAAGAGTACACTATCAGCAAGTGAAGACTGCTACCCTCAAAACAAAGGAAATGAACACTTACACACACGAACAGCACTTTACTCAACTTCAGTATGCAGTTGGCACCCCTGCACCAGTAAGCAAACAAGCTCTGGAAAGGTCCTAATAGCCAGCACAACCTCTGAGCTACAGGATTCCAAGAAAATAGGGATCCCTCAAAGGAAGATGAGCCTGATGACAGATAATAAACCATGAGACTGCTCTCAACTAGCCAAGTTCCAAACTACTGAGGCCTTCAAGATCCAAGGACAACAGCCAAAATTCCAACAAAAGAAGAGGTGTTCATCACCCAGCAGTATAAAGTGATTCAGTTACAGAGGTGAGCAAAGAATCACAGAATGGTTTGGGCTGGAAGGATCTTTCAAGGTCACATAGTTCAACCTCTCTGCCAAAACTTAGGAGCACATGAAGTGTGGATTACACAGGCCTTTAACAGTGCCCAGAGCTCCAGGAGGAGTATGAGCTTCTGTGATTCAACTTCGAATGCCTGTAAAACAGTCAGAAACAAAGAAAAGGTGCACAATATTTGTATTATGCTTATATACACAACCATGGCCAAAGCCAGTGGAAAAACCCCTACCAAATGCACTAATCTGGTTGATACCTCCAATTGTCATTTCTGGCCTTCAGAAGTTATGAGCTTGATTTCAGTAGTCTAATTAAACCAATCTCTCTCATCCCACTGCTAATTCCTTCCAGATGACTGCAGTGGGAGTTGTACTGGTGGTGAGTCTGTCCTCCTTTTCCTTTTCTGTTCTATTCTGAGCAGGTAATATAACACAAGGCCAAAACATGAGTGTTCCAAATCCCAATTATTAATTGCAATTTTGTAATCAACAGAATACATGACGTATTATTTAACTAGACAAAAGCAATGACTCTACCCTGTATCTGCACCATTATTTCTTACTATACCAACATTATATGCAGAAATGTTTATCCTGGGAACAATTTTGCCAGAGCTGATCAATGCTTCAGCAAAGTGGTATTCTTAAAAAAGCTTTATCTGAATTCCCTTACAAGATGGGCAGGGCTTAGTGGCTCAGAAACAAAATAAATACAAAAAACAAACAAACAAATACACACCAAAACCCCCCCCCAAAAAAATCATCCCAACTAAACAAAAGAACAAAGAACCCCTAAAGAACCAACCGCACACCCTGAAAAAGTTAAAAAACTCAGAAAAAGCAAACCACAAACTTACATTATCATCTTTAACTAGGCTAATAAATGTAAACAGAAAGCTCACACATACCTATACAAACACACAAAATGCAGCATCCACCATCATGCAAAATGGCTTTCATAAACATAATGTATCATTTTTAAAAAGGCAAAGCACCAAGTAGCTCCAAAAAGTAAACCTAGTGTAGCAGCCACGGTAAAAATTTGTAAAAGGCTTGGTGTCTTCTGGGAAAACTACAGGACCAGAAAAAAGAGCAAACCAAACACATACAGAGAAATGCAGATCACTCTGCAAGCAGCAAGGCAGTCCTCACACCTTACTGCTCAAAAAGCTAGGAAGAAGCAGAAGTCAGAGCAGCACGAACTGGAGTGCTCTCCCCACATCTATTATTTGTTTTGAAATTCTTTATAACAGCACTGGCCTCTTGCATGGCAAGTGTAGTCACAGGTGTGGACGAGTAAAGGTCTAACCTGTAGGCTGTCATGCCATTACTAACAGGAACCTATTCAAAATCAGGCAGTGCCAATAGAATTTCTTGTGTTTGTAACAAAGAGGCCCCTGTAACTAGAAGCATATGGCTGAGGCTCTGTTTATGGTGATTCTCTACTTTGCCCAAATCAGATATTTCACATTAATCAACACAAAGTTCAGTTGTACCAGGAAACAAAAAACATTAGAACATTCTTTTAAGCTAATGCAAACGTGAGCCCTGTGGAAAACTATGTGATCTGCACAACACAGTGAATCAAAACATTGTGCTATTAGTACCAAATTAGGGTAACAAAATATTTAAAATAATTGCTTACATAACTATTGTAACAGCTGGAAAAACAAATACTCGTTGTGTTCACCATGGAAATCAAGTTATCATCTAGCTTAGTTAATGTCTTGCTGAGACTTTTAAGCTTCTTACTTTTGTTTCCTGTTTAAAATGCAGTTAATATCTACATAGATATACGGTGCTATACGGTTAAAGATCAGTCAGCTGTAGCCTTTCTAACAAAAAAAAAAAAACAAAACCAAACCGTTGGTTTTTAACATATAAATTTAAAAAAGCTTCTTATTTGATTTCCCCAATGATTTATTCTTTTGGTAATAGAAGATAAATTGGCACAGTGCAAAATACCTTTTTTAATTAAAAAGAAACGAAAACACATATTAAAAATGCAGTTTGCATCTTACTCACGAGCCTATCTTACAACATGATACAGTGTAACAGTTGTACTGCTACTACTACAGGCCTCTTGGAATCAGCAGGTAGCTGAAAACACCTCATGGCAAGAATCGGTATCACAATGACAGTCACCTATCAAATTCTGATTAGAAGATTTCAAGCAGAGCACATCTCAAAATTACCACTCCAGCATTTAAATTTTGCGTATTGTTCTTTCACCTCAAAATACTTCAGTATGCTACAGAACATTAAAAAGAAATTATGAGACCCATTCATTAAAATCCTAATTCTGCAGATTTCATAAACAGGTAACCTTGCTTACAGTAATAACTTTGTCATGTGCTTAAACTGTTAAGGCCTTCGTTCCACATTTTACTGATGAAAGTTTCACATGTTTTAATTTTTAAAGACAGCACTTCTCTAAAGTAATCATGTCCATTGGGAGACAGAATGAGAAGAGCCTGTTTCTTTAAACTGAGGGAACCCTAGCTGTTTTCCCAGTTATTAAAACACACTTGTAAATATGATATGTATACACAGGGATAACTTGCAGCCCACAATAAAACTGTTTAATAAAATAATTCTAAACACAGCTTACTTTGTGGGAAAAGCGAATTAGAGAAAGTATAATGCAGTATCAACAATTCCAAGATGAAAACAGTACTTCTGCTCCTGGTATTTTTACTTCCTTTCCATTTCACAGGCCACTTTTATCTCATTGATTCTGTCATTTCCCTGCCTACTTCCCAATAAAATGGATCTATTCAGCATAACAGTCATCCTGGATCTCCTGAAGCAGAACAGTTACACACCAGCATAAACTTCATTCCCTCCCCAGACCAGGATCCTCTGTCCCATGAAATATCACCACTTCTAGAGTAGGAACATTCCAGTTTGCTTTCTGAATTTTACCAGGCTCTTCGGGAGGGTCTAACCCTTACCTCAGTACTCAGCTAGACAAGATCACATTTCCACATGTATGTAGGGAACCAGTACCTGCTCGTCTGAGACAAAACTTCTCAGCGTGTAGCAGATAATCAGCGTTGCTTCCTTCCTCTTAACCACCCCCACTCCCCCCTGACACATCAGAGAGCACTGGAGGATGTCTGAAGCAATTTAACAAGTAAAGGGGATATGAGCAGCCGCTGGTCTTGGAGCAAGAGGCTCACGGCCCGCGGAGTGCCCAGCCGGCCTAGGGATATACACGGAAACGGGATGGAGTCAGGCGCACGGCTGCTCGGAGGCGCACGGCACGATCGGCCGGAGGCTCGGCCGCGGTGAAAACCCCGTCTGCGAGCAACAGGGGCTTCAAGGGCAGCCCCAGCGATGGCCGAGCAGCCTCGGCACGCACGCCGGGGAGCGGGAGCGCCGCGGCCCCGGAGCTGCCCGGGCGCGGCCCCGCGGTGCCCGCGGAGCGGCTCCCGCCTCGGGCGCAGCGCGGCTCGGGCGGCCCCCCCGCCTCGCCCGTACCTCGGCTGAGATCGAGGGACACGTTCTCCTCGCCGCTGTCGTTCCGACCTGCGGGGACGGGGGGAGAGAAGCGCGTTAGACGGGCGGGGAGGAAGAAGCCGGGGACAGGGAAGGGAAAGGGAGGAGAGGAGCGGGGGGCGCCGGCGGGCACCGTGGCGGGGCGGGCGCCGGCGGGGCGGCCCGCGGGACGCTCCTCACCTCGGATGCGGAGGTGCCTCAGCGAGCGGGCGCGGAGCGTCGCCGCCATGTTTGCGGCCCCGCAGCCACAACACCGGAAACCTCGCCCGCTCTCGCGAGGGGAGGCGCGCGGAGCCGCCGACGCGGAGGGCGCCCCCCCCCCCCCCCCCCCCCCCCCCCCCCCCGGGGGGGGGGGGGGGGGGGGGCGCCGGGGCGCCCCCCGCCTCTGGCCGCCACCATTTTGGGCACGGCGGGCTCCGTGCCGCGTCTTTGTTCCTTTCGGGGTTTGCCCGGCCGGTTTCTCGGCCTTGTGATGAGGTGGTAATTCACGTGGGTGCGGCGTGACCGTGGGCTTTGTACGCCGGATGTTTTCTGCTTTTTTAAAGCGTGAAGTAATTAAAAACAGGAAAAAAGAAACAGCTTTTCGTCGCTTGTTTGGTTTGTGCGCAGCGGGTCTCTTTAGGCTCAAGTGCTGACCTACTTCTCACTGCTCTTACATTTGTGAAACTTAGTTAATAAAATAAATGCAATTTAAAAAATACAAAGAAAAACAAACCAAAAACCCCAATGTGGTAAAGAAGTCCCACTGCCAGAAACCGTTCGCTGCCATACTGTCTCCTCTTTAGGGAGAAGTTTAAATTAGCTGATCGCGCCCCACATCCCGCCCTGATGCCAGGACAAGGCAAATCCTGCACTCTGACATCCCAAATTCTCTAAACCAAACAATTATGAAGCTGAAGTGTGGAAGTAGCCAGCTGTATCAAAATACCTTCAGAAGCTTAGGTAACTGTTTTCCTGTTTTCTAGTCAATTATTTTCCATTCTGAATTTTCCCTCTTCTCTTGAGGTCTTTCAATTCAGATCCAACATTACTTATAAAAATCTGCAGGTTTTGAGTATTCATGAACGTTAAGTTTCATCTCAAAATTTTTACACTTACTGGTACACTTCTGAAACATTAATGCTGATCTAGGAGAGTAAAATAATTATTTGATAAGACAGAGTGGAAAAACTTTTTGGCATATCAATTAATGCCAGACACAGAAGAATCTTATTATAATATAATTATATCAAGTATACTCAATTTAAAATATGATTTTCAGAAACTTCTGCATCATGATTTTAAAATATGTTAAATATGAAGCTAATGTTTTGGGGGAACCAAAGATTCTGAAAATTAGAAGCTCTAAGCAATAAAATCTCATCTGCTCATAACACAGGAACAGGTTGAACTTCCTTGAGCAGGTTCATCAGTGTGCCTCAGGGCTGTCCTTTAGGGTTCCAAGTTCAGGGAACCCTTGACCTCCTGCAAATGCCAAATTAACTGCTGCTGGTGATAGTAATGCTGCATCCTATTTAATACACATTCTGCTGTTGTGTAATTATTTTCACATAACTTTGACTCACCACTAAATATTGGTCCAGTCTGGATTGGATTTGAACTTGTTATCTCTACGTAAAGTGCTTTGGACACTCATAGTAAATGCTACTGCCATTCAGCACTTGCTTCTTCCCTAAGAGATACAAAGTCTGGAAGAAATTAGGTGCTTCAAGAAAACCCAAACATTATATTTCAACAAGGGAGAATAAGAAAGGAGTTATTTTTAAATCCCAGAGTACTCTTTAGCGGATTCTTTCCTGCAGACACCCTTTAATAATCAAAATATTACTTTTTATTTTGGGGGGGGGGCTTGAGTTTCCTGTCCACGTTAATTATATTTGGATTCTGCAGGCAAAATTGCGGTTGTCTCTGATAATTACACACAAAAGAATGTCATAATCTCAGTTATAAATGCTAATCCACAAGGCTCTGTTAAAAGAAGGTTGAGGTATAATTAATATTTGTCACAACTGCAATTAAAAAAAAAAAGAAAAAAGGAAAAATAACATTAGATTTTAAATTTTTAATTATGGAGAAATGGAAACTGTGAGAATGCATTAACCTCAACTACTGCTTAGATCTTCACAAAACAAACAAACAAACAAGAAACACAGAAAACCCAACAGCCCCATACATAAGTCTGCAAGGAAAGTCAGGGCCTTGAAATGTTGTGGTCATCACTGGCATGAGGAGTTCTCACCCTAGGAGAGCAGAGCACATTTTTGGATCTGTCTTTGGAGCTTTTCCTATGTTCTAGTCTTCACTCAAATGCGGGGAAAGAATCACAAAAGTTTATTCAAAAAATTACAGAGTTCCCTTACCTGTCAAATTTTCTACACACTTTCATCAGCCACTATTGCTCCTGAGTATGTAAAAAGGAAGAAATATGGAGGGGAGAAAATCTCTTTGTCCCTTTTGGAGGGGGAAAATTAATACCAAAGAGAAAATTAACTTCTTCACTAGGCTTGTGTGTCACAGATTACAGCTGATCCAGTGTATGGCAGACTCTTCTGTTTATTTTTTGTCATTCAGTGTCTAAAACACAATACATCAAATCACTATAAATCCAGTCAAAGAAAAGACATATTAGTGGCCAATTGGGCAATCAGAATGCTTCAGTTTAATTCTTCCTTTATAATTTTATGTGAAAGTATGTAGTTTAGTTCTCTATGTAGTTTAGTAAATCTCCAAAAGGAGACACAGGGACACACTGTGAAAGCAGAATTTCCTGTGAGCTGCTGGTGTATTTCCTCTCTCTACTGCAAAGCATGACATATAACAATATATAACAATCCTCTAGTGTCACCTGGAGGTGTGCAGAGGCCGGTTAGTCTTGAAACCAGGGTAAAACATTTCTGCATGTTCAAGGACTGGAAAGGGGCTTCTAAAACTTGAGTCATACTTCTGTGTTTGCATGTGAAGGACTAAAAAAGGCCTGCTTTGTTCTTTTCTTTTCCAGTCACAAAATTGTTGCTTTTGCCCCCTCATGTGTGGGGCAGCCTTTTTACATGCTGAACAGGGATATGCCATATACTGTAGAAGCTACTACTATGTGAGCTATAGATCTTCAAGAATTAAAATCCGAAATAAAGATCAAAGAAGAAAGCTTTTCACTTGTTTGGAATCAAAGAAAGAAACTTAGTGGCAGAGCATTACTGTGTTGAGTCATTTAAACTCCACGGAAATGAATATGGATGTGCAATGTACACCAGCTGCAGCCTGTCCATCGTATAAATGTAGAATAAAAACCATAAACTTGAATCAAACTATGCAGACAAGAAGATAACTTACTGAATTCAACTAAGCTGTGATTTGTAGCTGCAGAGTGTTTTATCTTATGCAAATGTACTTGCAATACTCTTCCTTAATTTGCAGTATCATAAAATTGGCTATAAATAAATGGTAAATACTGAATGACAATTGGACAAACAGAAAGAGAAGAAAATCTAATGAATGGGATCAAAACTTTAAAACAATCATCCCTTCTTTGCTATTTCTATACTGTTAGCAAGAATTTTTGTAATCACTCTGTTTGTTTAGTCTTATTCTTGACATGAAGACCAGCAAACTGCATAGAACATGATAAAACATGAGCTCTGTTCTCTGCAGCTAAGAAATAATGTCAGTGGAGGTATAAAAAAGAAAAGTATAAAGAAACCAACACTGAATGAAGTATCTCAGAAGTTTATCTGATATTGGTTTGTCCATATAATATTACAAAAATCATTTGACCTGATTTTTCTTATGTAAAATAAAAAAAAATAAATAAATCTCAGGGTGTAAAAATGTCTGTCTGAGCAGCAGCTCAGAATCAGGTCAAGAAAGACACTAAGGTACTTGAGTGAGTCCAGAGAAGGGCAATGGACCTAGGGAAGGGTCTGGAGTCCTATGAGGAGCAGCTGAGGGAGCTGGGAATGTTAGCCTGGAGAAGAGGAGGCTCAGGAGAGACCCTATTACTCTCTAGAGGTGCCTGACAAGGGTTGTATCTGGCAAGGTGGGAGTCAGTCTCTTCCCCCAAGCAACAGGACAAGAGGAAATGGCCTCAAGTTTCAGCAGGGAGGTTTAGACTGGAGAATAGGAAATATTTCTTCACAGGAAAGTTGGTCAAGCATTGGAAGAGGTTGCCCAGGGAATCACCATTCCTGGAGGTATTTAAGAGCTGGATAGACGTGGTGTTTAGGGACATGCTGTAATGGTGGACTTGGCAGTGCTGAGTTAACAGTTGGACTCAATGATCTGAGATGTCTTCTCCAACCTAAACCATTCTGTCTTTGAATGGGTCCTGGCAGATTTTTGATTTAGAAGTTCCACTATTTCAGTCAAATCAAATCCAGCTCATCGGCACTTTTTTAGCAGCCAGACAAATGTATAGTATCAAATTAAATTATTGGCAGCTCTGAACACCCACTGGTCATTCTGAGGCAAAACAGAGGTCCTAGAGCAGACCTGCACAATGCCTGACCCCTGGGCACTGAAATTCTCAGACCTCCCTGCGCTTCACTGTTGGCATAAAGTGGTACAAGTGTGACAATGAATGTCACATCTCCAACCAGATACAGAGCAGTGTGTGGGAGGATGCAGCTGCAACTCTGGGCTTGTGTGCCTGTTGTGCAACAGAAGGACCTGCTTGGGAGAGGATTGTGCTGCAAGATTGAAAAGGCATCCTCTTCAGAGGATGTGAGGAGGGAAAAAAATGGGAAAATTAGCTGCAGCTTAATCTACATAAATCAAAGTCCTTTAATGTGCTATTCTTGAGATTTGTTTTTATGTCCCCATGATACAGCAACACGCAGAAATAGGTCCTTCCTCCTGCGTGTAAATTCATCTGACTCCTGGGAACAGAGTCTTTTTGTGTGTGGGAGGATGCAGCTGCAGCTCTGGGCTTGTGTGCCTGTTGTGCAACAGAAGGACCTGCTTGGGAGAGGATTGTGCTGCAAGATTGAAAAGGCATCCTCTTCAGAGGATGTGAGGAGGGAAAAAAATGGGAAAATTAGCTGCAGCTTAATCTACATAAATCAAAGTCCTTTAATGTGCTATTCTTGAGATTTGTTTTTATGTCCCCATGATACAGCAACACGCAGAAATAGGTCCTTCCTCCTGCGTGTAAATTCATCTGACTCCTGGGAACAGAGTCTTTTTGCTGTGAGTTCAACCAGAGGATCTGAGAAAAATTCAGTGTGGCCAGAGCTGGGTTGAAAACCTAGCAGAATTTGGGGTATTGGGAAAGGCAGAGGTCTTGAAACAGAATTGCAAAGTGAAAGCAGGGATATTGCATTTTATATGCATCTGCTCCCTTGGGAATCCATCTGGTTCATGGGGTCACCTGGGGAGGGAAGTAGTGACATGGATATCCTGAAAAGATGAGGTGGAGATCCTTTGGACATTTATATGCATCTGCTCCCTTGGGACCCACCAATTCGTGGGGTCACCTGGGGAGGGAAGTAGTGACATGGATATCCTGAAAAGATGAGGTGGAGATCCTTTGGACAACCTTGCACTGGTCATGAGACAAAATTCAGGCAATGTGACAGCAAAGGCCATCAAAGTCCAGTGCCCAGGGATGTTCCCTGGCAGAGTTTTAAATGATGTATGGATATAGTATGGATGCAGCTATGGGCTGCATCTGGTTGCAGGCAAGGTGTGGGTTGCCAAACTGCCCAGACTGGCACAGTGCAGAGAGTAATTCAAGCAAGGAAGACCTTAGGGTAAGTACTGCTTAAGTGGATGCTGAATTTTTCTTTTCTGAAATTTTGATATATATGTTAGTTGGTTTTGATTTGACCATTTTGGTCTTGGAGAAAAAAAATGTAGGCTATTTGCAGTTGCAGTTACTACTGGATGTGCTTTTTAGGATGTGAATGCTCTTCTGGCTTACATGCTATATCCCTAATATATTCCTATGCTTTGCTCTTCCTATATATTCCTATGCTTTTTAAACATAATTAACTAGATGTATTTCTACATATATTGAAAATGGGTTCTGTAGACACTATTTTAACTATCAACAATATAGTTGGCAAAAGTAATGTAATTTGCTATAAACACCCCCCAATACCTCACAATTTTTTTAGCTCAGGAAATTTCTTTTCTTTTCCTGAAATTGTTCTGATTTTGGAAATCATCATAATCCAAGTTAATTCACAAAGATAGTATGCTTAAATAAAGACAGAAATAAAAGGTATTAATAAAAATCAGAATTGATTGTAGTTGTTTGTAGTGTTAATACTTCTTCAGTACCCCATAATGGAAGAAATTTTAAAAATGAGCATACAGTGCATAGCAGAAAATTAAGCAAGAGCAGCAGTAAGTATCATAGTAAAGCAGTAACAATCAGTGGCAAAATAACAGAAGGTCAAGTGCTGCAACAAGTCTTCCTGATTAACTGGGCAGGTTGCTAACTAGATTGTTAATTAGTACAGCCTTATACTTAGGCACCCGTTCATGTAAGATTTTTCCCAGCATTCCACACTCTATAATCCTATTGAAGCTGTGAAAAGCAGCAGGTGTTTAGTTTGCGTATGGTTGGCATAATAATTACACCTGAGCAAAAAACTTCAACAAAACACAGCTGCTGTTTCTGTCCAAATAAACTCCAGTAACAGTGCTGAAACTCAATGTAAGGATAATTTTTCATCTACTGATGCAAAATCTTTGTGACACCAGAAACTATTTTTGTAACTCATAGTCTTTTCTTAAAACTGAAGAAGCCCATTAATATTTTCTTTGAGCACTGGCTGACAAACACTGGCTAACATTTCAGTAGCCATGCTGATATACATCTTGGTATCCACACTGAAATATTTGGATATTGGAGATTTTCAGCAGCCAGTGATTGCCATTAGAACATGTTTCAGTCTCTTACATGGCCAGTAGCAAGTAGCTTAATATGAATACAGAAGTAGAAAAAAGGGACGCAATAGAAAAGAAATTTTTTTAAGTTTAAACTGGCAGTTGTAAGATGTAGCATCCCAACTTGAGTACTAAACAAAACTCCCCCAAATACTGAGGGCAGAGGAAGGTATGTTTGATCTGATTTTAAATGCTGTGGGATAAACAGTCTCGAACTCAATATACAAGAATTATAACTCTCCTCAGTGCCTGTCATTAAACCTCTGCTGGTGTCACCCACAGAGTTAGGAATCTTGGACAAAAAAAAAAGGCATTTAAACAACAGCTTAAAAATGGAATAAAAATGAAAGTGCCAGGGGCAGGAATGCAGAAGTAGGGGAACGGTTTAAAAGGATGAAAGGAGAAAGGAACAAGGAAGCAGAAAAGCAAAGAACAGAATGCCATGGTCAGATGGTCAAGGAAAAGAGGAATAATTATGGGGAACAGGAAGTAATTGAATAAAAAAAAGTACAGAAAACATGTCAGGCATTGAAAGGAGGTAATGAAAACAAAATATAGATTTTCTTTGGATCAATGCAGAAGAAGAAACTGGGCTTACCTGTGTGAGCTGGAAGGTGTGTGACAACATTGTCCAAGGGAGGAGAACATGGAAGAAGCTGAGACGCAGGAGAAGGGAAGGGAGCTTGGCAGTGTGTCCCTTCTGTCAGCAGCAAAAATGGATGAGAGCCTTGTATTGTGTGTCTGTGTTTTGTGTACATTTTCCACCTGAAGCACACCTACATGTAAATGAAGGATCAGGCAGCTTTTTCTGTTAAGAACTTGAAAATCAGGAATCAGGCCAAAGAAAAAAAAAGTTTAAAAAAGCAGGGAAAAAAGCCAGTGCTAATTTTTCCTTTCTTTTCCTGTCTCATGATTCCTGAGCAGTAGGATTTTGTGCTATTACTGAAGTAATGCAAATCGTATAATATTTCTTAAAACCCTTGGTATCCATCTAATTAGCATTTCATTCATGTTTGTGTTGACATTTTGCATACTTACTTTCTGCCTAGTAGTGAGTATTTTAAATTCAAGCAATATTTACATGTCTGTGTGTTAAGAGAAAAGATACACAGTGTCCCATATTCTTTGTGCAAGGCCCAAAATATAAAAATCCTCCAGCAATAAAACTTTATACATTTATTCACAACATAATCTTCTCTCTCAAAGTGCTTTCAGAGGAGGAAAGTAAAAATGACTTACCAAATTCTATGTATGTTTAGGAGTCATCTATCTAGAATGAAACACAGAGAAGGAAGACTCTGAGATCACTGTACTTTTCTGCACCCAGGGAACTGGCGGCTGCCACACTGCTGCTCAGCACAAGGTTAGAACATGAGTTAGGGGGTGTTCTGCAGTACCATGGCTAATCAGAGTGGCACTGAAATTGTTCCCAAGTGTCTAGGGCTCTGGAAAGTGCTTAAGATGACCCTTCAACTGCACTATAGCCTTATTTCTTAGCCAGGCTAAGCAGTCAGGGTGGAGAGTTTGTAGGGTTATGCTGCTATCCTGAGAGAATTGCTTCTTATAGATAATTTGACTCTTTCAGAGCTGGTTCAGATGTCTCAGCCTTGGGACCAGGCTATAGCAGACCATATACACATAAAGGTTTAATTCTGACAAGAGCCACATGCATCAGTCAAAACTATACCAACAAACTGCCTGTTAACATGGGAGGTGCAAGATAGCAGTGGATATAAAGTGTAATAATGTCAACCACTAAATTCTAATATTCTTCTTCGCTTTTTATTAAGTTTCTCAATATAGCCTAACCTATTATTTACATTAAATTTTAATTACTATTCTCTATTTACTCACCTTTTTATTACTGTAAACATAGTTAAAATCTGATTTTCTTTTATTATAAGGTAACCAACGTTGTTGATCAAGAGAAGGCAGTTGATACAATCTTTTTGGATTTCAGCAAAGCTTTTGATACTCTGACAGGAGCCTTCTGGACAAAATTTACAGCCCACAGCTGGATAAACACATCCTGTGGTGGCTGAGCAGCTGGCTCATGGGTGGGACACAAGGGGTTACAGTGACTGGGGTGACATCAGGTTACAGTGACAGGTGAGATCAGAGATATCACTAGTGACATGGTAATCTGTCACTAGTGGGGTTCCACAGGGCTCCATCCTCAGCCCTGTGCTCTTCAACATCTTCAGAAATGACTTGGACACAGGACTTGGTGGATACTAAGCACGTTTGCAGATGATGCAAAACTGGGAGGAGCTGTTGACTCCCTCTAAAGCAGAGAGGACTCTGTACCTGAGATGGGGCAGCCCTGAACGTATGGACAAACTGGGAATGAGGTGCTGGAAAGCAGCACTGCAGAAAGGCATCCTGGTCACTGGTGAGTTGAACACGAGCCAGCAGTGCCCTGGCAGCCAGGAGAGCCAGCCCTGTCCTGGGGCATCAGGCACAGCATCAACAGCCGGGCAAGGGAGGGGATTGTCCCACTCTGCTCGGAGCTAGGGTGGCCTCAGCTCCAGTGCTGGGGACAGTTTTGGGTGCCACAGTGTAAGAAAAACATGAAACTATTAGAGAGTGTCCAAAGGAGGGCAGCAAGGGTGGTTGAGTGTCTGGAGGGGAAGCCGTATGAGAAGTTTCTGAGGTCACTTGCTCTGTTCAGCCTGGAGAAGAGGAGACTGAGGGGACACCTCACTGCAGTTACAGCCCCCTCACGAATGGAAGCAAAGGGGCAGGCATGGATCTCTTCTCTGTGGTGACCAGTGACAGAACCTGAGAGAATGAACTAAAGATGAGTCAGGGGAGATTTAAATGTTAGGAAAAGGTTCTTCACACGGAAATTGCTTGAGCTCTGGAACAGGGAAACGGTCAAAGCACCAAGTCTGCCAAAATTCAAGAAGCATTTGGAAAGTCTGTAATTCTGTAGTCTATTTACAGTATAAATTTTGCATACTATTACTTTTTAAACACAAGATGATGTCTCTCTTAGTTTTGTATTTAACCATAAGCAGAGGCAAAGAACAGGAAGATAGAATAGTGGGAGTCCTAATCTAGGAAAGTACAAAAAAATTAATTTAGCTTCAGTGGTTTGGTTTTATATACAGGATTAATGGATATATGCCACAAATTGTTCTCTGTTTGTGCCTTCCTTTCATACATTAAAATGGGGATAAAATGTTTTCCTCTCTCACAAGACAAATCCATTCCTATTCAAGGGAACGTGAGATATCATTGTGATGAATGCCATGAGAAACTAATAATTCTGGGTGCAGCATAAGCTTGGGAAGATTTGCACTAAATGAAGGAGTGGCCAGAAACTGAATAAGCAGGGCTGAACAACTGCCCTTTCTATTAGTTCTCATCCAGCCCATGTGCTAAATGAGGCAGGGATCCTGTGGAAAAAAAATATTGAGCCATCATGTAATTATAGACTGTGCACACAGTTAAGAATGTATCCACACGAGGAGTCAGAACAGAGGCTGTGCAAATACAAGCACATCTATTGACTCTCCTAGCACTTGAGTTCTTTTCACTACATGAAAAAGCTTTTCTGTGCAGGGTGGTCTGAGGCTGCTGTACAGAAATCATAAAGGTGCCCTTTTATGGATCCACTAGTTTTCTCAGAATTTGCCTTAATATGTGCATGAGGTATACTCACACACAACAGATGCACACATTCCTATGCACATGTGCTTACAACGGTGTCTGCTGTAGAGTAATGTAGTGGTCAGGGGTGTTATAATTCACACAGAGAATCTACATTCCACCTCTGAATTTCCATGCTCTTACTAAAATACTGATCTTTCCAGTTGAAAATGGATTATGCAAAGGGATCACACATAGAGGAAATTTTGTTTTGACTGTTGGAGGAGTAACCAGGGGATCTGCAACTATGTGGATCGAGAATATAAACCTCTTACACAGGAATGTGCAGGAGATCAGCTGCATTCCTTCAGTCCAGAGCCTGCGGTAACAGCAGAGAAATGTTATAAAGCTACTGAATTAGAGAAGTCTTTTTGCCCTCTCAGTTTTGGTTTTGCTTAGCTTGTTTACTGGTACAGCACAGAGGTACAACACAGATGGAAACCAGCTCTGTTTACCCTACCTAGGATGTTCATGCTGAAACCTAATTTTTATGTCAATATTTTGATGTTTTCACTGCTGACTGTTTTAGCAGGCACAGCCAAATACTGCAGGATTATAGACTGAATTTGGTGGTGGAAAAATATCAAGTGAACAGCTTTCCTCTTCTTTCTTTATGTCTTTTAAAAGATAGTAGAATAAATTACAGGTGAGAATCCCTTAGAATATAGACTGCTGAAGTATAGATTTTCTTGTCTGTAAGATTTTCTGCTTACATTTCATTTTCTGTGTAGCAATTACTAACAAATGCCACGTTGCATTTGTGCAGCCTTTGCAACAATAATAAAGTTGATTTTCACTCTGTTAGCTGCTCAGTGATAATTTTCAGAAATTACTGTTCAGCTACTGTTGCTCTATTTTGACAGAAGACAGTGTACCCACATTTCTTGTCAAGCAAATGTTTATTTAGAAGAAATACAAAAAAGCATCCCACATTGGTAAAAGTTCAAAGATACAATGACACTAATTTTTCAATGAGTAATACTTTCAATGTTCATTTTAACAGCGTGCAGCAACCACATAATATTTGATTTGAACAAGCAACAAATAGAGTTTTAGCCATAAATATATTTATTTCTTTTCATTATTTAATGTATCATATGGCAAATGTAGTCAGTCTTATTGATATAGAATTGCAGTGCCTACACATATTAACACTAAGAACATGGAAGAACTGTGTAGCTGTGTAGTTGCCTGCATGCCCACTCAGTTCTTTGGCATATCACTAATTTAATGCAGACAGCCTCTTGAATGCCACTGAAAAATAAATAATCCATTAGCAGTGACAGTCAAATAGTCACACATATTCATTGCGCTTAATATGCATGGTCATGTTTTATATTTGGGTGCTGCAGCTGATGTTTACACATAAAATTGGTATTTGATGCCTGAATGCTGGTTGAATTTTAAATGGATAAGATAAATAGCACATAGAAAGATAAGTCAAGTTGCATATAGCTTTTCAGTATGCTATCAGTGGTTTTATATACAGTACAAAATAGCTTTAGCTTATAGTTCACTATCTCTTAATTTTATGTTTGATATCCCCACTGCATTATGCCTCCTTTGAGATTTACTGTATTTTGAAGCAGCAATAAAAGACACTTTTATAAGACGGAATCTCAGCTTCACTGAAGGCGAGACCAAAAGTCACTGACTTAGCAGAGCCAACATTTTTAATGTTTATGTTTATAAACTAAAGTGGCTCTGTTGCACAGTGTACCTGACTTCCCTTCAGTATTGTATGAGACTCGTTCATCAAAAGTAACTGCTTCCACCAATACAGCCACATTGGTCATTACAAGTTTTTCATTAATTTGCACTGCAGCAAAATCAATAGATGTTCCATTTTTTGCACACACTAACCCTCTTTATTGTGAGCTTACTATAAATGTCTTTTGATTTCCAGTGACTTGTGATACATTTATCATTATGAGTTACCTGTTGATTTTGCTTTTATTTACAACTTGGTAATTCAGACAACAGCATTAAAAATTAACATTAGGAATAGATGTTATTTCTACAATGGATAAGCTTGGAAATATTTGAGTTCTGTACTCTTTCTTGGCCAAATCTAGTAGTAAATTACAATACTTTGAAGAAAAGGGCATTATCAAAATAGACTGATAAATATACCTACATATTTAGTCCAGAAGTAATTTCAAAACAGTTTATCATCAGTTTATAGCTTATAATACCTATATTACTATAGTGACAACTTATCTTCAAACTAAACAGAAACTAAATCTTAACCTAAATGTTCTGAGTATATTTTGAGCAACACTACAGTATAAAGTAGAACACAATACTCGAAAGTTGACCATATAAATCTTGGAGAATGATATTCTATCATTAGTACAACATGGAAACAATGGAACATGGCTGCATATGTCAGTGTAGCTAACACTATTGCAGTTGGAATGGCAGGTCAGTGATGTACTGTCTTCTCTGATGCCCACTTTTGATTTCTTCTTTTCACAACACCTTCTTTTTTTTTTTTTTTCAGAATACTGTCCTACCCAGAGTGGCTCTCTTTGGTGCTTAATAGGTGAAAGTCAGAGTAAAACCTGTTGCCAGGGATTGTTGTCCTCTAGACCCTTCACAGATGTGAACTGGCCTCTTTGGGAATAGATAATTAAAGATGTGTTTCTACATGGACTGTCAAAAATGTGAAAAGGAAGTGAAAAATTATAACCCTAAATTTTGCTCAATTTTAAATGCTCAGATAAATGGGAATACAAATTTATACAAAGCATTGGAGGACAAAAGGCAGAGATCCCAAAGAAGATTAATTGTGCATTTAAAAGAGACACCAATTAACTTGCAATCAGCATTTATGACTCTTTTTGCTTTCACAAGTGGGATTCCAAACTGGAGTTTGATCTTTAATGAAGTTGTTATTTCAAGAGCATTCAGCATCAGAGTCATTATCATAGATGCAATCTGAAATGGAAATAGAATGAAAAACTATTAATATTATGTGTACAGTACTTCAACACAAAGATAAAGTTATTTATTGTAATTGAATAGAAATGAAGTATTGTTCCAAATGTTCAACATACCGTCACCAATATCGTCATAAATCTCTCCATCACTGTAAGTTAAAAAAGACAAATAGTATATTTAAAAGTTGAAAAATCAGATATGTATTAAAAAATACAGTAGCAGAATGGTGCAGGCAATCTATCAAATAATTAACTTGTTAATTAGGAAAACACAACCTTTGTGGTAACAGAACTATGTTGAGCATGATGGTCAGGCCAAAATATTTTCAGGGAAGAGTAGACTTGGATACATTTCTTTCTAACATGAAAAAGTTGCTTTATTAAAAGTCCATTTTATTTATTACATTTTTACATAGATATTCTCATAGAGTTATTTCCACAAAGAAATTAAATATTTAATTTTTATTTTAAAATGGTCACCAGAAAAATTGAATTAAAAAACCCAATCAGTATGCCCTTGAAATTCTTTTTGTTTCTGTACTCTGCAATTACATAATAGTTTTGGAGGTGCTACTTTTTATGTAATGAATTTATATAATGTCTATAAAAGATACATGGTCCATGAATAGGAATTTTCAAATATGTGACTAAGATACATGGACAGGCCCATGGACGACAGTAAAACTGTTTATACATATAATTCAAATGTGAGTGTTAAATGCCTCTAAATTCTAAGTGACAACTCTAAAAGTGACATCTGATTTGATATTTAAGGGTCTAATATGAAAAGCCTCTTGAAGGAAATGGAGAGGCTTTGTCTGACAAGAGTTTTGGATTAGAACCAAAATGCTGAGCTCCATGCAATTACGTGGAGCAACACTGAGCCAAATCTCTATCCCACTAAGACTGAACTACAAAAAAAAACTAAAGAAATTGGGTCCATTTTAGTTAAATATTTTAAAAAGGCATCAATACACCTAACCACATTAATTTGCTGTTCAGTAATAGAGTCTAGTGCTAATAATGCTTAATTTATGTGATTTGTCATGGTTTAACCAGAGTCTATGATTAAGCAATGAGGAATTAAACTGGCAAATTTCCTGCATGGATGTATGTGATTAATTTTTGACAAACCCTAACTCCTTGAAAAAACTCAATTTTCAACTTTAAAATGACAGACTAAAATAATTATATTTTACTTTTTTTACTAGACCGTTTAGAACAAAATTAAGTGTTACAACAAATTTTTCAAAATGATCACTTTATACTTACTTCTGAACTAAATTGCTTCTCAGAACGTAGCCATCTGTAATAATATAGATGTATTTAAGTTAAATTGGAATACTCATTATTACCTTTGTTGCTAGCACTAATGAAATGCAGTTTTTCTCTTTTATATACTTCAGACAGAAAGACATAATAGATGGAAAACTATGTACAATAGGCACCTAGTCAATGAAGATTTTGCTATGTGCAGTGTTTTGCTTATTCTTTTTTGCCTACTTAAATAGTAATAGAGGTTATGCAAGATTAGGTTTTTGTCTTCTATTTCAGTTTCTTGGTTGCATGAGAGGGATGTGAAATAACAGTTATTAACAAAAACTATATCACAAAAATGCAGTATAATAATAACAACATAATAATATTTGCAGTAATATTAATTAACATAAATATTTAACTTGTATTAGTTTCATACAAGTAGAAAAATTTATTTCAAGATGTGTACTCCAATTAAATATTATTAGGTGTAACTGTTTAAAATTTTAACTGTAACATTAATAAGACAAATAATGGATATAATAATGGAAATACCTTAGAAAAAATACTATTATTCTATTACTCTGGGGCATTATTAATGAAATCAGATAAAATTACACACACTCTTTTTTAATGTATATAATTTCTTTAAAAAAATTATTTCCTGTCTTTGGTGAAAGATATCTACTGAAGTACTTTTCAACTGGTATAATGAATACAAAAAAAGAGAGAGCCACAACAATAATTACATATTTGTAGGTAAACACTCGTAAGATGGTATGAAATTAGGAGAGTTCTAAGGAATAAATGTGATCTTGTCTTGTATTTGAAATTACTATGTAAATTTCCTTATTTTAATCATTAGCAGTGTCTGTTCAGGATATCTTATCTCAGTTGTCTTTTCCCAGTTTTTATTTTCTGGAATAAAAACACCAGAATTTGATTTTTTGAATTTTTTTTAAGACATTGTTTTTTCAAAATTCTTTATAAGGCAGTCCAATATTTTCCATGACTCTTGAAGTCTCCAGGAAATAATTTAAAGTCATTTGGCTAATCTAAGCTTCTCCGCTTGTTCATATAATTTTCTCAAGTGAAATATGGGAATGCAAAATTTCTTTGCTCATAGTCATGGCATACAAACACGGTGTTCTTGGAAGTCATGTGCCTGTGACAGTGCTTCTACCATTGGAAAGCATTATCTAAGTTCTTCTGGTGATTACTGGCCCTTAAATATGTGGGAGATACAAGCCCTGCTGGTCTCACACTCTTTCAGATTTACTAATCTAAAGTTACATGTCCAAAGTTTCAGTTTCTAAATAATTTAATTTCTTTATAGTGCTTCCAAATAAGGAAGAAGCCAGCAGGTCAGCACACTCCATGTTGGTTACTTAGCAAGCACTGAAAGCCATAACACGTCGTGCCAGCTGCTCACTGACAATGTAAAGGAAGCTCAGAGAGGTCAAAAATTAGACTTTGGGCCACTGAAGTCCATTTATGTCCTAATGATTAAGCAAAATCTACAAAGCTGAATTGAAAGCTTTTGTGTATTTCAAAATGTGTGAGTTCAGACCAAGAAGGAATTTGATATGGTAGATGAAAATCAGTTCCTTGTTTCACTTCTGACATTTCAAATAATTTCATAACATTTAAAATAACCATAGCAGAATATGTTCCTAAGGTCATCAGCCCTTGCTTTAAAAGGTGAGAACACATTGAAATATAAATTGTGGTTTTATTTAATTGTTGGCTTGAAACTATAGAAGTGCTTCATAAGTTAATGATTAAATCAAAGAATTCATGTGCAAGAAAATAACAAACCATCTTTAGTTGTGGATTTTCAGTCTACCTGGGCTTCAGAAGGTAAAATCATAGCTTTAAAATCTGAGGAACTAGAACAACTAGAGCAAATAAAAAAAACTGTCATCCTTAAATAAAGTTAAGGATTCAAACTTTGCTAACTAATGTGTAAATTGACTGGGATCTATTCAGAGGTTTTCAGGGAGGATATTTTTATTTGTTTTGCTCTTTTATGCATAGCAAAGCAGTAGCTCCTGTCATTATTTGAAAGGCTTTGAAGACTATGAGAGGAAAACAGCCAACATGAACTACTTTATACTTTGTTATTAGCTTGATTCAAAAAATGCAGCTTTGAAAGCTGTTTTTTTTGGGAAGTGGCTCTACTAGTGCAATCCATATTTTGAAAAACATATGTGTTGTTATGCAAGAAATTCTTCCTCTCCCTGCAGGCCTGCCAGGAAGAAGGCTGTACTCCAGACTGTAACAGTTGAGTACAGGAGGGAAAAAATAAAAGAAGGTGGCTGAATCCTCTTCAGAGGTTTACAGCATTGGACTGTCTTCTACATGGGTCAGAGGTGAAGAGGAAAGGTGAGCAGGAGCACACTGCTGCTTTGAAAGCAGGCTGTTCCAGAACAAAGTGAGTTTTCACTAGGAGATTTGGAAAGTAGTGTAACAGAAGCTCATTATGAAATTGAAACCATCAGGAGATGGTTTCGGACTTCTCCAAAAATTCAAAAATTTCTGCCAGTGCAAACCCTGGCCAAGGATTTCAAAGAAACACTGAAAGGCCTCGTGCAGCTCCCAATACAAGCAGACATGCCAGCAAGGATATATGCCTTGGATTAGCTGGGAGCTGGGGGAAGACTCCAAAGCAATGTTCCCCCCAGACTGTTGAAAAGATTAAACGGCATCTCTTCCAAAGTAAGAACATTGTTATTGATTTTCTCTTGGCTGCAATCAATGTGCTAGTGCTATCCAGAGGTGCAGCAAGGACTTTACTTTTACTAGACTCAGTGGGCTATCATAGCTACACTCCTTTTGGCACGGGGGGAGACACAGAAGCAAGAAAAACATCTGCTGATCCTAGCTGTAAAAAAAAAAACTTAACCAAAAAATTTGTCCTTTTTTTCTAATACTTAGTATATTTTGTCCACTGGAAGAGATTTGGATTTTTTTAAGGCAAGCCAGTGTTTAAACACAGTAATAAGATAACAATCTGCCTCCTGTCAACCACCTGCCAAGGTAAACCTCAGTAAATGAGGGAAGAGAGATTTTACACATCCTACTCAACCATTCCCTGACAATTTCATATGTACAACAGTTTTTAAACAAAACTTACATTTTCCTTCTTCGTTCCTGCAGAGGACCTTGGTATCATCTGTACTTTCAATAATATCAAGAGATTCCCCTGGTTTAATTTGTAAGTCTTTATATCCCCATCTTTTTTGAGATAAATTCTGGACTGTGGTTGTAGAGTAAAGAACTTTTATTTCACCATCAAACTGAAAAGGAGAAAAAACATCCCCAAACCATGTTAGAACCCATCGGTGTTTTCCCACTAATATTCCCATTTATTACTAAATTTTTGTAAATTAACAAATATTTGTATATGCTACAATATGTGTGTGTGTCCATACTTGCCATTTGAACTCAGAGGTGCTCAGATCACTATTTATTTATACATGTAGTAATACTTTCCCTTTCAAAACCAAGTTATGGGGAACAAATTAGAAGACACTATACAGATACTTTGTTTTTATATCTTATGTGAAGAAAACGCTTTGATCAAAACTTACTTTGAACTTTTTTCTGAACTCTTTCTCTTCTTTTTCCATCTTCTTGAGCTTTTGTGCATCTTTTCCATCTGACTTAGGTTTTCCAAAGCTTCCTGATTTTGATGAACTAAACCAAGAGGTTACAGACAGAACAAAATTAGGAACATATCAGAGGCATTGACATGCTTTCCGATAATTTTGGTGAAAATGCATTTGCCTTCATGTGTCTTTATCACATTTTTTTGTTGCTCTGAAAAACTAATACTGAGAATACAATACAGACTTGACTTCAAAATAAGTAAAAAAGTTGGGGCTGTCTTTCCTACTTTGCTGATATTTGTATAGCTAACACATAAGTGAATATCAAAAATTAATTTTAAGTATCTATCTACTAAGACACTTTAGAATTGCTCAGTAAGGAGCAGTTTTTGGGAAGATTGTGCACCTTTGGGCAATAAGCTGAATGACACGTCACACTGCGGAGGCAGCTGGAACATCTTATCCTTGTGTGTGCTAACTCTATGTATTTGAAGACTTTGCTACACCAGGGAATCTGCACTAAATTATCTATTTCAAGTTCTGTTGTTTTTTGCACATCCCTGATAGCACCGACTTTTGCCAAAGACCATGGAAGGGTTTCATGCCCTAACTGCCCTTTCTGATGATGCACCTGGGAATGTAAAGTCCGACTCTTGCTGATCTGCCTTGCTGATCTTGGCAGGATGACAGTTTCATTGATGATGAATGCATGTGTGTGTGACCTATCCTAGACTTAGCTTAGAAGTTCCACATATTTTCCTTTGGGTACACAGTCCAAAGAGATTTCTCTCTTTTTATATCTCCGGACTACATTATTATAGTCCACCTGAGTGGAGTAAGTGACAACAGGATGTGGCGTGTCATAGTCATCCTCACAGATGCAGCTGTGCCCATAACACTGTCCTCCAGATATGATGATAATTTTCTGGTTCAGGATAAGTTTTTCAAGCTGAACTTACACCTCCAAATATGTTTCATACTTTAAACACAGGCACTGGGTTCTCTTCTCTTAAAATGCTGCAGCAGCTGAGGTAAAGTATCTATCCTAACAGTCCCCAAATTTTGATAGAAAGAGAACTACAATTTATAACCTATCTATAAGATCTATAACCTTTAGCTATATGGAAAAGAACTATAATGTACCTTTAGGCCATGTATCATTTTCTAACTCTTTTCCATCAGGGAATGAATATGTTGACATGCAAAACATGCTTACTTATTCTATAGTCTAATTATTATTTCAATCTGTAATGGAAGAAAGAGCATTTAACTGCTGTTATCAGCAGTGGGTTTATGAGAAATACAAAACCTGATAGCACCAAATAAAGCAGATATTAGTAGCAATCAGCCTGTGGTATATACTTTAAAAATGTCTCTCTGTGTATTAGATTTCTAATCAGGAAAGTAATATTTTCACTTGCCTGGAATCAGGTGGCGGAGCAGGGAAGTCTGAAGAATCTACATCATCATAAACACTGTCTCCATAATCTGAAACAATAGTGTTCAAAAGAATGAAATATTATTGTGTGAAAAAATGAGAAGTGAATATCTGGTGTTACAATGAAGCTAAATTGATAAGAAATTATGGCAAGTACTGTAGCCATTTACTGTCTATGGTAACCCTGGGCTCTGTTTTGCACAACCTGTGCAACACTACCCAACATTTTCAGATTAAGATTCTTTATTAATATTAACAGATATTCACTGAAGTACTAATATTCTGAAGCTAAAGCAAGTTTTGACACATGAGATAGCCTTTAATTTTCATTTTAATTAATCAAATTCCCACTGTATTGAACTAAAGTATATTTTATGAGTTTGATTTTAATGCACATTCAATAACTTCTATAGCACCCTGGTCAATGCAACATTGCTTAGAAGTGGATATGAATCGTGGGTATGTTAGTTTTTAGGCCATCTTGCAATGCCAAAGCAGTGAAGAGAATTCTTAGCCCAAGAATACTTTTTCAATCATGTTCAGCATGTTTGTAGAGGGGAAGTAATTGTTTGACTCATCAAACCAATGGCTAGAAAAATCAGCAGGATATAGAAGGTTTAGAACTCAGTTCTGGAAGCAGACTCAAAAATTTTAAGAACTTCCTTTTTATTCCAGAACTGAGCTGATGCTTATGTGTTCTTTTACAGAGGCACTGCAAGTGCTAAAAATAAAACAAATAATTCCTCTTTACTTTTGAGGTCTTTCACTGAGTGCTTATTTCTAGGTGTATCTGTTCCTATTTAATGCCAAATAAAATGGACTAGTGCAAATCTCTGGTAGAAAAATCACATTAAATACTTTAAATTGTTTACCAGGGAGCTTGCAATGTATATGTATCTCCTTGTCTGCAGCCGGATCAGCCACAATGTTTGAAATTTGTTTACTGGAACGGGGTAAGCAATAGGAAGTCCCGTTTCCTTCCTTGAATGTATTTTTGTGACTAGCACGATACAGAGCAACGTATACAGAAAAAGAATCAGGAATCAATATGGAGACTGAACAATAGGCTATTAATTACCTTTTCCAGACTGCTTTGTTGAAGAAGATGTGCTGGGGGGGGGAAAAAAGCTCATTAAGTACATATATCACATTAATAGCCTTTTTTTGTAAGGCTATTTTAAATTATTAAAAATCATTTAAAAAACTTGCAACACAAGGGTTTCAAGTAATCTCCAGATATTTTTTAGTGCCACTAACACCAGCAATACTTAGGAACTAAATATATTTTTATCACTGAATTAAAGTAAACTGGTTCAGAACCAAATTACTGACGAATGTGGCAAAATCACCACCTGCTGATTTATTCTCTAGGTAAGATGGATAGAAGACAATTTTGCATTTCTCTGTTTGGCATATTATTCCTAAAATTTTGATAATTGGGCCTAGATTTACCAGTTCATCTCAGCTACATTGCACTAGTGAGAAAAGTAAATTTTAACGGAGTGTACAGCAAATTTACATGACCAGTGGCACAAAGACGATAGATTATTCTGGTGCTTTTCACCAAAAAAAGAATTCAGCATATTTTGATTACCAGACTATTGCAACAAATATAGCTTGTTAAGAGAATAATTATGCAGGTGAAAAGAAAGCTCCATGTTTTTTGCAGAAAAGTATCATCCTGAGCTGCAATTTTATGCATGATTCATTAGGCTGCTGTGAGGATATGTTAGTAGCATGTGATCAATGCTTTATTAGAATTAGTTAATGTGCACTTTGATTTCCTGGCAGACTCTTACAACAAATTTTCATTTTCTTCTGCCTCATTGACTTTGGCTGTTTTTTCTCGTACACTTTTCTTTTTGCCATCTTTGGCCTTTAGTCTCTTCAAGATTCCCCAGGGCCAGATACCATTCTTATCTTCATCCTGCGATACAGACCTTTGGAGTATGCATGTGATTATCACAATGTAAAATGTACTGTTCTTCTTAAAAGGCCCAGTAAAATTCTCCATTGATGCACATAATTATCATTAGCTCCTGAAGTTTCTTACCCAAATGCTAACATGCTAAACTAGAAATATGTATGTTAGGCCGCTTGTAGCTACTGAGATGTATTTGTAGTACAGATATTCTTCTAGTGGCTTATACTGTTTTCATGTTGTTACTCAGCAACCTAGAATTTTAGTCTGTTATTTTGATTTCAGACCTATTCTGTCTAGTTGGAAATTGGGACATTTTCGTGATTGCAAACTGCTTTTGCTGACATATCAAAATTACAGAACAAAACTTCTTCAAAAGACTGAAGAACCCTTTTCTCTAGCTTCCCATATCCATTCTAATGTATACCAACTTGCTAATCATCTTAATACCTGCTAATTATTATGCTTGATTCAAAACTATTAAAAACTGAAATCATTCTGTCAAAGAAGCAAATTATTTAAAATATATAAAAACATACCTAGCTATAGCATCTTCATCATCAATTCCATCATAAATGTCTTGATCAGAAGGAGGAGGTTGGAACACATCTTCAACAGATCAAATAGAGAGTTAATGCAATTATGTTTCATGTTGCTGAATAAGGTATTCATTATAGGCTTCTTTACTGTATCAGATGTGTGTGCAGTTTATGTAATATCCTTGCAAATTTAATCTTTCTGTAAACCAGCCCAGACCCTTTATTAAAACAGAAATTTAGACTTATTCCAATTTAGAATGCCATCCACAGCATTTAAATATGGCACTGCCAATCACAAGAGCATGGATACTGAAAACAAATGCTTCTACAGTGTAGTGAATGGAATTCTAAATGGCTGATTTTGGCCCAGACCTTATGATGACTTTTAAGTTTTCCTGTGTGACTCAAGTGATGATCGAACATGTCAGACTAACACTCTCAGCACCTGACATCTTGTTTTCATCCAAAGAAATCAGAGACAAGAGCAATGTAAGCTCCCCATTTTGGTCTCAGTTTTGACCTTTGTGCCCCATCTCCTTCAGTGCAGGGTTAGCTTGGTTTGCATGTCCAATTCTAGACACTGGTCAGAGTAGGCACTGAAATCTGTACTTGGCTGGCAGATGCTCCATTCGCTACTGCCAGGGGATGCTTCTGCCATGACCAGTATCTAAACTTGAAGCTGAGAAGATGAGCTGCACTCTTGTGATTAACAGAGAATGCTACATAAATATATATGCTAACAAAGGGAAAATTGGGTTTGAATGTGTCAGCTTGACAGTGTGAAGCTGCTGCAGTTGGGCCTCCAGTGTGCTGCTGCAAAATTGAAGTTCCCCTTAACTCTGTCATCAAAATGAGTATAAACTATAAGCTTTAGTTTATAGTAGTGCTGGCTATTTCACAACTGGATTTCTCCTGTACAAAACCTCTTGCTTATGTGAATATTTCTCCACTTACATCTGTGCTGTTTTGTGGGATGATTTGCCTTCACACACGAGTAAAAAGTTAAAGTTTGATCATCTGGCATGCTGGTGATTCACAGTATCTGGAGACAAACATTCTGTCTCACTCAAATTCCCATAGGTAGTGGGGAAATTTAGTTGGCTACCACCCTTCCTTGTTTGTTGCCTGTTAGCTGACATTTAACTTGCTTACAGATAATTACTGCATTATGTGGAAGCTGCAGAAGTCAGAATGTGAGGGTAAGAAATACACAGAAAAAACTCCCCCAAACACATAAGTAGAACTTACTTTCACCTCCACGTTGGTCACCACTTTGACTGGAAAAGCAAACAAAAGACATTTTAGAGAAAAGCAGTCGTTCTTCAGGATTCTTCAGAAAAAGAAAACACCATCACTTCTTTTCTAATTCTAAAGCTTTTGGCCTTGGCAAAAATATTTAGAATGTATTTTATAGTCCCGTTGATATCTTAAAGTACGAAATATGCCTTTGTATCATAGGATAATTTGTGTTGGAGGGGATTTCAGGAGATAATGTAGTCAGACCTGATGGGAATAAAAATATAATCTGACTGAGCACTACAGAGTACATCCAGACCCTTTAAATTCATTTCTTATGAGGTGATCTCCTTGAAATGAAATAGTAAACAAGTTAATTTATTGCTCAACTAGCTTTCACTGGGTATAAGTGTATGCTTCTAACAATATGGAGTACATATTAGCCCAACATTCTAACAGTAGTTGAAAAAAGCCTGAGAGGTTCATAGTAGCTGAGATTATTTCCAGGTCAAAGCCTTACCTAAAATTATACATCAAAACAAAGTACTTGTTAAACTCTTGTGCCAAGAAATACTGAAATACAACACTCCTAGTCATTTATTAATTTTGGAATATTAGCAATACTACTGTTAATGAGATAATACTATTTGGTTAAGAGCTTTTTTCTGGAATGGCATCCTTCCAGTGGTTTGAAAACATATTGATATACGTCAGACCTTCCAACACTTCATGCTCATGAACTGAACAGAGTGTTATTAATCACTAGAGAAGAAAAAAAAGTCAAAATACAGTTTAAAGGATTTAAGGAATCTAAGCTAATCATTAATCCTTCGAAGCTCTTTGGAATACACTGTTATTTTAGTAAGCAAACAGTGCAATTGCTTGCTTTTGAATGCGATACATTTTCCAAATTCCTTGCATTGAGGTGAATAATTGTAATGCTTGCCCTACTGAAAAGGATTGGCCAAGGATACCTGTGCAATGAAGTAACTAATGCTGAAACCTAGAACAACTAACATGGCTCTCATGGCGAGGTCATGATGCTATGGGACCAATGTGCTGGGAGGAAAACTGATACTGAGCAACCTGGAAAAACATCACACACAAAGCTATACTGGTTGCATGAAAAATGCCAGCCTGAAGGCAGACTTTTCCACGTGCTGCTGCTGAAGCTCATGGGAATGTTCTATCATCCAGCCAGCTGCAGTCCTGTTGTTCCAGGCAGGTATCTAACCTAAGGAGCCTCATGGGAAGCAGTAAAAGCGGGTGTAATGGCTGAGTGCTTCAAGATGGTTGTCCTACGTATTGAAATCCTTTACACCCATATGCAGATCTCTTATCTGAATCCCAGGCTCTGTTTCTGCACATCAGGACATTTAATGGAGAATGGTTTGTCGAATCACATGTAAGCAGCAAAATTTCCTGTGGGGTATGGCAACATAATTAGCACTGTCATGCTAGGCTATGTGATAGCCATGAGTTTTGCAACCAGACCACTAGGGTATTTCCCTACCAGCAAGTCTGATCTGCTGCTGGATCTGTCACTTCTCTAGCTGCAGATCTATTTGACATGAAAAAGATGACACATTGAAGTAGAGAATCTGCAATGTAGCACTGCACTGCAAATGCATGGAGACTGATATAGAGAAGCAGCTTCCAATGGAAGTAAAAAAAAGTATAGTTATACCCATCTCATGGAATTTGAGAGGCCTTGTTTTCAGGGTTCAATTCATAATCTGCACTCTCTTCTGAAGGGTTATAGACAGGATTTCAGTGGTCCCTTCTTGTCAAAACAAAAGGGGTAGTAAGAGTTAAAGACTCATGCAAAGGCTCATGAGGGCAATGAGGGTGATCAGGAGTTCCCTGGTGCAGTAAGTGTTTCCCTTGCTTTTAGAGTCTTTTAGTCTTGCATCTTAGGAAAGGGAGCATGTGACTCCGAAAGACAGAGCAAGTAAAGAGAGAGAGAGAGAGATATCATTCCTGCAGATGATTTGTACTCCTGTATGGCTTGCACTTTTTTCTCCTTTGGATTTCAATGAAGTAGGTCCTCTTCCTATAGTATGGGCTCCTCCTAAGTTAGAGTGCTTACAGATGCTGGATTCCAGAATTCATTTTAACTCCTCTGACCACATATGAACTATTCAGTCTGAATAGCTACATGTAAGAGATCATTCCTGCAGATGATTTGTAATCCTGTATGGCTTGCACTTTTTTCTCCTTTGGATTTCAATGAAGTAGGGTCCTCTTCCTATAGTATGGGCTCCTCCTAAGTTAGAGTGCTTACAGATGCTGGATTCCAGAATTCATTTTAACTCCTCTGACCACATATGAACTATTCAGTCTGAATAGCTACATATAACAGTTACACATTCCATAAATAAATGGCTGTTTTGTGACAAGAGCTGGGTTTGTTGTTGGAAAACTTCCCCTGTGTAGGCTGACCCAGGTGAATCACTTGTTTCTTTTCATGCATTCCTTATACATACCTGCTAGTAGCGTCCTGCTCTCCAACATCATCATATGTTTCTTGGTCACTCTCTGTATGTTTCACAGCAGCTCTGGTAGACGGTTTTTTCTTTCTTTTTAAAGAATCATAATCAATCTCCACCATGGTTGTTTTAATGTATCCATCTAAATAAATGAAACCATGCAGTTTAAGGGTCATGAAAAAGGGATGATTTTAACAAGAGGTTCAGAATCAATGACTGAATTGTTTTGTACGATTTTTGAAAACTTTCAAAGAAATTCTCATTCCAAGCATCCTCATCTATCAACACAAATATCAGATCTATCTCAGATCCCCCTGTTAAACTCTCCTCAGCTGATGTTTAGTTCACCTATATGAACTAAATTTCTGCTACAGCAGAAGAAATTTCTGTGCAGGAATCATGGGGCAGATGTCTTTTCTCAGTGTCTTGTCCTGCCATAATTGGCTTTGGGACCACTTATGGCAGGACATCTTGTGGAACCACTTGTGCCCCTGTCCCCACCACCACAGAGAGTTGATGCATAAAGAGATGGCCTGAAAGGCTCAGCAAGGGGGAATCTGGAGGGCTCAGGCCTCAGCTAGGAATCAACATCTTTGTCTGAAGATTTGATGTGGGAAGAGATAAAAGAAATATTCTTGACTAAGAAACCCTGTTTTACAAACTATAAAAGACACATACTTTATCACAGAGGCAGAAGCCTCCTACACACATACTTGAAAGTGTAGAGATCTCTCCCCAGAGTCCGCACACACTTCCCTGTGGAAGTGTTTCCTTGGGGATTGAAGGAAAGGATCTCCACATGTGCTGCACCAACAATTGGATGGTAAGATACATTGAATCCTAAGTTATATTATTTCTTTGCTAGCTGTAACATTAATAGGTACCTTTAACCTCATGTTGTATTTACTTACTATTAATCCTTTTTTGCCCTTATTTTTGTGTAGTAGTTTGGTTTAAGTCTTATGTCTGCTAGCTTTATGTCTATTAAATAAATAATTCATTCTATAATAGACCAAATCAGCCTTTTTTCAAGAACTTGAAAATGAGAGTGGGTTTTGGGGTGGTGAACACATCAATAAAGCTACTACCTGCTGCCAGAGGCCTGGGCAAAAGGCAAGGACTCATCTAAATCCCCACATCTATTCATGACACCACTGCAGTCTTGTGGCATATTTTAGGGCAGTCCATGACATCAAGTTCCTGACAGGTCATCAGGAGGATCATGTACATTGATTTTCCTTCAGACTGACAGACATACTGGAGCTGCATTGACCAGAGCAGTTGATCTGAGATGAGGAACACTATCACTCCTGAGGGTAATTTTTGACAGGCATAGTGCCTGTGCAAAAGAGTACACAAATGGATTTCTCCAAGGTGAAAAATGCTCATGAATTTTTTTGAAAATGGAAAATTCACCACTCTCCTTCTTCTGAGTGAATGCAGTTTTTAGTGTGGTTGCTCTCAAAGAGGTAGACACTGATCTTTCCTCTTACTTAAATTATAAGAACTGATTTTCTTCTTTTGTTTGGTCTTCACAGACCTGGCCTGTGAACATGGGAGGCTGAAGCACTGGTGTAAAAAATTGGTCTGTATTATTGAAACTTTTCAACACGAAGCCTTGTACAGGTTCAATTTTTGCTGATGTAAGAATTAATTAATGAAAAGTGAATTAATTAATGAAAAGTAAATTAATTAATGGACTGCATATGCACTGGAAAATACCCTTCTCCCAACCCTCACCAAGGTTTGATTTTCTGTGTACAAAATGGTTAGTGTAATTGACTGATTTTCACAACTTCAAGGTATCGTGGAAAAGTTGTTATTGGAACTTGCCTCTTGAGATCATCTTGGCCAATCTCTCTAAACAAACATGATCCTCCATTAGAGCAAGTTGGCTAGGACTGTCCTGTTGGGTTTTGAAGATCTCCACAGACGGAGACTCTACCACCTCTCTGAGCAACATTTTCCCTTGCTTGGTCACCCTCAAAATAAAAAAAGTGTTTTCTGCTGTTCAAATAGAACCCCTGTGTTTCAGTATGTGTCTGTTGCCTCATGCAAAGTGACTAGGTAACTGGAAAGAGCCTGGCACCATTTTTTTTACATCCTCCCCCCTCTGTATTTGTGAACAACTATAAGATACCCCTTAATTTTCCTTTCAGCAGCCCCAGCTCTCAGATTCTCTTTGTATGAAAGACACTCAGTTCCTTACTATCTGTATAGTAAGATACAAGCTGCTCAGCTGGTATCATCTTCAATTTTGTAGAACTCTCTTCGACATGTGTGAGCTGTCTTACTAATTTTATTGGCATTTTAGTTCCCCTAAAGATCAAGAAAATGCTTTTAATAATTCTGTTTGATTTTATAGATCAACCTTTTATAACCCAGGAACTAGATAATCAACCTCGTTATACTCAAATATCCACTGATTGTACTTACACCTTAATAGGAGAAGAATCTAGGATTTCAGAGAAAATAAAACCTGGAAGTCAGTTAGAAATTTTCCATAGGAATAGGAACAAGAAAAACACTTAAAACAGGTCCTTATATTCTCTAATTCTATTTAAATAACACCCATGTTACGTTTAATACAAAGACATGAAAAAACGTGATACTTGTTACTTGCAGGAAGCTGAGTTCTGGTGCTATTTGAAGGCTGCTGACAGGGAATTAACCCTCAGTATGTCAGGTGAAGGTCCCAGCATGCTGTGCCTAACTTGTTCCAGTGCCTATAGGTGTTACATTATGTTGTGCAATAACTTCCTGCTATGAACTAGCTGAGGACGGAAGTGTGACTTGGGGTAATGATTTACTTTGGTGGCCAGTGACTCAGACGTGATAGGGCTAGTCCCTGGTGTAATGCCCACATGTTTGCTGTCATTCAGTGAAAACATTCAGGAGCACAGTGAAGAAAGAGAACTCACAGCATCCTTTTATCCTGCCCAGCCACTTTCCTTCTGGGTTGTTTGTGAGGCGAATGATTTCAATCTTATCCCCCTGTTTGACAGTCAGTTCATTCCTCCCTCCCCTGTAGTCAGCGCAAGCTCGTGCCTGATGAAGGACTTCAATGGGTCCTGTTAACTGAAGAACAAACAGAAGACATCACCGATGTGGAAAAAGAGAGTTCTTTCCCAGACATTCAGAAGAAAAAGTAAAAAATAATTATAATGATGGTTGTTTCATTGACATTTGAAAATACTGTTCCCAAATAAACAAAAAGGCTTCCTCCTGCTCGAATTACAGAAATTAAATTAAAAATCAGAGATTAAAAGAGAGGGGAATGGCATGGCAATAGAGCAATTGAAGAACTGACTGGCAAAATCACAGAAATACTAAGATTAATACTAAGATTAGCCTATGACGCCTTTAATGAGTTCATGAAACAGATGCATTTAATTTCAATGGGTGTCTCCATTTATTTCCAGCAGAACTACTCATAGAATGATAGAATCTACTAGTCTGGAAAAGACCTCTAAAATCATTGAGCTCTACCATTAACCTAACACAGCCAAGTTCAACTAAACCTTGTCCCTAAGCACCATGTCTACAGATATTCTAAATACCTCCACAGAGAGTGATTCTACCACTTCACTGGGCACCTCTTCCAAACCTTTGCAATCCTTGAAGAAATGAAGGATTTAATTTTCTTCAACCCATGAAGAAATTTCTTCAACCCATGAAGAAATTTTTTCCTAATATTTAAACTACACATTTCTGGTAACAACTTGAGGCCATTTCCTCTTTTCCTATGCCTTGTTACTTGGGAGAAGACACTGATGCCCACCTGGCTACAATTCCCTGTCAGGCAGTTGTAGAGAGTGAGAAGGTCCCCCCTGAACCACCTTTTGTCCAGACTAAACACCCCCAAATTCCTCAGCTGCTCCTCAACAGGACATGTGCTCCAGACCCTTGATCCACTCTGTTTCCTTTCTCTGGACTCACTCCAGCTCCTCAATATCTTTCTTGGAGTGAGGGGCCCAAAACTGGACATGGGATTCAAGGTGCAGCCTCCCCAAATACAGGGGACAGTCAGACAATCCCTGACCCTGCTGCCCACACTATTCCTGACAAAAGTCATATGAGTAAATATTAATTAACATTAATGTTAATGAATATGCCACGTAATGCTTTGTGTTTACTCTTCTACTCTATGAATGATCTTGCAAGTACTCACAAGAGATGATCTCTCTGTTTACTGATGTCCAGGATTCACTTTGTGACGTGTTTACATTATGTTGTGAAGAAGCCATTTTGGGATTTAGTATTTGTGACTTTAAGATATGTCTTTCAGAAGCATATTGGTCTTGCCTAACTCAGACTAACTCAGGAATATCTATCCTGTATAAGTGGCCAATAAATGGGAAAGAAAATGTTCATTAAAAGATATTTGTTTAAGAATAATAAAATACCTTAATGGCTGCAGGAGCACAGTCTATAAAAGCTAAAAACTGTCTGTGCACTAATGCCTACACTTTTTGTGACTGGTCTGAAAAATAGATTTGGCACCTAATAAACACCAGCTAACTCACTATTATTAACTATGTGTACCTTTAATATTTGCTTCTTAACTCATGTCAGGCTCTCCACAGCAGACCAAGTCCATGACGTGAATCACTATGGCTTTATGTGTATAGAGCATTATAGGAAGAAAAACAAAGCTGCTCACTGTGTACAGTGACACTGAAAGTAGCAGAATGGAGAATTGTGAATGGGCATTAGTTAAGAAAAACTGACTGGCAGACTTGTAAACTGTGAGAGCATGCTGACCACCAGCTATGCAAAAATGATTTAAAACAGAAAGAATTGTCTCATCATTTAGCCCCAGAGAATGACTGTAGGTCTCCTATACAAGTCTGATTTTCCTCCTCCTCATTTAGCCTGGAATTCACTGTAAGTCCCTTTCTACCAAGGCAAGGGCAGTGTGTTGCAATACAATTTTGAAATCGTTGAAAGGGCTAAATTCTTTTGTATCTGACTACAGTGAATGATTTTAATGATTTTTAATGATTTTAACGTTTTCTTACATTGAAAAAAGGTGAGAAAGTAATTTAATGAAAACAGTAAGCAAGCAGTCTTTGCCATCCATCAGCACAGACCTTGCATTCAAACATATGCCAAACAAAAAAAGGTATCTTAAACCCTAATTCAGAATTTATGCAGGTGTTTGAACTACCTACCATGACAAATAGTTTTGTAGCCAGGTGAAAAGTCTATTTTGAACTTGACAATGCTAAATAATGCTGCTTGCATACCTTTATCCACATTACCAAATAAAAAGCTTACTTTGAACTTTTTCCTTAGTTCAAGCTCTTTCTTTTCTTTTTCCTTTTGTTCTTTCTTCTCTTGGTCCATTCTTTTCTTATCTTCTTTGTCCTGCTTCTTCTCTTTTCCCCTTGATGATCTGAAAGTGGAATGCCAGAACAGAATGTGTGAAGAAAATCTTCTATACCCAAGGCTGACAAAAAAACTGCTGGTGATGAAAAAAGACTTCTCCAAGTGAAATCAAAGCTACAGATTCTAAACCATAATTCAGCTACAACAGATAGAGTAAGCAGCCCTTTACTACATTTGTAAGTTACAGTGTCTGCCCTCATGAGGACAACACACCAGACAAGATTATCTGCCTCCACATGTGTGTGTCCAAATGTTTCTGAGATGGTTTTGTTGAGCATGCTTGTGAACTGGCAACAGTCTGGGTGCTGTACTGGATGCAGCTGTTAAATATTTACTCATGCCACCAGTGGTTGATGCAGGCTGAACTGAGACCTGAGCTGCCACTGAACTGTGTTTTTAAAATTGATTGCAGCCTATTCCAGCAGTGTACACAATGAGTCAGTCTTTGCACTCATTTCTTCACACCAGGGCACATTACCTGCTGTGCCTTTTGTACTGAAGGTACTGGATTTGGGAACTTGGGATGCGGTTAGGCATACACCTCCAGCTCTGCCATTTGGCTGGAAGACCTGTGTTTTAGAAACCCCATGGAACTGATCTGGTGAAACTCCCCCTGCCCCCAATATTTTTGCTAAGCAGGTAGGCTCAATTTGCTAAAAAAAAGGCCTTAAATGAGGATTACTTGTGCTATAAATCAAAGGGAATTCAACAATAAATTTTTGCTGAAAGTTGTTGTACATCTGAAATATTCTACATCAATTACTTATTCAGAGAGAATTAGAGTTTTTCTTTGGCTATTGTAACATAGTAAATCCCATAGATTTAGATATTACCAGGGCAGAGAGAGTCATCAAAGGAAAGGTCTAAGTGGAAGAAGAATAAGCAGAGCTTGTATTCAGTCTCTGCAGCTATCCTAGACTCAGGCAATGAAAATTTTCAATCCAGACTCTCTCAGGAGTTCTAAGAAAATTTATCTGAAAAGCAATTAAAAAACCAAAAAAACAACCAAACAAAAAAGTCCCCAAAAAACCCAAAACCAAAAAAAAAAAGATCTATCTGGGACCATAATACCTTGGGGCTGAGCTTATTTCTCCTCCTAGGCTGTAATTCCAACCAGTGGTTCAGGCATACTCCTTAGATCAGAAATCAGAGCTCTGTTACTTCAATCAATAACTTCATTATTTAATTGCAGGAGTTTTGCCATGCCAGGGCATGGCAGGTCTAACTGGGAAAGAACCTGTGAACTGACAGATTTTCTCCAGGTGAAATGAATGAAGACAGTAATTCCTTGCAGGGACTGCAGCAGAATGGCACTTTTACACCAAATGAAATACAAATGAAATAATATCTTATTAGAAAAGATAGTAATAAAGATAGAATAGGTTATAGAGTTTAGAATTATTACCTGATGTCATTAATGTCTTCATACATCTCTCCATCACTTTCTTGACCCTATAAAAATAATCCATTTTCAATGGTCTAAGTACAGTTAAAAAGACATGAGGAAACTTGGTCTGCTATATAAGTTTCATACAAACTATTTAAAAAACATTTATAGCAAAATGCAAATACCCTTATTCTTCCCAAAACGAGTTACTCCATTATTCAAACACACTGTTATTTCTGCTATTTCTTTTACAATATCATACTTATGAAGCTATGGATTGTTAGAATCACCCAAACACATTGCTTAATGTGCTTCAAAGTGGATGTTTTAATTGCAAAGTGTGTCCTGTAAAATTTTTATCATTGCTGATGATTGCACTGCCATGATGAAGGGGTCAGGGTTAGCCCTATTTAAACTGGAATGCTAAGGAGCTAAATGGGACTCAGACTAGGGTCTAAGAGATTGTCTTAGTTCTTATATAGACAGGTGCTTAAACATATTGAGAAAAATCTGTGATTAACTGAAACATTAACTGAAATATTCTATTACCGGAATGGAACAGGGTCATTATTTCTATTATTTCTGGAAAATTCCAGTGAAATATCAGTGTTAATAGAAGGATAGTTTTGCATTTTCTTTTTTTTTAAATTAATTTTTGGTGTCTAGCCAGCTTTGATAATTTGTTCCAGTTTACTCTGCTTCTCTGATTTTATTTCTATCCTTCACAACAAATAATTGCTTCTACAACTTACTTACTGTGGATAGACTGGATTAAATCTGCAGGTAATTGTCTACTGTGTTGAAAGTTTCACTAAACTTGTAATTTTTTGCTAAAAAAGGATAGGTTTATGTTGTTGGATAGTACTTACCCTCTGTGTATTTCCATGACCTACAGGAACAAAAAAATAAAATCAGGATATTTATTTTTTTTCTTGTAGAGAAAAGAATTCTTTCTAGCATTAACTATTTAAAACTGCCTATAACATCAGTGATATTAACTAGAAACTTTTATTATGCGGGACCCTGTTTTCTGATGAAAGTATGAATTCAAAATTAAAAGTTTGTGCAGGCTCCTGTTTTTGATGAAGGTATGAATGCAAAATTCAGTTTTTCTAGATTACTTTTGTGGAACATTGCAAACTAAAAATATCTACAAACAGTATATTTCACTATGTATTTTAAAAGTGGAAAATTTGTTTTAAAAAATCTTTAATGACATTAGTGAATTTACCTATGCTATTTGTTTGCAAAATCACTATTCATAGGAAAAAGTAATTGTCAAAACCTAATAAATCTGAAGAGACCTCAAAGAAATTGCTTGCACCAGCCCAACAGCTGAGTAGGCTGGCCAAAGGCTCTTTTCCTAAGCCAGCGTGGGCAGCAGGAAGAGATATTCTGTAAATCTCCTGATTCCTCCTTACTCTGCAGGCAGGTAAGGAAAGCTCTGTTCCAGCTGCACAGCCTGCAGTGCTGTGAGTCGTGGATGGGTAGCACCCTAAATGATGCAGAGACCAAGTGCCACCAAGGAGGGCTCAGAAGGCAGATTGACATTCTTTGTGTCACAATCTGCTTGTCTGCTGCTCCTGGTACAACTCACTGCCTCTCACTGCCTCAGACCACAAAGTGACAGTAAAAGCACAGTCAAGCCATCTTTTTTTTTTTTTTTTTTTATATCAAGTATAAACCAGTGCCTCCTTCACCAGACCACACAACGTCAGCTCTGAAAGAGCCGCATTCATTTTGGTTCAGATTTGAAGACCTGGTGATTTATGGTCCCAGCATATTTCTAACCAAACAAAAACAAAAAGAAAGATAAAAAAAAGAAAATATAGAAAAAGAGAGTAAGGGGGGGGTAGGGGGGAAGAAAGACATTTAAAGCAGTTTCTGAGAGTCTATCATATTAATCACAAAACAGTAGATCCATCAGTGTTATGAGACAACCATCTTTACCCATAAAGCAGCAGAGCCAGTATCATTAATAAACAAATCACTCTTGAATACAATAACATCTTGTTTATCTTATAAATATAACATGCTTACAGCTGCTTACAGTAGCCATTAATTAAAATGTATAAAATGTATGCAGCTTACCCTGTGAAACAAATTCAACGTCATCATAATTTTCTTCATTTTCTACATTTCTGTAAGTATGAAAAGGTAAACATGTGAAACCTATGAAGGTGGTTTTATGATTATATTTTCATTAACCATTTTTCTGGAGCTTTTTATTATCTATTTTATACAAAGGCAGAACAGTCTATTGAGCCCTATATCCTACTTAAGTGCACACAAGATTTTCTAAATTGTTCTCTCTGATTGCGACTCAGTGTTTCAGGTGGGGCCATCTTGATGCAGAGTAAAAAACATCAAAGTGAGCCAAAGGCACTCAGAGAGAGTGTGGTATGAAAAATATCATAAGCAGACTGAATGGAAAGAATCTGTTTGGCTTCTTAACCATTTTTGCAGGTGCAGTCTTCTTACAGTGCAAAAGTACAATGTCAGACTTTTACAATGATAAATATAGCTCTGAGACTTTGACTTGTTGGGCTTAATGTCTAAACAAGGGACAAGAGAAATGGTGTAGGTTAGGCCAGGTAAAATGTCACCAGAGCTCTTAGATTTAAAATGTTGTCCAAATGAGAGAAACAGGAAATTGAATTGAGAATATGACTAATAATATCACGGACTTTTAACTTTATAACATTTTGTAACAGCAGAAAGCAAACAAGGGCTGACAGTTATCATCGAAGAAGTGTAATCAAAAAAGGACTTGAAAGCAGAATGGGATGTTCTAAAACAGATGAAAGCAAAGGTTACAGTGCCCAGGCAAAAATTTTCAGCAGAGAGGAGAATTTACAGGGCACACAGGAATGGGAGAGCAGACAGGGCGTCTGGGAGTGCATTTCAGAAGTGTCTGATGTCAAACTTGGCCCCTATGCCTGGATAAAGAGGAGGATACCCAGCATGGCTGAGAGGCAGGACTGATGCTGTCACGGAGCGCTGAGCTGGACACTCCTCCCTACTCTCCCTGCCTGCAGTTTGATGCTCTTTGCAGGACCTCCAGAAAGCAGCTCATTATTCAGGCTCAGCTTTATTCTAGTCAGTTTTGATGCTGGACTCAAGTACTTATAAATCTGTCAGCAGAGGTTCTGCTTCTGTAGGCAGCTCTTCAAAGAAGGATAAAGAAAGGAGCCCCGTATCAACAGAGGCTTCTCGGGGTTATCACACAAGGCCATGACATGGCCTCGGTGCAGTTTCACAACCAGTGCTGAGCTCAGTTCCTCCAGCTTGCAAAGCTGCTTCCTGGGGTATTGCCTCATAGACCTGACCCTCCTCATCCTCTCTGCCTAGAAAAATTCAGGGACAACCTTAAGCTATTGAGGCAACTGATTTTCTATCAGTGTTTAAAGTTTTTGGATTGTTCTGGAGTAAAAAACCAGTCTGTTCCCTTCCCCCTATTCTCACCAACAAAGGACAAAAAGAATTGTTGTTATACACAAGACAATTCAGGGAAAGAACTGAATAGATGGAGGGTACAAATTAACATAAAAAGCTAATGCTAAACAGGCGAGGTACAGGGTGGGATAAGGAAAATAATGTGAGACACCCCTCTCTCAGAAACCCAGAACTCACGTAGACTTTGCCTGCTGCACCAGGAGGAAAGTGGTAGGCAGAGAAAGTTGAGAAAACAAAGATCTTGTTGCTTATGTTCACTCACATTGTTTCAGAGCTGGTTTTGATGTTTCTGGGAGGCAGACTGGGAGCTGCTGGCACCTGCAGGGATGGGTGAAAGGCTGGCGGAGGAGGCGGCACAGCAGTGTGTGATGGAGGTATCGGCGGGGCAAGTGCTGCTGAGGAAGGTGCTTTCTGTTTCAAACCTTTACTTTTAGGATCTGAAATATAGCAGAACAGACTGAATTTATCAAGCAAACATCTGAGGAAGGAACTTCACTGTGTTTGATGAAGTTTTTGGGTAAGCTATCAGTACTGCACGCACCCCAGAGAAAGTACGTTTTGTTGAACCTGCTCTTAGATATTTTTGTTGCATTATCTTATCACACTAGAGAGGAGACTCTGCATTCAAGAATGTTCTCCCTGTACAAGGCCACAAAAATACCTTTGCCAAGACATGAACTAGACACAAAACCAGCACAGTTCATCCAATATATTAATACCTGTGTTTCAAAACTAAATTATAATTTAATTCCACAATTTGATTAAAAATCTGACCATCTGCAGAGTTTCATATGGGCACTGATGTAGTCTTGCTGAGTTTTCTTGCTCAAAGAAAGAGTTTTATGGGAAGAGATGAGAAACAAAAACATATTTTGGCCTTTATAAAGAGAGGTACAGGTTTCTGAACATCTTCAAAAACATTTTTAATATAAGTTGTAAAATTCTGGACTTTGCTAGCAAGCTCAGATTAGAAAAGTGGCAGTCTGCAAAGCTGCACAGAAGCTACACCCTCAACAGACAGGTATAGCCTCAAAAACTGATGGTGCTCTGCACCAGGCACAGAAGCCACAATTGCATGAGTGAGCTGGTATGCATGTGTGCTGCACTGAATTCATGCTCCCGGCACACACCACAACCAAACCATAGCAACCACTGCTCTGAGCGTTGATTTTGAGAGAAATTATTCAGAGTTTTGAGAGAAATTAAGGTTTTTTTGAGAGAAATTAAGTCAGAGTTTGGATGCCATGATGTTTTTGAATTTTCTGTTTGTATTTTTTGGGAATTTTTTGTTTGTTTGTTTGTTTGTTTGTTTTAAAAAGTATCATTAGTGGACTAAAATCTACCAAAAAAGAACTGTCCGCAGCTGCATGGAGACAAATCCAGGAAAATCCAAGGAAAAGGGGAACAGTGGGAAAAAACAAATTCAGAGTTCTGTTAAAATCAGTTACAGCTGAGAAGAAGCCCATTGTCTTCTGGAGAATTTAAGTTCACACCTATGAGAGATTAAAATCTTGTCAAGTAAAGGAAATGATAACCTCATTGAAAAAAAAGGGGCTCAAAACACAGAAAAACAACAAATATTTACTAGTTTAATGGCAAGACAGAAAATTTTAAGAAGTTATTGGAAGAGCTTTTTTAGCTTATTGGGTGTCTGGAATTCTGTCCTTGTTATAGACAAGAAAAGGGGAGTTGGTAACTTTAGGACGGACCTTTCCGTATTGCACATGGAAATCAAAGTGAAATCATCAAACCTTGACAATTTTTCTCCTTACTACCACGCAACTCAAAAAATTAAGGATAAATATTTCTTCATGGATGCTTAGACCAACTTGTCAACATACATGTGAGGAATGGTGCACTTTAAACCTGTTCAATTCCTCCATTACTTAAATGGCAAAATATTGATAGCCACAAAATGGATGATCATAAAAGTGAATTATTTTGTGGTTTGTGCAATAAGGAACATGCGTATTACAAAAGAAGATTCTTACCATTTAGGATATGTCAAGATTAAATTTGTACCACTTATCTTTTTAACATTTTATTAAAAATTATAGCCCAAAAGTCAAGTGAAATAATCCTTTCTCTCAGTACTGAGAAGGCTACAGCAGAGTCAACGTGTGCCAGCTGGAGAGTACCCAATAGTGGAGAATAGTGAGAATGAGATCTAGATATATTGATCTAGATATATATGGTGGTGGTTTAGGGAAATGTGGTAAGACTGGACAAAATTAATACCTAAGTCTCTGGTAGTGAAGAAAGGGATAATTTATATTTTTCCCATATTGCCAAGAGGCAAAAGTAACATGCTTAAAGCCAAGCAACATTTGCTAGAAGGCACTTTCTAACAGTGAAAGTGGAGTTTTCATGCACAAATGGTGGTGGTTTAGGGAAATGTGGTAAGACTGGACAAAATTAATACCTAAGTCTCTGGTAGTGAAGAAAGGGATAATTTATATTTTTCCCATATTGCCAAGAGGCAAAAGTAACATGCTTAAAGCCAAGCAACATTTGCTAGAAGGCACTTTCTAACAGTGAAAGTGGAGTTTTCATGCTTTGAGGTCCATGTTGAAGAAGTAGGATAAATTTATGGCATGAATAAGTTCTAGTACAGTAGTTCTTATGCTGTACATTGGGATGGACATCAACATAGTGACAAACAACTTCTTTATATCCCTTCCAATTCAATGCTGACATCCTTTCATTGCTGTCTTTTGTATAACATCACACTTGAAATATTTGCTACTATATTGAGATCAACAGCTGGAGCTATACTAAAGTAGCATTTTGGCTAAAATGTGTCTTTCAGTTGTTTGAGGGGTGTTGACAAGAGAAATAATACTACAGAGTTTTTGTAGTGGTGCTTGTTTATGTCTGCTTACTATTAAAATCTGAATCTTACTGTTTTCCAAGTTTCTTAGGCTTCATGTTCTATTACTTTTATTTTTACCTTTGCACACAGGGTCAAAAGCATTTTTATCACCACTGTTTTATACCCAAATGGCATTGACACCACTGGAATTGTTACATAACTCAGATGTCTTTTCAGTGACTTTAAAAGACTCGACCTTTTAAATCTCAATCAAGGGTGCTTGTTTTTTCTTTTTCTTTCCCATGTAGCAATTATTTCATAGATATTTCTGTTATCTCTCCAACCTTTCCAACACCGTAGAAAATCTGGCACTGCAATTCTACAGAGCATGCACTTGTCTACCACATGTAGTGATGAAAATTGCAAGTCATTCTTCATCTGGTCATATCTCTACTGATTGCATCCAGGGAGTTTCAGTATTTTCTCCAATTCTCATCTTTCCTCCTGTTTTGGAAGTGCAGACTCCTGACTATTAAACTAATGCCCATGAGCAAAAATCTTTTATTCAAAAACTTTGTAACTATATGAAAATTCTTTAAGGTTAAAACTCCAAGAATTTAGAGTTAAAGCTGATAACCCTTATGCATTATACTCTTTTGTCTCATCATAGTCCTTACCCAACTGTAGAACTGCTTATAACTTGATTTTTTCCTACAAATCATTACACAACCTTGTTTCGCATGTATGGTTTACATGTCTACATTGAAGACGTAAAATTGCATTTGAATAAAAGCAAACTTTGCTTAAACAAGCCAAGGTAACACATGACTGTGCTCTTGTTGTATCTGAATATTTGCAGACTCTGTTTTAGCATTAAATTCTTCACAGTCTTTATTCATATGCAGACTACAATTTCTCATTGCTCTAAAACTTCTTATAAAGATGAATACCACTGACATGTATCTCCAGATAAATTCTAGAGTTCTAATCAAATAAAACAACCAGACAGGAGTCTGTTTTTTGGTTTGTTTGGTTGGGTTTTTTTGTTTTTTGTTGTTGTTGTTGTTGTTTTGAAAGCCACATTAATTGGTATTAATAATACTCTGAAATTTATTTTTGTGTTTTAATAGGGAATCCTATATCAGTTTTTCTGTGGTTATGTTGTCCTAACAGAGTGTTGGGTATGTGCACAACATGCATATGAAACTTTTGTCTTCTTATTGTATTACTTCTTGTGATGAGTCCTTTGTAGGACTAAGGTAAAAATTCTTCCCAGGTCTCTGTGCATAATACTTCTTTCATCTGATGTCTCTTGAGAGCCAAATACAGGCAATAGGAAAGTCAGCCAGGAAAGGACACCACATGCATTTTAGATCAAGAGCTTATTTTTAAGTATAAAGGCGAACAACCTGTTCTTTTTAATTTTTGTAGTTTGTTATAATCTAACAGTAACTAAATGATCATCATATTAGTGGAAATGCTGCTTTTTATTTTTTAACAGTTATAACTGACTCTTCTCTGCATTTAGAGTTTTAATTAGCTTAATTAGTTATATTTATGACCGAGACTAATGTAGGTGTAAAGTACTTTAATTCTAATACTAGAAATAGTGAATAGTGGAATGATTTAGGTACGAAAGTGACATGCTGAAAAGCTGTTTGGAAAAAAAAAGGTGTAATAATCAGGCCTGCTGAGCCAAACCTATCATAACATTCAATAGCAGGTTTTTTTCCTGTTATGATGGAGCATTTAATTTTGACTCCAGTTCCTTTTTTTCCTTTTTTTTTTTTTTCTTTTGTATTTATTTATTTATTTATTTTTTTAATCTGGGACACTTGGTACTATAAAACCATGGAAAAGCTCTATGGGGGTAGTGGATCAGCAGTCAGCAGCAGACACAGATCAATAAATTAAACTGAAAGTACATTGTGGCTTCACATGCACTTGAAGCACTCTCATCACAGTATGCAGTGTTAAGGGTGATCACTGTGTGGCAGCTTTGGCAGCTAACACCTCGATTTCCAAATAGCCCCTCCTCTCAGGACTCTCAGCTTTTTCACATGTAGTGCTGCACTGAATATACAGAGGCAGAAATGGAAGCTCTTCAAATAGAAACAAAAGAACAGAAGAGGCTGTATAAAGAAACCTGCCATAAAAACTGTCCACAGAATGTCCCAAATATTCCATTATACTGCTGCTTGTGGGATTAAAATTTTTTAATAATGCCAGATCCTCAGCACTTACAGTACAACTGTGCACAGAACACTGTAAAAATTTATCTTGTGCTCTTGGAGAACCTTCTCAAACAGCTTTCATATGGGCATTGGCCAAATGTTCACTTACATTCTTGGGAATGTTTGTTTATTGGGAAGTGAAGGACACTGAAGTTGTCTTGATGCAATACTTGTGACTTTGACCCTTGCCATTCTTGGCTTGTGAAAGGGAAACACTGATACATCTTTGGTAGCCAGTATGACATCTAGAGAAAGATCCCATGTTCCCTTCATGTCCAGACATTCTGTGTTCAACAGTGGAAAAAATGAACCTGCATAAAAGAGCATAATTTCTATGCCTCTCCCATGTGAACTCAATGAGAAATTAGAAGTCCAGCTCTTTTGGAACTTGTGAATTCTATGTGGGCAAAAGCATTCAGGACAGAATGAGAAAAGGCCATTCTCTCTCTATTACAACCTTCATTGCTGTCCTGAGATACTTCATCTCTCTGTCCTGAGATGCTTATACCATAAATATGTCACAAAATGGAGGGAAGTCCTAGCACTGCCTGAAGTCTGTAATGGAGTACACCTGGAACATGCTTTACTTGGTGGCATGGGAATCTTGTGGGAACCAGTCCTTTGGTCATAGGTGGTTCCCTGTTTTTCAAAACTGTGAAATGAATTGGACTCATGTGCAAGGGCTCCAGTGTTCATAAAACTTAAAGGACATTTCTCTATTTCTTGCCTCCCTAAATACCAGGGTATGTGGGTGTTTGGGTGAGACATTGGCACATAGAAGACAGTGAACATCCACTTATCAACCTGAGCAGAATAGAAGCTGTCAAAGGGAAAAAAATCCCACATATTATTTAGCACTCAAACGTGCAGTTCTGCAGCCATCAGCTGAAGATACAAACCCATCTGTTCAAGCCAATCAGTATTGCAACAGAATGTGTTTATTTGGCACAAAGCATTTAATTGGCAACAATGAAAAATAGTAATTTTGATGGTCTCCCTTGAAGCAGGCAAATATCCTGTTCTAGCAGAGGGTGGTCTGGCTTCAGCTATTCATATTTTTCTCACCCTTGGTGGGACTGCAGCAGCAATGTATACCTGTTCCAAAGCCAGCAGCACTTTAGAAATCCCAGTTAGCTCAGAACAGCTGTGTTGATCTTATCTGCAAGACATTCTCTTGCAAATGCATTAGCCTGGCCTCCAGTCTCCAAATAGTCCAGACTTGACCACAAAGACTGAACTGTTAATGATATTTAAGGTATCAGGCTGTAGCATCCAGCTTATCCCTTGCCTCAATCCAGAAATTTCTAGTCCAAGATTGCATCCTAAATAAAACTGGAACTGAACAGCAATGCATAGCACTGTGTACATTCCATTTTGAGTGGTCTCATCATACCACTTCACCACAAATAGACAACATAAATATATATGTATGTAAGAAAATCCCTTCTATAACAATGCAGTCTCTTGCAACATGCAAGGCAAAAATGGATCACTGACTTTGCATTCTAAAAAAACCCCACCTTCTTTCTTTGGCGTAGAGTATGGCATTTGGTGAGATCTCACTCCCTTTGAGCTCTGATGCAGTGAGCTCCTGGTCTGTTGCTGACTCCTGCTTTTAGTAAAGTTAAGAAAACCTGACAGGTGAGGTGCTACAAGGAAACGTCAAATATTCTGTGGGAGAAAACGCTTGTAAAATTATTAGCGAATGTTTATAGTTTTTATCATAAAATTACATCAGGATTTTTTAATCAGTTACACATCAGAAAGTCTTTAAAAGAATCTTTTTATAAAGCAAAATGCTTTTGAGCTATTTGGAAAACCCAACATGCTTTTCAGTTTTACTGCAAAGCACCTCACTACTTCTACATGCAAGACCTGGGTATTTTGCAGGGTTTTACAGAGGGTTTACTAAGAACCTGCAACAACATCTGCAGCAGCTGATCAGCCACTTCCTACTTCATTTGTAATGTGCAGAGAGCTGTGCTCTGCTCTGCTTCCCTAACCACAATTTCGTTTAGATACAAGCCATGGTTTCAGGTTTCACTATTATGTTGCTTTGGAGCTGCTCAGGTAAGCTTACAAAAGAGCTGAATCTCAGTTCTTTTGATTATGCTATTGTGACACATAGTGTAGCAACAAAGTTCAGTTGTGACACTGCTTGCGCCTTGAAAACAAAGAGCATGGAAAATTTCTGGCTGTTGCTCTCCTTGAGTCCAGACCTTATTTTTAGAAATGCCTAGGTACAAGCTTTTATGAGTTTTCTTTTCTTTTATTCTTCTCATCTCTCTTGATTCTCCTCCCAGTTAGGTGATTAAGCTTTTTTTTCCTCCTTGTGCAAACAAAATTTTGTCCCAAAAGAGTGGAACTTCAGACAAAGGGGAAAAAGGGGGAAATGAAGACCTAAGTCTTCATCCTTTTTCAGATAAATTTGCTGATGGTTGCTCATAACATCATGAAAAAGACAATTAAAACAGGTGGAGAATCTGTCCTTTTTAAAGCAAAACCTCTCATTGGTCTCAATTTGAAAATCTTTCCACAACAGAGGCACAGACTACCTTAAGGGTGTTTCGCATAAGGTTTAACACTTATTCTAACACTTATATTCTCAAAAATATCATATAGTTGACATATTACGGGTTGACATAATTCTAGACCCCATACAAGGTTGGGGCTTTTTCCCCTTCCATACCTATATTACAGACAAAGAGATGAAGAATACAGAGCACATGAAAGTGAGCATCTACATTTATATTTAAGGTTGAAGGCTGAAAAATATTAAGCATGCCCATAGCCTTGCTCCAAAAGAAGGCCCACAGTTTCACCCAAAGTGCTTCAGTATATAAAAGTTTGCAGGACTGAGCCTTGTGGCAGCTAAATATGAGGTTAGATATTCCTAATTCTCCAGCACTTCTTCTGTGCACAGCTGACTGGCATGAGGAAAGTGATTTCCAACTGCAGATGTGTTGTCATAGACAGAAGACTGTACTTATCTAAAAAGGAACACAAAATTAAATCTACTTTGAACTGCAGTTGGTCTGATAAAAAGCCTTAATGACTGCTTCTGGTTCTACTAAAAATATTTATAAACCTGAGTAAATTAATGTTGCATGGTATCATTTCATATGCAAGGAAAAAGAATAAAAATTGAAAACATTCAGAGTTGGAGGACATATAAGATAGTAATAGTTTAAAAATAATCTTTTGTAATTCATTTGTATTTGAAAGAGAAGGCAAAAGAAAATGTGCACCATGATACAAAGGCAACTTTGTAAAGAAAATGTAGTGGAAAAGTTTTCTTAAAATGTAACTATTTCCCAAACTAAAAAAGTGATGAGGGATTTTAAAATTTTTCAATGTGAAAAATAATTACATCATACATACCATGGTATATAAAATAATTTTAATAAAAAATTCCAATGCAACAAAGTCTTGCATTTGTATAGCGGAAGTTGCAGATTTTCTCTTCAGAATTTGCAGACAAGGAACACCATTGTTCCAAATGCACAATGAGGAGGGTTCAATTTCAAGAGGAAACCAATGACCTCAGGAATGTTCTTTACTAAAATGAACCTTTTAGGATTAAAAAAAAAAAATACAATTTCAAAATCTTCCTAACAGCTTCACTATGAAAGGCCTGTGTTTTTTTTTTTTTTTTTTCTTTTGTGTCTATCAATACTGAATATTTATTATAGCATTTAATATCAAAACTGTCAAGAATGACTGGAAGTTTTCCATATATGAACTATAAAGAATTATGATTTTAATATATTTTCTATAATGAAATATATTAGTTTGTGCTGTATTATTACTCATGCAATGTTACCAAATGATGAAGATTTATTAAGAGCATTTCTCCCTGTGAACCAATATAGGTCTAGAAAATAAAAAGGTAAAAATACTTGCACCAGTAGGGCACAGATTGTTTCAAATTCAAACATTACCCATGTTGCATAGGTTTTACCTCTGTGAGCTGCTCAGGAAATACTTAAAGAGTACAGAGAAATTAGAACTTTCAGCTCAGAGAGAAATTTCAGTACATATCAAACTTCAAATACGAGAAGTATATGATAATTATTCCTGTAATTACAAGTAAACAGACTACAAAGCTGTATTTTTTTTTGGAGCTAGACACCTTTTGGGTTCAAGATGTATACTACAGCAATGATACCAGGAACATGTCCAGAACTCCATCACTACAGCACTTCTATGTATCAGGGAAAACAAGATATTCTCCAACACAAAGCTGTCTATAAAATAGTGTGATATGCTGGATACCCTCTCTTGCTAAAAAAAGTTGTAAAGTAGGCTTTAAGAAAAATGTGTGTCAAGGAATGGGAAAATTTCAGCCAGTTCTTATAACTTTTTCAATCTGTAAATCAAATATACTCCATGTTCACATTTTTTTCTGGAATCTGGACAGGTTTCAGAACACTTGAGGTGTTGGTACAGCAGAGATGCTTTTGTATTGTGACCCATATAATGAAACCACATGATGAAGGTGCATAAATAGGTGTTTATTCTTGTGAATCAAAATGAGTGAACAAAAGAACAAGATTTCAGAAATTAAATTAACCAAATTTTACTAAGCAGAAGGTATAACTCAGTTCCATCAGTTTTACTTTTTTCTCTTCAGCAGCTTTCTTTCTGTCACCTTCCATGGGAAACTCATGGCTGTCTTTTTTCTGCATCCTTATGAGTTTTTCTTTCTAACTACCCCTCTTAGCACTTTTTCTCAAAGGCTGCTGTCATACATAGTGTAATCCTCAAGGTGCTGTGTTAAATCCTTCCAGCACCGACCCTGGAAGGTGGGCAATGGTTTCAACTAGAGCATAATACCTCATGTACTTCATTCAGTCCTTTGCAGAGGTCCAGACCTAATGAGTGAATATGTTATGCATATACTTTGATTCAAAACCATTGAATCTCAAAGCCATTCAAATTACATGTCAAACCTCTTACCAAAAGTAACAGGTGCACTTACATGGTTTCTCTTCTGAGTCCTAAATTCTGCACGTTAGTTACTCCACTCAGGAGTGGTTTCAGCTGACTCAATGGGATTTAGAGCAGTCATCTGCACAAACAACACTAGAATTCATGTGCAGATTATAACAAGTGTATACATGAGAAAAATAGTTTTCTGCGCCTCCATCCTTTGATAAAAACCATCCACATCTTACTGTTAATTTTCTAGAATAGATAATCTTTAAGGGAACAAGTGTGGCACATAAGCCATAACAAACAAAAATGGAGATAGTTAGGAGATATTCTTCTCCCGGTTGCAGAAGCTTTGACCATTCACAATGGAGAGGTGTCTGCTGATGTTAAATTGATACAATTTATTCCCTTAAAAATAAAAATATACTCTAAGACATTTAGAAAATGTTGCAGAATGTTGTAGCTAAGGCAATAATCAAGCATAATGAGTTTAAATATTAATTTGCAGTGGGTTTTATGTACTTTTCCTTCTTTATACACAATAGCAGCAAGTTGCACTCTGAACAATCACCTGCAAGGAAATACTCAGTGTTGGTTTATCTGTTTTCTTAGGCAGATTGACTAACTAACTAACTAAGACAGATAAATAATGGTCTCATTCATATTTCTCTAAGGATGGTTGAATTAATTTTTAAATTGCAACAATTTATCTTTTTCAATGTTGTAAGCCATACTGGCAGTTTAATTTACAGTTTTGTCCACATGTTTTAGGAGAACTATGTGACAAACCCTTGACCTTTTAAGGTAATGCTTCAAAAATCCAGAGTGGTAGGGTTTCCTCCACAGCCTTAACATTCTTTGTTGTGGAGGCTTTTAAAAATTCTGAGGAATTTTCTCCCTGACAGAAGCAGACTGACAGCATGTACCCACTTTTAATTCACTGAATAACACTGAAGCCCTGGTCTTTGTTGTTCAGGAGTTATGCAGAGGTGTGTGAAGCACTAGGGGCTCAACCTGTGGCTGGCTTTGCGTGTGTGACCACCTGTACCTGCGTGGTCCCCCTCTGCCACTGTGGTTCTCCTCGGGAAGCAACACTGCAGTTGTGGCCTCACATGGAAAGCTGTCAGCAAAATTACTTTGTTTCTCTTCCTTTTTTTCTAAGACCTTGGGTGTTTATTGTAAAACAATATAGTTGTTATTGTTTTCTGAACACAAAAGGCACATGCACCTCATTGATTCTTAGCTGAGGTAAATCTGGTCTGTCATGGAAAATTGCTGCAATGGGACATAACACAGGAATTTACTATTCTGCCATGTATCTGCAGGCCCAGACAGGAATTTCTTAAAGCCTGCCTTCACTGGAAAATAGTAGCATGTCAATAGTGAGACTTTCTTGAAAAAGACATCTGTATCTACAGAAGTTTTTGTCATGAAAAGTTTTTCAGGACTAGGTTTTTCAGGACAAGACCAATATCAAACTAGCATCCCTGAACAACATTCATGCAGGCATGGTGGATGACTAAAATCCTTCTCCCACACTTAACTAAGACTGCTGTATCAAAGCTAAGTCCTTCAGCCTCTAACATTTAATGTAATTTCATGCCCAGTGAATACTTATTTTCAAAAACCAGTAAAACAGGTTTCATGGGAAAGGATAACAACCAAAGAAAAAAGGGTGAATTGATACTTCTGAGAAAGCAGAATTCAAACTCCTGTTTTAAATCAGGCGGTACAAGGTTTTCTAAAGTGCAGGCACATGCCCCTAACACAAGTGTAAAAACCACTATGTGTGGAGGTTTTCTCCTCTCAAAGAACAGCACAAAGCCTAACTTTCGCCCTATTACAGACCAAAATCTCCAAAGGTTAGATCTCAGAAAGCTTTGTTGAATGGAAAAAAATATTTTCATTTGCTTAGTCTTCTTTACTTTCAGCACCTGAATCACAGCAGCAAATTAAGCAACAATGGAAAGCTTCTGTTCAACAGGACACAGTAATGAACAGGAAGAATTTGTGTTGTGAGGGTGGTGTCTTCCTGACATGACTTTGATTCTTGAAATAACAGTTAAGAAAAAAACCCACAGTTCAGTTTAACTGCCCTTCCAAAGCAGGTAGATTTTTTAATTTATGTTCCAAGAAACCCATCAACAAATAACTGTTGAGCTGAAAAGGAGTTTGTTTATGATTCACTCTAGAACAACTTGTCTCTCCACCAGAACTGTTCTGTGTAGACTTTTGACCACAATGAAATGGGCTGCATTAATTAAAGCCAAACTGAATATCAAGGTCTACATGCCAGCTCTCTGAGTGAAGGCTGAAGTCCAGGGACACTATGGATGGGTTCTCATGGATATGGTTTCTAAATATTTCATTCGTGACCTGCCCCTGTGACTGTGGGATAGAGAAGACCATGTCTGATCCTTAATTTCTACTTAGTTGTGAGGTTTGCAACATAATTGGAAAACCACCTGGACCACCATGCTGGGCAGCTCCATCCTTAGCTCATGTTCCCATGACTGTCAGGGTAGTGGCTTCTCTTACACCTGGTTAGTAACAACAGGACACTCTCCTTCTAACAAAAATTCTGATATTATTCTTACAGCCCTGCTCACAGTGTTAATTTGAAATGCACAGGCTAAATATTTCTTATGCTCAGTTTTAAAAAGAGAATGAAAAAAATGCTTTGTGACTATAACTGAATGGGACCCAGAAAAAAATCAGAATAAACAATGAGCAGAACAAGAAATAAAGATTCCTCAATTAATTACTTAAAGTAAATTTAAAAATGTATTCTAAATAAACTGTCATTTTCTGTATTTCCAGCCTTTGTTAGGATTTCTTAAAGTTTTAACTAGCAAAGCTCTCACTTTTCTTACATAACCAAAACATTTACTTGTGCAGTTGGCTGAAAATGCTGTCTTTTTGTATTGAGATTGTATTTGAGCATATTTGTCTTAAAGACATATACAAATATATACACAAATTTGCATCATTTGAGGTTCTTAGCCTGATCTTGGATCTCTGAGAACATTTCCTTAACTGTAAGGTAACAGATGAAAACCAGAACACAGCAGCTGAAAAGAAAGCATTTTTTTTATTACTGACACACTCTTAATCTTTGAGTGGAATTAATAGCAACACAATATATAGCTGCATGCAAGCACTGTGTTTTTAATGAGGCTTTTTCTCTTAAGAGAAATCAGCTCTGAGCTTTTTCATGCTGCCATAGCCCCTCTGAACCTCTTCTGCCTCAGGAAGACCAGCCTTATGTGTATTCAGAACTGCTGAAACACAAGCCACGCTGTTTCTAGACACTGACACAGACCCAGAAGGTGTCATTCTCGACACAGAAAGTACAAGGACAAATTATGTATCAACTAAATTACATGAATGCACCTGATATACCACATATGCACAGTGTGGAGTTAGAGATCCACTATCAGCAACTTCAGAGCTCCGAATCACAGCATTAGGCATGGCCCTTTCTCACTAACTAGACTTAAAATTGAAGCATCTAAGTTTGAACTGTTTAATTATGTCAGGACTTAAATGCCTTGAGAAAATACTCCCTGACACAAGTTATAGCTGCATCTGAGTAGTTTTAAGAAATAGGTGAACTCAATACTGTAAACATTCTTCCTGAACTTTACCACTGAAGGATAGAGAATATAATTTTAATTTCTGTACAGAAGAGACAGAAGCCCAAGTTACAGTTTTAAAGGGTTACAGTTTTAATAGGTTTTCTGATGCACACATTATTTCTGAACAGAAGAGGAGATTCCACCTGAAATTAACCTGGTTCTAAATGCATCAAAAAGCTAATACCCAAGGAAGAAAGAACAGAGTGGACTTACTGTTTTTTTGGCTGCTCTTCTGGAACTTTTCCAAGTGCACCGTGGGGGGTCTGCTGGGCTTTTGTGGGGGCTGGCCCAGCTTGAACACTGGGGGCAAGATTTTCCGCCTGGGTATTCCGGACCTCCTCTCCTCATTCGCTTGTGATTCACCTGATGGTCTTCCTGCAGCAAGCGCTGAATTCGTCTTTAGGAATTTATGAGAAGAACCTGATTCTTCCTGGGTGATTTTGTTGAGGAAGATGTTCTTGGCAGCACTCATTCCCGTTTCTTCAGTGTTTTCTGCCACAGTTTTGGGGGGTCCTTTTGGTGAGCCGTACCCGTGGCCAGTAGGCTTCAGAGCTATTTTAGGAAAACTACTGCCTTGAGCTTCTGCAGCAGAGTTACTAACTTCACCCATTTCCTTTGCTTCTTGGTGCGCGTGTATGTTTGTTCGGGGTCCAGACTGTCTTTGCAGAAAACCAGTTTTATTAGAAGTGTCTTCATTCTGTGATATCTCACTGTTTAGAGAAGGTTTCTGAGCAACAGGTGGTTTAGAAACAGGAGGCTTGGGCTCGTTTTCTTGTGTTGCAGACCTTAATTTTTCTTTAACTGCAGCTACCTTTGAAAATTCCGGTTTTGCCTCATTCTCCTGTGATGCAAAATTTAAATTAGGTTTTCGTCCCAGAGGATTTTTTTCGTTATCAGGAGGAGTGACAAACTTGTTCCATGCAGGTTTTGGGTTTGAAGGCTTTGGGTCCTCTTTTGATGGGTCACTGGTTTTGATAGAGAATTTACTGCATCCAGCTTTTTCATCATTTCCTCTGTTAGTGGGCTGAAGCTGAACACCAAACCTTTGTGCCACTGGGTTCAAATGTCGTGAGTTTGGATCTTTTTCTGTTTTATCATCGCTTGAAGGCTTGACTGCCATAGGAGGCTTAGACTGAACAGGTTTGTGAAGGGTACTCAGTCCTGGACAAAACGCAGTATATCCTTTATTTGCAAATTTCTCAAGTGTTGCTTTTCTTGTCTGTAATCCTTTGGGGGCATCTTGTTTTGGGATTTTGACGGGTCGGCTGTTTGAAGGATCCTCTGTGTCTCTGTTACATCTCTCAAATTTCTCCATGAGTAACTTCACCAGTGGCTTCTGATTCTGCAAACATAAAGAAGAGAAAAACAAAGGGCAGCAATGGGAAAGTACTGTTGCAAAGTTCACAAATACTGTACTTTAAAGAGTTTCCTGGTCTGAGGCTTTACTACTGCTGATTGGCTGACAAGGTGCTATAGCTCATCTTCCTGTAGAGTTAAGAGAAGCTGAACATTTTCTTGTATCCTTGCAGTGTTTATATGTTTTTTTTTAAATTTTTTTCAGGTGTTGCCTTTCAGGTACTGCAAGTCCTTTTGGGCATATTCAAGTTTCTGTTTACTTCTGGAATTGTGAAATAAACATAAGAAATTACATACAACTTTAAAATCAACCTACCTAAACATTTTATTTTCCTGTGATAAGAAGTTCCTGTACTAGAATCTGGAGGAATCTACCAGATCCATGTTATTCCTGCTAACTCTTTGGAGAACTGCAAGTTCCTCCGTGAAAACAAATTCTTCTGGTTGATGTATGTGTGTGTTAATTTTTCTTTCCTTTCTCAGCAATTTTTTTTACTTTCTGCTTCCCACACTCTCACTTTGCCCTTGTTTCTATTCTCCATTTTGTATCTGAATAAAACTGTGCATATGTAGGTAGCAAATGAAAATATGTGAAGTAAAATTAAAAGAAATGACAATCAACATACCCAGATATTGTCAAAGTTACTAAATATCTTCTAAAAAAAAGAAGATATGTAATTCCAAGAGAATAAAATCCAGCTTCATTTAAAAATAGTCACCCCAATTCAATAAGTTTCAGGACCGGTCTTAATTATGAACTGAACCCAAAAGTTCAATACATTTGAATTCAGGAAAAATAAAACACATCACAGTGCAGGATGGGAGCAAAAGGCTGGTCCCACTGTACTGGGCAGGCACCACTTGGGTTTCCAGGAGCCCCATGGAGCAAGAGGTCCTCTTCCCAGCTTGCAGTGGCAGCAGGGGTGCAGCTATGGCAGATACATTGATACATAAAATTCAGAAACAGGACCTGGATTTCCTGTGTGAGTTCAAATGTAAAACTTATGGTATAAACTAGGTAGGGTTCTGAATCATCTGTCTGTAAAACAAGGAGTATTGCTACAAAACATAACAAAGAGGTGTTGGAAGATTTAGAGGTTTAAGAATGAACTGTCTTTATTTACTATGGTCCAGCAAGTACTCTGTGTTTGTTTCTTTTTAATTCAGTAACAAAAGCTTCTCACTTGGGCTTTTTCTCCTTTTGCCTTCCATTTGATTGTGTCTCATTACATAAATGGCCTGTTAAGTTGGAGTAGTTACATATATATATATATAGAGAGAGAGAGACAGAGAGAGAGAGACTTCTGCAACTTAAAGGTAACTATCCCAGACTTTTGGCATTGTCAAGAAATTCAATTTTTCCAAACAGATTTGTTGAGCTACAAATTACTTAATGCAGCCAAAACAAGAGAGACATAATGAAACTTATACCCAGCGACCGCGTTGTTGGGTATTTTTGTGCATATAAAGAAGGGAGGAAGTACACATTTACTATGGAGATTATCAGGGTTAAGCCATATACTGCTGTTGCATACACACGTGTTGAGCTACAAATTACTTACACTAAATGCAGCCAAAACAAGAGAGACATAATGAAACTTATACCCAGCGACCGCGTTGTTGGGTATTTTTGTGCATATAAAGAAGGGAGGAAGTACACATTTACTATGGAGATTATCAGGGTTAAGCCATATACTGCTGTTGCATACACACTCACACACACACAATTACATTGCAGAGGTATGTATATGCATCATTAATCATTCAAGATTTGTCCCACAAACCTCACAAGGCCCTGATTTTACCCAGTTTAGACAACTCAGACGGAGAGAAGTAAAAAGCCTTTTGTCTCTGATCTCTTTTGACTTTGTACTAATTAATGATTTTTTCCTAAGGTCTGTAAGAAAATCTAGACCTCCAGAGACACTGCAATTATAGCTTATGTCGGAAGTCTTCAGACCTTCTAAATTAGGATTTGATCAGCTGCTTGGCCAGCTCAGCTACTCATTTCTTTTGAAAGTCATAGCAATAAATTTATATGTTTGCTACTTCTTCTGTTTGAAATATAAGAAAATGTACTGTGCAAATGATAATACTTTTTACAAGCAAGTGCCATTCAGAATGCAGACCTTTAGGAAGCTGGGAATGTGACTTTGAAGAAAATGTTATTATTATGATGTATGGTTTCTGAGGTATTTTCTAGACTTGCAATAGCAAGATTACATTAATTACATGAATTACATTCATACATGCTTTCAAATGCACTGAACCATTCATTCCTGCCATGTCAGGAGTGTCAATGAATTTTTTAAAATAAATTTCTTCACAACACTGTGAACAAACCTTGCCCTAGTCATGCATATTTACAAGCCCAGCAAGAGGAAAATGTTCCTGGACCTGTGGAAGAGTTTACAATTAGCAATAAAGCCTCTTTCATTTACTTAGTAAAGGTAATAGTAAGAATCAAAACAGAGTAAGAAACTTGGTGAAATCTTTCTGCTTCTCTTTAATGTACATCCCCAGCTTCTGCCTTCATAAGCTCTGTTACATTAGAAGCCATGCAGATTTTAATGCAGAGCCTGACTGGACAGGTAGAAAGAGGGGAACTGGGGAAAAAAATATTTTTGTTTGTGGCCCTGATCATAGAGTAATCTCCACAGTTTCTGTGCTTCCATTCTCAGAAGCGACAGCAGTTACCTACATCATTATCACATACAGTAGGTTGTAAATCATGAAATGGGAACTTGAAAATATTCTGAAGAGAGATTAAGTTCCCTCTACCCTTCCCCTCTAAAGTTCTACGTCTCTGTGCAAAAAAGGAGTCTTGTGCAAAAGCTGCTTGGGTTATTTTCTGAACTTTGTCTTTGATGTCTATTGGAAACTGTGCAAAATATTTTGGCTTTTCAACTTTTGATCTGAACTGAGCAACACATAAGGAGCACAGCAAGATTTCCTTTAATATAAGACGGTTGCATTATTCAAATGTGTTTGCTCAAATCTAAATCAATACCTATGTGTCAGCTCTCATGCCATAGATATATTTTTTATACACAGAGCTTTCAGAGCCTCCCACAGCCCTCAGCAGACTCACAGAGCTACCGAGTTACACCGAGTTACAGTGTACAGAGTTGTTACACTACACCTTAGTTACACCTCACTGTTAACAAACATAATTCTCCATAATTTACAATATGGATGTACATTTCTGTACAGAAGTACACTGCACTAAAGACATGAAGGTACATAAAAAATTCAGCTCTATTCTTCCCGAGTTTAGTATGGATACTTCAGTCTCAACTGGCAGCCTGAATAAAAAAGTTTCTTGGATTTTTTTTGCCTTGGCATAAATATAACTTTATTATTTACTTTCCTGTCTTGGTGAAGCCAAAAGATTATTTCAGTTCAACTTGCCCTTGAGGCCAAGCTTTCTTTAAACAGCAACACTGGATCAGTGAACAGAATAGCAGATGTGTGTGCATACAATCATTAATTAGGCAAATGAAAAATATGAAATCTTTGACTGTACAAAGAATTAATTCAAAATACATGCAGAGCTGATTTATAAAGGATAAAACCCCCATCTTTTCTCTTCTCAACTGTAACTTTACATTTCTGTTCCCAAGTGATGGGGTCTAAATACACCCTTTAAAACTCAAAATCAGATCTTGATGAGTTTGTTAGACAGTAATAAAATAAAGATTACAAAACTATTCCTTTAAGAAGAAAATTATGCTTAATTATGAATTCTTTGATAGTGAACTAACCAGAGAAGTTGATAACCACTAAGGGAATTGAGCTCCAACCTATGTGCAGGATATAAGGAATATGAAAATGGACAAAAATGGCAAGAAAAATTACAAAGAGAACTATATAAAAATACAGACCTGAAAATTATTTTGAAAATTTATATAGTCTGATATAACTTCTACTGAAGGTAGTAGATTTGAGGCAGTCTAGATTTTTGTTTATATGGCAGTGCCATTCTGAATTTGTGATAAATTATTGCTTGACTACTTTCTTTTCCAGACACCTCAGAATTATCATTATGCAAATTTGTTGTTTGCAGAGGATATTTCCAAACTGCTTTTCCTCCTCTTGAGTCTAGCTGTAATTACTAGTTCAAGAGTCCCTCTAAGGGTAAGTGCATTGGAAAGTGAAGCTGAGAAGTTGCAATGCTCTGCACCTATAAATGTATGTAGCAGAAGCATGAAAAGAAGACAAAGAGACACAGTTTGCTCATAAAATGCTAATTAGTAATACAATGGTTGGTATGAAAGAGAAATGAGCCCTCATCAGATAATACTTAAGGATGAGGAGACAGGCTATTCTTCTGTCTTGGGTTTTTATGAAAGGAAGACCTCTAGGATGGAAAGGGTAGAGAGAAATCTAAGGGATTCCCCAGTGAGAGCTGACAGCTCCCTGATAGCCCCTTAGTTACCCTGAGAGCATAATTTCAAACATCCCTCTAACAGCAGCAAGAAAAAACAGCACACACATGAGGACATACGGTTCTCAAAATTAGTAAAAGCAATATTCCAGCCTGGTCACAGTGTATTCTGTATCTTTTCAACTGTACATTTCTCTACGTCTTTCTAATCTCTCTTTTGCCACATTTTCTCCCCTTCTATCTAATCATAAGACCAGATATTCATACTCCAGAAAAATAAAAGGCCAGTTCCAGATGAGTTTGAGACCAGGATGAGTGAGGGCATAGGGCTTGACCAGAACAGCCAGATGACATCTCATCTTGTTCCCAAACTGCTTCTGTCAAAGACTATGCATGAAGTCAAAGTATCAATGGAGGCATGATCATCTCTTCACTCTGTGTCCTAATAGGATCACAAAGTTTCTCTCTACATGGATTTGATTTGGTACTTGTTTAAGTGAAAACAAGAACTATCAACCACTGGCAACTTAATCTTCAAAAACAGAAGCCTGGTGGCTTCAATTTTTCCATCAATAATTTGTATCTGGTATAAACAGACTACTTCATATCCATTTCTGTAAAATGATTGCATTTTTGCAACATGGTTTTATATAAACACAAAATTTCATTATACTTAATTTTATTTTAAAACCTATTTTTATCGTGTGCCTTCTAATAACCTTTATCAATTATTTATTTCTGATTAATGTAAATTTTCACAGGATCTGCCCAGAAATGAGACAGAGTTCTTTTCTCTCAGAACCCTATATATATATAGTGTATACAGTAACTGTCTTAGGAATGTCTTACTTGTCTGGTTATCCCACTAAAGTGAATGCTCCAAGTCTCAAGGAAGAAAAATTTGAATTCCTGTCACTGCAAAGTTCCTACCATTATTTTGGGAATTTCTGATCCCATATAATTTTAAAGGAAATTTTGTGCAATTTAAAGACATTGAGTAGCATTTTGACTCATACCTGGAAAGGAAAATACTTTCCATGATGAACTACTAACAAAACACATACACTGACATCTTAACCCAGAGTATAGTATATTAATTTATACCCTACCCATAATTTAACAAACAACAAAAAATGCAAAAGTGATAGGATAACTAAAAAATAATTGCCTTTGAGTGATACCCTTGCTGCTATTATTCAAAATGCAAAGGCCACTTAAATTAGGATTACTTTTAGTAGAATTTCAGAGAACTAACTATAAAACTCTGAGAGAGAAAAGTCAATTTTTTCAGCTTACCATCTTTTCAGCTTCTAAACTAAGTAAAATCTACAACTACTTAATTAAACTGTATTCAATACCTTGTACTGATTCTATTTCTTGTGGAACTTTCCATGCTTATTTTTAAGATGAACACGTGCAACAGTTTACCTGGATATCCCAAAGCTCTCCAGTATTTTGAAACAAGCGGTAACACTGGCTCCCTCAATGCGACAATCCTCGGGTGTAACAACTTCACAGCCTGGTCTATTTGCTAAAGAGGAGTTCTGCTTCTCACAGAGTTCTTGCTTCTCACAAGATACACTTGTGGGTTTCATTATCATGAACAGTAACTGCTCTCCACAGGATATTAGGCAAGAAGTGCTGGAGGAAAAGGGAACTAAAATGTGTTCAGACTGGTTGGCTGCTTCCATCAGCAGTAAGCACCATGTGATATCCAAAAGTATTGCATTCACCCCATATTGCGTAGCCCTGTGAGGCTCCCTGGGTGCACACAAGCCTGAGCCTTTACAGAATAGCTGCTAAACAAATGTGTGAGGCAATTAACAGGCATAAAGGGTGGGCTGGCCACAGGTCCAGTGCCCTGCTACCACTGAGAACCCTACGTACATGGCCTACTCTCAGGTGTCAGCTAGCATGTTCCTTTGATGCCTCACATTCCCCAGTGGGATCTTGAGATTCTGCTGGCCAGTTTTTGAAAACTTCTGTTATGTGGAGATATTAAAAATAAAACAAAACAAAGCTGTGATCATACATTTCTTCTGTCCTTCCTCATGTGTGTTTGAGTTTGAAGGATGATACAGGATAGAAAAGTCAATACCGAGTAAATAAGCTTCACGAGAAATTCTAAACGTGTGTTTGTGTTGAAGGTAAATTACAACAACAGAGGTTGAACCCCCTACAAAAAACAGCTTAGTGAATTTGCTGGAGCAGTGCATGGGGAGGAGATTGCAGAAGAAAGCTGTGTGTCTTTAATTAGAAGTTAACTGAATCTTCCTCATGGTCTACTACTCTCCTTCTGCGCAAGCTTCTTAGTATTTTTTGAAATATTTTGGAGTGTTAAAGTAAAACATTGAAAGTGCTTGATAGTTATAGCTTAATTTTACAAAAACTTGTAGCTTAGCTACAATAAACTTCATAAGTTTATTAGGGTATTGGATGGAGCTTATTTGAGTTAGAAACACTGCTGCATACCAATGACAACTGATGTTTTTCTAATATAACATAATGGGTTTTTGTAGTGGGAGAAATGCTGGGTTTTATGCTGTTCATTCAGCTAAACACTGCATTTTTATTTATAAAATAGTATTTATTTGTGAATATAAATATTTATCACAAATGAAACTATGGCAGATTAGAATTTGTGACTTGCTGATGTATCTGGCAGCCTTCACGACTGTTTCAAGATGGTAACTGTAGCAATAGCCATTTTATGTGGGTAAACAGCACTGCAAGGGTTTGCTCACAGTATCAGCTCTAGACAAATCATGCAATGATCAAAGAACTAGCTTATCTTCACAGCTCTGAATGCTAGACAGTTTCTGTTGTCTTCTCTTTCATCCAATACACACAAATAAGTACATCCCTAACTGACAGAATGCTCATGAGAATGTCAATTGCAACAAACACAATGAAAGTAAGTTTAAGCTGTGAATTTCTGTGAAACCTGTCCATCTGCAATATCCACCACGTGCCTCATTTTACATTTGCAGGTGCAATATGTTCCTGAAATCTCTCTAGTTTTTCCCCTGCTTATTTCTGTGAAGGTCGTTTGTGAGTGATATAGGGAAATTAGCTATTTTTAGGTGAAGAAAGAATCTGAATAAATTAATATTTTAAGTAACAGGACCTGAAAGCAGTGTAAAGTTATTTTGCCTTTTTCACTTTTCACAAAAATAACAGCAGCAGCAGCAGCAACAACAAAATCACTAGTTCATATTCAAGACAGACAAGGATGCTGATAATGATAATGCCTTCTCATGTATACACATGCCATTACATTCTCTGTATAGACCAAACCCAGCATCTAAATTCCAGCACACCAGTGGTGACTTAAATTTTTTTTTAATCAGAGCATTTATTTGGATGTTTTCATGTAACTTTGGGTAAAGTGGCTACATGGGAATTAAGTTTGTCAAAAAGTATGGAAAAAAGAAAGGGAAGAAAAAGAATCAGAACCTTGGCCATTCAGGAAGAGTCTGGCCAGCAAGCCAAGGGAGGTAATCCCCCCTCTACTTGGCTCTGCTGACGCCACATCTGGAGTGCTGTGTCCATTTCTGGGCTACTCAGTACACATAAGAAAACCAAATACTGTAGAGGGTTCAGCAAAGATTAGAAAGATGATTTAGGATCTGGAGCATCGCACTTACAAGGCGAGACTGTGGGAGTTGGGTGTGTTCAGTCTGGAGAGAAAAGACTAAGAGGGGATCTTATTAATGCATAAAAATATCTCAGATGTGGGTGCCCAGAGGATGGTGTCAGGCTCTTTTCAGTGGCATGCAGAGACAGGACAAAAGGCAGTGTCAATAAATTAAAACACAAGAAGTTCCACCTCAATATGAGTAGGAGCTTCTTTCAGTTGAGGGTGGCAGAACACTGGAACACCTGCCCAGGGCAGTCATGGAGTCTCCCTCTCTGGAGATATTCAAAACCCACCTGGACATGTTCCTGTGTAACCCCATCAGGAGGACTGGACTGGAATCTACAGAGCTCCCTTCCAGCCCTAATGATTCTGTGAGTCTCTGCTGCAAATGTTAGTTCATCTTTTTAAGATATTTTTCTTTAATCTACTGATGTTCTTTACTCCAAAATGGTTTGAAAAGTCAGGCACTTCCACTTGAACACTTCTTGGTTTCCAATTCAATGGTCACAAAGAATACCATAGTTGGGATTTTGTTACCTCCACAGCTGTGTAAATATGATTGTTCAAGTTGCTGTAAACATGGGACATGATACAATAATTTTTTTTTAAATCAATACAATACAATACAATCAATACAATAATTTTTTTAAAATCTTTTGACATTGTTTTTAACCCGCTTAATTTCACTAACTGTATTATATGATCCCACATAAGGAGAGACTGTGTAACAGAGTAAGTTGTGGGGGAGGGTGGGAGAAGAAACAGGCAAAAATGACTGGTTTGGGCAGCTAATCCTTAAACCATGTGTATATAGTGGGAGACAGGACTGGGGGGCAGTATGTGGGAGAACACCTTTGGACAAGTGCATTAATATCATTAAAGCAGTTTGAAAAACTCCTTCTTAAGTCAGAATAATGTTGCTCTGTAATATAAAACACATGCAAATATGTGGAGCACAGAGCATGACAAAGTCAAGGTTAGCAGCGTTTTTCACTGAAACTTTGCTTCCTGCCTTCTCCTCCTCTCACTCTTAGGGCTTTTGCCTCCTAGTTGTTACTGAACAGGTAATATTTCTGTAAAAAGTTGTCTATGCAGCAGTGAGGGAGGATGTTGGAAAATTCTTTTAACTTTAGCACATTACTAAATGTTGGTTGTATGGTCCCTGAATTCATGGTTAATGCTTAGTTTTGTACCATACAGTGCTTAGTGCAAATACCAGAGATTAATGTGGCTTTGTGTTAACTCCCTACATCTGTGACTAATAAGTCTTGTGCCAGCTAATGCTTCCTTGTTTACTTCTATCAGTGATTAATATGTACTAGCTGATATCTTAGTTTTGAGAACAAGGATTGTGTGTCAGAGCTAAGAATGATAAGAGAAGTACATTGTGACCTGACAGTTTCAAGGAGAAAAGTTTCATCACAAGATCTGCAACCGTATCCAAACAATTAAATTGAAATAATTAGTATACATACATGTATTCAGGAAATGTGATGAATATTTATTAGTTTCAGGAATATAATGTGGTCTGTTAGGTTACTGAACACGTATGTTTTAAGGAGAATTCCCCATGCACCCAGTGTTACTAATAAGTAATGTTATTTTTCTTAACAAACAAGTTTGTTATTTCCCAGTTTTCCATGACACGGAGGCAGACTTGGCACAGGAGAAAAAATAACATATTTATCAATAATCTTTGTACATACCTGTACTGAAACTACCTAGTTTTGTGCCGGTTCTGAGGTAACATTTTGAGGACATGAACCTCATTGGGGGCAAGGCAAAGAGTCAGCAATCCTGCTTCATAATGCTGTGCAACTCCCCAGTGTCAGACTTCTGGGGTGAAGTGCCATCTTGCCATGACAGTGATCCTGTTACAGCATCACTTTGGAAATAACCTGATTTTCAGAATAAACTTAATATTCTTGAATGCTGGCAGGAACTTCTGCTTGCAATTGCTACAGTGCACTATGAGAACCAACATTTTTGGTAGGGCAAGTCTCTGTTATCTTTGTGTCTGCAGACAGAGCTAGACTTCCTCAAAAATGTGCTGCTGCATTTCCATTGCTTTCTCAATTGAAGGCAGTTTTAGTATTTCTGACAGAAGTTTGGTCATAAGCAAATTAACAGCATTTCCTTGTGTCTACATGCAGTGCTATGCTTATAGGAACAATTCGGCTTTCCAGATGCTGTTTGGGAACTACTGACATGCAGGATTCCCTGGAAGATCCTCAGCTCAGTGCTGTGACTCTTTTAAATTCTTGCTATTCAATATTTATATATAACCATTTCCTAATATTAATATATTTATACTTGCCGGAACAGAGAGCGAGAAATCCGTTTCCACTATTTATATTTTTCCATACTAGAGACAGGCAGGATTGACAAATTCAAGAAAGAAGTCAAGGACACTGGCAGTGTCCTTGCCTTGACTGTGCCTTGTGAGGGGTATGTTTCTGTCATGAAGGAAGCCCCAGTGCACTCCAGGGCATCACAATCAAGGGTGCACTAAGACCCTGGTTTTCTGCTGCAGTGTGTGTACTGTAATAAGTCCTTCCTCGGGACAGCTGAAGCTGAGACAAGACACTTGCTGTGCCAAAAAAAAAAAAAAAAAAAAAAAAAAAAAAAAAAAAAATCTTTCAAAGGTCTCGCCTTTTTGTGACTTAAGGAGTGCTCAAATCTCAAGCAATTTTTATTTCAATACAAAGCTCATATTCAAGCGTTAGATGTCATGTTCAACCAAGGGATTCACCTGCACTTCCCTGCACCTCCTTCCCTGCCTGTCCCTGCGGTGATCCCCAGTGCCCACTGCCATGTCACAGGCTCATCCCTGTCCCGTTTGCTGCCAAGGTCACCCACACGGGGGGCTCAGGTGAGGTGGCCTTTGAATGAGGCTTTTTGCCCTGCAAACTGTGTAGGTTCTGCTCACATCAGTACTCCTGTGCTCTGTCTGCCTGCGTTCAGCAGCAGGAGCTCAGGGGGAATTGAAAGCAGTGCCGCAGCAGAAAACACTGCAGACAGAACAAATGGGAACACCAGGCTTTTCCTAACCCTTCCACAGGGAAACCCGCTGGAAGGCACAGAGTTCACGATGGCATGAAGAGCCCTGATGAATGCAGGCACAGCCCCGTGACACAGGGGCTGAGGGGGCTCACAGGGTGCCACAGCACCACTGCCGCTCACACAGCCCTACCTCACCGAGGGCCAGCACTGCTCACCAGGGGAAGCTTGGTTAGACGATTTAATGAGCTAAATTGCAGGTGATGTGAGTGTAGCTGTGATGGCTGAGTTTACAGTAACCAAAGCCTCCTAGTCTGAGGCAAGGGGGATGTGGGGAGGACGTCGTGGCCATCTCGGTAAGGCAAGCTAGCCACTCAGACAGTGGCAGGCAAGCAGGGTCCTAGCTGGGAAGTTGCTAGAAGCTGTGTATGAGAGGAAATCAGAAGAAATTGAGGTGAGAAGGGAGGATGGAGGAGCAGGGCAGGGCTGGGAGCTGCGCAGGGGCAGTTTTTTGTGTGGGGAGAGGACCTCCGGCAGCTGGGGAGGGTGTGTCCTGGTGAAGTTTTTCCCCCTCAGCCCCCCTCCTCCGTGCCCTTCAGGAACGGCTGTGCCTGTGCTCTGCCTTCCCGCACCATCTGCTCACCGAGCCCCGACTCTGTGCCTCCCTGCCCGGGCTCAGGCTGTCCCGGAGGGACCTGGGGCTGGATGGAGCCGGCGCAGGCCTGAGAGCGCGGAGGCGGCGATGGCAGCAGCTGCGCCGGGGAGACGAGAAGGGAGCGAGCCCGAGCTGCGGGAAACGCACACTGGGACGTCAGAGGGGAAGGGAAACTCTCTCAAGGAAGAAGTTGCTTCAGTTTCCACCCTATATGCCCTCATGTGAATGGCTAAGCAGGGGGTTATCAGCTGGTCTGGCTTCCCCTTCAGCATCCCCCCACAGCTGCTGATACCAGGAGGAAGTGGGAAAGCAGCAGGGACAGCTTTAGCAAAACACTCCTGACTTCCCTTCCTCTTCAACATGTCACTCCCTGCCTCTGCCTGGGAGGCAAAAAGGTGTGCAAAAAACCCATGCAAATACCTCACCAGGAGCTGTGTAAGCCCTGTGGGAGGGAGACAGGGACACCCCACACTTTCATATACAAATTTAACAACGTCCTTTCCTGCCCTCTCATATATTAAACACTCATCAGCTCTTCAGGTCTCACCTGCTATTAGTGCAGAGGAGCAAAACGGAAACTCATATTTCCTAAAAAGCATCCAAGCTGCAGGCAAGGTGCTCTTCTGAGCTGTTTGGCCTTCTGCACCACCTTAATGGGACAGAGAAGACTTGGAGGTGACATCTGTGCCTCTTCAGGTATCAGCTAGCTCAGGTATCTTAGGCTTTCTTTGGGAAGTGGGTAATAAAGGGCCTTTACCCTTTAAGGTATCCTCCTTAAACCTCTGAGTAAAAGGTTTCAGATGAGAGCAATTTAGTCTCCTTAATATCTGATGATTCCTTAACAACAGCTCTTCAGTCTTTTCCTTTTTAAAAATGGAAGATCAGACTTATATTTACTAGCTATTCCCCAATTCATATTAGAAGGGTCACACTGCTTTTGCTTTTAAAGGATATTTCCTTTAAAAACCCCAAACAAACAAAATCTCCTAAATTTTCATAGTAAATCTCAATTAGTCAAACTCTAGTAAAGTTTAGTAAAAAAGTAAGTCTTATTGAATGCAGATTTACATCTTTCTGTACTTTATGTGCTCTCAAGAAGTTACCTGTCACAAGTGAGGCTAAATTTGAACAGATCTGAAACAGAAAGTTAAAGCTCAAGTTAAATTCTCAGTTGCCAGGAGCATTTCACCACTCTGCTTCTGTATCCTTTCCCAGTGCTACTGTGATAATTAGTCTTATTTATTAGAACTACATCTAAAACTTGTAGAGTCTTCTATTCCTAGGCTAAAATTTTGAATTTTTTAGTTACCATGTATGCTGTATTGCAATTATTTTTATTCCTAAAGCAAGAAGGTGGAAAGGGAAAGCTTAAAAAAAGGAGACAATGATGTGGCCTAAATAAAAACAACAAAGAGAATGCTCCCACATCATAAACATTTCAAAACACAAAGAAATAGGTTTGGTTTTTTTTCTGAAGTTCAAAAACTTCAGAAATAGTTTTAATCAAAGACACCAAAGTTTAAAAATGAAAACACTGTTTAATCCAAACATCTTAAGAAGAATGTTTCTGGAAAAATGTCCTAAGTCCTTCTGCCTAATATTTGCTTAATGCTTGACAACTTTTCTATGTCCCTATTCTTCAGGCTTTTAAACAATTTTTGCTATCCCAGATCCCTTATCTTTAGCAGGTGGTGGCAGGTTGGTCATAAAACCTTCTGGCTTTAAAATAACTGGTTAGCCTCTGATATAAATCCATAAATTAAAGAAAGGATAAGTTAAAGTGAGAATGCATTCACCTGTGCCACTGGCAATTACAGCAGAAAAACAGGATCAATTTTCCATCTGCTAAGAGTCCTTTTGGTAAAGTCAGCTTAGACAGAGAGTGTACACAAACCCAATATTCTGAAGCCTTGCTGGCATACTAAGAGTTTCTTTCAAAAATAACATTTCTTCTTTCCTATCTTATGCTCCTGTCATTTCCCAAGGCTTTCCTCTCTTCTGCTAGCCTCACTTTTCCCCTCTTTATCCAGCGTTTGGAATGTGCTACCTGTGAAATGAGAGTAGGTGGGCTGTGTGTCCCTTCTTACAGCATACACCTGCCCTGGTCAGATGGGTCTCACCTGCCAGCCGTGCACAGAAGGGAGCCCTTCCAAGCTGCGCTCCCTCGGCACAAACATCCCGTGCCTGTTTTTAACGTGGCGGCTTTCCCGGCCGCTGGCACAACAGTGACCTCTAACGGGGGAGCCTCTCCTGTGACAAATCCTAACCTTCCAGCATCATTTAGGTGCGGAGGGAGCAAGGGTGGAAAATCTGCTGACCCTTTAAATTGTACCAGCATTTGATTTCTATCGCTGATAAAAGAAAAATAAAAGAAAAAAAAACCCAAACAAACTAACCTTCAGAACGCCAGCAACAACAAAACCAAAACAACAAAAGAAGGAAAACTAATTGGGATTTTGGGGGTCCTTTTTTGTGTTGCTTCCAATGCCTTTTTTGCCTCTCACTCTGTCCATGTGCATCTCTGAGATGAGTATGACGCACTTCCATCAGACATTTGAAAACACCAATAAAGTCTCTGCTTTGCCTCCTTCTCTTGGCTTCTAGTCTGTCACGCATCCTGGCTCCCTGATCGCCTACAGGTGCTGCTGATTTGTTTGCTCAGTGCCTGCCTGCTGCCCTGCCTAAGAGGCAGAGTGATGCCTTGTGAAGGCTGACCTAGAACAGAGACAAGATGGAGCTAAAGAATAAGGTAGGTGTTTATTAGAAGGCCTCAATGGATACACCTTGGGTGGTAACAAGAGCCCAACCAGGGCTACACCCAAGGTGAACCCAAAATGGTCATAAATGCATGACTGGTCATGGGGTCTCACGCTTTTATAAGTTCTGTTCCATTTGCATGTTGGAGTTAATTGTCCAGTTATAGCTTTAGCTTATGAAGTCCCATCCTTCTTGTTTTTCTGTCTTCAGTCCATGTTTGGTTATGCTCATGGACCTGAAATTTGGATCATTTGTCTTTGGTCCCCAGCTAGAGAAGGAATTGTTTTGTCTACCTACTCTGTGAAGAGAGCTTACTATCCCTTAATATGAAGCTCAGAGGTTCACACTAAAGGAGTACAGCATCTGAAAAATATAAAAGCTAAAACCTGAGGCATCAAGAGAAGCTATGGCTGCTTTCCTAACTTCAATGATGCAAATTTAGTTACTTACCAAGTCTGTTATTTGCACTGTTTCAGGCACTTGAATCTGCTGTTTACACAGTTTGGGTGAATGAGAAGGGCAAATTCAGCAGTGTCTCTTTCAGTTTTGCTGCTGCCTCAGGGGGGTTACAGGCCATGACCGATGAGGCAGCATATAGCAGCTTTTTTGCTCCAGATGCTAAATTGTATGGCGAAAAAAAATTAATCCATTCTTTTTGTTATGCAAGATCATGCTGCCAACATTTTGCTGACCATGAGCTAGATTTAAATGTGAGTCTGCTGAGCATTTATCAAAGATTGGGCCATTGGGTAGATCATCAGTTCTACAGAATATTTTTAATGTGGAGCATAGGACTGTCCTGACTGTCACGGGGAGAAGAGCAGCAGGAAGCAGAAATGCAACAGTGGTCAGGTAGGACAGCTTCTGACTGTCACGGGGAGAAGAGCAGCAGGAAGCAGAAATGCAACAGTGGTCAGCTTGGGGAAGACCATACTGTTCATTCTTGTGAGCTATTGCTATTGCATAAATTGAGCTGGAACAACTTATCTTATGGGATGATGAAAAGAGATTTGATAAGAAAACTCATGTCATGTGTGGAAAATACCCAAATCCCTGGAAACTTAGGTGTGGAATAATGCATTCAAGACTAAGATCCATAAGAGAATAAGACAAGACCGCAGAAATCATAGAAACAGGACCACTGGGGAATAAACACCTTAAGATATAAAAGGGATTAACAAAAGGATTTTGAAAAAAAAGGTAAAAAAATTACTAAGAGATGGAGATCAATGGTTGCACATAAAGAGATGTTCTGAGGGCCTTTTTAGAAGATAAGTGAGAGCATGGAGACATGATTTCTGAAAGTTTTTCTTCTCCAAAGACATAAGAAAACAGGTCTCCCTATGACTCACCTTCAGAATCAAAATGCAGATGCCCTCAGGGGTTTAGAGAAGAATCGTGGTATTATAGAGGTTGTGACACCTCTCTAAAACTTAGCTAAACAAGAGTCTAATGGGTAGAAAAGCTATTAGAGATGTGTGAGCAAAAGTGAAAGGAACACCCAGCCATAGCTGCAAATACAATATGCACAAGATCCTCTGATCCCCATTTCATTCTATGAAAAGGTAAACTCCCTAAAATGATTAAATAATTTTGTTTATAATTATGGATTGAATTTGGCAAATTTCTTACATGTCCCATTTTTAAAGGTGTAATAAATAATTTTCATTACTCTTCAAGAGGATATTGCAAGTTAGAGAGACCGTTGTTCACAATTTCAGTGCTGGAACATAGACGTGGCTTTGTTTTGGTACATTTCTGTGTAATTTTTCCATTCTTAATTTTCTGTGTACTTCACCTTTTACATTGAGGGTTGTGGCTGAAGGTAGGTGCTCTTTTTGTTAATTTCATATTTTTCCTGTAAATGCTCCTGAACTCTGCTGAAGAACTACTGTTATTTTTTTTCCTTAACTATGAAAAGACCCAATATGAATAGTTTGTAAGAAAAAAATATCTGAAAAGATTACTTTCTGTTGAAATGAACCCACAAATCCCAGCAGGTTCTTAATCCTAGAATGTTGATTCAGGTGTAGATGATTTACTGATAAACACTAAAACTGCTCCTGTCACAAAAAGTGTGCCTTTAAATATTAAATAATTAAAAGTGCACCTTTTAATATTCTTGTGTTTTCTGCATTATGCTATCTGGAGATGTTAACACAGTCACATGATATGTTCTGTATCAGCTTAATATTTACATTTGTTTATGCATATGATTTATCTTTGTCTAATTTGCATATCTAACACATTTTCCTATATTAGCTTTCCCTCCTCCTCCCTCCCCCACCATTCACCACAAATATGAAAAACTTTAACAAATAAAGATCATATGAAGGGTATTGTTGTTCTGCACTCTAAATATGTCTGCAAATGTGTTTTTTGTCCAAGTTGCAGAGTACAGGGATGGGGAAGGTTTCAATTAATTCAGCATCTCTTAAATAGGCTGAAATATTGCCTGATTTCAGTGTGAATGGTCTGGTGGATGTAGTAGTAGAAAACCACTGGCTTACCAATGGTTTTCCACAGCAATATGATGAGGCTCTGAAGCTGTCAGGACACCAGATTAAAACTAGGGTGCTGGTGTTGGTGAGGCTCTGAGTCCTGGCTTGCCAATGGTTTTCCACAGCAATATGATGAGGCTCTGAAGCTGTCAGGACACCAGATTAAAACTAGGGTGCTGGTGTTGGTGAGGCTCTGAGTGCAGCGTGTCCCTCTGTGCCAACAGAGGGCATTATGCACCCACAGAGCAAAGCTGTCCTCGGGTGCTGCCAGCAATCCACCTGCTGCTTGTCTGGCTTTACTGTTATGGTGTTTTTCCTACTGTCTTAAACAGTGAGTAAAAAAAAGCATTTTTGGATTTAATTGGGGCAGATGTTAGTTTACAGAATTTTTGAAAGTAGCATAAATATCAGGGAAAAAAATTCTCTCTCAATATTTCTCTACTTCTGTTCCAGTTCAGCTTGGGGGACAGAAAACCCATGCATGTTTAAGAAAAACAGTGATATGATATCCTGAGTAATTTATTGTTCTTAGCTGACAGCTGTATATTGCACAAATCTTTTTCAAAAGTCTGCTGAGTGTTTCTCTACTTCTTCTGTTCCAGTTCAGCTTGGGGGACAGGAAACCCATGCATGTTTAAGAAAAACAGTGGTATCCTGAGTAATTTATTGTTCTTAGCTGACAGCTGTATTTTGCACAAATCTTTTTCAAAAGTCTGCTGAGTTCCCTGTTCTGCAAGATCTGCTGGTCTTCTGTGGCTGTCAGAAGTCCAGTGATCTCAGTGATTTTTGCAAGCAGCTAGAAGTCCCTTCCCACAGAGTTCCTTAAGAGATGGTTCCTTCTGAATGTGCTTAGACATTCAGCATTTTATAATCAACATATAATTGTATATAATTTAATGTATTACTGTACAGAATCTGTAAGACTTTTTTTTCTTTAAAGAGTAAATCAAATAGATCAATCAAGTTCCTTTGCTGGCCTTATTTCCATCATAAGATTTATTACTGAATTCACATATCTTGAAAGTTTTTTCCTTCTTAGAGTATATCTGAGAACTACCAGTATCACTGCAAAAAGACAGACTTGTTTAGGGATATTTCATAAGTCAGGAACCAATGCAGCCTGTCCTGGCTTGAAATCAAATGCAACTTTTTTCCTTCGTGTTAACAAGATTCAGTCTCACCTGTCTGAAGCTGTTATTGTAGTTCTGGTATTTTTTCATCTCATATTATATCCAAGTGTTTTGGTCTAAACTTTCCTCTGTGGTGATGGTCAGAAATGAAATAGTGAATTCTATGTTTTGGTCCTTATTTGGATTTCAGGTTTTTGCAGGCCTAACTTTCTTCTCTGCTTCTCTTCCTGTATGCACTAAAACCAGATTATACCTAATTTCATGTTCAAAAGGTTCATTTACTATCTTTTTTTTTGTAAAAATACATTCTTTTCTACAGGTTTGTTTTCTGGTGTAAAACTGCCACAAATCAAACTTCCTTAGAGCGCTCATCACTCCACTTTGTTTTGTTATTTGTTTTGCTTGCCTCCTAATTTTTTCTTTTGTCTTCTCATTTTGCTGTAATATAAATTTCTACCTGTACAGCATGAAAACTAAGACCAAAAAATGTAATTTCCTTCCTTGGTGAAACTGTTGGGTTGCCTGTGATGCAAAGATAAAAGCACTTCCTTCCCCACAGTTCTGTATGGCATTGTGAAGAAAATAGACTAAAGGAATAAATTTATGGTTTGCATTACTTTGAATTGTCATTCATATTTGGAATCAGGGAAAACAACCTGGAAATTTGAAAAAATTGAATCCAAGTAGTGAAACTATTTTTGCATATTTTCAAACTGTATTTGTCAATAGCAGAAGTTCAGTGATCAGCATATCCACATGCATATTGTTTCTAAACAAACCTGGTTGTGAAAGCAGCTAGACACTTGAATCATGCCAGAAGAGTAACTGTGCACTTCCTGTGCAATTTTTAATGTAGGATTTTGCAAATAGAAATATTCCATACATATTTGGTCTCCTCTAGTACAAATTAAAGAATCCTTGTGGCAGCTAGAAATCAGCAGGCAACAGCACAGCAAGATGCTATTTTGGTAGTCCTTATTCAGCTCCTGTTTATATATATGGAATCTAGAGTAAGTTGTGACTTGAATTATTGGCATAAAAACAATTTTTAAAATTTTTAAAATAATCCCTTATGTAAACACTTTCCTTAGGATTCAGGAAGAATTCAGTCATGGTATAAAGCAGAGACAAATTCAACCAGAAAACTCAGAACTTAGTGAAGCATTATTGAGAAGCACTTTCTTTATTCAATCTATTTGACTATTATTCTTCAAGTAGCACTTGCAATGGACAACCTTTTTCACCTCTAAGTATCACAAGGCACCTTTTTTTTTCTTTTGAAACAGGATTGACAGCTTCAAGTCGACCTCTTTAGTAATACTACATCCAGGTAGGATGATTGTTTGGACATAGGTAATATGATACATAGTATACACAAGCTACTTCAGGAGTTCTAAATTATTTCCAAGGGAAAAGATGGCCTGAAAAGCTATGCAGATTTCTTACTTTGCAACATTTATCTGTAAAATCACTAATCTTGAAATTATCTATTTGATTTGTTAATAAAATATTTACAAAAAGATACATACAGAAAGTTTAAAGAAACTGACTTCCTAAGGAAAATATTCTATCGGTTTGCTAAACACACAACAACACACCACACTCCTCATACAACTATTCTGAAGATATACAGATAAATTCCCTTACCTTTTTAGTTACAAAATCCTGCTGAAGCAGAATAAGATAGTAGATATTTTTTTTTTTAAATCTAGTTAGAAGGTGTGACCCCTTCCCATTTCTTGGCTAGTGTCACACGGACATTTGACTGCAGAATTCTTCTGGATACACAAACAAATTTGTCAGTTTAACATTGAAAGAAGTTGTTTTCCTTAATTTTGAATGCCAAAATCAGTAAATAAATTAAAAACCAGTTCAGATGATGAAGGACCCCAAAAAATAAAAAAGCTTCCTCATGCCCTCAAAAGAAGAAAGCCAAATTCAAGGATTTGAAATCTGATAGAAGTAAATTTAAAGTTTTACAGTCCCATCCATGGCAGCTTTAGTGCTAATGAATCCATGTAATAAAAAATAAATTAATGAAGTCCTGTACTTACCATAATTCTAGTTTTTCTGTCTCCTCAAGCCTGCTGAGGAGTAGGTACTGAACTAGAGGGGTGAAAGATGTTCATTGTCCTTCACTGTGAATATTTCTTTAGAGAGTGTACGTGGTCTATCCAGCCTTCACATGCAAAGATATCAGCAGTATTCTTATTTTGCACAGTATCAGAGACCTAGCAGAATTGTAAACAGTATTTGTTTGGGTTATGTTGCACTGCTGTGAAGGATGAATAGGTTTTATTCATTCATTTAATTGCTTCCAAGATTTTCATGTAAACCAGGTCTATGCTGAAGATAATATTATATAGTTATTCTTTTCAGTAAACTTTGACTGAATTAAAAAGGCAAATGTATTTTGGTTTTATTTTCCATACTCAAGGTTCCTGAATTTGCCTATATTTAGGCTTCACTGTAAATTCCATACATTTCCTTCTGACCCAGACTTTCATGGATGTTTATTATCTGAGGGAATTTTCTATCTCTAATAAGCTGAACTATATCTATATCAATTAGCCTTTAATTATTGAGCTCTTCATAGATGATACTATCAGAAAAATAGGATTGTCCTGGTCAGACAGAGTATTAAAGTTCTGTAGTGCTGCAGACTTCCTGTGCACAAAAATTAAAGGAAGAAGGCATATGGCCATAAACTTCAGTGAACTAGATCTAGAAAAAAACCCAAAAACTAAAACAAAAAACTCAATGAAAAGTGGTGAAAGAAGGAAGAAGAGGAGTGAAGTGCTGGCTAATGCAGAAAAGAGGGTAGTAGTATATATTGGTGATGCCTAACTTCTAAATAACAATCAGTTGAGTTTTCAGTGACCAATCTTCTCAGTATGAATCAATGGGGGATAAATAAATATAATCATAAAAAAACGGAAAGTACTATATCTGTGTCAGAAGCAAGGTTTAAACTGCATTCTGTGGGGAAATCAGGATTTTCCTAAAATCTCACTGCTACAGCACTGAAAATATTACTGTATTGATGTAAGTCTCAAATAATTTGCTTTCTATTAAACTTTCACTCAAATATATCAACACAATCTATTATATAGATAACAGCAAATACAACTACAGATACTTATAAGGGCAATTAGCAAACACTCTACCTATTTTCCTAAAACCAGGAAGTCACCAGGGCAGCTACATGCTTATTTCCTTGACCACAAGAAAAATTTTGAAAAAACCTATTTGAATGAGAAAACATCAGATATATGTAGCTACATCTAATATAGATTTCACTAACAAGGGATTATGTTTCTTAATAAATAAATTAATTAATACCTGTTTTGCAAAGCTGAGCTGGCATTTAAGGCAAAGGCAATACAATTTACTTATTTGTCTAGATTTCAGCAGAGTATTTCAGGTGATATCCTATGTTGAAATTTAAGTGACAGGAATTGGGAGAAGATGTGACCTATCAGAAGGACTGTAAGGTAGACTAGGAGATGGTTAAAGCCACATCTCTTTAGCAGAAAGGGAATTACTGAGTTTAATTGGGATTACTTGCAGTGTTCTGCAGGCATCAGTCATGGGTCTGATCCTGTCTGATCCATTACTTGGGTCTGGTTCAAGAGAAGGGCCTATACTGATGTTACCTGAAGATATTCTAAGCTAAGCAGTTATCATCCTGAGTGAGCCAATAGGTTATACAGGAAGGAGGAGAAGAATTTGTGTATCGGAGTGATAGAACTCAACCAAATTTTAATAGCAAAGTCATATACTTAAGGATGGAAAGAAAACTTTTTTGCTTTGTGCCAGGGACACAATGAGTCACTAACATGACATGCACATGTGGAAAGTACATGTAATTTGAGTGCAGATTAGGCAAATGATTTTTGGGAGAGGCAGGAAAAAAATTTGTGCAGAGGACTGGTGAGGGCTTGTTTAGAGTTTTGTGTGCAGCTCTGGTCAAATATGCTGAGTGACCAAGTGGAGACTTACAGAATGAGTAGGACTTCCTGAAAAGACAATGAAAGAGCTTGAGAAAGTGGAGATGAAGGTCTGTAAGTATCAAGTAAGAAGGAGCATTTCTACCAAAAAATATGGGATTGAAATCAAGTGTGTCTAAATAAGTTGCAACTACATTTAAAGTGGGAATTATATTATAATTTATATTCATTCACATTCAGAAATGATCTTCCAAAGAACATAGAGGAGGAAGGAGATCAGTAAGGGTTGCTTGTACTACATGAGCAATTTAGGAAAGACATTGAATAACAGGACAGGGATAATTCTGCTGGAAAAAAATTTGCTTATGAGAGACAGATTACTAACTGTACTGGAAAGATGCTTGGTCACCATGTCTGCTCACATTGTGTGTTAGATTATGGTAGGTTACTCTAAGCCTATTCTCTTACCACTTTTTTTTTTAAAGTAGGAATGTTTTCACAACCAGGTCTTTAGGATTTGCTCTGTCTATTAAAAGTTTTCTGGTATCTGATAGCTCTACTCTTGGTAGAGAGTTCTGCTCCCACTGTGAGACAGTAACATCAGCTCTTCACCAAGAGGTGCCTTATTACAGGTGCACAGTACAGTAAAAAGCCTGTCAGTTTTCAGGCTTTCTGAAATGTCCCAGGAAGACTGCAGGAATGCTGGGTGCAGGTGTGAGCATATTTTAGAGGAAACCTGTTGCCATTCCTGTGGTCTGAAGGGACTATTCATGGTGACAGGACCAGTGAAAGGTCTTTTTTCCATCTAATATTTGTAGCACAGTAGATTTTGTGGTTTTCTCTCCTGCTTTCTTTGGTGATGTTTTATCTTGGGTACTCAGAGTCTTTAGAGTCACTCATGGTGGGCAGGAAGAAGACAAAGAATGTTCCAGGGGACTCTTCCAGATCTGGACTGCCACTGTGCAAGGGACTAATCTCATTGATCTGATGTCATCTACTGTTTCTGTATTTCCAAACCACTCAGCCCTCATATATCTTTGTTATTAACTGTTTCCTTATATCTTGCTTCCAAGGGGATCTTCCAATGTCTAGTAGTATAGCTAAGTTAGCATGGTTACCTTTTCCTCAAAGGGGACGCTGATTTCTTTTGGTTTTCCCAAGTTAGCTGCCTTTTAAAATTATACCTGTTTGAGAGCTATCCTTCCTCCTCATTCCAGACAAATTTTCCAGTAATTGTATGCTGGGTTCAAAAGTCACTGAGGAAGATGGACAAGTAAGTTCAGTGACAACATAATTGCGCCAGCCTTGTTTCCTTGTTTTGAAATTTCTGCTATAATCTGGATAGTAATAGGACAATTCTTTTGTCCCTTTGTAATGTGCCTCTGATGTCTCATAAAATCTTTAACTCATTGACAAAGTCAAGACACAGTGATGAACTATTCTGCAAATATTGTGAGGAGCAAGCATAATAGCTCTAGTGAAGCTGCATGTTTTCGTAAACATCCTGGTGATCTGTGCCATGAATTAGATGTAAAACATAGGGCTGAAATAAATCTCCAAGGGCATTTTGCTGAAGACAATGACTCTTCAAAGTTCTTCTCTAACAATGTACTGCCAAGTAAATGATGCAATATACATTATTCTTATAACTATGCTGGATTTGAGTTCTTGAAAATCAGTTTGAAAACATGCTAGAAATAATGATGAAAAACATTAATAAAGAGACACTCCATTGACTAACAAAGATAGCATATCCATATTCTAATGACAGCAATAGACAAATAAAAGGTTGACCACAGCTACTATGTCAGCACATTTCTGTTAATATGTTTATAGTTTATTACTTTGTTTTGATTACATATCATTTAAGCTGCAGGTACTTTTAAATCATGGCATTCTGATGTAGCTAGCTGGCCAGCAGAAATTGTGATTTGTGAAACCGGTTTGGAATCCATGAATGTTTTCTGAAAAAAGATGAAAAATATGAAGATGAAGAAGTCATAGGAGATAGTAACTACACATATATATTTGGTCAAAATTTAAAGGAATTTTTACTCTTATAGCTCACTAATGTAATGACTTTATTGTGTCCTAAATATAAAATTAATGTAAAAGAATTGTCATGAAGAACAATCTGGACACAATAATGTGCCACGTGCTCTAGGATGACCCTGCTTGAGTAGAGAGATTGGACCAGATGACCCAGTGTGGTCCCTTCCAACCTGACCCATTCTGAGACTCTGTATTATTCTGTGAAGGATTAATCAAAACTCATAGGGTGATTTTTAGAAGACTTAAATATCAGACTTCTGCTTCAAGAGTGAGGACTCCACATGTCTGAAACCATATAATATCAGAAGCCAAATTAATAAAGCTAATATTTTTTTCTATGCCATAGCAGAGGAAACGTTGGTGAAATGTGCATATCATGAATAATCATTGTGGTGTTTGCTCCCATGACTGCAGAAATAAATGTTAATGACACAGTGCAGGAATAAAATTAAACTGCATATGATGTTTGTTTTTATTTTGATAACACCAATTTCGTTGAATCAAGCAAAGGCTAACTTCATACCCCGAATTTAACAAGACGGAAACAACACTGACCTAGGGAATGTCCAGGAGTAAGGAAACACATAGCAATATGTTCCCAGAATACAGAGTCACATAATCACAGAATCACAAGGTTGGAAGAGACCTTCAAGATCATTGAATCCAATCCATGCTTTACACCTCAGCTAAACTATGGCACCGAATTTTTATTAAACACATTCAGGGGTGGTGACTCCACCACCTCCCCAGGCAGACCATTCCAGTACTTTATCATTCTTTCCATAAAAAACTTTTTCTTAATATCCAGTCTATACTTCCCTTGGCACAGCTTAAGGCTCTGTCCTGTGGTTCTGTCAGTTGCTGCCTGGAGAAAGGGACCAACCCCACCTGACTACAGCCACCTTTCAGGGTGTTGTAGAGAGTGACAAGGTCACCCCTGAGTCTCCTTTTCTCCAGGCTAAACACCCCCAGCTCCCTCAGTGGTTTCTCACAGGGTTTGTGCTCCCAGCCCCTCACCAGCCTCGTTCCCTCCTCTGGACACACTCAAATGTCTCAACATCCTTCCCAAACTGAGGGTCCAGAACTGGACACAGCACTCAAGGTGTGACCTCACCAGTGCCCAGTACAGGGGCAGAATGACCTCCCTGCTCCTGCTGGCCACACTGTTCCTGATACTGGCCAGGATGCCCTTGGCCTTCTTGGCTCCCTGGGCACACTGCTGGCTCATGTTCAGTCAGCTGTCGACCAGTACACCAGGGCCCTTTCTGCCTGGGCACTGTCCAGCCACAATAGTTTCCAATCCTGCAAAAATTGATCCTTGAGAGACTTCTTGAGTAAGCCTTTAATAACCTTCTATTTTTTGTGTTGAGGTTTTAAAATGCATATTTACTTTTGGTATGCCCATTGTGTGAAGGATGGGTCTTCTGTCTGTTTAAAATCTACCTCTTGCTGGTTTGTTTAATTTATACTACTCATACCTATCCTTGTGATATTTCTCTTGATCTTCCAGGTCTGTATCATATTCTTCCCTCAATAAAAGTTACAAAGCTGCTGTAACACTAGCTTTGTTGGATTTAAGCATTCTGTTTATCAAGTAAGAGACTTCAGTCTCCTAAACTGTCTTAATATTTTCTTTCCTGGAAAGTCTCTTCCCTCTCCTTAAGATATAAGCTTTTTGATAGGTAGTCTGACTGGAGATGAAATCTGGTTTTTTTTGAGAACTGTATTTTTAGTCTATTCTTATCCAGAATTCTATTCTAATCCCAAGTTCTGTAATACAACATTACTTGTCAAAACATTCAAATACAAATCTAACCATTCATAAATTCAATACACACTGGTGGATCAAAGGTATTATCAAATCACAGATTTAAGTGAAATATGTAAGTGAACATACGCATCACTTAGTCAACTGCATTTTTGAAATGCCCCAAATATTGGCTGAGCATTTATTCTAAACTGCAGCAACAAATTTAAAGAGGCTGCTTACCTGGTTTTGAGGAGCATAACTATTTCCCTTCTTCACAGGGCCGTTTTTCAATGCTTTCTCCCTGGCATGGTCTGCCATCAGGTCCCGGTGCAGGATTATTACACTGGCGAGTTCGAGTGCTCTCTCCATTGATGCAGGTGGACCAGGCACTCCAACAGCTCCAGCCTCCATCAGTCACAACTGGTATGAAGACATCATACAGGATTAGGCCGCCTACCTCTTTCGAGGTAGACCATGAATCAATTATGGTGATTCTGCAGATCATTGCAGCCTCCTGAACACAACCCATCACAAAGATTTGTCATTTAAAAATGTCTTTGTCAGTGGCAGTGCTTGAGAACCCTGGGTTTTCAGCATTTTTGTCATGCCAGGAAACAAGCTCTAAGGCCCATTTTGGGCACCTGTGCATTAAAAACCTGGCCACAGAGAATGAATTTACTGCACAGTACATTTTTTACATTGTCAGTTGTGGAACTTCATTCCTTTCCCTTTTCCCCAACCTAATATTAAACTAGCACAGTAATTGTGAAACATGACCATGTGCTAGCACACACTGAGCTTTTGCAGAAAACTGAAGACAAAATAATTTAAGACATGGTGAGACTGCTTTTGCCTGAAATTGGTTTACCAGTACTGCACCAAGCTTTGGTAATACTGCTGTGTACTTAAATGAACTTTGTGTCATTCCAAGGCGCAGTAATGTATGTGGGAAAATGAACTTCAAATTAATGTACCCTCTTTAGGGAAAGAACCCAGTAACTTACCTTACCTTCCGCACCTTGCCCTTGAGATTTGACAGCAGTAAGTATAAAGGAGAAATGCTTCTGTTCTTATGAAGGCTCATTTTGTCAGCCTATTGTTACAACAGATATGCTCATTTTAGTTTATTTGGAGTATTTACTTACCTTTCACCAGTGTAGATTTGGGAATTTGACAAGCAATTCCCTTAAAATAACTTGAGCATAGGCATGTACAGACTCCATCTACCAGCACAAGGGTGCCTCCATTTTTACAGGGTTCACATTTGCACACACTGTATTCGGTAATGTAGTCTTCAATTGCCCTTTCCAAATTTTGTTTCTTTAAATATGCATCTCTTAGCTTAACTGGAACAAGTGTATGTATTGGAGAAGGCTGTGGAAGAAAAAAATCCCATGCATGACATACTCTTCCAAAGTTCTGAATCCTTCTGATATAACCATCACTAGAATAAATATCTGAAGAAACAGTTAAGATAAGGCAATGTGTGAAAGTTCATTATAAACTCAGAGTCTCACCTCCATCATAGAACAAAAGCTTTCAAACTATAAAAAGCCACAGCTTTGAAGAAATTGTACTTACCCGCTGCTGTATCACTACTGGAGCATCAACCAAAGATTTAGCCCACTCTATATAATCCTCTACATCAACAGTTCTGGCTCCTCGTAGTAACATTTCTTTGATTTTAACTGAAAAGTCAATCTTCCCTCCCTCAACTAAGGAAAGGACATCATCAATGACAGCATTATCATTCATTTCTGCTGCAGAAAAAAAAGAGGGTGAAGAAGGATGTTTAATACCCATGCATCTGGAAAAACAGCTCTCCTCCTAGTGCAGCCAGTCCCTCTTTGTAAAATTATTATAGAGAGGACTCTTGGTTGTATTCAATATCTCTTTGCTTATACCTCTTATGTGGGAGGAAATCTTTAATTTTGCAATTAAATTAGAAAACACTAGATCTGAAAGAAAAGAAAGGATAGGACAAACCGAGACACATTATGGAGATCACAGTCCTTTGATGACAAGCAAAAGATAATGAGTAATTCTACTGTATCCCCTGAGCTAAACCAAATAGGACAGGAATTCAAATAGTAGGAGCTTTTGCTTCATAATTAACACACAGGCAGAGCACTGAAATTAATACACAGGCAGAGCACTGAAATTATTGTCTCTTATGCACTTAGTAGTAAATATCCTTCCCTTTTGCAATTTTTATTCCATGTGAAATAAAGCCCATCTCCAGACACATAAAGGAGCTGAGGGCAACAGTGACAGTCAGGGGAACGCAAACAAGGCAATCAGAGAAAGGGAGCTCCTGCTTTGTCTCCTCCCAGGCTGGTTCCAGCAGAACCATTAGCCCTGTAGGATGGGGCTGAGGATGAACCAGCAGCAAGATGAGTCAATGGAAGGGTTCTCTGGATGCAAAGAATGGCATTTTGTGATTGCATGAACTTAAATCCTTAGCATATATTTACAGGGGTGCTGTTGAAAAGGTAAGTGGGGTTCAGGGTGGCTTTGGGAGGAGCAAACTTGAGAAAATAAAGGGATAAAGGCAAAAAAGTCATTTGCATGTAGACAAATGACTGATCTATGAGCTACTCTGCTGTGTATTGTCCTTCATCTTTGCAGTTTTTCCTGGCCTACCATTAAATTCCATTTTAACTCTTTCCTAGGGTGAAAGGACTCTATTCTGTGTGCATGCATGTGTATGGAGCCCTGTGTGCCAGCAGCTAGAGCTGAGCAAGGGCTGATGGGCACCTGGTGTTTGTAGTGGCAACCCCTGGAGCAAATGACAACACATGTGCCAGGGTGTGATGACTAGCAGATGTAGAGCCAGACTAGCAGGTGAATATAGGGTAAGTGGCTTGGGAGTACCAGAGCAGCTGTTGCTGTGGCCTGGAAGATCTGGTGGCTTTCCGTGATGTGACAGCAACAGTCAGCAAGGGACGACCAACAGATGTCATCTACCTGGCCTTCTGTACAGTCATCTACCTGGCCTTTGATACAGTTCCTCATGACTGCCTTATCTCCCAGTTGGAGGCATATGGGCCTGAAGGGTAGACTTATTGGTGAGCAAGGAACTGGCTGGATGGGCACAGACAGAGGGTTGTGACCAATGGCTCTAAGTCCAGGTGGATGCTGGTGATGGGTGGTGTCCCTCAAGGCCCTGTTTGGGACTGATTCTCAACAGTATCTTCATCAATGATAGAGTGGAGTTAGGTACATCCTCAGAAGGTTTCCAGATGACACAAAACTGAGCACAACAGAAGGATTAAGACAACGGAAGGATTGGTTTCCATCCTGAGACATCCTGACAAACTTGAGAGGTGAGCCCACAAAAGCCTCAGCTGAACTCTGATATTCAGCAAGTCCAAGTGCAAGGTGCACCTGGGTTAAGAAATAGCAGGCCTGAACACAGACTGGGAGAAGAACCTGTGGAGAGCAGCCCTGCCCAGAAGGACTTGAAGTGCTGGTGGGTGAAAGGCTGGCACTCCCAGCCCAGAGTGCCAAACATGTCCTGGGCTGCATCCAGAGCCCCTTGGGCAGCAGGGCAGGGGAAGAGTGCTGGTGGGTGAAAGGCTGGACAGGCCCTAGCCATGGCACTCCCAGCCCAGAGAGCCAAATGTGTCCTGGGCTGCATCCAGAGCCCCGTGGGCAGCAGGGCAGGGGAAGAGATTTTGCCCCTCTACTCTGCTTTCATGAGATCTCACCTCCAGCCAGCTTAGGGGTCTCTAACATGAGGAAGATGTGGACCCTGTGGAGAAAGTCCAGAAGAGGCTACAGAAATGGACAAAGTGTTGGAAGACCTTTCTTTCCTATGAGGGACAGGCTGAGAGAGATGGGATTGTTCATCCTGGAAAAGAGAAGACTCTGGGGAGACCTCATTCAGTCTTCCAGTACTTGAAGGGGACTTATAAAGAGAGAGGAGGACAATATTTTTTACTAGGTTAGATACTGACAGGACAAGGAGGAGTGATATTAAACTAGAAAAGAGGAGATTTAGATTAGATGATAAAAGGAATTTCTTTACTCAAAGCGCAGTGCAGCAATGGAACAGATTACTGTGCCTCACCCCTATGAGTGTTCAAGGCCAGGTTGGAAGGGGCTCTGGACTAGCCTGATCTAGTATGTTGAACCCCTTTCCAAAATGATGTGTTGGAACTAGATGATCTTTAAGGTCCCTTCCAAACCAAAGTATTCTGTGATTTTATGTCTATTTTTAGAGTGAGACAAGTGGAGGAGCTGGAGACTGGGTTTCTAGGCCAAACACTGGAGAGACCTCACAGTTCTGGGTTTGGCTGAGATCTGTTCTGATACGAGTGCATTTCTGTCTAAGGCAACAGGCGGTCAGAGGATCTAAGGGCCAGTTGCTGGAGCACCTAAGGCCAGTCCCTGGAGACATCCACAGTGTGTGTGTCTTGGTGTGCATCAGAGTCTGCACCAGCAGTGGGCCTGGCGTTACATACCTCTGCTGCTAACAGGAGAGCTAACAATACAGTTGCTGGTTCAACTGGATATTTAAGGTCAGCTGCTGGAGTTATCTGTACTGATTATATATAAGTATTGTGGTGGGACTGAAATACCTGAGGCTTGTGCTGCCTTGGACAAAGTGGCCTCCCAGCCCTCAACTTTCCTGTGATTCTGTGATATTGACCACTGAAAGACTTTCTCCCTGAGTAGATGGAGAGGGGAAAAAGATGAAATCATTTGTGCCATTTCTGTTTGTCTGAGCACTGTCTGTGTTTTGTCTGTATTTATTTGTGGCCAGTGATGTCTGCATGTATGTATCATGCTGGTGAGTTCATGTGTGTGCATGCTGGCAACACATTCTCAGGCTGTCTCGACTTGGGAGAATGGAAGAATATGAATCTCACCTATATTGCTCTACTGGATTTGTCTTTCCCCTAACAGCAATAACTATACTGATTATTCAGGGGAAGCAGCTCGTATTATCTCTTCTTAAGCAAAAGATATAATGTAAATCATGGATATACTTACATTTGTCCTTCCTGTGAATACTTTCACATTTACCACTATCAACATTAAAATTGGCTTGTATGTTTTCATATGCAATATTGGCATCTAAGTGATAGCCAAGGCATTTTTTCACATCTTCCACAGTGATTCCTGGAAGTAGAAAAAGGTAATTAGATGGATTGAATAAGCATAAATAACAAGATATTATTATTCTAACAGAATACATTTCAGGCCTATTGGAAATGTTTGTGCCTTTCTTCTTGCCATTTATCTTTTACTTTTTCCTTGTCTATGTAATGAATATGAGGATGACTGTAGCTGAAGTGCCTGAACAGATCCAGGTGAGACCTGTGGTGACTATGAAAGTACCAAAAATAGATTTCTGTTTTTCTTTATCTAGTTGAAAGCAGGTTCAAGAAAATGGTTCAATAAAATGGTTCCTTTAGGAACCATTTTTTTCCTTTTATTATATTGAAATTTTGTCTTTTGCAGTTACTCAATATTTACTCTTTTTATATACTAAATTACTGAATTCTCTCAGTCTCTCTTTATCTCAATTATGTTTCTCTACTCCTTTTCCCCATAAAATTAATCAAGGCCATTGGTCTCTTAAAAGTATGCTTTTTCCATTAATTCTGATCCACCTTTACCCACTACTGTTTCCAACATCTCCTTTCTCCTTATTGACCCCAAACCCAGTATCTTCTGCCTCTTCAGCATTCTGTTCAGAAAGAATGTTGCTTAAAATTGGGAGTTAAAAAATCCAGAACTACAATCTCGAGGTGATGAACAGAAAAATAGTGTTACATGAAAGTGACATATTTGTCCCATATCCCTTTTCATAGCCTGAATATTTGATAGTAATATTGATATTGGTGGTGCAAGAAGCAGGTGCTTATTTTCTGATCTCCAATATCAATGCAAGAATTGTCTTTTCTCACTTCATTCCAGTGTGATCACTTTAATCCAGCACAAACCCACATACATCTGAACTGCACATGAGAGAAGACTAAATTTCTACTTTCCAATTTTAATCAGGGCATGGAATATTCCAGTGTAACTTTTGAAAGCTATGAAATCAGTTTCAACACACTTTCATGCTCCATGTGGTCTCTAGAAAGGACTTAAATTTATTCCTTGTTTTTTGTCACCACCATACCCTTAGAGTGATTGCACCACAAAAAGGTACCAAATAGGATTTAGGGTTTAGGTGGGTTTTCTTGTCTTTGGACAAGATCTCTTGTGAATTATGCAATTATTACTATCGTGTTCACAAGGTTTGTTAAAGGTTTCTTTGGCCCCCTCAGTCACAGACTTAAAACAGAGATTTCGAATAGTTCTGTATATTATAAAGGTTGACTTAATCTCATGTAATTCTATAATGTCACTGGTGTGCCACAAGCAGCATGCACCGAACTGTACTTTCTCAGTATTTTTCCACACACACAGATCTACCATAAAATGTCTCTTTGAAAGTCTGGGAACTTGGTCATAGCAATGCCAACAGAAAGCATACCTAGTCGAGACATAACATAGTTATCCAGCACGTAAACAAGTTCATATTTTCCTCCTACAGCTCCAGAGAGTGCATAGTGAGTGCCATAATCTTCTAGGAATTTGAAATACTCCCCCTTGTCGTATTCGGCAGGCAGAAATTTTAAGTCATCAAGGAAACTATCTGTGAGACGAACATCACGACTCCGAATTTGGAACCTCCCCAGCTGAATCTGTCCTTTTACATGCAGAAAGGTTTGGTTCTGAATGCGGGGAGAAGAAAAGAGAAGTGAGTGCCATTCTAGTATGCAGCACAGCATGAAAATCTATTTTGTTTTACTTGTAATGAAGCTGCAGCACTTTTCAACATGGCAATCAATCTAGCATTATGGAAATGGGTCAAACTTGTTTTATAAAAATTAGAAAGCTCTCTGATCTAAACTGAGGAAGTAGCAAGAGGGTTATTTTACTTCTTCCAATTTTGTAGAACTCTTCCCTTATTTCAGGAAGTCCTTTGTGATCTATTTGACAACAGCTCTCTTGAAGCACAATGCCTACTGAAATGTGGCTTTCTGACTTTTGTAACATTGAAAACTAGTTCTACATGGCTTGCTAAATAGCAGACGCTGCCCACTCAGGTCAGATGGAATTTCCTCTTTGTTTATAGTCAGAGCAGACCCAAGTTCTCTCTCTTTTTGGATCACTTCCCTGTTATTCTCAGATTGTCAGAAGGAAGGGCACAGCTCCAATTAAAAACAAAACCTTCCCAACTGTTAGAAAGAAGGGCACAGTTCCAATTAAAAAACAAAACACCCCAACCCAACATCATAAAAGGAAAATTAATGAGGAAAACCCCTCCATATTGTGTATTTGAGCCATTGTAAGTCTAGATATAACAGCCGATTTTTTTGTAAATTACACTCCAGGTGATTTTATTTCATATTCTAAATTAGGACCTAGCTACTGCCCATACCTTGTGAAATAGTTGCACTTAAGACTCTAAGGGAACACATGCCTTCTAAACCCCATTATTATTTGCAGTATTTATGTGACTCCCTTAATAGTAGGGCCCAATAGGAGGTATGTAAAGGAAACCTTGCTCCTGACCATTACGTTATCCAGCACCATTTAAAGGATCTTAAACTGCTGACTCAGATGCTGCTTAAGATTGGCAGAAATCTTCAGATACCTAAATCAGGAAATTTTTTACCTAGATGAGGAAATTTTTGTAGGTGCAATATTCCTGCCAACCAGCATACACAGATTCTCTCCAGGTGCCTCCAGACGCCTCCAGGATTAGGACTTCAACTTTCATATGGACCCTAGAGGGGTCTCATGTAGGGGCTTTCACTCCACTGCCCTGCAGCCCTGTGACTTTGCAATGATACAACTCATGTGATAGAGCAGATTGTGACTCATTCTCTGAACTGATCTCTCAGCAAGAATTTGAGTCCAAAGTTCCTATCGCAAGCCACTAAACTATAAGCAAACATTAAAACCCCCTGAGCTATGGAGCTTGGTCTTTTATGTCTACGCAGATTCATGGTTTGAGGTTTAAATGGTTTGTTTCCATCCCAAGAAAACTCCTACCAGTACAAAGGCAATGCTAGATTCAGCTTATCTTTATTGTGCAGATCTTTGTCTCCAGCATTATTTCAATTAATCAGTGATAAAATTTAGCTTAGCTTTCCCTTACATCTGTTTGAACTCCAGAGCTCTGAATGGGTCCTAGACAACAAGACTGACAAACTTGAAAATATTAATTAGTTGAGGCAAATCCAGTATTCTTTCCACATGGTGCACTTCAGCTCTATGGAGTTGATATGCCTTGTATATGATGGCACACTGTAATCACAGACCTTGGCATAAATGTGGAAAATGTTATATGACCTGATCAGTTAATTCCATTAGCACACAGCTGCTGGATTAGGCCATAATGTTGTGTTCTGCTCATTCTGGCTGAGGGAAAAGTTAATTTTCTTCACAGTGGCTTATCATGGGACTATGTTTGGGTTTTGTGCTGAACACAGATTTGATAATACAGAAGTGTTTTTGTTATTGCTGGATATTGCTTACACACAGCCAAGACCATTTCTGCTTTTTGTACTGCTGTGCTGGCAAGGCAGCTGGGGCTGCTTGGGAGGCTGGGGTATACACAGGTGGGACAGGTGACTCAAATTGATCCAAAGGATTTTCCATACCTTATGACATTGGACTCTGTATATAAAGTGTGTTGAAGAAGGAGGAAAAGGGGATGTTTGGAGTGATGGCATTTGTTTTTCCAAGTCCAATTACTTGTGATAGAGCCCTGCTTTTCTGGAGATGCCTGAACACCTGCCTGCCCGTGGGAAGCAGTGACAGAATTTCTTGTTTTTCTTTGCTTTTGTGCATGGGTTTTGTTTGCCTGTTAAACTTTATCTCAATCCATGAGTTCTCTTGTTTTTACTCTTCCCATTATCTACCCAAGCCTGCTGGTGGGGGAGTGAAGAAGCAGCTGCCTGGGGCTTATCTGCTCCCTGGGATTCAACAACAGCATGTCTAACATCACTTTTTGTGATTTTGACCTCACTAAATGCTAAGACTACTTCTTTGCTATCAAGTAAAATGGGGTAGGGTCTTTCCACTCTTTCAAATGGAAGGTAGAGGTATGGTTTATGCACAGTCCCAAAATGGGCTTGCTTTTCTCCAGACTGTCTACAAGAACAATTCCCTTCAAACATGCTGTGGGGAAGTGCAGGATGGGTATTGCTTATGAGAACTAGCACTGGCTTAAGTCGTGCCAGCAAGTTAGGACAACTGTGGATTGTCTTGTACCAGTGCTACTGCCTGTTCCTTACAGCCCTGGCTAGTTTATTAGTACAGATGTATCCCCTTTTGGTCATTATTCCTAAAATTTATTTTGTGTTTATGTAGTGTAGGCCTACTCAGTGGCAATTTTTCATCATAAGACTTGATCTAATTTGTCCACATTGCACTAGATCAGAGCTGCTCTTTAATCAGGATGAGATCAGACATCTTGATCCTTTCTGACACCAAACCCCTGATGAAGTTGAGGGTGCTTGCTAATCAAAGACAAACAGTGGGAAAAAGAAGATACTTTGAGTTGCTATTTGTCTGTGTCTGAAACCTTAACCCTGTTGTCACCCTGTTTCATTTCATTTAAAGAAAAAAAAAAAACAACAAATTAAAAGCAAGCAGCAGCTGACTAGAATTCTCAGATTACTATTGCCTAATTCTAAGGCTGTATAAACTGTACCATTTGTAAAATAGCTACATTAGAACCTTTAGAATAATTAATCTCACCCTTTCTGTGTAGCTTTGCAGGACGGAACCAAATGTATAATTCTTTCTGTAGTCATATTTGAAATTTCCTTCTGAAGCATTTTTGTTACTCCCGTCAGTAGGTGTGTATTTCAGAGAGGCATCAACATTAAAATGTTTCTGTTTTTCTATGTAAACCTCTTGTAACATTTTCACACGATCATGGTAGTACACAGATGAGAAAGTTTTGTCTGCTTTTGTCTGAGAAAAGATAGAAAAAATGTCGTATGAGAAAACAACAGGCAGCAGTTGAGAAATATATGTAGCGCTTTAAAGCTGTACTTTTTACAGAGCATACCAATGTATTTTCTTACAGCTCTTTTTCCTTTTAAACCAAAACACTCCCTTCACAAACTACCTCATTGGGATCAGTTCAGTGGTTCTAAAGTGAACAGAAAGCTGCAGTGACAATAATTTAGTGAATATTAAATCTCAGCAGGTTACACTGTAATTTATGTGTGCCAACAGTCCCTTAACACCGTATACAACTTCCTTGTGAGGGAAGAGGAGAGGCAGACACTGATCTCTACTCCATGGTGACAGTGACCAGAGGGAATAGCCTGAAGTTGTGCCAGGGGACGTTTGGTTTGGATATTAAAAAAGTTTCTTCACTGAGAGGGTGTTTGGGCCCTGGAACAGCTCCCCAGAGAAGTGGTCACAGCACCAGCCTGACAGAGCTCAAAGAAGCATTTGGAAAATACTCTCAGGTGTGACCCTTGTGGTGTCCTGTGCAAAGCCAGGGGTTTGATCCTTGTAGGTTCCTTCCAGCTCAGGAGATTCTATGACTCTGTGTGAGAAATAATAGTCTCTCTTTCCTAAAACACAGTTAAAATTTGCTAAAAGCTCCTGACTTCTGAAATAAATTGGAATTATGATTCAGCCTTCTTTTCTTACAGGAAATAATAACTAATCCAGTTATTTTAGTATACCTTAGCAGAACATCACATTTTAGCAACTGAAAATTGTTATACATCAAAACCAAACATAACCAGAGATCTCTGGATCAGACTTCCTAATTTTGAATGGACCTGGTTTAAATTGTATTTGTTTTATCATGTTCCTACTTATGGTAAGTTAGAAGGCAAAATTGTGCTTTGATTTCTGAAAAGTGTGCAAAGTTTTTTTCTACAATCATCAACATTTTTGATGTTCAAACCTCACTGAAAGTCATGGTCTGAAACTTAAAAGCCTAACTTTTTTTTTTTTCCCAGTGGGACAGAGAAAATCATCACTGGTTAGAAAAAAACAAGTAGGAGCAGAATAATCTAATATTATGTCTGCTTTTTTATCAGTGGCTTTTACAAGTCCTTGAAAATGTATCTTGTCCTCTACCTAGAAAAAGTTGGGTATCGTAATCCTTTCTGTATATCTTCTGTTCATTTTTTCTGCTCATATTTTAAACATTCCAGAAAGATAGTTTCATTTGTTGTGCAAAAGTGCAGCACAAAGATGTGGGAGTTTGTCTGGCATAACTGAGCTTAACTGCAAAGTAAATGATAACATAACCACTTTTCCTCTGGACTTCAGCACAAGCTTGAGCCTAAGAAGCTGCTGTCTGGCCCAAGAGATATGCTGAGTCTTCCAAGAGTATTCCAGGAGCTGGCATTTAATTAAACACATCCTGTCTTGCAAAGGAGTTAAACTTACATCGTAAGTGAGAACAGCCACGTTCCACGGCTTGCGGTAGTACGTCCGTGTGTTCCCATCACGCACCCGCTCACAAAGACCATTGAAAAAGTCATTGTCAAATGGGCTGGCCATTGGCTGCATCCCTAAAACATTGATTCTACAAGAGAAATACAAGAGAATTTATACTTCAAAAGAGGGCATGTCAGCACAGGTGGCCTGTAGACTGGAGAAGCCGTATTCTGCCAGAGACTGAGACTATAGCTGTGGAACTGGATTTTGCTGCATCCAAGCAGCTTGTCTCATCTCTTGTGGTTTCTCATCTGTGTACTGGAGATAGTTACATATTTTGTGAAGTTCTTGAAGGAACATGTATGAGAAATAAACAAATAAAAGACATTAAACCTCAAGCACATTGAAAACCTTAGGCATGAAAGGAGGTAAAAAACATTTTTCCTTACCAATATATTTGTGAGAAAGAACATGTGATCTTGACAAGTACATCTGTGAGAAAGCTTTCCTTGTAGATTTAAAATGTACATCTCAGTAGCTATATATAAACAACTTAGTTTGTTTGCTGGTAGGCACTTGGTTTTCAAACATGTACAACATCCATCAAATCTTTAGAAGGAATATACAGCTACTCCTAACATTGTCTCTTCTTGCAGGGTGTGACCTAGTGGAATGGCAGCATTTCCTGGAGCATGAGAGGAAATCTAAACCATTACAAAACCAGGGAGGCAGGAGCATCAGCTGTATTCCTCTATGCATCTATATACTGATGTACAAGAAATACTTCCAAAAATAACTCCTTGGAAGATTCTGTATAATTTGTTTGCCCTTTTGTGCCTGTTTAATATATTTCAATCTTTTCAGTATTTCCAATATTTACATCTGGCAAATGTATGTGTACCTTTCTGAGTGTAGAAAGTGGTAAGAAAGCCATCAAAACACCACTGTCATTACTGCATCTCTATAGAGCATTTTCTCATGAAAGATTTTAGTTAGAAGCTTCTAAAATTGCCTTTATGCAATTTTATTTCCTTAAGTATAATAATAAAAAAATAAAAATAAAAGTATTTGGTTTACTTCCCAAAGCTAAAAACACAGCATTTTTGCTCTTGCACAGTAAGAAATTGAATTAAAACTATGTATAATTTTCATTAAACACACTCTGGTGCTGTATACTTTTATCTTCTGTTCAGTGTTGATTGCTGCCTTCTAACTCTATTTGTAGGTAAACAATGTTTTCTTTTTGTTAGAGATGAAAGAAATCCAGCAGGGTGTGAGAACAGAAAGATTAATTTTCAACTTAGATTAATGATGAATGTTCCTGTAAACAACAAAGATCCAGTAAGTGGACAATGCAATACTGGAAGAAAACTGTGCATAAAGTGTCACTGCAGTAAGGCATCCTATTACATAAATAGTCAAGAGATATTTTCTCCCTTTTAGACATATATTTTAGCAAAGTAATTGACAATTGCTGGTTGGTTGTGAAATATTAGAAACAAATTTATATACCTATAAAATTTTCATTTAAATAAAATGTATACTTATTCATGTGACATATATGTACGATTCTGTTTATTAACATTATGATTCATTTACACTGTATGCAGTGCATATTACACTGCATGTTTTATTGTCACAAGTATGCAAAATAAAATGGTAGTTAAGTGTTCTTGCAAAGGCTGCTTAGCATTTCTGAATACAAATGCTATGATGATTCATATTCCACTTTTGGGAATGTCACTGTGCCCCAGTTTTGTCAGCTGGCTTTGGAGACAATTCCAAACTCTTCACTAGGCCCAATACTACTTTTTACTACATACCCATGTCCTGCAGTCCTGCCAACTTCAGACACATCAATGTCATGGTTTCGACATGGTGACCGTGGCTCAGATTCACAGTCATCTTCGTCGGAATAGTCTCCACAGTCATTATCTACATTGCACACAAGTCTTCGCTTTATGCATCGACCTGATCAAGGAATAAAACATTGCCTGAATGCATTTTTATCAAGATGGACTTTAAATGGCACCCTCAGCTACTCTTTATTAAGATCATCCTCTGTGTATATTTCTACTGTTGTCTTGAGGGACTAAAATCCTGTGCTCTGCCACTTTCAAATGAAAAAACCTGCATACTACTGTTATATGTAAGATAGCAGGATGACTGAGAAAAGTAAGTTGCAGGAGAACTGCTGGCATCTGAGGAAAATTGTTGCATCCTAGACTGTTCTATAGTGAAGTTCAAATGTTTGGTTGGTTGGGGTTTTCTTATTTGTTTTAAGAGAACACAGGGAAATATCAATTCAAAATCAACAAAAATTCTTTCTAAATAATTTAAATTGTTGTTGTTTGGACTATATTATTTAAATAATACGGACATGTAGGATCCAAAACTACAGTGATTTGTGCTCTAAAGAAACAGGGAAGTAGTAACTTTCCTGAGTTTACATATCACAAGTTTTACAAAGATGATTTTTTTTTTCTTTCTACAGAATTTAAAGACTTTAGTAAATTAGCTGTAGTATAATAAATCAACACTTTGATATTGTCAACCACACCTGTAAATGCCACACAGTCTATGTGAACTAGTAGTTAAAGGTTTACTTTCTACTTTTAAATTGTTTTATTTGCACTTTTCAGTGTTTTAGTTAAAAGCAATACAAAAAATGGCTTGGAACTTGAAATTCATTTACCATCTTTCTGGTTTTGTTTTAACTGGTTTTAGTACTATAAACTTTTCCTACTTTATTTTGATTTCTGATGAATCTTGAGCACTACATTCATATGCCTTGTATCACTTTACAAATTGTATCTTATGTTGGATCTAGATGCATGCTGGTCTCCAAATAGCATCTATTGTGTCAGTTGGATTGGTAAACTTCCATATCCATTCTGTTAAGATTCCCTAGTTCTAGTTTTTTTTTCCTGGTGATTTTTCATAAAACCTAGTGATCTAGCAGCAAGTGGGGCAATTAAGCCAGAAGAAAGGATATGGTCGGTATGGTCAGCTTCTAACCATGGAGTAGAAGTTACAGAAGAATTTAGGCATGAATTAAAATGGAAGATGAGAGGAATGTACTCCTTCTTAAGTGGTTTTGCTGCTGTGGTTTTGGCATTGCGGTTTTGAGCCCACCTGTCCATGGAGTGTTTCTAAGTGCTAGCAAGAGGCTGATGTAACTTATTCACAGAACTAAAATGTGGATTCTGAGTTACTGCTTTACTTGCCATGGCATGAAAACAAAACCCACCTGAACTGCACTGATAGTCAGCACCACAGTTTGGTTCTGGTTCTTCAGGACAGGCTTTGCTGGGTTTACAGATTTGTGTGTCTCCTAGGGCCTCCAGACATGCTTTTCCACCAAACTGCCCAAATCTTTCAATACGTCTGGAACGAAACTTGAAAGAAAAATAACACTATTAATATTGCTCAGAGAGAAAAGAGAACTCTACCAGAACTTCAGGGTTTCCAGCTGAACTTAGAGCTTTTCAAAACTAAACACCTTTGGTGAAATTTTTGTTTAAAATCCTAAGGCAGAATTAATGAATAAAATAAAATTGAAATAGTAATTATGATTAATAATACTTAGCCAGTATGTAAAGATGATAATTTTTCACTATTTAGTTTACGTCACTATTTTGTTTATTTCTCTCCAATGTGGAAATGAATAATTTATATCTTGTATGTTTTCAAATCTTTGCTTTTTTAAAGCCTTAAATGGACTCCCCTAAGAAAATAAAAATTTGCTTTGGAACAGATTGCATTTTGCTTTTTCAGGGTTTTTTTAGGTTGGTTGTTTCTTTTTTTTTAATTTAAAAAGGAAAAAAAGTGTTGAAAAATAAACTTTTAAACAGAAACACACACACACAAAATAGATCCTTTCTATGAAGAAAACTTTTTGAATGAGCATACTTGAATGGTATTTCATAACTGGATGTATTATTCTCTTACTCTATGGCTTCAAATCTGACATTACTATGGGTTTCATCAAACCATGAACATACAGTATTAAGAGTTGCAATCTGACACTTTCTCATAACCAAGAGGCAGGCAGATATTCCCTTGGCTGTGACTTTGGAACAAAGGCTTCCAAGGACAGCTTACCCTTTGATTGGTGCATGGGTCACAGGGCCCCCACGCGCTCCAGCTGCTCAGTTTGCAATCTATTGGAGATGGAGCATTCAATTCCCTAGTTCCTCTGTGGAAAGCTTTTTCTGAAGAGCTGTAAAACAAAATTTTCTAGTACAGTCCTGGGCAGTATACTAAAATGTCATGTGAGTTTCTGTTCAAATCATAGACCAATATTTTGGAAGCATCTTCAAGTGGATTTCTGTTTTACCTTTGTAGCAGTACTTAAATGTATCAACAGTTGCCTAATATTAAATTCTTTGGTGGTTTAAAATTACATTAAAAACAACTTTGAAGACTTAATAAGCCAGGTCTTTCCCTCTTTTTTAGATCTTTGTGCATACAAATGCTCTTCTGGTGGGTCATGTTATTGAGGAGAGTGAAGCAATAATACACAGGAAACATCTGCACTTTTCTATTCAGACAGTGGTTGTGCTCCCCAATATGTAAAGCTAAAGACTAACACACAGTAGCACATCTCAAGTGAGAGAATGAAGCAATAATACACAGGAAACTTTAGCTCCCCAATATGTAAAGCTAAAGACTAACACACAGTAGCACATCTCAAGTGGACGTACCACTTCAATACATCTTTGTGATTTTAGCTAATTGACTTTGATGTTGTTGCTCTTAACCCTGATAAAAACATAAATGCCTTCCAGAGTTGAAAGAAGACTCATAATTAAAGGTATTACTTGGTAATAACTTACATTGCTAGAATAAACAGACATGTTTAGCTTCCTTACTATTGTTCAGCTTGCCAACTTGAATACTTTTGCAGTTAGGTCTATTTTTTTTAAGAGTGACTTGTCATTTTGGTGCTCAGTTTTAAATATCATCAAACTTATAGTTCTCAGTACATGTAAGGCCATTACTTAATAGAAATAAAGTTTCTTTAAAGCACCCACTAGTAGATATTAAAAACTGAGGTATTATAGAATTACTTATAAAGTTTAAAAACCAAGGCTATTAGTTTACTGGTGACCTCCAGTGGTAAAGAGCAGAGGAGTAAAGGAGCATTGAAGTCCCACTTGCCTTTTTTACTCTCATAACTTATTCCAATTTGCCTTACATGACGACTATTCATTCTCTGTGAAGTAATTCTCTCTGCATCTCTCCAAATTAAGGCTCTTGCCTCTGCTCTACAATGGGACCTTCCTTGCTGAGCCCAGCAGGCTGGCAGATCTGCAGCTCCTGCAGTGTGAGGTACCTATGGGTGTTCACTGCAGGCAGGGCTTTGCCCTCTGCCCTTTGACCTCCTCAAATAGTACAAATATTGCAGGAGTCCAAACAAATGTAACCTGATTCCATAAGATTAAGAGATCTGTAGTTTGGCCAACAAAGACATAGCAGTTGGTCCAACTTTCTGGTGCCATTTATTCTATGTTAAGTTTACATCTGTACTAAATTGTTATTGAGAAAATAAATTTACCTCTTTACCTCTTCTCAGCTATCAAGCCTTAACCAGCTCAGGGATCACATACTTGCCCAAAATTTTGCTATGACAGCTATTAAACATAGAAATGGTTTACCCAGGCAAATGGTAGAATGTCCTTCCTTGGGAATATGCAACACTATTGTCAGGACTCCTGGATAAGCTAATCTAAAGCCCTGTTTTGAAGAGATCTCCAGAAGTTCCTTTCAACCTAGACTTTTCAATGTATTCAGCAGTTCTGTGAAATTCTGGAAAGTTGTAATGTATTTGAAATTTGATTTACCTCCCTAGGCTCTTCAAAACCAACTCTTCCATCTGTAAGCACCTCATCTTACAGGCACCCCATACTAAGCAAGTAATTCCGAAAAGGTTCCTATACAATTTTCTATGTATTTCCCACCACTCAGCATGACAGTAACATCAACAGTGGGAAAAAATTAAAATCTACTGCTCTGGTAAGTGGATGAGAATCAGCTTGTTCCTTACTGTATCTCCAGGATGCCTTTCCATCTTCTTACTGATGGAGGAATGCAAACCTCTGAATAACAACACCTATACTGGCATCTTGGGTTGAAGACTGACGGGATGTCCTTAAACACAGTAGGAGTGAGAAACCTTAGATGTTATACCTATAAGATATATTGAGGCATCTGATGGGATGTCTGGAAGCAGATAGTTATCTTATTCCTAGCAATTACCAAGTATTCTGATGTTAGACAAATTTACATTGAAACATATTTCTCAACTGTTACATTATTGCTGTAAAAATAGAGCCAAAACCCCTTACAGGCAACAAAGATTAATCATGGAAAGCAGCCATGTGCCTAAAAGAGTATCAAACTCAAACTACTTCATATCCTAAAGATTTTCCCAGAGGTTGTTATAAGGCATTATTTAGAGTCTAAAGTAAAAATCACAGGCAGAAAACACTGAGTTGAAGTATCCAATGCAAATGGAAGCCTTGCCCTCAACTGTCTGCAAACTAGAACTGGTGGTAGTCTCTGACTTTCAGGTAGCAATATTTTTCACGTATTTAAAGATCTTTTCCAACCTAAGTGATTATATCATTTTATAATAATCATAAATTAGCAACTTTACCAAGAATATCCATTGAATGATGTACATACAGCCATGGACCTTCTCCAGCCCATACTTCAGAGTGTATGAGGTTCATATCATTTGCTGCAGATTTAGCTTTAGGGTTTTGAATTTACTTGAAGTTAGATAAAGAAAACAAAACAAAACAACTAACAAAAAAATTCAGCAAAACTCATTGGAAATTACTCATATACTCTCAAACACCACTAATGCATCCACTATTAAGATTATCTGGGAAATCAAAGGGACATATATTCAAAAACATTGTTTAAAAGAATCAAGGTACTGCAAAAATTTGCAAACTTGTCATCTCCACATTAAATTTGAAGAAAAAGTGTTACTGGAAAATCACATTGAAACAGATGCTAAGTCACACAATTTAAATAAATCACTGAAGATGACAGTTGAGAGCACAAACTTCAGAGGTGGGCATGGAAATCATTCTCTGGTGTTCTTTATTGAGAAGTTTGAGGGACAGTAGAGTACTCTTTGGAAAGCAAAAGCCATTTCACAATCAGTACACAGAACAGTTTGCACCTTGTCTTGGATTGCACAGTACACTCTAAACACCTGCAGGCCACACTGCTCTGGTGATTCGTTGTTGAGTCATGCTTCAGAATAGAGAGCTGTTGACTTCATCAGTTACAAAAGGGATGACTCAAAAAAGAGTCTTGATTTGACAATTATCACTCACCAAGAAATAAGGCACATCTCTCTTGAAGTTGAAGACATGATAGCATCGCATGAGAGCATAGCTTTGGCAACAGCAGTTGCTAGCACTGTCTTCAAGCTGTACAGCCTTGGGTACGCTGGGGAGCCAAGCTGATGGCCAATGTTGCCTGCTATGGATTCCCTCTAACAATCAAATCTGTCTGGATTATTTCTAACTGAGCATGCTAAACCTGTGCTTTAATTGGATCTGAATGTTAAAATAAAAATAATGATTAAAACATAAGAAGCAAGCGCTTGCCCAATCTAGTGGCTTTCTACGGTGGAATGCCTCCATCAGTGGACAAGAGAAAGGCTGCAGGTGTAATTTATATGGACTTCTGTACAGCCTTTGACATGGTCCCTCACAACATTCTTCTCTCTGAAATGGAGAGAGATGGATCCATTTCCATACTGATAGATGGATAAGAATGTGGTTTTATGGTCACATCCTGAGTGGTCAATGGCTTGGAGTCACAGGGACATCAGTGACAAGTGGAGTCCCTCAGGAGTCCATATGGTGACGAATGTTGATATGTTCATTAGTGACATAGACAAAGGAATGGAGTGCACTCTCAGCCAGTTAGCAAATGGCACCAAGCTGAGTGGTGCTGTTGGCAGTTGGGAAGGATGGGATAACATCCAGAGGGACCTGGAGAAGCTCAAGAAATGGTTCTCGGGAATCTGATGAGGTTTAACAAGGCCAAGTGCTGGGCTGCACCTGGGTAGGAACAACCCCTGGTACCAGCCCAGGCTGGGCATGAGCAGCCCCAGAGCAGCCCTGCCCAGAAGGGCTTGGGGGAGCTGTGGCTGAGAGGCTGCACATGCCCTGGCCATGGCACTGCCAGCCCAGAGAGCCAAACGTGTCCTGGGCTGCATCCAGAGCCCCGTGGGCAGCAGGGCAGGGAGGGGATTCTGCCCCTCTGCTCTGCTCTGCTGAGACCCACCTGGAGCACTGCACCCAGACCTGAAGTCCTCTGAACAGGAAAGACAGGGACCTGTCAGAGAATCCAGGGGAAGCCACTGAGATGATCAGAGGCACGGAGCACCTCTCCTGTGGGGAAAGGGTGAGAGAATTGGGATTGTTCAACCTGGAAAGAGGCAGCATAGGAGTGACCTCACTGCAGCCATCCCATATCTGAAGGGAGCCTACAAGAAAGATGCAGAGGGGCTTTTTACAAGAGCATGGAGTGACTGGATAAGGGGGAACAGATTAAAAAAGAGTAGGTTTAGATTAGGTCTTAGGAGGAAGCGTTCTGTTGTAAGGGTAGTGAGGCATTGGCACAGCTTGCCCAGAGGAGTTGTGGATACCCCATCCGTGGAAGCATTTAAAGCCAGACTGGATGGAGCTCTGAGCAACCCTGTCTCATGAAAGGTGTCCCTGTGCTCAGCTGGCACTCACAGCACAGAGAGCCAAATGTGTCCTGGGCTGCATCCAGAGCAGAGGCAACTTTCAAGATCATCTTCTTCCCACCTTCTTGCTCTGTGCAGGGACACTTCCCACTAGACCAGATTGCTCAAAGTCTGACCCAACCTGGTTTTGAACACTCCCAGGCTCCCATAGCCTCCCTGGGCAGCCTGTTCCAGTATCTCACCATGCCTACAGTGAAGAACTCCTTCCTTATCTAACTATAACTGCCCCCCATTTAGAGTGCACCTCATCCTATCACTATAGTTCCTCTCCAGTTCCTATCACTCCAGGTACACTGTGGGCACCTTCAGATACTGGAAGGTCTGGGGACTATAAGGTCTCCACACAACCTTCTCTTCTCCCGGCTGAACAGCCCCAACTTCCTCAGTTATTGTAGGGGAGGTGCTTCAGTCTTCTAATTAACATTGTGGCTTCCTCTGGACTTGCTTCAACATATGTCTATTATAAGGCTCCCATTTTTTCATTACTCAGTTTTGACCATTTTTGTGAATGACAAATTTCTGGTAGAGCAGCTCTTTTTTTCCCCACATGGCTATTTGGTAGGGACTAGGCCTTCACTCTCTGTGGCAGCAGCTCTCTGGCCACAGAGAGCAACAGAGGACTTCCCCCGCATTTTCCTGGGCAAGGCTGTGAGAATATCAGAGAAAAGAAAGAGAAACAATTCTTATCGCCACTTGTTGCACCTGTTTGTTTACCAAAGGGTGATTTCTTAATTGGACACTGGGTGGTGTTTTGATGGATTGACCAACTAGGTCCAAGCTGTATTGGACTGTCTGTAAGGGTTACGAGCTTCTCAATAAGTGTAATGTAATATAGTAGAATAAAGCAATTGATAAGCCTTCTGCAATCATGGAGTCAATGTTAATTGTTACCCAGCTAGGGGCCTGTGGTGACAGTTCTATCCTCCTAGAGATACTTGCAGTAAAAACACAAAGGCTGTATTTCCAAAGATTAGAAACAGGCAGTCTAGGAGATTTTAAATATTAAGAAAAACACCGTCAGCATAAAATTGTTCAGCTTCAGGAAGAAACAGATTGAGACTAGGTATGTTCACACAGCATACAACAGAAAAAAGGTACCTGAGCTTTACCGGCCTGCAAAAATATGCCTTCAACTGCTTCAACAGGCACCTTTATTGTGTCACATATATCCAAAATAAACAAATAAATCATTGCTATCTGACTCCTCAAAATACAGCAAGAAGTAGGGTTTTTTCATAGGATATCTGAGCAAGGTAGCACTAGAAATATCCACACTGGATGTTTATGCTCTGTGTCAGAGAAATGAAACAGTGGAGACAGCGGCAGGAGAAAAAGAACACTTACCTTCTGCTTTCCTGCCAAATTGTGGCAACTGTCTCTGCATTGCATAGTATGGCTATAAGCTGCAGAATAATATGCATGGCTCTCATTTTGCAGGTGAGCAGACTAGAATTATTGTGACTGAATTTGTAATTTATTTATTTGTTCCTTTAGTTATTTATTACCAAGAGAACAAACACAAAGCAGTGTGTACTGAAGAATGCCAGTAAGTGCGCAAAACTGCCTTACTGTAAGTGCTCTAAAGTCCACTTTTCAGAAAATTCCACTTTTTCCCTGAATGGGGAAAAACCACTTGCACTTGCAAAGTTAAAAAGAAACTAATTTTATTTAACAGTACCTTTTGAATATACTAAAGACATTACGTATTGAATTAAGAGAACCATTAACTGCCTAGTGAAAAAGTTGTAACTGTGACTCATGTAAAGAACAAATAGTTCCTAAAGCAGAGTTGTTTACAAGAGCAAGTTCAGTGCATAACAGCTTTGGAATCCTCATTTGGAGTACTGGATAACTGAAGTCCCAAGATTCTTCTTTTATTCCTCCCCCAGCCAATATAAAAGAACAACACATAAATTTTTTTTAGATTTGAATGAGACTAAAACTCTTTTAGCTTTCACTCTGTCACAAAAATCCAAACCACAAGCCAGCTCTTAGAAAAGCATTCCTTTTCAGTGGTTTGCTGTAATCCAGATTTAAGGCATCATGTGTTGGACACAGTCATAAGTCACTCATAAATACCCTTTTGTTTAGTTGTCAAGAATTACATATTTGGATACAATTTTAAAATAATCATCTGAGGTAAAGATTTTCCAAATTACCATGAGTAATTGAAAATAAACAATAGAAGCAGTTTTATTTTTCTCTGTTCCCTGCTTTTTGTGGCAGGGTGGCTTTTTGTGGAAGTGTGTAAAGTAAGGCAGGCAAATTTCCCACCTGCTCAAGCCTTGATTTGGATTATTTCATTTAAGAAAATCTTCATCTGCTGCAGCCTCAGTCCAGCTTGATGAGTCCAGTTACAATAAAATCATTTTTTAGGCAAGAATACAAGACACAGACACTTGTATGTAATATTGTATTGTTTCATCAAAACTGCTATCACAGTTCATGGTTCTTTAAGGCAGAGACTCAGATTAAACAGCTATTCAAAGTTAGCTAGCAGACCAGCAAGCATCTTTGGCCAACTTGTAGGAGGTCCTGGTCTAAATGAGCATCCTGGTGGCCATTTCAAAATCTGAACAGCAGTGATTTAAATCCATATCTAAAATGCTGGTAAACATATGCCTTCATATTGGCATTACGGCAGTAAATTGTCCTTTTAGTTTTAATATTAAATTATATGTTGCCATGCAGTCAGAAGGTAAGAACAAATAAACAAAGCCACAAACCCCCAATCAACCAAGCAAAACTCCCAAAAACCAAACAAAAAAAACACCCAAAAAAGCCCCACTGCGATTCTGTAAATCCCCTTAAGACCTATATTTCCATCTGGATAACAAATCTCTTGAAATGAGTTGTTTTTATCCCCTTAACCATCAAATATTAGCCATAAGAAAAATAGTCTAAAGCAGCAGCTTACTGATTATTTTTTAATCTATTTCTGTTAAAGGAGTTATACAATTTCCTCTGAACAGATGATGTTCTAACTGAGATTTCCCAGCATCAGTTTAGATCTCCTGCAAAGCAGGAATATACAAGCTGAACTACTGAAACTGTTGAGTGCAATGCAATTTGAGTACTCAGCTCCCACAGTCCTGCAGAAAGAATCAAGAAAGCATCTTTAGCAGCAACAAGCTCAGGCTGAGCAGCCACAGGGAAAAAGTTCTAGTGACAGCTTTTACTAAATCAGTTTGAGATTTTTATTTTTTAATATGGCATAGCATTTATTGAACAGCTTCTATGCAAGAAGTTACAGAAAGGCACTTTGCCATCAGACAACTACAAAACCTGTGAGGAATGATTCTCAGCAGGCTTGGGACTTCTAATGTCAACTAGACACAAGACTGAGTTACAGAGGACAGAATTAACAGCCACACTGATGTTCATTTGGTATGAAGAGTTGCTTCTTTTTAATGCCATTAAGTAAAAGGTACTACAGTTTTATATAACAGTGTAACATCAATAAGTTTCTACATTTCCAGTTTGAGACAAATACTTAAATTTGTGATTTTTTAAATTTTTTAAAAAAATTTGCATTACAGAAAGTGCAAGAGAAGTTTGTATACAAGACTAATTGCATGACTGGCTGAATTTGGTACTAAGGCGGTATTCAAGTTGACTTTCTTAGCTCTCCAGTTTAGCAACGGCTTCGGCATTTGATTTAACAATAACATTTCAAGTTCGTACTTAACATTAACAGAAAAACTTCTGACACATCAGTCATCACCACTGGCCAAGAATGTAGCTGTCACAGGCAGTCGTAACTGGTTCCAAAACCTGCTAGTAAAGAGGCTCTTGAGAAATGGCAAGTTCTCCAAGAGATGAGTACTACCTCACATTAATGGCACAGAGGTGGTGTATCTGTTAACAAGGAGGCCATGCATGGAGTGAAGCCATTTAGGTGTTTTTGTTTTCCAGCATGCTGGAAACATACCCCAGTACACCAAGTGACAAATCAAACTGAGCACATCAGAGATTCACAGAGATATACACAAGAACCCCTTCCTGATTGTTTCATTTGTTTGCCAAGCCACCTTAATAGGAAAGTAATCCTAGTATTTTTCCCTCCCTGAAAACTGCCATATTAGCACCAAGACAACAGTTAGTGTCCACAGCTACCTAAATGTTCTGCAAGAAGTTTTTCAGCTTACAGTGTAGGCCTCTAGTACTCAGGGCTTCAGCAGCGCTGTTACAGACTCCGCAGTCCCTTAATGACACATTTATGGTGGAATGATACTTTTACTTTTAGTTAAATAGACCAATATTAGATTATTTTCCTCTACTCATAGTTACATTTTTGTGGCTAAGAGACCAAGTCATCTGTCCAGTCACCAATTAGAACTCCGTAGCCTTTACTTAACTTTACAACTGGCTGCTGCTGTAATAATGAGCAACTGACCTAGTTGTACAAGGTGTGGAGTTTCAGCTACTAATTCTACACCCTTATGCAAATGCAACATCTCTCCCCTAGGTACATTAAGTTCCTCTATTTTGGGACAGTAAGTGCTATGTAAAGGGAAATGACAAGACACATTACTCAGTGCTGCCAAACTCTCTGTAGAAGAGTGCAAAGAACTAAAGTAAAGGTAACATCCACCAATTTGAATTTGGGTTTTCAGCGTGAGTCAATATCCCCATTTGCTTTGCCCTGAATTATCATCTTCACAGCATGTTCTTTGAGGGTCCATGCTTCAATATACCTGGATACATTTTAGAATGCAGACATCATGAAACATCAGCAAGAATAGCAGACAGCAAAGTGAAACATGTAGAAAAATCACGTTGAGAAGAGGTCCAGTTATTCCATTTGTCCTTTTCTGGTTACACCTAGTATGATGGAAAGGAACTGTGTTAGGACAGTTATGAGTTGTGGCTTTATTGTTTAAACAGAGCCACTGAGAACAAAACTAAAGCAATAAATACCAACACTTGTCTTCTATCAGAAGCTAGACGGTATTTCAGGGGAAGACTGAAAGGTATGGCAGAAGATTTGCTGGATCAGTAGATCATGCTCTTCAGTCATTGGTATGAAGTTTCAAATTACATTAGTTTCTAGCAACAAAAGTGCTTGTAACAGCTTTTGATTAAAAATCAGAGTAAAAGTCTAGCAGCCTTATTCTAGTTTTATTCCAATTTTCCCCAGAGTCCAAAACTGCCTTTGTTGAGGTGATTAAACTTCAGAAAGCTGTATGCTATATAAAGGGCACTCTATGCTAACATTCCCCCACAGATATGTGAAAGTATTAAAGTTAGCTCCTTTGAGCTCTGCAGCACATATATAGTCATTAATTTTCCTCAAGGAAAGGAAATCTAGATCCATTATGGTCTTGGGATTTAAATATGTGGAAGAATAAAGTCTTTATTTCTAAGAAAGTGAAGCTGGCTAGGCTTAGACAGAGCACAGCTGTGTACAAGTCTGATAGAGTTACTCAAGCAGAAGTTCTTCCAAGCACTGTTCATCATATTTCAGGGAGAATTAGTGTAAGCTGCTGCAGTTTTTAGATATTTCTTTACCAAACATTTTCTCAATAAATTTCAGGATGAAGTCATTGATGTATTGGTGGAAGACTTACCTGATCTATGCAAATGGGTTGCCAAATTGATCATCAAAAGGACCAGAAGGTGGATTCTGAGATTCCTTCTAAGGAAAGAGAGATAAGCTGTTAGTGTATTTCCAGTTTTCACCAGATTTACACTGCATGGCTCTATGAGCTATTTCCTGCTCAAATACCTGGAAAGAATACTTCATAGCTCCTGCTAAACACACATTTACTGTACTGCTTCAACAAAAGAAGGGGGCTGTAAACTATGTTAGATTTTACACTAGTCCAAGGCAAGGTATTTTTCAGAAAACTCTTTGCTACTGTACACTCCTTCGGAGCCAGTGGAGTCATGATGAAATATCTTCTAGTGAAATGCTAGAAGTCTTAAGTCAGCACTCTGGTATTAGTCCAGAATTTTCACTGCGGGGTTCAAGTGCTCTGCCGCAAATGGAGTGATCTGGTGAAGCTACTTTCTCCCCGACAGAGTCCTGAACATGAAACCTCGTATTTGTTCAGCTAGAGAGCTTCACAATCCACACTGCTCAGGCTGCTCTAAAGAGGGCTATATATAACCAAAGTGGAGCATTTCTGCAGCTACATTATGATAGTATTTTGTAGAGTGTCCCAATACTACAGAACTTTGCACCATGGGAAACTAGTTGTGGTGCCAAGCCAAATGGAATAATGCTTTGTTAACCTTCTTGCAACAGATACCCTCTGCTAGACTACATATTAGCCTCAAAAATGCAAAAGATTTTTGTTGTATGGCCTCTAAAGCCAGAACTAAACTAGTGTTCAAATATAGACACCACAGTTATTAAGGAGAAAAAAAGGGTTTTTGATGGCATCTTTTGTGGTGATGTCATTTGTACATTTTGGTGTTAGGGTGTTTGTAGTTTCTTTTGTTGTTTTATTTGTTTGTTTTGTTGGGGTTTTTTTACTACTTACAGATGAGGCACTGAAAAGGTCTGTTTTATCTTGACTTTCAAACAGGCCTTCAGCTGGCAACGCACTTTGTCGAGGAACAGGCTTTGGTGGCTCTAGAAAAGAGAGGCATACTGCTATAAATAATTGACAGATTTAGCAACCACTCAGGTATGCTTGTATAGCAACACCACAGCTCATCTAATTAGAAACAAACAAACAAAAAGACATGGAATTTGCTCATAGTGACTTTGAGTCACAATATTAACTCCTGCTTGTCCCTCACTAAGATTAAATCAGATGGAAATTCTAACATCCCACAGACTTAGGTTTACGTTGTTCTAGTCAAATAATTTAGGCACTAGGTGTCAGTGTTTAGCCATGCTGCTACTAAGTCTTCGATTTTATAGCTGAGCCAGCCCTTCAACCCTCTATTTCAGTAACCATTAACTCCAAAATGTAACCAGTCATTTTGGCAGACAGCTTGCTAGCTGCCATTTCATCACAATCTGTACTATCTTTAGAAATGCCTACTTTACTTCTACAGTAACTGCTGGGAACTCCAGAAGCACCTGAAAGGCTTTGCTGCTCTCCTCTCCTTGCTGGTACTGCAGGTGGCTTTGTCAGCTGGAAGTCTTTGAACATTTCCTTGACATCCTTCATTTCTTTATCTCCAAGTGGATCCAGAGCAATGAATGCATCGCTCTCTTTCTTGGACAGCTCCTTCTGCACTGTGGCTCTGGGTGGCGGCTGAGGTGGGCTAGCTGCTGTTGACATGGAGGGCAGTGCTGAGGCTGTCTGAGCTGGCAGAGTTGGAGATGTGAAAATGTTGCTCTGGAAGGGATTCACAGCACTGGTTGGCTGTGCCCAAGAACTAGGAGTAACTTGTGCTGGCTGTGACCACAGAGCAGGAGACTGAGTGGGTGGGGCTCCAAAAGGTGAAGACTGGTTCCAGCCTGGCACTGTTTGAGTACCAAAGGCAAGTGGTTGAGTAAATCCTGGAGACTGAACAGGTATCATAGACCCATGAAAGACTGATGTAGCCTGAGTGAAGGAAACTGTCTGTGGGGTCCATGGTGACGAAGTTGCTGGCAAGACACCTGGGGGGAGATTGTTGTTACACAGCACTTCAGTCATCTGAAGACCACAAGCAGGAGTATATCAGTTCCAAAAACAGTACCAGCAAAAGATTTTCATGTACTGTTTGCAAAAATCTCTTGATTTGCACTTACAAATCAAATCATTTAGGAGAAGCGGGTGAGAGAAAGGATTTAATTTTTTACTTTGCTGCATTTCAGTGCTGCAAGGACAAAATTGAGGCTGTTGTAAAGAAAGGAGGAATGTAGTTCTAGCACAGAACAGGTGGATTTGCCATATAGTTGCTTCTGTTTAAATTATTATTAAGACACTGTGCAGCAATGTTACTCTGACTTCACGAGTTGTTCTTGGCTCACTTGAGCCTTGTGTACCTGAAGCAGGAATCTGCTGTCAAGGCAGTTAACTTTTTTAATCCTGATTCAGTTGAGCATTCACAGAACTTAATAGTTTAGTGCAAGCAGCACACAGGTTAAAGGGTATAGCATAACAAAAGAAGTAAAGGAAAACTAGAATCCATGTTTTGCTGCTAGCAGATATCTTGAAGTGGAACAAGACATTTACTTTTGTAAACTAACCTAGAGCAGCCAATGGAGATGCTGTGGTAGAACTTTTTTTGAAGAGGTCCAGCGGGTTAGTCGGTGAAGCTCCTGCCTGTGCCCCTGAGCTCAAGCTAAGGCTGTCTGTAGATGGCACAAAGAAGTCTGAGCTGAACAAGCCATCCGATGCAGTCTAGAAAGAAAAAAAAAAGTGAGATGCCATGGCAGAACACATGCTAACACAATCAGGGCTCCCTAGCCCAGAGCCAGAAGACTTTTTTCATCTAAAGTGAAGGAGGGAGTTTTGATATATCATTTAGAGTACAGGAGTTTCCAATGTCACCCTTTGGTTCATGCCTATAGAGATACATGGCATTAAATAGATAAAATATGTAGTAGTCACAAGTCAACAGCAGAAGAGCAGGACTTAAAATGGCTGAATTGTTTGCTATAAGTGAGCTTCCCTCTGCACCCTACCCTTTAAACACTACTGCTTAGTCTGCAGAAAGTTCTGTGCTTGTGGCAAGGCCAGGAGTTTTGCATAATTTGAGTACAAGACAAATGAAGCTGATCCAGGGCCACGCTCTGCCTAATCAGGCAAGTCATTGAAATTTCCTTCAGTAGGAAACCACATGGGTTTGGGTAAACTAGTACTAGTATCTTATTGTTATGACACCCTAGGTTGATGGGCATACTGCTATCATAAAAGGTTGCATGCTATCATAACAGATTCTGGCATTATATCAAGTGTTAATATGCATAGCAGCACACTTACCAGACCTTTACAGGAGTATGGCAGCATTAAAGAAGAGAGTATAGAATTTAGTGACCACAGCTACTATGAAACATTCATTCATAGATATTAGAAGGTGCTATGGCTGCAAAGAGTTTACTGTGAGCAGGGCAGGCAGAAGCAGACATGTTGTGAAGATAGGTAGCCAGTTATACAGTAATAAGAAAGAAAAGCTTCCTTTACCCAGCTTCTCCAAATAAAATCATGCATATCACCATAAATTACTTGAACACTGTTCACCTTGACAGATCTCCTTCCTCTTCCTGGCTTGGTACTCTGTGGTGGTGGGCTAATTGTTATAGGCTCATGTGGCGTGAGTTGGATATTGTTTTCAGAATCCAGTTTTACTCCATTCGGCAGAGATGTTCCTTTGGAAGCACCTTCCAGAAACAGGTTTGTTTGGGCTTCAGGAAAGCCATTCCTTTCTCTCTCTGGTATCACATTGGGAATTCTTGCTGCAGGTGACTTACTCTCAAGTGGCCACTGGCATGTTAGTGCTTCTTGTTTGCCAGTTCTATTAGAAATCTGGTCAAACTGTTTATCAAAGTAGTCAATATCACCATTTGGATCACCATTACCCCCTGATGTCAAGGTAGTTGGACTTTTCTTCTGATCAGATTTTACAGAATCAAATGAAGGTAGTGCAGATTGGACTGGCTGTGTGAAAGGATCATCACTGAAAGGGTCTGGATTAGGTGTAGGAAAGAAGCTGAGCTTGGTAGAGAAAGAACTTTCAGGCAAGAAGGGTGGCTGTGCCTTTGGTTGTGGAAGAGAGGCTGTGATGCCATTCAAGAAGAGATCCTCTTTTGCAAAGGTTTGTTTGGTCTCAATTTCAGAATTAAAATCCACTAACAGAATCTCTTTAGCTTCCTATTTTTTCAGGGAGAAAAATGAAGTTAGTTATACAAAGATTTTGCTTCACAGTGAAAAAGATCAAGGAAAATAGCTGCAAAAGAAGAGATCCTAGTATCCAAAACGTTATACCAGTAAATTCTCAAAATCACACAGTCAGGCACTGCTGTCTAGTAAAATTCCAGCTATTTGGTCCCTGAAACCCAATACTGAAACACCTGTTTTCAAATCCCATAGTTAAATATCAGATGCTCGTTCTTCAACCTAGTGACTGCCTAGTGAGTAGGAACTAATCACACCTAGGCTTTCACTTGAGTCAGACACCTGCTTGAGTTCTAGTCCTTAGTTCTGACAAGTTGTGAAATCACACTGCAACACTTCAAGTTTCAGTCTCAGCTTCAGAATAACACTGAAGAGCTAGTGGAAGGTAACATGCTGATTCTCCACCAAGCTTGCAGGAAAAGGGTGAGACTTGGTCACTGGCTGGGTTGACAGCACCAACTGCATTGTGCTGATGGTGGCTTATAGTGCCAGATTTAAAATGATAGATTTTTGGGGTCACTGAGCTATGATAAGATTTATGCACTCTTTTGTGCAATTAGGCCAAATTTTGAGCTAAAGCTACCGGAATGATGTCAGAATTAAGTACTAGAATGACATCTAGTGGTTAAGAGGATACTTCTATGGCCCTACCCTACTAGTACAGTGCTGACTGCTGGGCAGATGTCTCAGTAAAACCAGTACTTATTACTAGGACTAAATTTGCTTTCAAGGAAAACGCCAAGGCAAGTAAGCTAGACTCTACTTACTGTGGGACTGCTCATATCAGGGGGTGTTGACATATCCCCAAACAAGTCCATCTGGTCAACTCCCTTGAAGCCAGAAATATTGAAAGAATTGGCATCTGTTAGAGCTCTCACAAGAAAAATAATTAAGCATCATACAGATTTACTGTAAAATCTGCAGTAAATACTAAAACCACTATCTACAAACACTGCATTACCTACACAATTACGGGGACAGTCAGTTATGAATTCTTTATAGGCATCAACAAAAAGTTTTGTAATTTAACCTACCGTTTTCATTTTGTCAGCTTGATCAGCAGGCAGTTCTTCACCATCATTCTGTAATAAACAGATAACAGTGTCAGAAATAACTGGATTTTCAAAATTTGCATTAAGCAAGAAACTTGTGGGCTTTAAAAAGCAAGTGATGGGGAAGGGAAGCATGAGAGAGATTATTACTAAGTATTAGATACACAGACCCCTTTCATTTCCATTTTGATGTAATTAGGCATCTGACATTGCCTTCATAGTGCTGGCAGCATAAAGAAAGTTAGATGTGGTGCAGCAGCATACCTAATCAAGAGAGGCTGAGTGGAAGTGACCTACCTCAGTCTTACTTCTTCATTTTAAAGAAAAAAAAGAAAAAAAGCCTTTCAATACCTAAACATGTAGAATATCAAAAGTCTCTCACTTTGGAGGAGCTCACAGACCTAGGCAGTCAGACAGCTGGAACGACTGCCAGCCAATAGCTTTCAGTGTTTCTGGATTTAGGCAGAGCTTATTATCAAGTCTTACAAGAGCCCAAAAGTCAGCCAAAAAATTGAAACAAGCTTTATGCAGACTCATGCAATTTATATATTTTTACTCACCTTTTTCTTTTCTTCTTCTTCCTTCTTCTTCATATTATAAATTAGTTGGAAGAGGTCCTTGAGATCAGAAACCAGAGGCTCGGCCTGGAAAAGAATGTGGATTTTAGGCCATGTACTACTTTTACCTGGACTTCTGCAATCTGTGCAACAAACCAAACCTCCCTAAATGGTGCAAGACTTAGGCTGAGATAACAGGAAAAGCAAGAGTTTAAAGACCTGTTTAGTCTTCACACAAGATTCTGCTTATGCAGGATCTAAGGGGAATGGAACACAACCAGTGTAGAACTATTGTTAACTCTACAAAAGTGGCTGTACATGAATTTGTGCTAACCTATGTTTTTGCTAAAAAGCTGGTAGCAGTACTTCTAAAGTGCAGGGCAAATCCTAGAAGTGCAAAATCTATCCAAGTCTTCTGGTAGTCTCCTGTGAGAAAGACAAATGCAAAATGTTCTATTTGCTAGCAACTCTAGCACTGAACATGGAGAAAGCTCCTATATATAGTACTACTTTTATTTTAAACAGTGTACAAATAGCAAAAGAGCAGGGTGAGCATAAAGTAAGATTATCATCACCTCAAATGTGTAAAGCTTTAGAGACCAGCTTGAAATGGGATCTGTGACATGATGACAGTTTAATGTGAATTAGAAAGGCACAGCATGCCCTGCACATCCATTAACAAGAAAGTTGTTGAATGGTGGTGTGTTCAGATACACTGCTTTGGAACACTTGTGTCAGGCATGCAGCAGCTTGTCAGTGTCTGGAGGAAGACACTTCCCCATCTTCAGCCATGACCATTGGCACAAGCAGAGAACTCTGTACAGATCTCACTGCTTACACCTGAGCACCATCCTTTCCTAATCAAGGGGTCTAGACATGAGCTTTGGGAAGAGCCATTGCAAGAATCATCAGCGTTAACAAGGAGTACAGCTGCAGCAGGCTAGAGCTGCAGAAGTCCTTCCTTACAAACAATTTACTTACATCCTTACTTACAAATTTATGACAAAAACATGCAGCAGCAAGTCAAGAGCTGTCTAAGGCCTGGCTGGGCTCATGGTCTGGCAAGCAGCACCCCATGGTGAAATGAAGGCATAGACTCCAGAGTACATACAAAAGGCTTTTGTGCTTAACCTACAATTCCACTGAAATCAATACAATTATTGGTCAGAATGCTGACAAACTAATCAAAAAGACTTAGAAGGCCTTATGGCTGTTACTCAAGTACTAGCATGCTCCAACAAGCAGCTCTTCAGTGGAAGAACTGTAGTGGGTCCAAAGCTGCCAACAGGTTCCCCAGGAGAGCAGGCAGGAATGAGTAAAAAATTTCTAGCTTTGAAGTCTGGGCTTATCAATTCAATATAGTGACTATTAAAAAATAATTGTAAAGAAAAGCTGATAATTTAAAAATACCTAACTTCAGGTTGTTTATTAAGCTGCATAATACTTAGTGGTATTTTTAAGTAGCTTTTCCCAGAATCCAGTATTGAGATTCCCCTCAGAGACACTAACCTTGCACACAGGATTTCTGCATGTGAGGAACTTATCACAGAAGGCTCAGAATCCCTCCCAGGATGTTAGGGTTAGGAGGTCCTAGGAGGACCAGACCTGTCATTCAGAGGCCTACAATTAAGTAAGTGATTTCCCTGCTGCACAAGGCAAAGCATCATGTGAGCTACACTAACATAGTCCTATACTTCTATTAATTGAGAATGAAGCTCTGGCTATTTTACTTAAGAATTCGTACTTTCACAGTGGGAAGCCTGTGCTAATGGCTCTGTTCATCTCACTAATGACTTTCATAGACAAGTTAAGCACTGTTAATCATAGTAACCAAGACTACTTGAGTGATTTTATTCTGCACTACAAAGAAACTGTACAAGGCAGAAGCCATGGTGACACAGTTGCTTTCTATTATCTTTCTTTCAATGAAATCTATCCATGCATGCTGGTATTCCCCAGAGGAATTGTGTAGGATTATCAACAAAACACTAGACCCTTATCACATGTTAAATGTTTACACAACAGCACTATCTATAACACATGAAAGAAAGTGTCTGATTCATACCTGTTGGGCTGTTTTTATGGCAAAAAATTGGTGCTGGCCTTCTCCTCCACATATATAGCCAAAGGCACGATTGTCTGTTACATCCCGAGCAATAAAGGAGATTTTGTTTACTGGATGCTCATGCTCAATCACCTGGAATTGGGAAAAAACAAAAAAAAAAGGTTTAAATTTCTGGAAATATAATAGCTGCTATTCTCTGTAGTTAGAATGACTGTTAAAAAACTTCAGTCCAAACCTCAGATTCATCAGCCTTTGATTAATCACAATAGGATGCAGCTTTCTTTCTGACAGGATTCTTCAGCATTACAAACATTTCACAAGCCATTTTTTATTGGTGGAAGCGAGGTATAGTGCTCAAATACAATTCTAGTTCATATTGTTCTAACTTTCAGGTGCCTCACTAGCTTTAAGAATAACATTAAGAAAATAAGTTTTATCTTACCCCAGTTTTTTCATCTATTATCTTGATACCAGAGAGGGAGATGTTTACCCAGATCTTCTGTTTGTGTTGACCCTGGGAACGGGCTGCTGCTGCCATTCCCTAAACAGAATGAATGCCAAAGTACTGATGAGATTTGTGTTGGATTGAGCTTTAACTTTTTCTTTGTAACACAGGACTGCTTAGGTTTAAAGTGATACCACAGATCTAGATGGTTTCCTCTGTAAATGTTGTATATGTTGTAAATGTTTTTAAAACAGATTTTAGTCCACAAAATTGCAGCAGTAACAGCATCTTTACCTGCTTTTCCAGTATGCTTAAAGGTATGTGAGTGTTCTGCACTACAGAAGTAAAGATCTTTGTTGCTGCAGGGATTAATTTATTTTTTAATTTGTCTGTAGCTCTCAGCATCACCATTGACACAGGATGCTAACTTGTAATTTGAGGTTAGTGTAAATTGCATAGCAGTCTCCCCTTCCCCTCTAAAACCCATGAAATTCATACTGCCATTCATTCATACTGGATACTGACAGACCCAAAGGAATGTTCCCAGACTTTCAGAGAAATGTCCTTTGAGCCAGAGGTTATAGTACAGGAAGCAACATCCATCTAGATGGTGCTGTTAGTAACTACGTTACCAATAAGCTGTATTTGAAGTTTTGCCAAAGTGACTGATCTGCTTTTTGAAGGCTAACCAGAGATTGTTCCTTACGTGACAGATCGAGCCCTTACCTTCAGCTTCATCATTGAATCCTGACTCATTTTGTCTCCTCTTGCCTCAGGAACATCATCTATGCCAATCAGTTTAGCTTTGTATTTTACACCATCACCTTTGAATCTAGCCAAGAGAGAGTCATCTGTTTTTTCTGGCCCTGGAGACAGAGAAAAGGTTTGGTGGGTCTGTTTGTTTTTTGAGGTTATTTTTACATTTGGGTAAAGTGAGTTTTTTTGATTGTTTGGTTGTTGTTGGTTTTTTGTATGTGGGTTTTTTTTTTGTTTGTTTGTTTTTTTAATGATAGAAACAGCTATGTTGAGATTCATGATCTTAAAAAAATATACACCATATAAGTATACACCAAGCACAGGTTAAAACTGTCTCTTGAGTACAGCTGAATGACAATTTGTGTGCACTGCAAGACAGGTACTCCTTTATGGTCACAATATTCTTGCAGAATGTGGCCTCAGTTCAAAGATGTCTGGGGGCTTCAGAACAATTCTTCACCACATGAAAGACTAAAATGTGGATAAGCAACAGTCAAGTAGATAGAGGTGCTAAGAAAAACACCATGCAGAAATGGTACTTTCCATGGCCATACAGCGTGTTCAGTAAGGCCTTTAGGTGTTACCCCCAGGTTCTGATGTAGGCAGATCTCTCCTTGCAGTGCAAAAATAATCTCCCAGTTCACATACTAGAGCCTGATATCAGCACCATCATACAATGAGTCCTGGTACTTTCATTCTAAGCATTTGGGATTTTAGCTAATTTGTTATTTCTGCTGTTCCAGCTACTAGGAACTGCTTGCTTTTCTTCTCTGCATGCTCAACATTGCTCAAGTATGTACCTAGGTATGTATTTGTGTATTAGGTAGTTATATTTACATGATCTAATCTATCAAAAATCTATTATCTGATATACAATAATTCTTAAGGAATGAATTTTCTAGCTTCTCTGGACTAGAATTTGTATTCAGCACAAATCTTCTTTCTGGAGGGTGGGGAGGAGTCAGGTTAAAGTTCAGACTAACAGCTACCATGATGCTCCAGGATCTGGTCAGCTCCTCAGGAAGATCCCTCTTCTCTGGGCTCTTGCTTACTTGTTAGGCTCAGCAAATTACTTACTTAACAGTGGGACAGAGTTTTAGAACTTAAGGCTAGAAAAAAGCTTTTAAAACTAAAAGCCTACCTTGTGGTTAAGTTTATTATACTGGCATATTTACTCACTCTTCTGGTCAGGTGGTAAACTCAGAGTTATTTCAGCAATAGTGGGAGGGTGATATTAGTATAGGCAAATGCAAAAGATTAAGGACACAGAATAGAGGAGGTGTTCATCTGGTAAGCATTTCTTACCTTTCTTTTTTTCCTTCTTTGAAGATTGTGCCTTTGGTGGAGCCTGTTGTTCAGGCTGGGTGTTGGTGGCAGCAGTTTCAGCTTCAGTTGGCATGATGGGACCGTGGCCAGTTATGTTCACTGTAGGCTTAAAAATCCAAATAATAGTTAGAAGACAGAAATATTTTACCTTGAAGAAGAAATAATCTTATTAGAGCCATTAGTCCACCTGAGTTCCTCTGCACACTGATGCCTGACAAAGTCTGAAAAGTAAGGAGTGATCAGATGGCAAGCCTGACTCAGAGTCAGACTACACAGAGCATGAAGTCATGGCCAGGAGGTGATGAACCCTCACCTCAGTCATACCTAAGCAGCAGGGCACACTGATCTACATCAACAGGCTGTGCTTGCACCAGCATGTTTTAATCAGTCAATCTTTAGCTTTTTTTACCTTTTAAGGCTATTTTTAGACCGGGTGTTTTGGCATATTCTTGTTCAGCACTGCCATCTGCACCTCTAAAGCAGCATAGGAGAGAAAGCAAGAAACATTTGCTAGGATCTGTTCCAAATAGATCCTAGCATCCATCCTCCTCTGAGGATGACACCAAAACACCCAAAAGATGCCAGTTCATGTTTTTATAACCAGCAAAAGGCAGAGGTTATACCACCCAACAGGTAAAACCAAATAATTTCCTCAGGCTGCAGACAGAGTGCTCCAGTAAAAACACAACAGAACCTCAAGCCAAACCTCCCCCCACACTTGTCTTAACAATAATCATGTAACCTTTAGATTTAAAAAAACCATGCAAGTTGACAAGAAACTATGGACTTTTAGGACTTAACTCTATGCCCTGTGACCCTTTCACCTCTGAGACACAAATTAAAAAAAAAAAAAAATTACAGTCACCATGTTTAGCTCCAACATGACTGAAGCATTCACTCTTACAAACTGAGGTACTTAAAGCAGCTTTATGGAGTTATGAAGGTCTAAACCAAGCCAGAAAGCACTGGATAGCCACATCTGCTACCATTCTATCAATCTTCTGTCTGGGATATTGCAATGGCTGCAGTTAGTACCTCGAATTTTAGGATAATAAATGAAGTCAAGAAATTGTTTAAGTGATTCACCTTATGATTTGTATGTAGCTCCAAGTACTGAAGCATTGCATAGTCCCTTGCATTAGAAGTTTGTTATTCTCAATAGTCAATTCTACATTTGCCTTAGAAATAGCTGATGCTTTACTCATTACTTGAAATGTACTTTCAGGGTTTTGCTCTCACTCCTGCCTTCCCTTCTCCCCCAGTTTACTGCCAACTAGACTGGTTCAACCAGCTTGCCACCAGCTGAGTAATGGCTATGAATTCTTGACTGACTCTTAACCCATGAAGAATACAAATTCCTAGGACTTAAAGAGAGAATTTCACCCTGAAAGCCTCTCAGGGCTTTAAATACATTTAACATTGCATTTAACCAGGGGGAAGGCCTTTAGGAACTAGCTACTCTAAGCAAAATTACACCTAGCTTCTTACCAGATGGTTTGTGAATTGCATTTAGCACTGGTCAAGTAAATCAACATTGATAAGGGTGCTCAAATGGGAAAGAAGTGTCAGCTATACCTGTTCTCCTCTGTAAACAACTCATCTGGCCACAGTTAGGGAACATTTGATGCAAGGGAACAAAGGTGTTGCTGTGAAAGTTTCAAGTGGTTCTGAGTAGAAATAGATGTCAGAGGAAGGGTTTGTTTAGCAAGCCATGGTTATTTAAGAAATGTTATCACTGAAAGAGTGGCTTGTGTGTCCATTCTGACAAAGGGTCAAGGGGAATACTACTAAGCCCACAGGGATTTTGCAGAATACTTGCTAGAGTGCTAAAACAGATAGTGCCTATTGAAATCCACATTTTAATCAGATAAAATGAAGTCAGCTGAATTCTTTCAGAGTAACTAAGCTAGTTTCCCTGATAGTATAGTTTTGGGTGGAGATAGCTTTTAGACATAAGCATAACAAATCCCTCCCGAGATTTATCAAGTCCTTCAGAAATAATGAAGGAAAGAGAGTTAAGGTTGGATCATTAGTTAAATACCCACTCCTATATGGAAGACTACTGTTCAGAGAACAGAAGGAAAAGGCCCAGAAGAGAGAAGTAAGACATGCTCTCAAGAAGCTGAGTTATAGCTTTGGGACATTCTGCCTAGCTCCATTCTGGAAAGAAGAAATAAGAACCTCAAGGCACTGAATCCTCCTTGTCAGTGATCCTTCTTCCTCTAATTAGCAGAGCTACACCCAGCTGTGTTGTTATACAACTTGCATCACACGTTGGAGTAAAATTAAGAGGCAATAAAAAAGAAATAACTTAGAAAGGAGTAAATATGCACAAACAAGACAACTTTGACAACTGTAAAATGGTCTATGACTATATGTGCTGCTGCCATCTTTGCATTCAAGGCATCTCTGATCATCATTGCCATCTGCCTCCATTGTGTGGAAGTCAGACCACTAATTCTTATAGAACCAGACAACAAAAAACCCCATATGAAAGAAGACAGGGAGGGATACACAAGTGTGGTTGAACCTCTGCAAATACTCTGTCTTTCTATGGGAAAGCTCATTTTTAGTATTAGCAATGCAATTTTAGGTTGGTGAAGAGCCTTCTGGCTACTATACAGGACCTACTCTCATATCTGAGATCTGCCAAAACTCATGTTTCCTGGTGGGATTTTGCAGTACATGATGACAGTATCACACTGTCAGAGAACTTTGTCTATCATTGTGTTCTTAGTTTTACTAATTCTGTTGTTTCTGAGGTGATTTTCAAAGACACAAAGGCAACCTTAATACACGTTCATATTTTAAATAACTACTTCTTGATACCTGAGCTAAGGCACATGTCTAGGACTAAGCTGGCTCTGTATTCACCTTAAAATTTCTCTGGGGTGGAAGGAAACGTAGCTTGAGCTAGCAGTAATCTATTCTACTCACTACAAAAGAGCCTCAACCACAAGTAAATATGGTTTCTGGGCTTTACACTCAAGCTAAAGCTTGGCAAGGTCACCATCACACTTAAGTTTGTGTTATCTTAGTGGAAAGTGTGCTTAACGTGCATGTAACTAGAATAAAGTTAAAATCTTCCATGTGTTTCTTGGGGGCTTCCTTTCACAGTACTCAGCCCCTTAGAATTTCCTTACTCCAGCTGCAGGTGGAAGGCAACAAGACTAGAACTGTTTTCTTACACTTTGATTTTGAGGTCATCTCAAAAGAGTCAACCAGCAAGCATGGCAAGATTAGAGATGCATGTGTTTGTATGCAAGGGTGAAAGGACTGCTGAGCCTTCAGATATGCTGGCGTAGTAAAGAACAAGATCATTACCCAAGCAACTATGTCAGCACTTAGTTTAAAGCAGTTTGAATCTTGTCTATATAGATGAGTCCATTGGTATCACCACAGCTTAATTACTCACTAATCACTTGTATGGCCCATCTTCATTGCTGTGCTAAATGCACCATTTCAAAAATCCAAAGAGTACAGATTTACAGATGCTGCTATCTTGGGAGAAGTGCATCAAGCTCTGCCTGTATCACCACATACATATCACACATTTTTCTCACCCACTTTTCAATTTACTCCAGACACAGCTTGTAAAGAGAGCACTAGCACTATCTTCCTCCTTTCCTTCAAGGACTATCCTGTGAAGAGCAGATAGATACTGAGAAACACCATGTCAGGCCCTCAACACACAGTGCTTGATCTACAACCAGCTACCTACTCTCTCAAGTCAGACTACTCTCCATTCAAGACTTGTTCTTCATTTCTACACATTTACCTTAGGAAAGTCAGTCTTATAACTTCTGGTATACTTCACTGTTGGTGTCTTCTCTGAACTCTCTGCAGAGAGAGCTGTCAGTCATGACAAGTCATCCCTGAAATACCTGTTTCTTAGCAAGACTTGGAAGGACATGCCAAACAATTTTGTTGAGCAACATTTCGTTTCCCTTAGAGATGCTTTTACAGATACCTTTTATTTGAGAAAGGGGTAGCGACACAAGAGATATCCTTAATGATTTTGTTTATGTCCTGCACACAAGTGAATTGAGAATCTTCATTATGGCTGTAGCTTGTCATAGAATTAAGGGCTGAACAGAACTCAACAGACAGGCTTTTTTTTTTGCCGCCTCAGCAGGCAAATATAAGGGTCTCGGAGTTGATGGGAGATGATCTGAGAAGAGGCTAGGGACACCCAAAAAGTCAGAGGTAGAGAAGCTAAACATCTGCTCAGCAGCTCAATACTTTGTCCTCTTCACAGCCTGTGCTCCTTCTTTGTCCCTACAAGTACATGATTCAGCTTAAAGAGTTATTGCAAGTAAATATTAACCTTGAATTAGAATCTGTAAGGACAAGAGAAGCTTTTACTGCTGAGTGAAATAGAGTTAGGATGAACTAGTTAACAGGAAGCACAGCAATAGTTCAACAGCTGAACATGCTTCTGAGGCTGGTTGTTTCCTCCCCCTCTGTTCTTGAAGGGTTAGTCAGGTTCTTCTGGTTAGAAGGTCGTGCTAGTGAATTCAAGATTTTAGTTTGCAAGCAAAGAAAATAGACTAAAGACTAAACAGCAATTCACACAGTGACTAGCAAGAGTCAAAGTTGTAAAGCCAGATAGTCTGTTATCAGTAAATCATCTTGACTGGCAGCCTTCTGCTCACATCAGGAGTGCATTTGGGTGAGCCCATGTAGGGCTGACTGACATTTACATCTAACAACTCCCCATCTGATTATCCCATTTTCTGGGATATCCCATTTTTCTGGGCTTAGTTCCTGCTTCAATGGTAGAAGCCTTGAGAAGCCTGCACTAATAATGCACTAATGCTTGGGAAGCATGCATTAATAAATCAAAAAACAAAATTACTAATCAGACTTTTACTTTTTAAACAGGATCACCCATGCTGAGGAGTCAAATAAAATATAATCTTAAATGTTTTCTTTCATTGCTAGAACACCCATTGCTCTGGTGTCTGACAGTGTCTAAAGAGTTCAAGTTGAATAAACTTTCTGTAACATGACAAAAGAGATTACAATTATTTAGATGGAACATTCCAGATGCTTGTTCTGAAGCAAGCATAAACGTTAGCCTGTTTTCTCTATTAAAATAATCAAACTATTCTGTTATGAGCTGGCATATCCAGCAACTAATATCCATGAGAAGTAATTGTCTTACCTACAGGTAGGTTATATCTGATGTGTTCACACTTATACATGACTAATACCTGCTTGAAGACAAATGGTAGAAGAAAGCTCATAGACAGCTTGGGAACTATTCACCTCCAGTTTTAGCCATGTCTGGAATGCAAGAGCAGTATTACTAGTCAGAAAGATGACTGAACACATACTGCAGAGTGTAACCAAAGGTCCCATGGTTTGTCTTGTAAGAGACAGATGAAAAGGATATTAAACTACACTGCCTGGCAAGTGCAGCTAATTGTCATTCCCACAATTCAGTAAGGCTTAGATTAGCAATACATGCATCATTCAGTTCAAAATCCTGTTGAACTGTTCTGCTTAGGCTGTATATTGGTAGAAATGTGATTTGTGTTCAAGAGATCATTTGCTTGATAATGTGACTTTAGTGAAACCAGGCACTTACCTGTTGGACCAAGTATTTATAGAATAACAGGATTTTACTTTGGGGAACTTCCTATGTGCAACTTGCTTTTCAAGCCCTGTTTGATGCTTTAATTTCTTACCCAAGAGGTGGATTGGTACTTTGTGGAGGTATTAAAGACAGACTTATGCCAAGGGCTTCCTCTGTCAACACCAATTCCAGTTTGGAATAAACTGCAACACACTTAACATGTTGCAGGATGTGGAACATAGTTTAGCTGTCTTCATCCTATATAACCAGTAATGAGAAACAGGGAAGGGTGACCTTCATCTGCTTAGTAGGATAGAAGTGCAGCATCAGGGAATACCTCCCTCGTGCTGCTCCCTTCCCTAGTACCAGCTACAAAGTAGATAAAGATCTTGGTGCACTAATTAGTCATGTCAGCTGCAGATGTTGGCATGTCCCGTTGCTGGTGCAGGATCACTCCTGTGAAACCACACAGAGAGCTCACCGTTCAGCCAACTTGCCAGCTGCTATTTCATCAGCTGAACAGAACAGCCTGTTCTCATCACATCGGTCTCCTCTGAACCTCTTGGTTTTTAGCAAGAACATAGAAATTCAAGTTCCTGAAAGTGTTTCATACGCAGTTGAATCATGGCCAAGAGAATATCACTAAACTTATTCAGCTGAGACTGAACAGGTCACACTGTTCAAGTGGTGCAATTGTATTGGTGCTTTTTTATCATTCTACTGTGCTTTCAAGCACATGATTTCTGAACAGATGATCAGTTACTTGTCAACACAGCTACAGCAGTGGCTCTACTTTGGATTTTTCTTCACTTGTCATGGAAAGAAATATATCTTCTGCAGGAAAATTAAAGCAGGGGGCTCAAGGCCCCAGCTTAATGACCAGTTTAAATAATAATAAATAAACCTGATGAAGACATGGAACAATACCAATTCACGAGTGAAAAGCATTTAATGCTTTCTGGTTCCCTGAAGACTTAATCACAAGATGAAGGAAAGTAGCACTGTCATAGTGTTCGACAGAACTATGTTTCAGCCAGGAACTTCAGTCTCCAAAGATAGTGCCCAGATATCTAGCTAGTCCACCTTAAATTATGAGTTTTTCCAGGAATAAGAGAGCATGCTGCAACAAGGCTTGATAGCAGCCTTTCCAATCTCTGTTCAATAGCTGTGGTGACCTAATCATTAATTTACTGAATTAAGAAATCCTTCACTTTTAGTACCACCAGTACCAACACCTGAACACCAAACTCTCCCCTTAGAAAGAAATTCAAAGGGCATACTGGGATACCTTTCTTGATAGAGAGCTATTACTTTGGAAACAGAGACTAATTAATTATATATTTAAATTATCTACAAGAATTTTCTTCCTATCAGCCTTCCAGAAAGCATATTTTGCAACCTGCCAAGGGAGCACTCCTCTATACCTCTCTCCAGTTCTGAAGTCTCACAAATTAGTGGCACCTGAGCTAGTCAGTGCTCAGCTGCCTGCTGTAGTTATTGTTAAGGAAAGCATCACCTGCCCATGGGATGAGGAATCTCAAGCAATATGGCTGCAGCGCCTACAGCTCAACCTTTACCAATATTCCTTGTTGAGGCTCACTGGATATTCCACACAACATGGAAGCAAAGCAGTTGTTATTCAACTCAGATGCCACTGAGTTTGAACTGAACAACAAGTCAAACACTTAATTTCCAGCTGTACTCCTAAAGCCCTCCTGTCTAGAAGACCTGTTTCTGATCTTGCTTGCTAGTATAGTGAAGGACTCTTGCCAATAACCATGTTTTCCACCCCTCCTTCTCAGAGCAGGAACTTGACACATATTGAAGCTGTTATCACAGGTTATGTCAGCTGCATACAGTTAACTGCTGCTGGCACAGTTGTCCTTTGCAGTTTGGGTATATGCAATCTGTACTGAGAGAAATTGCATGTGTTTTGCATAGCTTGCTCTTAAGTGTTTTCTCTACTGGTTCACAAATTTATCTGCATAATTCTGTACTATTCTTGCATTCACACAGCCTAAACCCATGTAATCCCAGCCACATTGTTGAGTAGCGCGGTTTGATTACCCAGCCCAGTTATCCCATGAGCAGCCAAAAGCCTATCATTAAACATTCATCTCAGCAGTAACTCATCTCAGAGCACTCCACCTACCCCCCAGATACTGAGCCTCTCAATACACAAATTGTTGTAGCAGTTACTGCCACAGGAGTCACTCCATACTGCCTCTTGTAAGAGATGCAAATTATGTTCATTATGTATTCTGAGAAGACTGATGAAAATTTTGCTTGCAGAGCCTACTTGTTTTAGACTCTTCTACAGCAGTTCCAATCTTGTTAAGTATTATGAAGCCTATTGCTTAATATAAGGGTTACATTTGCCTTCAAGATTAGATATTACCAAGGCCCCCAGCTCTCCCTTGTATATGCAGCAAGAAAGGCAATGAATAACTACACAAGACTCCTCTAAAAGGTGATACAAAAACACCCGTACCAGAGGTAAGAAAGCATTAACCAGGAATTTTAGAGTTCCACTACAGTTCTTACAGTAAGTATCCTACTGAACAATTAATAGAGTTTCATAGATGACTATTCTACAGTAAGTTTCCCTACCAGTAATTATAATTACACATATTAAAGGAAGTTTACACTACAATTTGTAAATCCAGACTGTAAAGCAATCTTGACCAGGGTCTCTCTTATTTTCCATCTCTGTGATAGTCTTGACAGCATATTACAGGGATGCCCCCATCCCTCAGAAGCACACAAGCAGAAGTGTCAGATCTAGAGTTTACCTTCCATCAACCAGGGTAGCCATTGTTTGCAGACAGATCTGTGATTCAAGCTACTAGAAAACTAGTCCTTACTCATACAGTGACCTTTGTCCCTTGCCTCAAAGCACAAATGACCATATTCTGACAGGGCACAGAAGAGATCTGTAAGGCAGAAAAACAGGTTGTAATATTAAAACAGCATCCTTGGTGCTCCCAGCTTCTTTTTCCCCCTCCTAAGAGAAAAGTTTCATCCCTAGGCATTTTAGCCATGGGCTAAAATTATTAGGTGTGTGGCACATCAGCATTAGGATTTGAATAGACTTTGCCAGAGGCACAGCTCCTTAGCTGACATTGTCATGAAGTCTCCTGACTGTCAAGGTGAAGGTCCATTATCCTGTCTCTTAGACCTACTTTTTCTGCTGAAGAGATAATCCTCATCTTATTGCCTAAGGATGCAACATGAACTGACAGAACAGCAGGAAATTCAGCTCCAAGGCCAATAATTTGTCCTTAACTGGCCCTGTAATGTCTGAGCTTTTAGATTTAAGGGGACATGCACCAGTTATGAAGCTATATTAAAAACTTTTTAAATTCATTTTAAAATCACACAGATAATTAGGGGCAAAGATCTACAGGGCATTTCATCTGAGACACTTCATCCTCAAGCACTCCAGAGAATATGGAAGGGATAGTCTTTCAGATGAGGAGAGACTAGAATGGTCTATGTCTCTATCTGCCAAGGCTGAGAAGACCTGGATGCGAGAAGATGCTTTGTTCAGCACTCAACTGCCCAGCTTGTATAAACAAGATAATCCTGTTGAAACTGCTACCTCTTGTTTATTGACTAGGCCTGCCACTGTGCTTCATCCACCTTCTTTACAACCTGAGACCCTTGAACCCAAGCACAGCCTCAGAATCAGGTTTCTAATGCCAGTTTTCCTTCTCAATTACAATCCTCAGACAACATATTCAATTTGACCTCTCTAACACAACCTCAAGTTGTACTTCTGTGGAGTCCATGCTGGGGTAGTGAGTAGAGGCTTGTCCCTGTTTGTGTTTCACAGCACAAACCCATTTAGACCTCTTGGCAATCCCTAATCCCAGTGGTATCATCTTGATTCTACTAACAATCCATTTGTCTGCATGCAAGATCTGAAGTTTTTCTCCAAAATCCTTGCATGTTACAAGTTACCTTCATGCTGCTTCAACATTTATTTTGAGAAAATCTAGCCAGCAAGCAGAGTTTGCATCAGCCCTGTTTCCAGGTCAAGCTGGCTTTCTCCAGATGTGGAATTTATTGCTTTGTACAGGCAAATTCATGCTTTTGTAGTGGTCACATATTGCTGTCCTTGCTGAATTAATTCCACAAGCATTCCTAGGGTTAACCCAGCTGGGCACACAAATTTCCTAAAACTGTGAGGTTTACTAGGAAAGGAGAGCATCAATAAGAGAGAAAAATCAGCAGGTTTGGCAACAATGCGCAACAACAGCAGTATGTTGGTGCACTTTTATATCATATAGCAAGCTATGGCTTTTCTACTTTGATTTTTGAGCATCCACACTGGATGCACCCTTCCTTGACATTAAGTGCATTTATTTGCTTTCCCACAGAGACAAAAATCTACCCTTTCCACACATCATAAGCACGTGCTTCGAGTGCTTCTTCTCATATCTGCTTGAGAAATAGACGTCTTGAGCAAGAAGAAGCACATCTATAGTAGATCTATGAGCTTTCCTATGCACCAAATCATGGTGCTTGCTAGTTAAGCCTCTGTTCTGATGACTCACCTGAAACTGATTTAGCACTCTCATCCTCTTTACTTTTGCTACCATTTGGTTGTCCTTCTTCCAAAATAAACCTACTATTAATAAGAATTTCTGCTTCAGATGTGACCACATCCTCACACCATCCAGGGAATTTTGAAAAGCTGATTGTTCCTCAAGAAACATTGTGCTGGATGCAACTGCAGTGATTCTTTGAACAGACCTGGTGGGTGACCCCCTTAGAGGGTGCTCAGCTGGAAAGATTTTCTTTGGATTACAGTTCATGTCTCCAGCCTCACCTACCTCCAGGAAGGTCCTAATGGAAGCTGACACAAAGACTGTGTCATTACAATTGCCTAGAAGGTCACTATCAGACACAATGTCATCCTTTCAGTTTAACGTTGCCTGTCAAGTCTTCACAGCAAACTGGAACATACACTTTCAAAATTAATTTTCTCTAATGGAATCTGCATCTTTAATTTTGTCTATTTACAGAAATGTTGCCTTTCTAGAGCATTTCTACGCTCATATTTTAGCATACAGTGTGCCTCCATAATCTCAGATTTGGTTACTTTGGGCAGCCTTGTTTATGAAAGTTACAAAGACTTCTGAAAAAAAAATGTTCCCTTTTAAGGCAAACTAGCTTAATTAGGAGAAGATTTAAATATTCCCAATTCTCAAAATAATAAAATCAACAGCCTTACCAGTGAATTTGTAGAAAGCATTTGAGTAACCCGTCTCAACATTTTTGAGACTCTTTACAGAGAAGTCCAGCTGAGGAGATCTATGTTGGCAACAGCTGAATTTGTCTTATGGCTCACTGCACTGGCACCATCAAGTGTCACTATATAATGGACATTAGACTTTATATATCATCACTTGAGAAGCCAATTTCTCTGCCACAGTAGAAGACTAATTTCAGAAAATCATCAACATCTACAGCGATCCCAGTTTATCCCAGACTGAAGCAGCATGCAGAAATTCACTGGCAGACAGAGGAGTGCTCCATCAAAAATAGCAAGGACACTCCATCTAAAAACAGAACAAAACCCTACTCCTGCTTCACAGCATCCTAACCTGTGCTCTCATTATCTCTGCTATTAGAGAGATCCTTTCATATTAGCTATTTATTATAAATAACTAGTTACAGAAACCAGGAAACTAAGAGTTGATATAGTTAATCTATTTCAGAATTCCAACCCCATCCCATATAGTTAATCTAGTTCATCATTTCAACCCCATCCTCCCCACACACAAACCCGAAAACTCGCGTTCACATTGCTTTACTCTCATGCTTCCCCCGGCATCGCCCGCCCCGCCGGAGCCAGGAGCGGGATGCGGGCGGCTTCTACCGCACCTCAGCCGGGACACGGCAGCTCCCCGCAGCCCGGCAGCGCCGGAGCCCCGCGGCACGGGGCCAGCCCCGCGTCCCTCCCGGGGCAGCGCGGCCCCCGCGGCTCCTCTGCCCCCGGCTCCTCTCCCCTCCCGGCTCCTCTCCTCTCTGCCCGCGGCTCCTCTCCCTTCCTCTGCCCCCGGCCCCTCTCCTCCGGACTCCCCTCCTCTCCTCTTCCCTTCCCTCCTCTCCTCCCGGCTCCTCTCCCCTCCTTTTCCCCCGGTTCCTCTCCTCTTCCCCCGTCTCCTCTCCTCTCCTCTTCCCTCCTCTTCCCCCGTCTCGTCTCGTCTCCTCTCCTCTTCCCCCGGCTCCTCTCCCGGGGCAGCGGCTCGGAGCCGAGCCCTGCCGGGCCGGGCTCTCGCGTCCCCTCCGTGCCAGCGCCCACCCCGCGCCCCGCCGCAGGCACGGACTGCCGCGGTGACAAAAAAAAAAAAAAAAAAAAAGAAAGCGGCTTGCCGCGGTGACAGCTCCTTCTCGGCCGCATCACCCCCTCCCCGGCCGTGCGAGAGCCGAGCCCGGCGCGCAAAGCTCCTTACGGGCTAGATCCGTGCCGCTCCGTGCATGATCCGATGACCGCGGCCGGTAGCCTGGCTGCGACCGGGGCCCCGGTTAAATATTCGGTTGCACTCTCGCCTTCAGATTAGTTAGCCACTCACAGCGAGCGATATGGTTTTAATCAGATGCTGGCAGCTGACGACTACCCAGGAATGCGCTGTGATGTTTTTGCTGCTCGGTCTTGGCTACTCCCCCTCAACGTGTCGGTGCTCACAAGGTTAACCCCTTGCGAGCCGCGCTGCGGGGGCGGGAGGCAGCTCCTGGGGCCCGGACAGCCTCTCACGGGGGACAGGCGGGGAGGGACCTGCGGGGACGCGGAATCGAGCGGCACCCACCCTGTCTATCCTCTATCTAGCCAAATCTGTGACCAGCCGAACCAAAACATTGGGTCAGTGCAATTCACTTTCTGGGTCACATCGAGACCTGACCTTTGTTCTTCCCACTCATCTTTATTCAAACATCTATCAGGGTATTTTATTTTTGTGCTTTTTTTCCCCCTTTTTAAAAAAAAACCCATAAAAAAAAAAAAAAAAAAAAAAAAAAAAAAAAAAAAAAAAAGGATATTTTTGTCCTTGTAGCCTTGTAGCAGAATGTTGTTTTTTTGGGTTTTTTTTCCCCCAAGGCTGTTAACCCAGCTTTTTTTTTTTTTTTTTAATGTCTGTTCAAAATTGTGCATTTGGGTCTGCCCCAATACCCAATTTTAAAAAAGGGGGGAAAAAAGAAAAAAACCCTTTTTTCTCTCTCTCTCTTTTTTTTTTTTTTTTTTTAATGTCTGTTCAAAATTGTGCATTTGGGTCTGCCCCAATACCCAATTTTAAAAAAGGGGGGAAAAAAGAAAAAAAACCTTTTTTTTCTCTCTCTTTTTTTTTTTTTTTTCCTGCTGGTTAAATACAGTTGATAGATATTTCGAAGTATTCAAAAGATGGAAATATTCAACACAAACTTATTGTACTGCCAGGAATTTCAAGGCTCCAAATTGGTGGATGCATTTGGCAAACATCCTTGTCCAAAGCTACTAAATGATACAACGCTTTTCTAGATACGGCATGGTATTCTTATTTTTCATTAATAGCTAGAGCGTGCTATTCCTCCCTGTGCCTGAGGTGACTTCGAGCTGATAGTTGTGTCTCACTTGCCTTTCATCTGAGAAGTGCTAATTTTAACCAAAAAGGACATGGAAAACATCTTTTTATATTCTAGCCTAGTGTTCACAGAAGGAAGTGCATGCCGCAGAAGTAGGGAGGCTTTTGCTACAATTAGCAGGTTGCTGGCTACACACACGTCGGTATTTGCAGGATTAGATCGGAATTCCTTGGGACACAGTTATATTCATGTTTAACAATGTTGGTTTTGTACAGCTGGCATTGCCATGCTCATTGTTTTGAACAACTTGTGCTAAACACCCACCAGCAGGACTGGAGCTCCTTGGTCCTGGGGCAGTATGTATTTTAAAGAGTAATACTTAGCTCAGTGTCCTTTATGAGACTCACCCAGGCTGCCTGACATGAAGGTTGACATTGTGCCTACTTTAAACGAGGTGCAGTAACAAAGAAAGTTCTATGAAACAGGCCAGCCTGGAGCTGGCATAAGCAGGATTATCATCTGTGTTTTGCCCAAACAAACTCCCAGCACATTTCACCAAAATACCTTAACTAGCCACGCTAATGATTGCACATATGATTTATACTATTTGTTTTTGAATTTGGGATAAAGGAAAATGCTTTTCTTTTTCCAGAAGTGAGCAGTTTAAGAGCCCTTTGGAAGTGCAATGAGATTACATCTAGTGCAGTAGTATGCACCAGCAGTATGCACCAGCACTTGGAACATCACTAACAGCCTCACAGGAAAACTTTTTTTAAAACTGAAAAGTGGTTAATAACTTACTTGAAAAATTATGATTTTATTGGAAAATAAAAAATGAAGGAATGCACTATTTTTTTTTTTGTAAATTGGCTAAGAACATTTCCCCTGATGTCCCACATTGTTGTGCTAAATGCTAAAATTCAGAAATGTTGCATTAAACATATGTAATAGGATTGGCTTGCCTTTTTAATGCAGGAGGAATCCAGGCAGAAAGCCCCATAGGAATTCAGTTATTTCATCTATACTGCAGTACATGAGGACAAGTTTTATACTTTATGAAAATTAAAATTATTTCTTTTTCTCTACAGCAAAAACAAAATCAAATGCAAAATGACTTTATGAATGACCATTTAAAGGCTGTAGTAGAGAAGGAGTGCTGTTTCCCAAGATTATGACTTTTTTCTTATATTTTTTTGAGTCCAATTTTACTACTGCTGGCATAGGCTCAGCCCCCACATAAGGATTTTTTTTGTGTAAGTTAACTGCTTTTTGTACAGAACAGTGTCAGCCTCAGCACTTCCCAAACATAAGCCATTTTTCAGCAGGTCTAAAATTATCTTGAAGTTGCAGCTGGAACCCTTCACCTCAGTGAGTTTTTCTGCAGCTTTCCGGATGTTAACTCTACCCAAACCGCAGCCTGTCACTAGGATCACCAGGATTCCAGTCTGGGTGGAAACTGTGGTGGCAGCACGAAAAGCCCCACTGAAGTGCAGAGACCTTCAGAAGACATCAGCTTTCACGAATGCCTCGAAAGTGGTATCAATAACAGTTTGTGAAAAATCTGCTTGCAGCAAAGCAATCTGGTAACTAATCTTGCGATGGCTTGCTCAGGAATGCATGGTTTATTATTAAAGCAATCTTTTAAGATTTTATTGGAATGTGCTTCCACAGAGAAGTTTTTGCCTTTGTGTTCTTTACTATATGTGTGTCATCTTGTCCATAATTAAACTTTTCACTGACAGACCTGGGACTTTTTTTCCTTAAACCTCCCACTTTGAATGCTGGAATTTCATTTGAACTTTAAATACTTCCTTGGAATTTGCCATAAGGTAAACTGTCTGCTCCCATACACTTTCCTGCACTGCTACAGACATTGCAGATACACAATAAATGAATGTAAGAGAACTTGCAAACTTGTGTCTTACTGTTAAAAATGGCTGACAGGAATGAAGTAGTTGTTCTGACAGTCATGTTATCCCTAGAGCATTTTCACTTTGGAATATGTGGAGAAAAAAATAATGGAAAACTGCCCTAGAAAGTACATTTTCAGTGAAGCTTCACTGCTGACAGCTGGAAAAGGTGAAGTATGACAGAGGAAACATGAAGGAAGAATTTGTACTTCAGCCTTTGGACTTCTCAGCCAAGTTTCTCATGTGACTTGGACTTGCTGACCACTTCTTTTTATAAATTCAGTTAAAGATAAAGTCCACAGAGCATCTGAAGCAAAAAGCTTCCTTGCTGTTTTAAAATCTGAAATTACAATCTATAGTTAATTTTAGTACAGTTTTAGGCATATCTCCAGGAAATGCACATTAATAACCTCAATACCCAAATGCTGGTTCATGAAAAGAACTCAAACTTCTCTTGAAAATATTTTATCCTGGAATCAAAGATAGACTTAAATAATTATTTAATTGAAGGCTTGTTTCTTGAGGCCCAGATCTGGGTGTTTCAGACTCAGACTGCCACAGGGATTTAAATTGGTAATATGTTCAACAATTCAGAAGTGATTGGGTTGGAGAAGTGTAAGAGGTGTTGAGACTCAAATGAAGTAAAACTACTCTAAGTCTGTACCTTAGCCACTGAGGTAAACCCAATTATTTTAGATTGCTTTCAGTGGTATTTGCTAACAGGTGAAGCTGAGAGCTCTCTCACCTGATGACTACTAATGTGTGGCTGAGAGTGGATAATTTCCAGCTCTAGTTTACTGTCTGACTTGCCTCAGGGAGGAATACTGGAGCAGGAGATGGCGAATTTTAGGACTAGAAGCATACGCCTTGCCACTGTTGCAGCCCTCCAGCTCTTCCAAAACAAGAGGCTCATTGAGCTGTTCAGTGTTTTTTTTTTTTTATATCCTCTCATCTGCAGCCATGTTTTCCCTCAGGAGCATGAATTTGTCCAAGCAGAAAATATATTGGTAGGCAATATTATCTCATTTGAAAGTGCATTACCCCGACCCAGGTTAGATAAATAAACACAGTGTTTTGTTTGGCAGCCATCAAGATCAAGAAGGGCCAATATCTAAGCCATGGTCTCTGACTGTGAGGCTACCCTTTAAATAGCGGGAGGTGACTTCTTTCTCTCTTGACAAAGCATGACCAGAACCTGTGGCCTGCTTGACAGTACATGTGCACATACATTCCTGCTTTCAGGAAGGGATCTTGGACATGGTGTGCTTCTTCTCTGGAGAGGCGTTATGTCCAGAAGAGAGGGAGAATTTCAGACCATTCTTCTTGGCAGTGTTTCCCATTGGCTGGCTGCAGCTCCTTCTGTTTTTGTGTATTACATATTCTGGCTCTCTTTTTTGAGTCCACAGCTGGTGCTTGACTTTTGGGCTTCATAATATTTAGCATCCAAACATGTGAGCTTCTTCTGGGGTCTGGCTCATTATTCCTAACCTGTTAAATGGAGTTTGACAGTTGACTTTCTTAGCTGTGTTTGCAAATTCTGGTTAAAATGCCTTGATTTTAAATAATCTAGATAGTTTTACAAAGCACTCTTACTTAACAAGTCTTACTTCTTTCAGTTAATTAGTTAATTGAAAGCTGTCTTTGATGTGCTGTGTGATTCTCTGTCTATATGTGTTAGTGTGAAAGCTTGTCCTCAACCCTTGTGGTTTGTAAAGCAAAGTTACATAAATTAGGCATTGTACACAATTTAGATCTTGAAAAATTTATAAAAATGTATTTAAATCTGCAGGATCTTATTTGATGTAACATAATTGGGTGTAGATATCCTTGCCAATATGGGTTCTGTCACATTTTCAAAGATTGTAGTTACGAAGTACCATACAGTGAGCAGAAGGGAGTCTGAGATTAAATAAATTTATCTGTCATTCCAGGAACTAAGCCTCATCTTTGAAGTTGTCCAAGTAAATGAGTAAGTAATTGAGGAGCCCAAACTAGTGCCCAAAAGGTGTCAGCTTAATCTATATGAGACTGTAATATTATTTTTGTGTTTAGCTCATAAATAATCAAGGCCAGGAAACAACACTGCTGGGATCAGTCATCCCAAAGAAGAAAAACACATAGTTCTTTCTTCTATTGTTTATACAGGAGCTACTTTGGTTACAGCCTTTCTGTGCTCATGTACTTTCAGAAATCTTCCTCTAATGGTGTTTACTATGTAGGTTATTTCACCCTGATTCAGTCAGTGCATTCCTGAGTAGCACACTGCTCTGAGGCCAGCCCTGGCATATTTCTGTAAGAATACTCAAAAGGTAGCATAAGTACTTTCAAAACATTTTTGGATGAAAATAGGCAGTACAGACTCTGGAGATATACGATTTAAATAGTTTTTTTATCTGTTCATCTTCTTTCTCTTGGTCCATGTACTTTGTTCCTCTAAGTCAGAATATATTTTAGCAAACCTCTCAACAAAGAATATAACATTTCTATTATGTATTCACAAAACACTTTGCAAGTAAATTGCTTTCATTAACTGAAGTTAGAAAGAGTGGAGTTCAGAGGGGTACTTTATGTTTCAGAGTAACTTCTCATTCAAAATAGAATTAGAGCTCAAGATCTCCTATAAAAGTACTGAAATTAACCTGCTTGAGCAAAGGCTTCACTTGTTTGCAAACAGTGCCCAGGCTAAACTTTCTTCTTCTGTACTTTTAATGTTAACATCCTCAAGGCACCAGAGGTGATAACATCTATAAAATCAACAGGATATTTATGGCATGTGGTGATATGTTGTCTATGGAGAAGAATCAATCCTCTTTGTGCCCTTTACTTTTCATTAAAGTTTTCTTCCCACTTTATTTGTTTCTCAGCATTCCTTGGAGCTATCCCTGCACTTTTCACATAAGGCAGTACATATTAACTTTGCTTGTTGTTTGGTTCTTGTTTCTCTAAACCTCTGGAGCTACACCTTCAACTAGGATTGTCCAGTTGTTCTTGATCCTAATTTTCTAGAACAGCTTCTTCTTAGTAGCCTTAGTGTCTAATTGTCAACTCCTATTTTAGGATCTTCCTTTTCCACCTTGTAAACAGCCCATCATGAGCAATACAGCGAAACTGCTGTCTCTTCCTTTTTTGTTCTTTTTTAGTTTGTCAGTCTCTGGCATCAGTTTATCAAATGTGAGCTTTTTACCAGTGTTTGTGAGCTGGCACATCTCCAATTCAAAGAGAGGGATAGATTTGGGGACCATCTAAACTGACCCATCCCTTCCGTTCTATGGCTCATTTCATTTATCCTAAATTTGCAAATTTTGGCTAATAATATTGTGTTCAAGTTGGCTCATCTTTACTTCCATCTAAAATTGTTTGTGTTTCACACAGGGTTAATATTTTTGGTTTTAGTCAACAGAAAAGGGCACAGAGGATCGTTATGCAAACTCCCATTATATGTTCCTAATCTATACAAGAAAACGGAAGCTCAGATTTTGATGTTTGCCTCTGGGAGAAAAACAATGATTTTAGCTGTTGAAAGCCTGAATTAGTCTCTTATGACTTATCTTCAGGGTAGTGAGCTTTAGCAGACTGTGATTCCTGTTTAATCTGAAATGTTTTTATCTCAGACAACTGAGATCTTGGAGTTTTGATGCTTAGTTTCTGGCCCCTGACCACATCAATTTGTCTTTGCTTTATTCAAACTAGCAGGAAAGCTAGGGCAAAGCCATTTTAGTAACTTCAAACTAAATGAAGTTTGTAGGATACTTGTAAGATCGGCATTAGGATATGACTCTTACTTCTTGGACTTTGCTCATTCCTGTAAACTTCCTGTTTGCAAAATTTTTCTTCTAAAAAGCTTTCTCTTGCTGTTTTTCAGAGTTTGATTTATTTGCTAGTCAAACTAGACTTTTTGCTTCCTTTTGTCATAACTGACATAAAAAAATGTTGAGAAACATTTGCAATGTCATAAGATGATTATGATTTGAAACACCTGAGAACATTCAAATCTTATTGCCTCTCCCCTGCTGTAGCATTCCAAGCAGTCTGGAAGATAAGAACACCGTCATTGCTAGAAGACAGATGGTTTGTAAAATGGATTTAAGAATTTCCTAATAAATGCAGATTACTAGGTTACTGCTCTATGAAAAAAAAATTGGATTTTGATGGTGTAAAAAGAAAAAGTGTAGAAAAAATTCATTTACATAAATACAACTAAAAAAATGTATGGTGTTAAACACAATTTGCTTCTTCTTGAGAAAACGATTGCTGCATATATTCCAGCTCATGCTGAGGAATTGACATGATAGGACATAAACTACTATATCCGTGGTCTCTCTACAGTGCATGACACTGATTACTCAAAACACAGCTTTGTATTCTATAAATTGGCATAGAGGTAAAAAGAAAAATCATGGTAGACTAAGTTTTTTTTGTAATAATAGCTACAGAATTCCACACACAAAAAAAATTGCTGACAAGAAGCCTCATTTTCCTTAACCTCTTTCCCATACTTCAGTCAGAGCAGACAGAGGTTATATTTTTTAAGAGAGGGCATCTATCCAAGTTCTGTCTCATCCCATCACTTGGCAGTATATAAAAATGATTTGCTAATACCAGAGGCCCTCTTTCTCTTTAGGTCTCATTTGTTTAAAACATAAATTACTGAAATATTTCAGGAACAATACCTATGCTAAGAGTGTTTGGTAAAAATGTGGCTTCATTTTCTTTTAGTTTTCTTTTAGGAATGTTCCTTTAAGTGTTACTATAGCAATGCAAATTCTATTGAGACTGTAAACATTAATGATGATTTGGAAGTTGACACCCTATGAAAATATTTCAGTCATTCTAAGTAAGACTTCCAACAGCACTGCCATAATATGCAACTCCTACTGAGAGCAGCAGGATTCTGAGTTTTTGAAGAAAATAGTCTATATACTAGACAGCAAAACTGCAATGAAGGGAAAATAATACATTCTAATTTTGCAACAAACCAAAATTCCCATTTCAGCACATTCTGATGCCATATTCACTATGTTTTGGGAGGTCTGTCAAGCCATGTTTAAAGCAACATTTTCCTGCCAAGTCCAAGCTGGCTCTACATCTCTGGAATGAAACTTTTTTTGCTGTTGTTGTGGCCTTTCTTTTGAAAATGCAGTAAAAATATGCATTAGGTTACATGTAACCATGAATATAGCTTATCATGTAGAAAGCACAGAAACAAACCAACCACCAACCCAACTAGATGCTCACAGGGTATTTTGAGGGCAAAATCCAAATTTGGGCTTCACTCCAAATCTGAGAGATTTTAAAATAGAAAAAGGAAAATCACAGGTTTCTGTCTTGAATACATTTTTCTGATTGTTTTTCACAAATACAGTTGGCAAAGAAGGCTGAGGAATACTGTTTTCAGTTTCTGCTCACAGGGAAGGACATTCCAGTATAAACTGTTGGGTATTTAATGGTCACTAACACACAGCCTCTCTAGAAAGAAACAGAGCAGCAGTTAACAAAAAATGAGTGAGAAGGCAAATAGTTTTAGAGACTCATCACTAAGTGGTTGTCTCTCCCAAATTAAATATACTATTTGGGCACATTTTACAGCACAAATGGAAGCTTTTTTGACTAACAATGGCCCGATCAAAAAGACACTACCAAAGAGAAATTAAAAAAATATTCCTCTCCCCTGGGTTTTGCTTTTGTCAAGGCCAAAGGTGGTGGTGCTGAGCTGGAGCTTTCCTTCCCTCTTCCTGTGCCACAGTGGAGTCTTTGTGGCTTTTGGTGTTTTGCACCATAGGTTGTAGGCTTGTTACAGGGTGTTGGGAAGTATTTTGTGGTTTGTGGGGGCCCTTCTGGACTAAAGAACTCTTTTACATTGTTGTCTGTGACTGTGTGAGCCTGGGCTTATGGTCCTCTCCAGCACGGTGTTTCTGGAAGCTGCTTTCTTTCATGACAGAGTTGATCTCAAGGGTGAAGTGTGTTCCCCTGCTGAGGTTGCTACATGTGGACCCTTGTAAATACAGCAGCCATTAATTTTTCTTGTGTTACACTGCTCTTTCACAAGACTTAATGGAGGGCTGTTTCAGCTTTGAGACTCCCCAAATCTGGAAAGTACAAACTGTTCAGTCTTGGTTATGGGCTAAAAAATGTTCAAATTCATATTTTAAATAACTTTTTTATACCCTTTTCAAATGGGACAAATCCATACTTAAATATTCAAATTCCACATTTAAATAAATACAAAAAAATTTGTAAATAAGAACTTGACTTCCACTGATTTACACTGAGCCATCATCTTACATCAGGCCACCTGAGCCAAGTACCAACACCAAAAATCCCTGTTCTCAAGATCTCACAAAGCCAACAGGCATGTGAATCAGAGCACAGGAAATTATGAAGGGCAAAAAGAGCTTGCTGCAAAAGTATTCCACACAGAACACACGTTGTTTTAGTGACAGAACAAATGTTTTTAAGCATGTCCATCTTATCTAAGGATGGAATTTCTCCATAATTTGGAGAAACTTGATAGATGGGACTTGAAAATTCATAGCAAGGTATCTTAGAGTCTACTGATAAAGCTGCCATGAGGAACACCTTTTAAGTATGTGGGCTGACAATGAGAGATAGTGCACACTAATATTCCAGTGGTTGTTAGAAAGGCCATTGTAGGAATGGCTCTGCTACTTTGCTGATACAAACTTCATCCTAAACTGATCTTATTAGCCCCCATTGTGAACCTGTTAATCCTGTGCTGCATCTTCCCCAGTGCCCATGCACACGTCACTGTGTGCTGCTCCAAAAGAGGTGACATCTGTGTGCCATAACACCCTGCCTTCATCTGTCCCATGTTTTTACCCCCTCTTTCCAGCCCTCACTGTGTCCTGAAGTTTCACAATACATTCAATCTGAATACAAGACAGCATTAGCTCTTAGAAGTTATGCAGCTACTTGCCACTTACATCCCAAAAGGCTGTACTGCTCAGAGTGTCTGTTGGGAGCTTAGAAAATATCTTCCATGGCAGTTTCCATGCTGCTCACGTGTCACAGGCTATCTGTATTATTCTTAACAAGGATCACCAGGAGAAAGAGAGGTTTTGAAACAATTCTTTTACATAGCCATGTTTTGGGTTTGGTTTTTTTTTTTTTTTTTTAGTTTCTGTTGTTTGAGAACCCTTTTCCTGTTGTCTGGGAAGATGAATGTGGCCTTTATAGAAAAATAGTGATTTTTTTTCACCCTAGGAAGATTCATTCAAGGTCAGCTTTGATAGAGCACAGCTGCATAAGCTTGGATTGAGCTGCTGTGAAAACAGCTGATAGATGTCTGGTCCAGGGCAGCTCTCAGCCTGGGAACCCTGTTCAGGATCAGACACCTGCTCTTGGTGCTCGCTGGAGATACACTGCAGATGTGCTGGGCCAGCACAGACTCAGACTGGCAAAAGAGCCTTCTTGAAAGCTGCCTGTCATTGCTGCTGTCAGCTGTGTGGGCTGTATGGCAAACACTGTGACTGGTCTCAGTCTAATTCCTAACAGGTACACCCCAAATTTCTATCAGAATTAGCACTGGTAACTTAGTTCCTCAGAAGGTGGCACAACAGGAGGACCATGATAACAGCTTCACTCTTCCTGGTGAGGGGGGGATGTACACCTGCAGTTTATGCTAAAGGATTTCAGTTTATCTGCTCCATAAATAATGCACATTTTGGTTGACACATACAGCATGAGTATGCAACATAACATAAAAACAGGTTTAAAACAGTATTAAAAGATTTCAGTTTATTTGTTGTCTTCTTGCATGAGGTGAAAAAATCACATCCAAGTTCAGTGCAAAAAAATATCCTGGAACCCAATCACCAGTCTCTGAAAACAGGAGTATGTATCTGAAATGGGGACCTTGGAACAGAAGTTGACAGGATTCCTACTCCTGAAAGTAATAAAAAGCAAAAAGTCCAGACATGTAATAAAGGGTAAGAGAGGGAAGTGTGTTATCCAACTAGATTTGAAATTCACACAGTGGAACTGACTCAGGAGCTGCCCATCTCTTCCACCTCTGCCTGCCTCCTACCTTGGTGTCAGGTCCCTCATTACATGGCAGTTTTGTAGCTACCCCAGCCCATGTCAGAATTAAAGAGAAAAAAGGAATCAGGAGTAGTGTGTGCTTCCATTTATTACCTCTACTTATTTCTTTCCAATCTACAGTTTTGAGAGAAACATTTGAATTTCTCTACTGCTGTTCAATTCTTTAAAAGCCTTAACTTTTAAACTTTAAGTTTTTATGAAATTCTTTAATAATTAATTCCACAAAGGGTACAAATTCTGGGGTCCCATGGCTTGTCTGTATGGGGAAGTTGAAGTTCAGTGAAACCCTGTGTTGATTTTCTGCTAAATCAGTACATAGTCATGACGAGTGATATACTTGAATTCTTTTCAAAAGCAACACCAAGAAAATATTGCAATACCACAGAGTATTGTGAAATCATTAAATTGGCTATAACTGGGGTGAGGGGAGGCGGTGGGTAGGGGCAAGGAGGATCTTTTCCATGATTTCACTTGTTGCACACCATTTTCCTGTTCTCAAGCCATCTGATTTTGCTGAGGGCTCAGAATTTGCTCTGTAGAACTCCACTGTCTGTTTCTCTGGTTTCTGGGATCTCCATCCAGACCTTCTCAGCACACCTTCCTCTTTGGCCTGTCCCTTTTTCTGGGCTGCATGGATGGTATGGGCATGGCAGAATCTGTGTTGTGGAGCTGGAGGACCACCAGCATCTGCCAGAAAAGATAATTGACATGGGTTACCTCCTGTTAGACTTTTGCTGACTCATAGCTACAGTGCAGGAGCTACAGTCAAAGTCTTCCTTGACTTTTTCCCTGCACTGGTGAGGACAGACCCCAGATTTTGGTTCAGGGTACTTAGATCCCACACTTAAATTTGCAGTTTTATAAATGCAACAAGTCCTGGAAAGTGCAGAGTGACTCATGCACCACTTCCAGGACTGAGACTAAAGTGGGCTCATGGAGAAGTGAAAGTTGAGCAAGATAATGATGACACAAGGATATTTGTTCATTAACAGCTAATGTTGACATTACAGCTGTGGCAATATGGGGAACTGAGTGTTTTGAATTTGTGAATAATCTAATTCATTAAATTATATATTAAATTATCATTTTCTTTCAAGGCAAATAAATGATATTGAGTTTAGATATGGCTATTTCCAGTGTGTTGCAAATCCCATTTCTGCTGCTTTTCTGTTTGCATTAAAAGTGCATTCTTAACAGAAAAAAGGGCCAAAATAAAGTAACTATATGCTTGTAAGTATATATATATATATAAGTATATGTAAGTATATATATATAAAAGTAAGTAAAATACAAGTGATTTGATTAAGTGGACATGGATTCATGTGTATATAGACATTCATGTGTATATATATCTCTACAGAGATAAAAAAGACAAGTTAGATACAAGGAAGATACATTTGATAGAATATTTTAATTAGAAACAATATTCTAAATTGGAATCTTCTACTTGCATAATATGAAAGTAATTTTTCCAATGTATTTAATTATTCACTGAAATTCAAAAGTTAATGAGGTGAAATTTTGTAACAACTAAGTCACTTTCTAATTAGTGTTTTTCATTTAATTGCATCAGTAGCCACAGTTAAGACTTTTGATTTGATATTTAATTCTAATTCATCCTGAACATTGTCTGTTAGGATGACCTTTCAGCGACAATGAAGATCTAATCTGAATTCAGGTAATCATACAAGCACAGCAGTAATTGGCACGATTTTCAAGGAAATCCTGCAATAATCTGATGTAACTAGGAAATAATGCAGAAACTGCATAAATGGACCTCATAAAAATTAATTGGTTTGTGCTATGACACCAAAGAAAGAAAACCCTACTGGTCAAAAATGAATGGGGTTTGGACAGATGTGGTTATCCAATTTTGTCTTCTGCACTTGTCTCCCAATGCAGTGATGATTCTCAATGCTTAAGCACAAGTTAGACTTAGAGAGTGCCATCTCTATGGCTTCTCTTTTTTTCAGAGTCATGGTTTAACTGTTTCAGTGTCTCCGTATAAAATCTGTGATTAAACACCAAACACAAATTGGCATATTATTGCTAAAGGAAGGGTTAAAGCCATCTCTGGCCTGAAAAGAATAGGGAAGCCTCTTGTATTCTGTGGAGTTGACTCAGCTGGAAGGTGTGTGTAACAGAGCCGTGGTTCCAAAAGCAGGGCTGGACCCATTTATCCATCACCACCACAGTGAGGTAGCATTAGCATGACACCTGTAATTATCTGTGGCTCGTTCTGGGCTTTGCATGCCTGTGGAAGCTCCTGGAACCTTCTTCACAGATAGCTGGGATTTGCAACACTATGACAGAAAGGCTGCAAATATTCAGTTTTTTTGGCATGTTGGGGATCTTTTGAAAAATTTTCTCTCAGTATAGGATGATAAATCTAGATCCTTAGACTAGATATTGCTGCAAATCCACCAGCTTTTGCAGCAGGCTTCTGCCTTGAGTAGCAGAGCTCTAGGATATTGCATTTCATGGTCCACAGTTTGCAAAGCTAAGGCTGAATCTCCCAGGTGTCTGGATGGTTTGCAGTTATAAGTGTCACAGCCCAGGCAACAGCCTCCTGTGAGTGATGACAGGCAGGAAAATGTGTCCTGAAGCAGCACCATGGTGGGTGCCTGCAGCTGCACCCCAACCTACACGGCTCTCTTGATGTCAGGGCTGTGTTGAAAAAGACAGTAATGACTATTTTCAAGACCATCATTATTTTTACTGTATAAAGAGGCAGGTATCATATAGCACACATGGCGTTCTCTTTGAGGTGTATCTTAGGTACTAAAAAGGATTTATCTGCAAGTGCCATGCAACCCAGATGGTGACAGGGTCAGCCATAATCTGAGTAGTTTTCAAAAGTAGATAAGAGATAGTCTTTGTGAGAAGAGTGTAGAAATGAATCATGATGAACACAAATGGGTGAATCAGATAATACTTGGAATGATTCCGAAGTTTCAGCTGTTTCTATAGCTAGACAAAGAATGTGTCATCTAGAGTATATTGCATAAATGGAACAGATAAATCTCTGCTTGCCAAGAATCTGGGTTAATTAGACTACTACATGCAATTACTGAGCTTGCTAAAAGAAAATATGGTATGAAAAAACTTTGCAACTCAGTACTTCCTGATGCTAAAAAGGTTTTTGCCTGGGGAGGTGCAGGGCGAGCACAGCTTCAGGACTAGTGTGGAGTCCAGTTTGCTGCCTACAGGCAAGAAATATCTAATTCAGCCCTTCTACATTTGGATGTAGCTCTTCTTTAACCAGGAGACCCACCATTTGAACACAGCAGAAATTTTGTCCTCTGCCAGAATGTTATTATGTGAGGCTGTAATGAAGGAATTTTGGGGGTATTTGCTTTATATAATGTGTTAAATCAATCTGCCTGTGCATATGAGAAAGTGCTGATTGTGAGTTAATGTGGCTCATGAAATACACTGTACTCTGTTATCCTGGAAATTGTTGGTGAGATTGTTTATTTTCAAGCATTAAATTCTTAATTGTAAATAAAGTTAATTTACACCAAAACCACAGAACAAAAGGTTTTTTATTTGGCTGCTAGAAGACTGTAGGTATATTTGTTATTTAGTAAGGCATTAGGAGCAAACACAGATACTTCTAGAGCAATTCTAGATATGCACACTGGGTGAAGGAAATTGAATATAAACACTCTGGAGTCAGAGGGCAAAAGGGTGAGCTTCCACAAGTAGCTGCAGAACATTTACATGGATAAACACCATTCCCAGATATCTAGGCTACTCAATACTAAAAAGTATGCGTCTCCTGTCAAGAAGTATAAGAATTTCTTAGCAATCCAGCATTCTTTTGTGTGGAAAAGACATGCCTCAAGACAATATAAAGTGGTCTATAAAAGGGCAAAAGTCATGGCTCAGAAGAGAGAAAATGGCTCTGTACAACACAGAGCACCTGACCAAAGCATGGTATGGAAGGTAGGAGCTCGCCTGGGCTCAAGGGAGGACTGAAAATTCAGGGTGGAAGGATACAGTAAGCATAACCAAGTGTGTGGAAACTACATACAGCTTAGGAAGATCCTGAGGTGGAAACATGGGAAGCTCAGAGAGTCGTGTAGGATAATACTGTACACTTGCTCTTTTATGTACTTTCTCAGCCATCTACTTAATGCTGCTGTTGGAGACAGGCTAGCAAGGCCTTCAGGCACATTCAGAACTGTGATTCTTCTTGTGATGATGGTGGGATAAATGGTTTATGGAGTGGCCAATATAGAAGTAAAAAAGAATCCTTGGAGCCAGATAAATCACTGGTTTACTCCTTTCCTTTCTCCTTGCCTTCCCTACATTCCTTTATTTTTTCTTTCTTGCCCTATTTTTTTTTTTTGAAGAGACAGTTGAAGAATGCATCTTTGCATGATTTGTGAAGATTATCTGAAAGTTTAGGGTGTCTGTGTTGTTGTGAAGGCTGTTTGATTCTTGCATATGAAAAACACACTGGTATTTCTAGAAATGTCTTGGTCTAGCAGACTGCAAATCAGACTGATGTAACTCAGTGTTTCCTAAGTCAAACAAGTGAAAGAGGAAGGCATTTTGTGAGAGTGTTCAAAAATCCTTTTCAAAAAGATAGAATTGGCAAAAACTTTAGGAGAACCAACTGAAGACTCAACTTCTGATTACAAATATTTATAAAAATGGCAAGAAATTCAGAAAGAAAACTAAAAAATGGAAATATTTTTCAACCATATTTTTCAACTCTTAACAGTTAAATAGCACAATTTTTCAAGCTGGATTTCTTAAATTGATCTCAAATGATCCAAATTGTCTATTTTATATCCTGTCAACTGACAGCATATGAAAATTCTGGACTAGATTAAAGGCTGTTGATTTTGGGTCTACTTGTACACTAAGTGTCAATTTTCTGTGTTTTGAAGCAAAAGAATACAAGACAGCCACGGGTTAATCAATAAAACAATTCAAAGCTATGTCACCATGCAAAAGCAACAGTCAGATTTGAAGGTGAACAGAATCATGTCCTGGTGGCTCACCTCCAGAGGGAAGCCCTTGCACTGCTGCAGATGATGCAGGTAAAAAGAGAATAAGCAAAAACAGAGCAAATGAACAAAAAGCCTTAGGGGTTGCAGCAGAAAAATCAGCTTGTTGTAGAACTGGGATAGGGAAATAGAGGTGCAGCTCCAGCCATCTGTACACATGACAAGGATGCATTCAGCCAATGGACAGATATGTACCACAAGGAAAAGACACAGGCTGCAGAGGAGCTCTTTGTCTTTCCTGCTACAGAGGAAGAGAGTAGCAAAGGAAAGCCTAAAAAGAAATGAAATAGTTAAAGAGAAAAGCAAATATACTTTGCAAAGCAGAAATGCACTGGAAGCCATGTAAGCCATGGTTTACATTTTGCTTCTCCTTTTCTCTGTTTCCCATAATTATTCTCTTGCTTCTCTACTTTTATTGTTTACATGGCTTTTCTGTCTCATGCACTATGCCTCTTTGGGTTGTGCAAGAACTTACACTGTGAACTACTCATTTCCTTGCTGATGTATTAGAAAAGAGCAATTTTTTAAAATTATTTTTATAGTAGTATTTGGAGTAAAGGAAGTAAAAATATTTCATGGGGAAACACTAAGCTGTGTAGCAAAAGTAACCTCTTTGTCTGTGGGACACAGAAGCTGGATTGTATGTGCTTCTCATTTACAAATGCCTGTGTTGGTATTTTTCTAATTGGGATACTGCAATAAAATGTAACAGGGAAATTAGACCAATGTAGGATAACCTGAAATGAAAAGATTGTTTCTTTCTGGGCATGACAGGAGCACTTATCAAACAAGATTGCACAGACTGAATGGGACACAATGATACATTCTTTTTGTGAAAAATTTATTTAAATGAGGCTCTGCTGTTGGTAGTCACCCCAATCACTGCATCAAGGAAATCTACTCAACATTCATTGACTAGCCCCACAAATATCACAGTACTTTTCAGAAGACTCCAGCTTGTTCCCTTCCTTTGCTGAAGATATCTTTGCATCATATCTACTTGCTTTTTTCCTCCTTACGTGAATCATCTGTAGTGGTTCTGTCAGAAAAAAATATTTGTCAAAGTGAATTGAATTTAGGCAGAATGCAAATGACCTTTGTTGTACTCTGAGTCCTCTCCGTATCACATACTCTTGTCCAAACAATGACATTTTAGTGCTGAAAAATTGTATTTTCTATAGTAAATGAAAATAAATACTAACATGCTGCCCCTTCCTTGTTGAGTTGTCTAGAGAGGACTGTAGCAGCTCTCCCTAAAAAAGGAGAGAAATGGGTCCAAAGTGAGAAATGTGTCATTGCTTTAACACAGATGGTTTTTGCATGTGTGCAAAAATTGAGGGGGTGGGAATGGAAGGGAAAGAAATTGCTGAACAAATCCAAGAATAGCTTGGCCAGTATCAGAGGAAGATGATAACGTGAGACAGATTTCTCATATTTCCTTATTTCCTATTGTGCAAAAATAACCAAATGTTGATAATTGTTTTTGACCTCATAGAGAAAATCCTTAAAAAAATTTCTATTCACTCTTCATTTCACATAGTGCTTGGAAAATAGAGGTTGTTTGGGTGCATCATCTCTGAGTGGTGTTAAAAATGCTTTAGGCTTTTACTTAACTAATGCTGCTGTTTTCCAAGAAAGTAAGGTTCAGATGCATGATTAAGCCATGGGATAGTTGTGTGAAAGGCAAAAGCATTACACTGAAAGCCAAACTTAGCTCTACAATGTAAATATTACAAGGTGAATGAGTTTAGCTGAGGGCAACACTTCTTTAATACACCCATGGGACAAATTAGTTGCTGAGTCATAGTGCAACAAAATGCACATTTAAAATCAAAGCAAATTACAAGCTGGAATACAAATCTCTGTGAACACTAAACACCAGATTTGACTCAGACTGTATTATTTTATGTCAAGGAGTCTAACCAAGCTTAGTTCTACCTTTGTAATGTAGGCATGACCTAATGCAGATACAGATTGAGCATTTAATGAACTGTCCAATACTCAGGACTTCAGCTACTTCTCTTTTGTATTGTAAAGACTTGAATATATTTTCTGTACATTCCTTTACATCCTCATTGTTTTATTTTTGGTTTGGAACATGAAGTGACTATGTATATTGTCTGTATTTGGAATAAAACAGAAACAAACCAAAAATGTTTGGGGACCACAGTGAAGGGGTTTATATTCAACACTAGCATGCATAAAAATTGGCATAAATACTTTTTCTGCCTTCAGTACCACGGGATTTAAAGAAAATATATTTAATGGACAGCTGCAAACAATTACTAAAATTTTAATGGAACTCTACAATGTTATGATTCTGCTCTACTTCTTCAAAAGCACTGAAGATTTTTATTATTTGGAAATAATCCCTTCCCCCCTTTACCCTTTTACCACAGGGTAAATCCTGTGTACCCAATTTTTTTTCAGAGACCACAGCTTCTTTCTGCAAGACTGGACTTGTCAGAAGAAGCCATTATGTTCCGACTTCATCTTAGAGGCAAGAAAATAAGGGAAGCAAGAAACAGTTCTCCAATATGTTTTCATTTCTTCTCTCCATACACATTTGCTATTTTTCTAGCTTTACCTCAGTGTTCAGAATTTCAAAGCAGTGGAAACTGGCTGCTGGCTGGGGAAAGAGGGAGAGTTGTGTACTTTCATCAGGAAAAACTCTATTCATACAAACAACGTGGTCCTTTCCACCTGAAAGGAACTGATTGAGAAACACTGTCTCTAAGTGGTCTTCTGATCACTGGGCTGGGGATTCCATGGCTAGAACTGAGCTCCCAGAGTGATTTCCTGAAAATGTTTAACCCCTTGCAAAGGTTTGTAAACTCCAGGACTTGGGAAATGGATCTGTGAACAACAAACCAAAACAAAGTAGAAAGGTCAGCATAAACTGTCAAGAGATAAAGAGTGTTTTTGGGGGAACATGAACAGCAGTAGTCTGATTCCTCACAGAGCCATTAATGACTTTGTGAAAGAGAAGAGAGGAACTTAGTGCATTCCAGACATGTCTGTAAATATTACACTAGTCTATTTATTACTCAGTGGCCTAAAGTCACATTATATAGACTATTGAAGGTCAGCAATTATAAAGACTCCTAGTCACTTGTTAACTGTTTGCTTTTCTTTCATTGCTACAGTAAAAGAGTAACTCAGACTACTGATTAAACCATGTTGTGCACAGGGGTCTGATAGACCAGAAACAACCACGCCACCAGGGACAGCAGATTGCAAAATGCAGACAGAGGAGGGACTGGGAAATAGAAAACTTTAGGCAGCCTCTTTCTTCTCCTAAATCTCCCTCTACAGCTGAGCTGCGAAAGTTACCAATTTCTGTGTGTCAGTCTCCTGTAGAATTTTTCTTTCCTAGCTCTCTCATAGACCTTTTCCAAAACCTCTAGGCTTTATTTCACAACAGAAACAAAACCCTTCAGACATCTTCCAAAACCTCATCTTTTCCACGAAGCTGAGATCTTTACATTATGGCTAGTCATGCCACACAAAATGATTGGCCATATACCACATGAATAAAAGCCACCAAACACACTATCAGATAAAGCACCAGAAATTCTTAGTAAGGATTTTGTCTTTCAGTAAGCATGGATTCACCATTAAATGGTGATATACATTGAAGGCTTTTGTATCTTTTTACAAAAATTAATGTAATGATAAGTAAAACCACAAAAGGATGATAAGACAAGAAGGGGTGTTTCAGGGCTTCGTGGCATGCCCTTTGGTGTTATGAGACAAGTCATAGACACAATATATGTGATTATGTTCATACAACATCACCTTCCTACATCTGCCTTAAGTCATAGTGTCCTTATTTTCAGATGGTGGTGAATAATGACCATCCTACCAGAGGTTTTTTGAGGTACCACAAGAGCTCCACTCCAGTTAAGATTTAAAAAAAGATAGAAATATCTCTCCAGCAGTTTGTGCCATCCTGTTATTAGTTAATTGTCTGTTTGCATTGTAAATGACCATCTTGTGTGCAGTAACTGTAGACCCAAGTTCCTATTTCTCTGAAAGCCTATGCCCCTGCTTTGAATTCCAGTAGCCAACTACAATTATAGAATTGTAGAATTGTGTGCTTATAGAAGAGAATATAAATTAGAAAAGCCAAAAAGCTCACTTAATATAATTGTTTATTTATAGACACCATGGTCTCATATTGATTGTGACACAGCAGTTTCCTTTAGTCAGAGTATGTGACATAAATCAGTCTGTCTGGGTATGTTTGTGGTCTCTGATACACAATCTCTTTCAGATATCTCTGGAATGGATCAGGCATGTCCATATTGCAGCAATACAAAACTGTGTTAATAGCACAATCTGCCCTGGAGAACTTGGCGTTGCACTGTTACTCCCTGGGCTGGTCTGTATTTGGAGAAATTTTTTTGTTATTTGTAATAGAAGTGCTTATGTATACAAGACTGATGTATAAAAGACTTTAAGGATTTTTAAGAAAGCACTACATATTATTCTACAGGGCCCCATTTGATAAGGTAAAATTATAAAGGGGTATAGCACATGTGTAATATAAGAAATAACAATAAAAAATGAAAGTAACGTCTATTCTAGAAATGAAATTTTCATCTCTGTCTCAATATTTGTTTTCCACAAGTGTCTCAGCTCTCTCTTGAAAAAATTGAAAATGTCTGAAACTTTAGGCTATGTGTAGCCTATCCTCCGTCTGGAGAGGATTCCAACTTAGAAAGAAAAAGACAAATTGAAATTAGTGTCATGTTTCCATTGACAAAAGTAAATTTTGGGGCTTCAATTCATGTTTTGTCAAAGATCCATTATCTGAATTAGGAACGTGCAGAGGTTCCTGAGAGACATCTATCCTTAACAGTGACAGAACAGTGTTCCCAGAGTGGCACTGAGACAAGGTGAACAGGTCTGAAAGCCTTCTGCTTCTGGGCTCCTTCAGGGTTCCTCATGGATTTGTCTCCACAGTGTTCTTCAATGTTAACTTGCTTTTTCCCCTGGAAGTGGTCTTTATATAGCTAATAAAGTCAAAACATGGGAAGTGATTTTTCTGTAAAGGACTTGGGGCTAAAATCTTCAAGAACTGAATGCTGCTTTTCTTTAGGGCACAGTTAGTTAACTTGTGGTAAATTGCAACAAAGATTCTCCCTTCACTTGGAATTGCCTTGGGACTCCCATCCCACAAATTTGGTGCCTGCAGTCTTTCTTCAGAAAAGATGCACGGGTCTTCTGCTTTATGTTTGATTGGTGAGTTGTGTTGCTTTCATTATTTCTTATAAAAATGGCCCTGGAGAGGAGATAATACCAGCCATTCTCCCTGAAATTAGGCAGATGCTAGACATGCATGTACAAGATCCTCTGGTTTTCAGGCACCAGTCATCTCCCTTGTTGCAGGACTATGTTTTCAGTAGAGGACAAGTAACTGTTCAGTGGAGAAAAAGGGAGAGATCAGGTTTAATGCCTTCTAATGAAATTCTTCCACTCACTGTGAAAACATGAAATTCCTGGAAGGAGTGGGGGCACTTTAATCTCTGGGTTGGCAGAAAGCATTTCTGTCTGCTGTGGAAAATATGGGTTTGATATTTTGATTTCCAGGGTCTAGAGAAGGAATCTGGTGACAGGCTCCTGCCAGGTCACTCTACCTTGGATCCCGTGGCTAAAAGTGAACCTCTGTCCCATCTCTTTCTGACCATGTTTTATGCAGACTCTGACTTTGTGCTGTGTTCACAGATGACTAACTTAGTGTCTGTGCATGAAAGAAATGTATGCTCATGGAGAAGGTAGAGTGCTGAATTACTCAGACTGGTTGAGATATGTGTTTTCAGACATTTTGAAAAGCAGCACTCTAATTGCCTGGAGTGCCTCAGTGTGAGAAACTAAATTAACTACAGATTTTAGGTGGTTCTTCTTTTGGCAGCAACTAAGAATGGATTTTGAGGAAACCAGTTTTGGCACTGGAGGTCCTCTCTGCAGAGAAGATACTGCAAAGCAGACTTCCTGCTAGTGGCTCCACTCACTTCTCACATAGATACAGCTGGCACATTGGAAGCTGACTCTAAACTTTTTATACAGGGCTGCACACTCTCTCTGGAAGTTTCCAAATTGGTTGTTGTTTATGGGCACAGTAGAATGTGCACAGTGAGTCCCACATTTTGTGAAGACCCTTGCAAAGCCACAGGAAGAAATGGGAAGGGGAAGTGGCACTTTTTAGTTTTGTTGGCAAGTGCGACTGTTTCCTGCCAAACTTCTCTTATTGCTGCCCATGTCTTGTCAACATGCCAGTTGTGTGGGAAGTACAGAGGTGGTCTGGCAGCTCCTGGAAGGCAGGTCCATATGCAGAGCTGTTGTTGGTGTGGGAGAGGACTCAGGTGTCAGCTGCGCCTCTTGCTTGCAGCCTGGTTGATCTGCACAAGCTGTGTGTGTGCATCCAGGGCTTACATGCCACGCAGCCGAGGCAAACAGAAAATATCCTCAGATTCTGTCAGTCAATCTGCCAGCTGCAGAGGTAATTCAGGCATTTGAAGTTCACTTTGGAACAAAGGTGCTGCAAAGCTACAAATGTTTGCAGTTGTCATGAACTAACACTCTTGTCTTTGGCGAGGCTTAAGTTCACTTCAGTACACAGTTCCATGACATTTTTCCATTCAAGTTATTCCATAGAGAAGTACACTGCTGGGCTATTTTAAGACTGGCTGCTAGACTCAAACTACTAAAACCATCCAATAATTAGATCACAGTACTGATTTCTTCCAATTTGCATTGTCATTAGCAAAATATAATCAATGAGTTCTGGATCAATTCTGTGGGTTTGGACTGATCAAATTCCTCCCAAAAGTAAAAACATGAATTCTGAATTCAGCTCAGAATATTTCCACTTTATTGTCTGTTAGGATAAATAAACATGAATTAAAGGTTATGTGGATATGTGCCCAAGCAGCCTGAATTTCTATACACAAAACCAAACCACTTCAATTTTTGTGATTATAAAAAAAACCAACAAGCGTTTTCATGATTGCCTACAACTGTAAATGTTCCCTTGTCAAACTCAATTATTCCTGATTCAACAAAAATAAATTAATTTTAAGAAGTAATCAAACTAGTAAAAGAACACATTTACATCAGGTAGTTTATATTTGCAGAAAACATCTCAAAAGAACCCTTCCAAAAACAAATGTATTCTGCAAAAAGGAAACAGCAGAAGCATCCTGTATTTCTCAGCAGTTCAGCAATACTCATTGCCAACACCAACATCGTATACTTTCAGAACTATGTTTTTCTCATTCTTATGCTGTGCCTTTTGAGGTCACATGGGGCAAACTAGTTTGGTGTCAAAGTCCTCCATACACGTTGGTGATGTGAATTTGGATGTTTTTTCTTCCTTGTTTGTCCTTGGAAAAGCGATTGCAAAACCTTTATCAAGTTATCAGTATCACATGTAAAGAAAGGGACATAATAAACCCTCTTCTACATCTTTTCAGGAACTGAGGAGAGCACCATAACATTCAGGTAGTAGAATAACAGTGTAAGAAATCATTTACACACTGAAATGCCTAATGGCTGAGAAGTGACAATAAAATGGTTCTACCATGTGTGTGCTGCTTGTTTTGAAGATAACATATTTTGAAATGCCTTAAAGATCCCTCAAGGATGGATTTGTTTTTGATGTTGCAAGAATCCTCCGTGGCTGCCCTTTGCACAAGAACCTGATGTATTGATGATGGGAAATCCTTGCTTCTGAGAAAGTCTTGGAAGGACATTTAAAGTGTTTGGGTTGGGGTTTTTTTCTGCTTTGTTTTGTTTTGCGAAATTAGAATTTAGATCATGTGACCTGGAGAATTTATGGCAGAAAAAGCAGAAACTTCAGAAAAGAGTTGAGTTTGCTTCATTTGCAATGACATTTTTCCATTGTTCCATTTCCATTAATTCTGTTGAAATAATCCATATGGCATTGAAGCAACAAAATAGCTAATCAGACTGGGTAATCATAACAGATCTAGATTTATACTATATGCAAGTAAAATTATCACTAATCATGAGATGGAAAAGGCCATATGGAAAACTCTTTAAAACTACAATTCTACATTGTTTTACATGAGTTTGCTGGGATTATTCTCAAGGCAGAATATATCAAAATTCAATGCAAGTATTGTTTATTCAAACTATTAAGTTGTTTATTTCATTTGGACTGCAAATTAACATATTTCATTTTGGCTGCCATCTCTGAATTGAAAAAGAAATTTCATTGCATTTATTCTTCAGTCACGTCACACTGGAGTAGATCTACTTCCATATTTTCTTTTTCTATTTAAATATATCTACTATAAGACCAAGGATTTTAAGACCCATGATAGCAGACAATTCTTTTGAGGAAAAAGAGAAAATCCATTAAGTCAGACTAACATGAGTTTCTTTTCAAACAGATACAACTGTGTTTATTCACAGACTGGTAATGTATTAATGCCCCTATCCCGGAGCTCTTAGATGCCTTGCTGAAGTTGAAATTTTGTCAGTCACCAAAATTCATTGTCCCTTGGGGCAAAAATTAACTTTGTCTTCATCCTGCACCAATATTTACTTTTATATCTATAAACCTTGATGTTTATTTACTCCTGTTAAACCAATGTCTGTTCAGTATCTCATACAACATACCATTACTGAAAAGAGTAAATTTAAAATCTCCTTTTCACTGAAATGCTGCTGTGAGGTGTTTTTCTGTGATGTTAACAAGCATTTGGAGAGCTTATTTACAATTGCTCTCCAAGTGCATGCTACAGGTTAGTAATAAGAAGGCTTCACTAGCAATATGATTATTGTTCTGCAAGCTTTATTTTTCTACAGGTGATGGAGCATGATGCTCCAGGGTTGTACAGCTCCAAGTGCCTGTCTGAGAGGCATTTTCTAAGGCCAACCTTGCTTTAGTGTCTGTAGCCTCCATGAGTTTCTGCAGTCTGAGGCAGACACTCATGAGATGGAGAGCTGGACCCTGATGGAGGGACTCAGATGGAACCACAGCAGCTTTGCTCTCTCTCGTGGATATGGAGGGCACAGTGCAAGCTGAGCATCTCAGCCTACCCCTAGACTTTGAAACACCACTCCCTGCAGGCACGGCATGGAAACCCATCCTAATTCCACTGCCATCCAAACAAGGGCCTGAGCCAGCTAAAGATTGGTGTTTTTGCATCTTGTGTGTAAGCAGCTGTATTCAGCCATCAGCTCTGTTGCCCTTAATTATGTGCAATTAAGAAAAAGAGTTTATGAAAGATGGGAACAACTTCAAAGGCAGTCACAATTTGGGTTAACGGCAAGACAATGGAAAAATAAAACAGGAGTTAAGGTATTTATAGGAATGTAGATATGAACGAAAACTGGTTGGAGATTTGCACGGAAAGGTAAATGTGCATTAGCCTTTAGAGTCCATTCTGCTTTATCTCCTTAGTGATCTGTGTATCACTCTCTTAAGTACAGAACAAAAAAGCCAACTCAGTAATTTAACATTTTATACAGTTCCCCACCATTGTATGTTTGGGAACAAAAATCTGTCAACATAAAGCATATTTTAATGAAACATATTGCACCCATAGCTATAACAAATATTTGTTCAACCACAGATAACTCTGGAAAGCATTTATTTTGTGACAGTACTAATGGAAACATATGGGGCCATACTTGCAGTGTGAATCAGCTCCATTTCATTCAGCCATGTATTTCCATAAAATCTGCTACAATTTCTGCCCTTGTGAAAATTGTATTTTTATTCAGGCTGCAGAGAGGAATCCTGTTGAATCAGGTATAGAGTATTCATCTTTAAAATCCAAAATAATATTTGAAAGAAGAAAAGTATAATTACTTCCATTTCAAAAATGGGAAAAGGGAGGAAGATCAATTAAATATACCCAAAGACTCAAGTAAGCACACCACTGAGAGCATTTCCTGCCTTCCAGGTATAGACCTAAAGCCTGGCATAGTCGCAGAACATTACTGTAATTATGTTGCTGTTTGAAGCACCAGCCTTGTTTTTCTCAAGTCTTGAACCATTTCTCTCCTGCTTTTAAATGATTTCTACTGAGATGTGAATGATTTGTGCCCTAAAGATATCTGTATCCAATGTCACTTTTCACAATTGCATTAGTGAGAAGCACTGTAAAATATCAAAAAACCCACACTATTTGGGTAATTGGAAGTAATCTTGATATTTTAACTTTTTATCTCTTTTTTCTCTTTTCTTAGTTTTAGTTTTAATTTTTATCTTTTTTTTTTTTTTTTGCTATCCATCTTTATATCTTTCCCCTTTTTGCTCTCTCCTTCTCTCTTGAGGCTGGCTTAACTACAGCTGTTAATAATACAAGATTTGTTCTTCTAAATATTTAAACAGGGATTCTTTCCAGTAGACAGGAGGAAGAACACTGCCTACAGGGCATGTTGTGCCAGTTCTCCTAAGACATTCCTTGTTATTTTTCAGCAGCCAGCATAATGATGTGGCTGAATAACATCAAATGAAGTAAGACAAATATCCCTGTCTCACACGCCTTTGGCTGAGTCACAGGGTCCTTTTCATGACAGCAAAAGCATTTTATAAAAATCCTTTTGCTCATTTAAAATAACATATAACATATAACAGGTGAATATCTGTATTTTTTGACAGATTTTTCTAATGTTAGCTGTTATTAATTCTTAAGGATCCAGTATATAAAGTTTACAGTTCCTTGCAGAATGAGCAAACAGAAAAAGCAGCGAAATAACAAGGTGCAAACTGGTATTTTTAAGAGGAAATGACTACAGATATCAATGCAATTTTTTTCAGTATTAGAATACATACTATTGGTATCTCCCTTAATAAAATACCTGCTTAAATCTTTCAGTAGCTGTACTTCTCTTCTATTAAGTTACACTACTACAGGTGGACAAAAGAAAGTCCTGGGGTCATTTGAATCCTGGGTCTTTTAACACCAATGTGTAATTAAATGAGGGTGTCCCTGGGGAGATATATGGATTTATTCCTCATATTCCTCCAGCTAGCATTCCGGCTTTAACCTCTTGATTGCCTCTGTTTCCTCAATACCATGCTAAACTGGGATCTCACCCTGCTGGGAGAGACATCTCTTGAGGTAATGTCTGTGTCCTGCTCTTGCCAGGAAGGAAGAGGAGCAAAGCACTTGCTTCCTTGTGTGCCTTGCAGCGTGCTGGGAGAGTGCTGTGTACTGCAAGGGTGACCACGTGCTGCCAAGCTGAACAACATTCCTTCATCCTGTCTCCATCACGGCCCAGAGATCTGTTAGCTCCTGGGCTGCTCTCACACTTCACTTTTACAGGCATAATATGGAAATGCCTTACCCTTTCTGCTCTCTGTGTTCCATGGCTCAGGATTTATTCTGGCTCATCAAAAATTATGAACTCTCCTTTGTTTTATGAGATCTAAGGGTGTTTTAGACATTTCGTGTCTGTTGCAGAAAACAGTGGAAAATTTTCCATCAACGTAAATAAGAGGAGGCTTGAGCCAGTGACTTTCCTCCTGCACTTCTGTTTTGTTATTTTGGCCAGTTACTTTTCCTTCTTACTGAAAATGTTCCAGACCACTGTAGTCACCTCAAAACCTGCTTCAGCACTAGGCAGTACCAGTACCTGCTTTCTGTATCTGTCACTTTAAATGAGAATGTTATTTAGCAAAAAGGAAGTATGATTGCCTCTTCATTCCTCTCATTTTCCACTGATTGGATGACTGCCTTATGAAGTCCTGGAAGTGTTGCAACATCCTGGTTACATCTGGCTTGTTTGCCAGCAGTGAAGAAGGCCAGAGGCGAGTTTGATGACTCAGTGTTGGGGGTGGATTGGACAGTGGGACTGGTGAGGAGTGAGAATGATGGCTCTGGCTCAAGCCCCATCCTTTGGATGGAGCTGACTTTATATTTTGCTGCAATTACCCCTAGGGGGATGGGATTGGGTAACACTGCCCATCTTAGCACCACTACAATTTCTTTCCAGGTCCTCCAGAACCCTGAGGAATTTCAGTATTGATTTCTGTGGCATGTTCACATATGTCAATGACTGCCTCCAAAACTAACAAAAGAGGAGTCAGGGCAGGGAAGCGGAGGAGGAAAAGACAAGCAAGAGAGCCAGCTGAATATTTCTGCCAAGTTTTGCTGGAGCTGTGTGACTGGCTCTGTTATTCAGGTCCCATGGTATTTGCTGGTGGGCTGTAAGAATACAGGGGTTTATTTATTAGCACCAAGGGCATATGGTTGTTGGATGACCAGCTGGGAAATGCATATGAAATACTAAAAATATATAATTTTGTACTTTTTCTCACTATGGGCTTCTCTGACAGATATGGTTTATACTGTTGACTGGAATCAGAGCAGGCTGTGACGTCCTCAGTAAGAGAAAGACAAGGAAGAAGAAAAGAATGGGAAAGTGGTGGTCAATCCTTCAGTACTCAGTATTAAAGTGGTAGCCAATCCTTCAGTACTCAGCATTTGGGTTCAGCAAAAATAGCCACATTCACCAAGGGAGGGAGTTGATGAGTACCAGAAAATCTGTCTGAGTTGTCTATTTCCATTTCATCATCCAAGGTGAGTGCCTGGCAGGCCTGTGGGGGTAGTGGCTGGAAGAAATAAGTGCCAGGCAACTGGCAGGAGTTGGGCAATAGGAGTGTCCTCAGGAGCTGGAAGGAGCCAGGAGACAGAGGAGCCTGGAAGGGGCTATGGGCTGCACTGGGAGAAGGGGCTGTGAGGGAATTTAAGCTCTGAAGGTAGTCTCACAGTCCATCCTCTCTCACCACATCCTACATAAGCAGGTAGCAGCTACTTTTCCTCTGTCCTGATTTGCTGTGTGCAAAGCTTTTGTGGCTGAATACACACGTGTGCTCTCAGGCCCCCTGGGCTCTGGGGATGGGTTTCTGGTGCATAGACTTTTCTCAGCCCCTGTCACAAGACCATTATATTTTGATCCTGGTGCCTTGGCACATGTCTTACCTTGCTTTGCAAAGTTCTGATATATGTGTATTAATGTGATATATTCTCTTTCATGTGTATTATTATTAAACACATGAAAGAGAACATGTTCATATTTGTTTATGTAGATCTGAGCAGATTTTTTGGATAAGTGTAGCACTTTTCCTATGTCTGGAAAAATATTTTCCTCCATATCTTATTTTCCTTTAATTATCTTAGTTTATCTTATAGTTTAAAAGCAGAAGCATGTCATAGCAGGGGAGAGGGCTTCAGGTTTTGACATTCTGCAATAATATTGATCCCTTCTGGACCATTTTTCTCATTAGAACTCACCACATACTTCCACATGTTCTTCCATGCCAAAGCTACACTGCCTTGGATGTGTCTTGCTGCTACAGCAAAATTAAACACTGTCACCTCTGGTATAAAGACAAAATGTGGGTGTTTCAGGCTTTTATAAATTTAGGTACTGTGATTGATTGTTACCCTGCAGTGGGGCAATGAAATTTTATGGTGTACTTGAAACTGGCTTAAGACCAGTGTCTGCATCTTATAAAAAGCACAGCCCCCAGGATGAAGTTTGCATGACTGTAAATGATTGCATGTGGGTCAGCCTTGAAAACCTGACTCCTCCCAGGAGCAATTCCATCCTGGAGCACACAGGAACACAGCTTTCCTTGCTGTTGCCCTCTGTAGTTCTGAGTTTCTGGGCAGAAGTGCAACAAACCATCAACCTCTGCTCCAGGGTCCACCACCAGGTCCAGGTCCTGCTATCTCAGCCCCTTCAGCCAACAGATTCCTCTGCTTGAAGGCCCTCCAGAAAGACTTAGTTAGTGTGGTCCTCACCTCTTCCCATTCCCTGCACTTCAAAGTTATCTTCCAGTTGGAATCAGTACCTGGCAATGTAATGGACTGGCAGCTGAGAAGTGCATCTAATTCCATGTGCTTTTGTTCCCAAGATCACATCAGTGCTAAATAAACTCAATAAATAAGCAAATACTACCCCTGACTGATAGGTCCTTGCTGCAGTGCAGTATTGCACATAATTTTCCTTTGTGGCCTAGTAATTTAATCTTTCTCTTACCATTTTCCATATTAAAGCTAATCAGGCAAAACAACTCAGGCTGTCAACAAGAGGAAGCCACCATTATTTACATTAAATTTTACCAAGTGAACACCCTGATAAACCAGGTCACAGAGGACATAAAACCTCCTTGCTCTTTTCTTGCAGGTTTCTTGTTTGCTGTACTGGATATTTAGAAATATGACATTCTTTCTATGTGCATATGACATTTTAAACACTCAGACAAGTTCAAATTAATGTCTGAAATTATTTTAAGAAGAAATATTTAGTATCAGAGAGAGGAGATGGTGAAGATTTAAGTGTTACTTCTTATAACCCATTGGCTGTTAATAATGTTATGGCTTTTTCCAAATAACTGCAAGAGACAACAGCAAAGGTATGAGGACTTCCTAGAGTGGCAAAAACATTTGCTGAAGGAATACCGGGCCTTGTTGTAGCAAAATTAAATCCTGTAGATTTTGCGGTTAAATAACTTGGGAACTTCTTTTCTTTAAACAGATAATTGCTCCATACGTGTCCTGTACTAACAGAAATCAAATGTATCCTAGTTATACTTTTGCATCCTGAATTAATTAATTAAAAAAAAAAAACGCAAAAATGTATTTTATCTTGCACTCTTCCATGCATGATTACTAGATTTGCACCACATTTTCACCTCTGTTGAGCAAAACTGAGAGCAAGGGCCATAGAAGGGCTGGTACCAGCTGCACAACCTGCTTGAAGTCCCCAGATCAGTAGCAATGTAGAGCACAGCTGGGCTGAGGTTTTTGGCTGATCCTTTACTGACAGAGCCTTGATGGACAGCAGTGTGTATGTGTGTATGTTTTGCTGAACCTCCACGTTTTAGGAGGGTCTGTTGTAGAGGACTAACTTTATGACCAGGCTGAAAAAATCAGAGCTGGGCTTAGCCAAAGCGTATTGCATGATGAATGTTTTGCCACAGGATGTATGGCCCCACAGCAGACTGTGACAAACTGCCCCTTAAATTATGTTGTGTGACCTAGGAACATTGTCCATATTCAGTGGAGAATTATCTTGTTTCTTCTTGCACTCCCATAGTGCTGGAAAAGACTTTGCCTTTGGCAAAAGGTGAGGTAACAAGGAAAATCCCAAGCCTCAGTAAGAGCTGGGACAATGTGGGATCCTGGGGGTTTCATCTTGAGGCAGTCCATGAATCCCAGGATTTTTTTCATGGTTTTCCAGTGATCAAGGAGACATCTGGTTACTGAGTCCAAAATACAATGAAAAAAACATCAAGCAGTGGCATGCAAGACTTTAAATAAACAAGTATTTTAAACTGAGAGGTCAGCTAAAACCACAGCCAGAAATCAAAAATACAGAGTTTTGCGTGTGCAGTCTGTATGCATGAAAAAAGCATTCTAAGTGTTTTCTGTAATTACATAATAATAACTTTGTTTTGATCTTCTGTCTACAGAAAACTGCTTTTTAAGGAGAGATCTATAAAACGCCCATTGCTGTACTTGAGTGAGTAAATGGCTGAATGAAAAAAACATGTGATTAAGCTTCTTTCCACTGTGCCTAACTCTAGAACATCATAAATCCAAACAATTTGGGATCACATCATCATTTGGATAACTAAAGCATTTCTTGTAGCAATCCTTGCTTTTGAAAAGCGGATTGTTCAAATACACTGTTGAGATTTTCTTTTTCTTCTATAAACAAGAGTTCTGACAAAACGCAGAACAGATTCAACAATGGTTTCAAAGTTATTCTTTAAACTTTTCTAAGCAGAATTATTCTGAAGGGATGATGACATCAGGAGCAGAAGAACCAACTGAAAATCAGCATTTACTACTCATTTGGCTTAATAAGGTCAGAGCAAGCCAGTACTGTTGCTTAGTCCTAAATTTAATTCTAGAGCAATCCCTATACGTACTTTTCTTAACACTGCACAGTTTGCTGTACATTACATTTCTTGGTGATCAGTGATTCAGAGGAGGTGCCCTTTCTAAACCCTGTGTTTCTGCTGCAACAGGAGTTGTGTCTTTCAGGACTTTGAGAAAGCAATGACAGTACAGTAAAATACATGACAGTAAAATAGTTGTTGCATATATACAGAATGCTCTATATTTTGGTTTAATAATTTCCAGACAGTTCTCAAAGGAGAAATACTAATAAGTTTCTTATGAGAAAAAAACTTGTAATACACATAGGAAGCAGGTTTTTGACTTCAGAAGATGAAGTTTTTGGCAATTATCCTTATTTAATTATACCAGTTAATGCACCACCCCTTCAGATGTTCCAACAGAGTAGTTTGTGCAGCTGTTGATGAATCAGACTCAGGACATCATCAGCTTCAGAAAACACAGGTTTTTGGGAGTGTTTCTAAAAATGAGGTCTGTTTACAAGCTGTTTCACAGTGCCTTGAAACATTGCTGCACCAACAGCTGTGCCAGCACAACTGAAGAGAGTGGCAAAGGGTGGGAATGAGAAATGTATGGGAAGGATATGAATATCTTACATTGGCAGGGATGACAAAGACTTAGTCTTTTAAAAGTTAAAAGTTTGACTTTGTCCTTTCTAATCACACAGCAAATTGTATGAGGCACTGCAAGGTAGTTTGCAGTATGTAAAGAAGACCTTACAGACAAAAAAATTGTTGGACTGCCAGTTAATTGTTTTTTTCTCATTTTCCCTTTTCCAGTTCATAGCTGTTGTGTGTATTTAAATATATTGTTTCAACATCATTTATACCTTTGTACTTGAGCAGAAATACTTACATCCCCCACTGATCTTTGTCCAGAGCTGGTGTCTTATTTTTGACACCATGTCCCAGACAAGTTCTATTTGTCATTATAGACTGCTAGGAGCTTGCAAAGGTCTCATTTTTTTCCCCAGTCCTTCTGCATCTTGGTGACAGGCAGAGCTATCAGCATTCCACACTCTGGGGTAACAGGTCAGCATAGCTGCTGGTGACAACAGAAACCTGTATCTGAAATGGAGTAGATATTAGGATCAGCCCATAAAATATTACAAAAAAAAATTTTGTGTGAGCCATTCAGCCTACTGTGGCCATACAGTCAGTTATTTCCTTCCAATGGCACCTCTTGCTGGAGCAAGTATTACATTAATGAAAACTGTCTTCAACAAGTGAGCCTAGAGGTGTGACTCTAATATAGTGGTGCAGCAGTGGCGTAGCTTTTGAAATCCAATTTACTGCTGTAGGTATACCTATTCCTACATTAAATTGTTGCTTTTATGTACTCAAACTTGCACACAAACATATCCAACACACTTCATTCCTACTGTATTTGCAATCCAAGTGGCTTGGGTAAAAGAAATTCTCCCATATAGAGGCTGTGATGACTACATATCTGATTTCCACCCCAGCTGCTGAGTATCTCTAATAACTGCTGATCCTAAATTTACATCTTTATGAACCCTCCTGAGCTATGAGTCCTGCTTTGCCTTTTGTCGTATGTGCAGAGACACAGACTATCTTTAATCCATTTATCTGTCCTCCTCACTGTTTTCTCTTCTCTCTCTTTGGCCTAATGTTAGATACTGAATTTTGTCTGGGTTATATACACAGAATAAGCATGATAGGTCAGGTAGTTTCTCCTTTCAAATAAAGAAATGCATTGTAATTCCTTTCTTTATTTGTTTCTGCCTGAAGAAGTAAGCATCATTTTGCTGCACCATGGGAGATAAGAGGCTGCAATATTAAACTGGTCATTTGTTTCTCAGTCTGCTCAAGTGTCTTGTCTTTAACATGTACAAAATTTAGCAGAACCACACAGGCTTTCCAGAATGTTTTGACCTGAGAGTAGTAAATGAAGAGAGAAATACAAAGTTTCCAATAGTAAAAGGAGATGGAAAAATCAAAACTGGAGTTGTTGTCTTTGAAAAATTCTACATGATATTATTACTACACAATTATTACTAATTTAATCAAAGTAAATGTTAGTGTTTGTCTTCCAAACCTGTATGCACTCATAATATATAGTTTAATTACAGGAAATATGTGTTTGATGCATGCTCATAATTTTTGTTTTTGCTGTGAATGAAATGTCAAGCACTCTAACAAATATTTTTTTTCCTATAGATAGTGTTGGACAGGTCCATGTTTGCCTGGACTCACTGTGTGTGGGAGGCCAGCACTCAGGTGGTGTTTAACTTCTTGCAAGACAGGGGCCCCAGATTTTGCTTTAGATGATATGTGTCAGCTACTTTAAAAAATATTTTTATTTTTATGCAAAACATTCTTTCTGTGGATCCAGATATGTGTCAGCCTCATTCCCACACACCTCAAATACAAATTACCAGGGCAGTAAATACACATTCAAATTCCAAGTATGCTTTAGTAAAGCACAATGGTTAAGAATGTCTTATTTTCTTTTTTCTCTTTTTTCCTTTTTCTTTTTTTTTTTTTTAAAGCTAGTTAGTGCAGTATTAGGTAGGTCACTCTGGCCACATTCCCAGAATTTAACAGTGGGGGCCTTGTGGAATGCTAAACGATGTGTATAACAGCATTCAGGCTCTCTGTGAGCCAATCCGTCAAAACATTTGCTGCTTTGAAAATGTGCTCTTCAAAAAAATGGGCATATGGAACTTATTAGACTATTTGGTGGAGTTCAGGCAGCAGAGCCCAAAAGAAGCATAAAAACATCTGAGGACACAATTCTACCTTAAGGTAATAGGATCTCTAAACTGTTTTTCGCAATCAAATACATACATAATACAGGGGAGAAACATCCTGAATGGAGAATGTTTTTATATTCCAAACAGTCACAAGACCTTAAGTAAAGAACTTGCAATAGTAGTAAAAAAAGTAGTGGTTTGATTGCAGCAATAGCTGGTGTGTTTGGTTCTGTTTCTTCAGCAGAGTGTATTGATCCCTGGCTCTTTAACAGTTCAAGTTGTATCGAGGAGCTCTGAGTCGAGGTTTCACTGCAGCGGATTTCTGTGCCTCTGGTGCATTGGCAGAGAGGGTCAATCAGTCTCCTTGGAGATGAAAAAAGACAGTGCTGCAGATGGGAAACACAAATGAGCTGCCACTTTCCAGCACCTGTTTGTACCTTCTTCCAAGTGATTTCTTGTCCCTGTTGCACGGTGAGACCAGAATGACCCCAGGGTGAGCAGCTCTTCCTTCACAGTGTTGAATGATAAGACAAACTGAACAAATAACTCAGATTAAATTTTGGCTTTGGCAGCCATAGCAAGAGATAACACTGGATTTTGCTGTTCCATGGTGTTCCTAGAGCAGACTGTTACATGGTGTCCTTCTGTGGGGAGAGAATTAGAGGATGGAGGGCTCTGTGCAATCACTATACTCTCTCCCTTCTTCTCCTCTGCTTTGACAGTCCTCTGAGCATGAAACTGTGGCCTGTGCAGGATATTTACACCACGCTAGTAGCTTTTCTCACTCCTGCAAATAATTAAAGGGACCTTCTGATCTTGTGTAGCTTCATTCATACAATTGGGTGTTATAGGACAATTTAGGACCTCTGACCATCTTTTTCTGTCCCATTAGAAGATGGACAGTTAAAGTCTGAGACTTTGTTTTGTTGGTATGTCTGTACTCAAGGAGTAGAGATACGTATTACTCTTTCTACATGCCTGTAATGCAAGGAGACAAAAAGCCATACTGAAGTACTAAAAATGGAGTGTTACCCTTTAAAGTGAGGTAAAGTGGTGATCTTTGAGCTGTGGTATAGAGTGGTCTTTGTTATGGCACTGTTTGAGTCAAGAACCCAGGTGCACAGCAGGTTGTGACAGTTGTGCTGCTGTTATACAGACTCTCACAATCATGTTCCTAGCAGGTTAACAAGTTTGTGACCTTTAAAGGAGTAATGGACAATAACTTCGTACCACACTGTGCTAGCAAGTCATGCAGGATGTGTGGGCAAAGATTTTAACATTGTAAATTCTGCTTTTTAATAACCTCTGCAACAGAGTAAATCACTCCAGAAAAATGGTTTCAGACATAACACATCTTAATGGTGGGGAACAGAGAGCAAGAAGGGAGAATGAAATAGCTGTGTCTTCAAGCACAGCTCCCTGGAAACTTCAGTGACTCTTGTCCAAGAAGCTTAATATGATAGTAGGCAATATCACGAGGCTCAGTTTGTTATCATTGCTACCAGGAATTCAAATGGCAGTGCCCCTATCTACTCTGAAGATAAGCTGTGTTGTTTTGTTATGCAAAGGTCCTTGAAATAAGTTGTGGCATCCACAAGAACTCTTTTTTTTTTTTTTTCCCTCTTTATCCCTGCATTTGGAAGAGGCTGCTGAGATAGAAAAGTTTCCTGGGAACTGGACATTGCTGTGTGTGGAGACCTTTGAAAAAGGAAATTGCTTTTTTGTAATGAGTTTGTGATTGCCTCCATTACCAGGCTGCAGTGAATGAGCAAATTAAGTTAAACTGCAAACTGCAAATATACTTCCAGATCTCTCTGTCACTGATATTCCCACCTGAGAAAAATCAGTCTGCCGCATTCAATAACTGAGTCTTCACATGGCAGGAGCATGGCACTGGAGGAACTGTCTGGAGCCAGGACAAAACTTTCTCTCATAATTCAGGCATGAAAGAAAGTATCCCCAAAGCTGCCTGGATAGAAACTTCAGAAGTGCTGTGCTTTGGCCTTCTGCCATTACTTTTGAAGTCAGGGACTTCTCCTGTTGTGTTTGATTTTAACAGACTCAGGACAATTTCAACCCCTTTAAAAACATCTTACCCACTGTTTTCAGTGCATGGTTTTATTGAGTCAGAAGATTTTGATGCTGGAAAGAATTGTGGCACTTTATAAATCCAGGAGGTGGCCTCTCTGATTTCTTCATGCTAGCCCTATACTTTTAGGGTCACTTTGATTCTCTTCCTGACACAGTGAGATGCTGCAGCTAACTCACTGGTATTTCCTTATTCTGAGTCCCACAGTGGTAAAATGTAAGGAGGGACATGTGACAGAAAGGCAGAAACAGAATTCCCTCCAGCAGCTTTTCACTGCCGGCAGGTCTCCTGGGGTGGCTTGCAGTGTGCCATGGAGGATGGTCCCTTCCTTTGTGCTGTCTCCCTTCTCCTTTCTGACATGAAACACTGTGCTCACAGTGCTGTGAGAGCTTTTCTGGGAAGGTTAGTCATGTAGTGCTGGGTTTTGTTCTTACGGCTGTGTTTCCAAGAATAAAACTGCTCTTTGCTCCTCCTCACTGTGTGTGCTGAGTACAGCATCTGGCTTTAGGTCACTGCCTTATGGACAGATTTTCTTTTTTTTAGAGTAAATGTGGGTTCATGTTCAAGGGATTTGGCTGTCATACCTCTATTAAATTACCAAGCTTTATGAATACTTTGAACCAAATAGGATTTTCTTAAGTATTACTGGTATAGTACTCAAAATTCAGTCCTGGAGTACCTAAATAAATGAAATGTTTGATATTGATATCTGCCTGTATTCTGTTCACTGTTCTGATTGGTATCTACTGAGATATTGAGCTTTGTTCTGCCCAAGTTATTTTATTTATATAATTTGAATTTATTTTATATTGGTATTCCACATCTAATTCCAAAGGGATTTGTGCCTGGAAAAATTAGAAAAATGAGCCATGTAAGTCCATGAGAGAAGTTATAAAATAAACATTATACCATGTGTGGGGTAACATTTTTTACTGCAAGTGGCTGCTCTCACTTTTCTGGCACTTATACACACAGCCATCTGTTTGAACACTGTTTGAAGTGGCTATATTCCAGCATTTATGTAACTTGCTTGTAGAAAGGAAATGACATCGCTTAGTTTCCTGAAGAATATTACCAATGTCAGAACTGAGGAAATAAAATCTACAGTAAATAGAATATATACATTTTAAATATTTTTTTTCCCTTTTACAGTAGGGTATCTCTCCATACTGCTGTGCTCATCCCTTCAAAGCCCAGGAAACCCCATTCATTTCACACAGACTTCCATGCGCACTGCTATGGGCAGGCTGCAAGCCACTGTAATTTACATGTTGCATTGACAAAAGTAAATCTGGCAAAGCAGGAATGAGCTGATACAATGACAAAGCCTGCAGTGTGCCTTCATGTAAAAACGTAGGCATAAAATAACAGCACCAGTTTCACAATTAGACTGTGTGAAGCTTCAGCACTTTCAAGCGACCACTAAAGTGCAGCAGCTGTTTGTCATGCCAGGGAGAAGAGGGAGCTGAACTATTTTATGCAGGTATGAACCATGTGACAGGACCTGAGGAACTGGCATGAATTGTGTTAGGGGATGTTTAGTCTGGATATCAGGGAAGGGTTTTTCTCCCAGAGGGTGGCTGGGCACTGGAACAGTGCAGTGGTCAGAGCTCCAGCCTGATGCAGTTCAAGAACTGTTTGGGCAATGCTCTCAGGCCCAGGGTGTGACTCTTGGTTCAGAACAGGGCTTGGACTCCGTAACCCTTGTGGGTCCTTTTCAACTCAGCATTTTCTGTGATTCTGTGATATTCGGTTTTATATGGAAAATTTACGTTATTAGAGTCTTCATAAAAGCTGCATGTGTTCTGAGACATTTGTTTTAAATCTTTGCCAAGCTATAAAGTTTCTCTACTTGTAATTTCAACTGAGCCATGTAGAGCTGCATCACACAAGGGCTCCATCCTACTCTTTTGTGCCAGGAACTTTTCAAAATGTGTCTTAGCTGATAACTCCTGTTTTGCTGTCTGCTTTTTCTACAGTGACTTATCAAGTGAATTAAGAACTACTGGAACACCTAGCTAGCAGCCCAAATAAAGTGGAAAGGTCTCTTACTTCTTAAAGTAGTAGAGTTTTGGCTAGAGTTTGCTTTTTAATTTCTTTTTGTGACTGATAGTGCAAAATAAACAAGTCATATTCCTAGAAGGCCAGCTTTGACTGGCAGAAGTTTCATATCACCTTCATATTTTTTAAGGGGCTTCATGTTTAACACAAGTACGAACTAATGGCAAACAATTGAAATTTTCAGAAATTCTGTTATTTCCTATGCTTGACTGTTGTTTATATAAATGCTTATTCAATACTATTCAGACTGTCCCATAAATTACAGTGCAGATGGACTTTAATCTGTCTTTATTAAACAGATTTGGGCTCCCTATTCTTCACAATCCTATACTTTTGAAAGTTTTCATAACAAAGTCATTATTCCTCTCAAAAGGAAATGAGAAGAAAGGTTGGCCAATGATGACCCTTAATAATTTATGGAATTCCTATAATCTTCTAGTTTATGACTGGCCTTGGATATTACCCAGAATATGTTGAAATCTGAGAAGCCAATCATATCCACTTGAAAACAATACAAAACAGTATGAAATTATTACTAATCTTTGTGCCTCCACAAGGAAATTAAATATCCTTAAAATCAAGGTAGGGATACATTTTAACTGGGGATATTGGTTAAAAAAAATATGGCATGATATTATAATCATAATAGGAAAATCCAATGTAGTCAGAAATGTGAGGAACAAAGAAATTTCTACCTGATTATTTGTACAGATTTTCCAGGCTGAATCGATAAAATCTGAGATTAAATTCTGAATTTAAAGATTTTTTTTCTTTTAATAGATGAGCTCACAGTAGGAGCTGAGACCTCTGTCTTGATGAGTACTCACAAATAAAGTTAATTTTGTCTATTACTTTCTGAATGCCAATATTTGCCTACATCAAAGGATTTTTGATTTTTGACAGGAATATTACTGTGACATTATACTGAAACTTGCTATTCATTTAGACAGCACTTGGGGCAGTGTATTAGAAAGGAACAGTTTAAAATCCAGTATTTAGAACCAATGTGAAAATACAGTGATTGTTATAATGAGTTTGGTCTTACAGATTCCTAGCATGGAAGTACTCAGTAAAATTAACATTCCTTGCAGATGTCAATTGTATTCCCATAAACTAGCAGTAAGCCTCTTAAATCACCAAGTCTCCAAAATCCTTTGGTTTTGAAGGGTAGTCATATTACAGTCTTAAGGGAATGTCTGAAAGTATGAACTCTGGTTTGACCAAATACCCAGAAGTGAATGGCTGGCTAAAATTAAATCTCTGCATTTACTCCCAGTTATAAATATGTGTAGACTGGCCTACTGAGTCTGAAAAAGCCAAACATGATAATGAAATAAGATCTAAAAAGTCCTTCAAAGACACTTATGCAAATGAGTGTAATCTGTAGACACACAGACTTTAATAAAAGTAGTGAGAATTAGAGTGAAAACTTTCCTCTTCCATTTAATATTTACATTTCTTTTGCCAATTGTTATTTTTAAAAAATCCACATCTTTTTCTAGTGGAAATAATTTGTGCTTAGTCAAAAGGTGTCTCCTATGAGTCGTTCCTAGTCGTTAGTTGTAGTTGTGTGTCTGATTTTTAACTGCTCTAAGTACCTGGTTTTGTGGAACCACTTGAATGATTCCATCCTAAAATTATGTAACCCACTGGGACTCAGTACATTCATACTGGGTTTCCAAGGGTATCAATGCATCTGCTTTTGCAGGCTTGGCTAATTTTAAATTTTTACTCAATAACAGAAACAGAAAAATGAAACAAAACAAAATGAAACAAAAGAAACTAAACAAATAAAAAACCACACACAAAAAACCGAAACCAAACCAAACAAAAAAAACCCCCTCCAAACAAACACAAACAAACCCACAACCAACCAAGCAAACAAAACCCCAAAATCTGAAGACTTCCCTGAGGTCTAAAAACATATAAACCATGAAGAAGTCAATTAGCATTTCTTGACCCTAGGAAGTTATTGTAGTTAGAAATACACACATATAATTTTCTTGAAATTGTTATAGTCCCTTTGGAGAGGGAATGCCTGAGTTCCATTTAAGGCATTTAAGTAAGGCTTTACTCACTCTGAATTCCCAGCATGGATATGTTCAAGACATAAAAATCTATTCTACAGGAAGAAGCCTTATTCTTAACAATATCAGAGGAGTACTGATAGAAATAATTAACTATATGTCTGAAAATGGGGAATAAAATATAGCAGTAGGGTAGAAAATATTAAATGAAAATATGAATGCCTAACATGGTGTGGGGCATGCAGCATGAGCTGCATTTCTACAGTGATATATAATTTAGAGTTTTCTGTAAGAATGTTTGTAGTGTGGAAGACTTAGTATTTTGAAATTTTATTTAAGCATGGAATGAAACTCCTAAATGCCAAAACTGTCAGTGAAGGAGAAAGTGCCCTGGACTTCCAGTGCCAGACTGATCCAGTAGTGAGGACATGAAAGTCTCACTTTTTTATCTTGGTCACCTGAAAAACCATCCAGCTGGAGGAAGGCATTGTTATGGGAGGATGCTTGTGTTTGGAGGCCTCAGTGTCCTAAACACACAGCTCCCTTCCCTGCCCATTTTGTTTGTTTGCTGTGGGATGTGAGAGTTTTTGCAGGGCCATGGTCCTGCCTGCCTCACCATCCCCTCAACCCACCCCTTAGCACAAGGTCACCATCCTGTCCAGGCTGTTCCTGGGGAATAAGGTAACTTCTTTGGAAATTTGGCAGCTCTGAGGCTCTGGCAAGTGCTTTGCTGGTTTTTTTCTGGAGCAGGCAGCTGACATGCAAGGAGTTGGGTGAAATTCTCAACTTCTTGCCCTAAGGGAATGAGTCTCATGTTCTGTTTGGGTTCGCTTGGAACAGGAACCAAAGTGGGTTTGTAGCAAGCTTTATGAAATCATAAAATTGTTTAGGTGGGGAAAGATCATCAAGTCTGTCTGTTAACACAGCACTGCCAAATTCACCTCTAAGCCATGTCCCTTAGCACCACATATAGAGGTCCTTTAAATATTTCCAGGGATGGTACCTCCACCACTTCCCTGAGCATCCTGTCCCAAGGCTGGACAAAACTTTCCATGAAGAAATTGTTTGTAATATCCAATGTAAAGTCAACTTGGAGTAAGTTGATGCTGTTAACCTCCTCACTACAGCCTCCTTTCTGACAGAGAGTGATAAGATCTCTCCTGAGCCTCCTCTTCTCCAGGCTAAACATCTCTCTCAGCTGCTCCTTATCAACCCTGTGACCCAGATCCTTCATCAGCTCCATTGCCCTTCTCTGGACTTGCTCCAGCACTTCAATTTCTTGAGGAGCCCAGAAATGAGCACAGTATTGAAAGTGCAAACTAAACAGTGCCCAGTACAAGGGGGACAATCTCTGCTGTGGTCTGGGTCCTGCTGAACACACTATTGCTGATTCAGTCAATAGTGTGTATATATATATATTTATATATAAAAATATATAAAATATATATAAAATCTGTATAATATATATACTCTATATATTATCATATATAATATATATACATGATATATGTACTATATAATAGTATATAATATATAAAATAGTATATATATTAAAAATATATATATAAATATCTAGGATATATATATACACACACACACACACACACACACATGTATAGGGTTTATTTTGGAACAATTTGGTTGCAATGAAATACCCCAGAATGTATGTAGCCTTTTTGGTTGTTATCCGTAGTGATACAGTAATACAGAAGCATAAAAATAGCACTTAAAGAAAATATATTGAAGAAGAGAAAGAAAGGAAGAAGGGCTAAGAGCAGAAATGTATGCAGTCACCACCCGTGGCTCCAGTGACAAGACTCGGTTGTAGCAATTTCACTGGCCAAAATGATGGTCACTGTCTTGGTGAAGTGATGGTCACTGTCTTAACCCATCAGGGCTGGGGGAACCCCATGAACATCAAGTCCAAATATATGCTCAGGTTCAGGTGGGAGTGCCTGTGTACTCCCCTAGTGAGAGGACCTTTCAGTTCTCTGGTGGAAGTCCTGAAGGATGAATCTGGAGGCACTTTGGGTGTTTTTGGTGGCTTAGGACTCCTTCTAGGACATGAAGGCCGCCTCTCAAGATGATGTAGTTAAGCCAACTATGCCCCATCAGAAGGATGGATGTTCTCAGACCAGCCTGTGACTGTGAATATCTCCTGTGAATGTGGCCATCCCTGGGGGCAGGGTGGGAGTTTTACAGCTGAGCCTGAGTTTGAGTGAGGGAAGGCAGCTGGCATGATAAAAAGCACCATCCCTTCTCTGCAGGGTCTGCCTCTTTTCTGGCTTGGAACCTCCTCTCCCTCTTGTGTGGACCAGAGACTTGTCTCTAAATGCCCAAAATCTCACCTTCTCCTCCTCAGGGGCTGAAAATCTGGCCTCAGCAAAGCACCCTGCCACGTCCACAATAGGCAAGGCTTTTGTGTCATTAACCATTAACTTTTCAGTCTCTCACAGTCCATTTCCATCAGACAGCTTTCCAGCCCCTCTTCCTTGTGCAATTTTGATATCAGAAAAACAATCACATTGTAACACCACCACCAAACCCCAAACAAAACAAAATAATTGAGATTTTTCATCTGATCCTTGTGTTTGTTCTCCTTCTTTATTGACTAATTAGAAAAAAGCGGCAAGAAGATATAGAAATGATCTAATAAATATAGAAAAAAGCTAGAGATTAAAAACTCTGGTAAATTTATGGGTTCAATAGGGTTCTCCAGGAAAATCATGAAGAAAGCTTTTTTAAGTAGTTCTAAAGAACTTTATGCAATTTTCTAGAAGTAGTGTTTCTCTGAAAACAGTTTAGGCAGTATTTACTTCACAGAACAGTTTCTGACTTTACACAACATCTGCTCACTTTGGCAACGCATTTTCCAATGTCAGCCTTTCAAAACCAGCAGCACTGGCTTCCCTTTTATGCTTGATCTGCTGTTCTTAGGTCATGAGGTACAATTAAACATTGAAATGTATGGCTTTGAGAATTAGGTGTATTTCAGTCAGCTAGACATGGAAGTGCACCTTGCCGTGTTTCTGAGAGGGGTGAGGCGTTTCACAGAGGTTTCTTCTGCACTCTCCAGAAGAACAGAAGTTGGTCTACACACAGGGTTGGGAAAACATTCATGTGATGCCAAAACTTACTGCAAATTCTTATTCAACATCTTGAATACTGCTTACAGAGTTGAAATATCCTTTACACTAACACCACAGTTCTTTCTATAAGTAGCTTTCTCTTAAGCTACTGTTGACTTAACCCATTCCTGCCCTTTCTGCAGCCTACATTCAAGCCCACTTTGGGCTGTCATTCTGGTAAACCTGACCAAATACTGCATACAGCTGGAAAAATTCACCCCAAACATAAGGGGGAGAACTGTGCGGTAGGTCATTTTTCAGCAGAATCTACTAAAAAGGGTTATACAGATGTTTCTGAGGGACAAAGTGCAGGAGCTTCTGACAAATTAAGCTCCATAAAGACTGGCATTGAAAATTGGCCTCTAATGCATATAAAACTCCTTGCATATCAAAGTGCCCTTTCCTAAGGGAAAAGTAGCAGTCTTAGTGGGGGGAAAAAAAGTCCCATTTATGCAGGTCAAATAGCATTTATAAGTCCCCAGAGGAAGCTAGATTGTCACCTCTGGAAGCGCTGGAGTGTTGGCGAGCGGCACGTCCCCGTGTTCCTGCTGCCCCCAGCCCCGGCAGCGCGCACGCCAGGGCCCCTTGGCTTCACAGCACAGCCCAGAAGGGTATTTATTCCTCTGTGGGCTTCAAAAACAGGAAGTGACATTTCAAGTAATTGCAGATTTAATGTGAGCCCGTGGCTGGTCCCTCTGCATTGTCCCTGCTTTCCTGTTTGAGCTTGGAGGAAGTGGCCAGAAGGATAGGGGGAAGGGAAACCTTCCTATGATGCTTCTGCAACTGCAGCCTACATTACTTAGGGGAAGAGTGACAAAAATATATTCAAATCCTTGCCAAAGGCTTGCAAGAAATATTTGACATCTAACCTTTTACAACAAGTGGGAGTTAAAGGTTAAATCACACACAACCCAAGTGTTTAGGAAAAGGATATGTTTATGTCATCAGCTTCTGCTGGGTTGTAAAGGAACAGGGGAATGGGCTCTGGCTGTCAGGAAAATACAGGATGGCTACTATTTATGAACATGAAAAGGACCAATTGGTTCTACCTATTTTTTTTCACATCCAAATGCCCATTTCAACTCAGCTGAAGTGGAGAGAGCGCAGGATGGACACCACTGGCTACTTGCTTTGCCTCTTGGCATCTAGACGTCAATTATTCCCCAAATATTTTAATTTCACAAATAGTATCACTTCTTTTGTGGAACTGCCACGAAAGAATCTGACAATCAGCATTGCCCATTGCTCTCATGTAATTTATGGAGCTAAAAATCCAGACTAGGCATGTGTTTATTAAAATAATATACTGGTATTCTCTAAACTCAGTGAAGTGGAAACACCATTTTTGTTGTGAAGTGCCAAAAATACTCCATAGACAATTTCAGTCTATATAATACTAATGCTTCAGTGGTTGTATTTCTGGAAGAGTGATTCCACTGGCCTTTGCTTCTTCAGTTAGCTGAAAAAGTAGCTGAATCCAGGAGGAACTGCTCCATTAACTCAAAAAATATTTTTTCCGACTTAAATTCCAACACTTGGTAGGAATTTACCCAACAAAAACTGATGACCCTCGAGAAAGAAATCAGTCATCCTCTCCCTAGATAATGAATATAATTTGTATGTTGCAGCTTTCTCTTGGTACAGATTACCCAGTCATTGGCAGGAATCTGTTTCACCTAAATTTGGCACTTCAGAACTAGTTGCTTCCTCTACCTACACTGGAGATGCATGGGACCTGTTGGAAGAAAATTCAGCTCATAAACTTTTTTAGATGCATAGATCACTGATTATAAAGGGAAAATATACAAATGCCTCATACTAAATTTCTAATTTGAGATGGCTATTGTTAGGTAAGCAGAATCCTGCTGTGAAAACAAAATGTTCTACATTTTGCAGAAATAAAATTAAAAATAACTGGGAGATGAATTAAAGGTTAGTATTAATCCTCTGTGAATGTGCCTCATTCATTAAGAAAAAATGCAATACTGCATAATCATTCCGAGTACTTGGTATTATGTGCCAACAAGTTGTAACATGAATATAAACATTGTGCTGGCAGGGCAAGAGTGACTTTCGGAAATTTTCCTTTCAGAACAAGCAAAGCTGCCAATATTACCCACAGAAAAAAAATACAAAGTAGAACAAAATATCAAATAAGTGTTCCAGCATTGGCTTTCCTATTCATATTCTGTCAGGGTAGAGGTTACTGATGTTTAATTTAGTAAACAGTATGCCTTGAGATGCAGACATTCTGCCAGTTGTCCTCATTTATAAAATGGAACTGTCTGGAAGTTATTCTAGGATGTTTGATTATTTTATTTTTAGATAAGTTCTTCCTCATTGGTGGTGTTTTGTTCCTTAGATCACTGTTAAAAATATTTCCTCTTAATGATTCTGTTTTTCCTACAGTTAAGCAATTGTGATTTGAGTCTCAAAGGTCAGAGGCAAAGACAGAGCTTAAAGAACAGATCCAGAGGCTGGACAGAAGGAATGAAGATGGTTCTCACTGTTCTACACACCATTCTTCCCCTATATTAATGCCTTTCCCCTGTGCCCACCGGGTCAGCTCATCAGTAACATGTTTAAGTGCATGAGTGTCAATGTCACCATGGTGTCAGTTGTCATCTTGCAGTGTTAACAGCCAAGTCTTCCACAGAATGGGGGAATTTGAGTTTTTCAGACTGGTATTTCCATTTTCTTCTCTCATGCCTCTTCTGAATTTCTTCTGTGCAACTTCAGCCAACTATTTTTCTGTCCCTTCAGTAGGGAAGAAAATTTAGGATGTTTGCCTAACAAGATATCAAAACTTTCCTCCAAGTTGGACAAAGGAGTTGTGAATCTGTTCTACACCCTAGGTGCTTCTTTGACCTCTGGGTTTATGCAGGGTGGAAGAGAGAGAATTGGCAGAAGGTATCAAAAGAAAATGTTTTAGCAATTATGCAAAAAACAGAATTGAAACCAGCAAACTAGTGTACCTGTTGTCAGACAGACCCACTAGTTACATAGGCAAGATCTCCACCTTTTTCATTGTATCACAAACTGACCCCTCAACATCCTTCGTTCCAGGCGTCAGTGTTGTAGTTGTGGGGTTTTTTTCTCTCTCTCTTCGTTAGCCCCTTACAGCCACTCAGAGGAAATGGGAGCAAGGTGAGAGTGCATGGCAAAGGACACTGCTCACTGCAGATTTGAGCCTGTGTAGTGTCTGAGATATGTTGGCTGGACTCAAACTATTCCTGCATGGACCATCTCACTTCATTGTTTACTCTAAGTTTCCCTTGCTCTGAGAGGCCTTGATAAATATTTTATGTTGCCAAGAAATGAACTGTTAATAATCAAATAAGTTTTAAATACCAAATAAATAATTAATAATAAAATACTTTTTTCTTTTGTGTTAGGTAGGAATTTGTACCAGGTTAGGAGAATAAGCATGAATTGAACTTCATCTTTCAGAGGTATCAATGCTCTGAGATAATGAGGTCCTCCCAGGCCTTTGTCTTCTTTTTGCTGGGTTCCAGAAATAATCATCATGGGTCTTTGGTCCTGGAAAATGTGTGCCAGAGACCTCCATGTAAATGAACTCCAGCCCACCAGCCATGAATGTGCTGAACACATTGGTTTATTTGCAGTGGAAATATTAATTTTGTTCACTAAATTTCACAGGGAACATACTGTCATGATTTTACTTTGTTATTCAAGAAGATGTTCTATACTATTAAAAAACTGATGATCATACCACACTGTCCTCACTTACAGTTTTATAATATATGGTTAAATGAAGATTCAGTGTAATCTAAAACCCATTTGGAGGAAATTTTGTGAAATATCTTCCATATTTTTTCCCAGTTTTTTAACAGACTGCTACTATTTAAGATGAGTTCTTGAGTTTTTTGTAATGCTGACACTTGAAGCCATTTTCTTAACATGCTCCATTTGGAAAAGTGGAGATAAATGTCTCTGAGACTGCTGTCACAGCCAGCTGTACAAATGTTGCTCCTTAAAATAATAATTTCAGCTGAAGTTTGGGGGAAAATAATTATTATATTATTAATAATTTTCTTTCCCTAGAAAAAATTTGACATACAAAATGCTTGGTATTTTTCCTTAGTCTTGTGGTCTGACCATGCAGCCACACCTTATCATTGTGGTAGAAGTTTAGAGTGTCTTATAAGTGCAATTCAAGCTCTGAGATTTGATGGGATACAGAAATCAACTGCTCTGTCCCTTGAACTGTGACCTTAAACAACCAGGCCTTTTCCTTCCCCTTGGGAATCATGTGATTGCACTCTCAGCGGATAATTTTTACGAATTCTTTTATGGTATTTCCTACAGAGGAAAACCATCCTGTTATCTCACTTTAAAAGGTTAGTAATGAGCATTTTCATGTTCAACTTTTTTTTAATATATATGTCTTCTTCCCTTTCAGCTTACCTAAAACCATATGCTTTAGAAGAAGCAAGAAGGGATCACAGATGTATTCCCTCCCCAGGACAAAAGATAAACTGTGATAAATATGACAACAAACTGTTAATCAAGAAACTTCAGGGTAATATAGAACAAAAAATAGTTCAACAGAAAATTTGTGACTTTCTACCAAAAAAGAAATGTCACAGTTTTAAGTCATCACAGAAAAGGTTCTGTAGTATCAGAATATTGACTCCAACAGGATAAAGGAAGAATTTATGTTCTTTTGTTTGTGCAATCCCTCACAAGGACACAGCTAATATGCCTTCATAGACTCTTACATTTCTACTGTAACATTTTCTTCAGAGAACAATTCAAGCAGGTTTTCAAAGGCTTATGAGATACAGGAAGTTCTCAGAAACAAGCACAATAAACTGAACACTGCTCTCAGTTACTCTGACTTGTCACTAAAGCAATCCAGAATTTGAGCTGCTGTACCTGACAAAAGACTTTGACTCACCATCACCCACAACTGTTGTGCCATACAAAGCAGGATGCCTTATTGCTGAAAGAAAATCAGTGGCAATGTTAATTCAGATTTTGTATGAAAAAAACATGGATGTTTTGTATACAGAGACACGGTCCATTTGTCATACATAATATGTACTCTTGAATGACATGGCATGTTTTTACAAAGTGCATCTTCCCTGTATTGAAAAAAAATTCATAAGTCAAATATTTCTGTAGTGAAAAACAAAAGGCCTCCAATGAATAAAAATTCTGATTTAAGCTAATTTGTTGTTCTGAGAATATGTACTCTCTACTCTTTTATTGATTGTGAAAATTATTATTAAATGAGCAGCTGCTGACATACATGAACAAATACAAACCATTATTTCCTGATTTAGCTTTCAGATTCCGAGAGTGGAGAAATCACAAAAGAAAGTACTTCTTACAAGATTGTCCTTTGTGACATCCACAAAACACTGCTTGCTCCTGTTTTCCCCCTGTGGATTATGATTACTTTTGTTTCCAAGGCATCTGAATGCAAAACCAAGGTCCTAGGGCTCCTTTACAAGTTCTAATATGAGTAACTTCATATTCTTCCCGCATGCCTTTGCAGTTCTTTTGCTATAGGCATTTTAATTCCACCCCAGGGAAAAGTAAGACATTTTTAGCAATGGAAGTAAATTTAGCTCACCAAAACTCAGTGAAGTAATGATACAGGTCAGGTGGGAGAATTTCATCATTACAGGAAAGGTAACAGGTAACACTTGGTAGACAAATGTGCTTTTTTCATCTACTAATGTCATGTTGTGGAGAATCAGAAGATAAACTATTGCCACTACTTCTCTTTAATTCAGACAATATGGGGCTTTGTATTTAGAAATCAAAGTTCTGAATTTAATATAAAGATAATATTCTATCAGAGTATAGTTATAACCCAACTGTTCACTAAAATTTTCTTCCATTTCTCAGGACATGTGACAGGGAACTTTTCAAAAGGTAGAGGGTTGGTAGAATTTTGTGTGCTTTAAAATAAATGCTGAAAGAAAAATATTCTTTTCTTCTACACCAAAGGATATTTTTTTTTTAATTTCCTGAACTGCAGAGTCATTGTCTGTCAGAAAGATCTTCCTTTGATTCATATATGGAATTGAAGAATTTGCATCCTGATTAGTTCCAGCCAAAAATTCATAGTGGATTTTGAGTTGCCAACAGAAATTTAGAAAGCAATAAATGGTTCAAAAGTTGTGTTTTCAGAAGTCTGGAGTTCAAGTAATTTTTCCATGTGCCATAAGCCTGGACAGACTGTCTTTCATGATGTACCATGCCCTCACATGCTCTGATCTTACTGGAAAGTTTCCTGCCCTGCCTATTTTGCAACATCTTTTGAACCAGCAAAATAAATTGAGCTTCCTCTGTCCCTTATTGTAATTCACTGAATCACTACTACAGACCTCTATGTAAATTTTCGAAGTTGTCAGCTTCCTTGTTAAAAGAAAGTGTTGACACCAGATCTGGAAAGATTATTGCAGTGAGAGGCTCTGCAATTTCTGTATTAAATTACTTCCCTACTCCCACCTTCAGGTTTCCTGCTAATGCATCTGTGAATTGCATTTAGCTTCTTGCACAGGCATCAAAGTTCCAAAGTGTTTTCCAGTGTTGCTGCTTTCCAGGATACCATCTCCTACCCTAACACTGTGCCTGCCAGCTGTGTTTCTTGCTATCTGGCATAGAATTTAGCTGTGTTAAAGTGATGCTGCTGAAACAAATGTACCTTAGGAAGTCACAGCCAGCCTGTATAACTGATCAGTTCACATCTCATTTACATCTCCAATGAATTGGATTGATAAATGCTAGATATTGCTAGGATTTTTTATATGTTCCTCCATAAGGACTACATTAGTAGTGAAAACACCAGTTTTCTCTCCTCTGATACTTTTTCTGATATATCAGCTACTCAATTCTCTCATAAGCCAAGATTTTTTTGCATTCATTGTGTATTAAGATTGCAATACTTTTCTGATAGAACAGACCTTCCTTATTTACCTGTGGTTGCCGTTAGCTTGACATTTTGAAAGTTCACAGAAATATAATTTGCAGTGTGTATAAGACCATTTTTTGAACAAAAATGATGCAATTTTCACTGGAATAGGAACTTGTTCCTGGAACTCAACTTCACTCCAAGCTCAAAGCAAAAGATGCTGAATTTGTACATTGATGTATAAATTACTTTGTTGTTGGCTATCAGCAGTTATCATGCTCAATATTTTTACCAAATAAATAAGTATTGGCTAAATACTTTTATTTTCTCTGCCAAGTTCAAATAATTAAATCCTTTAATATTTAATTCTAGTGGCCAGGGAATTTCACTGACTTCTTAAACTTTCTTCTTCTTTTGTCAGTGTTTTTAGCCACTATTATCTTTTCTAGTGCCCAAGTGTTTTCCATACACATTCATACTCAACAATTACAAATGAATACATTCATCTTGATATAGTTTCTGGTTTTTTTATAATTACAGTCACCTTCAAAAATCAGTGTAAGTTTGGAGCATTTAGGAAAGCCTTATTTGGTAAATTGCAAGTACTTTTTTTCGTCTGGCATCCCAAGAAAAGTTTGAAGTATTCCTGATCAGCATTTGTTCTGGTAATTAAACCAAATTGTATCAGACCCAGGATTTCTACAGGACTTCTACTGATCACCCTGGGATGTGGGAGGCAATTTTTCTTTCTTCATCATTTGTGAGCTGCAGAAAGAGGCAAAGAATGCCATCATCTAAATGCTTACTAAATGGCTTCAACTACAGGAGTTATATTGGGCAAGGTGCAGTTATTATTATAGACCTTATAGATGTTTAATATCTTCTCAAGTACTAAAAAATAATTATTTTTTCCTCAAAGTGGTCAGTTAATAAATAATTTCTCTACATATCAGCTTGGCAGAAACTGCACTGTCTGTAATATGTCGAGTAGGTGGAGTAGACATTTGTGTGAAGCATGCCCAATTAACTCAAGAATTTGGTTGCTGGAAGGACCATGCAGCAGCAAAAGTAATTCCAAACTGTTCTTTGTACTTAAACATCTATTTCTGTTCAATTTTTGTCTTCAGCTTTGAGAGACTGGATCTTTTAAAGGATCCAGTATGTATATTAATCATAACTGTATTCTATTTCCATATGGGGAAAGCATCATTGCAATTACATCTGCTTGATTTACTTGTATTTGTACTTGTGGAGCACCAAAACTTCCTGAACTGAAAGTCTGTAGCTGAACACATTTTCCCTCAATATTTTAACATGGAAAGGGATTGCTATTTTATTTCCTTAGGCTATTCAATAGTCTATTATATTGTCTTAACATTATCCCATTTTGTGATTTGTACTTTAGTATGTGAATTAGTATATAATCAAGGTTCTGTTTTTCTGAACTCTTTGCAGCTCTAAACCATGTAATATCCCCACTGTCTTTCCTAAATAGTCTGTAACCAATGAGTTTAATATCCGGTCATGTGAGTCATTCCACTGCAGCTGAGTAATACCAAGTAGCTTAAATTTCTTTGCCTAATTTGTATTTTGAGTTTCCTAGATTCTCAGAATGGTTTTAGGAACAGATTGTTTTTCTTATTTACGTCCTTAATATTTCTGTCCTTTTATGTTTGTTCATATATACTTGCAAGGTCTTCTGCATAGACTGCATGTTCTTTATTTATAAACGTGGAAATAGTACAAAAGCCACCTTTCCACCTTCCTAGAAAAAGCATCCGTGGTATCTACCCTTTTCTGGAGTAGTTTTCTTGAAACAAAGATAGTTATCCTCTTTATGTTACAGTAGAAATGACCTTGTTGCATAAGTGAGTCCAAGAGAGGATTGAATACAGATAGGGAAGCTACACATGCCTGTGTCTGACCTCTGTATAATTTTATTTATGGTAGGTAGTATTAAACTGGTATAAAGATGAAGCTTCTCACCTGGATATATGGTAAGTAAAAGTTCCAATTTATGACTAGAGTAGATGAAGAAACCCTGTGTGAAAAGAAAATTTTGTTGTAGTAACAAGGAGAAAAAGATGTCTTAAAATAGCCAGACTGATGACTTGGGATTAATAATTGTATTTTCCCACTTGAATTTCAGTGAAATGGAGTTCAAATGTGTGCCTGGCCATGTTTCAAATCTCATGCTGTTAAATGGCTATTTTCAATGTTGCTCCAAATCAGAACTCAGAAATTACTATTTTTGATTAAACCAGAGTGTGAGAAGCTGACTTTGTCATAGGGAGATGGTGCATGGCACCAATAATTGCATTTTCTTTGAGAAAGCAGTGAGCAAGTTTCTTAAAAATGATAACATAAGTACTTTTGCTTCAACAGAAAATCTAGATATGCTTTATGTTTCTTACTGATGTATAAAAAGACTGTGCTTTTACAGAGTTTTACATTACTTCACTAAGCACAGGACATCACATATGGGATATGCTATGTACTGAGGAGGTTTGACACTTTGGGGAAGAGGACTTGCTCTCTTCCTGCTTATAAAAGTGGTCAGTCAAAGCTCTTGAGCTTCTTGATTTTCTCCATAAGCTCATTTCATCAGGGCTAATACTGAAGTCAGAGCTCTTTCTAGATGGGTTATGAATTTAGGTACAAGCACTGTTGAAACAGAACTTAAATTCTTCAACCAAACCTACTTGTGAAGGAAATTGTCTTTGGTTTGATACATGTATATGTTAACAATTAAATGCATACGAAGATGAAGCTTTTACTACCCTGCAGCAGGGATTCTGAAGCTGGTGGTGAACAGAAGGAAGAAATGCTCCTGTGGTATTGTGCAGACTCCCTGCAGGCCCAGGGAGGCAGAACGTGTGTTTGTGTGCGTGGTGGGATGACTACAACGTGTTTTGTCTTCTATGGAACACCACGCAGAATAGTTCTGAGGCACTCTAACTGCAGCATCCAGTAGCAGCAAAACAAAAATGTCTTTCTGGTCAGCAGCAGAGACCACATGCATGGTGTGTTGTTTGCTGCTCCTGCATAAATGGAAAGAGGAAGGAACGGGATGTGAAACACCTTGTGAGCATAACAGCATTTAAGGAAGATATTTATACAATACAGAAGTACAACACTCTTTGTGTATGTGTTGCTGAATGGAAAGATATGTTATTTTCAGGAGGAAGCTCTTTGGGCATGTATTAGCTGTGAGGGAGAGAAATTTAACTCTAATGGATCACACAGGCAGGATGTTAGAGTAAACCCATGATCAGAGCCAGTGTTGAGGATCAAAACCTCATTTCATTATGTGCCAGTGGTACCCCAGAACATCTGTGCAGTTGTCAAGAGAGCCATAGGGTTGTAGATATGTTTCCTGGTTCCTTCTGTTAATGGAGGAGTTCATGGGAGCCCCTAGTAAGCCCCTAGTAAGACAGCTCAGCAGGGTTTTCTTGGTCTTGGAGGTTATTTTTGAGCAGAGATATATTAAAGGTCATCACTTCTTTGTTCTCTGTGCACAAGTGATGTGGCTTGAAAAGCAGGCTTTTCTGCTTTGTTTCAAAAAGTAATAACATCCTTGTAATACAGATGTCATTGCCATACCTGAGCCCATTATTGCTTAAAAAGGCCTCTTTCTTGCAGAAGGAATCCATAATTTTTAGGAAAAAAAATCTTTTGGATTTACCCTTTAATTTGGTTGAGTAATAGTTACATTTGACAAGATATTAATTAAGCTGTGATAAAATTCATAAATCCAACTGGACTAAGTTGTCCCTTGTACACGAATGCTATCATGACTGTTTGTGAAACTTTTCTTTCTTGATTTCATGCTTCATAAAAATAAAAGCTAACTGTAATTACAATAAATGGCATTCTTCAATCTAGGAAGGTCCCAATGAGACCAAAAGTGTCAGTACCTTATATGCCATATAAATGCAGAATTCCCATTAATTTGTGTCCTTTGCTTTTTATTTCATCCCTGAGAACAGTCAAGCCCCACCTTCTCTGTGGCTTGGCATTAGGGTCCTGTAGGCAGCATGAAGAGCCAGACTGAGCTTTTTCAATTCTGGACATAGTTCACACACCTCTTTCAGCCTCTCTTTGAATGTCATACATTCTAGGCCCCAACCATCTTGAAGCTGTTTTCCCAACTTACCCCAAGCTTTCAATTTCAGTCTTGTGCTTCCTCCAGTTTTGGGCTTGTCAGTACTGCAGTGTGGCCTGAATAAGGAGAGCAATCTCCTCCTCCTCTTCCTAGTGACTGTGTGCTTGCTGAGGCAGCCCAGCCTGCAGTCAGCCTTCTTCACTGCCAGGCACACCACTGACCCTGTCTCCCTGAGAGCCTCTCTTCCATCCAGTCAGATCCTCTCACACGCCAATATGTGGACTATTGCATCCTGCCTGCAGGACTTTGCATTTCACTTCGTTGGACTCAATGAGGTTTTCATCAGCTGCCCTCTGCTATCTGTCTGGATCCCTCTGAGTAGAAATCGTTCCCTCCGGTATGTAAACTGCTCTCCCAAACACACAGTGAGCATGTCTGAGACTGCTCTTTATCCCACTGTCCAGCTCATTAGAAAAATGCTGAACAGTATCAAACACTGAGGAACAAGACTCCTGACTGAACACCAGTTTGTACTGCTGATCACCTCCAAAAATCTTTGGCACCAGCAGTGCAGCCAGTTACTAACTCACTGTACTATTGACTTATTCAAGCTGTACCTCAACAGTTTTTGTGATATTATATGAAAATATGCAGCACCAGCATATTTAAAATCCCTACCACCCTGTTTCTGTACATATTTTAGATGTGGGGGTTACACGAGAATTTTCTCAACTTGATCATTTGCTTCATGTATGAATTGTGTCAGAGAACAAGACTATGTTTACTGTCTGGTTTTATCAGATTGGAAGGGAAAGCTTTGGTTAAGTGCTTATTCCCAAATTTTCAGTCAGTGATTGCAGTCAGACTTGGCTGTTGGCTGCTCACCTAAGACATAGTTAGGGCTGGAGTCAAAATTTTCAGTGATATATAGGGCCTGTGAGATGGCACACATTTGAAGGCCAGATTTGATTCTAACTAATGCTGATTCTGTTCTGAAAAGAGACATCGCTGAGAACCTGGTCTGCCTGAGCTCTGCATTTCCAGTCTTTGCTTAAGATTGCAAAACCACACTCAATGTTATCTTTGTGGCTGACTTGCAAGAACCCTCAACTTCTTGCAGGAACAGTGGATTTGTTTTAATTTTAAGGTGTCTAGACCTGAAAAAAAAAGCAGAAGTTTCTTTATTAACTAACCCCCATCCTGTTAACTCAAGTGCTTAAACAGCAAAGGAACTACAAAATATGTGCAAGTTGAAGTCAGGCTATTATGTTCTGTGTTGATACAGGAGTCACTAAGGTGCTCTACCAAGAGGATAATAATGCATTTGTCTAGATGTAGCCATCTGCCAGATGTGGGCTCTTCTGAGAGCTTCAGAAGTTAAATAAACTGGTTATAAAATCAAAGTATTTGATTATTCCATTGGAAATCAGTGCTGAAATTACAAGAATGGCTTTCTTTGTTCCACTGTTTTATTTTCAACCAAGAGTGTGGCTGCTGAGCTTATCTGCTTGCAGCTGACTTTTAGCAACAAGCACCTGTATGTACACCTACATCACCTGTCTGTCCACAAACTCCAGCTGCCTCCCCTGTGTATTTGCTAAACACTTCAAACTAATGATTTGGAGAATACCCAGTTTCTCAGCAGCAGCAGCAGGCACTTGTCACCATATGGGATATTTCAGTTCTTTGTCCATGTGCTAACAGTGGGGTGAGCCGAAATTGTCTGGATGCTTTGTATTTGCTAAATACTTCAAACTAATGGTTTAGAGAATACCCAGTTTCTCAGCAGCAGGCACTTGTCACCAAATGGGATATTTCAGTTCTTTGTCCATGTGCTAACAGTGGGGTGAGCCTAAATTGTCTGGATGCTTGTGCTCAGGGGGAGAGTTTGAGCATCACTACCTGTCCTTGTGTTTGCAGTGAAAAGATGCTGGCCACAAAAGTGCCTGTGGAGGGTAGACAAGAAAACTCATAACATCTGAAAGCTGCACAGCTCTGTGGCCGAAAAGCTGCCCTGCATGGTGTGTGTGTGGCTCCATGGCCACCTTAACCTCTGCACTTCGTTCTGTGATGCTTCAAACCAGTAAGTACCACACTGACCCAGGTCTTGATCTTCCTCCAGCCTTGTCTAAAGCAGCGTGCAGGAGGGGTCACGGGTGCTGCACCTATCAGTCCTTCCCAGACCAAACATGTTTGGCCTGTTTGAAGGCCAAAGATTCTCTGCAATGTCCTTTTCTCTCTGCTTACTGGGAAGGCTGAGATATACTACCTCTTACTTACTCCCTCACATTTGCAGCCCTTAAACAGCCTGTGAGAATGGTGTAGGAGGATGCTCAGTTACCTGAAGGTTTTTGAGAGTTTACCTCATTGTGTATATCTTTACATAAATACAACAGTTTATGTTATTTTGGAGGCTTTCTCACAGTCCCTAAATATTTTTACAAGCAGGCACCTGTGAAATAACTGAAGATTCCAACTCCTGCAGATAGGGATTGTTTTTGTCCTATAATAAAAACACAAAGGCTCCGCTATTCTTGCTGTTTTCCCAGGTAATTAAATTCAAGAGCATAATTTCTATTATGATTTTTTAAGTATAGAAAGGTTTGTGGTCAGGGTTGTTAGTGTCTGAGAAATAACTGGATTATATTATGATAAAGGTGGGGTGTTACTTATTCAAGTAGTTGGGTTTTGAATAGTTATGTAAACATCTTGTTTCTATTTAATTTTGGCATTCATCCATTTGCAGCAAAAGGAAAGTGTCAATGTGTCACCCAGATGCTGAAGTCCCATCTGTTCCATCCAAAGGGAATGCCTGAGGAAAGGCAAGTGTGTTTGATCCACACTTTTCCCATGTGTGTAAAGCTGTCCATTTGGAAGTTTGCCTCAGCAGGTTCAGTGGGAATGTATAGGGCAGTGACCCTGTTAAAGCTGTATATAGTAGGAGCCATTGTGAACAAATTTCTTGATGTAGAGAGGTTCAGGTCTGCAACAATGATCTCTGTAATGCTTGTAGTGAATTCAGTCAGCTTTTTTTTTTTTTTTTGGTTATGTGGGCTCTGTAGACTCTGTCACATATAATGCTTGTAGTGAATTCAGTCCGCTTTTTTTTTTTTTTTTTTTTTGGTTATGTGGGCTCTGTAGACTCTGTCACATAAGATTTCATAGATTCCTAGAAGAAATAAGGAACAGCTGTAGTTAAAAGGCTATCTCTTCTGGATATAATATTTGAGCTGAAACAACTTACTGTTTCATACCATCTCATAATTTGTTCCAGCGTAGCAGAAATTGCTTTAGAAACTGCTTGTAGTAGGCTGTAGTAAGCTTTCCTTGCTGAAACAGAGAAGGACAACCTACAGGCTGTGCAAAAACACAAAGCAGAGGTTCTGGTATCCTGGCTGAATCAACCAGGAGCCAGAGGACTGGGACTAGGGAGATTTTGTTGCTTTTCACAGAACCACATTAAAATAAATAAACACAGGTATATGTTCAAAAAGTACCTGGCAGAGTCTCTGAAATACACTCCCCCTGGTTATGCTATCATGGTTACTAAGAAGTTTGGAGATTCAAAAATCAGTTTGTGCTGGGGAGATTCAGGGGAAAGTAGGAGGTTAAATACAGGTCTTGGGCTTGGTGTAATAGCCCATTAATGTCTCGTCTCTCTGGGTGCCTCCCGGTGAACCCCGGCCAGCAACAACGGGGGAGCAGCCCCGAAGTGACCGACAGCGGGGGGGACACTCTCTGGTGCCCCGAGGGTACCGAGGGCAGCTAGGCCAGTCACCTTTGCAGCAGAAGAGTCACTGGAGACATCGGTAGAGGGTAAAAGGCCGACTCTCAGCAGGGGCCAGTCCAAGGTTTAATCTGAGCTCCTGAGGGAGCCCCACTCCTCAGTGGGCGCCTTGCTTGGAGTCAAACAAAAGGAATCTCAAGGTTACATTCTAAGGGGGGAGGAAACTGAGGGTAGATACATTTGCTGACCAATAAAGACCTTTCAAGGATGAAACCTTAGGAATGGACATTTGGGATAGCGTATAGAGTAATACTTAGGGGGCTGACCCCTGGCCTCGGACTAATCACTCGATGACTTTGACCGAAAGTTCCAGATAGAGGGGATTGGATGCTGAGTGACCGACAGAGCCAGGGCGGGGATTTGGGGGATGATCTCAACACAGGAGAATGATTACAGGGATGCTGAGTGACCAACAGAGAGCCAGGGTGGGGATTTGGGGGATGATCTCAACACAGGAGAATGATTACACAGACAGATGAATGGGGTACAAAAAGGGGTACATCATTTGGGGAAAATAAGGGGATACAAAATCAAAACTATTACAAAGTATTACAAAGTATAAAAGCACACTACAACACTAATTCTGTTTAATATTCAGAGGTATAAGTGGCTCAGGATCTGAAGTGAGAAGATTCAGCTCTTGGCTCATTTGGAGAAGGTGATGCAAAGAGCTGGAGGGGATACAAGGAGCATGAGCAAGCCTCAATCCATTTAGCTCTCAGTAAGTAAGATACGGCAGCAACACTGCCAGTCTAATTATTTTTTGACTAGGGGACACTACTGTAAGTCCAGAATGAACAACCTTGACGAGGACTGGTAAATCTGTTTGATCTTCCTCAAAGCAAATTTACTGCAGTCTGTGAGCTGCAGTAAAATTCCTGTGGCTTCTCCGGACAGAAGAGGAGGCGAGCTGCATCCCTGGCACGGCTGCCTGCTGGGTTATCTGTGAGTTCCCTCTGTGGGTACCCACACGGAACTGCACCACGAGGCACAGCCAGAGCACAGGTACCAGGGAGTGCACTCCTGCAGCTCGACAGAACGCTTTGTGTCCCTCAGATTCAAATGATGCTCCCCGGAGAAGGGCTGGGAGACACATTTCGACCTTTTACACCTTCGGGGGGGGCTGTCAAGACTCCCTTCTCTCTATGTGCCTCTGCCGACAGCTCCCACTGCTGTGCAAAACACAGGTAAACTCTGAGCCTGATGTTCTCATAGTAGCAATTAATGTATACAAAAGAATCGCTTTCAAAGAAAACACTTTTATTTGATTGTTTTATAAATCAACCCGTTGTAATGAGAAATGCAAATATTTATTTTTAAGGTTGCTTAGCTAGTCTTTGTAAGACATCAGAAAAGGAGAATTTTTCTGCTTCCTTTTGTACAAACTTATCTTGCCAGGGCTCCAGATATTATTAAGTTTCTGTCCTTTAGAACATTCTATAATGACGACACTTGTTTAATCTGAGATTATTGCCTCCTGTTTTTGATCACAGTCTGTGAGAAGAATTTTATTGCTAAGATGGACAGAAAATCAGTGGGACAGATTAGTGGTGACCTGTCATTTTAATACAACTCACTTCTGTATCATACGAGTGTAAGACATGAAGCTTCATATGAGAACAAAATGAGTGAGGGCAGCTCTGGGTGCAGCTGCAGCAGAACTGCAGGTTGAGCTCTGCATGGCAGGAGCCTGAGGGAAGAGGATGTTCAGCTATTCAGATGGAACAGCTGAAACATTTCACAACAGAGGTACCTGCAAACTGTGGCCCACACAGAGCACCAGACACACAAAAATATGACAGAAGCTCCTTCTTTAGCAGAAAGAGCCCAAACTATGCAGCACACAGACTGTGAGGGGGTAAAAGCCCAAGCAGTCCTCTGTTCAAGGCACCAACTTGAATTATTCTTTTTTTGCATCATATTTAAACTATTTTAAGTACTTCTGCTTCTCTGATACAAGAACCCTTTAGCCAGTAAGGAAACCTGGTCTGACTGTGAAAGAGAAGTGAGTAGGGGGTGAAGGGAACACCTGTCAGGTCACTGTGGTCACCCCAGGTGAAGGGACCTCAATCCCAGTAAAGTCTCTGGTGGTGTGAATGTGACCCCCAAAGTGCCTCCTGGATGTTCCCTCAAGACTGGGAAATTAAACATCTGAGGAGATAGTGCATCACCTTACTGAAAAACAATTTTAGCAGAAAGAAAATTAACTGCATCATAAAAACAACTACGCTTGAAAATTAATAAGCAGAAAAAGGAATTTATATACTTACTGTAGGATCAGTTCAGACACAAGTTCTGCAATTGAAATTTTGTTGTCCAAGGTGTTGCTTCACAATTCATGGCAAATCTAGAAGGTGAATGAAAGATCTGGAAATAGGACATGAAGAGAAGAGACTTCCTGGATCAGCAGCTCCAGCTCCCATCAGTCATGGGCAGATTTATCATGTGAGCACTTTAGAGCTAGTTGGCTCTAAAGAATGTTTCTAATTCCACTCTACAGGCAGGCTGTCCTCAGTCCCAGGCCTTGGGGGGTGAGACACCCATGCAGCTCATAATGTGCTCCTGAGTGGGTTATTCCTATTTCATTGCTTGCCATAATTGTACTCCAGTCTTTGATTTAATGTATTTGTTTGTTTTGTTTGTTTTTGTTGTTAGTGTAGTGTTTTTCTTTGTTTGGGTTTTTCTTTGTTTTGGTGGGGTTTTTTAATTTGCTTTTGTTTTTATTTTGCTGGGATTTTTTTATTGGTCTTTCTTTTCCCCCTGGAAGTCAGTTACCAGATCAGCTTGGCACAATACTCTTCCAAGCACAAGCACTCCACATTGAGCTGTGTTCAATTCAGTTTTCAGTTACCTGTTTCAAGCAGTGACTTACAGGTCTTAAAACTTCTGATGCTGAGCCAGCAGAGGAGGTTATCCTTTCATAATACATAGCCTGGCATTTATCAGCTCCTTGATGTTTTCAGCAGCATTTTTAAACAAATGTTTGAGGAGTGCAGAGGGGATGATTTTTCCCCCCCTCCCTTCCTTGAAACTGTACTGGTACTTAACACCCCTTTGGCATGGAAACCATCCTTGTCTCAGGTGCCACTGATTTACTGCTGTAACACGACTGCTGTTAGAGACCCCATGGAGCTTCCAAAATACTTGTGTGCTGTGTACTTTTCCTTGCTGGGTGGATACATTGTCATGGTTAGAGATTTAAACCCTCCTTCTACCCTTTGAGCTACAGGCTGCAGTTACTGTTTGTAAAACTATTGTTATTCCACTAGATGGTACCACAATCATTGCAGACACTGGGATCTGCATGTTTGTTGTGTAATTTGAAAATAGCTCATTCATCTCATAATTTTAGCATTTTCCTTTTAGTCATACAGAGTAAGAGCTGTTGGGAAAACTGAGGAGGCTGTAGAACTAAATCCTGTGGAATCAGTTGTGTATGCAACAGATTGAGGACATAGGTATAGTTGGGAATGTCAGAGCTACAAAATGAAGCAAGGACTTCTCATTTTAGGCTGGGTAAGACTTGCACTCAGTCAGAAACAACCAAACTTAGACTGACCCAAATGTACTCTATTTTTTTGAACTTGGGGCACTAGCTGATATTAAACCTCCTAGATTTTTATTTTACTTTCTAAGGAAATATTGCTCACAATCACCAAGACAACAAAGTAAAAAAAAATTATAAAAAGTGTTCTTTGGAGCATAAATGCATAGAGGTGCATAAATGTACTCTGAGGTTCTAGGGTTGTGCACATTTGATTTAATTGGTGATTTGCAGATACAGATTTATTCAGAAAATATATAAGAGCAGTCCTTTTCCTGGTAAAAAATGTGAAACAAGCAAAGCAAACCATCAAACATGTGCCTTACTCTTTAATTTGTTTAAGAGATATATAGATAGATATGTGACATACGTGAGCAAATATATTTGATTCTGGATTTGGGTAATTTTAGAAAAAGTATCATCCTTATACAGAGATGAAGTAGAACTTAAATCAGTAAAAGTAGTTTATGTCAACATTTCCTTCAAATGTAGCCTGTGCTCCCTACTTTGACTGCCTGTGATTATCTATGTATGTCAAAAGAGTTCTGTGACTAGTTACCCTTCAAGCTGTCACTGGAATTCTGAAACACTATCAATGGACAACAAAGTGTCTGAATAGATCCTCTATTTATGCATAAGACTAGTTAAAAAAACCAACCCACTAACAAACCAAAAATCACTTTTGGAAGCTAGCAATACTAATGAATGTTATGTAAAATATGTCCTTTCAGTCCACTGAGTTGATGTAACACTGATATAGGAAGTGTACCAGATTCCAAAACCTTGTATTGAGATTCTTGCCAGGCTTTTTTTCACACCTTTTGACTTCAACTTACACCTTGTACCCTACCAACAATGGGATCTCTTCCTTACCTTGGCCAGTCTGGCCATTTGTCACTGCACAGGGGAGACGCTTGGTCTGGGACATGTCAGGTCAAAACTACATTAGGTGGCATTCAGTGGCTCCACAATCACCTTCAGGATGTTCTGTAGGCTTCTGAGTGTGCTCTGTGATGACTTTAATCATTCTATTTATCCTTTTCCCCCTACCTCACTCTGCTCCTGTCTCATATTAGGACCTCTCTGCACTATTTCAAAGCTTTCAGCTGTCTTATATTTTCTAGTTGGTAGATCAAGGAGTACTTACCATACCACAACAGAGACAGTAGTAAAATGCAGCTAAGTCTTAAATTAATTTATTTTCAAGAATGTTTTATTAAATCTTACAATTTCTGAATGTATTTTGTAATCCACAGGAGTTTTTTTTAAAGTGCTGCAATTGATGAATGCATTTCTTCAGACTTGCATGGTTTTCTGCAGGGCACAGACAAGCAGCAAACCTTAGACATATGACTTTTCCTCTGTCAGTGCATCACACTGAAACATGGTACTTAGCAACAGTACCTACAAGTGATGTACCCACAAGCACAGGTGCCTACAAGTACCTACAAGTGGTGGCAGACAAGGATTTAAAATAAGCTGAAATACCTCTCACAGCATTACCATGGTTTTAGTAATCTTTCTAGGCTGTTTAGTAACTTCACCTTGCATCATAAATTCTACCTCATCTCTGTCTGAGGATGACTTTGTACCGACAGTCAACCAAACCCAAATCTGAGGTTTCTTTTCAAGCTTGTTAATGTAGCTATTGTGATTTTTTTTTTCCTCTACTATGGACACACTTTCTGCACTCTAAGAAATGCCTGGATTCTTTATCCTCTATTCGCTGGTCCCCTTTCCCCACTGCAAATTAACCTCTGCTGATAATTAGCTGTCTAGCCTTTGAAAATGAGTTTGAAAACTGTTTTTTTTCTGAAGAATTATTAATTTTCATTCACCTGAGAGATTTTTAGTGCTTAGGGGTTCCTGTGTTATAGAGTAGCAATTTCACTAAACACTGTTGTTCAGCCATGTGGAAATGAAGATAAAGAATAAAAATATCCTCTCATCTCAAAATTTCACAAGGAATATAGATGAACATAATTTATTTGCCTACTAGTGATCTGGTAATAAAGCTGTGATAAAGTTTTTCATCATTGCACACAAATGGCATTTTATTTCTTTATTTATGTAGTCTAGAAAAGAAAGGATTTTACATCAACAGTTAGGCATGGATGAAGAAATTAAAAGTGTTCATGAAGACCAGAAATACCGCTCCTTTTTTTGATTTAAAACAGTTTTTTCAGTGACTGCTGAAGTTTATCAAATCAGAAATACCAGAGTCTCTTTGCATTAAATGTCTAATCAGGAGAATCTTTTCACAGTGATTTTTATTATGGCAGTTAGCTTTTTATGTGCTCTTCAGAGAGACTAATGACATTCTAGTGTAATTAGGTGCTCGATAATGAAAGCTTAAATCACTCAAATTTAATCAGACATGAAGTACTATGGCTGAGAGGTTTAGATGGTTCTATCATTAACTAATTTGTCTAATATGACACTAAATGTCCTGTGCTCAATTCCTTGATTGAGTTGAATGATGGTGGTGTGATTTACTGTATTACCTTATGTTTAATCAGCTTGCCTTGTCTGAATGTCTTTGACATTTACAGATGTCTTTTCTCTAGCATACTATTTCTCCTTGTGTTTTCCCAAAAGATATGGCTTGAGAGACATTCTAATGAGTCCCAGTGATTTATTTCTCAGTAGACCTTCAAATGGTCTCTGAGAATTAAATACTTTTCCCACCACTTCATTTTTTTTTTCCATTGTGAGTAAGGAAAAATATTTAAATTTAGTCAATTTTCCTCTTCAAGGTCAAGTGTCTTTAGTCTCATCATTTTCCATCCAGAACTGACTCTTTTATTATCATGGCAAAGGAAATATTATTAGCTTATACGTGCATAATCATAAGATATTCCTGTCAGGTTTCTTGTAGTGGATGTTTTTTTGTAATCAGCCCATTACTGTTAGTTAGTCAGTAGGAAGCTTTATTTTAGGTGCCTTGACATTGCCCAAATTTAACTATGTTGACAGAAGCTTTTTCCATGTCTGATCTCTGGTTTATTCTGGTCTTATTTTGACAGTTGGTGGAAAGCTTTCCACTTGTTCCTACCCAGAAACCTCATTGTACTTGAATGAAGGAAGGATAACCATTTACTTTTGTCTCTCTGGTCCTGTGTCAGTAAATTTATATTTCAAGATTTTGACACAAGGGTCCTATAATACAAAATTGGATTGTGGGGCTAGAAGTAACATGAAGGAAGATTTTATATGAATGGCAGATGATCAAGCTAGTATGTAATTTTTTTTGAATCCTGTCTGGTTGTTCACATCCTGAATAACTCTCCTGGAAATAATATTTTATTTTAGGTGACAGTGATTTTGTTTGAACCATGCTTTCAACCTCACTTAACATGTATGTGGGAAAAAAACTATTGCTGGACATCTAAAAATCCATCATTGACTAACAATACAATGCTGGACATATGCACTTACAAAAACTAAGGGCTGCAAAGAAAAATGAGGGCTGAGAAATACTCTTAGTGGCTTTATCCCAGCTTTTGAAGTGGTGGAATATGAGTATTGCCTCTTGCTTAGTGTGCGAAATGGGAGTTAGTCAAGGCATGGTGAACCTGGGGGTTTGGATTCCTGGCTCTCTGCTGTGAGAACAGAAGTTCAGAGGGAGGAAAACAGAAGACAACAATTGGAGGGTTACACTGAAGCATCAGTGTGGAATGGACCCTGGACCACAGGGTCCATTCTCCTGCGGTTTTTCAGACAGCCTCCTTGGATTTCTAATCCCCAACCTGTTGTGCTTTAATTGACCAAAGAAAAGTGTTATAGATGGTGTATTTTTTCTGCCATCCTCTGGAGACAAGGATTATTTATGGTAGTTTTGTTTTGGAACATTGTGTTATGCGTATTGCATTGTCTTAGGGAATGCTGGTCAAAGATGTTTGCCCTTTGCTCTGGCTTTGAGTTGGGCTTTACAGTAATTATTTATTTTACGGGAAAAACTCAGTTCTCTGTGTCTGATTTTTGAAATGTCAGCCTAAGCTTCCTATTTGAGGTAATTTGTTTTTAAGACAATAAAATCAGGTGAAAATTCAAAGTCAAAAACGTATTCTTGAGGTGCAATTGAGAGTACTAGGCAAAATTTCCAGAATAATATGAAAAATGGTGTGGTAAGCAATAATAACCCAACAGCCCAGTGCTCTCTTTTCACTAGCCTTATTATTTACCTTTTTTAAACAGTTTTAAATAATCTGGTTATTTTTTTTTTTCTGTGAAATCTGATGAAGAAATTTATTTCAAGTCAATTCTGCATCAATGAGTCTTAAGAGGGAGAAAATTATCTTTCAATAGTCATTTTAAGGGAGCAAACATTTCTAGAGAAACAAAGTTTGTAATATATATCCTGTTAGACTTGTTTGTGCCAGTAGGAGAAAAGTCCAGGATCATGTCATGATCAGTGAGAGAAAGAAGCACCCAGAACTAATTAATGGAGTAATATTGAAATCTTACAGTAGTTTTAATGCATAAAATAGTAACAAAATTTTGAGTCATGTGTTTCATTCTGGACTGTATGTATTGGCAATCAAAGCATGGAGAAAATATGCTTGGGTCTTATGTGTATTTATGAACATGGTTTATATATTATATAGGGTTTGTAATATTTGTTTTTATTTTAACTGATAATTTGATTATTTTAATGATTCTTTGCAATTTGTTGTGGCATTGCAGAGACTGGGTTGTCCCTGAGGATTGCAGAGCCCCCCAGGTGGCAAGCTGGGCTCCCACCTGAGTTTGTGGTGTCTTATCCTTTTATCCACTGTGCAGCTCTGACAGGAATCTGGTTGTGTCTTCATTTGTTCCAATCAGGCATTTGTAGATAGTGATGTTGTCTCTCCTTTGTCCTCTTTCACTTATCAAGGCTAAATAAACACTTTTCTCTCCACTTCTTGTATTTTCTGTGCTTTAGCCTTTGACTATCTTAGTCCTTCACTGGGCTGGTTTCTTTATATCCTTGTGTTGGAGATGATAGTACAACATAAAATCACTTCAATGACTTCCAGATCTTCCAGTTAACAGTAGATTTTTGACCTAATCGACATTCCATGCAGCCATAATTTCTGTAGATATTTCTGCAATTTTTGTAATTTTCTGTAGATACCTACAAGCTTAATATAAAATGGAACCACGTGACTGGGAGAGACTGACCACATCTGAACATTAAACAGCATAAAACGCTACGTCACTTTTCCTGTTTGTGGGAAAAATTAAGGTTAAATGACTGTCCTACTTAGGAAAGGATTATTTAAATATGTTTCTTTCCTATGGAGATGATTCCAGGAGTTACTCTGCTGTTGAGTAAAAAGTGGATTATACCTATTACTTTTTCCACTAACCAGTCAATATTTGCAAGAAACGTTAAGTCAGTGTATTATTGCACCCTGAGTAGATTGTTGATCTCAGGATCTGACATCACTGCTGCCTGAGCCGTTGGATTTAAATAAGGGTGGTTTTTTATCAAGTGAATAAATGTTCAGATAATTTAGGTTCTTTCCATACTGAATGTCAACTGCGTGGTAAGTCTGAGGATTGAAGCTTTAGGCACGGGTTCTAAACCTGAGGTTGAACATGCCTTTATGCACATTCCCAAACTGGGTCATCATTTCAGAGCACAAGCATTCACTGACCACGAGAAGGGAGCCTGGAGGCCACAGATGAGCAGATTGCTCAGTATGCTCCACCACGGCAAACCTCAGTGTCCTAATAGTGATCTGTGTGATGGTGGCTGGCACAGCTATTTGTTTTGAATGTGGCCATGACAGCAAAGCTATAAACACCAATAGATAGTGGTGTGCTTTTTTAATGTCTTATCCATGAAAAACTGGACAAGAAATTACTAGTACAGAACAGGTGGTAGGTGCATAGTTAAATGTTCTTGTGCCAAAAAGCAGTTAGTGCCATAACAGGTTTTTTGGTTTTTTTTAATCAAGAAACCTTAAGGAGAAGCTCTTTTCAGAAACAAGCACAGAATTGACTTTGGATTCATGCATAAATATTAGCTCTGTGTTTGGAGTACTTGAATTGCATCAGAATCCTATTTTGCATTTATGAAAATGCAAATCTGAAGTTGTTATGGTTTTGCTGTGAGAACAAACAAGTCAAGTGTGAGCAAACACTTGCATGCCTGCATCTGTAGACAGCTCTGAAAAGGCACAGATCTGTTTCACCTGGGTAGGTCCACATTCATATTCACAGCATGGATTGAGTTTTGCAAGCATTCTACAGATAAAATATGCTTTGTGGGAGAACAGTAGAATAGAAATAAATAGAAATATTGCAGCTTTTACTTGAACCATAATTTTATGTTTAGAACAGATTCTTAGTGTCAGTCTTCTTGCGGACCCATGCCAATGGTGCTTCTACTGAAGATCAGGTAATTCTCCTTTACCAATGAGGTCTCTAGATCCTGGACTAGCTGTGGCCAGTATTACTTGTACCAAGGCAGGAGGAAGAGACAGGTTCTCCTTCTAATGCTCAAAACTGGCTCAATACTTCTCAGCAGGTAAAATCAATCAGAACAGAGTGTTGATCTGCTGGAGGGCAGGAAGCCTCTGTGGAGGAATCTGGACAGGCAGGACTGATGAGCCAAGGCCTGTTGTGTGAGCTTCAGCAAGTCCAAGTGCCTGTTCCTGCATTTGAGTCACAGCTCCAGACAGCACTGCAGGCTTCAGGAAGAGTGGCTGGAAAGTGGCTCTGGGACCACAGGAAAGGACCTGGGTGTGCTGATTGACAGTGGCTGCACCTCCAGTGCAGGTGTCGAGTGCTCTGTCCACCACTGCCTTCAGGAATGGCATTGAGCATGTCCAGAGGAGACCAACAGGGCTTGGGGAAGGATCTGGAGCACAACTCTGATGAGGAGCAGTTGAGGAAGCTGGAGGTGTTTAGCCTGGAGAAAATGATGCTCAAGGGGGACCTTATTTCTCTCTACCACTCCCTGAATGGAGGGTATAGTGAGGTGAAGATTGGTCCCTTCTCCCAGGGAGCAAATGACAAAACAAAAGGAAATGGTCTCAAGTTGTACCAGTGGATGCTTAGGTTGGATATCAGGAAAATGTCTTCACTGACATTTTTTTAGGCATTGGAACAGGCTGCCCAAGGAAGTGATAGAGTCAGCATCCCTGGAACTGTTAAAAAATGGTGGATATGGCACGTAAAAACATACTTTGATGGTGAACTTGATAGCCTGATATTTTGGCTTGATGATCTGAGAGGTCTTTTCAGCCTTAAGGATTCTATGATTCTGTGAGTCCTTAGGCCCTATGCTTTTGCCATGGTGTATGTTGTTGAAGAGACTGAGGAGCCTGGGCAAAAGGACTACAAACAGTCATTAGAGATTTGAAATGTACGGGTGATCAGAGAGACCACTGAGAGGAAGGATAGGGGTGTGTATTCTCTCTCTTTTCAGTGAATCTCTTGCTTCTGCTGCTTCACTGCCCATGTCCCCATTCTTCCTATATTTGGTATTCATAGATACCTCATATCTGCCTACATTCACCCCTTCTTTCTCCAGAAGGTTTTCCTGCTGTTTTTGTGGAAGAGGAGAAAGGACTGGTCTGGGACACAGCTGGAGGGAAATCCTAGAGAACCAAACATTCTTATCCTACCCTTGCCTTGCAGAAGACAGCTGCTGTCTCTTCTGGGAGCTGAAAAATGCTGCAAGTTCTGCTGTCTGGCAAAGAGAGCAAGAACAGGGGCTGTGTACGTGGGCACCTGGTCAGGCTGGAGAGACAAACACACAGAGTTGTGTTGTACTTTGCAGTTTGCTGTGCAAAGGAGCCTCCAGCTCTTTGTGCCCCGATAATGGAACTGTGGTGGGATTCTGGGACAAATCAGCATACATGCAACCAGACTGAAGTCATGATTGTCTTGGTCATGATTGTTTGGCAATATGATTTAGCCAGAGAAGTTGGCTTTTGAATAATGTTAATTTTAAAAACCGTAGGGCACTGTAAGAGGACTTCTTTTTAGGAAAAATCCTCACCATTCCAGCAGAATACAGAGGATTTGGGAAGGTTCTTCTTAAACAAGAAAATGGATCTGCCATAAAAATATATCATGTAAGAGAAAGAAATATTGCATGAAACAAATGAGAACTGGATTAAACTGTAAAAAATCCATTGTCAAAATACTAAAAAGACTTTGCTTTTTTATTGCTAGCACAGAGTAACTTAATTTCTATAATATTAATTAGTTGAAAAGGGAAACCTTTCTTTTTCTAAATAGAATCATGCGTTAATTCTTGTACCATATCCCTTCTGTACTAAAACATGATAATTCAAGCAAAAAAGATATGCAGAATGGTGTTTATCTGGATGGATGACATGATGGAGACACAGATGTTTGTCAGGATCAGCAGAATTTTTCTGAGCACTATTTATTTATAGAAAAATGCAGTTTTACTTCACCAAAAGCGTATATGTACTTGAATTGATATTTGGTAGTAATTTGGTCATAACAACCACCCTGAAGTTTCAGCATTCTTGAAATATTTTTCTTCCATTTGGATTCGGGTACTTGTCTGTTAAGAAGGTTCACAACTGCTGACAAAGAGGCAAAAAAAGAGTTTTTTCTAACCAACCTTGAGCTGTAGAATGTTGTGGTTAACATTGTCCTCAGTTTGGTTCCAGGAGACCTCATTAAGTCTTCAAGAGAAAGCTTGAAAATGATATATCCCACTGCTCAGAATGTGCTGTAACCCCTAGGCTGTGAGGCATGAGCTGAATACAGCCAATATATCCTCCAGGGGCCTCAAAACTGAAATTTCACATACAAAATTGTGAAGTGGGACTACTAGTTTCATATAGATTCTATCCAGTAAATCTCTTTTTTCCCTCTCATAATTTCTGTTAGAAAAGAACTTTAGACATAATAGGAACATTTTAGTAATGAAAGAAAATGAAAAAGCAATAAGTGGTTTACAAGGCTCATGATGCTTATTAGTGAAAATGGGAGAGATAATCAGATTTTGAACCAGTTTTAGTTCCAGCTGTCTCTGGTTTGGTTTACTAGAGAATGTTCCTTGCTAGAACTTGCTGTAATACAGTCAGAGAGAATAAGTAGGATGTTTCATATTAAAAAAAACTGTGCAGCAGTAAATTCATTGCACCTATCAAAGAGTAAACATTTAGTCAGAAAGCATTGCTTGATTCTAACTTTCTTTGGCGAGCACTAACAGGCTTTGGTTTGGAGTTAGTAGTAAAAAGTTAATGAAATGAAATGGTGACACATATTATTCAGTGTCTTTACTTGAAATCATAATGAATATGCATTATTCCCCTGGGTAGCTTCAAGAACAAGGAAATAGACTCCTATCTCATCAGCAAATCTCACTGGGTATCACTTAAAAGAACAGAAAGATAGATATACACACACTGTGGCAAATGTGACCAAAGAGTTCAGTAAATATGTGTGAAATCTGCTGGAAAGTTTCAAATAGAGTAGTTCGAGTCACTAGGTGGGAGAAAAAGTGAAAAAAAAGAAAAAAATAAAGAAAACTATGAAATGGTCATGCTTAAAAACCAGAGAAATCCTGATTAAAAATACTAATGGGGTGAACACATTTACAGACTAATAAGGATTGACAAAATCTTTTAAATAGCTCTTATTTTTGAGTCCTATAAGTCAGATTTTGCCTTCCTTTATAGTATTTGTTGATTTTAACTAGCATAAAAAAGAAGAGGTTTTGGCCATGGGTTTTGTGCTATAAGTAAAGCTAATGATTCCAGCTTTGAAACTCAAGTTTGCAATGTCAGATTAATTTGGGATTCTCACACTCTTGCATCCCATTGAAAAAACCCAATACATTAAAAAACAGTTTTCTTTAAAAAGAAGAGGAAATGAAAAATTGAACTTCACAGCAAGACCTCCAGAGACTCATGTGACCAATGCAGCCTTGTCTACTTTGAATTTTAGTGAACCAACTATCACTACATTTACATTAAGGTATATAGCTAAGTCAGTGCAAGCAGCTGTACAGCATAGAGATGTGTATCTGATTTTGCTCTAATATTTTTGGAGTGATTTGGATATTGATGCTTGGAATTTATTTCTGCCTTTACTTCTGATTTTCTTTCTTCCCCCAGCTCTTTTATTTGATGTTAACCAGGTGTGAATTATATCACTTGTTTAAACAGGTAAGTGGCCACTTCTACTGACACATCTGACTTGCTAAATGAATTAAATGTTCTTTTAGTGTGCAAGTTACAACTTATATTGCCTTGTTTTCTTCTTTTCTGTAGGTGTTTAGGCTTGCAAATCTGTGACTGAGCTGTAGCTTGTATTAATTGTGAAGCTAATCTCTTGGCTTACTGATGTCATCACAGAGACAAAACCAACTAAAGCTTCATAATTTTTCAGTTGCTCTTTCAAGACAATGAACTGTAGCACAATTCCAGTGCAATGTGTATTGAAGCCACCACTGAACTGAAACTGTTCACTAGCATGAAAGAATCAGGTGTCAGACCAGTAACCATAGTGCAGAACCTTTCCTCCAGGTAGTGAAGTGCACCAACTGTGTTTCGTTTCCAAAAACAATCTGAAAAGCACATTTGGGATAATAGTGCCTTTGGACAACCTCACACCCCTTAAATTTATCAAAACTGCCATTTAAAAATACCTACTTACTCCGGTCCATAGCCCAATCTTTTTTTTTTTTTCCCCAGAAAATAGTAAATTGACATATTTTATTGAAAACTGTAGCTTGGTTCTCAATATTATTAAGCTAGTTTATCTCTGGGTCTAGTGCCACATATGATTTGATTCATCAGAGTAGCAAATGGTTATTAGTCTAATCCATCAGGAATACTGAGAAGATGCTTAGATGAGGAAGTCCACATTGATGTTTCACTCTGTTCTTTGAGTTACAGTAAAGGAAGTGGTCACATCTGGGTGGGCTTTATTTGGACTGTGATGGGAACTCTGCCAGGTCACAAGATCTGTTTCTGTTAAAGATGCTGTGTTCATCTAATCCATTTCAGAGAAGTCTTTCATAATTAGCTGACTCATACACGAACATGATCCAATCCAGATGAAGGGAAGGGAGGGGAAATGGTGAAATAGCTTCCAAAGCTACAGCTCCTCTCTCTTATTTCTGTATTAACTCTTAAAAGCCCTTTATTCATTATGTCTCTGGAAATGAATGAAGACGCTAACTTGAATATTTTATTTAACTTTCTATCATTGTGATTTGTAAAGGACTGTAACTATTTATTGATTAACATTACAGGAAATGTTTTGCAACTGCTTTAAGTGTTTTAAGTAATGAGATGACATCAGAGCAGTAGATATTGGGGGCTCGAATGATTACTTTGTTTACTTTATGGCCAAGTAATACAAATTTGTGTGATATGTGATGTAGACCTGCAATTTATCTCAAGTTTTTTACTTTAATCAAAAGTCATACAAACTAAAATTATTTGAATGAATACACATCAAACTTCTAAAACTAATCTGATTCATAAGAATGTTCAGTGGGATGTCAAGTGAAAAATCTGGATTACTAGGTGTATTTTATCTTCTACACAGTGTGCTTTCATTAGTATACTGGTGACCTGGGTGGCTCATCTGGTATTTCTGCTTTCAAAGAAAGCTTATCAGTGTAGATAAATCTGAAAAGAAAAAAAATAAAAATATATGATTGATTTATTCTCCCCAAATCTGGTAGAAGCATAAGGTACTAAGGTATGTCCATGTAGCACAACCAATTCACACTTCCTCACAAGTCTCTCCTTATGTGGAAGATCCTGTTTCTCATAGAGAGAAGCAATGCCACAGGGAGAGGTCTTGTATGAGCAGAGGTTGTCTGTTGGATCCAGGAATGGATTCACACTTCCTCACAAGTCTATCCTTATTTGGAAGATCCTGTTTCTCATAGAGAGAAGGAATGCCACAGGGAGAGGTCTTGTATGAGCAGAGGTTGTCTGTTGGATCCAGGAATGGAGGCTCCTGGAAGAATGGAGAAATGTTTCATACACAGTAATAAGAAACTTCAATAAACACTGATTTTTAGTTGTGGTTCTCATGACACCTGAATAATATAATTCTTTTTTAGATTTCTGATACAACAGTTCTGAGGCTGAGCATAACTTAATCAATTCTGCTTTTTGTCATACCTGTGATGCTAGTAGCTAAGAAGAATATAGTGCCCCTCTTAGTTTAAAGACATCTTGCTTTATAAAAAGGAAATGAATAATAGAGATATCTAAGTAGCTGAAGTACTGCTAGGAAGGAAACTGAGGGAAGCAGCGATGTTTAGGTAGAAAAGAATAAGAGAAACTTTTAAATGTTGTTATTGTTAACATATTTGTAAATATTATTGTTGGGGCAACTGCACTCAACCTAATTTGTGGCTTTTAGGAGAAAAGGCATTGGCCTGTCTTGGGCCAAATGACTATCACATATTTTGTTGCTCATGGCTAAAAAAGAGGCTGATGACTTGAGAAGGTGGAACTGTGTTGAATCTATCCCACGACAGCTTTACCTTCAATATTGATGGGTTTTCTAAGGATTCTGTTCCTTGGGCAGCCCAGATTCAGTGGGCTGAGAGCGAAGAAAAGGAGAAGGGGTGAGTAACAGTCATTGCAACAAAAAAGCAAAAGCAGAACACAGTCCTCCATATCACAAGACTTGTGAAAGAAACTCAAAATGGTAATTTCTAGAAGCTTAAATCTAGAAGGTATGCACTTTTTCAGGGGTCATGTCATTTTTGTGCATCTAAGATTAGCAGATGGCATCCAGCAATTTCATGCCTTCTGTACTACCTAAAGATTAAGTGCCACTCTTCCAAACACAGAGAAGAGAGAAACTCCTCTTTTAGCTGTCTCTCATTCTGTTTGTACCTTCTGTGTCAGTTAATTTTATGGGAACTAAGACAAAAAGTTTTGGTGCTTTTAATAACTCATTGAAAATTTTTCTCACAAAGCCTTTTCTAACTCATGTGTTGATCTACTGCAGTACCTGTGTAAGAGAAAGATACATTTTACAACACAATTTACAAGTTGCTTCAAAGCTGAAGTATCCTGCTTGTAAAGTATTGCAAAGCCTTGTGTTACAATAAAAACACAGTTTGAAGTTCCCTAGAATACTCTTCCTTAGGCAACAGTCTGTGAATGACTGTCAAACCTATATGATTTCCAAGTAAACAGAAGAGCAGGACAGATGTCAAACAGATGTGGAACTCCCATCCCCAAAGTTCCCAAAGCAAGTGTTCCCATTGTTTGGGACATGATAATTGGTACATGTATCCCTTTTTGTTTCTTAAAAGTTCATATTAAAGAAGGCTAGTGCTCACAGATTGTCTAAGGACCCATGACATGCTCAGAGAAGAGACAACAAATGTCATACAATCAGGCATTGTTTAAAACAGCTGCTCCCATTTAGACTTTGGAGCATCCTACATCTATTTTACACACTTTTAAATGTAATTTTTTCTCTTACTCAGTCACAAATAAAATTTCTGACTTTTGCCTATAGTAGTTACAGAAGAATTCAGCTTGGTACTAATGTAGTAAACCAGAAGACTTTTGGATTTCTTGAGTCTAAAACCTTGCCATCTTGGGTGATAAAAGACTGGTTTTGGATTTTTCAGGTTCCTGACTCATGAAAATCAATCTCTTTCTTAAACAGTTCTATATTATTAGGGATATGAGAACCATACTGGACAAGAAAGTGAGTTTTGCATAACTACATGTGGTCAGATAGTGAGATTTTAAGAAAACTGCCAATTAAGACAGTATTTTAATGGAATGACAAAATTATGGAAGTATAAGAGGTCTTTGAGAGACTGTCTTGTCCAACCTCCTCTTGCTCAAAGCAGGGTCAACTAGATCACATTGTTCAGATCTGTGTCCTGTCAGGTTTTTAATATCTCCAAGGATACTGTAAGTATCCAAAAAGGAATGTTTCAGTGTTGGAGCCAATGCTTTGTTCTGTGGGATTTATACAAGGCAGTCTGTATTTGGTACCTTCCCCAGTTAGAGAAGACCAAGACTGTACTTTTTACTTTAGCGCTGCTTCCTCCCACTAAGATATGATATCACATCATTCCTGTTGCTTGTTTTTCTCTGAAGGCAACCAGTTTAAAACTGATCTTTAATGTCAGTTTAACATTCAATAAAAATGATGAATGGCTACCACGCCATGGCCTGCTGTTTTCCAGAGGTCAAAAATATGAGCGATTCCAGATTTATACTTAGTGTGAAAGAAAATCTGTAAAACAGAGAAAATTTATTGTCTGGGAATACATCTTCTGAAGGGCTGGTGAGGAAATCTTTTCTAATCACTGGTAAGCAGAATGCCTTATGACCACTACATCTCTGAATGTGGAGTTGTTCAGATATTGATTCAGGCTGTTCCCCTGAAGAAGCACTTTCAATATCTGACCTTCTATTATTGTGTCTTGTCTTTTTTTTATGCTTTTAATTTTACAGTGAGGTTTTTTTACATGTGCTGGAGAGTTGCAGGTTTTTTTGAAGATATTTGAGGAGAAGTATAGCTATGCAGTAAATATTTCATTAAAAGGTACAAGGTACTTTATGTTTCTAACAACTATCTCTCATCCTAGACAGATATTAGACGATAAAATACCATAAAAACTCAAGGAAGTACTTCCACTCAAATACTTGCCCCAAAGTAGAGTTCATGCATGTCAACCAGGTAAGTTTCTATAAATTTTTTCAGCCAGTATTTCAAGTAAGACTGAGTGTATCTCTTTGGGCTTTTTATCCCATGCTGCCATGACTATCCTTAATGGGAGCTGAGTAGTCCTGTGGTCCTATAAACCTCCTGAGATTTGGTTTCTTTGTGTGGAAGTTGCTGCCTCTCACTCTTGCCCCTCCTACATAAGAAAGAGGGATATTCATGGCCAAGTGTAATCCATCAAACATCCCCTTTTTTCCCTGCCTTATCTGTGGTAAACTGACACATCAATGTCATTTTGCTGAATAATCCCCCAAAGTCTTTGTAAATTATGTTCACAGATTAAGTGAATTGGGTTTCTGCACATCATCATAGCTCATAGCTTTTCCTTGCAGCCAAAGTAGCCAGAAACTTGCATTTTAGATGAGATGAACTTTTGATGAAAGGAGATGGGAGACTGAATGGGATGCTGGTATGTGATATTGCCAGTGCCAACCTTCTATGAATTCAGTTTGTGAGATTTAAAATGATTCATAAGCATCCATGGCTGGTGTGGACTCACAGGGATACTGTGGTTGCTGTAAGCTGCTCAACAACTCTCAGGTTCATTTAATTTTCTAGTTCTTCTGGCAGGTAATTTTTCCTAAAACAAAGAATTTTGAAAACTGTTCTTAGAGAGGCAGTATTCAGAATTATATGTCTAAAAATTTCTCTTTACTTTAGAAATTACACTGTATAAAGATGACTAAATTAACTTTATGAATTAAAAATCCCAGATGAAATATTTTTAACAGCTTTGACACAATAATCAAAATACATCAATAGCATGGATGAAAGAGTTCCATAGCATTTGATTATATTGTATATTCTTACAGATTTTGCTCATTTTCTGTATCAATAATAAATATATTTAACTACTGGGTGGAAAAAACAGGCAATGTTAGGGAGCATGTGAACAACAGTTTACCTTACTTCTATTTATTTTCCTCTGTCTACAATATCAATATCTTCTAAGAGACAAAAGCAGTATTTCTCTTACAATCAAAATCCAGATTTTCATGGGACAATGTGTGCTCCACAAGAACATATGCTCTGCTGGAATATTTACAACACTGGTGGTGTGCAGAAACCCAACTCACTTATAACACTGGCCTAAAATGGTTTCCATCCGTGTTTTTCACTATGCTGCCTGTGGACTGTAGCCAAATTTCATATTGGACCACTATTTCTGGTCCCTGCTAGCTCCTGAAGTCTACATGGAAATTGTGTGGGAAAAAGCAAACTGGCACAGGTGTGAGTCATGGTCTTTGAGCACAGGCAGTAGGTGCAAAGACTGAGAGCATCACACAGCATAGGGACCTCGAATTTCTGAGATTTCAGGAGACCAGCAGGAACAGGCATCTGAACTGCAGCATCAGTGAGAGTTCACAGAGGGAATCTCTTACACAGAAATGGAGCCCCTAAGTCTTCACAGACATTCAGCACTCACTGAGAGAGGAGCAGCAGTGGCTTTCTGTCCCTGCTGCAGGAGTATGGTGACATGTTTTGAGAATGCAGGGCTGCAAAAGTAACAACACTGCAACACAGATTTCCAGACGTGTGCTCATGAAAAACCTCTCTTTTGGTAAGCCTTGAAAAGGCTTTCTTGGAGTAGCTACTTTTTTACTTTTGCCATAAGAATCTCATCTGGACTAGCTGGTGTTGCTCTATTAGATAGTTCTCCAGCTGCAGTCTGTTTCTATTTGTGTGCCTTTCATAGAATTCTTTTGCTTCTTTCTCCTGGGCCTCAGGTTTAAGTTGTTGATCTACCTTGTTTCCAAGAGGGTTTCTTAGTTGTTCTGTCAGTGCTTATAAAAAAGTGCAGAAATCTGAAATGTAGCTAGTTATGCAAGGAAGTAGAGGCAGAGTATTCATCCGTTCTGGGCTGAACACTGAGATCACCTCAGAACCAGCACAGAGAAAGAGAGGGGCGTCATACCTATTTACCTGTAATAAATAAATTTGCCTCCCTCTGGGGGAGAAGTGGCTAAGGATACTTAATCAGAAGAGGTTCATCACCTCTCACATGTGGCTTCAGAACATTTGATTAGATCTGAGACAACAGGGAAACAGAGCTTTATGAACATACAAAAGAAAAAAGAAATTACACAACAAGCACTTCTAAACTCATTATAGAGGCAGAAGGATTGAATATAATTTTTTATGGTTTTTGTTATGTACCAACATACCAATTGGTACACATTTAAATATATATTATTTTCATCAATTTTGAGTTTAATAAAACACTGTCAAATAGCTTTAAATCAGCTTTAATTTTACTGAAACAAACAGGCAAACAAAACCAATAAACAACCTGCACCAACCCTCTAATACCCCTCCCCTCCAATTTATTACCATTTTAAGTCTGTTGTTCATATCCTTATTTATAATCTTCAGAGATAGATTGCTTTTCCTTCATTTTTCACCTCAATACTCAGTCATCGTTTGGCAGCAGATGTTTGCTTTTTTTTTCTGAGTCAGACTTCAAAAGTTTCCACATGAAACTGGTGTATAAATTTTCTAGTAGTTGCGTGATGAGGTGAAACCAGAGCTTGGGGGTGGTAGTCATAAACAGCTGGAATAAACAGCTAGTTCCTACTGAACATGTGTTAGTGCTTCTTGGTTTACAAGATGTTTTTTCAGCCTTCTTGTGCTCAGGAGAAGTGAAAATGAAATGACAGCCGTACAGTGTTGCTGCCTGCAATGCTCTGTGGAAGTTGCTCTGCTGCCATTGCTGCACAGCACTTGCTGCACTGTTTTTCTACAGCTTGTGTGACAAAGGAATGTGCTAGAATGGAGCTGTAAGGATGCTGTCCCTTGAGGGAGACAGGGTGCTTGCACATGCCACCTCCCTGCTTCCAGCAGGCTTGTTAGCTACCCATTCATTGACCTCAAGTTTAAGCTCTTTGGTTTGTGTTCAAGTCTTTGTCTCTACAATCTGGTTTACATCCTGGGTGAGATCACTAGAGGAGGATGAGAACTGTTATACTTCCCTTGACTGTAATTGTATAAATGTGATTGTATGTTTTTTCAGTGACTAAAGAACTGGCCTGTTATCTTCTTTTGTTCCCAAAACATTCTGTATCGCCTATGAACTCAACCATGATGTTCTTACTGACTTTTCTATTTTCATGTCTTTCTTTGTGTGTTTCATGCAGTGTGTTCTTCATGGTGCTGTAATGCATTGCAACCATAACACACTATCTCACCTCCAAGTGTATCACCTCTGAAAGGGCGGTTTGTGTTCCAAACCCTGCTGTGGCACTGATGGAATGCTTGCTGCACCACTGTCCTTCGTGCTCAAGTCATTGAGAGGCTGTACCCAGAGCAGCAGAAGTCAGTCCACAGACAGCCCTGGCTTTCCGCTGATTTCCACTCTACTTTGTGCCATTCCCCCATTATTATCTCCTCATTTTTTATCATTGGAGGAGGCATCCTTAATTTTTTTCAGATATTTTAGCAGCAAATATATATATGTATGGGAAAACATCAGAAGTATGCCATTCAACACCCATGGCTGCAGATCAATCTGCTTTTAATACATCCTGGGATCAGGCTGAGAAAGAAAAATGTTTTGATTCTACTAAGGACAGCTTGTCATTCTCCAAGGGTGAGAGGGAAAAACATTCTTCTCAAATTTGTGGTCCAACTGCCAGACCTTTCAGATGATACAATTGTTTTTCTTTAAAGGTTTGACTGATTGAAGTCAGTGGTTTATACTAGTCCTGCTGATCTTTGCCTCGAGATTATTATTACACAGAGAAAGCAGATTTGGGAGAAAAGTAGCCAGTGTTGAAGAGATGACATCTCCTCATCAGTAACTCTGGAAATGATGCAGTCATTAAAAAAAATTGCAGAAGAATAATTTACCATGTAGTGGTAAGAAAATGCTGTAAATATTTGTCCAGAGAGTGGTGCTCTGATCTCAGCTAATGAAATCTGTTCTTGTTTGTTCAGCCTTGCTGCCTTGGGGCTCAGGCAAATTCCTGTCTTAATCTTCAGCCTCACCTGGAGACACACCCCAATATGTGGAGATTTGCAGGCAAGGAGTGGAATTTACTCATGAGAAAACAACTTGAAACATCCTGTTTTAAAGTGAATGCAAAAAGGGCCAAAGAGAATGGAATCTGCCTTATTATCACAGCTAAGAATCAGATTACTGAAAATATGTTGCAAAAAATAATCTTACTGGTTTAGTAAGAGTGAGAGTATAGTAATGAATGAGCACTGAGTTACTCCTGCTTTTGCTGAATATTATCTTGAGAGGCTTGTCAAATGTATACTATCATATATAAAATTGCCTTAATCCAGCCATCTGCAATGGAAATCACAAATGGGTGCAATTCAGAGATCCGTGTAGTCCTGCTAAAAGAAATGCACTAGTTTAAAGGTAAAAATTTAAATACTTAATCAGAAGACTACTTGACTTTTGTCTGTAAAGAATTATGTGTAAATTGTCTGTGAACTCAGAGCCTTTAAGTATTTTTGTTTATGTTATACTTTTCCTCACATGCTTTTTTTAATTTGCAGCTGTTGCTGCCTCAGATCTGGGGTAGTGAGCTCTTTAGGAAAAGTCCATTTCTTTGCTCCTTTCTTCAAGCAGGGCTCTTGGCAAATTTATGGTGTTGCCAAAATATTAAAAAAAATTTAAATAACTACATTAAACTTAATGAGTAATTTTATAGGACTTTTTCTCAAGTTACAGAATAATAGTCAAAATCCCATATGTGTTCTTTAAAACAAAAAGGCCTAGTATTCAAGGGTAGTGAGAATAAGAGCTCTTTTCCTGCCTTGAAAAAGTCTTGGAAATAAGGCTTTGTTCAGGTCTCAATACTTGAAAAGAGTCTAATCTGTACTTCAAAATTAGCTGTTGTTAATCATGGGGTTGTAACCCTTGAATACTGTACCTGCTAAAGTTTGCTGGACTCAGGTGTGTGCCAGTGCAACGTGCTGTGTACTGGTTTTCTGCTTAGAAGCTGATATTTCCCAAGACGTATTTTGAATTTTGGCTCAGCTTTTATTTGAGACAGCTAGTGGGAGTGTGTATATTATTGTAGGAGCTGTGCTTTTCTTTTTTGATCCTAACTTCTGCTTGAAGGCAGGGCACCCTCTTTCATGAAAGTGGCAGAGGTATTTAATTGAGCTGTGATACTTGGATATGAGAGAGAGCTGGGAATCGTATGGCTCTGGCATTTGATCTTTTTTGGAAGAAATACCCACGGCAACTATATTCGTTTCCTGGTCCCAACATTCTGCCTGATTCCTCAGCTGGTTAAGCCTACTGCATTACATGACAATACTGGAACATGGGTTTAAGGTCTAAAATAATTGATGAACTGACTCATAACACTAATTGTTTTAGGTCTGAAGTAGTGTTCTGTTGTGCCATAATGACAATGACTCAACAGAGTTTGTCCATGGAGAGAATAAACTTTTACACTCAAGAAAGTTTTCCATAATTACCTATTATTTTTTAATTTAAGTTCAATGATATAAAAGACATGGAATTTAACTGAGTGTTAGTGTTTATGGCTTTCCTCTTATCCAGCTATCTAAAAGGCAAAAAGAACAAATAAATACACCAGAAATGCTGGCCTTAATCCTAGGAGCACCTTACATTTCCATACTGGGAAATCACATTAAACCATTCAGATTGCCAGTTTCCTTAGAGTCCTAATCATATCAACAGCAAAATATTATTATCTTATGTTTAATAGGTAGCCAAATCCAACTCTCATTCTGTCATCTTTTAGTGAACCAGGGATCTTAACTATAGACCATTTGTTTTGTCAAATGGGAAGGGGGAAAAGCAACTTTAGGTTAGAGAAAGTCTGCAGAGTAGCATTTTTTATACCCATAATTACTTTTATTATTGGGGGGATTGGATGTGTCAGCTGATATTTAGTACATGATTTCTAAGATGGATAGCAGCTCCTGTAAATCTTTGCTTCCAGGGTTCAATCCAAGGCCTTGGTTTTTTCCCCCCTGGCTCATGATAGAGACACAGCACCTTGTATCTGACAGGAGGTGGACAGAAAAACCTTGTTTTTCCTAAAACCCTTGCTCTGGACCCAGACTAAAATTGCAGGCCATTCTTCTAGCTTCTTTGCAAATTTTATAATCTGTGAGAGTAATTTCACTGAAACTTAATTTTGGGCTTCCTTCTGCCTTCTAACTACTATGGTACACTTACTACTGGTTGCTGGCATGAGTTCTTTCCTGTCCCCAAAGGAGAGGGCCAGGACTGGGTCTTTACAATGCAGTAAATGAACTCTTTGTACTAACCTAATTGTTCTGGTGGAAGAACTATTAAAAACCTGGAGAAATCCAGATGGACATCCCCAGAGGATTTTGTTTTCAAAAGGTTCCTTCCACAACTTCTACTAGAATAATTCTTCATTATGTAGGCCAGCTTTTAAAAATTTAAAACTGCTGTGTAATTTCTCTTGCACCTTTCCATAGTTCTTGATGAGAAAATCAGTTTTCCCACCTACTTTTCTTTTTACTTGCTGATAAATGTATGTTGTGTAGTGTCAGCTTTATCACCATACTGCTCTCCAGTGGTCTCGTCACCTTTAGGTGTTCCTGACACCAGCTGATGCTCCCCTGTGGCTTCCAGCTAAACTTTTCTCACCTGTAGCCTTGTCAGAATAAAACACCTGGGGACTATGCACATTAAATGTGAAGTCTGCTTCTGGTACTGACAGGTAAGCCCCCCTTTTATTCAACTTTTCTCTGCCTCTGACACCCTTTGGAGCACAGTATCTCTCTAGCTGTTGTTTAGACTGTTCAAAGACCAGGAATAGTATTTCTTGTCGGCACAGAAGACAGCAGGCTGAGCCTCTGAATGACTGTAACTGCTTCCAAGATGCAGCTACCAATACACAGGATTATGTTAGTAGTTATTGTGATAAATAAGTTAGTTGTATTGAAAAACAGCATTGTGAAGATACACCTGTGATGCCATCAGAAAGAGGAGAATGAGCACAAAAAGTCTGCAGCAAGTACAGCTTGGCAGAATGAGCAGAACTAGCAATTGTAAGGCACATACAGCCTTGACATGCATTGGAAGGGAACAGCTGTACTTAATTTGGCTTCTGATGTAGACACAACTCTGTGGCATGAAGGTGTTGGGCCATAACTATAGTCTGTGTAGCATTAATTAAAGATTGTCATAGAGTCTTGTAGTATAAAGTCTGTTTTGCCTAAATAGAAATTTTCTAGTACTGGGATTTATTTATCATAATTTTATCTCCACCTAACATTAACTTCATGCACCTCTCTGCCCATGTTATCTTTCAGACTGACAGAGATACCAACAGGAATTTGTTTTGTCACAAAGTACGTTGTTTTACCTGAACACAACAATTAATATGGAAACTTGGGATTTTCTATTTTGATTATTTTTCTGTAATATCTCTAGCTAATCTTTCAGTTACTTTGTACATTTTGTTGGTGTTGTAGCATCAATCTTACACTCTATTGTACAGCATTTAAAGTAGGTTCATTGAAGAAAGCAGGAAAAGTTAAACTTCCTTTAATTTTAGCTGCTGCAATTTCCTACAGGGTGCACTTGATTTAGCATGCCTGCTTTGGCATTGTTGGATAATTTCCTTTCACATTTAACCCACAACACCCAAAAAGTGTAATTTCATGGGGATTAGAGGACATTTTTCATAGATTATGTAGGATGGTACTGGAGTTATTCCACAGTTAGCAGAGAAGCTCAAAGCAGCAGCCTGATTCAGAAGTATTTGCAGCTGTGTTTGTAATGGCTCACCTGTCCCTAATCTTTACTTTTTTGCTATATGCACAGTTTCCAGACTGTGTGATGCAGATGACTGTCAACAATGTATGCCCTGTTTTTCTATCTAGCCCATTTGCAAAAGATTTGTGGTTATCATCCTTAAGCTAGCATGGAGCAATCCAGGAGTAAGAGCAAAACACATTTATTTCAGATAATTTGTTGGGAGTCACCTGTCTTTTTATTTCCCTTTGCACTAAACAGAAAGTGTAGCTAGTGACCAGTGTAGTTACTTTTCATGGTACACCTTAGAGTTTATAGAGTGCTTTGTGCTTTATAACTAGAATGGGCTCTTGCTTCTAGCAACTTATCTTAAGTCAGACAGATATGATAGGGGTAATTAAAAAAAAAAAAGTCCGGGACAACATGGAGCTGAATGGAAAACCTTGCAGAGACATGCTTAGCACAGTCTTCCCAGGATTGCTACACATGCTGCACTTCTGATTACTCAGTGTTCAGACCTGTTTTTGTCCAACAAAAACATTGTGATTTGATGCCAGCTGTGGTTCTGTGGTTCTGGGATGTGCACAACACAGAGAAAGCCAACTGAATTTAGACAGGCTATGAAAGATCACACAGATGATGAAAAATTTGGTTTGCTGCTAATCCATTTTCCCCATTTAGTATATATTTAATATGCTGGCCTGGCCTGTTCCCCTTCATTCTCTCTTTTATTAAGTATTACAACTTTTCCCAAATAGATTAAAATACAGATATAGAAAAGTTCAAAACCACTGAAGAGCTGCTTCACCAGAACCATCTTCTTAAAGATAATAACTCTAAATTAACAATAATGAATGCTATACACATTTAGCATTCAAACTGTCTGACTTGGCTGCTTATGCCCTTTGCATCTTTTAAAAGTGAGAATTTTAACATACCCACCACATTTATGAATTCTACTTCTGGTACAATTATATAAGAAGTGAATTTCAGAAACCAAGATACCATAAGAGTGATATGATGCCTATAGAAAGAAAAACATTCAGTGAAAGCTGCTGCCTAATAGTAATAATAATAGTAACAGCAACAAAAATATTTTAAATTATTTACATCTCTTTAATAATGTTAAATAACTTAAAACATGTTTGATATATGTAAGTATTGGAAACCTGGAATGCATAGTCAGACTTCTAATTTTAAAAATATCTAAGATGGAATTTCCCTTCCTCTGGACTGCAATGTGAAAATTCAAGAGCAAGTGTGATGAGTTCTACTGCAGTGAATTCTGGAACACATAATACAAAAACCACATACAACTAGAGGTCTTCACCAAAAGTGGTAAGAAGTGCATTTAGAGTAATGATTTTCCCCCCAAAGATGAAAGATACGAAATAATCACATTCTCTTTATGGCGTGCATGGTCCATAACATTAATTCAAGTGCTGAGAGAATTAATAATTATCCTTTGGTCTCTTTCTAGTGCTTGACATTACATTTTTGTGGTTTTTGCCAGTGTGCAAGTATGGCCAGGCTCTGGGGAATTTTAAATATTTAGCCCATCTAGAAACATCATTCTGATATAACTTGCAGCTGTATAAAATTCTAATTATTGTAGTTATATTCAAGAAAAATGCACTTTTGTCTTTATAGACAATTATCCACTTTGTATAATTGTCTAAAATACATCAGAAGACTGATGCAGAGAAAGATGCCAGCTGTCCAAGGAGTGGACAGCTGGCGTCTTTCTGAGCAGGAGTGAAAAAAAGTCAGTTTGGATCAAACGCCTGGCAGGTGTAGAGAGATCCCTGATCTATATGGTGTACTATTTAGTATTGAGAATTTTATTTTCAAGGAGAGATATTCCATCCATTCTGCTTTAGAAATCCATGTGAAATGGAAAGTAATAAGTTGAATAAGCTGAAAAATAATAGTGAAAATAAAATAAGCAGTAAAAGCAACAGTAAACTAGCCTGGGCTAATTCATAATAGTCTGCTTTTCAGTGCATTAAAACTCTTCTAAGTTCTGGGTTTTGTGGAAGGGCCTAACAGCGGGCCTGTTAGCTAAAGGAGCGAGAAGAAGCTGAGAAGAAAGAAGAAGCTGATAAGGAGCTCTCTCCAAAGCTGTAACCAAGGAGACCAAGAGAACTGAGGAACTGAAGAAAGATAAGAACTTCACAGCCGCACAAAGTATTTTTAGAAAGTTAGTTAAGTCACTGTAACTTTTCACCAATGGTGTTATGGTGATTTATTGTGTCCAATAGTTAGGGTAGAAGAAGCATAAACAATCAGAAAGTGTATAAAAGGTCAGCCATGTTCGATAATAAAGAGTTGCCAATGAGACTGTTTGTGGTCTCTGCTTCGTGTCATGACTGCCTCGACAGTGACAGGGTTTATTTTTCAGATTTCTAAAGCAGTGACTGACTTCTGTGTTTTATTTTACCACTAGATGGGCGTAAGTTAATTTGGAAGTCACAGGAAAGTTCAGTGGCCCAGTTCTGCTTTTGCGAAGTCAGTGGTGTCACGGGCACAACACAAAGTCATGTGCATGGAGAATTCCAGAAGGCACAGTTTCAGCCTGGTAGTGCCTCGCTCTTGAGCTTTTAAACTTCCTTTTATTCAGCATTTGCTGCCGTGTCTATGCACCTAGGAGTGCAGTGGTAGTAACATTATACTTTGTGGGTGTTCCTGGAACAAGCAAGTGTCCTGCCTATTGATTGGAGCTGGTACTCTTACTGTGCCTCCTGCGTGCAGGCCTCATGCTATTAATGACCCTTGTGTTTGACTTTGCAAAGGACTGAAGCAAACCCATGAAAACTCAGCACTGCTATGGACAGATACATTTGTTTGGACATGGTTTTACATACATCTCAATAAAATTTGCATTAGAAAAGATATTTTCTGACCTCAATTCTTATAGCAGGTTTTTATATGATTAAAGTACAAGAGATGGGCCATGTTTTTAAACTTGGTTGTATGTGGAGATAAATTCGTAAGCAGTGTGATTAAGCTACTAGAGTAACAACTGGTTAAAATATTACAGATGTAATACAAACAGAAATCCTACTCATCAGGACGCTTAGTGGTTTTATTTATCTTCCCAAAGGAAAGGGAAGATTCTCAAGAGTGGTCTGGAGCATGGAGAGCTGCCAAGTGTGCAATGTCTGATGAAAGATCTTTAAATTCTACAGGAGATTATAAATGAGAATAAAATGATACAGAGTGAAACTGCCTTATTCCACCAGTGCCAAAGATCTGCAACCTCGTCCAGGCCAGTTTAGTGGCATAAAGTGACCAAAGCATTTCTGGACAGCTTTCCTGTGGATCTTCAGCAGGAAATGGTGTGGTTGGGACTGCACAGCTGGGCAAGGCACCTGTTGTGAAAGCCATATTTCAGGTAAGGGACATGTGGGGCACAGTAAATCAGCTTGGGTGAGGGATAACAGCTAAAAGAATGTAAATCCTTGTGAATCTGGGTGTATTTAAATATCCATAAAGGTATTTCATATTGAACCATATCTAGTTTATTGAATTGTCCAAAAGAGAGAGTGGAGGGGTAGACAAGCTTGAAAATAGTGTTTGAAGAATGGTTAAACTTCTTCTTTTGCTACTTCTTCTCTCATGACCTCACACATTTTTCTATTTTTGTCAAATGAATAACCTGCCTCAAGACATTGAATTTAATGACAAAACCCATGCAGTTCATAACAGGATCAAGATTTTAGTCCTGGAATGTTTTCTATACTAACAGTATTTACACTTCCAGGAAAATAAGACCTCAAAAAGAACCTGACAGAAATCTTGAAAAACCTTGCCGGTATTTCCTTCTCTCTTATGTGTTAACCCACTGACTGAGTTCAGCAGAGCAGTCATCAGAACTTGTTGCTTTCAGCAGATTGTATTATTGTCATAAGTGCAGCTTTGAACTCACCAGGTTCTTGAATGTGTCTGAGTATTTTCTTCTGTTTCCTAAACAGAAATGCAAGACTGGCCTGCTAGCTTTATTCTGTAGCAGGAAGAATGCAATAAGTGATAATATTCCATCTGTGCTTCCCAAAATTTCCCCCCCAGAATGCTATTACTGTGGTCTGAGTACCAAAAGGTACAGAAAGCTGGCGAGAAATGCATAGAATGAGAAGATAATTCTGTGGCAGAAGAGAAATCTCATATTTCATGTAATGGAAAAGTCACACTGACCTCCTAAGAGCTTTATTCCAAATGGGTTTCTTTTGAAGAATATTTAGATGTTGACAGAGACTTTTTTGGCTGTGGTATTTGCTACTTATCTGAAAGGGTACATGTCTATAGCTGAGAATCACCAGGTATCACATCCTTATCAAATGAAAACTCTGATGGTATGGTACACAGGAAAGACTCCCCACAGTTGCTATCCTAAGGTATAAAGGGTAAAGCGTGTCGATGAGATTTATTTAGCATAACCTATTTCAACTTTTCAAGAATCAGCATTGATATCTTCTCTGATAAAGCAGAAAAGAGATAAATCTAGCAAAAGGTTATCAACTGAAAGAACCAAATGATTCTTTACTGAAGCAGATTCAGCAGTAAAAATATTTGAGGAGCATTTGTAGAAGCCCAGAAGACTGGGGGGTAATGTATATACATTATATATCACTGATAGCCAGATGGCTCTGGACCCAACCAAGGATGGTTGTTAAAGACACACTGTGAAAAAGGACAGGAATGAGGAGAAGAGACCATGTAGGTCTCATTCTGCAGGAGGTAGGGCAGCATTTTTTGGGACAAATGTCCTTGTTCTGTGTCCTGGGGATATGCAGTACGACCCAGCAGGAAGTGGACCGGACTGTAGTGAGTATCGAGTGGATATGGACTGCAATGGGAATCAAGTGGATATGGACTGCAGTGGGAATCAAGACCATCCAAGACCCCCAAAGCCTCCAACCTATTTCCAGAAAGGTCTGAAAGAATGAGCAGTAGATGAGAACTGATTTGCATAGAAAGAGAGAAATTTATCTCCAAGGTGGGAAAAAGGTAGCCCCACTAATGTGGGTCACAGGACACCTCATCAGCTGAATCAGCTCTGCATTGGCAGTCTCTCTCCTCCCATTATGCCTTTTCTTCTCTCTTTAATCCATTTGTCTCTCTTCCCCTCTTTAATCCATATCTATCTATCTCTCTCCTTTCACCCTACCCTTTTGCTCAAATACCACCTCTCTGTGCTTGGACAGGGAGATCAGGTGTCGGAACCCAGGACATCCCTCTGGATGCCAAAATCCTGGCAAGGGCTTGGAGACCCTGGCAGGAAGCCAAAGACATTTGGGAATTTGATCTCAACAAATTACCAACTTTATATGAAGAATTACAAGTCACAAAAGTTTAAGTAGCATAACAGTAGATGTCACAGGGTCAAAGGTGGAATTTTGCAGAATTTTACTATGGGGGTCTTGGGGGACAAGATGTAGAGATTTGAGCGTTGTCCTGTTCTTCTCCCTTCTTCTTCCTAGCCTCCATCTTCTTGGTGATGGTAGCACTTTGGGATTGGTTTAGAGTAGAAAGTCACTGTCTAATATAGGTGATAGGTATTGGGACATAACTGTAAATATCTAATGTATAGTTTGTAGTATAAAAGACAACACCAACCCGGTGTGTGCCTCGGACCGATCTGCAGAACAGACTTTGGCAGGCCAGACAGAAAATGTTTTAGATAAGAAATAATAAACAACCTTGAGAACAACAGCTGAAGACTCCTGATTTCTTCAGCAGACAGCAGGGTTGGGGAAAGGAGACTTTTTATCACACCTCAGGATCATCTCGACCAGAGGAAATCCCGAGAATCAGGGACTGATTTCTACCAGTGCCCATGCCCAGTGTGTTATTTACTAATGAAACTTTGTAAGCTTTTGCAGAACCTCTGACTTCTGCCATTCCTTTCTACCACAAACATCAATGAATCTTGGGTCACTCTTTCCCTTGAGGATGGGACACCACAACATTTTAGCATGTTTCACTCAAGCCACCAACGTGTTAAAGAAAATATTTCTGCAAGACCACAATAAAAGAAGAGGAAATAGTGTAGTAATTTAAATGTTGCAATATATTTTCACACTGTCCTCAACCCTTTAATAAAAGGTTTCTGGAGCATTACACGCCTTGTTGACATGATCTAATTCACAGGAAGAGCCGTTGCTTAAAGAAGAGTTGCATAGCATGACCAGATAGGTCACTACAGCATCAACAAATAGCTTAATAATGCTATGCTGGGGTCACCCCTCTTTCTGTGCTTTTTGCAGGAAAAGAAAAAACTGTGTAGGTAGGTTATGTATTCCTTAGAGTGTTACATCCAGAAGATAATGATTTAAAGTATATATATTTCCATTTGCCAGAAAGCGAAGGAGTTTCTTTTCCCCTAGCTTGGAATACCAGGCACTTGTACATCCACTGGGTTTTAACTGCAATATAGAAGATTTCAGAAGGAAGCAACTTTACTAGTAAATGATCAAAGAGTATGGGAATTATGCCATGTCAAGCATCAACACTCTTAATAACGATATATCTCTTCATTTTTTTGTTTCTTAGTGATATGATTTTCCTTTATAAAGCAGAATGATTAATTTACAAAATCAAAGACTTGACCAAGACTTAATTTGCTATTTCCCATATCCATCCATGTAATCCTTCGGTACAAAATCAGGGAAGATAGAAAGTTTTTTCAACTACTAGGTTTTTTTTATAGTTTCATCTACTATTTTTTCATTCAAAAATTAATTTTGTTTAAAGACCAAGGCAGGTGACTGTTGTGAAAAGTCAAAAGTATTTTCACATAAGATTGCAAAAAAATATTAATCAAGTTCCTCTGGTCATTTGTCCACTAAGTTAGTCAGAAGCTGTTCTCAGAACAATAACCTGAATAACCATGTTGTAGGTCTTAGGTCTCCAATAATTTGCATTTTAATGGAATGTTTTTCTCACTTTGGAAATTTTTAAAAAGGTCAGGTGTTGAACCCATAGACTGTGTTTTGTTCGGTTTCCTGGTTATATCTGTTAGCTATCTCCTTAAGTGAAGAGTTCCTTTCAACACATTGTATAGACATAATAGATGGATGGTCAAATGCAGGGAATGTTGGGAACTAGATCTGGTCTTGTCTTAAGAGGTGTGAAAGACCTGTTGCACTGTAATGCCAAGAGGAAGCAGTAGGTTGTGTGTTTCACACAGCAGGTGCTGATATATTGCACCCATCAGCTGCTGCTCCCCATAATTCATGTTCATCCAAGCACGGCCGCTGGAAGCGAGTTCAGTCCTGCTCCAGGCTCTGTCTGCCATGCAGTAACGCCCCCGTGGATGCAGCCCAGGGGTTTACCTGCCTTTGCACTTACACCTGATCAGCTTGCTGTTCACCAGGAGCCCAGATACCTTTCAGCAAAGCGCTGCCCAGCCACACAGCCCCCATGCTGCTCTGGGATCTCTGCTCATGCCATCCCAGGAGCAGGACTTTGCACACATCTTTGCTAAACTTGGTAAAGTTCTAGATCACCCACTCCTCCACCCTGCCCAAATCTCTCCTTGTAAGATGGCTCTCCCTTCTAACATGTTCATCTCACCAAACAGCTTGGTGTTATCAACAAACTAGCTCACTTATGGACAGTGTATCCCAGTACTGACCACTGGGAGACCCTGCTTGTGACCAATAGCTCAGATAGGCAGACATGCCTCATGTGTGCACTTGTATGCTAACAGTCACTTGAATATTTGTATGAGTTGCAGATACATTGAAAATCTCAAATAATAAACACTTTTAAGATTAACTTTATGATTATTTTTTATTTATTGCAACAGTTGGTCTGTCAACCTGTTGATCTGATATTCTGAAGATTAACTTGGAAATATTTTTGAGAAGATTCTTCAGGAAGATTTATTTACTCTTAATTGTTTTGGATCTTACTATTCTATGCTAATCTATTAGATAACTTTTACTATTTTCGGATGCGTATATTGTGAGACATTGATGTACAGGTGTCTTTTTTTCTTTTCTATTTCAATTTGATAATGATCAATAACTTAAAACTCTGAAAATTAAGTTTCTTTATTTTGTTTTGAAACTTTCAATTAAGTGAAATCTTTTACCTCCCCAGGAAGTTATTAGAATCCTTAATTACTATGAAAATTAGCATGCTACTAAAATTAGCTATTTAATTTTAAAGTCCGGTATATTTATTGGTTTGACTCCAAGCTTTGTTTTCAGTAACAGGTTTCTATGCTTATATTTCTCATTTGTTTAATGAACCATTAATTACATTTGATTATAACTGCAACACTTTGTTCTTTCAGAAAACTGCATGATCAAGCATGAATTCTACTTTCTTGTCCATAACATATTCAGTCTCATACAGTCTACAGTGTCAACTCGAAATTCAGGCACACTACAAGATTTATTTTAAAGTCTTTAAAATCAGTCCTTTTTACCCTCAGATGATCTTTTTTTCTCTCACATGTCCTGATCTAACATGTTTCTCTTCAGCAGAACCTTCCTCTTTGTAATATTTGTATGAGTTGCAGACTCATAGTCTTGTTGCAGACACTATTTTTTCATTATTTAAACAAAGTATTTATGAGAAGAAGTGAATGACAACAGCAGATGGACAAGAAAGCTTTCTTCAGCCAGGAGTCTCTTTCATTACCAGCAGCAGTGTGTTTTAGTGCTCCAATGGTGTAAAACTGTGTGAGTCCCAACAAAATGCTATCATCGTAAGAGAATGGTTTCTTACATTTCATGTGGATTCTGTGCTGGACTGTGTTGCCTGTACGGTCCTTGTTATATCTAGAAAAACTTGTCCAAAATACAGAACTGTTTTTCCTGCCAGCTAGCCCACACACAGACAGTGACCACAGACACACACAGAGTCTGCTGTAATCAGTAATACGAATCTCACATTCCAACATTTGTTACTCACGCTTCTCCAGCATCCTTGCCTACCTTTGTGAGGGTTAGAAAAATCTCATGCATGGAGCAAAAGGCTGGCAACCAGGAGGTGATAACTTGATTCAGTAGGTAAGCCATTGTGATCAAAGCTTTGCTGTACATTTCAATGAGCATGTATGCTACTGTAAGGCAGCGCGATTATCACAAAGTGGATGCAATATTGGGAGTTGCATCATAGATGAATCACGCTATCAGTGGGTGTTGCTTTCATGCAGAACAGGGAAGACTGATCATGTTAATATCTTCCATGAAAAGTGATAGCAGCAAGGTGGCTACCAAGAGAATTTCTTCCCTGTGATGACTACAACTTGCTCTGTGGCACAATAATAAGATATAGTCCCTAAAACCCCAACACCTCATTAGAATTATCTTGTAAATTTTGAAAAATCAATAAAAGTGACAAGTAACTTGGAGTAGGAAAAATTGTATTTCTTTCCATTTGCTCCCCCATGACTTGAATGTTAATTTTTAATTTTAAAACCTGTGAATGTTTAACAAGCTTTTAGACTACAGTGTGGAAGGCAGAGTGGGTGAAGTGCAGGAGAGGTATTTTCTGTCTCTTCCTAGTAATGCTATCCCTGTTCTTGTTGAAAGACAGTTAAGTCAATTTTTAGATCCAAGTTTCTTCCTGGAAACAGATTACATAAAATCTATAATACTTGAAATTTCTTTGTTATGATTGATATGACTACTTGCTGATTGAAGTGTACTGTGCTATTTGCCTTTTAAAAATGGATTTAAAAGATCTATTATTTAATGCTAGGGGGATTAGCAGAAATTAATTTTTAAAGATTGTTGAAGTCTTAGGGCATTGTATATAAAGGAAAACAATTAGACACTGACTAAGAGTTCTGGCAAGCATTTCCTATAATGAAGGCTGTGATTTACCTTGCCTCCATTTTCAGTTTTATTCCCTGTTAACTTTATTTCATTTAAAAGGAGCAGCAGACTCCTGAGGCAATAGTTTCAAATGCAGCTGTACAGTCCTGCCATACCATCCATTAGTCTGAATGACGCAGAACAGAAGTTAAAACAAACAGATAATTACTTTGTATAATAAAATACAATTAATCTATATTCAGACTATGATTTGGCAATTAACTTGAAGGAAGTAAAGAAATGCCAATTTCACCTATTGAAATTGCATTTCAGTTTGTAACATGTGAGGTAAAAAGAGATCTACATACAGGTCTGTTTTCTACAAACAATGGGACACAGAGAGCAATTGGATATGCTTGATAAACGAAAACTATCATTCTCATTAGTTGATGTGAAGTATTTCATTTTTTAAAGACCTGTCAATTAGGAAGTTTGGTGTTATAAATAATTAGCCAAGACTCATGCCAAATTCTTGTGTTTATAGAGCAAAAGCCAAACTCCTTCCTTGCAGGGAGGAGGCATAACCTCTGGGAGAGGATGCAGTCTGACTTTTCAGCAGAAGGCAGTCAGTCAGAAAACACACCAGAGAGCAAAGTCTAGAAAAGTATGTTAATTTTTATTGATCTCTAAGGAATAGACTATGTGGCTTGATTTTTTTTTTCTCCCATAATACCCTTCCCAAAAAGGCACAATCTTCCATGTCAGGAGGGTGCTTATAAAAAGTGCCAGTTGTTTTGGAGTAATGATACTGTGCCCTTAAACTCTGACAGTGCTTAATTGCAGGCCTAAAGATTGTCCTGATTATAGGATAGTTGCAGATTGAAATCTGAAAGTTCAGACTGTAGCTTAAAGGATATAGACAGTTAATGTGCAGTAACTTGTTTCCCTTTCAGATAATTTCTTTGTGTGTTGAACCTCTGGATTTTCAAAACAGTCTGGAATTTTAACAGAAGTGATATATGAAATTCCTTAGACTGGTCTGAGGAGGGATAGTAAACTGCTGGGTATTTTTCTCCCAGATGACTGTGAAAAGCAGCTTTGCTTACATTAGCTTCTCCTGTCCTAAAAAGTCAAATTGTAGACATGTGTGTTGACACAGGTTGCTCTGTGGAACAGTTTGCAGGATAACATCCTGGTGACAGACCAAACTTGCAGAGCTGCAGAATGAATTCTTCTGAGCTGTATCCTCTTAATCTCATTCCAAGACTCCTTATGTTTGTGGTCTCAGGGTGGCACAGTGGCTTGCACTTTGGCAAGTAGAGAAAAGCATTACTGGGTTGTAGCTAACATTATTACCAGTGCACCCATCTTTAGGAAGACATGTTTTTTTTGGCAGAAGCATTTTTATTCACATCTGGGCTATTAATAAAATTATGGTTATCATTGGAGAGCCACAGTCCCTGTAGTCACCTGAAAACATCCCCATTCCATACTTGTCAGTGGCATATACTTTGATGTCTATCAGTCAGCTTTATGAAACTACTTGTTTGGCATGTTAAGGACATTGCATAGAGTTATTTTTAACCAGAATGTTATGCAGCACCAAGTCAAACAGCTTATTGTAACTGCAGGCATGTTGCCTCTCTGTTATACCTCCACCAAACATGCAGTCTGATTGGTGAATGGAGTTTCGCTTGACAAGATCCAATTTCTACAACACGATGTTAACAAGTATTAATTATATTCCCATCCTTTCATCTTTTATCTCTTGCATTCCACGTTAACTCATCTCAGCTTCACCTGGATTAATTGAGTGATAAGTATTTAGGTCGTTTCCCTCCTGTTGTCAATAATTGATTGGTAACTGTCAACCTGTCCCTTCTTTTCTAAGACATATATATAAAAGTATATATAGACACAATATAGTGTGATATTCTTGTCTATCTCTTTTAGGAATCTTGAGTGGAAGTCTTAATGATTATATGTGTGAAATATAGTGTGAAACACTATATATAGTGTGAGACAATATAGTGTGAAATTCTTGTCTATCTCTTTTAGGAATCTTGAGTGGAAGTCTTAATGATTAAAAAAAAAATATCTGCAAAGATGATGCTGGACACAGCATCCTCCTAAATAACCCATAAGCTGGACAGGACTTTATTTTCTTTCCTGTACACTGCTGCTTTTTGAACACACACAGACACAAAAAATCCACAGAGTAAATATAAGCAGTTATGCCTTTTACATAATTCCTGCTCACTGTACTGAATTGTTACTACTACTATTACTACTTTTCCCTGCCACAAGGAATTTTTCACCTGCTTTTTAGCCCTCTGATTCAGGGTTCTACACTTGACTGTTGAGCTTTATGAACATTTCTCCTGCATTATCACTCCTGAATTGTCTGTGCTATGCACTCCTTGTTTCAGTTCTAATTTCTTCTTTCACTTTCCTGATTTTCTTTCCCAATAGAGGACAGTATTTTTTCCCCTTAATTTTCTTTCATTTAATTTTGAAACATATTACTTCAATTGTTAGTCCATTTTATTATTTTTCTTCCACTTTAGGCATTTGATTTCTGACTTCTGAGTTTTTAACCTAAGTAATCTATTACACTTAGGCGGGAATCCAAACAATCAAGTTTCAAGCTAGATTTTGTGTTTCAACTCTTTGTGTGAAGAAAAAAGAGCTGTGATCAAGATTCAGGTGTGAAGGTCATCAGTGTTTTCATGGATCCATGTCATACAATGTACTAATGTATTTGCCATTATGGAGTAGACACATCCAGACAGAAGTACTTTGGAGCAAACAGGAACACACAATGAGTGATTGTGTGTCTCCCCAAATGTCAGTCTTGTAACACCTCTGGTCAATGCCATAACCTGAATATTAGCTGTCCTATCTCCTCTTTACCACTCAAGACAGTAAAAGAGGCCATGACATTTTCAATCTAGATGTTTTAAGGCTCTTGTCTTTGAAGTGAACTTTGTTTTAAACATTCTTCCTTAGTATTTACATTTTTGTATTTTCTTAATTGACAGAAGCTATGTTGTCTCATTTCCAGGTGTCTGAGCCTTCTGGTGTATGGTATGCCCAAATATTGTCTTCATAGGTGTTATTATTACTGTCCCTTTTGCTAGTGGTTTCCAATTCAAGATTGGTACTATCAGGATAAAACATAGACTTAAATAATAGAATTTTATCTATCAAATTGCAATTGAGTGCAAGAATAAAGGAAAATAAGGATAAATGGTGAGATTTAGCTCCTAGACTGAGTTATCAGAACTATTCTGATCCTGGCCTTATCACATTATGAAACCTTGGAAAACTGGGTGCAAATAAAAACTTTTTTTCCCGGAAGAATTTGTTAACAAAAAACAACACACTGATTTGCTCAGCCTGGTTGATGGCATTTAGGAGTACTACTTTAGCAAATGAAAGCTAAAATGAATAATTTTTCTTGTACGGGTTCTTTCACTATCCAGTTTTCCTGTCAGAATATCAGTTTAACTCTGATGGTGTTCTGCTGCCTTCTTTTAGTGCAGGATTTGTCAGCTGACAGGTTGTGCTGCCCACTTCTCGTTGGGGCCTCCTGTGAAGCCGAGCAATGCCGCAAGTTTCTTCTTGGTGACACACAGTTCTTTTCCCAGCATTACAATCCTGATCTTTTCAGAGAAGACTCTGAATGGAAAAGGAGAGCTGGATCATTCTTTTTGTTTTGATATTATATGTAGCCCTCTGGCTCTTGGTAAGCTGCCAGTGGTGGATGTTTGGTTTTTCTTGCCTTAGCAGGTACTGGGACTTTTTAATGTAGATGGGGACATCTTAAATGTCTTTCTGTGTGAGTGAGGGCCACTCAGCGAGACATAAACTCAGTGGGAGCCTCATGCTCAGCAGAGAACCTTGTCCTCCCAGAATTTCAGGTTTATTCACAGAGCTTTTTATTCAGCTTCAGCCATAACAAAAACAAGCAAGAAAAGTGTACCTCCTTCACTTTTTCCTCCAGAAGCTTCACAGTCTGTAAACAGAACAAATCATCAGTCTACAGGCAATCTTCCTCTCACTTAGTAGTGCTTACGAGCTAGTTTCTAGTTAACAAATCCCTACCCGTTTCCTGATTTTGCTGCTCTGGCCATACGAGATAAGCCTGGATGGTGGGAACAGAGCCACCTCCTTGTATTTCCATGGAAGCATTTCTAAATGGGACAGTAACACCTAATTCAAATCTACATTTGAAATCAGCTTCCAAGTAGGTGTTACAGTTGCCTGAGGTACATCCACATCCAGTTTTAAGATCTGCTTCTGTCAGACTTTCCTGATTCCATTTTATCTCCTAGCTGGTAGTCAGGGCCTAGTAATAGCTTACCCCAAGCATTTTATTGTTTAAGCCCTCCAGACCCTAAGACCAATCCCCAAAATTCTCAGTAATGTTTAAAAATAGTTATTGGTGTAGCTAAGTTTGGTTTGATGGGTTTTTTATTTATTTTATTCTTTGGTTGGTTTTTATCTTAACTTGAGGGTACTAGTGAATAGTATGTTCAAGACATTCCCTAAACTTATGCAAATTTGAAATCTATCCTTAGAAACAACATCTTAATCTATCCTTACCTAAGCATCTGCTCAAAAGTCTTTTAGAATTTTGTCAATATCTTCATTCTCTTTACTTCAGATCAGGTGCCAGAATAGGTCTCCTAGGCATAATTAAAAAAAAGCAAAACTGAGAAATTTATTTAGAGGTAAGCTGGACAGTTTCTATGTCAATTGCACATTGACATGTTTGTTCACTCCTGACTGATCTAGGAGATGTGAAAAACTGCCAGGCATCTATGTAGGCTTGATTTCACTTTCCTCTGTTTCCATTTCTTGTGATTGTGAATTCTTTATAGTGTATTGATATCATACACTAGGTCAGGGACACCCTCATATTAAAAAGAATTGCACAGACTAAAAAATGCATCTATCTGTTGCCATAAATGCTATTTTTCCACATCAGCAATAGTGTCAAGGGTCTGAAATAGCTCTCAGCATAAACCAGATTTATTTATTAAACATAGCTCATGTTATCTTAACATTTACTCAAAATTTCCACTGCATTAGAAGTTCTTCTGTATCTTCTTGAGGCCTTTTATTGCATGTAGACCCAATTGCTCACTTTCTCGTAACACAATGAACAGAAGCTTTATGTTAAATTAACCATCAACCTTCTCCACTGATGTGGATTAACCTTTTTCTATCTTTTACACCTGGTAACTGCTGACTTAGCCAGTTAATCAAAAAGTTCAGATTTGTTTTATATTTCTGTAGTTTTACTGTAAATTATTTTTTGTAATTTAGATGAAAATTTACTGTTCTCTTACTGTGAGAAATGAGATAAAAAGCTCAATTTCTTAAATAAATCCTCAACATAGTGAGGAAGCCTATAATATTGCTAACACCTAAAACTGGCAGTGCAATTTTAACTGCTCTGTGATGGTCTTGAACTCCATGCCTTTCCAGTTTTAGCACAAGCAGATAAAATCCACATTTATTAATTTAACAACAAAAAATTATGTGTTTTTTTCTTGCATCTGTGTATGAGGCCTCAGTCTCTGTCTACTTTTATTCTGGGTTATGCAAACTTTACTTTGAAGAAAAATGTTCGATTTCTTAAGTATGATTTCCAACTGTTCCTCTGGATATATTTTTTATTTAATAATAGCTCTGCAAATAGGCAGAGCAACAGTAGAAGTGAAAGTGAGGGATCATTTGGTGAATTCTGCTTATGACAAAAAAGGCAGCAAAGTACTAACAGTACTCTCTTTGTTATCATCCACATGCGCAAAAGCAACACTAAAGCCAAGTTTTGGGACCATGGACAACTATGAATCACATGGATCTCCTGGAGGAGCAAGGCCTGAAAAATCATATATGTCTTATCCTTACCAAAAAATCTTTGCAACTATTACTCTGTATCAAAGTCAGTACTTTAGTTTCCACTGTAAACTGAGTTTCATGATGTCTGACCACCTTTGGAATAAACAACTGTTCCCATTCTTCTCACCCAGCCAGGAGTGAAAGAGAAAATTATTCTGGCCTCAAAATTATATGTTTAAATATGAAAGGAAGTGGAGCTTGTCTGCTGACTCAAATATAAGTAGAAATTCCTTGACCATATCATCTCTACAGTGGAATTGTTTAGCATAGTATAAAATTCTTTTTTAACTACTTTGGAAAATGGGAATAATAAAAATTTCAGCTTTAGTAGAGGAAAAAGTTGAATCTTTATCCTTATAGCAAAAATATAGGCTATTTTAATAACAATTCGGAACCTTAATTAGGTTTAGACTAATGCCATACAAATACATATCATGGTTTGTGGAAGTTCTAACATACCACAAAAATCTCTGGAAATTTGTTTCCCTTATATTTAGAAAAAAAAATTTGCTAGTTACCTTTCAAGGTAACATATTAAGATCATAGTTCTCTGGAAGTCTTATTTAAACAGCTTTAATGTTTAATGTGTTGTTAATGAAGAGCTTCACCCTGAAATTTTACCCTTCTGCAGAACCAGTTGAAGGGGTAGAACTATCCTCTCTTCTTCTAGAAGTCAATGCAACAAGCAATGCTGGGGTGAAACTGGGAATAAGAGAGAAGAGTGAATAGTAGGTTTGGAGAGCTGAATACTGCCTGAAAAAACAGAAAATGAGACCAATTTTGAGGGTGAAAGACAGTGCTGCACCACGCCTTCCATCTCTTCTGAAATCAGCTTCACACAGAAGGGAAGTTTTACAAGGAAGGGAAGTTTTAGAAAGTCAGGGTTATGATCTAGAGTACAGTCTTTCTGATATGGTCAGCTTTAATCCTACACTTCAGTTTATCACAATGAGAAATGGTCTTGGATTTTGTTCTCTGCTGAAAAAGGCATTCATGAAATATTGACATGACCAGAGTGTGCTACAGTAATATTTATCCTGCTCCAATCACTGCTAAAAGTCACAAGAAAATAAAGTCCCTTGACAAAGACCTCCCATGTTGGCAAAAACTATTGCAGATTCACACAATAAAGAAGCCTGAACAAAATAAAAAGGGAAGCAGTTGGTACCAAATAACCTGAATTTAAAATCATATTAATTTACACAGTTTAGCAATTTCTTTAAGATCAAAGTTTCCTTATCCTTGTGGGAAAAAACACTCCAGAAGTTGAAATGATAGTTTTCAGGGCAGAAAATACTAATGCATATGGAAAATGCAATATGTTGTCGTCACACCAGGTCAAAAGTTGTTTCTTGATATGAGATCTGAAAAATCCCTTCTCTGACTTTTCAAGAATGTGTAACAATCCAAAGAACAAGTCAAAGTTTGCTGGTTTAAACAATTTACACTTTGGATCAAGTGTATTTTTTGTATTTGTGTATTTGGATCAAGAATATTTTTTTTACAGATGTGAATAGAGTATCATTGAAACAACACCTTGTTTTAAATGGTTTTGGAAATGTGATTTGTACAGGAATTATAGAAGGTTAAGCTGGAAAGGCATTAAATGTCTAGTGTTATGATTTTTCAAAAAATTTTTTTTTACCCTCTTTCTCCCTGACAGTTGCAGTTGCATGAGAAAGTATAGTATCATGAGGAGACATATAGTGTGTCAAGACATGGAAAAACAGGGCTCAGCTGACTGGAGGGGGAAAACTTGACACCTATTAGAACTGAAATTTCTCCTTCCTCATCTCTTCATTTTTAAAGCCATAGCATTAATTGATTATTTCTGTGCCTGAATATACTTGTAATTCATGAAAATCTTCTCATAACAGATAATTCATTCAGTCTAGTTCCAAAATACAAAAATTCTTTACATAAAGAAATTCTCTCTTTGAGGCTTCTTTACCTTCCAGTTTGGCTTTTACTTAGAAGAAAATATGTTGCTGAAGACTTTTTTGATATTAATTTTTTTCTTTCTGGCATTTATTTTATCTATATGTATACCTCCCTGAAGTCCAGCACCCTGAACAAAATCAGACCATCTGTCTGCAGAGGTCATTATACTGTATACAAACATAAATATCAGATGTTCCATGTTTTTAGTGTGAACACACTCTTCTTCAAGTTGGCAGAGTAGCATTTTCACCTCCATGTAGAGTGATTTTTTTTCTTTGGTTACAGCCAGACTTAATTATGTTAATGAAATATCCTCAGGGAATGTACTATTTCAAACAGAACATCTAGTTAAGGTATCTTTGTATTTTATTATTATCCTGGGTCAGTGGTTTTTAGAGCTCATCTTGTAGCCAGAGTACCTACAGGCTGCAACATATTCCTTAGCTCAGTACCAAGAATGTTAATTGAACTAATAAAGGGATTATTACGTTTCAGACTTTTTTTAAAATGTTTAAAATACAAGATGCCCTAAACTCACCTCATTGTAGACTTACTTTTTTTTTTCTTTAACAATCTGCAAGACCTGCTTCTGAGCTATTTTCCTCTATATTCTCTTAGTAGTTTTTTTTGTATGTTTTTTTGACATGTATATCTGTAGTCCAGGTTTACAAAAATACTGTTGATGTGGGAGCACTGGATCCAAAGCTATTTGAGTAGTAGAGATCTAAACCTACATCTGCTTCTATCCAACCAAGGTGCGTAACCCCAAGCATACTCTGCAACAGAGTTGTTCTCTTCATTCTCAGAACTCAGCACACCAAATCCCAAATCAGTGATGCATATAATCTGTTTTTTCCTAGAGAACACCTCTGGGCTTCTCCCTGTAAGCACACTGAATTGCTTGACTTTTTTATATAGTCAAAAAAGTGGTATTTCCTTCAACATGCCAAAACACTCTTTACCATGGAAATAAAGAGCCTAGTCTCCTAAAGAAAGGCTTCCATTCAGGCCAGTGACCTCTGCTTAGCCATACATTTCTAAGTATAAAGCTTAAACAAAGCCTCATAATAACATAATTCCACCACAAAAACCTGCAAATGCCATTTAAAGGCCTTCAAAATTATATTCTGCATGCATTCAACATGGTGAATCAGACATCCATTTGGTGCTAGTCCTTCAGACTGCTCAGACAGCCAGCAATGCCACCCCTTGTAGCATACTGCTGGAAACTCTATCAGTGCTGCTATAGCCTTATGGCTGTGAGGACAATGCATCTCCCAGGAAATCCCTTCATGGTGCAAGAATGTTTTTCTGAAACAAGCAATATTTTCCTGTTGCTCCAACAAAACTCATAGTATGTTATTTTTATTCATCCCCAAACCCAAGAAAATTTAAACACTCCTGCCTCTCTGCTCACACAAAGTGAATATTCCATACTCATGCCATCAGAAGGTAGAAAACAAGAGCTTACATGTCTCTGGTAGCAGCAATCTCTCTTATGCTGTTTGTATCATAAGCTCCTTCAGCTTTGAAGAACTAACAGAGTTAAAATTGGTGCTCACTGTAGAACTGAATGAAGACATTGCAGCTGTCACAAGGTGACACTAATATCAACCATCAAAAGTAAGGAGCCCCTTGGCTTGGGTTGTATAAAACACATTCAGGGAGCAAAGGGAACAAAATTGCCTGTAAAGGATTAGATTACATTAGGCCACTTACTGTTTTAAATTGCAATCCTAGTACTCAATTCCTAAAAAATGTGTTGTAATAGTACATCAGCACCATTTTCTACATTGTATAAAAATAGATTTTTACAAGGAAAGAGTGCTGTATGGAACAGTAATTTCAGTGATGAGTGTGCACAATTCTGAAGTAAAAGAAAAAAAACACTACTTTTAGTATATTCCCAATAAAAATCAATAAACATAATTTTAAAGTTATATTCTTGTGGTTTATGTTACCTTTGCCTGTTTCAGCTGATGATAAAAAAAAGGAAAATTATGAAAAAAATATTTTACAGAAGGAAAGAGACCTTTTTCCTGTAAAATTCACATTAAGGGTAGTTCATTATTTCATTTTCATCAGTTTAAATGCAGACAAAATTCATCGTGTCTAAAGAGTAATGGAGTAAATACAACATAATCTGCTTACAGTAGATGAAGATCATCTGGCATAGGTTTATTCCAGTTTTATATGGTTTTGGCTTTGATCTGAACTTGGCCATTTTGCTTCTGTTGCAATATTAATGCTAACTTTTATAGTGATGGAAAGGACAGCCAAAAACACCATAAAGCTGTTAATTCTCCAGTGACATCAGAGTCTAAACCTGCATTAACATGAGTTCTTTATCCTCCCTGCATAAGATGGGAGTGTGTAGGCATTGAGGAGGAGCTGGTTGTGTTCACACACTTACTTCCAAAGCCCTCTAGCACTTTCTAGTTCAAATTTTTTTGCATTTTACCAGGTATATATAAATATCACTCCTCTGTTTAATAAAAGAAAATTAGCTCAGTTCCAAACCTCAAAGAAACATTTGTCTATGAAAACATTGTAAGAATGAGGTATGTATTTTCTTTCATCTTAAAGGTATCCACTAATTTCCTAAATAGTATGTCCATTAATGACATGTTGCTGTCCCTACTGCACAGCCAGAGGGAAGGTTTCAAACATGGACTGAGAGCACAACAGATCCTCTCGGCTGACTAAAGAAAAAGCCAGGAACTTCTAAAAGTAGTCAGATAACAGCAGCAATGAAGAAGAAAAGAGCACTTACACTTTTTTTTTGAAGAAAAGAGATCTTACAACCTTCAGAAACATCCACAGCATGTGTGGAGATCATTGTAAAAGTCTCTTTTGGTTTGACCTAGGTTTGTTGACTGCTGAGGAGTATTTCAAATAATCTGAAACAAATTTCATATGTCCTGTAACCTGTGCTCAGAGACTGGATGAGAGTAGCCTCTTGTTCTCTTTGTGGTTGTATAAATGGGGACACCTCTGCACTTCAAAGGTATTAATGAACTTCCACATTGACTGGTTAATGGGGCTGCTCAAACCTGCCTCCAAAAAAGGTAATATTTGCCTTTATTTAATTGTGTAACACCTTTCTTCTGCCACTGTGTAATTCTGTGACCAAAGAGCTGAGCATCTGTTGTAATGTAGGATTTAGTGTTGAGTAAGATTTAATGTTCTTGTTAGAATTTTCAGTATTTCTTAAGTTGATTATAGAATAGTTTGGTCCCGGTTTCCCCTCAGCCCTAGACTGGTGCATCCCTCCATATGAAAGTGCTGTCAATCTGTTTGTCTCCTCCCTGGTACCTATAAGTTTCATTGTACCATTCTAGTCACTCTTTCTTAAGTCTTTGTCCGTCACCCTAAGAACCTTCCCTTTGTTCTAGAAAGTTCTCCGTTCCATGTTCGGTGATTGGAACAGAGACCCAGGCCCCTCCTTATAGTTCGCATGATTTTCTAGCTGAAGTCTCAATTAATGTTCTTACTCCTCCCAGGTATGCTCTATTGGTTGTTTGCTTGCGCCCACCTCTTGTATCCACGCCTTTATATACTGCTGTTTTTCCATCTGCTGGGTCTTTGTTCGACTGGCCCCCCTGGCGGCATTGAACTGTGGACTTTGCCCTCAAACAGAGTCCCTCTTTTTTCGTCCTCCTTGCCTTCTCCACTCCTCGCCTCATCACTCCAGCCAAGGCGCTCCCTGGGCGCCCCAGGCGCATCTGGGAAGTGCCCCATTGCTGCTAGCTGCGTGTCAGACTGCTAGCCAGAGGGTGACCTCCTCCCTCATTTTGGGAGTAGAGATTCGGATGCAGCGCGGCAGAGGACCTAGCAGTCACTTACAAGAAAAATTCTCGTGTTCTTCCTTTATTTTGGATCAGATCAAAAACTGTCCTAGTGGACTAAGCTGGTATAGTGTGGCCAAATGTATAGACAGTTGATTTCAGACTGAAGAGATCAATGTCAGGTCTTGACTGAAAGATGTTTTTTGGAACATTTAGCACAAATATGTTAATCATCATGAATGCTATTTTCCCTAGTCAAGGAACTATTAGACGAGATGGAACGTAGAGGTTCCTTCCCTTCTCTTTTCTAGCGCTAACACTTTTGGAATCCTTTTTGATCATATGGGCGGAAGGAAAACTCAGTGCCATTAATTTTTCTACATTATCCACTTTTGGGTATGTCTTTTTGTGTTCTCTGCACTCCTCAAATGTTTTCTTAAAGAATATCCCCCTAAAAAGTAAAAATATGCTTACTCACCTGATTGTAAGTATAGGCTTGGTGAGTTATTAAGCAGTGGGTTTAATGGAGGTTTCCATTCTTACACAGGCACCTTCTCCTGCTGTGCACCATCAAACACCACTGAAAGCCAGTGCATTGTCAGAAGACACACTGCATAAATCCTTTTCAATCCTTTTCAGGGCAGGTCAAAAGCAGACCCTATGATCAGGACAGGTGTGTTGCTAGAGGAAGTTTGTAAAAGAAATTTATGAGGTTCAACATAAAACAATAGTAAGAAAAAGGAATAAAGTGGTTTTTACATGGTCATTGGCTGCCCTGTCAGAATCTGGTGATAATTTTACTTAATAAAAGTTCTTAGTTCTGTTGCATTCACAGGACCACTGTTAGCATAGTAAATGTGAGCATATGTTATCTACTGTAACTTAGATTCAACAATAAGATTGAGTTGACTGCTGAAAACTGTGGCAATAAGAATGTACCGGAAAACAAAGAGAATATAATCTTTTTTTGACAGCATATTTAAGACATACATAATAAATAATATTCCCTATCTTTTATTAAGTGTTCTTCATATGAACAAATGGTTATGTACATAAATAAGTCAGTTCCTTAGTTGATAGAAAGACACTTAGAAACACGGGAGATTTATGTTCACTCTAAAGGCAACAAGCTGAAAATTGGGAATAACCAAATTTGGTTAATCTGAAGCTGACATACACTTTTTCAACCATCAGTGCCCCTTAACAGAGTGTTCAGTAAGAAACTGTCAGGTTGTTAGGAGCACTAACAGCAGTATATATAAATGCAGGAAGATATTCATAATGTGTTTGCTTTTTTATGTATTCTCTAGAAATCTGCTTCTGGAGGCTCTCCAGTTTGATCCAGTACAGCTGTTTGCAGGATTTAGTGTGTGGCAGTGAGAATGGCAATGCATCTGTTTCGGTTTGGAAACAGAGCACCTGTTCTTCAGACCTGATGATTCTACATAAATGTGAAATGTGACTTCTAGTCACATTTTAAAACCTCCTGTAGTAGCTGTGACTTTGAGAACAGGACTCTGCTACCCTCATTATGAAGAATCACCTACATGTAAGACAATGAGAAAATGGTCCCAAATTTAAAAACACTAGCGAAAATTTATCAAGTCAAAAAACCTCTCAAGGAGCTTTTTTGTGTCCTAGTTTACCAGCTGAAAAGTAAATATAAAGTGCCTGTGAGTTCAGTTAGATATTACTGAAGTGTGTCATATTGGCAAAATAGATGAGTCTGTGTTTACTATTGTTTGACTTTTCATCCTGTTCTCATGCTTTACTCCAGAACTGCTCTTTATCTATAATGATATTTGGTGAGATTGCTCCAGGAATGAGGAGTGGTGCAGAGGAGAAGCTGGGTAGTGCCTGGAATATTGGTATCTACAAAGTTTGCTTAACTTCAGACTGTGCTGCTAATGATTAACCAATCCCTCTTTTCTTTTTCAGATACATGATTTTTGTTGCACAATTGTAAGATCTTTTATCTTGATTTTAGTTGTTTCCTTTCTGTTTTCTTCCTTGTTTCATGTTATTTCTTGTCTCCTCCTTTCAATGGTCATCTTTACTGATGATTTTTCCCACTCCCAGAAATGAGCTTAGAGTATATTATTAAGAGCTGGCTGGGTATGTAGGCATAGGAGGTGGTACCCTATTAGGTCCTCTGATGTTCTGGATCATAATTATGACTTAAGATTTTTAAAAAAGTTTGATATTAATTGAAACAGATATTGAATTTACATAATATAAAATCTATAATGCAACATTTTTATCAGTATTGGACTAGAATTAATTCAAATTAAATAATTAGATTAAATAAAAAATAATCCATCCTTGCACATGCATTTTTAAAAATCTCTGGCTTGTAGGTTCTTTTACCCAGCAGAAGATCTGGACCAAAACCAGTCTTATTGATGACTCATAACTGGTATAAGGAGGATTCATTTTGTATCAGGAGTCCCAGAATAGTGTACTTTTTTTCAGATGGATTAGTACTCTGGCATGTTCTATCATTTCTTTCACTACAAAATTAGTTGTTGAATTATAAACTGAAAATAATATATTATCTAAAATCTAAACCACAACTTAGGACTAATTATAAAACTTCCTTCTTACATTGTACTTGTGTTTTGGTGACTTTTCTCTTCCTTCCAAGTGTCAAAGTATAGTACAGATATTTCTTGTAATAGTTTTTTTCCAAATTATTGGAAAGTACTAGGACTCTTAAGATTGGAAGTCTGGGAGGTGAATGTGTTCATAAGACAATATTTAGGCATCCTTTTCCTGGCATGTTTGTCAGGTACATTTCAGGCAAGTATTAGCTTCACAAAGAACTGCAATTTCACGTTTGTAATTAATGAATATGAAAAAGCACAGAGAGACCACAAAAGTAGATCAGAGGGCTATGTAGCATGGTGAGAAAGACAGTTACCTGGACTTTTCCTTGGACAAGAAAACAGAACTCTGAAATAGAATTCCCCCAGTGCTATGACAGCATTCTTGTAATTGATCACCAAACCTCCAAATTTTAGGTTTCATTTGGGTGAGGTCTGGATTATGTTTTCATCTCAACAACTGATGTCTGTCTTGCATTTTTCTACCTTTCACTTGTATGAAAAATATAGTCTTGAGTAAGATCTTGTATCAGTAGCAGTCAGAAGGATCATGCCCTTAATGTCTCTTTCACTTGTAGTTCTATGTTTTCATCTTTATCAACAAAAATAACTTCCAAATGCAATTAATCCCCTTCATATGCATGCAGAGTTCAATGGCATAAATCAGGTGTCTGTCCTCTTTTCCTTATCTACCATTTTACATCATGTATTTTAGTTAAAAATTATTTTTAATGGATTTTGCTTATAAATTATTGGAAAATAGTGATAATATAAACCAAACAGGAAGTAGTTTTTGAAAACAACATAAGTTGCTATTTCTGCATGTAGGAAACATAACTTTCTTTCTAGATTTATGAGCTCTTAGCTTTCATTTAATGTCAAGCTTTTCAAAAACAAAAACAAAAACAAAAAAACCACAACCAAAAAACAAAACAGTTAGCCTTCATTTAATGTCAAGCTTTTCCAAAACAAAAACAAAAACAAAAACAAAAAAAAACCAACCAAAAAACAAAACAAAACAAAAAAAAAACCAAAAAACCTAAACAAACAAACAAACAAACAAAAAAACCCCCAAATCAAAACAAAAAAAACCCCACAAAAAAGATACAGACAATATAATGACTATTGAAACTGGAGCACAATTTGCCTCATTAATGAACTGCTATCATGCCCTGCAGTAAATTTCATGTTGTCAACACCAGAGCATGATCCAGTAATTTGGGATTTGGCAGGGTTTGTCTGGGTCTTTTTTGTGTCTGTTTATGCCATTATCTGTATGAACAGATTAAATCATGTCAAGATTAGGACAGAGTATGACAGCTGGGTAGAATATGTACTGAAATAAGTATTTTGAGCAATCAGCTTATGGAAATGAAGAGCTATTTGTTTTATTTGGGCTAATGTGATCAGTGCAGGTGGTGATTGTTTCTGAAATTGAGGAATCCTTGGGGCTTTCAGCTTTGCCTTGCTTTCAGACTTGAAACAGTCCATAACAAGCACGTTTCAGTAGCAGGGGATTATATATCATGATTGTCTAAATTTCCAAGAAACTGAACTTGATGTCCCAGCATGTTCTGTCCAGGCTTGTATGTTCCTAGTCCAGGCAGAACAGTCTGTGTTCTTCTGAGTCTCTATACATCTGTCTTTCATACTATCCATATCTGAGATGAATAATGTATAGTTAGTAGTCACTGGCAAGTTCCAGAGAAGAGAATTAATGCAAGAACTAGGACTGCATTAGCATCAGTGTTGGGCTCTCATGGCTGTTTTTCTCTTGCCATAGAATCACAGAATCACAGAAATAGAATGTTTAGATTGGAAGAGACCTTACAGATAATCCACTTCCATCCTCCCTGCCATGGGCAGGGACACCTTTCACTGAAATTGCTCAGGGACCTATACAACTTTGCCTTATCTAAAAATTTTACATCTTTTTTCAAACAAAATATTCCAAATATTCCATCACCTCTTAACACCACAGGGAAATCTTAATGGGATCAGTAACAGTATATTAATTAGATTCCTCTTTTGTCTTTTAGATGGATACATGCTTAAACTGCAGAATATTGGTGATCAGTTATGCTGATCACCAGTATGGGCTGTTCTGTCAGTGGAGAGCCCACTAGTGAAAACATGGAATGTAATTATGTCAGCAGCTTTTTTAGGACAAAAGTAGTCTTCCTCAAAGTCTGTGTGGCTGAACAGTTTACCTTACTGTAGACAGGAGGATCCTCCTGAGTGGAAAAGGAGATGGAAATTACCAAATGCAATGAACCTGTGGTAGTGGTGGAAGTTACTGCTCAATAAAAATAATTTTGAATACTGTAGAACAATAAAAGACATTAGCCACTCTTTCTGGAGATGTGGTTTAGCTTGTGAGAGCTGGCTATGCCTAAGAATAACTGAAAATAACTGAATGTACATGTGTCTTGCTCTAGAAAGAGGCAGAAAAGAAATTACTTGCAAATTCCTGTCAAAATGTGTTTTATTAAATGGGAGTGAAAGAGCTGAGTTCAGAAGTCAGAGAAAACATGTGATAATGTCAACATCTCCCTCTGGGTTAGTCACCACATGCTTCCTTTATACTCATTTGAGGGATAGATAACACCCCTGGCGCTGAAGTCATGCTACCCTAAAGCAGATGTCTAGAAATAGGTCAGCTGAATCACCCCACCTGGGAGCTGTGGCAGCTATCTCAGAAGTCATTAATCTATGTTGCAGACATCTCAAATCAGTGAGATGAATCCCAGCCTTAAGGTCTCTGTTCCAGCTCAGTGTCTTGCACAAACAGCTATCTGCTTGGGCAGTTTCTGTTGTTCATCTGATCTGGCACAACATGAAACGAGAAGTTTGAGACATGAAATGAAGTGCCCGCAAAACTGTGTGTGTATGAATAGGGTGCAAGTGAATATGCAGAGGCCTTACTTGGAGTACAGAAACCAATCTTTGGCGTTAATGATACCACTGTGGACTAAAATTAGACTTTTAGTGAGGTACTAAGAAAATGTTTTGGAAAATTTTATTATGGATTCCTATTTATAAGTTAGGCCAGCATTTCATTAGCTCCATGACAGGTCCAGCTAAGACTCTGGGACACTTGAGTAGGTCCTGATATAAGTACTTTACTACAATGCTTCCACTGCAGTATTAATTTCAGGTCTGAGTCTTGGCAACACGTTCCCTTTTTTTTTTATGTTAAGAGCTTTTAATGTAGCTACTTCTGCTTCAGTGTCCCTGAGTCCAAACTATGTATGGCTGTGCAATAATTATGATTTGACAACAATGGAAACCTCAATGAACATGATTGCTTACTCACTGCAATGCCAACTTACTCTGCTAAAGAAGCCAAAATGGTCTAAAGTGGTGATTGGTTTTCTGAAACAATTCCCACATATCCACAGCAATAAACCAATCTGATTTTCTGGATGCATGCAAATAGAATACTAGATGCAATGTGCAAATTGTCACCCTATAGTGTCACTTGCCACTGAAACAATCCCATTTAACACTAAGTTAATATAGGAAGGTCTGCTTTGAGACCTATGGATAGGGAAGAGAGATGGCTCTGGCTCTTAAAGCTGGCATAATCCATGTGGCATTAGTGCTGCTGAATGTGTGACACTGAGGCTGGTAAACCTGTTTATCTAAACTAGGAAATAGGAATAGTGGAAAACCTCACAATGGGATAGCTGAGCAAGCATTTTCTGCTTACATAAGCACAGATGGTGGGAGCAAGTGAACTTCATGAAGGTGAATATTTGATGAGATGAAAAAGAGTATTTCAGCACACTGTTAACTAATTCCTGTCTTGAGCAATAGCTGATGAGCATCACACCTGGAAGACTTCTTCCAATAACTTCAGGGGCTTTAATCAGCATGTTCTGTGTGTCGTGACAAGTCACTGAATCAGTCTGTTTATTCCCTGGTGTGCTGAATCTTTTGCTTCAATAGAGGCATCATAACTGCCCTAGAACTGTGTTTGTCTCCCTTTTTTAAAAAAAAAAACATCTGAGTTGTAAGCTTCGGTTCAAATAGATTACATGTCTTATAGTCTCATTAAGTAATGTCTGGGTTATAGTGTTTTCCCTTTCTCCAGGTACTTCCTATTATTTTTAAATCCACTTACCACTTACTCATTTACCCATTAACTTAGAGATCATATTGTTTTGTCTAGGAGCTAAGAAACAACAGAAATAAGAAAGCAAGCAATATCTAATCAGGGTGAAATAAATAACATTTAATCTCTGCTTAAGATTCATTTTGATAAACGCCTGTCTAAAAGAATGGGTCTGGATGGCTGTTTGATGTTTGCATTGTAAGTAGAGTGCAAAGTGAATCTATTAGCTACATAATGTGATGCTACTTTAGTTAGTCCAATACTAAAACTGGTGTTTTGCTGGTGTGAGAGGGGACTACTTTCCATTAACTGATGACATAAATCCCCTTGCAAAAGGGTGCAGGAAAGACATTTCTGCTCTCTGAAGAGGCATGCTGAAGAGGATGCATGAAGCAGCATCTACAGCAAGGGTGTTCCATTTTAAACTGGATAGATTTTTCCATGCAAGAGAACCAGCCTGAACCTGGCCTTGAGCTGATAGAAACACGCTGCTAGATTATTGCAACTGAATATAAAGGGAAAAACCTGATCAAAATGTTGTTATCTTCTTTGGTTCAGGGCATACAAATGCTTTATTCATATATGTACATCCACATGTCCAGATCCATTTGGTATCCAGGATTCAGTTTGGAAAGGATTCAAAAGGAATTCTCAGTATGCATAGCCACATCTTGTTCTCACAATCATCCCAAGTCAGTAGTGTTATGTGTTTCTATAGAATTTCAAGCTCTGTGACAGTCCCACGGTATCTTAGCTGATGATGTTACAGAGGTCTGGATGACCACAACCTAGTTTTGTTTGTGATTTTTGTAAATTTGAAGAATCAATATATTAGTGGGATAATAGTGTGAAAGAAATCAAAACTTCACTCAGGTTCATTTCTTTGGCATAGCTACTAGTGTTTCATTGGCATATAAGAGAATAAATACCCACAGAGTCAATAATTCTGAAGAAGAAAGTACTTAAAGAATGTCTTTTGGGACAGAAGGCCCTGTCAAAATAATACATTTTTGTGTGCATTTCCAATGGAATTCAAATTGACACTTTAGATTCTGAAACAATATTTATTGTCAGCCTTTGACTACTGTATCTTAAATTCATAGGCTTGAATCTTTGCAAAGTAAAAGATTGAAGATATTATGTAAGGCATGTTAAATTAATCTTCAAATTTAAAATAACATAAAGATCATTATTTTAGGGTGTCTGACTTGGAATTTTGATATATGTGCAAGAGATGATACAGTTAGAAAGTTGTATTTTATCCAACATTGTTGTTTACATTGCTGATAATTACATTGCAGACTTTAATAAAGTTATAAGCACGCCAAACCAAGTATTTATAATTTTAGGAGAAAGTCTCAGGTCTTTCTTGTAAGGTGAAGATTTAACATGATAACTTCTACAATAATTTTTTTTTTCTGAGAAATATGACTGTATTGTAATAGTCATCCTCTTAGTCCTATTCAGGTAGAACTCATGAACATACCGACTATTAAAACCTCAAAATTATTTCCACAGGATTTTAGTAATGATGAATGATTTTGAAAAATGTGATAATCCCTAGACTAGAAAGAAATTTTCATTTAGTAAAAAATATGCTTGCAATTTAATTCTGTGTAATGCTCCACTCTTGCTGGCAAGAGAAAAGTTTTTGATTTTATGAATGTATGTCTTTCATTTGATTGTTCTTCACACAATTTTGCAGTATTGCTGGAGTTAAAATGCAGTTTCAGCTCTGTAACAGAACACGTTTTTCCAGTCAGATACTTATCTGATTATGTCTCTTGAAAATACAGGTAACTATTTTAATGTATTTTAGTATGTTTTGTTCTATTCAAAATAAGAAGGGGAAGGATAATTTTTTTTCTTTTGTAGGAACAAGCTTTCTAACTTCTCAGCCAAATAAACCCTTTTGTTCTATTCAATATAAGAAGGGGAAGGATGATTTTTTTCTTTTGTAGGAACAAGCTTTCTAACTTCTCAGCCAAATAAACCATCATTCTGCCTGCAGTGTGACCTCTTTCATATTAGGACAATAGGAACAATGGAGAGTATAAGTGTTTATTTAAAATTTTCTTACCAGTATTTCTTAGCATTTTTAATTACCATGGATCTCCAAGGGCTTACACACTGAGGTCCCACTTGGAAATGAATAGGACTACTCGCTTTCTGAAAAAAAACAAGCGGATCAAAAGCGGGTTATGTGAGTACAAGCAAAAGAAACCAACAATATTTCTTCTGTTTGCCACAAGATGTGTTTTACACTACCATGACATTTAAAATGACAGGGATAACTGAGAAGCATGGGTTTAGGTGTGACTGTTTGTATAGAAGCAGTTTATACAGATCAGAGGAGAGACAGAATGTTCAATATATTTTTAAGCTGTGCTTTCTAAGCAGATAGTGAAATAAAGGCTAGATTACTTTGGAGTAAGAAGCAATACAAACATGGCTATGTTAACATACTGCTGTCATCATGATAGTTCTAAAATCATCACCTGTCATTGCAACTAAAATATCACCCTGAATTCTTAATTTACAAATCATAAATATTTTAAAAGAATATTTGTTGCAGATATCCTATGTCTCTATGGTCTCTTTTAAGTATGTCCTGCACTAAAAAAAAAAACATGACTGTGAAGTGTGCCAATAAGAACACTTTGGCTTGCTGACAATTTGCGTCTTTTCAGAAGCGTGACCTACAATTAAAGCAAGATGGAACACAGAATTGGGTCCTTGGCAGCACTTCATATCAAATCAAGTTTAACAAGATCTCTTCTGCTGTGGCTACTCTTCCAAACCCTTGTATTTCTGATGCAAGAAACCTTAGTGACTCTGCTGATTGCAGTTTTATTCATGTTCCACCAATGTTTGGCAACTGTTCAGTTTTGAAAATTCTTATTTAAAATGATTTTTGAAATGTACAAAATTAGTGCAGACATGCACAATGCATGGCGCTGATATTCATCTTCTACATTCATCCAATTGTTTTTTATCCAATACAATATACAGCATCCCAGAAAGTAGCCATGGTAATAGCAACATGGTGGAAAATTTCCCATTCTTTTCATCTTCCTATAAGGAAGTATTACACCTGTACTTCCTATTTCCAGTTGTAGAAGTTATATTTATGTTTTTGGGGTTTTTTTTGTTTGTTTGTACATTCATCCAATTGTTTTTTATCCAATACAATATACAGCATCCCAGAAAGTAGCCATGGTAATAGCAACATGGAGGAAAATTTCCCATTCTTTTCATCTTCCTATAAGGAAGTATTACACCTGTACTTCCTATTTCCAGTTGTACAAGTTATATTTATGTTTTTTGTTTGTTTTTTTTGTGTTTTTTTTTCTGATCGGGTCAGTAACTTTCCAATGCTCTTGGAGATGGTATTTCAGATAATGCATTGTATATTTTTTCCTCCAAAGCTTGGGAATACTTACAATGAATTTTTTACAAAGTAAAAAATCTTTCACTCAGAACTTTCGTTAAAAGCTGAGAAATCAGAAAACTGTATTTAAATCTTCTCTAATTATTGTTATTATTACTATAAAAATAATCATAATTTTTCTAAGTCTTTAGAAGTGAGAAAATTTGTTTGTTTCTCTGAAGTATTTTACAAAAAACTTGACTTTTTTTGGACAAATATGCAATAAAGACTAGCATCCCTTTGTTCTATGCTATGAAGGTAAAATAACATGACAAAAATAACATTCCAAAATTTCCACAGTAAACACACTTGCTAATTACTTTTAAAAATTTAAATGTGATATAGTTCAAATGTGGCTTCAGTGATATTAGGAATTTTTAAGGGTGGCAATAACTCAAGGAAATGCCAGGAAAAATATGTTCTCATTTTTGATTTATGATTTTTGAATAATCAAGTCAGTGTGGTTTGATAGCCTATGACATGATTCTTCTTAGAATGGAGAATCCAGATGATTCTCATCCAAAGGGCAGTGGCAGTTCATAGCATAGCCTAGGCTGTGAAAGCGAATCTTGGAATGCCTGTACTTCATTTTCTTTAGGCATTTCAGGTAACTGGATACTGGAACAAGTCATTAAACAGGTAAATGGTAATTTTACAAGTAATTCCTACAACAACTCTTCTGAAAATCACTTTGGAGTGAGGATAGACGCAAATTTTCCTAAATAGTGAATGAGTGGGAACCAGCCATAGAAACAAACACAGTGTGGCTAAACTGTGTGATATGGTTTGGGTCCATGCAGTATGGCTCTTTCCAGGGTGTATATCCATGTTGTAGATTTGGAAATGAGAACTTTAGCTAAAATCATGATTTTGATACTGCCTTGGAGAACAATTGAAGATTTTCAGGTGCTACCAAAGACATTTGTAACTCAGTCCATACATAACCACATCTGCTTATTCAGCAGCATCCTCTGTTGAATTTTAATTATTTTTATTTTTACCTCTGTTGAATTCACACCTTAATCACTATGTCTGTCGTTTGCTGTCCTTCCTACCAATGCTGTATTTGTTAAGTTGAAGGAGTAGAGAAGGTCCAGCAGTTGAGGTCTCATCAGCCCAGTCCTAAATTCCAGGAGGCCTCTAAACTAAGCCTCAGAAGAACAACAGGCTTTTCTTGGATTTCCTTCTGACCTCCTGACTGCCTGCTCTTTATTTTATATCTCTCCATTTTCTTTTCATCCCGAGTTCCAGCAGCTCCTTCACCTCTTTGTGTAACTTACTTGGCCATTCCTGAATCCCAAGACACACTTTCTTTTCAAATGACACTTCCCTTTTCTTCTTCTGTTTAGTCTTTAAAATGTTGTTAAGTGTTTTATCTGAAGATGCTCTACAGAAAAAGAAGCGAAAATTTGTCAGGCAACATGAGAAAACTCTAGTTTTCCTTTCTTTTCTTAATCCAAAGTCTTCATAATACTGGCTTGAGGTGTTTAAGGAGTATTTTGGCCCATGCTATTCTCAAAACACTTTTCATAATTTTTCAAGTCAGACAGTTGCATGCATGGAAGAATGAGAAATTGTTTCATTATGGATTTGTAGCAGTAAAAGCAAAACATTTCTTTTGTCAATTATAAATTAAACTCAAGAAACATCTCATAGCCTTTCTACCAAGGTTAAGACTGACAATGACATGCTCTTGTGAGAACCATAATCTTAAGAGATAAAAAATCGGATCTGTTTGTTTTCTTCTGTTCTTATTGAGAAACCAACAGAAGGAAAAGGCAAAGAGAGGATTTTAAGGGATTCTCTCTCTGTTGAAAGGAAATGAAAGATAATAACTTCCCTATTGTTGCTTAATATGGCATGGCAAACTGTAATAATAATAACAATGAAGAATTACTTGGAAATGATGAAGAAATAAAAGAAAAATCCAGAATTAGGATTTTTCCCACGGATCCCTAATTTTATTTTGGTGTGGATGCAGATTTATTGAAAGTATGACAATTCTTTAAAGTCCTGTTGAGTATTAATCAAGCACACAATAAATTGATTAATAATTGTCAAAATGACCATCTGCAGGAATGTGTGGATATGTCACCTCTTCAAAAACCTTTATTTATGAAAGGACTCAGTGTGGTATGATGTGAATTCAGTCACTTTTAACAATTCCACCAAGAATTTGAAAGCAACCTTAAAATCATCCTTCAAAAATCTCTCTGGAATTGTTATAAGTTTAGGCAAATAGCGTATAAAAACAATTGCCTGATAATGAAGACCTATTAAGAATGCCTTTTCTCATAAAGCTAAATGCTGTGTTAGTCATCTGGAATCAAGGACGTTTCATGCTTTTCTGATTTTCAGCCAGGTTGCGTGTCTCTCAGCATCTCTCTCCTTGTCTCCATGTAAAACCGCAAGAATTCTGTAGTTTTTTTTTTTTTATTTTAGCACCTTTGAGTGTTACTTGGGTATTTGAATTAGTGCCTTCATCCATTTTTATAGAAAAGAGGATTGAAGAAGCCAGTTTCTTCTGTGCACAAAAGAACTTTGCTTCTTTTTCTTTCCCCAAGGAAGCTGGGAGCCCTATACTCCTGACTTTTGGCAATGGTGAATGCTTGTTCTGGTGGGACAAGAATGCAAGGTCAGCTTCAAAACCTTATTTTAACCGTGTTGATGTGAATTGAGATTCTTCAGTGGCTTGCAATTATTCAAATATCCATGTGCTTTCAGAGAAACAAGCAAATCTCTCTTGAATAACATCTAGCAATGTTCTTATCAGTCTTTTTACAGTTCCAAGAATTTTTTACAGATGAGCTGCCCAACTTTTTAGCAAGGGCAAAACATATTCTTTCTTGTCTCATTCAATGTTTCGTGAGTCAAATTTTGCAAAAATATTTATCATAGATATGGGAAATTTCAGACCCCAGGGGTGAAGTTTTGTAATTGTGCAAGTAGCTAAAACCAATATTTTACTAGAAAAGAAAGCCTCAGACAATTGTAATATCATAAGAGATTTGCAAAAGCAACTTCCTGAAGCTGTCCTTGAGCCAGTAAGTGATCAGGATGTTAGACAGACAAAATCACTGTGAACAACTTGCAATAGACGGGCCTTTTTCCTTCCTTTGTCTTAGTGGAACAGTATTTCCATTTGCCATGTACTGTGTCATGTTCAATTTTTGAACCTTTCCTTTTCTCATCCTGGTTAGCCTTGGACAGGTGTGTGAAACCGTCAGTGGTCAGGCACCTTCAGAACACAAGGGTGCTCTTCCCAGCCAGGCGTAACCACAACCGTGCCAGATGTGCCCTTACACTGCACACCAGTTCTCTGCTGAATTCTGAATCAGGCTTAAGGTCTGTGTGTTACCATTCAAAGCCTTCCCAAGCCCGAGACAAAGTAGTTTAGGAATGAAAACCATATCCATCTGTGCACCTGTTGCACAAAGAAAGAGGCAAGGGCTTACCTGGCAGTCTTAGGGGTTCCTCTGATTCCTGGGGACCTCTATAGACATTCCAGGTCCCATTCTGATTCCATAAGGCATTACTCTGACCTTGTGTTTTCTGTTGTAAACACATAGCAACATGCGTGCTAAACAAACAAATAAACAAATGAAAACCACTTTGCCAACACCAGACCCTCCCCTCCTTCTTCCCCTGGGGGAAAGAGAAGAAAACAAACAATATGTGACAGATGTTAGTCATGTTGCTTAGTGCATGAGTAAAAATACTCAAATGACATGGAAATGTCCATGACCAAAAAGAAATAAAATCACAGAATAATTGAGCTGGCAGGAGGTCTTAGGAGATTTTTTGAAAGTATTGGAATACCCTTAAAAGATCTCCTTAAATGCTGAATTTTATTGAGTTAAAAGTCTGAGATACCCACAAGAAAACAAAAAACAAAAAAAAAAAAAAAAAAAACAAAAAAAAACAAAAAAAAAAAAAACAAAAAAAAACAAAAAAAAAAAAAACAAAAAAAAACAAAAAAAAAAAAAACAAAAAAAAACAAAAAAAAAAAAAACAAAAAAAAAAAACCCAAAAAAACCCCCAAAAAAACTCCCAAAAAAACCACAAAAAAAATAAGTGGGGGAAGTGAGAATTACTATAGTAAGTTTATCATAAACTAAAAGAAGGGAAACCAAACATTTTACAGAGAAGTACCATTTAAAGGAAGCATAATACTTAGAATGTCAGGAAACAAATCCTAGGTTGTGGGTGACAATGGGTCAGATATGTTATGGACAAATGTCAAGGACTGCTGCAAGCTTTGCTTATCTAACACTTCCAACAAACTCTGTGTTTCTGAACAGCTTTCTAAAAGGCTCTGATTAACTGTGGAGATACCTTAAAGAGATTGATGAAATTGCATCCTCAAAGTGTCAGCTCAGCCTTAATGCAGGTTGAGTTGTTAGTTCTCATTTGCAAATTGCAGGGAGCTACTTTGGGGCAAGCCAAAGGTAGTGACAAGGTTTTCTCCAAGAGACCTCATGCTAAATTAAGATGACTCACCTGCTACTTTGTGAAGGGCCAGAAAGCAATGAGCTGCTTTGTGCTCTACTCACCCCAAACCATGGTCAGAATCTTAGGCTCTCAGGAGAGGAGTGCTTTTAGCACCTACACTTAGACTACTTAGAACAAACCAGTGACTACCAGTGATGGCATGCCAGGGAGGCCTGGGTAAAAACAATGCTGTAATTAATGAAATACTTGATCTTCAAGAGCACTGAAACAGGTAGGAACTGATTTGGAAAAACTGGACTCCAGAGTTTGCAGCTAGCTGAAGCCATGTAAATCTGATTTTCTCCCAGTATCACCTATTTTAGTGATGAAACTGATGGAACATGTGGTCTGTGCTTAAAACTTTGCTTCTTGGGAATATTTTTCTGATGGCAAATAATGCAGAGAGCTATGTCTGTCCTGGGAATTGGTTTAACTAGTCCTTTAGCTAGTATAAACCATCTCTGCTGGAAGCAGTGTGGGAGAAATAGCATACTCAGTCTTCAACCGAAGTCGGGACAGCAAACCAACATTAGTGATGGCTTGCTGTTATTTATTGAATACTTTAGTTATTTTGTTTGTTTTCTTAATTACTCTAATCAGAAACACCCTGTTTTGAGATGTTTATGGTCAATTAATCACTTGCTGCTGTAGACACCAAAAAATTCTGGTCATGTATTAGAGAGAGATGTGTCAGTGTTACTTAAGACTGGTTGATTTAATGCACTGCTGATTATATAAAATCATAAATCATTTAGGTTGAAAGGGATATTGTAATGGTCATCTGGTCCAACAGCCCTACAATTGGACATCTTCAACAAGCAGGTTTTTCAGAGCCCTGTCCACACTGATCTTGGATGTTTCCAATGATGGGGGATTCATACCTTCTCTGAGCAATCTGTTCCTCACCACCCTCACAGTGAAGATTTCTTCCTGATATCTAATCTAAAAGGAGGATCATATTGGTGGGTGGTGAAGCTGAGCTGCTTTGTTTAACGCAGCTTGGGATGCAAGATAATGCTTTTCAGGTCAGAAAAGGGATGTTACAGTAATTTTTTTTTTTTTTTCAGTTTGGACAAGAGGATGTGGTGGGGCAAACCAGAAAGGCTGTTTTGGCTTGCCCTTACAGGATCCTGGTCAGGAAGAGAAGAGGAGCTGGTGTGCCAGGTCAGGGTGTGAGGCTGAGGCTGCAAGTGGGACTCTGGAGCTCTGCTGCTGTGTACAGCTTCTCCAATAAGAAAGGTGAGCTGTGGTCAGCACAGGAATGCCTGGTCTGTAACCAGCTCATGAGTGAGATTTCAGCCCCGTTTCTTGCCATTGCTGAATGGGCAACATAGGAAAGGTTTTGGCATGGAGTGTGACTGTATTGTTGGCTCTGCCTCAGGTTTGTGGTGACTGAATGATAGTCTGTCTGTGACACCATGTCAGAGAAGCAGGAGCTGAGCAGCCCTGTAAGAAGGCAGAGGGTATTAGAAATATCTTCCATGCCATGGAGTCAGGCTTCAGAAAGAGGATTGTGTCTCCCAAGAGGGCGACAGTGCTGCAGGGCCAGTGACTCCTTCTGAGAAATGTCATCTGCTCTTCAGATCCAAAACAGTGGCTGCTGGTTAATGATCTCTGTGGTAACCGCATGGATGGTTAAATTTGAAAAGGTGAGAAACTTGCTTGATAACACATGAAAAGTACGGTGATGGGGATGGGATTTTTATCTGTTGTATTCAGCACAAGGTTTCTACATTTACATATTCTTTCAATGTTGAGCTTCACAGCTGTAAATGTAGATTAATTGCCCTCCTGTTTTGATAATTCCATGTTCTGTGTAGTCTTAATGTCTATGGTTTCAAAATTGATTTATTTTCTGAGAGTCCTGACCCTTCGTGTCCAAAAGGACACACATTCCATGTTTTTAAGAAGAACCAAAGTTTTCATTCCATCAGAAGTTTCTCCCTTCTCTTCAGAAAACTTGAATTACCTTCTGAAGTTTGGCATTTCTGGGATGACCAAGAGTGCAGGCTGACCTCAAAATGTTGCAAATGGATTGCATAACTTCAATATTTTAGGCTTTCAGCTGCTGTGTTCAGTGCGGAGATATCAGGTGATCTGTGGATCAACACTTCTGTTTTTCAATGACCATGGTTTTCAGGGCAAATGATAAAGATCTGGTTAGTCAAAAAATCTCAAGAACCCTTGTGAAGACCCATGCAAAGCATTAACTCTATACTACCACAGCCTTTAACAGCAGCAAATGATAAAAAAGACCAAAAAAAGTTGAATTGCTTAATTTTACTATCATAAAACCTATGCTAAAATTCTCTATAATGTTACTGAAATTTGAATTCCTAAACATTGCTTCCAATTACATTTTACATCTACCTAATGTGAGCACACATATGTATAGCTGTCTCTCCTTGTTGGTTCAGAGTATACCCTGCCAAATACTGAAATGTTTAGTTAAGCACTAATGTTCCAATAATTGTTCTTTCCTTCTAGATGCTGAACCCTGTGGTTAGAAGTTGCAACATCATAATAGACAGTAATTTGTTTCTCTTAATTCCCTGGGAATGGATTTCCATGCTAGAAGGGGAAGATAGTTATTGAAGAGGTATCTCTGTGAAGGAAAGAGAAGAGTGAAAATACATGAATTATGCCTGAAATAGTTAAGTAATTGCCTGTAGTGATATATTTTGGCACAGATCCATGTCTGTGGAAATCAGTTTTTTTTGATATGCCTATAAGATGGGGAAGAGGCTTCTAAACTTCCCATCCCTTGAGCTGTCTGTAACATGACAGAATCCTCTTTATGTTTTCCATCTCTCTGTGAATGCATGTGTGCCAAGAATTTAGACAGATAAAACGACTGGGCTGGAAACCTGTGGATTTTCATGTAGTGGTAGGTAGACAGGAAAGGGAATTGCTCAGTCTGGTGCCTCAGTGGTACCTTTCCATTCAGCTCTATATGCATTCTGTCTGATCTTCATAGTTTAGTCCTTGTCTCCTCCTTTACTATGACTTTGATAAACAGCATTGAAGTGAGTGATGGTGATGTAAAGCATGACATCAGAAAGTCATGTGGTGTTGCAAATACTGTGTTTGATGCAGTAGGGTTAATGTGGCAGAAGAGAACTGGGAATACACTAAAAGACCAAATCTCAAAGGAAATTCTTTATTTTCCAAAGTAGATAGCTTACAAACGTAAAGCATGACATCAGAGAGTCATGTGGTGTTGCAAATACTCTGATGCAGTAGGGTTAATGTGGCAGAAGACAACTGGGAATACACTAAAACACCAAATCTCAAAGGAAATTCTTTATTTTCCAAAGTAGATAGCTTACAAATATTATCAGAAACAACAAGCTCTTTTCCTCTCAAGTACAAGAAAGGAAGGAAATTCAGATCTAATATCTGGACAAACTTGCTTATGTCACCTGCTGCAGCTTAGATTCTTCAACATTTCCAGGTGAATTCATTGGCAGAACACAAAATGTGGATGTTCATGAGCAGTGAGCACCCCACCAGTAGAACATGTCCATAAAAGCCAATGTTATCAACCATGTGATCTTTTTGTCTCACAGATTTTCTCCTGCACACATTTGAAGAGAAGAAAGCAAAGAATGTGGAGAGCCTTTTAACCATGACTCCATGAGGCTGAGGCTGCAAAACTTTTGGAAGTATGTTTTTTACCCTTTTGTTACCTCTGCTGTGAACTTCTAAAAAACATGGATTCCTCACTCCTCACAGTTTGGCACATCTGGTAGGACCTACTTGGGAAGACAAGTGGAGAGACTGGGGAGTTGATTGCCTAGGTAATGATGCTCTGCAGAAAGCCTTGTCTGGTTCTGTTTGTTGCTGAAGCCACTCTTTGTATAAACATTCAACCTCCAAGTTTTTTTCACAAAAAGTATTGACATCCCACTATGTTTTTTCAGCACAGTTGATGGGATAGGGTCTAAAAAACAAAAGAGGGGGGAAGATAGGACATATTTTCTTGTATCAGAATTAAGATACAAAATTTTTCATTCATTCAAATCAGCCTGTTCTCCAGAAAGGAAATAAATGACAACAGGTAAGAAAAGTGCACATCTAGGCCATGTTCTCATGTAGTAGTTGATAGTTTCTTTGTATAGAATGCTTGAAAAAGGACTCAAAGACAATGTATACAAAATTCAAAAACCGATTGGAACCGCTGGCTATGATTCAGTATGAATCAGTGAGTCGGCAGAGAACTGGGAAAAATTTCTAGCGTGAAACTGCAGACCTCAGGTCTTTGGACCAAAAGATTGTAATGAGAATAAACTGTAAGAATTTCTATAGTTTGCTTTCCAGCAATGTGAAATAGCCAAGAGAGAGAATTTCAGCATGGGCCACAAGGACTAGTACCCTTCGTAATTAAATTGTAATCCGTGTTATTCACTTGCATTTTTATAAAATTACAGGCAAAATCATGGCTGCTTCCAAAAGCCTAGGCTGGAAAATAAATAATTCAGGTGAGCTACAAGAGTTTGTCACAGACAATCCTAGCAAATTTCTATTTAGACACAATGTAATTTAGCATTTCACCCAAAGTCATACTCGAGATGATAGTTGATTTCAAAAATTTTTCAAATTTAAAACTTCCTACTAAATTCAGTGCTTTACAAGGTCCTTTGGAGGATAGGTTAAAAGAGAAAAGACAGTTACTAATCTTAATTGTAACAAAGTATTTTATTTAGACTCTTTAACAAATTTATCAACTTCCATATTATACTATTATTAAAAGGGGACACAATTACCAAAACCAACAAATATTCAAGCACATTCAGCTTCTGAAATTGATTTTATAAAAAAAAAATTCAGTGATTCTAAAGGCAATTACTGCTTTTTATCCCTAACCTGGATGGTTACTTAATGGTCAGATCTGAGTCAGTAGAATATGTCTGGAAGGGTTCCTGAAAGATCTTGCTACATTGCATTCCTTCAAAGGGCAGTGAGAGATGATGCAATGTCTTCAACAGATCACACAGCAGCAAAGTGATTAAATCAGCATGGCAAGTTTCACAGCAGTCTGAGTTGAGAGCAGTGCATCTAGAAATGCTAGTATCCAGTGAGGATAAACTATTTAAGTCATACTTTTAATGTATTTCAGATGGACATTCCCAGGAATTGTTTTTCTCAGGCCCAATTTCTCTCTAGATCAGAATTTAGTTTGTACATAATAGATGAATTACAAAGTGTGCTGTTAACTGCCAAAAAATTAATGGACTCTGACATTCTGAAGGCTGGCCCTGAAGGTAATACATCTCATTATGGTGGGATTTTACTCCGGAGACTGACAGCAAGATATTTTTGCTACAAGTTTGCTAATATATGTTCTCTAGTTTCTGTTGGTGCATAAAATAATGGAAAAGGCACACATTCAATCAGTTTTCTAAGCAAGACTTAAAAAAATACTGGGGGATTTATGGGGTTCTTTTGTTTGTTTGTTTGTTGAGGGCTTTTGTGTACTTGAATAAATAACATATTTAATTTGTTAGTGTTAACTGTGGATAGAGAATTTTCCTGCTGAGTTACATGGCCCTGTCATGGGTAACACAAGGGAATAATTTATGAGAGCTCACAATGGAATAATTTATGTAGTTAATATTCATGTGAATACAATCTAACTGGGAATGGGGTAGGGTGTGAGCAGTAAAGCATCAGGGTTCAAGGTAATTTATGTTCTTGTAATCAAGCATTTGGGCAGTAATTTTCTACTCTGTCCACCATGGGTGTTAGCAGTAAGTTTGATATGGCTCTTCGTGGTTTGTAAAAGCAGAAGTCATGATGGTTGACTATCATGTAGTCTGACCTCTTGTGTAAACTCTATGGAAAACAACATTCTTCAGCATCTGTTTAAGTAAATCTTTCTTAAATTAAAAGAAATAAATCCACTCCTGACTTTGCTTTGATAGGTTTAGGCTTTAGAACAATAATAATAAAAACACCTTGTTATTAATTATTTTAAGCAGAAACACTTTATCTTCTGCGTGTTAGCACACAGAGAGCAGGAACTCTCTTAGGAAAAAGCCTGGGAAAGTTGGCCTGGCAATATGCCCTAATGCTCAAGTAATAACGGTATTTACTGGGCTACTAGGGTGGGGAGTAAATTCCAGTAAGAAATAGCAAAAATATTTCTTATGGGGAAACTGGTTGTCTCAATGACTGAATGTCCCTATGCTTCTCTGGCTTGTGCTGAGTTCAGACCTCGTGTGCTACATGTCCATAACAGTTTCCCTTTCAAATAACTCTTGTGTGAAACATCCCATGTTGCTTGTCTTGTCAAGGGCAATTCTGTTCTTTTAAACATTTTTGGGTCCTAATGTTCTTCTTGAATTTCTGTGAGATAGTTAAAGGTAAATGAATTTTAAAATGTCCTAGTCCTAAATCAATAGCATCTAAAGAAACATTCAGAGACCCTTCACTAGTATTTCAGACTCTTGGTATGTTTCTGTTTTCATTGTACGCCATTACATTTCTACAGATGATACTTGCTTTTGGCTGCTAATAAAGTTTAAGTGCCTTCATAACTTTTCCCTCTTCCCGTGTATTGTACCACCAAAGTTCATAGGAAGATTTTTTTCTCACTATTGATTGAGTCCAGATTGATATATATTACTACTATGAGTAACTATTTTGAGTTACTACTTTGAGGTTAAATTCTGCTTCAAAAGTGGGAAGCTTCAATAGGCTTCTGCCAGTGTCAATAATTTTATAGTGAATGTATTCACTTTGTTGAGAGAATCATCCCTTTTACTCTGTAGAAATAGGATTGATAGTGATCACAGTTCCCCTTTGTTTATTTTTTTTTTCCTTTAAAGTTGAAGAACAATTTTCTGCTTAACATTTAGTGAAAGCCTGATTGGAACTTGATTTCTCAATATTTATGTTTCCCACAATATAACTTTTAGTCATTAGTCTTCTGCTGCACTTCACATAACAAGGCTGAAGTTTGCTGGGTTGAAGTTAAAGTGAGATGCTTTCTCTAAAGGAAATGTTACCTTTACAGTTGTGTAAGATTTAACCCTCATGCTGTTGAGGGTTGAGGTGTTTCCCTCAAATAATAAACTGAGAAATTGCCAGGAAAATAGTTATTGCTGAATGGATGTATTAATCCGTTCCTCCACTCAGTGTGTGGGTGAAAGAGTTCACATGAGCAGAGGATGGGAGCATGGACAGACACATGAAGGCCTGTTGGTGAAGTTGCAAAGGCAAAGAACCTGGCCAGTACTATCACCTTGTGAACTAAATCTTTAACCTCTGACATCAGTGGAAGAACTTTTTTCACTTACTCTTTGAAGCCCTAATGCCAATATCCTTGTTGTAGATTAAGAAGGAAGTGAGTTTTTTGGGAGGTTGTGGTCAAACCAGTCAGTGCTTGGATTTGAATATTGGCACCTGGTTTGGCCACTGAAGGTATGGACTGCTTCTGAGAACACTGGGGGTTGAAAGCAAGAACTCCCAGGAGAACTCCCTCTTGGTTTCAGGTCTGTGAAGGAGCTCAGAGCTCCTCTGCCCAGCTGGGGCTGGGTGCGGAGAGAAGCCATGCGGCCGGGTGAGGTAGGCCGGAGCCTCGGGTAGAGGAGGGGGTGAAGGCCTTGCAAGATGGAAGAAGGGGGAGAAGGCCTTGCAAGAAGCATCGTCCCCCACCCCCCCCTACCCCCCAGGAGATAGAGAGAGAGAGCCAGTGCCTGTGCTGCCTTGGAATTCAATATCATGGACTGGCAGCGCGGCCGGCCAGAAGGAAAAGTGGGGGATGTGGCAGGAAAAAAATGCCCAGCTGCTGTGGGAGTTCTGGGCAGACAGAGGTGAAGATTTTAACCCCTTTCTAGAATAATGGAAACCTTACAAACACTGATCCTCCTGAATCTGAATGAGGAGAGAGAGATGAAGCAGTGGGCAAGTGTGATGAAAGTGTGTACGAGTGAGAGATGTCAGAAGTGGTGAGAAGAATCCTAGGTGGGAGGAGATGACGGAGTGGCCTTGAGCTGGGCTCTTGTATGGCCGTGGACAGTCCATGTTTTTCCTGTGACACAGAGACTGCATTTAGTGGGAGGCAATGCCTTGAAGCCAAAGAGAGTGCAGTGAAGCAGTGGCGAGAACAGAGATGGCTGAGGAGGGTGTGGGATGCCCTCTGTCTTCAGAGAAGAGGAAGATCTCTGTTCATGAGGGCCCTCGACCCCAGGGGGTGAAATCTGGGGGGGACTGGTGTCCCAAAGCTGAGAGACTGCTGCTTTTGGAACTGGGTGGAGCATCCTTAAAAGGGGAACCCTAAAGGCAGTCCTGGTCCATGTGCAATGGTGAGAACAGTGGACCAGGACTGGGAATGGGGCGGGAAGTCAGAAGGGCTGATGTTCTCCAGGCAGTGCCATGAATGACACGAAAACACAAGAGGTTTAAATTGTGTTTCTGGGGGGAAGCCTATGGTGCAAGGGGAGGCTCCTCTCTCCCTGATGGACTTGAGAGTCGATTATCTAAGGGGTGGTGATGGATTCAAAAGTTGATTATCTGAGAGATGGTGATGGTGTGGAAATCTGTGGTGTCATTTCATGCTGTGGAGGAAAAAGGCAGGGAGGAGGAGGGTTTTCATTCTTAGTTTTGTTTCTGTTCTTTTTTAGATGCTGTAGTTAATAAAGTTGCTTCCTTTTTTCCTAAGTTGGAGCCTGCTTTGCTCTGTTCCTGATCACATCTCACAGAAGCCACTAGGGAAAGTGTATTTTCATGGGGGCACTAGCATTGTACTAGCCTCAAACCATGACACTACTAAAACCTTTCTACCATTACTGGTTGTGCAACTGGAGTAGGAGAAGAAACAGGCTTGGAAAAAAAAAATAGCTTTCCACTGACAGAACTTGTAGTTTATCTGCTGTAGAATGACTTTTTCCTTAAAAATGTTCTGTATGAGTAAACATGCACAAAGCGCTTTCAATTCCTTGCCCTTTTTGAACTCCCTTAGGTTTGTGTAACTGACCTTCTTTCCATCTTTGTGGTCACATCATTCTGTAATCATCAGCAACATCTGTATCTTCATCATTTCAGCCATCACACTGCTGACAGGGCTTTCCTTGTGGAATAAAGACATACTTCTTCATAGGCATATTAGTATGAAAATTATCTACTTTCCTATAATCTTGTCAAACATTCTCATTCAGCCTTTATTTTTTTTCTGACATCTTTTAACAGCAATGACTCTAATTAACTCCAAAGTCTTGACACCAACAAAATAAACCACACCATATCTCTGCTTTGGTGGTGGGTGGGAAGGCAGCACTTTGATCTTTGTTCAGCCAGTGTAAATGATGCTGGTCTTTGCTTACAGTGTTTGTCCTGGTATGCTCACGAGCAGAACCTGTCTGTGGGGGCAGAAACGTCAAGGAAGTGGCATTTGATAGGATGATAGGAGGTGTGCCTCTTGCCAAGTGCCATGCTGAGTGCAGGGCTCAGGTTTATCTAAAGCTGAGTTAGGTGAAAGATTTGCTCAGCGCTGTGTCTATTTGTTAACTGGTGGCTGACACTGAGTGTGCTGAAGCTGCAGTTACATTTTGGCAGCAGGATGCCTTTGCTGCAGGAGAAGAGGGCAGGGTAAAACATGGCAGGGTTTTATTTCTTCAGGCTCTGCAGGAGTTGTCCTTCAAGAAGCCTTCTAAAAATAAACATCTGAGGTGTGATTAACAAAATTGCTGAGCTGACATATGTGCTATGGAGACAGTAGTGACACAATAGGGAGTCTAGGCTTCTCCTTTAGGGCAGCAAATATTGAAGAGGAGCAAAAGACCACTCAGATGTGACCTAGTAGTTATTTTACTGCAGTCAAATCAGTAAATTTAGGTATACAAAATATTTAATAAGTGCAGTTTTTTTGGTGGTCAGTACTCTACTATTCACTGCATTTTAAATTTGAATTAAAATATTATAATGTAATACTCTACACATTTAAAATGTGATATACATGCACAAAAATGTCACTTACCAACCCACTGAAGTCTGGTGTCATGTAAGGCATCTCAGCCTTGGGACATAGTCATGAGTGATGTCTCTGCTCATGGGGAGATCACTGCCATGCAGCCAGGTCAACAGGGCCTCATGGTGCAGGCATTTATGGCATAAAGGGCTTGATTTGCAGTGAGATTTTCTGCTGTGTTAATGCCATTTCATCAATTTATCAGTCCAATCTCCAACAAAACTTTTTGTTTTGGTGCTACATTGTTGATGATAACCTCACACAATAGGATTGATATTGATCTGGCCTACTTGCTGAACACCTGCTTGGACCAAAGTGTAGTTAGTTCAAACAGGAGTGCATCCATCACAGCTAATGAAGAACGTAATGAAGATAATGAAGCCAATTCACCTTTCTCAGGCTACCTCTTGCAATTTCTTTCTGCTTCTCACAGCTCAAGAATAGTCTTCAAGATACGGCAACAAGCTCACAACAAAGTGGTCTTTACATCACACCTATGAGTACACTGCAGGGCTTCACAAGACAGGAAGTTTTGAAAGCAAAAAAGTCAGTCTTTAGAGACATTACTCACTTTAATGTGGACTATCTACGACTTCCCTGAAGTCATAAATGCAGATTTCTCCTGGTCATAAATTGCTGCAAAGCTGGAGGATATACGAAGGAGAGAAGTACTTTTCCTTTTTATTTTCCATTTTTTTCTTGAAGTACTTACTCTTACTCATTCTTTCACCATATGAAATGAAATAGCTCTGAGCTCTTTCATAGTCCCATAATGTGGAAGTCCCCAAGCCTAGTTCTCCAAAGGCAAGTGACTGGTGATGATGAACTAGCAAAGTGATAAACAATGGAGAATGAAAAGTGTGCCCTTGAGCTAAAGGGAGATTCTTGTTTGTGCCCTCTGCAGCTGAAAGCTCAGACCACTAGATAGCCTGTCCTGCAGGCCCTGTGCTTCTAGATTTCCTGAAGTCCTCATCTCTTCCCTGACAGATTAAATTATCTCTGCCTTGGATCAGAAAGTTTTTCAGGATATTGCCTCCTCAGATTCCTCATTCCCAGGGATCTGGTAGGAATTTTGTTCCTAGATGGTGTTTGAGGATCTGGACTGAAGACAGTTATAGATGCTGGGTTCTGTTCAGCTTTGCCAGTGCCCCAAAGCCTGTTTCATTATCTGCTGATCCCTTCAAGAAGTTTTTCTGTTGATCTCAAGAGTCTCAATGAGGTTCTGTGTTCATAGATATACTGGTACGCAACAACAATGAGATAATGATGCTTGGTTCCTAATTTCAGAAGTTTATTGTGTACCAGATTTTGTTCTGTTAATTGCTTCAGACTTCTCAGCCATATTTTTTTTTTTTCCTCAGTGGTATATATATATAATTATTAAACAGATTAAGGATATTTGGTTTCATTATTCTAGTAAAGACACTCCCTCGTTTTAGGGAGCATTGCAAAGATAGGGCAAAAGGAGGTGTACAGAAAAAATAGAGATCCTGCTTTTAGCATCCTCCTATGTAAGAAGGGCAGAACAAGTAAATCAATGCCATGTATTGTGTGAGCTTTTAAATGTGTAGCTACAGAGAGTGTTAAACACTTGCTGTAATTGCTTCAGTTAAAGACAGATAACAAAACATTACTTTTATATGTACTTTTGATCAGGATGCTTGTTCCCACCTTTTAGGCATGTAGTTTAGAAAATATCTGTATTTTTCTCTTGCTCTGTTGCACGAGCTTATCTTTAATAGCATATCCCGTTGCTGGAAAAGTTATTGTTTTTCCTCATACCAGAGATTAGTGATGTAGTCTGAGAAATCAGAGGGATCAGATGAGCACATTAAATAAAAATCTTGTTCTCATTCTGATATCCTGCTAAGTAGAAAATAGATGAGTGAAAGAAAGCATCAGGGAAATTAAAAATCACTTAAAAGCACATTTCTCTTAACTAGGAGAGTTTCCTCATATTCCTTGGAGATATTGGATGCTGTCTCTGGCTCTGATTCAGAAAAGCATTCCTGCTCAAGTTCCTAAGGACACACTTATCTCCTCTTGAATCTGATGGTGCTGGAGTCTGGGGAAGTCTTTGTCTGCACTTGCAAAGGAGGGTACAACACAGGACTGCATGAAAATGTTCTGCCTGCTGGGTCTCTGCAGGTTTTGTTGAACATGGGAAAAATCTTTGTGCAAGTAGACCCACAGAGCTCTTGTGGCCCACAGCACTTATCTTTCGCTGCAACATGCCTTAGGTGCGTTACTAATGTGCATTCTCAAGTGAAGATGCAAAGCTAGAATGATTCACCTTTGATCAGAATGATTATAAGATTTATCTGAAGGATGACCTTTGACTGGAATATTGTTTCCTTAATCAAGCAGCCTGCTGATTTTTTGTGCCGATTAAATAAGTTCCAGAGGAGGTACTATGACAGTGATTTCCCTTCCAGTATGTTTGTACTTTGTAAACCTCCTCAGTCACATCCAGGTTCACACCAGGTTCAAGTGTCATCAGGGCAGTTTGCATGTGGTCAGCACGAGGACATTGCTCATCATTTATCCCTCTCAGAGTCATGCTCTCACTGACAGTTTTAAATCAACATTCACTGCAGTCCACTTCATAAGGAAGACAGTCATACAAATAGTGCTGCACTATTTGTGTGTGTCTGTTGAGCTAAAATGGCAATGGGAAAGTCTGCAAGTTTCTTTTACGCTTTCTGCTACCCTTCTAACTGACACTAGCCATGATACATGTAGATCTAAACAAACAGGTTTGGGCAGAACAGGCTATCTTGTTTTGAATAGCTGTCAGTATTTTCCGAAGGAAAAGAGGTGGGATCCATGAACTGCTCCTGTAGGTTTTGTACTCCTAAGCCACATCTCAAAATGCTTCATCCTGTCTCTACAGACATCTAGGTATTTGTTTTAAATTTCCAGATTTCCATTAAAAATGACAAACACTTTAATACAGTTCTCTAGAAAGGAAAAATATTTCCAAAATGAAAGCAGTAAGTATTTAAATTTTAATTTGTTTCTGTGCTTCTTCTTTATCACTTTCTTCAAACCTTCTGTTTAATAGAGTTAGGCCTTCAGTCTCATCTGTGTGAACTGAGTGAATAGAATGTTTATTTCATATCCACTAGGTCGTTTTGGCATAATGGAGCTTTTCACACAGGCTGCTTTCCACTTTTTTTAATTTAGCTGAACTTGCTGACCACACATGAGCTGTTGACAGGCTTCAATTGGGAAATCATTAATTGTCTGCTTGAAACTCACAGCATGGTGTTAGAATCAAATACAAGAGAAAAAAAATATTCTAAAATTCTATGTTAAAAATAAGAGTGTCCTAGATGCTTTTATAAATAATATCCAAATTTTTTTTTGTTCAGCTTGAGTTTCTCAGCAAGTCTTACACCATCTCTCTTACTTCAGATAAATATGTTGTGCTATTTATTGAGCAATGGAGCCCCACACAAACTTCAGCTGCTATTGCCAGTTTCAACGTAAACCACTACTACACTTGAGTAAATAAGATAGCATTTAATTTTGTATATTGAGGGGGAAGAAGAAAAGAATGATTGCAAGATAAAGCAGGTATCACTTTCTCAAAAAATACTGGGAAAGAAGCAGTAAAAATCCTTATGAAAATAAAAGCTAAAGCAGTAAATTCTAGCAATGACTTAGCAAAAATAAGAACTGCAATGATTTTCTTTTAAGAATTCAGCAACTCAATCCTTGTGTTCCACTGTGGGGAATAAGGCCAACACTGGAACAGAAGCTGGAATAGCTGCAAGAATAGTTTTGCATTTTCTTTACCTTCACTGCTACAAGGTATTAGTGGGAAAACTTGTCTGTAAAAAGATTATCAACGATAAATAACAAAATCATTATAAACTCATAAACTTTGAAATAAAAAAATTACTAAAAGGGAAAGTTGCAAAGAGAATTTATTTTGTCATTTTATACAATATATTACCCCTAAAAATTCTCAGAATAATATTTTCAGGTGATTTATTGTCTCTATCATGCAGTTGTCATCATAGATTTCCATACAAGATGCTCCTGAAATAGATCAAACTCAGAGTCACACAGTAAAGGACTTGAATGGCACAGGTTCTCCTTCTCCCAAGTAGAGTTTAGCAGAACTCAGGCATGAACTACCTGCTCAAAACTGTACAATAAGCTGTGATCAAGAATCGCGTTCATTAACCAGAGACCAAACAATGGAGTTAAAGAGGTGCTCTGTGCTAATCTGATCTGTTCAGAAATTAGAATTATTTTAAGCAAGACAGAAAGGTCTATCCGGTGAAATATTCTGCAGCTGGAGGAATAAAGAAGAAACAGTATTAACTTACTACCTGACTGATGGTACAATTTTTATTTAAATTTTATTTAAATTTTTATTTGTGGAATACTGAAGTGCAGCTACTATAAAGATTTCTCTCTCCTATTAAAAACAAAGAGAAAAACCTTTAAAAAAAAAATAATAATTATTATAATAATAATAATAATAATAATAATAATAATAAACAATAAAAAAGAAAACAAAAGATATTTCCATGGGAAATACAATTGTATAGAAGGAATTGATAAAAGCTGCCCAGAAAACTCTGTGAGATGTTGCTCTTAATTTCTTAATTTTCTGTAAATCTTGGAAGAGCATGGAATTTCCAAAGAAGAGGAATAAAAAGTTAGTGTTGCATCAAACCCTGGGAGAGGTTAACAGGTCAGCTAGGATAATTTGAGCCTACAAGATAATAAGTAGAGTAATGATGGAGCCTTAGACAACAAAAAAGAATGACGTCATTCCACCAATCAGTGCAGGATTCTGGAAAAAAGATACTGCAAAACAAATGTAATTTCTTCTGCTTTAGTGAAGGCTTTGATCAATAACAAAGATGTGACACTGAACCTCTGAAAACTATCTGACACAGTAGTCTACAACATTTACTTATGTTTGCTGTTTTCTAGTTTCTTAGTGTAGGTAGATTAAGAATTGGATTTTAATTGATCTTAACTCTTGACCATGACTCAGTGAGGAGTCACAATTTCATTTCATATTTTAACCCTGAGGTATATTAATATCCTATAGGGGAAAAAAGATATTGCTGCTGTTGCTACTGACAAAAGTGGCTGATGACACCAAGGTTGAGGCATGAGGAAGAGGAAGATAGATGGTGGAGGATGTTGTTGGCTGATATATAACTGATTGAAAAATAAAAGTAACTGAAGCTACTAAGGAAAATGTCTTCTGGTGAAAGCAAGAGAAAAAAAAAACCCAAGGAGAAGAGAAAAAAGAAAAAGTGTGGTTCTAACTTTGGACAGTTAGAACCTACACAGCTAGAAAGACCACAAATAATTTTATATGCACCTCACATATAATTTCAGATATCTTTGGTATTTTCTTGAGCTTTTAAGGTTTCAGTGTTACAATAAAGAGTTGAAATAAAGTTTGAGTTGCAGTGTTGCAGTGTTGAAATAAAGAGTTCTCTTAATTTACAGATGTCTGGCAGTCAGTGGGTGTTTTTCCCAGGCAAGAAAACATTACTAATCACTTCTCAGGAAATACCTGAGGGAAAAATGTGAAACTTAACTTTTGTGATACTTCTAAACATTGTCAAATATTGATCATATAAAAATGTAAAAGGATAACTTATGTCAAATACACTTTCCACTGAAATAATTCTTGTGTAATGAAGAGTTCGAGCACGGATTTACTTTAGCCAATGGATGTCACTGTTGTTCCATTGCATGTCAGATCCAGTAAATTTCTGCCAGTACTGAAAAAGGCCATCTGTGCTCAAATAAAACAGAGGTGAACAGAAGCCTCAGGTAGGACATTCTGCTGATTGGGATGAGAATATTGTTTAAGATATGGCTTAGACGAATCTACCTCATCAACCATTAAATTTATACCATTTCTTCAGGAAAGATTTTGTACTGCTATCCAAGCACTGACTGCATACAAAAGTTGCAAGACAGATGTTGGAGAACAGGATTGACAAGGGCAGAAAGAAATCCTTACATTACATCCCAGGAAAGTATGCATTTTCTTAAAGTAAGAGAATGTTGACAGTTTTACACTGACAGGTCCACAGGAAAGAAAATCATGATAACCCAGTTGCTGGTGAATTTAGCCCTACCAAATAAACATAATAAGGTGGTGAGGATCATGATGTTAGTAACTAATTGTAGAATAGAGAGGATCAGGTGCAATCAGATCAAGCAGTCAGTCCAAAGACAAAACCGAGAAGGAAATGGACTTTTTTAATTTTACTTTTATGAGGAGCATGAACTTTTTTTAATGTTAAAATCTACTAGGGAGGAAAATTTGAAAACAGAAAAAAAAATTATGAGGAGGAAGAGGAAAATATGGACTTATAGGAGATGAGGAGAGGAAAAATCAGGGCAAAGTCACTCATTCTACCTCTTACTCATTTTACCTCTTACATCCTAAGCAATAAATTGCAGTGGACTTGAACTCCATCTTGTGTATAAGAATATGAGCACATGCAGTCCCTGTCCATGTACATAGCACCAGAAAACCACAGTATCCTTGCGTGTACTGCCTGTCAGCACAAGAACAAAACTTCACCCCTTCCCTAAAGTGCTGTGACAATGCTGGCCAGCTTAGCCCAAAATTGTGTCAAGAGCTCTGTTAACAATTACAGCAGATACGTGTCAGGGCCTGACTCTTTAACCCTGGCCAGAAGTAGGCTCTTTGGATAAATGGATACATTAAGGCAAATGAGGTCAGCAGCCTAATAAAGAGTCATGCCAGGCCTGGCCCGGGATACACTTTGTTCACGTCCAAAGCAAGACTTTAACTTGCACTTGTACTATTGTGAACATACTTGGTCATTCTGCCCTTGAACTGCAGAGAAAAACCCCAGGAAAATTAGGCACCTGGTTAGTGCTGGAAAAATCTTCTAGAAAATCTCTGGAGGTACCCTGAAATGAACTAGATTAAGGACTGTATAACACAGTGTTTCTGCAAAGGTCTTAAAAGAGTATGCTGTTATTTTCTAGATCCTGACTGGACTCTGAATGGTATTCCACAGGGTGCCATCCCATATAGAGGTACCAGAGCAGCTGCTGCACGTTTTCTGAGACAGGTGTGGAAAAACCTCTTTGGACCTCTCTCTCCTTCCTCTTACTGATGACAAGCTCTCTGCAAGATCCTGTGTGCTGGTTCTCCTTCAGCACCATGACGGCCATGTCCATGGGGACTTGCTGTCTGAAGTGCTGGATGGGAGGATGGAATCCTTGCCTCCCTGAATTCAGGTTTCAGTGATGCACCAATTGCCTACAGCCCAGCCAGCAGGGCCTTGCCCTGTGGTCACGGGATTTATGAGCTGGGAAGTGATAGCAGTCTCCTGTGTACATCTAGCACAGAGAAAAACCTGGATGCTGTTCTGCCCACTGCAAGGGATGCAGGCCGGGCTTCAGCATGCCACAGAGAAAATCTGCAGAAATCCTTTTTTGATTCTCATGCTTATGAGAGAATGTGATCTTCCTGCTGGTATGACCCTTCCTTTCTGGCGTCTTTCTGGTTCCTCTCCTGGGCTGCATGAGAGAGCCAATATTTCTTCTGTCAGACAGTGTTGCAGATCTGCTCATCACTGAGTTGTTGGTAGTATTTGCTGTTTTCCGGCACTAAGCAGTCTCTCAGGTTTAGGTTTGACAAAGGTTATTGAAGATTATTGAAGTTTTGCTGCTGTGCTTTGGGACTTATAGTCTGTCCCCAAGGAGAGATTTGTGTGCGCATACACACACATAAGCTTCAAGAAAATAGAAGTTTTAGAAATGAAATGGTGCTTGATTTCTGAAAGCAGCCCCTTTTGTTGTGCTGAATGAGAGACTGCAAGGAAGGGGGAGAGTCTCAGAGTTTTTCTTGTTCACTTATGATGAAAGTGTGGTTTTTATTTCCTACCTGAGCATCTAAATTAGCACAGCACCCTTTTGTCTGTCCTGTGGGAGGAAGCCAGCACTAAACCTGAGTGAAACAACCAAATTACCACTGTGTCTTACAGAGGCCCCATTTTCCTCTGAAACCCATTGCCAGGTGCTGCTTTGACCAGACCTGCTGAGCTGAGGTAAGGTCTAATGGCTGAGCTGTGGCTTGAAGTGGTTTATGTGCTATGCTGAGAAGTCATAAACAGCTCTTATGTAAATGGTTTATGAGGGAGTGGGGAACCTTTAGCCATGTTAGAAGCAGATCTGAGCTGATAACTTCATACCACACTGTTCTCATAGATTATTTTGTTTCATAGAACAACAACAAAACAAGCCTTTCCCTCCCTTCCCCCAGCTGAGTGCAGGGGTGGTAGGTTCTGTTGGCCTCCAGGGACAAGGGAGATATGGGAGATATTCACACACAGCTGAAGGCTTGAATTTAACAGGCTGAACAGGGAGGTCTGGTCAAAGACCTGGTGTTCCAAAGCAAATCAATGCAATCCCTGGTGTAGGATCTGCATTTGGTGTAGATGCAATGGTGGCTAAACCTGTCTCATCATATTCAAGAGGCTTAAATCAGTTAGTGGTTCCTAACACTTTTACTAGATTCTAACTAATAGCAAAAGCAGAAAGATGTCTTATGAAAAAATACAAATAATGCAATTACTTTCTTTTTTAGCTTGAGCTTAATGGAGTTTTATAGGGGGAAAAAAATAATTCTGCTCTTGCCCAACATATGGGACGGGTTAAAAGATCAAGATAGAATTGAAGGCTGTTATAGCATAGAAGTGTGAAACTCCCAGTCTTCCCAGGAATTATTTTATAAATCTTATTTTTTGCTTTTCAAACTTAATTTCTAACATGCCTTATTTGCATGAATTGCATTCCTTTGCTTAGAATACAAGACTCAGTTTACATGGTGACATAGCTGTGGGAACTAAAATAGGTTCCTTACAAGTTAATTTTAGAAAACTTGAATTGTTTATTTGTGAAAAGTCCTTTGGCAAACTGCTCTGGGAGGTAAGGAACTCAATGACTTCCCATGCAGGAGTCACAAATTGAGAAATATTAAGGTATGCTATATTTTTTCTTGTAAATTAGAAATTAACCTGTTATGGTTCTCTACATGTTTTCCTGTAGTCTCAAATCTTGCATTTTGTTATGAGAGATAGTATGATCACAACATTCTATTTTTTTTCTTGGTACAGTGATAGGAATTAATCAAAAACTCGTCAAATGTAGTAGGTATTCCAGACTTCCTCCCTCCCCTCCACCATCTTTTTCTCCACATAACTGGTCCAGGATGGACCACAATGCTCTAAGAACTTGAACTGCAAAACGTTTCTGTTCAAAATATTATCCCAACTAAAGACTGAAATGCTTCTGCTGAAAACTGGCATATTGAGCATACTGAAATCTGTAGGGTTAGAAATTCTCTCCATGGATAAAGTTAAACATGGGTCAAGCACTAGGTAAGTGTTTCTAGCAGAGAAAATTGTATATAAGTAATTGAGCCTCTCAGTAATTTCAACAATTGTTATTTTCAATATGCATATATCCTTCTTGTTTTGTACACACCAATATTTTACTTAATTCTCTGTATTCAGTTTCTGGGGTCTTTTTATTTTTCTTTTTCAACAGTTTCCTTTTCTTGGCAGTCTGCTGCCAAATAATTTTAATACTCTCTTTCCTTCCCTCAGTTTCCAGCAGAATTGCAGATGAAAACCAGTGCTGTTTATTGAAAGATTAGGGATCTGAACTGATCACTTATTCTTTTAACCGGTGTCTCCAGACCAGCTAAGTTAGAACATTAGCTGATGTTGGCACCTTGGCCTGGCAAAGGAATTCAGATGATCCATGCACTGCCTGCACACACAGATATCCTAAAAAATTCCTCAAAAACACCAGCTTTTTATATTTGTTTCTTGACTACAGCAACCAAATACATCTGTAACTTCAATCTGTTTGACTCAGATTAATTCAGTCAATGTCTGGCTTTCTATCAATGTCTGGCTTTCTAGAAAATGCTGTTTGCTATGGGTAGAATGGCATTCTAAAAAATAAAATACTCTGAAGCATGTCAAATTCTGAGACATGCTTTATTGATGTGAATATGTTCCATTGCAAAAGCTTGAAAACCTACTAATAAGCTGTTGAAAATTCAGGCAGAAGACCCTATTCCAAATGTCTGGAACAATTTTTTCCTAAAATACTATTTCTAGATGGACGCATTCAGCATGTCATACATAGTCCAGACATGGACATGCATCTGCCTTCAAGTCAAACCATAAATCATTATGTCTTAAGGCCCAGACCCAAAAACCTAGAAGATATCTTGGCAACTTATTTTGAGCGTCCAGATACAGGCAGCAATAGATTTACCCAGGGCTTTAGCTGCCTCCCCACAGCAATAGCCATTGCAATGCACAGGGGGATGCATTGGCATTTAGAGCTGTGTGCTCATGGCACAGAATTCCTTTCACACTGAGATCAGAGCTCTACCATCTACCCCCATTTGAAGACCAATATATTCAATATATTGATGTTATGCCAATTGCAGTAGAAACTGAGAATATAATGAATATATAATGCTAGTGCAATTTACCAGGGGCTTTTTCAAGTACATAGTGACTTATCATCCTCCCCCTCCACTTCTCTCCATATTTTGTTAGTGTAGCTTGTTTTTTTTTCCATGTCTCTCATCACGTCACAGTGTCTGCCAAACTCACTGTTGGTTGCCTCTTAGTAGGAGATTTTCTGTTGACCAGGCCAAATGTAGAGATGATCCTCTCTCAGGAGACCACTACTGCCCTTGACAGTTTTACAGTTCATGATAAGCAGAGAAGCCATTGGCAGCTTCTTGTCCCAAGCAGAGAGCTGGGGAGGACACACAAATAAGGGCTTGGTTCAGCTCTCATGCTTCCTGCTACCTAAGGAGCCCACAGGGTGAACTTTGTTCTGCTAATCCTCAGCACACGGAAAGGGCTTAAATCTTTTGGATCCTTTGGTGAGTAAGGAGCCACCTAAATGAGCTAGTGACAAAATGCTGAACTGATTTGGTGATTAGCCCCAGGGGAATTTGTGTCTTGGGCGTGCGGGAAATATCTTAGCCATGTCATAGCCAGAAAGCCTTTTCCTTCAAAAGACAAGGAGCTGGAATGTCTCCCTGGAGGTGGAAGCTGCCCTCTATCTGCGTTTCATACTGAGGAGCTTTGAGTACTGACCTGCTGGATATTCAGGCATTTTCTTTGATGTTCTCACTGAAGTACTATCCTCTCTTTGCATAGAACAGTTGTCATAATCCTGGATGACTGAGCCTATCAGTCTACAGTCAAATATTTAGTGAAAGGGCTAAAAGAGTTATTGAGATGGAAACCTCCTGACACCTCTCTGAGTTCGCCAAACATGGCACTGGTAGCAAACCCCTGGGAGGATGGGGCAAATATTTCAATTTTTATGAAATGTAAGGAAAGCACAGCAGCTTTTTTTCACTAAGCAGGAGACCCCCAAATGATATATTAGAAGTTCTGGAAATGCCTGGTACATCTTGCTGGTGGCTTCTTGGAACTTTTCATAGCTCTTCATTTAAGATTACTATATAGAAGTAATAATGTTTTTTACATCAATTGCATAGCTATTGTTATTACTAGTACTAATAGGAGTTGTAATTCAGATACACTGTAGAGACCAACTTAACAGCTATTCTAAAAGCCTGTACAGCAATATGCACAGCATGTGACTTGGAAATGATATCCAAATATGTGTTGTAAGTTTTGCAGGTTAAGGGTGGAGGTGTGTATGGTTTGGAGAGGGTCCCTTCCCTACAGGTAACTAGGATTAGCTAGGGATAGATTATGAGCCTCTGCAAGCTACTGCTGACTTCAGCTGAGGCTGCAAATCCTCAGGGGATGTTGGAGCCCTGTTGGATGATGTGCCACTGTCAAATAATTATTTCTGGAGCCAGACTTTATGTCAGGGGGCATGTGCTGCCAAGATGAATATCTGTTTTCTTCATTATTTTGGACTAGATTCCATAGAATGAACTGGTGCACAGCTGACATTTTCTGAGTGACCTACATAAAGGTAAATGATTGATAAAAGCTGCCTTCTGCTATGTCTTGCTGTCCTTGCCATTCCTGTATACTAATCTATACTTCAGTTATTTTCCTTAGTTTCTCTGTGTTTGCTTACTTTAAACTTTTCTTGGAAATTTTCCACCAAAAGTAATTGAAAAATTAGCAGAATATGTAAAAGATTTTTCCTCTGTTTCTTTGAAGGGAGCCTTTCTCTCAGCTTTGATCACACTGTAGTCAAAATACTGTCTGACTCTGGTCAGAATTTAAACACAAATTAAATGAGGGGATTTGGTAGTATTTTACAACTGTTTTCCTACTTAATTAATAAGATTTTCTTAAATTTTTTATGAGTAAAATTTCAAAGAACTAATATTTACTTTGCTTTCTCAACTTTCTCAAATAAAAGTAGATTTTAGATTTTCTTTTCAAAGAGAAGGAAAAACTTTTCAAAGTGGATATTTGATTTTCCTCAAATTTACAATGAGTTACCTGTATCCTCTAAAGTCTCAAAAAATAGAATAATCTTCTGAAGCTTTCCTTTTCATATACACTTTCATATCTATTGAATAAAGCAATTTTTTTGGGTTTTGGGGTTTTATTTACTTACCATCAATATCCCCCCATGCCCTAACAGCCACCCCAAGCCAGGGTTGGATATGGAATCCTGAAATAGAAGAGAAGTATAATCACTTTTAGCATGGAGCATTTATGCTCTATAGTTTCACACCAGAGCATGGAGAGACAGAAAATTTGTAACTTCTCTTACTTCCCCTCAAGTTTTGTGGATATTTCTCACTGCTTAATTATATTTTCATTTGAAAGAGAAAATGGGTGCAATTGTAGAGAGTAGTGATCAGAGATTACCTAGCATCAGACCTTTTTTTCACTTTCTATTTCCTCAAAATCTTGCTCAAGGCAAAATATTTAGTGCATGTCCCTATGTTAAGGTCTTGGCCTGAAGGAGGCAGGAAGTGAGGTGCTCTCTTTTGAAGGGGCACAAGTTCAAAATCCCTGATATACATGAGAGACACGCACCTGGGTTTCCAAAGCATGGGAATCACTTAACCACCAAGGCATTTTATGCACAAGGGATTCCTCCTTAACCTGTTGGTTTATGTTGTGTTGCATCAAACAGATTTGCCAGACCAACGCTCCCAGCATCAAATAAGCAGATTAATTCTCATTTTCTCTAACTGTATCAAAATTTGTGGCCAAGCTAAAGACCTATCTGTTTAGAATTTATTTATATTTCATCATGTGTGCACCAGACAGCAGCAGAAAGTGGGGGAATGTGGCTCACCAATGTTCCTTTTCAGCTGTGAAGGCTGATTACATATTTGACTGTGTTTGTAAGAGTGCAGCCAGCACATTGTGAGGTGATTATTCCCATTCACTCAGCAGTCCCAAGGCCACATATGGAGTATTAAGCCGTGAGTACAAGAAGATTTTCTGACAATCTGGAGAAAATCTAGTAGATAGTCACCAGGGTTTGGAGTATGATGTACAGGGAGAAACTCAGGGAGTAAAGGTCTGCTTAGCCTGGAAGACAGAAGGCTTGGTCAGAGCTGGAGTAACCTTCTCTGCTCCACTGCCTTATTGAGTATACAAAAAAGAAGGACCAAGAGCCTCAACATGCACAGCTATTGGCCAAGAAGAAATAGTCATAAATTGAAACAAGGGCATCCCGCAGATGCCTGCTAGGCTCCCACAAAGACTATGAAAAGTTCACTTTTGGACACTTTTAAAATGCAACAGGACTTAAAGCAACTTCATCTACCTTTGAAGCTGAGCCTAGATTTATATGGGGGTTCAATAAGATGACCCCAAGCCTCCATTTTTACAAAAGTTATTCCAGGACTTTTACCAAAGAAAGTAGTGTCTGTGAAGTTAGGTGGTTTTGGGGACTGCCATTGCTTAATAAATGCTTATCATAAGCATTCAGAGAGGTGTTTGGGCACCAAAGTCCAGCTGTATGTCTAGCCTCCCCAGACTAGGGTTTCTTGAATATTTAACATTTATAAATGAAGGTCTGTTTTGAACTTCACTGCTTGTTTTCCAGTATCATCAGGTCTGCTTTGGATTAAGAGGCTGTGAGGTCCTGGCAACAGCACCCAACCATCTACAGGTCCAACAAACTAGATTTACTGCTTAAATGTGGGTTACTCCACACAGCATCTCCACTCTTTCTGCACTTTGGAGGCAGAGCCTGTCCTGACTGATGCACATGGGTGGTAGGTGCTGCACCTGTGCTGAGCCATGCCACACACTGAATGCGCCTGGCTGTCCAAGGGTGTGTCACACATGTGCAGAAGCACTGGTCAGTCATGGAACAGTGATCCCTGAGTATGAGCCTCTCTCTTAGTACTCCAGAGAGAGCCAGCTGCAGACTAAAAACCTTGTAGTTAAAGTAATTCTGAAGCAGTGCTTGAACGGGGATTAGTTGACATCTCTTGAGTACAGCAGGCACAGTAATCCTGGCGTTTTCCTCTCCTGTGGACACTTTCAAGCACTTTTAACTCCAGAAATATGATATACCTTTGAAAATGGTGCTCTAATGGAGTAAATCCAGTGATCAGAAATGACTATTAGGCCAAGTAACCTGGCATCTTGCATAGCAGAAGCATTTATTTCCATCCATTTGGAAGAGCTTTATACCCAAAGCTGTGAAATTTATGTGTCATTTTGGGGGGCGAGAAGTGGGTAAAACATGTACTTGTAATGACTCAGACACTACAGTATACATTAACATATTTATGATTTCCAGGTAAAAAAATGACTAAAATATATTGATTATTTTATGATTTATTATATTACATTGGTTATAATTAAGTTAATATTAATAGTCCTATTTATTATGAGTTGATTAATTCAGATGAGGTATGATTGCCTATGAAGCTCATACCACAGTAACCCATAAAATTATTTAGTCCAGGTTTTTAGAGTTTAATATTCCCAAGAAGCTATTTTGTGGTTTTATTTTAAAATAAAACACATGCTTTTCTTCATTGCAATTTGACTCTTAACTAGGCAGAATTAATGACCTGATATGCTAAACCTTACACTTGCTGCTTTTTTGTTTATTTGGTCCTTTAAAAATAGTTCATAAACTGAGTAGAGGAATTACTTGTTGGCCTAGTGCCATATGACTTGGGGCAAATTTTTTAATGTATTGCTATTAAATAAACCGTTATAATTACAAAAGCAAACAGCAACTTTTCTGGTTTGTTAACTCACATCTCCTGGTTGCTGAATCTGTATTTTTTTCTTGATCTCAGTTTATTGATTGGTACATCTGGACTAAAATAACTGCATCTATTGGAAAGAGGCGTCAGCTGAAAACTTAATGTGTCTGTCTATATGTACATATAGTAGAGCACATTACTTTACATAGGCTAATGTAATGACATAAAAGATATCTAGAACTGACCAGCTCTTTGACTTGTTTCAAATTTAAGGGCTTCTCTCTATTTCCACTACTGCCTAATTCGGCATCTTGGCTGGAGTTCCTCAGTGTTATTCATGATCATTTGTTCTCTGGCCTTCATATAGAACTGCATTTTGCTGACTTTGCCAGCATTGACTGTTATTGAGATCTAGCAAAACCTCTTTGCTACAACACTTTCATCTTAGCTTACTGGCAACTTGGCCAAATATTAGCCTCTTAGGCTGCAATTTGCCATGAGGTGACATTGGGCTCACTTAATTTCTTTTTCCAAAAAGTTTCAGCCAAAACAGTTTAGCCATTTCCAAGAAAATGATGGAGAAAATGCCTTGTGTTGCAATGTTAAAACAACCCTGGCAACCTGTTCTTTGAGTAAATATGTACTGTCCATACTTTGGAGAAAAGATTTGAAAGTTGTTCAGAGTACTGTGGTCTTTCTGTCAGGAAAGTGTGTCTTCCCATCCCCATGAAAATTTTTGACATAGTATTTTGGAAACTCTAAATTTACATGTGCAGAAATTTTACCTTTTGGTACTAGGCAGCTAAAATCAACTTAAGTGACAGTCTGACAATTTTGACTGCTCTGCATGCAGAGTTTCACTAAACTACTTTGTATACCTAGACGTTTCCTGCCCACACAGCAACATTTCAACTCAGCTTTTTTTTGTATGTACAAGGTGAGCAAAGGGGAGAAAATTATTTCAGTGAGGAGGTGGACACAAAGATTAAAGAGAAGTTGTTGAAACAAGGTAGACAATATCAAGATGGAAACAGGTTAAAAATAATAATCTTTGGGAGTGATTAGAGTCAGCCTATGCAAATTAAAATCACACTGAAATCCCAGAAAGGAATGCAAAGGAAGAAAGTTTCTAAGACACTCTAAGAAACTGTTCTCTTCCTGAACTGCAAGCCTAAGTGCAAGAGGGATGAATTTAAAATATTTTGCAGTCAAAATTTTGCTTTTGCCACTTTCAAGATGAGTTTTCATCTCAAAACTGATTTCTGAGTCTGTGTGCAGTTTCTGGAAGCACTGCTGTTACAGAGCTCTGTTTTATTTGCTGTCCACAACTCATCTGAGTTCAGGATGGGATGTAATAATGGAATGACTGAGGTTGGAAGGAGCTCTGGAGTTTATCTCAGCTGAGTGCCCTGCTCAAACAGGTTGCCCAGAACAGTATTGAGATGTCTTTTGAAGAAGGGAGATTCCATGATTCCTATTAAAAAAAAAAAAACCAACCAAAAACAAAACAACCAAAAACAAAAACAAACCAACCAACCAACAAAACAACAACACATTTTTCCTTTATGTTTAGAAAGAGATTCCAGAATATTACCCACCTTTCTTGTCCCTGCCTCCCTCTAGGGCCTTACTCTATGTGACCCATCCAAGCAGATCTTTGAAGCACCTAAAATCTACTCTCCTGAATTCAGGACTGTGGTCCTCCTCTTTCCTCTTCATTATCTCATGGTTGCTTCAGCATTCACACACCCCAATGAGCCTTTCCTCTTATGAATTCCACTGGAATCCCTCTCCTCATTAGTTTTTCCACCGCTTGGGTCAGGAAGATGACCTTCAGGAACCTCCTGAATTGCTTATACCACACTGTGTTGTCCCTCCAGCTGATAATGGTGTGATTGAAGATCCACATGAAGACAAGGGCTTGTGAACGTGAGGCTACTTCCAGCTGTCTGTGGAAGCCTGCATCCATGTTTGTCCTGAGCAGGCAGCCTGCAGCAGACGCCCCATGCCACATTGCTCATGTTAATCCCTACCCATGAATGTTGGGCCATGCATGCCCACCCAGTGCTCTGTGCTCTCCTGCTGTTCTCTCACATTAAGAGAAACTCCCCTGCTCACCTTCCCAGGCTGTCTGCCCAAGAGCCTGCACCTTGCCAATGCAGCACTCCTCATGGGAGAGTCATGCCACCACTTCTGCAATATCACACAGGTCTCCAATTCCTCCTGTTTATCCTCCAGACTGCCTACATTAGCACAGAAGTTCTTAAGAGAGACACCCTGGCTGCTGATATCCTTAAAAGTCACTGAGGCTTCCCCAGGATGGTGTTTTGCAGACACTTCCATACTTACATGCAAGAGTTCGAGATGGCTTCAATTATGCCTTATTTTCATTATGTGTTCCCTGTCTTTCAGCATCCTAGGCTTTGTGCCTGTATATTCTGTTCATCACTTCCTCCCAGGACTGCTGGTAGTTCCCTCCTTGTCTTTTCTAGTTTTAAGTGTCTGCTGATTTAGTAAAACAAGTGTTTTGATCATTTACAAGGACGCTTACTCATGTCACTTTAAATTTTGAGTGCTGAGCTCTACCTTAATGGGCTTTCCTTGCTATATGAAATTAATTTTCAGAAGACCTAGAAATGGAATGTCTTGTACACAATTAAGTAAAAAAGCAGAAGCATTAATTTTTGTTTACATGACAGAGAGCCAGGACGGGAGTAAAGAACTTTGTATTGTAATTCTGCTAGTGTAGCAGATACATAATTATGTTTCAGGGATTGTTGTCCAAAGCTTCTTAAATTGCATTTTTAAAACTTACTCTGATCATGTTTGGGAGACCCTCAAGAAAGTGACTGTTTTCTCAGATATGGTAATGTCTCATGGCCATGGTAATTCTTTCTACAGGGTGCAAGGAGTAGGGCTTCTGAAAACCTCTTGCATCCAAGACAAGATTTGGAATCTCACTTACTCTTCTTGCTGACACTGGCAAACATGGTCACCTGTGAATATTTTGTCCAAATGCCTTTTTTAACTGCCCCCCCACACCTTTTTTTTTTAAATTACCTTTATTGTCGGGCTATAGGTACAATTTTACTTTCTTCTGTATCAGCCTTTACCCACCTAAGCAGTTGCTTTACATAGATACCATTTGAATAATGAAAATGCGTGTTCAGATGCAACTGTTTATTGTGCTTATACAATTTGTCTGCAAATACAAAGAAACACAATCCTGAAATTCTTGATTTGAAGAAGTAGTTCAGATTCCAATTCAGATGAGAAGTATTGGGTTGGGCTATAGGTACAATTTTACTTTCTTCTGTATCAGCTTTTACCCACCTAAGCAGTTGCTTTACATAGATACCATTTGAATAATGAAAATGCGTGTTCAGATGCAACTGTTTATTGTGCTTATACAATTTGTCTGCAAATACAAAGAAACACAATCCTGAAATTCTTGATTTGAAGAAGTAGTTCAGATTCCAATTCAGATGAGAAGTATTGGAAGAAAGTATACAGAATTTTCTTGAGTAGCCCAAAGGACACCAGCATTAAGGACAGTCTGAGGGAACTCGATGTAGTTTTAAATTGTCAGGTGAGAGGCTAAGGAACAATATTATAGCAGCCAACTTGAGGAAGCGTTATAAAATTATGGAGCTGGAGTCTTCTAAGCAGGGGGGAAGACAGAATAAAAAAGGACAGTAATCACACATTCCTTGTTGGGAGTTTGGCTGCTAGGAAAAAGGGAGGTGGTGTATCTCTGGAGGAAATTGTGCAAAGGACCATGGAAATTCCACTCTTGAGTTTGTCATGGCTTTGCACAGCCAAGTTTTAAAAACCTCCAGTCTGGTATTTTTCACAGGCTGACTTCAAGCATCTTGTCCTGGATGGGTTCCAAGGGTCCCTTCCAGCAGACACTTCTATGATTCGTGTGTATATCTGTGAGCTTCAGCTTTACATTTTCTTAATTTTTGACATGAATGTCAAATGTATTTAGATGCTTAACTTTGCTGAACTCAGTGGGAGGTATAGAGCCTTCTATTTTTAAAGGAAAGTAGAAGAATAAATTTTTAGAATATTATATTCTTCATCATAATTAATTTAAACTAAATTCTGTATTCTTACTGCTCAGGATCCAACAGATATGGAAGGGGAGAACCTGGTGTTGTCCCTCATCAGGAAATGGCCATAAAAATGTGTCACAGAGTCAGACATGGGAAGGGGTCTATCCAGTGACTTGGAAAATGTATGAAATGTCCACATGAAGTTAGTTGTGACTGATGCACTTTTTCTAGTTAAATTAAGTGGAAGGTAGTAATGAGAGATTACTGAAATGACAGCTCAGTTTTCAGAAATTTATGTTGGATGAGATTTGGAGATGAATAATTCTTTATTTTTCTTTGAAATGTGGAAACAGCTGATTGCCTTTCCTTGGTTTACCTTATCCTAGGAAAGAAGAGAATCATGCAACAACAGTGAAAGGAAGAATTATTTAAGAGGACTGACTTTTTTCTATCCCTGTTCCAAAACCCATATGTTGTTAGGAAGCTTGTCTGTTCAAGTCTGATTGTCTCTGAATGGGAATCGAGAAAGCAGGCCAAGGTTGGTAACTTCCAGCAGCCTAAAACATTCACTTGAGAGGATTAGGTTTGCAAATAACTGGACAGACAAAGTCAGATAACTTCTGGTAAATCAATTGTGGTGTGGGAACAGAAAGATCCAAAAGTGGCCAGAGATCCAGATACAAAAAACTGTGCACTGCACAGAGTATTCTCAGACTTTAAACAGTGAAAATGTTGTCTTGATTGGGAACCTTCCTATCCTTTAAGCTGAAGACTCTAGAAGTTTATTTTATTTCTGTGTGTTTGCACACTCATTAATGTTTCACAAGCACATCCTTCTCTTAATATATTTGCGAGGTGTTCTTTTGAGGCTCAGTTTTAGATTACTCATCTTTTTAGTTTTAAATGTCCTTTCTCTACTGTAGAATCAAATGGCTTGTCTGAAATTTCATTGAGGTCTTCTGTGATGGCCGAAAAATATTGGCAGAGCAAGTTGCTTACCATAAATATTAAGATAGTAGATTTTTTCAAAAACATTTCTCATGGCACAAAATTTATTCTTAGTCAAGTTGCAGTGAGTTTCCAGGCCAGGGTAGAGCAGCTAAAAGTGAAATCAAGTTATTTAAAATGTTTTTGTTTGCTAAGCTATAATTCAGTTTTACGGGCAATGAGTCCTTTCCTATTTTTAATATTGGGAAAATAGGTTTGTTTTTAAGCAATGATAATAGGCCTGTAACTAAAGCATCATAAATGCGAATGGGAACAACACACTTTTTGAAGCATATCCCAAGGTCACATTTATGTTCATTCTGAAGAAAAATACAAGTTGATATGGAATAAAGAAACTTCAATATGTGCATGGCAGTTTTTCATTTCTTGGCAGAAAATCCAACTGCTAGTTGCTCAAAAGCTGGGGTCAAACCAGGAACATCTATCCCTAGAGAACACATTGCTTGCATTTGGTTCCCAGGATAGTTTTGCCAGGTTTCCCAATCTCCAAAACTGGCACAAAGCACTATCAACATCTTCAAAACTGCTAAATTTGAAGCAGATAGTTTCTTGTATGGAATTCATATATTAACTTATACATATACTCACTTGAAATCTGGGGAGAAAAGCTAGTATTAGCTAAATAGTAGTTCATAAGAAATTGTTTTCCTCTGCTCTTTTTGTAATTATGATCAGGTTTGAGAATTTTCTTGTGATTAACTTTTGGAAATTGTTAGTTTATTAGGATACTGTCTGAAAGGGCTTGACAATTTGATTGTGATTGCTATTGGTCCCATTCGACTTGAATTATGAAATTACTGCCATGGTACTTACATAAACCAATTTCTACTGCCCTTTTGCTTCAATGTTTCCAAGGAATAAAAAGTAATGGTCAAAGTGGAGAAGTAAAAAGGTGGCCTGCTATGCATGTTCTAAAGTGAAAGATTTCCTCAAAACCGATGTTTAGTAAGACTATAGGTCTGATAAGTAACAGACAAAATTACAAACCTTAAGAAAATATCTTGCTAGAGATCAAGAATAGTCGTTAGTTTTGTTAAAGCTGGTTTAATTGCAATTGAGATACAAAATAATAAAAGACCTCTCTTATAAAAGTAAATTAATGTTTGGAGAGCTGAGAGTACATTATGTCAAAAAGACTGACATCTGTTTTCTGTTGTCAGCTCCTGGTTAATTGCCTTCAGAATTCTTATATTTCCCTGTGTCACAGAGAAAAAATACATACTTAAGGGTGAATTTAGATTTTGTTACTGATATTTTATAAATTGCATTATTTACAAAGGACTTTTTGCAAAATCTGTATAAAAGGAATACGACAAAAATTTTTCACTGGGTAGAGTTCCACAGTAAGATGTGGTCTCCACAATAAGATGGGAGTATATAGGGGATATCTGTTAATCACAAAAATCAGGGCTAAAGGGGACTTCAGGACTTCATTAAATTATCCATCTGCCACAAGGCAGGATCAACTGTACAAAAATTATTACTGAGAGATGTCCTTAAAGACCTCCGAAGACAGACTCAATAAACTTCCCCATAAACCATTCCAAAGCATCCATCTCTTTGCTGTTAGGAAGTTTCCCAGACTATCATGGCTTTTGTTTTCTTTAGTTGTTTTGGTTTTTTTAAATCTATTTCACTCTGCTTTTTTATCATGGTAAGTTTAGGAAATACCCATTTTATCCCCTTGATTTTTAGTTAATCAAAGTACTCTCAGTTCCATATGAGTGTATTATAACTCTGTCAAGATAGGAACAATTCTAAAGCATGGATAACTCTGCTACACTGAGTGATAAGAAAGTAGGTTATAGAATTTTCTGTAAATTGACAAAATGTAATCTAATCAGTGGTAGAGGTTAGTTTTTTCCATTTTTTTCCCCATGCGTACCAGTTTCAGGCACCATATTGGGTTTAGGGTTTTTTTTTTGCAGCAGTTGAGAAATCATTTAATTTTGGGAAATAAGTTCTAAGTAAAAAAGCTTTTTTTTTTTTTAATTGGTCTTGGGATCACTAATGGCAGACTCCTGTAGCAAGGTTAAATCATCAAATGTTGTACAAACCAACAATGAAGGGTTTTACTTCTAGATACTGTATGGCTTTTGGAGGTTATGTAATTGCTAAATTTGCTAAGACAAGCAGCATACCACATCTGCCATGCAACATTAGCATGCCTGGCCTGCCTAAACAAGACAACAACAAAACCAACAGATTATTTAGGTGTGATCTTAATAACATGGATTTAGAAAGCTTTGAGTGCATTCTTCCAGGTCAGCTGCAATTTAAGTGAAGGATGGGAAATTTTTTTTGTGTATGTCCAAGGTTACTCAACTGTTTGTGTATGTTTTTAAATAATCTTGACTTTTTTCCTTTGCTTAGGAAAGACAGGACTTAGAAAGACAGGAATTTTGTGTCCTACGATAATGTTATAATGGATTTAATTTTTTAACTTCATTATTAATATTCAAACATATAATCTCCAACAATAAATCTCTTCCTGGAGGAAGTGGGAAGTGGTTTCTGTAGCAGTCCTTAGTGGAATAAGAGCTCAGAGGATGAAGAAATAAAGGCATCATGTGATACATAATGTAAACCCAAACCAAGGCCCCTTAGCTAAATGTAAATAGCCAGCAGGTTGTCTTTTACAACAAACAGTTTTGTCAAAATAAGGATAATACCTTCCTTAATGTTTTTCTTGCTCTTTTTGTTGGTTTTGGGAAAACATGAGTTCAGCTGTAGGAGCTTTAGAGTGTCTAAACTTGCTACAAGTGTACTGTACTGTGAAGAGCTGCATTCCAAGTTTTCAGTCACGCAACAAAGAAGTTCCAGTAAGTATCTCTTTCAAGGTCAGACTGCGTTCATCACTGAGACAAGATAATCAGACACAGTTAATACTAAGATAATTTGATGGGACTAAAAGCCTCAGACACTTAATATATGAGACCTGGGGGCATCAAAGCCCAGATTCCAGATCTTCTGAACTACTTGCAACATGAATCTAACACATGAGGCATCTGGAGTACTGAGATTCTTATATTTTTTCCTTGATAAATTTTCTGAGGCATTGAGGGTCTGCTTCTTGGCAGGTCAGAGAGGTTCAAATCTTGACAGGTCTTTACTAACTGTCGAGTACCTAACACATACCTAGTCCGCCTGTATTTCATATGGAAGGATTTCTACCATTTGCCTCCCTCTTTGATGCATCAGAACCCAATAACTCAGCTTGCTGAGTGATTGCTGGGTATCATCAATATTCCTTTGACCTCAGTTCCCACTTTTCACACTCTGCTCTGTTGGTTACAGCCTTCATCCAAAGGCCAGGCATGGAACATGTCCCAGTGGCCCAGAGCTAGGAGTTTACAGGAAAGCCACGAAAATACAGATGAAATATAAGTGGGAACCTGTATCTTTTGTGGACTCCTTTTAATATGAAGTGTGCTGATTACTTACCTTAAAGCAGGACCTTTGAACATTGGAAAACATCTTTTGGTGCTAGTACAGATATGCTTAGCAGTTTTTGAAATCCTGGAGTTGTCTTTAAGTAAATGACCCAACATGAAAAGCACGGTGGCTCTCAGGAGGAAGTTACTGAGTAGCCACTGGTTTTCCTAGTGGAACTATTTGAGTACAAAAACTGTAAACTCTTCTCTGGGGTGCAGTTATCCTCAAAAAGTTACTTAACCTTAAGGCAGACCTTTTGGGAAATACGGAAATAGTCACCCTCTGTGTAGAAAGTGATAAATACTAGGAAAAGTATGGTGCTTCCTAAAGACTTGCTTCTTACATGGTCCAGGGGCAGAGTGTGGGAGAGAAAGTTGGAGTAACTCAAAGAACTCCTGTGGGAGACTCTTGTGTTTTGGGCTGTCGATGCAATCACCACTATGATAAATGGCTCAAATTCTTACTTTATCTGTATCCAGAAAGACATGTCTAACCAAATGTCATTACCACAGGTCATCTTTCTACTGATTAATATTTTCTCTAAGTTCTCAAGTGAACAGTGGGGTTTCTTGTGTGTTCTTTTTTTAAACTATATCTGTCATGTCAAGGTTAAAGAGTTGTGGGTAAATAAACACTCTGTTGTTATTAGGCAGAACAACTAATCTAGAGTGAAGCTGATTTATATGTTCTGAGTTGTAAAATACTGGAAATTCTCAAGAGGAGATCAAGGCTGTTGATATCACAGTGGACTATGTTGCATGAAAGAAAAAATCTTCAAGCTAATGTAAAGAATTTTGTTATTGGTTTGTTAACAATCAGCATTTCAACAAGTATCCTGAAAGTCAAGCTCATCCTTAATGTAGTGCAGTCATAAATTATGGAATTTCAGAACATATTAACCAGGTCAAATATATTTATCTCTGATAAATCACTGCATTTTCACTTGATTTCTCTCATGAAAGGTAAAGGGAAAGCAGTTGCCAAGTTTGGAGCTAGAGTTATCCTTTGCTGAAAGCAGTAGGAACTCCTTTTCAGAGTCTCTCTGGAATTTGGAAAATTCTTTTATACTTCTAAGTGAAAAGTTCAGCAAAAATGCATGACCTCAATTACATGCTTTCATATTGGAGAAAGAAGGCAGACCAACACAATAGTGAATATTTTTATTTCATGGAATGTTAAGGCTTGGAAGGGACTTTAAAGATTATCTAGTCCCAGCCTCCTTTTCCATATGCAGGGATATATCCCAGCAGACCAGGCTGCTCAAGGCCTAATCCAATTTGGCCTTAAACTGTCACAGGGCTGGTAATCCACAGCCTCCTGGTAATCCACAAGTGAGCAACTTGTTTCACCACACTCATAGAAAACAATTTATTCCTTATATCTAAGCTAAATTTTCCTCCTTTCAGTGTGTACCCTTTGCTCCTGGTCCTATTGCTACATTTTACTGGTGAAAAGGTCTTCTCCTGTATTCCCCCTTCAGATGCTGGCAGGTTGCTATGAGGTCTCCACACAACCTTCTCTTCTCCAGGCTGAATAGCCTCAACTTTCTCAGCCTGTGTTTGTAAAGGAGGTGCTCCAGTCCTCTTGTCAGCTTTGTGGCCACCTCTGGACTTGTTCCAATAGTGCCATGTCCCTCCTCCGCTGGGAACACCAGCGTTTGACGTGGTGCTCCCAGTGGGATCTCACAAAACCAGAGTAGAGGGGTAGAATCCGCTCCCATAACCTGCTGGCCATGCTGCTTTTGATGCATCTCAGGATTCCCTTGTTTTTCTGTGCTGGCAGCACTCACTGTGGGCTCATGGTGAGTTTTTCATCAGCCATCACCCCCAAGTCCCTCCCCACAGGGCTGCTCTCAATCACTTCTCTGCCCAGCCTGTGGGAGCGTCTGGGATTGCCATGATCCAGCAATAGGACCTTGCACTTAGTCTTGCTGAACTTCATGAAGTTTGCATGGTGGCATCTCTCAGGCCTGTCAAGATCTCTGTGAAAGCCTGTTATGATTGATATTCCTAACCAGACTAAATTCTAGCAGGGCCTTTGTCTTCCTTAGATTTATCCCTAGTTTCCCATGAAATTTCTCTGTATTCCTCACAGGCTACCTGTCCTCCTTTACAGCTTCTGATTCATTTTTTAATTTGAGCTTACTCAGCAATTCTTTTTTTCATCCATGGAGGCCTCCTGGCACTTTTTCCCAATTTCTTCCTCGTTGGGATGCATTGCTCCTGATCTTGGAGGGGTGATCCTTCAAATTCAGCCATCTTTCTTGGTCCTCTCTGCCTTCTAGGGCTTTGTCCTATGGGACTCTACAAAGCAGGTCTTTAAAAAGGCCAAAGTCTGCTCTCCTGAAGTCTAGAGCAGTGAGTTTGCTGTCTGTCCTGTACACTGCCTCAAGGATTTCCAGTTCCATCATCTTGTGGTAACTGCAGCCAAGGCTGCCTTGGAGCATTGCATTTCCCATGAGCTCCTTCTGTTGGTGGCACCTCTCCTTGCTGGCTCCTCTATCACTTCTCTGAGGAAGTTATAGTTGACACATTCAAGGAAACCCCAGGATTGTTTGTGCTCTACTGTGTTGCCCGTCCAGCAGATTTTGGGGTGGCTGAAATCCCCCATGAGGATCAGGGCTTGTGAGGCAGCTCCTATTGGCCAACAGAGGGGTTTATCAGCTTCATCCACCTGCTGGGGTGTAGAGATTCTAACATACCGTGTCCCTGCCCTCCCCTTAATCTTGACTCACAAGCTGTGGGCTGGCTCCTCACCCTTTCCCAGACACAATTTTGTACTCTCCAGCTTGTCATTGACAAAGAGGCCTATACCCCCTCCTCATCTCCCTAGCCTGTCTTTCCTAAAAAGCCTAAAATCCATTCCATTCTGGTCATAGGTGCCACCCCACATGTCTCTGTGATGCCAATGATATCATATCCATTCAGGTGTGTGCACATCTCTAGCTCCTTCTCTTTGTTCACCACAATATGTGCAGTTCCCAGACTGCTGCTCTCTATCACTGGCACCCACATGGAACACTAACAGTGGGTAATAATCAGTGGGCTCAATTAGGCTTGGCATCTTCTCAGTGACATCTCTCATCTGGACTCCCAGAACACACATCCCTCAAAACACACATCTTTGAAATATGACTGCCTCTGTAGCTCTTAAAGTAGAATAACTTACTGGTTTAACTGATTTCCTTATTCGTGGAATAAATGGTTGGGCTGCTCCATTTAGTTATGGCTGTTCTTCCTGTGTGCAGCCTGACGTTCTGGGCAGGGATGTTCAGCTAGGTGGGAATATCTGGTTTTGGTAGAAGCCTCTTCCTTTTATTAGTTCCTTTCCTCTTCCTTACCAGCTCTTTTCCTGCAGACTTACTTTCCAGAATATTAGTTCCTGTTTCCTTTCCAGGTCATGACTCCTGATGCAGGGCTTTGCACTTCCTCTTCTTGAACTCTGTGGGCTTCCATCAGCCTATTTCTCAAGCTCTTTGAGTCCCCCCCGGATGGCAGCAGGACTTTCCAGTGTAGCAGCCATTCTGCTCAGTCTTACAGAAAAAAACCATGAAAACTTAATGTCATGGCTGTTTTCAAGCTGTTCCATGCTTTCTCTCATGCAGTTCCCTGGGGCTGTGTCACACTCTTCTTAGCATTTCTTTAACTGATCCCTTCTTATATAAGGTGAAAAAAATTCCACATGTATGAATTTGAAGACAACTTGGATTTCCACATGTATGAATTTGAAGACAACTAGATTGCTTCCTTCCTCTGCTATAAAAACTGGTTGAAGATAAGGATAAGGGTATGTTTTTGTTGTTTTTGTTATCTTTGTATAGTTTTTCCTGGACAAGAATATATTATAAATAAACACAATTTAAAAACAGCATTTTAAAGCATCCCTAAAACATACTAAGTAAAGAAGTGCTGTGTTCTGTGTTCCTCTTCCCTCACACAAGGAACAAAAATGTGGCGACCACATATGCTTGTTCCTTTGTCTCTCCAGAAGAGTAAATAATTTGGTGTCATGTCAAACTGACAAAGGACATCTGGAGCAGCACAGCTTTGAGATATGAGAGCCAGGGATAAAGCATCTGGCTGTTTTCTGGAAGATATGTTTGTTCATACTATAAACAAATAGAGGCTTTATTAAGCTTTTTGTAACTGCTAAATATTTTAGAGCTATAGCGGCCAAATTGATTTGCAATGGTTTTCTGTAATGAAATATCAATGATAAATTTTATAAAAACATGGATAACATCAATTACTTTATGAGCTTTTTTTTCTCTATCTAAAATAACAACCATTTGGTGTTTTGGCCGGTGATTTGTCTACATATTTTATAATCAGTCCAATATTTTTGATTGAAAGAAATGTCATTACTTATATCTGAACACTTGATGTGTTAATATCTCCAAATCTCAACAGCTAGTGAGTTTGCCTTAGAACAATTAATTCTGGGGGCAACAACTTCAGAAAGAAATGCAAACAAACAAAAAATTTACCCAGAATTGCTAAGGTGAGACCATATGGTGAGTGATTTCTAAACTGATGTGTGATCTATCAGACTGGCATTTTACTCTTATGTACTACAGGCACTCAGCTCTGCTGGACTCTCACCTGACTGCCCTGTCAGCTCAGCAGCATCATCATCCTGCTCTTACAGGATAAGACACCCAGCATAGCATTTTGGTTTGCTCTGCTTATTCTCAGTTATCTAGAAAGCTAAGTTATTTCCATCTCCTTCTTTCAACTTTAAAACATCATAGCCTTTTATGGCTAATCACATGTTTCTCAATATCCCCTCATTACCTAATCAATAAATTAGGTAACACCAGATTTGAAATAAATCACTGAAATGCAACATTGCAGTCCTGCTCCAACTGTCCTGTGCTATTGTAGGCAGCTGTAAGGAAGTTAGTCTGCAGGCTTCCATGGCAAACAGAAAAATTAACACACTGTAAAAGAAGTCACTGTTGTTTCTTTAAACCTAAATATAAATATTTATAACTAAAGATATCTAGGCACCATCTGCATTTAAATATAAAGAAATTAAGGAGAAAGCAGAGAAATGAAGAAGAAAGCAGAGAATCCCTCCAACATTTTTAGAATAAATAAGCCATAAAGATGAAATTTCATTAGATAAGAGATTTTATGATAGCTATATAGTATATCATCATATATTTCAGGTTAAGCAAAAATATTTTTAATGGATTAATGTTTGTCATAATGTTTAGATTATGTTGGGGCAAGAAGAAAATTATTTTCAGAGTAAAATATTTTTTTTTCCTTTGGTTAGTTTTTTCCCAAATCTGTATTAGGATGCACATTTGAAAACTCCTCAAGAGCTCTATGGCAGCCGGAAATTTATTCTAGCCTGTGAAATTTATTCTAGCCTGTGAATTTGTATTTGTTTGCATGGTTTTTTGGGCTTTTTTTTTTTTTTTTCTGTTTCATTTCAAAGAAAGTATAGTTACATGTCTAAAACTCAAATGCCTATGGAATGTTTCCTCCAATATAATCCTATTAAAAAGCCTTACTAGCAATATTTTAAGGAAACATTGTCAAATGGGTTTGCAGCAACTTCTTATGATGCAATGCATTTTGAAATAGCGTCACAGAAGATGTGGTGTTGGGTAGTTGTAGTAGTAGACATGTTGTGTCAGTATTGTATTGTATGTGTGTAGTATGGCATGAAAGTCATCAACTATCATACTGCCATGTACCTTACAGATCCATCCTGCCATAATGTAATTATGGCTTTCACAGAAAATGTGCAAATGTTTTCATATTGGATTTTTCATTGCTGTATTCATAGCATGTTTGCCTTATCCAACACTGACAAACCAAAGTGTTTTTTGTGGACCTTATGTTCTGTAAGAAAGAGAAAGTTGACATTGACTCTTTGAGCTGTGGTTTAGAAACATGATTTTTGTCAATTTCTAACAAGTAAACAAAAAAATACCTTTTATAAATGCTATTTAATTTGCTGTTATTGTGCCTGTCACTAAATTACTTCAGACAAAATTACGTTTTCTCTATGATTTGAGAATACTGGCTTCCAGAAGATTTATTTTTAACATATTCTAGCCCCTGAATTTCTAATGTACTTGGGAAAATCATCCTTCTACAAACAGCCCATTGGAGATGAGTCTAAGGTTCATCCAGGGTTCAGATACTTCATTACCACCAGGCAGGAAATGAGCAGGTTAGAATTCAGACCAATATTGCTGTGCAAATAGCAGGAAAATTTGCTGACTAATATCTGATCTCTGATTCATCACTTACAATTAACATTGTTGTCATTCGAGACAGCTGGAGGCACTGTAAACACCAGCAGTAAACATTCCATTTATTTGTTAGGTGGCCAAGGCAGGGTATTGAGGCATGGGGGCAGTACAGAAGAAATACTGGATAGATAAGATAAAAGAGGGGTAGGGGTGGGAGGACAGACGGAAGATTACAGAAATCACATAATAGCCATGCCACTGCAATGTTAATGTATTTTTAATTAACGTGCAACCTTTCTGTGATATGTGATCAGGATTGAGACAACTTTGTCTCAATATGAGTATTCCCATGATTTCTTCTTCAGACTTGCACTTTCAGTATCACCTGTCCAGGCACACTACTTACGAACATAAAATTAGTTACTGAATCAGCATCTTCACTTTTTTGCTAGGTTCTGGGCAAGACGAATTTATAGGCCCTGATCTTAGAACAGCTGGATGGGAGGCAGAAGCATGAATCTCAAGGAATATGTAGTAAGTGAGAGATTCATGGCAGAAAAAACTTCATATGAGACCTAGACAAATTTGGCCTAAATGTTGTTCTTTTCCTTGTCTTGTAAAATATTTTGAAAATATATTTACACATAGGAATAATTTTATCTAGTAATAACTTTTTTTTCTGTAAGAATCCATGTGAGCTCAAAATCATCATTTGTTCAAGTATAAAGTATGACAATTTAACATTAACAAAAAGGCAGGAGAAACTGTACTAATTTCTTTCACAATCATCATTTGTTCAAGTATGACAATTTAACATTAACAAAAAGGTAGGAGAAACTGTGCTCATTTCCTATTTATATGGTGGGGTTTTTTTTACTGATGCTTTGATAATTAATGCTGGCTTGATATAATGGTTACTTATTAGTCTAAAATTAGGTCTAAAGTGACATGAAAAATGTTTCCCTCTCTTTACGTTAATTTGGCAGGAGAAACTGTACTAATTTCTTATTTATATGGTGGTTTTTTTTTACTGATGCTTTGATAATTAATGCTGGCTTGATATAATGGTTACTTATTAGTCTAAAATTAGGTCTAAAGTGACATGAAAAAGGTTTCCCTCTCTTTACGTTAATTTGGTTTTATTCTTGTTGTATCACAATCTGTTTCTGACTGTTCTGATGTTCAGAATTAATTCAGTGATATAGACTTCTAAAGTTGTTTGAGTGTCTGGACAGGTGTGGATGGATATTTAGGTAGAAGGACCTACTACAATCCTTCCACTTATCCATGGAATGACTCTTACAAATTTTATAGTCTGGAGTGCCTACAGTGCTAGAATAAAACACTACATTAATACCAAAAAAATGTATCTGTGAAAGCTGACCTTAATTTAATGTGGATAGAGCTAGTTTTTTAGCTCTAAGTATCTTATATTTCAAATTTTAAAATTAAGTGGAAGGGATTTGGGCAGCACAAAATAAGGGTCTGATTTTGGAAAACTGTGACATATAAGAGGAACCTAGATATTCTAGTGACTATTCAGCTGAATGTGACTTCTCCCCCTGAAAAAACTTGCAAGCAGTTGGAAGAATATGGTCCTGCAAGGTGTGAACATGAATAATGAATGCCGTAGATATTTCTTCTCTATTTTTGCTGTTACAGTACATAATTTTTTAATGTTGTGTCCAGTTTTACTATCAGTGTAAGAGACTATCAATCAACAAAGTAAAGCCATCATAATAATGATGAAATTGGAAAACACATTTCCTATGGAAATGTTGAAGACATTCCGTTCCTTATCCGTTAAAAAATGTTGAACAATGAATAATGGACTAGAGTATGTTAATAAATATTTGATTCTGGAACATGAATTTGGTAAAAGACAGCTCTTCATTCCATTAGACACAAAATTCAAGAAGAGGAAGTTGTATTTTGACATTTAAAGAGGAAAAATATGTTTTGTAATCCAAAGATTATTTAGCCTTTTGTGGCTAAGTAATCATTGGAAGACCTTACCAGTGGTGTTGGTGTACCTTTGGCAATCAAGATTAGATATTGTAGGAGGGCAAACATGAAGGGCTGAAAACTTGATTAAATATAAAAAATGAACTGTGCAAAAGATCAGATTTATATAGTGTTCACTTCTGGTGTTGTTTTTCTATGACTGTTGTGTATCATACAAGAGTAACCTACGTAATGCCTTGTACTATGTACAACACTGAGTCAGGCTTGATTTACATTTCTATTGTAGATTATCTATGTAACTATAAAATTGTGCTCGGGTAGAATTTCCGAGTGTTTATGCCATTGAAAACACACCTTCCCATGGTGACCACTTCAACTGAAGGGAAGCCATCCCCAAGTCAGTAAATGTCTTTATGAACATTGGTCCTTATGAGGTAACCAGGAGAAGAAAGGTCCAAAGGAAGTGGGAAAGCTCATTTCCTCAATTCCTATAAATACCACATTCTAAATTAATTTTTAGGGAATAATTTAAAAACATGTAACAAAGCTGTATTTCTAATAGTAGCTATTTCTCATACACATTGTTTCTTTAGCCAAATAGTAAATTTTATATGTAGCTATTTGAAAGATAGGACACAGTAGGAACATTCTTTCCTATGTAAACCTATGAACTTTTTTAGTTACTACAGTATTTTTACTAACTGTAAAAAGCCTCAACAACCATACATGAAAGTGATGAAAATGAACAATACTGAACAAGGAATATTTGTTATTTTATGTGTTCCACACAGCATCAGACATAAACTCTTGCTGGGAAGTAAGAATGGTTGTCAAGTTTCTGCCCAAATTTATTTTGCCAGAAGCCATGGTTTTAGTCACCAGTGACTGACAGTAACAATTTATTTCTTGGCTCACCAGTATTTTAGCACTCCAAGAAAAAGAGTTCATGCTGGAAAGAACCTAGCAAAAGCAAACAATTCAACAAGTAAATAGATCTGACTACTCAAACCTTATACAAAATGAAGTAAGCACTCACTAGCTGTGAGAATTTATGAAGCTGATTTATTCCTAAAACAAGCAGAATCAATAAGAGTAATTATGCTCAACATGACAATTTGGAAGAGGAAAGGAGGTGTAGGTATTATATCCCAGAGACTCTATCATTAAGGCCTATATTCTCTCCTCCATTTATTTCAAGATGTGCATTGCCTTGGGTTTAGCAAATCCTCAGTATGCAAACTACGGCAAGTCTTGAAAGAGTGAAAACATGTCCAAAACATGTGGTTCAGGTAGCTGAAGGTAAAACTCCCTAGTGGTATTAAGACATTTTTTATTTTGTAGAGATTAATCTCATTTATCCTGCCCTCTTAAGAATCCCAATACCAATCTCAGAAGGAAAGCTACTGTATCTTTGAAGGCTGTTTGTACTGGTGTTCTAACGCTTGTGTCACTGCTTAAGCATCCTGTTTTTAAATATCTGTGTGATATGTGGCCATCCATGTGCCTCTGGGTTTAGTCCTGGCACAGTTGCAACTCCTTGAAGCTGAGCACTTTCAAAATTACATCTGGCCTAGTGATGAGGCTTGTCCTTGTTGCCATCGCAGAGCACATAATCTGATTTCTTTGGTGCTCCAGGAGTTTCTTTTATTGTTCTCCTTGCTGTTACTCTTCACTGGGTCTCAGAGAGGAAGCAGTCAGTAGGAGCTTTGGAAAAGAAGCTGATTTTGGGCAATATAAACCTGTAGAGTCATATTTCAGCTGAGTAAGCCCTTGTAATTCTGAGGAGAGGTTGTTGTAGGCCTGAGGTGTTTTAGGTGACAGGTTAAGGAGAAAAAAGACTAAAAAATTTGTGTTCTTTTCTTAGTTCCTATAAGATGATGTCATGGTAATTTTATTCACTGAAGAAAGCAAGGCTGAGAGAATGTTTTTTTAATTAATAAGTTATTAAAGGAGGTCAATGGAATAAACAAACAAAGCTGGAATATATACTCCCTCAAAATTCCTGTGAGTGAATATGAGAGAAAAATTAATGAGGGGGAAAACTGTCTGCCAGTAGGGCAGACTGATCTCAACACCTGGTGAGCTTTTGGAAGAGGAAGAAACTGTCTGCATGCAGCCATTGCACTCAGGGAAGATATTATCATTGTTTATAAATACATTAAGGGAAAGTGCACAGGCAACAGAGACAGGCTTTTTCCAGTGAGCCCCAGTGACAGAAAAAGAGGTAACATTCAGGAGTCACCTGGACATGGTTCACGGCAACCTTCACTGGGTGGCCCTACAGAGCTGAGGTTGGACCAGATAATCTCCATGCACAGGAATAATTTCAACCATTCTGTGATTCTCTGAAGAGGCAACAGATACCTGTTCTCCCTGGCAGCACTAACAGCAGTGGTGGTAAATGTAAGGAGCCACAAACACTATTTTACTGATTTGGAATATGCCTGCAGGCCCCAAAGTCTCCACAGGGGGCAAGTCATAGTGCAGTGGCAAGAAAGGATTTCTTCTTATTTTAGACTTGTTCCTGAGCCCTAGACAGTAAATTCAAACACATAGCAGGACAGGATTTCTCCCTAATAGGTCTATCGGGGCTGCAGGAAGGCAAGTTGCTATAGGCATTTTCTCCTGTGTGAGGACAGCACAAAAAACTGAAATAATGGGCATTTTCCTGGAGAGACACCAGTCATCTCAGAAGATATGGTGCAGGTTTCAGTCATGAATGTCCCCTGTCTGACAGAGACATACAGACCTGCTTTCTTGGCAGTTCTTGGGCTAGAACAATCTGACTCAAGTTATGAGCATAAATTGTTACTTAAATTTCATTAACTACCCATTTTGCTGCCGAGAAAGACTTCATTTTGTGACAATTATATAGAACACAGGAAACAAAAATGTCAGCAGTGTTATTTCTCTTTTACCTATGTTAGTAGGAGGAGACTTTAGGTCAACTATTCCAGTGTGAGGAAACTGTCCACTCTTCCAAGAGCTGGCAGGTGTTTTAATCCAGACTGTCTGCCTCATGGCTTCCCCAAGCTGCTACATATAGGCTCATTTTTGGTCTTCATTCTTCTGAGAATAAATTGGGTTATTTGGTCTTTACTGATCACCCACACTCTATATGCACTTTAGCTGTCTGCTTGTTGTTCATTCCCCTTAAATACAGTCCTACCTTGGGATTGCATTTTCCTCATGGCAATTTCTTGTTTATCTCTGTGGAGGAGGAGGAAATGCCTCTATGAAACTTAGAGGACTTTGCTTTGAATGTTTGAATTCCTGCAGCTCTCTGCTCATGTTGCTGAAGTACCACAGGAAAGCTGTGCCTGTCTGTGGCAGGTCTGTGATGGCCACAAGGGCTTGTTTCCAGTGTCTGCTCTGACTCCGGGCTCAGGCTGACACAGAGGCAAATGTGTGGCAAAGCTCTCAATCACTGCATGAAAATATGAGTGGGTCTGTTTTGTAAACAACAACATTTCATGCTTAAACAACTCAGAAGGCAAATGGAACAATATGGGACAGGTTGAAAGAGTAAAGCAATCAAGATATCCATTCATAATTTGACAACTATATCACTAGTGGTTTAACAATCACAGCAGAAGCCACGGAAGGAGGTAGAAGTAGCAGAAAAGGTTTCACAGCACACAGCAGGGAAAGAAACTTCAGGAAGCCAAAACCAGAACTCATGCACAGACTGCAAAATACAGAGAAGTTTTCAGCTCCCCTAGAACAGAGAAGTTTAGTTGCAGAGGGAGCAGATTTACTGCATTACTCCAGTGGAAAACATTAATTAGCATAGAACCCAAGATGAAGTAATTGACACCTGAGTTCACAGAATTGATGAAAGTTCTTTGCAAGGTTGAATGACCCTCTTCAAAGGCTGAACAGATTTTTTTTTTTTAACTCACTTGATGGGCTTGTCTTTAACCAGTCCCCTTGCAGAGTTTGGGAATGATTTTATTGCCCTAGAAGTCACCAATTTTTTTTTAATGTTATTGTACTCAAGAGACAACATCTTAAGCAGTTTGATTGTAGCAATAATTATTGTAAAAATATTTGCTATATAAGATGGGACACTATAATAAAATCTGCATTTGGGTGCTGAAATAAGGTAAAATTGCCATAAGTTTGCTATAATGTAACTAAAATTCTTGAAATATTATCAAAAGACAGGGAGTAACGAGACAAGACAGGATAAACCTGCTTGATTTTATGGGTTCTTGGTTTTAGAATGACCCTAAAGAAGTGATTGAAAATAACAGCCAATGTAAAACTCCAGATGCCAACCTCAGTAAGTCAGCAAGAATTGTACCTCTGTGCTGCACAGAATGAGTGGTCAACATTGCAAAGCAGCTATGTTGGAACTTCTGCTCCAAGTGCCAGAAAGCCAAGTTTTTAAAAGAGTGCATGGATAGTTTGTATTATTCAGAAAGTTACTGGCCAATGAGTAGGATATGCAAAAAGGCCAAGACTAGAGCCTACATCTTCTTTCTACCACAAACTCCATGTGGAAAAGCAACTTTCCTCACAAAACAACCAACAGAAATTCTTTGCAGCTATGTTTGGATAACAAATGCCCTTGTTTTTCCCATGACTTTCTACCCTTCAAAATCCCATCTTCTCCCTGATATCATTAATTACTGAGCTCAGACTTGTCTTGCTTTTTCTGGACTATTTTCAAGATGTAATTTTGTTTTATATTATTCCTTCTTGACCTATTTCTTCTGCATTGTAAACTCTACTGTTAGTTTAATTAAACTTGCTTAAGGGTAATGATTTTTTTGTTTTAAATATGAGCATGCTGAATATGTAGTTTTCCTAGACTGCTCCTAATTTATTTTTTAAAAAACAAAATAAATAAAAAAAGGGAAAAAAACAAGACAGTGGGGTTTTCAGGGAGTTTCTGGGTTTTTTTTCAGAAGGTTTCAAAAATTAGTCATTGAAGGCACTTGAAATCCAAATACATATATCTGACTTGCAAAAATCCATTTCTGAATGCCTCTGCCACAAATTAAGTCTTTATTAATCAAATTTAAATTTTTTTAAAAACCTAAAAAAAAATCCAAAGCCCTCTCTACCCCCCGACCCTCAAACCCCATCATCTTAATCCCTTTTCCTCATCAAACAATAATAAAAAGCATCAAAATGCTGAGTTTATGTATCTGGAAGTTTATGAAGTTTATTCTTCTGAAAGATGTCAGCGTAGCCCACACTGAGGGCAATGCATGGCCATCAGGCCTCAGGGGGTTACTGGATTATATTTTTCTTTCATAACATAGATGTGAAAGGTGATTAGGAGTTGTATGGAGCTGGGAGAGGCAGTGTGGCAAACAATCCAGGTGATCACACTATCAATGCTACTTTTGCTTTTGACAAAGTGCAGTTTGAAACAGCCATCGTTCTGGGGATTCGGGAGCTGATGCTTCTACCAAATGCCTCTGTTGGAATGCTGCTGCTTCCAGTCTTGCCTTGCAGCACGCAGGAGCTGATATACTGCAGTAAGTTGCCTGTGTTTGAACAGAGTAAACTTACTTGTGGGCCAGGTCTCTGGTCTTCTCACTTTCAGATGGACAAAAGAGCATTTAAGGAAGAGCAGCAGTTGTAAACATATGCATTATTGTAGAGAGGAAAGTAAATAAAGTTTATGCAGCTACTCCCAGCTATAAATATCATTTCAGGAAAGGTTTAAACATCATAAATACCATTTCATAAAGGTTTAAACATTACACTTGCATAGTAGTTATAAAACCTAAACTAACTCAGAATAAAGGATCATTGTGGAGGCGAAGAGGGTTTCACAAATGTTAGCAGAGAAAAGGATTCATTCACTCTCTGCTGTGTTCAGCAAGCCTGGATAGTGTCTTGTGTTCAGCTCTTACCCCTGGGCTCACCTCCAGACTCCTGAGACTGACATCAAAGTGGGAATCTTGAATATCAGAACTCTCTGACAGCTGGTATGAAGCAGCATGTCCAGTTGCTCCACTGGCTGCTGCCTTCCCAGCAGAGGGTGCCTCTCCCACCCGGTGTCTCTCTGGGTGCTGCTGGGCCTGGCACACTGCAGAAGTGTTTCTATAATGTGAGAAACTAAGATTAAGTTAGCAGGTACCTCGATACCTGGCCTGGTCTACCGCTGGGAAACCAACTGTGCAAGGTACTGCTTCCTTGTTTCCCCCCACCATGAATGACTTCCTTTAAAGCTTCTGTCCTGTTCAAACTCCAGCAGTCCATTGGTGATGCTACATGCACTGTTTGTGCTGTGATCCTGGAAACTGGGTAAATGCAAAAGCATGAATGGATATGCCAAACGTGCCGCCACTGAACAGAAGCTCTTTTATGAGCCAGTGGCCATATTGCTAAAACAGCTTTAACTTCAATATTTGGATTGGTTTTTGAAGATTCTTTTTAGCGGAGGTTCCCCTAAGAAATCACATTCTGTGGACATGGGCTTTACTAAAGTGCCATTTGGGGGTTTTTGCCAAGATATTCCCCAGGTAAGAAAGTATGATATATCAACAAATTCAAACTCCAGAAAGCTGTGTGGATATTGTTCCTCAAAGTCATATGACCAGGGCTCAAGCTCACATGTCAATGAATGTAAGAGTAATCAATGTCTGTAAGTGGCCAAACTGAACTGCATGAAGTGGAAAAAAATTCAAAATATTTTATGGGGAAAAAAGTTAATGTAACTTCTAACTCTACACACCTGATTAGTCATTCATGGTGTGTCCTAGCTCAGCTCTTGGGCTGTACCTGGGACCAATGCAGTAAATCTGTATTTCAGTGTAAGACAGACAATGCTCTCTTACCAAATGTCTTACCAAAGTACTCTGAAGATCAAAGGGAGATCTCTATGTGGATGAAAATTGGTGATACACTTTATTGCATTTTTCCTGGATTTGTAGTTGTAACTGTAGTTCTTACTGTATTTCTAACTGTAGGCTTATTGAACATGGACTGTATGTACATTACTTTTTCAAGTTCTTGGCTTGAAAGTAGAAATGGAAAGACAAGACACTGTTTAATTCTGTTACATGCTGGAGATCATAAACTCTCAACAGATTCTGTCTCAAAAGCATAGCAAGTATTGATACCCCCTTTTATTTAAAGAAAGATTTAGAAAGTACTATTTAAGCATATTTCTCCAAAGGAACACGGTCACTGAACTGAGACAACAAAAACAAGGACAAAAATAAATGCATACTATAAGATATTTGCAATGGGAACTAAATTCCATTTTCTTTTTTGCAGTCTTGCACAGCAGTAAAAGTTCATTCTTTGCACCATCTGTTTCACTGAGTATCAAGAGTAATAAGTAAATAGTATAATCACATGAACCTGACCTTCTGCCACACTGTTATGTGCATATCACCCAGAGATAAAATGAAAGCACAGATAAAATGCAGTGTTGTACATTAAAAATAGCTTATGCAATAACTTACGCTCTATCATTTAAATAAATATAACTTTTAAATTCCCAAGGACTTTTGTGAATTTCTACTTAATCACACTCATTGACAGGTAACAATTAAGAGAGGACCTCATGATTTGATTTGCAGTAATAGAATTTTTCTTTATTTTTGGTAATGATAGAAATACTTCAGACTACCAGAAAAACTACAGACTGATAGAAAAACATGTCAAATACAAAGATATTATTTGTCAAGCTAGGTGTTTGGCCAAGACAAAAAAATTCATTGAGTCAGAAGTGCTTACCAAAAATGAAAAGTTTGCTAAACATTGGCATTTTTAATGGTAGAGATTAGAATATTACAATACGTGTGGAAGACAAGGACAAATCAGATAAATAAGTTGAATTACTAGTACGTTTAACAGAAGGAAGTTTGAGAGCCCTGGCAAAGCTGACACTCTGGCATGATGTCTTTTGTTAGTCTTGATAATGGAGGGGAAAATACTTGTTTCAGTCTTTCTGTCATAGAGTGAAACTCACTAACCCTGAGCATAAGGACCCCATAAAATACAGATGCTATATAATTACTGTGAGAGGTGAAACAGTGAAGAAATCTCTGTGTGGACACTTATTGTTCTTACTGTCATCTGCACAGAAAGTATAGAGGGTTCTGTGATGTGACTCAGCCAGCATTTTATTTTATTTTATTTTATTTTATTTATTTTATTTTATTTATTTTATTTTATTTTTTTTTATTTTTATTTTCTACAGAAAAGTCACTGTCTGGTTAAGACATTGTTCAGGCCCCATCTTGTCTTGAGTGCGGTTGATACTTCCCAGCCTGCATCAACACACAGGGTAATCCTGCCCCAGTGGCAGAGCCATGCCATTTTTATCTTCACAAGGATTTGTTCAACCTAAATGTTTTATAATCTGTCTATATGGATGCTTTGCTGTATTGAGTCAATTTATTTTGGGGGTGAAAAGTCATCAGTGCTTTATGTTTACTCAATTTAGGGTGATCCATTGACAGAAAATAGAAGACACACTGATTTGTGACTACAATTACTTTTTGTAGGGATGCTATTGTGCCTATATGAATAATATTCCTTTACAAAAGAGGATGCCAGTGATTTAAATTAAACAAATCAAGCTTAAAAAGAGGAAAGATTTTCATTACTGATCTTATTTTAATTTCTCTGAGTATAAAATCATAGCCATAGAAGTGAAAATTTCTTTCTTTTCTTTTTTTTTTTTTTTAATAATGCCACATTGCCCTGCTCTGAAAGTATAGATGCTGGATACCTAGAACCTGATATGATAGACACAAAAACCTTAAAACAATGAAAATATCATATAAATCTGCTCATTTTTAATAGGTTTTTCTTGAAAATCATATCTTTGGAGTGGTCCTTCTCAGCCAAAGGGATGTGTTCTGTACAATGTAAACAACATATGAATTTCCCACTCTGATGTATTTATTCTTGGTAAATTTAAAAGCTGGGATGATCCTGAAATACCTTATCACCTTTCAGCCACAATGTGGATTTTGCAGTTAATGATCTAAGCTGTATATTCATGGTCTTTGGGCGTTGTGTTTTATGAAAAATATTTAAGAGAGATGAGTTTGAAGTCGTGCTGTATAACAGTGAGGAGCAAAACACCACATGCTCTATCTAATCTGCATCTGGCACTTACGAGGTGTTTAGGTGTTTAAGTGTACCTTTGGCATATCATTTTAACCTCTGGTTTACAAAGATGGGCTTGGAACGGGTCCAGTTCAAAATATATCATTTCCGTTCAAAATGTATCTGCCAGTATATTCATTGCTTGAACAGCCTCAGTGACAAAGCCCCAAAGATTTGCTCTGGTAGTCGGAAGAACAACAGTCTTGGTGGGAAGGGTTGTGAACCCCCCAAGGCACACTGTGGTGAGTCCCCAGGTTCCCAGGTGTGACTCCACTCCACAATCACTCACAAGCTGTCCCAGGCAGTTCCTTTTACGCCAGAACTGGTCCCCGCACCCAGCGTGGGGACCAGAATGCTTGTGCGCTGAGGAAATGCAAGGAAAGGTGAATCATGATTGTTCAGACAGAGGGTGATTTAGCTCTTCCACAGAGAGGGTCCGCGACTTCCGTTATATGGAGTGTTACGCTAGGAATGTGGAATGGCTGGGAAATCATCCTTCATCTGTATTGTGAGCAAAATATTAAGCATGAACTCAAGTCTGGTAGATAGTTCAAAATAATAGAAAGAAAAAAGCAAGTAGTTCCCACTGTGCTTATGTAGTGATTCTGACAAGAAAGTCTGTTCATCTTTGTGGAAATGTAATTATTTTCCTTCCAATCAATGAAAGAGGAATCATCATGTTGTGTACATCCGTATCAACTAAAATGGGGATATATTTATAATCTTTTTCCTTTCATGCAGAGTATTTTACCATTCAGCTCTGTAATTCCACACTTGATTTATTCCAATTAACCAGAATTCCTCCAGGAGTTCCTGCTCTTAGGCAAAACTCCTGGCATACAATAAAAAATTAAGGAGTCAGTGAAGAATGCTGCCCAGAAACCAGTCATCCTGCACTGAGTCTGGCACAGAAAACAGGAGTTGTGAAAGAAATGGTGGAAGCAGGGAGATTGCTTCTATAAACTTCACTGATGGCAATAAATACAGGAAGGAGAAGATTGAGTAAAAGAGGATTTGTCATGAGATGGAGGAATGTTAAAGACAGCAGAACACACAGTGAAGAAAACAAAGTGCTAGTACCCATGATTTTGAAAATGCTGCAGTTAAGAAAAAGACATGCAAAAAAATTTGGACTTGAAGTTTGGGTTTAGTCAAACAAACCATTTACTAATTCAGGAAGAAGAAAGGGGAAAGGAAAGCATTTGAAATAACTGAAAAACTATGCATCAAGCCTGACACCAAAGACAGGATAGTCTTGTGGTACTGCTGGAAAATCAGCTCTGAATATTGTCAACCAGGAAAGTCAGAAAGATAGAAACAGTGACACAGTTTTGGAGAGAAAAAAATTCCACTACAGATCAGAGGTGTTCCCCAGCAAGTCTGTTTGCAGCCATGTTCCTGCTCCCATTAATAATCTCATCATTAAAGCAAGACACTGAATTTGCTTCAGGTGAATAGTGGTGGGCTAGAGGAGCAAGTTATAATGCAATATCTTTACTTACCATGATCAGCTCATGGAACATGAGTAGATTCAAAGAAAGAAACAAAAATAAATCTGCTTACCATGTTTTCAGATGGATCTAATTTGTATTGACTTTACTGAGGTCTTCAAAGATACGAATGCAAAAGGTTACTGTCATTTCTCCAAGTCAAAGGCACAACTACCCAGAACATATGTACCAAAAAGAGAAACATTTGAAAGTAATTCTTTCAGTCCATTTGTGTGAAGGTGTGCCTCAGATCTACCTTCTTACATTAAACAATGATCTTTGAAGCGACGTGTTTCACATAAACAAGTGGTTCACGTTACCTGGGGAATGGTTGCTGGTAAGGTGGCTGTACATCATTTGGACCAGACCTGGGAGAGCAGAACAGGCCTAGATCACAGATATTGAATTTAGAGCACATCAACATAAACTGGCATTTGTCTCCACTTGTCTGGTTAAACATACCCTGCAATGCAAACAACTTATATTCTAATATTAGATCATCCTAATTCTCTACAAAACTGCATTTGACTGCTGTCCTGGTGTAATACTTTAAAAGAGAAGAGATCTGTGGTGGGAACTGCTGTGACCCCCCCCAAGTGACAGCCTCCATTACACATGGTTTTGACTGCTATTCCAGTGCTGCTCCTATTAATAACGCATTTTGCTAACTAGATATGCTTTTCTGTTTGGACTTTGTTTTGTGTTCTCTGGTAACTGCAGCCTGTGCCTTGGCAAACTTGAGCACAAAAAATTAGCCGCCTCATCAGCGTGCTCTGCACTTCTCAGAATATTGCAAAGTTTTCTGTCTTTTAAGTAGTCTTAGCCTCATAAACATGCGACTTAAAAAAAGCATAAAAGGAGTAATCTAGTTTATCTCTTCACTTTTGAAAAGCAAGCTGCGTGCTTGTATAACAACATATCCAGAAAGGAACTTTGCTGTGTTTTTTAAATTTGCTTTTTAATGATGGAAAAGACCGTTCATTATGTAACAGCTAGACGTGCTTGTCAGCAACATTATAAAAAACAGTTTGGATGGAAAGAGTGACAGATGTATCCCTGATGTTAGCTGACTGTAAACAATTTAGGAAGAATTTGACCCTTGGTTGCTCAAGGGATAATTCCTTCTCTTCTCAGTTTGCTTTCCCCACTGGAACAGCACGGAAGGCCTCTCCATAACTCAGCAGAGATATATGAGGTATTGGAAATAGCTCCGGCTGGAAATGGGAAGCAGTTTGGAGACAGAGTATGACACCAATGATGAGCTGATTAGGCTAGCTAAGAGATGAAGACGAGTGTGTCAGCTGCAACACCATTTTGACACAGGTTTTGTGTTTGCTTCTGGGTGGACTCTTTACTGCCCTGTCACAGCCTCAGAGCTTGCTCATAGTGTCATTTAGTACTATCATTCTGCCTAAGCCTGCATGGTGACATCTGCATTTTTCAGTGACATAGGGATCATCCTTATGAAGGGTGATAGACCTGTTTTTGAAAGTATAAACCCTGATATTTTAAAAGTAGATGTTTACGCTGATGTGATGCCAGATCATGACTCCATAGAAGAAAAAACCCTAGCACACAAACTAAGGAAGGAGATATCACTTTTCTCTTATCACTTTCTATGGAGTGTTAGAAGCCAGTTTTGAATTTCTACTCCTTGCAGATTTCCAATTATGCTGTATGTGGTCATTAACAGTCAGCTCTCTCAATGGCTTTGTATGTAGCAAAAAAAAGTCAGACAGGTTTGGGCAGGGTTTTGTTTCTTTGGTTGCATTTGTTTGGGGTTTGTTTTTTTGGGGGGCTACTCTTATAAAAAAGAGTTCTCTCTGTGTCTTTTAATACTGGTAAGACTTTCTTTGAAGCAATTTTTTTGCACTTTCCATACTCTGTATTGACTCTAAAAGGAAAATCAAGAAGCATATCAGGGCCAATATTATCATTCATGTAATTCATACTATGACAATGAGGAAGGTCAAAGTTTGTGGTGATGTAGGAAACCACTTTTCCTTACACAAAATTGTAATAAAACTTCTGAGGTGATTTTCCTCCAGGAATAGTTTTTTATGATTTCACTGCATGGTGTGACCTGCACAGGTAAGAATCTCTGAAATACATCAGTAAATGTTGCTGTAGCCCCATATCCAGGCATAAAACCCTGTTTAGGACTGATCTGGGGAAGATATTAACAGCTGACTGAGAACCTTGTTAATGATTTTTGTCAGAAGCTCAGATGTATTTTTGAGAGTAGATTGATGATAGGCAGTATTAGGGGGTTGCTTATTCTGTTTATTTTAGCAGATACATAATTGTCAAATCTGGTACAATGTGGTATTTTTGGTTTGTCTTTTCCTCTTTGCAAATTTATGTTGAGAACCCACTCAAGTCCTCTTACTTCTGAAAATCACCTCCTTTGAACAGATGAAAGCATTCAGAATGTGCATGAATAGGTAAAGGAAGAGGGATGGATTTTGCACATCTACTCTGTAAAATTTTGTCACCTTTTGTTTTAAATCTATTCCCAGCTTTATTTAGCAGTCTGGCCATACCAGATATTCCCATTATATCAGTCCTAAAGCAAGAATGCCCTCTTGGCAGCTAACACTATCACATGACAGTAAAGCTAGTTTGAGAGAGAAGCTTGATTATCCTAGTGAGAATAGTCTTTGGTGCAGTTCTTGAAAAGAAAGCAAAATTCAGTTTGCCCGGTAATACCAATGAAATTTCAATTTGTCTCTTTTGCCTTCATAGTTCTCAGCTGCTGGGAACAGGAATTCTAGCTAAGCTGAGGTAATTTTCTGATTAATTTCTGATGCTTTTCAGAGGATGACAAGACTTTCAAATTGTGCTTAAACTTCTCTGATCTCTAGCAGCATCTCTGGTCAAAAAATGCTGTGCCTGGCATTGCTAGGCATCGGTTGCAACATTAATTTAGGTTTCCAGTGATAGAAGTTCAATCTGCTTTTTTATCTGGCATAGAAAATGCAGACGTGATATTTTTGGAGCTATGGAACCATAAGAGCATTCTTTTTGTCATTCCTTTCTGCATTTGAATTTTCAAAGATCTCTAGCAGCATCTCTGGTCAAAAATGCTGTGCCTGGCACCCATTGCTAGGCATCAGTTGCAACATTAATTTAGGTTTCCAGTGATAGAAGTTCAATCTGCTTTTTTATCTGGCATAGAAAATGCAGACGTGATATTTTTGGAGCTATGGAACCATAAGAGCATTCTTTTTGTCATTCCTTTCTGCATTTGAATTATCAAGTATTTTTAAAACAAAGATCTGGTTACCCAGTGTTGCAGGAAAATTGACCTTTGTGTATTGAAATATTCTGTCTCTTAGTGAATAGTTAATGAACATCTCTGGTAGGCTTACAGCAATCTGGAGCATGAGATAAAGGCAAAGCCATTCCTTCATTCTTTGAGTGCCAGATGAGGGCACTAATGGCTAGGATGTTATCCAAGAGATCTGTTGCCTTGTTTGGCTGGATGCACTTCCTGGTATGACCATTAAAGTCTCCCAAAGGTCTTCTTTTCACCATGTGGAAGTGAAAAATTATACAGGAGATATAGGATGGAAATGTTTTCCAGGACAGAAAAATTTACCCCAAAGTAAAGTAGGCTCTTGCACTACAGAAATGATTTTTTTTCTATAAAAAGTACCATTTCTTGCAAAATAAGTGGCCATTTCCATTAAAAAATGGCTTGCTGCAAATTTATTTTGGTATTTGAAGTACTTTTTTTTCTTTTCTTTTTTTTTTCTTTTCTCTTTGGCTTTAGATTAAAATTGGTGAGTTTATTTTAAACATAAGAAAGTTTTGATCGTTTTCTGAAGTAGCCTAAATTACATGATGCTTGATTTTCACATTTTATGTCAGACAGCATTACAGGTTATGAACAAAATAATTTTAAGAATAAGAAGCCTTGTCAGTAATTATGCACAGGGATTTATTATTACTGAAGGGTAAATATATATATTTTTTAATTCTCATAATTTGTTCCTCCAAAAAGTTTCATTTTACCTCAGGCAGAGGAGCAAAAATAACACCCTGCAGGTGCCACATGGAACAGCAAGTAATAGTACAAATTACAAAAAGAGCAAAGAATCAGGGCACGTTGAGATGAGGAGATGTGCAGGACCTCTGATTCAGAACACACAAGATGGCCAGGAAACCAGAAAAAGTCTAGACTAAGAAAACTTATGTTAACTGAGCTTTTCTCTTTGGTAGAGGGTAATTGCATTATCAATTTCATTGATTTAACTGAGAGCTTAATATCTTCTCTCCGGTAAGTCAAATACTATCACATATACTTTTTTAGTAAGCTCACAGTGATGGATCCTCTCCTGAGCCATTTTTTTGGCCTGATAGTCTCCAATTTTTTGTGTCTGTTATCATGCATTTTTGAGAGGATATGAACTCTTCTGCTTGCTAATTCCTGCTCTTTTTAAAGAAGAGGCTGAATGAAACATTTATGACTTGACAGGCTGGATTCTGGTTGGCCACATAACGTACCCCATTTTCAGTAAATTAGGATAAAGAAGACGTATATAAATTGTTCAGTAGTGCATGTTTGTGAAATTGCTAAGAGAAAGACACACAGAAAACACACATGGAAAGAGTAAATACAGCAAGGGAAATTCAGCTGGAGTCAACAGATCATCAACAGATAACCAAACACAGAAGATCTATTTTTGCATATTAAATTCACTCCTGACGTAGGAGGATCCAAATATCTCTAAGGCTCATGGGAGATGCTGCCATAAAAACATGGAATCTGCCCATCTGCTATCAAGAGAAGAAAGACAATCTGATCAGTAGCTCAATTGCTTAGACATATTCACTGTTCTACACATGCACAGTCTATTTGTCTGCAAGTCTCAAGTTCTGCTGATGAAAGATGTGCAGAAAAGTGGTAGAAAGGAAGTGCTGAAGCATCACCACTAATTGTATTCTGTAAAACAGATGCCCTGGAGAGAAAAATAATTCCCCATGAATTACTTTGTCACTTCAAGTAAATTATTTCTAAAGGTTATGCAGTATTCAATTAAGTCAGTCTGAATCAGAGCAAATGGAGCCCAGACTGCCATGCACCTTACTGCAGTCCAAGGCAAGGCAGATCAATGAGAAATCTGACATCCCTCGATTCATCACGGTACCCCCCTACATGCTGGGGGACTGTTTTGGAGCAACAGCCACCTATCTCAGTCTTGTCCATACCATCTACTGGAAATATTTTCTTGTGGATGATGCCCTCCAAACCTTTCCTGAGCTTTCTCTTGGTGAGTGTTAATCGTCATGGGACAAAACTCTGTTACTATGACAACTAGGAGGATGGACCATTCAGCACTTTAACTGGTTTCTTGGTCCTCTCTTGTTTAGTAGTTTATGCTTAGTCTGGTGTTTGGGGCATCCTCCTTGAAGCTTCTTAACCATACAAAAGAACAAACTAAATCTTGTTATTTCTCACATTTTCTCCTTCATCCTGTGCTACAGGGTGATGGGGGACCTATTATAATCTCTACTAACCTGGATGTCGGTATGTTTGAAAAGAATGGGAGTGTAGCAGACCAGTTCCTGTCATGCCTGAGGGTTCCAATTAGACTTTAACTTTCGACCCACTCTTGAACATACATTATAAAATAAAACAAAATATAGTTAAGTAAGTAAGCTGTTAGGCCTGCCTGCTCAGTAATTTTGAAAATTTCAGACTCTGAGAGTAAAGGTGTTTCTAAATGTTAAGGAAAGAAAAGCCCACCAAGTCTCTCTACAGATACTGATGTCAAACTTTTCATTCTCCATTGAAGGAAACCTGTAGAAAATTCTCTCCTTGCTTTCTCCCTTCAATAGGGAATGCTAGAATCTGAAATCCTACTGGGATGTTCATCAAACAAGAGGACAAGGGCAATTTTTACTTGTTATTCAGTGTAAGGTTATCTCTTTTTGAAATGGTAGATAGCTCCCAAGTAATTGTAAAGGATCTCTTGGGAGTGGCCTTTAAAGGTCACTTTAACCCAGTGTAATGTAATTAAATTAATTACTTGGAAACATGTTTTAAAATCTCATTAGCCACATTCATATCTGTCACACAGAAGTTTACTCAGATATCTGTACCAAGCACGCTGGAGTAAGGTCAACATCTTCTTAGAACTAAGTGCATGCAAAATGTTTGGTTTTTTTCATATATGTGATACCAGGGAAAGAAATTATCTGAGTTATTCTAGTTTCATCTGCACAGGTAAAAAATATTCCACATTTTAGTTTTATGTAAAAACTGAGTAGAATGGAAAAAAAAAACTTGCATTCTACCCCCTTTTCAACTTGTTACAGTCATGAAATCTACAGGTCTGTTGACAGGGCATACTACATACTACAGAACTCTCTGGCTGAAGATAGAAAATACAGTGAGCCTGGCATAGGAAGAAGCAGGTTTTTCTGTATTTTAAAATTATTTTTAATAAACCTGGGTCATGTACCATGTGGCTTCCTTAACTAATTTTTGCATGTATCATAGAAAAAAAACCCATGTCACTGTAGGGTTCCTGCATTGTGTCTGGTATATTCAAGTTTACTGTTTTCTGTATGTTGATAGACTGCACTTGCATCTCAGTTAAACTGCAAGTTCATTGCAGAAGGTTTTGTGCAGCTTGATTTCTCCAGGATGTGCCAAATGCTCTAGCTGACAATTGAAATTGTCCTCATTAATTTTCATCAGAGTTGCAGACTGTGTTTGCCATGGTGGAGACAGATAAACTGAGACGGAAAGTGACCTGGAGCTTGCCAGAAGGAATGAGTGGTGAATGTTACCTTCAGAAATATTTATGCAGTGAGTCGCTCCAGCAGTGTGTCCCACACTCACTGGTCTATTGATGTTAAGTGTGGATTTTCTTCATGCTGTATTTGTTTCCAGAGCCATGGGGGTATTTTGTGTCAGGAACTTAGCGTGTAGTTTTGATGATGGAAGTTAGCATTTATGATTTTAAAATAAATCTTAGAATCACATTCACATGGCAGAAAGCAGTGACAGGTAAAACTTTCCAAATTTTAATATAAGACAATAGTCTTATGATCCTCTGGGATATGAAATAGGATTGTTACAGTGTTTGACACAGACATACAATGACATCTATGATAAAGTAATTCTCAAATCTGTTAGAGATATATTATGTGGAAATAAAGTGATCAAATAGTCTCGGGACACTTCCAATCAGATTTTTTTATACTGACAGGTAGAAATGCTGCCTGATGCTTAGGGGCTCACTCTAGTTTCCAGAGAGTAAGGGAAGGATTTGAGTCAAATTTCCTGACCTGGAGTCAGCAGGAGGAAGGCAACAAGCACCAGCATGTGGAAAGCACCTGCTTTGTTCCTAGTACAGGGAAATGGATAAATGCTTTCTCTTCTGTAACACATTTCCCTGCTGACCAGGCCTTTGCTGCTGCTCTATGGTTTTTTCCCCACCAGAATTATCACCAGCTTGTAGACAGCAGAAAGTGGACATATCTAATCAGAAAACATATATAAATTTAAATGTTCAGTCCCGATTTGTTTTTGGGTTTTCTTTTGGTTTTTGTTGTTGTTGTTTTGATGCTTGTTTTTTTAACGTATGTGTTTTAATGGCAGATTGAAATTGATTTTTGAAATAAAAATTATAAAATCACTTTGGAAAGTGGAGTTCTTTTGCATCCCGATTTGTTTTTGGGTTTTCTTTTTGGTTTTGTTGTTGTTGTTGTTTTGGTGCTTGCTTTTTTAACGTATTTGTTTTAATGGCAGATTGAAATTGATTTTTGAAATAAAAATTATAAATTCACTTTGGAAAGTGGAGTTCTTTTGCTCAAATGGCAGCTTTTATAATTAACCAATTTATGATCTTTTAAAACATGGAAATTCCATCTCTGTTATCTCTGTAAACAGTCACTAAAATGGAAGAATACCAGTAGAGCTTGGCAAACTGGATCAGTGTATCATGGAATGATGAAACAAACCCCAACAAAATCAGATAATTATCATTTTTTCCCCATTAGTCTGATATTTTGTTTGCTTTTTTTTTCTTTTATAGCACCATATAAAGCTCCACATCCCTGCTTATCATCCCAGCTCATCATCCCAGCTCATCATCCAGTCTCCTCCTCTCAAACACACAATGATGAAAAAGTAGAGAACCTGCAACCCTTGACACTCCCTGAAGAGGGGACATTGGGAACAAGTGCTCCTTTTGATGCCTTACCAAATGAGAAAATGAGGTGATGAAAACTTGCCAACCTTGCGTTTGCACCCAGGTAGCTTGGACTTGGATGGTCTTTCCAAGTCCCTTCCAACTCAGGATATCCTATGAACTGTTGAAACAAAGGATTTCTCCTTTGCTGGGCAGCAGAGAGAGAAGCCCGATGTTAAAAAGAAAAGGAAGGGACGCACAGCTCTTTCCCTGGGGAAGGAGGAGAGTGCTGACCCCCCGTGCTTGCCTGGGCAATGCCCTGGGAGTTCTGGGATCAGCCGGGATCAGCTAGGATCAGCCGTGCTCCGCGTGCATGGCAAGGTCAGTGGAGCCCTTCAATCACTGCCGAAGGAGGGAGTGATATACTGCTTCCAGTTCATCGTGGCAAACAAATTCTTAATCCCCTCCTTCCCAATATATTCTGAATGAGAAGACAGCTGGGAGAAGCTTGGTCCCAGTTCCATCAGCACAAAGGCCTTTCCCTGGGGCTGGATGAAGCACCTTGCCTGTGGGATGGGGAACACAAGGGGACAAATGTGCTCTGTGAGCTGCTCAGGGGGAAGGACACCCGCAGCTCCAGACCCACCCTGCTGCCCTGGCATTCAAGAAGAGCCAGGTGGCATCTGCTCTGTTTGGAACACCCCTCTGCACATATACATCTCGTACCCGTATGAAAATAAAATATACATATATACATACATATATATATATATATATATGGAAATATTTTCAAAACTATGTTTTTCTTTAAGAAATTTAATTTGATCATCTTCATGCTTATTTATAGAGGTTCACCTAATAACTAAGATTACTTTGACCCAGTCATTCTTAAAACTGTCACAAATAGCTGGGGGGGGGGGGGAAAAAAGGGATTTTTTGGGTTTTTAAGGGGACAAATGTGCTCTGTGAGCTGCTCAGGGGGAAGGACACCCGCAGCTCCAGACCCACCCTGCTGCCCTGGCATTCAAGAAGAGCCAGGTGGCATCTGCTCTGTTTGGAACACCCCTCTGCACATATGCATCTCGTACCCATATGAAAATAAAATATACATATATACATATATATATGTATACACACATATGGAAATATTTTCAAAACTATGTTTTTCTTTAAGAAATTTAATTTGATCATCTTCATGCTTATTTATAGAGGTTCACCTAATAACTAAGATTACTTTGACCCAGTCATTCTTAAAACTGTCACAAATAGCTGGGGGGGGGGGGGAAAGGGACAAAATGGAATTTTGACTGATTTTTGACAGCTTTTCTCCATGCCCTGTATTTGCTGTATGTACTGAATCTTTGAGTGTATATTTGGTTATTTAAAGACTGCCCCTTATTTTCTAAGCTTTTTTTCTAGTGCTATTTCTTTGTGCATGTGCTGATGCATCTTCTACTTATCAAAGGATATCAGGAAACTAAATCTTAAATGTTAAATTAAGCAAATTGTGAACTGCCTGTGAATTAATGTGGCCCGGAAATAAATCTGACTTTAGACATATGCATCTAAAATAGCCTTTCAAAAAGTAGTGGGAAAAATATAAATTCCAGTTTTGAAGTGAAGTTTTAACAACTGTACAAAAAAAGTAGCATGATATTACTGTCTGAAGCTACACATATCCCTTCTTATCTTGTATTCCTTACCCTAAACATTGAATCAGCCTCAAATTTTGTGAACTAGAGGTGCACAAGTAATTAAAAATACAGAAATTCAAATATATGAAATTTAATAACTAGATTTCATGTGCAGAAAGCCATAAAAAGCCATGAACTTAAATTTTGGTATCTGTCTGAGAGTCTACATGAAATTTAGCCTATAAACTCCAAGGTTATTAAACTCTTGGCCTTGAAATATATTTTATATTTACAAACCATAATACAAAATGTGTTCAGTGCCATTGTTTCTTAACTACTAGTACCAAGGTTTCGCTGATGTAAAAGTCACTGACAGCACACTTAAATTGTGCTTGATATCTTACTAAGGAAAGAAAAAAAAGTTGTGCTGTGGGAGAAAGCTGCTGCTGTATTTCTTCTCAGACTATCTCTCTTTCACTGAGCTAATGGAGCAATTCTGTGCTTCAATAGAGCAGCAGTCATTCCTGTAATTGTCTGCAGTCTCATACTAAATGCTTCATCCAATAAATAAATTTCAGCTTTAAGACATTTCCTCCACTTCAATACACTGTGCTCAAAGATGTAATTAAAAAGTAGCATTGATGTCTAACATGAGTTTACCCTTGTGAACAGTCATTCACCATCTGGAGATTATGCTATACAAAGAGATTATCTAAAAAGAAAACATACTGGTATTTGATTTCACCTGAAAGATACAGAAATAATTTTCATTTGTTTCCTATAAATCAGGAGCAATTCCACTGTGTACTCATCATAATAGTGTATTGATATTTGTTTTGACTTGTATGACAATGGCTGTGCAGAAGAGATGACAAATGGAAAGCCAGAAAGAGGAAAAAACCAAAGCTTTATTCCTGTTTGTCTAACTTTTTTTCTACAGAAGCATCTGTCTTGGAAAAATTATATAAAAGGAGGTAAAACTTTCTTTAGCCTGATGTAATTGGGTAATGCCAGGACAAAAAAAAAAAAAAGGAAACAAAACCACAAACATTTAACTTTCTTCATCTGATGTAAAACAATGTAGGGCAGATGGAGATTTCTTGCAAACTGTTTTATCATTGGTCTCATGATATTTAACTTGATCCTGAAAAATAAGTCAACAAAACTTCTGGTTTCTCAAGGCTTGTGAAAAGCTTGCTTTTGCTTTGTGTTTCTATTACCTCATTCCTGATGTTAAAACAAAAACTGGTAGAATGAAAAGCACATTCTCAGAAAGCCAATAAAAGAAAAGATAATTTAAAAAATATTTATTTTTTAATCTAGAGTGTGATTTTTGTGTGATGCTAGAGGAAGTGCTATATGACTTTGACATGCTTTGGTCAGGTCTTATTGAAATATGGCCCTGCAGAGTTAAAGCCCCTGGGGTGATTAGGTGTTAGCGGGCTAGCTGGGCCCACCTCGTGTTTCACTGCTGCCAGAAGGACAAAGCTTCCCCTGTTTCAATTCCCCTCACTCCTGCCGTGCAGCCCCATCCTTGTGTTTGCACAGATTTTTTCATGTCGTTGTCACTTTGTAAGCTGATTTATCTGTCTAACTTGGGAGCAAAGACTTCACCCTCTGCATGGGATTAGCTTTCTCTCACATTAGCAAACTGATCTGCTTCACCACAGTGGCTGAGCAGGGCAAGGATGGGTGCCAGGGAAGAACATTTGGCTTGCACTAGGGAGTAAAGTGGTAAGAAAAGGAGCTTTCTGGTTCTGGGGGTAGAAAGCCATACAATTAAGTCACAATAGCTAGAAAATTCACCCTGAGAAGCAGAAGGCACTTGACTCCAATAAATAAATCAATAAAAAGCCTTGTGCTGTTAATAAGACACTGATATGGGCTTTGAGGGTTTTCTGACTCCTTCCTCTGCGATGAGACTTCTAAGACCTTCCTCTACGTAGATATCTCTGAGTGAACCTGCCCACAGAGCTCCTGACCATTTTCTGTGTGGTGAGGATAACATTCTTTCTGGTGACCTTTCTACATACAACTTTCATGGTAGCTGTAGAGTTAGTAAAACTATTGAAAGAGAAATTTGAGGTAGGGTTATTGGTGTTTATTTTCATTAAAATGTAGTCTTACTGAAAAAAACAAATTCCAAGTACTAAATAGGGAAGTCTGAGGAAATTTGTACTCCCCAAACACTTTTTCATTTTGAAACAAGACTATTCATGCAAAGTATGAAAAAAAATCCCAACAATAAACTTATAATAGATTTCACATGCTCCCAGACAAAAAATGTGTCAGGTATAGAAACCTTTCTTAGTTCACCTTTTAATGTTTCATTTCATCTCCTTCCTTTTCCCTTACAGAGAACACTCTGTGTGTGTGAGATATCTTTGGGGATTGATTTTTCACTTCAAGAAATAAAAAAAAGCACAGTTGTAAATATTTGAGTGACCTTGAAAATACACTGAAAAATGGGGAGCAGGTACCAATCACTGCTCTTTGAGGGATTATTTTCAGCTGCCTTGTCAAGTTGAGAATTGCAACCACTAAACCAGTAGCAGAGTTTCAGATCTCATTTCAAAGACATTCAAATGAAGAGCTGCCAGTTGTGACACATGCTCTTTTATTATCCCACAATTGATTGATATCTTGCTGGAGGCCACAGTACCTGTGAAACATTATGCATCTTTTAAATAATTCCAGCTGCTTCTGCTTTAAATAACAGGGTACTTAAAATGGGAAATGGACAAAGAAGAAATGATCTGGTTTTTTAATATATCATTATTTGCCAGATGCATAGATACCATGGAAGTCTATTCAGGAATATATATACATATATAACTGGTCATATATATATGTGTGTATATAAGAATGTTTAAAAGCACATTTGTAATGACACAAGCATTTTAGACTATATCTTAGAACAGTTTTTTGGGGGTTTTTTTTAAGTCTCTAAAGGAATAAGAGAAAATCTTGGACAATATGTCCAAAATGAATGCTCCTTCTTTTATCACTGATTATACTATAGGAAAAGTGTGAGAGAATCAGCTACTGTCATTCATTGTACATGTATATTTCCACGATACTTGCTCATTTGTTCCAGCTAATATATCCATAAAGGGCTCTATAAAATTAAATTAGAATTATAGAATGGTCTGGCTCGAAAGGGACTTTAAAGATCATCTAATTCCAACTTCCCTGCTGTGGGCACGGACACCTTTCACTAAACCAGATTCTTGCAAACTCCATCCCACCTGGCCTGCCTATTCCAGGATTGGGGCATCCACAACTTCTCTGAGAAACCTGTGCGAGTGCCTCACCACCCTCACACTAAAGAATTTCTTCCTCATGTCTAATCTAAACATAGTCTCTTTTAATTGGAATAAATTCCCCTTTGTTCTCTCACTATATGGTTTTATAAATGGTGCTTCTCCAGCTTTCTAATAAGCTCCCTTCAGGTACTGGATGGCCACAGCTAGGTCCTTCCAAAGTTTTCTATTTTCCTGTCTAAACAATCCCAATTCTTTCAGCCTTTCCTGGTAGGAGAGGTGGTTCATCCCTCCTCTGGGCTCACTGCAGCAGGTCCCTGTCCCTCCTGTGCTGGTGCCCAGCTCTGGATGCAGTGCTCCAGGTGGGTCTCAGCAGAGCAGAGCAGAGGGGCAGGATCCCCTCCCTGCCCTGCTGCCCACGGGGCTCTGGATGCAGCCCAGGACACGTTTGGCTCTCTGGGCTGGCAGTGCCATGGCCGGGGCATGTGCAGCCTCTCAGCCACAGCTCCCCCAAGCCCTTCTGGGCAGGGCTGCTCTGGGGCTGTTCATGCCCAGCCTGGGCTGGTACCAGGGGTTGTTCCTACCCCAGTGCAGCACCAGCACTTGGCCTTGTTTAAACCTCATCAGATTCTCATGGGTTACTTCTCAAGCTTGTCCAGGTTTCTCTGGATGGCATCCTGTCCTCCAGAAGTGTGAAAAGCATCACTCATGGTGTCATCTGCTAATTTGCTGAGGGTGCACTTGATTCCTTCATCTGTGTCATTAATGAAGATATCAAATAACACTGGTCCCAGTAAAGACCCCTGAGGGACACCACTTGTCACAAATGTCCCTCAGGACTCCAAGCTCTTAACCGTTAACCTGTTGTGACCATCCAACTATTTTTGTATCCAACAGTCTTCTCAATGAGGCCATCTCTCTCCAATTCAGAGAAAAGGATGTTTTGGGGGGACTATGTCAAAGGCCTTACAGAAATCCAGAATATATAACATTTGCAGCCCTGCCCTTGCTCACTGGTGTAGTCACTCCATCTAGATGATCACTAAGTTGGTTAGGCAGGTCTTGAAGTTTCCCTGTAAGCACATACTTGAATCTGAAGACAAACCTAATAAACATGGGATTAGTTCAATTCTGAGTAATAGAGTTGCTCCCTTGCCAGAGAATTTATACAAGAAAAATGCTTGACGAGCTGGGCTGGTTAATATCATTGGACTTTACCATCCATGTTAAATTAAACACCATTTTACAATCTGCACTTCTAACCCAGAACCCGCTTGGTGGCCTAAACTTTCCTGAGCCAAGAAAATGTCTTCAAGATGATTTGGTTTGATTTCAAGAGCAAAAGTGGATGCTTAATGTTTACCAGATGATAATTTATTAAACAATTACAAGCAAAAAATGATGGAAAGCTGGCTTGAGCTGTGCTCCATTCGTTGTTGGAGAACGTTTTATTGAATGGGAAAGCATTTGGAGATCATCCACTTAAAAACAGAGGTCTTGAAAGGTGGGGCTCTTGAAAGTTGAAAATTGCAGCGGTTTGATTCTGTGCCAATGATGATTTACTGGTTTAGGCTGGGATAGAGTTAATTTTCTTCATAAAAGGTTGTATGGGGCTGTGTTTTGTGTTTGTCCTGGAAGCAGTGTTGATAATACAGGGACATTTTCATTAGTGCTGAAAGTGCTCACAAAGAGCAAAGGCCTTTTCTCTTCTTCATCCCACAGGATGAAGTAACAGATAAAAGGAGTGACATGGGAGGAAATCATGGACAAATGAAAAATGCTTACATTAAAATAAACTCAAGTTAGTTGCATTGTATTGAAAAGTGTTCTTTGGTTGATACTTTGACAGAACCAGGGAAGTTCAGGGCAAGAATTCAGAGCTCAGTGCTGACCCATTTATTTCACCGCTCTGCATGAATCTCTTGTTAAAATTATGCTGATTCTTCTATCTGCACTATCACTTTTAAGACGATGATGCTGCTGAGGGATGTGATCCTAGTTTTCAGACTTAATTATACATCAAGGTTTTAGTTGAAAGTTATGTACAGTCTTGTAAATCAATCTCTTCAACTCCTTCATGTAATTGCAAAGCTTCACCTCAAAGATCGAGATCTTGTCAATGAGGTCTCTTCACAAAGTTATTTTGTTTTTTATAGAATTGTCTTGTGAATGAAAGTGGAGAGCTAACTGAAAGACTTATATTGCAAAGAGTAAAGAAGGGTTAATCCTGCTGCTTGTGAAAACATAGTGGTAGGGCTAAAGCAATCAATTTTTGCCATAGCAAGCTGTCTTTGATAGCTATTTTTAGTTCTGCCCCATAGGCGAAGTAGATAGAAAGACACTTAGAACAGAAATATTTCCTGCATATATAAGGCAAATATCAGTCCTGTGAGGACCTGTTTGTAGTTGGCTGGAAAGTTTATACATATTGTGCCTGGGCAATTACTTTTTTTGCTACATTTTGAAAGATTAGTTGAACATTAAATATCCACAAAAACTTATGTGGAATTTTCCATTCCTTTTTGTCAGCTATTCTAGTCAGTTTTGTTGATAAAAATTAATGAGACTAAAAACTAGTTTCTGGTCTCCCGGAACAGGTGACTGATATGTGAGTAAGTGAGATCCATGTTGCATGACTGACATGGACCTTGCTGACCCTCATGGCACTGGAGGGATGCTGTGTGCATACATGGTGGGCATGTGAGCTGCCAAACATCTAGATGTCTAAATGACTGCACAGCCCTACAATCAGCAACTTAACCAGGCTGGGTGCAGAAGGAGGCAGATTTCTCCATATGGCAAGCTAGGGGGGAATAGAGAAAGATTTGAGACTGATGAGATATGAAGGGTGAGGAGAGCTGAAGCATCAGAGTGCTAATGGGACAATAAAATCCCTAGAAAATGGAGGCAAAATGGAGGCAAAAGCCTCCATTAGAGGGAGGGGAAATGTCTTATAGCCCAAACCTGTCAAAAACAGATTCACTCAAGTATGGCTTATTTCCTTCTCTCAGTTTTTTAAATGAATTTTTGCTTTCCCACACCATGTGGAACAGTGGTAATATAGAACTACCTAGAAATACCTTGTGTGTTTTATATAGAAACCCATATTGGCAGCTGCTGCTGGTGTTAGAATTCTGGAATTGGATCACTCCACTGGTTTTCACAAGGTGATCTAGTGTCACATTCTGTCTGCCACTTATACCATAGAGCAGACATAAAACATAGACAAAAGTACACACACATCTTTGTCACAACATCAGCCAAACTTGTTGTCGTGGTTTAACCCCAGCTGGCAAATCAGCCCCGTATAGTTGCTTACTGTCTCCTCCTTGGAGCAACAGAAGAAAGAGCCAGAAAGTAAAGCTAAAAAATCATTCATGGGCTGAGATAAAGAGAGTTTAATAGGTAAATCAAAAGGCACATAAGCAAAGCAAAACCACAGAATCAGTCATCACTCCACACAGGAAGGTTGGTTTTAAGGCATCTCCAGGGTAGCAGAACTCCATCACACAGAATATGTATTTTATATTGTATTTTGCTATTTGAACATTTTCTAATTGTTTATAGCCTTCTGAAAATGCACTATTTGCAGGACCAGTAAGAAGGTTTTATCAAAAGGTAGGCAAATTCTAAACTTCATGGACCTTCTTGCCTGATTTGTGACATGTTTCAGAATGGTAGTAAGTCAGACTCCCAGCTCTGTTGCTAACAAAGATTAATAAACATTTCTGCTAAACATAGCACCCTGCTGTTCTGACAAAGAAATCAGGCTTATACTTAAGTCATGTACCAAGTTTTTACCCTCTCTGTCTGCATTATCTAAGACAAGGGTGCATGTCTATTCTGGTGCTTTGTTTAAGACATCTGAGTTGCAAATGCGATCTGTTATCAAAATAAAGGTGAAAAAAATCTCTACTGTCTTCATGACCCGGTACACTTTTTGCAAGAATGGAGGTGGCTTAGAATTTATTTCAGTGTGTTGAAAAGGATCCAAAGGACTGAATAAAGTTTTGCTTGTGAGTGTTACCATACCAATCTTGGAACAATTGCCAAGATAACATAAGGTTTCTGTGTATAAGGTGCTACCTGCTGATACATCTGGAGTTTCAAGTAGCCAGAATGCCCCTAACCTATATAAAGACCTTGTCTAATCCTTTAAAAATTCGCTAGCTAGCCACTGTCCTGAGGGGCTGAAAAAAATGTGGGCTGAACAATTCTTTACATTTTTAAAGCCTTTGGTTTGTGTTCAGTAGCTCTTTGTCTTGAACAGATTTTATACCTTTTGTTTCTAGTATTAACATACGACATTGCCTTTAATTAAATAAACTCCATTATGTTATTCCCTCCTAACTGATCTCAAGTAGCTCTAACTTCTCCCAGTTAGTTGTCAAAACCTTCATTTTTGCCAGGTTTATGATAGAAGGCTGGCACTGTATTTGAGTATTATAAATTTTTATATGTTTATTACATATAAATATATGTATGCAGCTTTAGAAGGTCCCTCCGTAAGTTAGTATTATTTTCAGGGCATTAAAGCATATTATCACACTCTTCCAACTTTAGACAATGAAATTAATTAATTAATGTATTTACAGCCCCAATATGCAAAGGTAAAGAGTCTACATAGGCATCATCCTTTCTTCATTGCTGAGGTGACAAAAAACTGCCATCATGGATATCAGCATGTATCAGTCTCCTTAGAGTGTAGGTATACCCAAATACCTCTCTAAATCTGCAATATTCTCTTTAGATAGTGTTGTTTAGAGTTATATGTTCTGATGGTATAACTAGAAGGTGAACATTTCATTCTCTAACATGGAAATAGGAGTCTTCAGCCCTTAATGGGGAGACAGAGAGAAGCTGTGATCAGTTCTCACAGCTTTCTCAGGAGATCTGATGCTCTGTGTGTATTATCACTGGGGCAAGAGGGGGAGGCAGGAGTTGTCTTCAGGATCTGTGGTTTAAAAGTACCCTATCTACTCCAGGTTTGCTATCCGGTGTTTAAGGAGAACTGATATTTGGGAATTGTGTGAAGAATACGCCTACGCACAAGCAGGTAAAATCTTGTTGACTGAGTATTCAAATCTCATGTCTACCACTATGCTTTAAGAAAAGGCCAAAGAGCCACCTGAACATTGTAAAAATCCAGCTAGTATTAGGCAGACTCATGCAAAGCAATCAGACAGCCTTCCAGAGGCTGCCAATATCTGGAGATAAGGGACCTGGGAACTCAGGGCATTGCCAGGAGCAGGAATGAGGAACTACAGCCTTTACTCTACTTCACAGACTTACAAGAGCTGGGGAGGGGGCAGAAGGGTTGTCCTAAAGAAATATTTTATTTTGTTTTTAACAGGAAATTGATAGCCTTTGAAAAGTTTAGTTTGTCTACTTTCCAGGCAGTTAAACTTTCCCATGATCCAGCCTTACATTTACTGCATTTGAAGTTGTTTTGCTTGAAGAAGCCACTGCTCTGTGAGGCTGCAGCAACAGAACACAAATATTAATCTGCTTTAGTTTTTGAGGTGTCACAGAGTGGCTGATAGGAAAGTGAGTCTTTTCTAATAAAGACAGGCTATTTGTGGGTTTTTTCTAGAAGTAAGAGAAGATTTTAGGTGTTAGATCTCCAAGAATTTGGTAATTTTCACTTTGATCTCTGTGGTGTTTAGAGAAACAAACTCTTTGTTATTGGGGTGTAAAAGCAAATTAGCATGTTCATTAGGCTCAAGATAAGTCTTTTAGGCTGTCATTTTCAGCTTTACTAAAGGCTCTCACCATAAAAAAGATTTATGCACAGGACTACTGGTTTGGGACAGGCTCCTGTAGAGTCAGGGCACCCTACATGGTGAAAAGCAGGTGTTCGCATCTGCTGTGTGTTTTGGAAAATCTGTGAACTTTCATGAGTTTCCAAGCACAGAATGAAGGAGAAAAGCCAGAGGATTTGAACCCTGTCACAGCATGCTGCAGCCAGAGTGGTTGCAGAAAGGATATAGATAATAGCAAGGTATAATCCTCTCTAAGATGGTAAGAATGGTGGTACAGGGCAACATTTGTGACTCTTTAATTGGTTTAAGAGCATAGTATACAATATCTCTGCAAGGAAATATTTCATTATGCAAAATTTGAGCTATGGAACTCACTGGGTGGGGGGGAGTATGACAGGCAAGAAACTTTATTTCTTTCTTTTTTTTTTTTTGGCTTTGCTTTTTCTTTTTTCAAGAAATTGAAAATATTTTTCAACTTTGTGAAGTTTAGCACAGCCAAAATAAAATCCACACAGAATAGAGGTGCCAAACAAAGAATATCAGAACTGTTGGTTACAGAGCCAAAGAGTTGGTCTTATGATTTTTTGTCATTATTGCAGTAGATTATATGAAGTAGAAGGGTTTGGACATTACAAGCCAGAGCATTCCATCTTGCTTGATAGTTCATTTTTAGTTTTTCCTAGCACAAATTAGGAACTGATTTCTGGTGAATGAATTTTTCAAAATAATTGCCTACTTCCAGTGAATTCTTGCTTTGTTGAGTATTTTCCCATGACAAGACTTAATTTGATTACATCATTCAAATTATCAAACCCTATTAAACATTGAGTCTTTGCCAAATAAGAATGCTGCATATAAAATAATGCAATAGTTTCACTCTCAGGGCCTCAAGGATGCCTGAATTTTCAAAATCCATTCAAGGTTTTTTTAGCAATAGAGATAATGGTTTTAAGCTAAATAGGGTAAATCCATACTAGATATTAGAAATAAATTTTTTATTATGAGAGTGGTGAAGCACTGGTACAGGTTGCTCAAGAGAGGTTTTGGGTGCCTCATCACTGAAAACTTTCAAGGCCAGGCTGGACAGGGCTCTGAGCAATCTGCTCTGCTTGAAGATGTCCCAGCCAATTGCCAGGGAGTTGGACTAGAGGACCTTTACCCTTTCCAACCCAAACAACTCTGTGATTATTCAATTTTCCTACTGTCAGAATCAAGCTACAGAAGCCAGTATATTTCAGAAATACAGGTATCATGAAAATCTCATTCTGCATTTTATTCCATTAAATGGGGGAAGAAGAAAGAATAGAAACAGAGGTTTTGTTCAAAGACATAAAACTAATCAAGAATGGGATCATGTAAGTGTCCTGAATCCCACAGCCTAACAAAGTCATTGAGTGTAAGTACTGGAATCAGATAGATACTTCTCAGAAAGGGATAAAGAGTTTGTGGGTGTATGCTTACAGTAATTACAGCTGCAGAAAAAGCACTGGTACCCACCTTCAGTGTTCCTCACTCAACATATATGAATTTGCCTTCCCAGACAACAGAGCAATCTGAAAAAATTGTTTCCTTGGCAGCTCTTTCCATTGGTTCAAGGCTTATAGGAATATTAAAGAAAACCCCTGCAGAATTCTGAAGAGCCACATGAGCAAAAATGATGGATTTAAACAGCAGTGGTGGAATGCATCTTACCTAGACAGCTCTCTGGTCATGGTATCTTGAGCATCTGTGACTCTTAAACTGGCATTTGAAACTGCCTGGCCTATAGTTCACAACACAGCAAATAGTCTGGTCAGTGAGACAGAGTCATGCACTCTTTCCCCTGTGGCTGTCCATACTGAATTACAGAATTACAGGAATTACAGAATTACAGGAATGCAGCCATTTGAAATCTCTGCCCTTCTGTCAAGTTCACCACACTGACTACAATGAGAGATTTTTGGCTTTAAGACAATGGTCTCCCACAGCATGAAATAGAATGAAAGTCAAAATCTCACAGTCATAACATGGTCTGGTAGTTTCTCATCTCCTACAGTCCATGCCTATCTAGAAAAATATTCTTAATATGATAAATAAAAAAGCAAACTAATGAGAGCTGGGTAATGTGGTGAAATTTAATTTAGTTTTATGAAGAGGTATTGTAATGGCATCTTTAAAAATGATAAATATCTTTCATATCTTTAAATGTCTTTAAATGAATCACAGTTCAGATTTTTACAGATCAGATATTTATAACTTTGGAAAACATAAAAGAATCAGAACCCAGAGAAAACCTTTCAGAAAAGCACTTCCATAACAATAGTATGAAAAAATTATTTAAGAATTTATTTAAGATCATGGCAAGTAAATACATGAATGCCTAGAATAAGATAGGTCCCTGTCAGAAGTCTGTGGGGTTTTTTTGTACACTACTCACTGTGATAGTACAAAGCATCATGTTCTCAGTGTATGTTGTTGTTTCCCCACACCTGACTATTGACAAATAGCTCAATTCCAAGTCCTTAGAGATCCATCACTTACCACAGATGAGAATTTTATAAAAAGCAGAAAATAAGGCATGGAATTTTAGGCACATGTGTTTATAATGCTACTTGCTAAGACACTTTAATAATCTTTATTTGACAAAAAAAATTTTTGTTTGATATTTGATTTATTTTTTTTTAAATCTCACAACTAAGTAGCTTATTATGACATTCACAAGAGGCAGTATGAGTTTGTCAAGGGACTGATATTCAGTTGCAGCATTTCTTGAGCCATTTTCCAAATGGCTAGGGGAATAGGTTCTGTGTTGCTTTGAGAGTCCATTAAAATAAAAAATCTGGCTCATTGAACCTGGTGCTTGCTTAATGCCTAGTATGGGTTCCTAGCAGTAGATTAAAAATAGCAAAACTTGGCTTTATATATGGAAATACAAATTGCCATCATGGAAGGAGATCTTTCTGCTTTGGCAGTGTTATTTTGAATAGATGATTTTATAAGTGAGGTGTTACTTGGTTGGGGTTTTATTGGATTTTTGGGGGGGATTTTTATCACAACATGAAACTCAAAAAGGCATTGGCCTTTTATTTTAAGAGGAGGAACTGAAATGTAAATGGTGATACTATCTAAAATTGCTGCAAGCTGTCTGCAAAGTGAAGGCCAAAACTGCATTATCAGGCTTCTAAAATTAGACATATATGTTTTCATTTCTGTTTTAGCTTTTTCTTAAGCATACTCACATCCAAAATGCTGAGAACCTCCTGACTGCACCAAGACAAATGTAAGTTGCATTTCTAAATATCAGTATTTTCCTGCTAAAATATAGCTGTCTTGTCCTTGCTATCTGCAGAGAGATAACTAAGGTGGATGATATCTTGGCATTATTTCAAAATAAACTTACTTTGCTGACAGAAGCATTCAGCTGCGCTCCTACAATCCATTGCCTGTATCACATATGTATGAGTCCTGTATTAAATGTTTTGAATCTAACTTTTTCTCACAGGATTAGAGCCTGAAACAAAGTAGAATTTACCCCGTGTACTTGAAGAAGGGATCATATTCTTTTTCATCCTCAGAAAACTTGACCAAAAACCTCAATTAAATTTTTCCAGCCTCTAATAATAACTGACTGCTACAAAATGCAAATATCATGAAATTATTATTTAAAGATCTAACCCCTTCATAATACATTGATCTAATTGAATTATATCAGCATTCTCTAAGGCAAAAGAGGAACAATGTGACAATGGTAAAATTAAAAATACTGATGAAGTGCACTTCTATCAAATGAGAAGGTTAAAGAACAGCTGCAATACCCTGGACTTTCACATTTGTTATTACATTCATCAGAATAAGCAGTCAGGTAGGGTGAAGAGAAACCAAATCCTTCTTCTAATTTATAATGCGCCAGCCTTGAAATGACACTGCATTTTGCTGATTTTAGCAAGTCAGCATTTCTGTTTCAATCTATAGAAAGTTCTGGGGAAGTATCTGCAAGTTCTGCAAGTATCATGATTTCCAAATTCACAAATACTTACAGGCAGGAAACATGGCTGCTTATGTCATCAGTTTCCTCTTTTGTGGCCTACCATCAGCTAAATCACACATACAGTTTACTTTTGAACACTAATTTTCCACTCACTTGTTGGGAAGAGATGCCAAAGGAGCAGCATGAGACAGGTGCTTGTGGGGACCAGGAGGTAATGAAGGTGCATGTGCAATGGCAGCAAGGGGAGTGTACAGTGCCTAACTTGGAGGACCATGTTGAGGATTCTTTGAGTTCCTGAACATCAGAACCAAATGGGCTTCATCAGGCGATTCAAGAAGATCTGACTGTCCCAAAATGCCTTGTAGAGGATTCAATCCATTGACTCAGTATGAAGAAACTTGATATTCACATCCTTCTTCTATCTCACTGGAGGTTTGTTAAGGGAGTGATGAATATCACTGGACATTAAAACCTTCCAAAGTTTCTGATATCCCTCAAGAGCACTTTGATAAAGATGCACAGGAAGTATTTCAGGGTGGCAAAGGAAATTGCTTCTCTTCAAACTGGAGCCTTCAAAGCCTACTCAAATGTGTCTCACACAATACTCCACGTGGCTGAATATATAGAATCCATTAGGCTTAAGACAGTTTTAACAACCCCAATAAGGATGAAGTATTTTAATTGGTACAACTTTTTCCATCTCCTTGTCCTTCATCTTTTCATAATGTGATGAAAATGTTTGATTTTTAAATAAAATATTATAAAATATAATACAATATTAGTCATGGTCAAGCTGAGCAAATATTTAGTAGAAGTCACCTTTGAGTTATTTAATTATTTTTGAACAGCCTAATAAATTACTTTCTATCAGAGAATTGAGTTTTGGCTTGGAAACAATGGCCTTGCACACACATAAATTAAGGCTTGAGAGTGGCGTTCAAGCCTGGTCATCTGTTGTGCTCAGTTTACACCTCTGATCAGGATATAACAATGCACCCATTTAAAGCAAGTAAAAGATAGTGGAAAACCTCTGCTTGATTCATAGCAGTAGTAACAGATTGTACTACTAATGGAGCAGGATGTTTTGGAACAGAGTGGGTTGTTCCTGAGACATGTGTGAGCTGGGAGAGGGACTCCAGAACAGCAGAAGTAGGAGGGGTGTAAGATAAAATGGGCTGTGTAAAAGCATAAGAGAGCCTTTAAAGTATTAAATAGATTATATATCTTCTTTTTGTACTGTATGACACACAATACTTTCAGGAGGTGGCTGAGCATTGAACTGGAAGAAGTTTAAGTTGTGAGGGTTGATATTCCCTAGCTGATAGGGAGCATTCATATCACCCCTGTGGGGAGGGGGACCTACTACAATCCAGAGCATTACAGATGTTATTAACAGGGACACCACTGTTTATGGTTTGGATAGAGTCCAAAATAATGTGAGTTCATTCTACAGATATGTTGGATAGAAGAAAAATAAAATCCATGAGGATCACCTTCTGGTGTCTTCCCAGAGCAGAAAATATTCCCTACAGTTTTGTCAAGTGATCTTCATTTTCAGAATATATAGCCCTCATTCTCCCATAACACTTTGTAGAAAATCATGTACCTTATTTTCAGGGAGTGGTAAAATTTTGTTGCTCACAAATGGGTCCCAGTACAGGAGAAATGTTCATGTGATGTGTCTGCTCTTGTATAGTGGAGTATTTCTGCTTTAAGGTGTGCTTTAGCAGAGTAAAAAATTACAGCAATAAAACTCACTAGACATGTTCCTACATGTCATGAAAACCTTTAGGAGGAGCATAGGCATTGTGCAGATATCTCCACATAGCTCCCAGAATAGAATCCAAGATATTAATAGAAAAACAGTAAATATATACCCTTCATTTTGTATTTCAAGGGTTTTTCTGCAATTATGATCAGAAAATATGTATTCCAAAATATTCTGATTTGAGGTGTAGCTCTCCGCATTTAGTATTCACTTTCTGTAAATTCATGTCTGGTTATATTTGAACTGTGAGATCAGCCTTGACATTATGACGTGGAATGCGGAAAACAGCATCTACTGGTCTGGGAGAACAGAAATATTTAATTCCCTTTTCCCATCACCCACCAGGAAAAACAAAGTTAGGGTGTATGGGCTCTGTCAGGAGTAAATGACCAATGGTTTCACATAAATGGAGAAATTCCCTATGATGAATCTGGGGTATGTTTCCTTTGCCTCTAAAAGAGAGCAACAAAATCAGCTTTTGTTCTTAGCTTTTCTGTGTTCAAGCTCATAAAAGGGAAGTCACAGAAGAGAAGCTGACAGGATTTGTGTTTTCTACCTGTTCAGATGGATTTGGGGTCTGGGAGTTTTTACTGTGACTGTTGTTTTTGTGATGCTCTGCTATTTCTGGCATGTCTTTGGAGCTTACAGCTAATTGTGCACCCAAGGGGAACAGGAAATACATAATTTTTGGGTTTAGCAGTTTAGACATGGCTTTTTAACTGCTCAAATTCCACTGCATAATATGTGTTCCATCTTGCCATGTAGGATGTTATTGTATATCATCTGTCAAGACAGCACCAAGTAGAATTATTTTAGCTTTTAAACAAGTTATAAATTTAGATGCTGCCAGATGTCAGAAGTACTTTTGTTGTTGCTGTTGCTTTAAAGAAGTTTACCCCTTAGGGACAATTTAAATAAGCTCTCTTGTCTTAGTATAGTTATCCAAAGGCACTTGGAGTTCTGCAGCTGGCAGTAACTATCATCAAGGAAAAGCTGGAGAAGTTACCAAATGTATAAAGATGACTCTTGAAGGCAAATTTTTTGTCTTTGGTTGAAACTATTGTTATAGAAGCAAATCTGGAAGCTGGTTTTTGCAGCAATCTCAAAGAAATAACCTGTCTAGAAACAAAAATTCAGATTTTGTTTTCATTAAGTGAGAAAAATAGGGACTAAGGCAAACACACACTTGTAGTTTGCCTACATATCAGTAAAAGTTTAGGTGTCTTAAAGATGCATTTTTCATTTGAAATTAAAAGGCAACAATGTAATCCATAATATAGCCATTTTAGTCACTATACAATTTATCCTTTAACACTGCTGTCTTTACTGTTTGGCAAAAATCAGTCCCAAATGGAAAGATGGAAGAACCAAGCCTGAGCGCTTTGTGTTCCGTGGGTGGAATGGGAAAGGATGACGTGAAGAAGAATTCACAGCCACATAGCTGTCTCCTTTAGTTGAAGTGCTTGCCCCTGCTTGGTCTGCTCAGCCCAGAGTTCAAAAATTCTCTGGAACTGTTGCAGGACAAATTCCTCATCTAACTGTTAATGGGTATATAAGATATGGCATCTTTCCCTGGTTAGATAACGGCCCATTTTGGCTCTCAGTGGCCTCTCCTCCTCTATTGAATTTTCCATCCTAGCTTGGTTATTTTACTATGGTTGGGATGCACTGGAGGAAGACCTTCCACCTTCTTGTAGGAAGCTCAGGGTAATCACAAATGTTTGTAGCTTGACTGCTCAAAACCAGAGGTACTGATCATAGTCTGTTGGTTTATCATTGAGTTATGAGAAAAATAATTGCCTTCTACCTCTTGAATAAAGACACATTTAACAAAGTCTAGGAGAATCATTTATCTTAAAAAATGTATGTGCTAATGACAAATATACAACACATTATCACCAAAAAATTTCCAGCATGCAATCACCCTCAATGAATAGGAATATATTTTTCAAATATATTTATTGGGAATTTCCCATGTTGTGACCTATGTCCATTTCCTGTCTTTTCACCATGCACATCTGAGAAGTCTCAACTCAATCTCCTCTATAATGACTCGAAGACAGAAATTAGTTTAGTCCAGTCCAAACAAACCCAGCCTTTTCTCTCGGTCTTTTCTTGTACATCCAGTGAGGCAGAATGGAGTGCATTGAGAAGGTGCCTGTACAGGTGGTAATGAGTAAGATTCTCTAGGCACAAAGCATAATACACCAAAATATGTACCTAGGTACAGACAGAATTTGATAGAAATAATAATTCTAATGAATTCTTATTATAGCATTTATAGTTTAATAGAACATAATATTTATTATTTATAGTTTGGTGATAACAGTATATGATCCCAACTTCTCCTTGCCTTTCAGACATGCCATCAGTGAGTTTGTCTGTGCAAGTAAGGACTTTGATGGTAAAATAGATAAAGAATGTAAATATGAGCAAATAATATTGATACAAGTGGCAGATGAATGACTGTGTATGAAACTACAATAGCAAAACTGTCTCTGAATGTTTTACAAAGTCTCTCTGCACGCTCAAAAGTATCAGATTAGACTCTCCTGTATCGCAGCAGTTTCCAGCCGGGCTGTGCCCGGTGGGTGCCATGGCCAGGATAGCTCAGGTAGGCTCAGCACAGCAGCCGAATTCCCAAGCAGTTCCCAGCTGCAGGCAGCCTAAGCAAGCTATAGTGATTTCAGCTCTTAGTGATTATCAGCTCTTTGTGATTTCAGCTCTTTAGCTTGCTAGGTGCCGCGGCAGCAATGCACAGGGAGAGAGAGGAGAAAGCTGTATGAGGTTCGCAGGATTCTTTATTCGGGTCTTCCACGAAGGTTCTCAGTGACAGCTCTTCTGCCAAACCAGGCAGAATTAGGGTTTTTTATACCCTACAGGGTTTTTAGAAACTGTCCAATAGTAAGGGTCAGGGGAAAGTGACCGATAGGCTTACAGAGAGACAAGCAGGGTCCGAAAGGCAGAAGAGAGGGGCTGCTAAGGCCCAGTCATCATGACTCGGCATGCCAAGGAGGCCTTGCAGGCCCTGGGCCTGCTGCACTCCTGAGGCACAGGCTCTGTTCAAGTGATTCCTGATTGATTATGATGACAAATTCTCTAAAAGTGTGGTGGAGGCTTTGGGAACAGGAATATCTTAGAGATGAGTCTCAATGGTGTGGCTCTCTCCATAGCAATTGAATTCATGGGTGATTTGTCTTCCAAGCAGTGAAGAAATAAGTTTCTTGCCCTAGGCTATAGGGTAGCCCTCCTGTGTTGGGCTTGTTTACCTGGGTCATGCATGTTAGAAAGGGTATTGCCCTAAGATACTGAGTCACTTATACGGATGTCATGATGGAGGCTTTGGGAGCAGGAATACCTTAGAGATGAGTCTCAATGGTGAGGCTCTCTCCATAGCAATTGAATTCATGGGTGATTTGTCTTCCAAGCAGTGAAGAAATAAGTTTCTTGCCCTAGGCTATAGGGTAGCCCTCCTGTGTTGGGCTTGTTTACCTGGGTCATGCATGTTAGAAAGGGTATTGCCCTAAGATACTGAGTCACTCATACGGATGTTCTGCTGATTCCGAACAATGAAAAATGCCAAAGCAGAGAAAAGCCATGAGAAAACAAATAACAGTTTACTTTGCATGCTGTAAATTATAGAAAAATCAAACAATGAAAAATATAAACACTTAGAACTTTTTTCAATATATTCTAAAGTGTCTTTTCAATGATAAAGAATTTTTAGGGCAAAATGGAACATATTTCTTAAAGAAAAATATTTAATCTCTCAAATTTATTTTAAGATTTTATTTAATCCCTTTGAGGGATGAGACTTCTTTGATGATAACTATGTCTTGAGAAACAGCAGGCACTAAAAATTAGTTTGGGGAAAAATATAAAAACTGAGAAAATTGGGATAAGCTTCCTAATGTTTGATAGAGTCTCTTTTAAAATTAAAATGTTCCAAACAATCTAAATGTTAATTTATACTGATCACAACCAACTTTTAAAAAACTCTGTTTTCAACAAATATTTCCCCCACCAAACCCAAACAAGTTCTTTACATTTGAGCGAATATGTTGTGTCAGGCTCTGGTCCAATGTAAATTCTCTCAAGTTAGAAGCCTTCGGTATAGAGGATGAATAACAAACACCAGAAGAGCCAGGAGTTATTATATGCAACTTCTCAGACATTATATAACTTCAAAAGAAATACCTGGATTCTTCTACAGAGGCTTTGTTAAAAAAAAAAAAAAAAGGTGTTTGGTGAAATCTCCTCAAGAGCACACTTTGGCTTTGGAAGAATATTTGGCAGAATTTTTTATTGGTTTAAATGCGTACATGACTGACATAAATTACTATAATGAATATTCCATCATTTCCCCTCTGGTTACAAGGGAAAGAAGCAATATCTCTGATCCTCTTCTGCATTATATAAAAAAGTTGGATAGTTAGAAATGGGTGTTACAGTTCGCAGTACTGGTGCAGGGACATTCAGTACTGTGTTCCCTTCAATGGCTTTGGGGCAAAGTTTGGTATTTTTGGACCACAAGAAGGAGCTTCATTTATTCCCTTCCACAATTACTGACATGCAACATTCATATAAGGTATTAATGGTAATAAAGGTGTTGTTGTAATAGCTGCTGAGCTTTCTGGACTTGTTTCAACTGTGTGCCTACAGTCAAGAGGAGGAGTAGATTCATTGCCTTCAGCTTAACCATCCTGATGAGTAGAACTGCATACCCACAGCCCTCAGGTAACTTGAACAAATTAGCTCCCCAATAAAATGATTATGAGCAATAAGGAAGAGAGCTGAAGGGGAGGCAGGAAATAAGCTGGTATTGGGATGAGGTACAGCAGGACTGAATGCAGCTCTGATCTGAGAAGAAGGGACTGGTAAACTCCTGCTACACCACACAGTGTGAATTGTGAATCCAAATGTGAAATTGTTTCTGTCTGAATACACCATGACTGTATATATGACGAAGAAGAAATGCTCACATTGATGGGAAAGGAAATGGGTTGGCAGACACTCCTGTGACAGATGAGGGAGTGCTGACAACTTTTTATCTGCATTTCATTAAGAATGACTATGCTGAAAAGGAAAGTGTATTTATAGTTATATTTCCATGGAATAACTTACTGCAAAATTAAATGAGAAGGAAACTCAACTAGGTTCCCTGGTATTCAGGACACATTTGATTTCTGAGGTGTTGGCTCTGTTGTTTCACAGGGGAAGAGCTTGCACGCAAGACTGGATGTGTATGATAAGAATGGCAAACACACAAATAATAACATCAAATGTTGTCCCACACAGCTACACAACTTCCCCAGTTGGTTCAAGTTGCTGAAAAGGAACATGACAACAACAAAAAGAAATGAAATCAACACCTTAACTTGGTCTGAGATGCAGCTGCAGAGTGCCGTTGCTCACATGCAGGGAAGGTGTGGCTGTGCGGCAGTCCAGGCTTAGCTTGGCTTACTCCGTTCTGTAATGTTAACAAACATGGTCAAGAGATTAAATATTCATCATGAAGATTTCATAAATATATCTGGTTGTGCTTTGAGTTAAGAATGGACAGTAATTGAGAAAAATGTATATCATGCCTTTTAACTGACACCAGACATTCAAGAAGCAATACAAAGAATTTCTAATGAACTACTTTCTTATGAAATCACAGTGCTTGAGGTGGCTGGAAGCTAAAATTTCCATTCTGTGGGTAATTTGTTCCATTTAAATTAAAACAGATATTTTTCAAACATTAAAATTCATGCCACATGGAGTATTTGATGCTGATGATATTAGATGATGATAACGATGATGAACGAATGAAGCTTCAGGAAAAGCTGTTCATTTTTCAGATGAATTAAATTATGTAGGGCTTTTTTTAATATCAAGACAGTCAATATTTCAATATTAAGATAGTAAACTCAAGATACTTATATTGTCAGACTTATATGTTTTCTATACTGAAACAGCAACATTTTTGTGACATGATCAGACTAAAAGTATCATGTAATCAGACTAAAATTAACATGTAATGTTTAGTTTTCAGTACCTTTTAGAACCTATCATGATCAGACTAAAAGTATCAATTAACATGTAATGTTCAGTTTTCAGTACCTTTTAGAACCTATCTGATGTGGTCAGCATAAACTGCACCAAAGGACATTCATAAAGCACACTGAGAAAAAGTTCTGGAAACCAGAGCAAAGCAATGGAAATGTTTCTGTAGGAAAACTGCAGAGATTCCCTGATTGAAGCTTAGTGGTAAGAACAGGTTGGGCAGATATCTGGCCAGATGCTGTGGGCAGGACCAGGCAATCTCTGCAGACCAATTCTGTTCCTTGTCTCTGTCTGTAAGTCTGTGATTCCAAACTACAAGTGTGGCTTCTCCTATCCCTGGAAATGACCAGTGCACTGAGATCTTTCTCATTCTGTGTTCTCATTCTAGCTCTCCTGTCTCCTAGAAAACCAGGCAATGTACAGTCAAAGGCAGATTCTTTTGATGCAGAAAAGAAATATGTGAAGATACACAGAGCAAGGGGAAAAGATAATATCTGCTTGGAAGTGCAGCACCAGCAGGATAGTAGGAGCATTGGGACAGATTTCTGAGTGTAGTTGCAGGCAGCATATCTCTGCAGGTTTCACAAGCTGCTATTACTGCTCACGCATCTATTTGTGCTCTGACCAAATTAGAGGGCAAATGGTCACCACTTCTTCTTGAGCTTAATCACTATGTAATGTCAACTCACGTCCACATAGCCCATGGTGTATGAAAAGTGGGTGTGTGGCTGGGCTTCCCCAAGGTTTTGACATGCTCTTCCACAGTAACTCTGGTGAAAACCAGGCACTGGAGCTAGAATTATCCTTAGTTGTAGGGTATTTTTTCTGGGTTTAAGTGGACAGAAAGTTTTTATCCAGGAGATTCTTCTTCTGTAAAATTCCTAGCATGAAGGGATGTATAAAATGTTGTTACTCTTAGCTTGGTTACTGCACAGTGTGCTGGGTTGTAGCTTTGGTTTTAGGAGGCTGGTATTTTACACAAGTTATTGTGTTTACCTCAGTTTCACATGGCTTTTTCTACTATGCACTGACACTGTAAATCCAATAGAAGAAACTTTGCAAAATATGCTACAATGTGTAGGAAGGTTCCACACAGGACTATTTTTTTAAAATTTTATTACTCAGAATATATCCCTTTGCAAGGAGGCAAGATTTTGTGTGAGAAGGAATGCTTTGTTTTCCCTTCATAATGCTCATATGATCATTTCAAGATAAAGATTTCCAGTTAGTACTTGGTAATTAGATAGACAGAATCTTTAAAAGCTGTTAGAACCATAACAGGAATGTCAAGATGCTTAGATGGTGAAAATGGATATTTCTCAAATTCGAGAAGGTCATGTGTTGTGGAAGGCCAAATTTGATTATTAACAGAGTAATTGTGTTGCAATATCCATAGTGTCATAAAAAGATCTGGATAGCTACTGGAAGAAAATTTCTGTCACTCATCAGTATTTCAGGAAGATTTAGTCCAGAATCACAGTGGAAACGAACATCTTAATAAAGATTAAGAGCCAAAAAGTTTACATATTTTTTTTCCTTTAAAGCATGATTTTAACACCAATCTTTTGGAAATTACCAAAAGAAATAATTCAGGACAAAATTGTGCCAGAAGTAATGATCTGATAGCAAATGGGAAGGAAAAGTGTTAAAGACAGCTAAATGGATATAGCAGAACAAATTTGCTTGGTAAATGACTTTTTGGCCCATCAAAATATCCGGTGAAATCCTGATTAGAATTCACAGCCAATGGAGCAGAAATGCCTACAGGTGGAATTTATGCTCTCAAAGCAGGAGAGCAGGTGTTGCAGGTGTCTGTGAGGCTGTGTAGGTAACATTGCAACCAAGGGCTTCACAAACAGCTGCATAAGCTCAAGGATGGGCTGTTGTGCACAAGGAGGACCAGGACAGCCACAGACAGCCATCTATCCCTTCAAAAATTCAATACAGCTCATCTAAGGCAGTTTCTTTAAATTCCAGTATTTTCAGTGTTTTTAAATGCCGCCACCAAAGGCAGGGAGAATAACTGAATGCATTGCTCCTGATTGGTCTACAGGGTAACCTGATGAAGAGAATCTTATTAAGCCATTAGAATAATATTTAGAAGCTTAGCCACACTTGAGTGTCTTCATAGTGAGTTAAACATAATTTTCCTGTTTATTACACTCCAGAAGCTGGGAGCAGGTGCTAGTACTCTGTAGGGACTCGTAACCTCATTCCTCATTGTGTTTTTTTATATCTATTGGAACAGGTATTTGCTTTAATCCTCAAATTATTTGTACAAAGCTGGAGGCTGTTCTTAAACTGTACAGGGTCTAGGATTGTCTGTGTTTTGCATGATACTAATTATTTTCTCAGTTTGTCTTGGCAATTTGCTGTGGTAATGTGTTTACCTTGAATTCCCTGCTGGCTACACCATGGAATTAATAGGCACACAGACAACACATCAGTAGTAAAGGAAATAAATCAAGTACATTATGTTACATCAGTAAATTAATTTCATTAGCATATTAAAATTATTGTGCCTCAAACAGAAATAGGTCTTATGAATTTGGATCTGGTTTTAAAAAGTACTGTATTTTTTGTTTGGATGACTGGATATTTTGGTTCATTTTGGTCTATTAAAAGGTTGGGATTGGAGTCATGCATGAAAACCTGTTCATGTTCTGGTGCCAGACAGCCATATATAGTCTGATTTACCAACATATCCCCTGGTTCTGCTCTTTCTATTCATCTTTGGGTTTTGCTCATGTGAAGACAGAATACATGAGTTATTCAGTCATGACAGATCTTTTTCCTCAGTCTGTTATCTTGATGACCTATGCCTAAATAAAAGAAAAAGAACATGCATTAATATTATCAAGAACTCATTATTATCTGTGTAAAAGTTTGTATAAAACATTTTTCTTGCATCAAAGCCTTCCTTTTAAAATATAATCTATTACATCTATCATTATTGTGTCGCACTTAAATACAAATAGCACTCATCTTTAAAATATGATACTTGTTCTTTCAAAGTAGGAAATATCAGGCTCATCACAGATATTTTTCCTGCTGGTGATTAGTGGGCTTCTCTAAATTACCTCGATTTGTGTAAAGCGTCGCTAATTTATAACAGCAGTTTATAGATTAGATTTTTACACTGAAATGAAGAGTGTTAAAGCAAGCCTCATATGATGTTTCTAATTTGTGGAAATGTTTCACAAACAGTAATATCTAATATGATTTAAAAACTCAATAAATAGAGGCATTTTTAAGATCACAGACTGCTCTTTTCTCGTTAATATCAAAGCCTTCTTTGTCTTCCTTGTAGAGTCCTGTTATGGAAATGTACATTTTGAAGGTGGAGACAGAAAACTTTTATTTACTGTACTGCCAATTATTCAGCTATTAATCATTTGTACTAGATTCTCAATACAATTTCAGAGAGATGAAGTAGCAAAGCCAGAACCAGAATCTGTAGAGAAATCACAGCCCTATCCAATCCAAATGGAACTTTACTGATCCCTGTCCCTTTTTCCTTGTGTTGCCTTGATTGGCAAGGCATTTTTGTTGCTAATGTAAATATTGCAATCTTGTCCTCTGGAAAATACATTCAAGAACTTTGAGTGGAGAGAAGCTCTAGCACTCCAGCCCTGAAGTGACAGATGCCTTGAAGGCACCAGCTCTCTGTTGCCTAAAACACTTTGAAAGTCTGTGTCTGTAAAATTATCCAATACATAATGACTAGAGAAATGAAGATGAAGTAATTTAAAATCACATCTGAGAGAAATCTTTAAGTTAGTTAGTTAGTTAGTTAGTCTTTAAGTCAGTTTAAGACTGATGAAAACAATGGCAGCTCGGTTTTAACAAACCTATTTGCAGTGTGGCTGTTCTGTGCAGGCCAGTTTGTTAACAGCATGATGCCACCTGCCTGAGGGAGACCTGAGAAAGGTCTTCTCAGCTGCAAGTGAAAACAGACAGACAGGTTTCTAAAATCATGCCATTCAAACAAGATACTGAATGCCCCCTCTGTGGTATGCCAGACTGCATTTTTCCTGTTTTCCAATTTCTCTGTGGACTAAAATATTCTCTGTTGACAATGTTCCATTCAAGTTGGAGAGTCACCCACAGACCTGGGTTTCGGCTGTTTTCATGGCTGAGTGTCATTGAAAATTAGCAAAGGGTATGGGGTGGGGTGGGGGGTGGAAAACAAACAAACCAACCTATTTTCAGAAGCTGCTTATATTGCTGTGTTTGTGGAACTATTCAACATTTGCATGTCAATGCTCAGTTGTTAGCAGGTAGTCAGAAAAGATCAGAAAGCTTAAAATAAACTTTAAGCACTGCAATTTCAATTACTTACTAATTGAAAAAAAAAAAATCCACTCTTTGGTAAAATAGAATCAGAGCCAGAAAATTTATTCTAAGACTAGATGATAGTAAATTTAGAGAAATCTTGAAGATATTTGCAAGATATTTTTCAAATAGTCAGAGGATTTTATATTGTAAAACTGAGACAGACTGTATCTTGTTTGAAATTCACTGTATAATAAATGTTGTTGCATATTATGTCTGATGCAAAAAAACCACCTAGCTATTGTTTCTCTTTTTTCCTTTTTCACTTTTTTTTCCCCAAACCCTCTGCTGTGGTCAGAGACATGTTCCACTAGACCAGGTTGCCCAGGACAATCTCCAGGCTGGCCTTGATTCTTTGTTCACCTATCTCTTCACTTACATCTATGGTTTTGTCTCCTCTTTTTCTCCTCTCACCTGCCCACTTTTCAGTATGTTAATTCAGTATTATCTGAGTTTGCAGTGACGATTCAGCTCAGACTTTAGTCTAAATAGAATCAAGAGCAGACCATACTTGTGTAGTAATCCAAAATGAAAGAACACTAGGAAAGGATCCCAAAGGTGCCACACTCCATTTTTCAAAATGTTCCTAAGACTGTGAAGCAGACATTGAAGCCTTTTCTAAGAGATAAACACCTTTAACATATCTGTTCTTCAGCACTTTCCTGGTTCTATCAAATTCAAGTAAGAGCACTGAAACCAAACTAACATTTGAATGTTGGCTGTAATCTCTGTTACTGATAATCAGTTCCCTCTACTGCGAGCTCTTTATAATCAAATTGATTGTTTTAAAATATTTATACTTTATTTTCAAATCCCTAGGAGTGGAATGACAGTGGATTTACAAGACAGCAACTCAGTTATAGTCTCACTTAAAACTGAGAAGCTCAGAGTGCGCAACAACGTATGTTAGAGAAGGACTCCAGCTCTGTAGTTCATGTGGACATGCTTACAGCATTTTACCAATACTTTGATAAATGATGGGGAAATCTAGGACAAATTTTCATATGGGAGGAGAGTTGTGAACTCAGAACAGTTTTCCTCATTTTTCTGGATCACAAAAAAATCAAAATCAAATTATTTTGAGAGTCTTTTGCATCTGCTTTTGAGGAAAGGATGTTGTTTCTTAAGGAAAAAAATTATTTCAGATCAGAGGAAGGTGGTTATAATAATTTTCTCTTTAGGTCTAGAGGAAAAATACAGTTCTGAAAACAAGTATGTTCCCCTTCTGGGTTTTGGTTTCGTTACTTGTTTTTCTTGGGGGTGGGGGCGGTGTTTCATGTATGAGCTTTTTACACTTCATTAACCCATTTTGGTGACAAAAGGTGCTGTACCTGGGCAGTACTAGATATTTTGTGGTCCACTGGTAGATGCTGTCTTCTACAAATGCTTCTGGTGGGCTTTAGAAGCCACAGGAGAAAAATGCCTGTGTGGCACCACTGGGGTGCCATTGCCTCTGTCACTCATGCAGTTCTCCTCAGCCTGGGGCAATACCAAGTGGGTGAAGCTTCTCTTTCACCTCCCTCCCAGCTGCTCTCTGTGTGACTCATCAGGGCTCCATCCACAGTCACTTATGTCCATCTGTATTATTCAGAAACCATGGGCATGCTGAAAAGTACTTTTATTTTTTTGTTCTAAAAATATAAATTTATATCCTTATCATGTAGTTACATGTTAATAAAATACTTCTGACTTTTGAACTGGTTTAGGGTGTAATTTAATATCTTTTTTATATAAAGTATAAAGATTTGTTGATGGCACTCCCCTCCTGCAAAAATACATGTCTTTTAAAGTATTCTTCAGTTTCCTAATTTATTTCATTGCAGTTTTGCAATCTGTTGGCAGTTATTTCAAGACACAGAAAACAGTGTCTGGAACACACTGTATTTAGTGCAAACATGCTGAAAAAACACCTTCTAATTAGAACAGAATACTTTAGTAGTACAATTCTAAATGAGAAAAAGCTGCAAACAAATACACAAAAAAAATCCCCAAATAAAGGAAAAAAACTATCAAAGTCCAAACCCCTAACTAACTGAAAAAAATATTGTATTGTGTTTTCTTCTTAAAAATAGATGAACCTTAGTAATGGTGGTAGGAAAATAGTGACTTGCCCTTCATGAAAACTGATGAGATTGCATAAGAGGATATTCTTTTAACAATTAGTGGTTTTGTTATTGTTAGGATGAGACCTAATTCAAGTAGGGACAGGGAAGTTAATTAACAGACAATTCACTTTCCAAAAAGGCTATTTCCCCTAAATCTGGAATGCTGGCATTAACCACTGCAGGCAGAGGTAAGATTTGGACCACAGCAGGCCCCACAGCAGTGCACCCTGTATCCAGAGAGTAAATGAGGGCATGCCACAATACTGTTATAGTAAACATACCTTAGAAAATAGAGATTAATTCTGAGGAATTCAAATGGTCAGAGGATATGAAATAAATAACTGTTGATTCATGCTTGGAATTAGGAAAACACAGCTGTTCCTCAGTAAAATAGGAAAGCTATAACATCATTTAGTCATTCCCCTTTTGCGTTTATCTAGTAAATGGGGATTCTAGAAAATAAAACGTATTCTCTTTTTTTAATTTAGCCATTCAAGTAATTAGTGTTTCCATCATCATATGTGGAGGAAATGGACCTGAGTTTTTAAATGTCTCACTTCTGTTAAGAGTGAGAGAATTATCCCCCCAGCCAAGTCCTGTCCTTTTTCTGGTAAGCAAAGCTCCCATTGCAAAAGGTGGTGAAGAATAAATTTGTCAGTAATTTTTCTCTAGTTTACATGTTACATGAACTTTTAAAGACAGATCCCTCATTCTCCAGCTGTCAAAAATATGTGTATAGAGAGAAGGGAAGGATCATTTTTATCGGTCTGTGACCCCCCCCCTCCACAGAGCAAAAATAAAGAGAAGGTATGTTGCTTTCACTTTCAACCAGAAATCATTTAAATTTATTGTTGTGTTCAGTTTCTGACAAATGAGGTTTGTTCATAAAAATGACTCAAAAAAATCTTATGATTTTGAACTGGAACATTTCTGGTTCTAAATATGGCTGACAAAACTGGTCATTTAATAGGACAAAATAGGGAAAAGTATTGTTGAAAAGAAAAAACTGTACATTACTTCTACTTCCAAAGGCTTTTTAGTGTGCAGTGGCATGCTCAAAAGCAAGCTATAGGAAAACTAAAATTCACATGGCAAATGCATATCATCAGATCCCTTTCTATAATGAAAATTCATGTGCATTTATTTATAAAACATTGTGGGTGAAAAATATCCAGATCACTTTCCAAATATTTCACATCATCCATAACCTGACTAATTAATTTTTATTATCTGGGCTAACACTACCTGTACTTAATCCACTATAAAATGAAAACAGTGTGCAATGGTTGCCCTGTGATGAAATCTGCCTGAGAAATTACTCTTTGCAAAGCTTTATCAAGATCTGGACAGATTATTTTTTTTTTTTATGAGATACAGTGCCATAAATTTGTAGCATAAATTTGTTCTGTGAAAAATAATATAAAGCAGTTGTTCTATGAGAAAGAATAGATAAAATCTTCAATTTTAGAAGTAATACTGAAAATAATTAGGTATAGATCATATGGAAATTATTATCAGCTGGATGGCTTGAAGTGAAGTGACCAAAGTAAATCACCATGACAGCAGTATTTATAACAGATAGAGATTGAAAGTTCACATTATTATTATGATAACTAGTGATATATAGTATGTTGATGAATGTTGATGAAGAGAGATTCTATATTTCTCTAACACAAGTATAATTCATGTGAAAATTTTATGAAAGTTGTATAGCGAGTTTCGTTGATTTACTAGATTTTAATTATTTTCTTGCAAAATACCAAAAAATACATCCTATATATTTTTCTATGGGCCATTGTTTGCCTTATGCCTCTATCATATATATTAAAACTGCTTATTTTTTTAATAGTGTTACAGTTCAAATGCTTTTAGAATATGCTGGTATGCTTGCAAACATTGAAGCAGGACATTCATTTTTTTATATTCTTGGATTTTCTCTATTACATTCAGATGATGTGATTTAAATTGATTTTTCAGTGTTCAGAATCTGGACACTCAATTTTCTTGGTAAACTATACTTGTTTTCTGTTGTGCTATGAAAAACATCCTAGATTCTGAAAAGGTTTCATTTAGTCACTTGGTAAAATCTGTGTGGCTCTCTACTGAACAGATTACATTAGTTATTAGCCATTCAACAGAAAATTTAAAAACAAGCAAGTGAAAATTAACACATTCCATGTGGTTTTTTAATTGTAATGTCTCCAAATATTGTAGGTGTTGATTGACTGGGTTAAAGCTGTAATTTGACAACATGACAAGTGCATCCCACACATCCCATTGCTGGCAGAGGTAAATACTCAATGAAATTTTTTAGCTTACTCAATTTTCACACCCACATCTACCTGCAGATAGAATAGAAATGTCCAACTGGCTTTCTAGATGACAGAGAACACAGGATTTCCCAGCTTCTCCCCTTCACAACACCTGCACTGACTTATAAATATCCTCACAGGCTACAGGGGAAGATCCACAGGGTCAGGGTATGAGCAACACAGTGATGTTATCCTTGACACTAAAATGATGCCTGGAATGATATTGTTGGCATAGTATTTGCAGGCTGGCTCACGCAATTTCCAGAATGGAAAGGGGAGCATATATTTGGAGCAGAAAGAGCGTATGGATATAAGCTGGTTGATATTTAGTTCAGAATTAGTATGCTGGTATAAGTGACCTCTAAATATATGAAAGTGCACATCTCTGCCCAAAGGATTCTGCTGAAAAAAGAGTGCCAGCAAGAAGTCCCTGAGCCTAAGGTCAGGAGGTGCAACTGTCAGGTATTCACACTTCTGCAGCTGCTACTCATGTCCAAGTAAGACAACCTCTGGATCTATTCTGGACCCTGTGTTTTGCAGCCCAAGGTATTATTTAATATGTGCTTTTACAGTTCAAACTGTCTGACAGAACATGAGATTTTCAGGTATGACACAGAAAATGAACTCACATGATTAGCAACTGGGCTGTGGGATAAGAAAGCATGGGAGCCTTGGGGGTTCAAATTCTTCCTAGACAGAGTTGAATGAGTGTGGATAGTGTGGTAGAGGGAGCCAGTACCACAGTCTGCATGCAGTCTTGGAAGCAGTCCTTAGGGTGAGATGTAAGTAGAAAACCTTCAGGCTGTGCCTTGGAGAGAACAAAAAGCACTGCCAGGCAATCAGCATAGACAAGCAAGACTCTGTGCATGCTGTCACCTCTGACTGACCCAGATAGTTACATCCTAATGACTTGTGTTGAAGCAGAATAATCATGTATGTTTGAAAAGGGGAAAATTCTCTGTACACTCTTCTGTGTAATGCTGCATCCTTCACACAGGATTACTCTTTCCCCCAAGTAGGGTGATTATATGTCTGTTTCCCAAGACCTTTCCCTCATGTGATTTTGAAGTTTTCACTTAATTACTGAAATTAGACACACTAGTTTTGTCAGAGTAATTTTTTCCATAGCTCCCAAGTACCTGCTCTTGTCATTCATATATTGATATATGGCGATCCAGCTTGCCTAAAATTGCAGAAAGTTGGATATTTCCAGGCAATGTTGACTGTGCAACTCAAGCACTGAACATGTTTGCATATATAGAACCATCCTGACAGGCCCCAGCTTCCAGAGACCTTGGAAATTCCAGACAGAGCCATGGTAACCCTATTTTCAGAGAGGGAACGGTGACTGATGAGCATGCCTAATGCCTTAATCTTTGCATATGTTGGCTCTTTTCTGTTTATCTTAATGTAATTAACTGAACAGTCCCCATATTAGTTCATTTAGTGTCATGAGAATTGGTATCTTCCTCTCGTATCTGCTGCAGCTGTCCTTTCCTGGTTTGACTCCAGTGCACACACTGTACTTCTTGCAGTGACTCATACGCTAAAAAATGTCGTAACCACATGAAAACTCAGAAATGACCTACAGAGAGCACACAGATGCAATCAGATATACCAGTGGTAAATAATACTTAACACAGGCAAAAAGAGCACAGAAAGCCTAAATGTTTCACTAACAGTGGAAATGAATGGGAGCAAGCTGATTTTCCTCATATTCATTGAGGAAAATCACCTGACTCACATGGATCCTTCTATGTGTAAATTACTGTGGGAAGGAGTTATAGTGAGGCAAATAATGTTCACATGGGTTTGCAGAATACCTCCTGTGAACCAAAGTCAGGATTGAAATTAATTATAAAGCTTCTTTTCTTTCTTAAATTCTTAGAACTGTTCTTTATTACTCACTGGAAATAATATACATTCCAGTGGCCCATGCACCATCAAAAATTAATCTGCCAAATTTTGTCACTAGTTTTTCTTGCCTGAAAATATAATTTGTATTGTCATATAACAATAGGCATTTGTTTAGAAACTGAGCTGTAGCAGGTGATGTATTTCTGCTTCAAATTGCAACAGTCTCTTTGCAGTCCTTCAAATTTTCCTGCAAATTCTCATCATGTAAGGCTCAGTCAACTGCAGTGTGAAACCTCTTTACAAACTATAGAGGGCAGGTGAGGATTGTGATGCCGTGGCTGGACTTGTACACTCAGTGTTTGAGTGCCTGATACGAGGCATTTTCTTATATGGAACCAGGCCAGCTGTTTCTTCCAGAGGGTGACTTGTCCTCTCTCCTTCTGTAGAGAGATGACTTCTTAGCTTTAAAATACATTCAGGAGTTCACAAATCAAGATAAGAAAAAGGAAACACAGGTGAAAGTTGCTTAGTAGATGGAGTCTATAATCAAATATTAACAAAGGAAGTTAGATAAAAGAAAGACTGTTGTTTAAGTTTCTACCTTTCTTTTGTTTTCCTGCCATCAGAGGTGAACTTGTGTCAACAATTCCCAAAGTATTCATAATTCCAGCATTCACCTTTGTCTGATGTATGTCATACAGTTTATCTTGGTCTCAATGCAGTGTGTTGTGGATTTGAGTGGTTTTTTTCTTTCTGATTTAAGGAATCTTTCTGATTCCAAACTGCAGAGCTCTACAGATAGATGTTTTTAGAGTACTGACTGGGAAAGCAGCAGTGTATATATTGACTCTTCTTTTTCCAAATGGCTAATGACAGTTATTTTTGAATGATTGCAAACATTGCATTTGGAGAATGAGTGAAATCAGACTTACCATTCAGGTATTGTATAATCGCTTGAAACATAACATTTAGCTGTTTAGCTCAGTAAATAATTGATTTTCAATGAAGTGCTGGGGAAAAAAAAAAGTAAACCACAGATGTTTAGATGGATAAATCTGTGTAGTGCAGTGGGGAAGTGGGTGGAAAATCCCAAAAGAAAGGAAAAATAATGTCAAAATACACAAAGGGATTTTTAGGCCAGTGTCATAGGGAAAGTGGTAATGGCATAGGAATGCAATTTTATCCATTTTCCTTCCACTGCATGGTGTCTTTTTAACAAACACCATAGCCAGGAAAAATCTGTCTGATTTGGATTTTTTTTAAATGGTTAACTATATAAAAAGTTCCATAAATATAGCATATAAGAAAGGAGCAGAAAGGACCATAACCAGGTAAGAGGAAAAGTTTCCATCTACACTTTTGATTTGTTTAAACTAAAAATTAAATTTGGAAAGTAAATTCTTTATCCTTATTTTTTAATATATTTCAAATGGTGATTAGAGAGGGGAAACACTGATGAAAACTATTATTGTGGAACCTAGCTTGGTTTTAAGATTTTTCAGCTACATAGAATGCTAACCCAGGTAGATGTTCATACAAAAATTACATATTTAATTACTTAATAAATTGGTTAATTTAATTTATTATTTTTCAAGTCTGTAATTATAAGATAGACTAATTTTTTATGAAAACATGAAGTAAATTACTATTATATAAAGCATAATTGGATATAACAGTATCTTCACAGATACCACGTAACCTCACCAAGGTTTACCATTAAAAGACAGTTTTTCATTCAGATGTGTGTCCATGTAGTGATTACTAGACACAATACATGGATAAATTAATAGCTTTTTTGTCTAAGCATAGGGAAATTCATATCCAGACATATCCAAGTAACCATGTATTTACTGCAGGTGTTAAATTTCCATGAGTGAATTCTCAAAATCACAAGTGGACATATGAAATCTTCAGGAGCAGATGAGAACAATGCTGGGTTTTTCCCCCAGACATTTCCTCTCCTTACTGAAGCTGAGATACGAAGTTTGCACACATGTCCCTTCCAGACATGGTACACAGAGAGAAAGTCCCAGTGCCTTGAGAAAACACATTTGGCAGCTGCTAATATATTAATCAGTTGAGTATTGGATTAGCCCAGCCATTCCCTGGAGCGAGTGCATTACCGAGAACAGCAAGTCAATTGCCAACTTGCTTAATTTGCTTCTGCAAGAATTTCATAACCAAAGCTATGAATATTTATCTGTTTTTTCTCTCAGAGAGATGAAGCAGGCTGAGGGAATAGCTTTACTGATAATTTATGGACCTGAGACTATGGCCTTGTTTAATTAAACATGATTTATTTACATGTCTCAAAATAAGCTTTTTTCTCCTTAACCATTTCCCCTAGAATTACAGATTGCAGTCACACTTGATTTTTACCCTCTGAGCTTACATTTTATATTTGGTCTTTGTGTTTAATGCTTTCTCTTCTTAAGCGTAAAAAAAAAATATGGTAAACAATGCCAACTAGAACATTCAGTTTTCCTGAGACTACTGCACCTACAAAATTAACCAAAACTACAATTTCTCTGGAATAAATATGTATTAGAAATTATTTTTTCTCTTAAGAAATATTCAAGCCCTAGTCAAGGCAGCTTAATTTGTGCTGAACAGACAGGAATGAAGGACATGGATGTTATAGCTCCTCACCAGTGTCTGCTTCTACCCCAGGCTCTCAACCTATCAAGCCATTTACACAGAAAACATTTTCTTCTCTATTGATGTTTCACAAACACCACCCTTTGCTGTTGTTTTGTGGGTTTTCTTCCCCCTTCAATGGCAGAAATTCACAAAGTTTTGAGTCTGTACTGGGTAGTACATGTGCAATATGGGACCACATCAGCCTTATGCCTCACAGATTAAACTGCACTCAGATTCCCTACCCACAGAACTGACCAACATGCATTTTTCTATTCAGTGAAGAAAAGCTTCCTTCTTGAGACCATATCCTCTGCTCCTGCATCCAAAGGGAACAGTGAGATCTAAGGACAGCTGCAATTTGCAATTTGCACACACAGCTTGGGAAAACTTGCATTTTTGTGGTATTTTATTGTATTTCTGTGATAGTCTCTATTCTGGGAGTCCAGTAAAATGTATCCCAAACACCAAGTTTGGCTTTGTCTAGAGCTCTTCCTGACCAGAGAGCAGGAGCTTAGCTTTGTCGTGACAGGAGACTGTTAGTTTGGTTTATATCATTTTAAGAATACTAATGGTAATATGACCACTTTGCTCTAAGAACTAGATTTAAAAAAATCACAGGAAAACACTATTGTTTATCTTGTTTCCAGTAGCATTTCTGGTTGTAATTAAAGGAATGAAAGCCTTGAACTTGACAACAATTTTAGTTATTTTTGTACTCTGATGATACATAGTTAATTTTTTGTGTGAAGAACTGCATAAGTTCTTCCTATTTTTTTCTTTTTTAATCCAGAAAATTAGTTTGTCTCTATTAGAAAAATCATTATGACAATTGCTTTAAATGACCAATGCAAAATTTTAGAGTAAACCCTATGCTACACTCTCTGTCCTTGGGATTTTCATCAGTGTAGGAAAATTACCTTGATTTTTTATTTCTTGTGAGCAGAATAGTATTTGGGTTTTTAGTTTTCTGAAGTTGTTTTAGATTTGAAATAATCCTAGCAGTGTCCAGTATTACTGGATATATGCATGGATTTGATCTTCTTTACACAAAAAGAACTTACTCCTATCAAATCACTGAGATTGTTTTTGCACACAAACAGACCAAAAGAAACCCTAGAGGTTGTCAAGATTGCTGATGGGGAGGGAAAAAAAAGATTGCTCTTTTTTGTGTTAGCTTTTAGTTGAGTTTAGTTTAGCTAAGAGATGAGTCAATGTAAATTTCTAAATACTTGGTTACTTCCTTTGACATATCCACTCTAGCATATAATTGAGCAGGACAGTAATAAATTTCCGGGTTCCCAACCCATTGCAAAGTGTCTGTTTTTATGACAGACAGGGGTTAATAGTTCTTTCGACCGCAGTGATGGGGAGCAGGCCAAGATGTGGTGAAAATGGGGAGGCACACTTGAAGGCACAGAAAAGTTCTTTCCTTTCCATGAAGAAAGACTGCAAAGGATGGAGGCTGTTTTCACCTCCTCAGCTGCATTTTTGGGGAAATGAAAGAAAACCCTACAGTCTCAGTAACCATGATAAAGCCAGATTGTGCTGGCTAGTATCCGTGAATAAAAGTAATGCTGTAGTTGTTTGTTGTTGTAAAGGATGTATTGTACATGGATCCAACAAAAACTTGGTTTGAATTAGCAGTGTCTATCTAAAATGAAATGAATCATGGTGTTTACATCTGAGATAAGCAGGAAATCTTGCTTAAATGGTTGTATAATTTCTTATGGACACTTGAGTGGTGAAAGTTGCCAAGATAATAAGGCTTTTATAACTGAAATAATGAGGAAATCTCTGCTAGGAAGTGCTTAATTTAATTGAGAAGCAGAATTCCTAATTGATCCAGAAGCCTCAAAGCTCCCATGACAGATTATGTAAAACTGGCACAACAAAACAACAAAAAATAACAATGAAAGGGCAGCAGGGAAGGTTTGAAATGTACAGGCAAGTACTAACAGAAAATTAAGTTGTATATCTGGCAAATAGTGAGGGTTTAGATTGTTTTCTCTGTAATATCTGACTGACAAATTGAATTCCCAGAATGGAGATCTGTTAGGGAGAGAAGTACAGTCCTGGGGCTGGACAGCCACACCATTGCTGAGCTGCTGACAGATTTGTGCCCAGTGGCACAGAACCTGAGACACTGAAAACTGGCATGTCAGGAGGGAAGGTTTTCTGTTTCTCCTTCTTATGTATCTTAATTCGGAAATATCTGATTCTGTACTCTGTTCACACCAATCAGCATCATATTCCACAAGCAGATGTCAGTGGGACTGCATGAGAATAAAGCTTCAGGCAGTGATCAGAACTGCTGAGCAGCATGGTGCTCTCTGGCATTAGATCAGTAATGTAAAAATATTATTTTATGCATTTGTTTTACCTTGTTTCCTATTGAATGTTTCTTTAATAAGCCTGCACTACTCAAATTAAGCATGTCTTGATAAGTTCACAACAAAAGCATGAATGTGTTAGCCCAAAAATTATTTTAACCATTTTATATTGCAAACTAATGAATATAAAATGACCATTAATTTTGACCAATGGCCAATAACCATTTTGACCAAAATGACCAATAACCTCCATCACAGGGAGGTTCACTTGGCATGGCTCCACTGTTTAAATGACAGACACAGGTCACACCTGATCACCTTCATTTTTTCTTCCTGCCCTGTTACTTCCATCTGAGAGCAAGGGTGAACTCTAATAGTGCTGTCAGAATAGACTGTGTCTCCTAAACAGTTTGAACTGCAAGTTAAAATTCTATAGCATCTGTCTAGTGAAAAATTCACTTTGTGTTGTGGCCTGTCCCTATTTTGAAATGTTACCTGGAAGATTGGTAGCATACATTATATCTTCAAAGAAATTACCAAAACACACTTAGAACAATTTTGCAGTAGCATTGAGGTGTTCTGAGTGATATGACCAAAAACTTTGGAGGGCAAGGAAAGACATTTCTTTTTGCAGTGTTGAAAAGGAAGGGCATCTATTTTCGTTCTAATACTAAAATGAAGTTAAAATACAGGGAAATTAGAAAATGCTTATCATGTCTCTCTTCAAAACAGGGAAAAAGACAGATCTAAAATCAGATTTCCAAAGGTGTAAAATACAGCTATGTCTTCAAATGTCACTGAGAGCCAGTGTAACCTGATTATTTAATTTCTGTGTCTGTGCTTCAGAAATCACCTCCTTACATTATTTTTCTGTCTGTATGGTTATGACAGATACAAACATCAAGACCTGAACTCTTGGAGACTGTGATCAGATTAGTGCTTTTTTTGTCAACACTTTACTAATAGTCTATAATAGTCTGTGCTGAGCTGTGCTAAACCCAAGCAGAGAGAAAGAAGAGAGCTGTGGCATTAAGATGCTAGGTAAAAGATTTTCTGATCTTATGTGACTGGCAGGCCTTTCCTAAGGGGAAATGGGAAAAATATTTCTGGAGAAACTTGGCATACTGATCTCCTCCATGTGCCAAAGCTTACTCTACTTCTGCATCTACTTCTACCCCAAAAAACATAAAACTAAAACTTTCAAAATGTTTAGGAAAAAAAAAATTAAAACATTGCATCCAAGCACTTTTAAATCCCAAAGGAGTTTTCATAGGCACTGGGCTTTCAGTTTGTAAGTTTTGGAAACTCCAGAAAGGAACTATTCCTTTTAACTCATAAGGAGATTCTCATACCAAAATGTTGGGCTATATTCTCCAATGTCCTACAACAGAAGTGGATTTTTATTCAGCATTCCAGGCATTTTATTTTGCTCTGGTCTGAATAACACTGAGGTATTATAACCTTACTGATTTACTGATTTATTTTCACTATTCTTTCCTTCATATAAGGAAGAGTCTTTTTTTATTTATGAGATAAAGGTACTCCCTGCTATGGCAAAGCCTACAATCAAATAAGGAAAAAGTAATGGGAAAAAGAGCCGCAGAAAATTCAGCTTTTTTGCTTTGGACTCTCAGAACACATTCTAGAAATACACAGAAAAATGAAAAACAAGTTTTGAGAGGACTGAATTCTACCCAGTCCTGGACAGAAAACTGAACCAAGAGTCAAGCCTTGCATTGTAACCGGAGATTCAGTACATTTTGGCGCTCTCACACTTTGGCTGAGTGAAACTCAGGTTAAGGGAACACTGCTCTGTCCTTTGCTTTCCAGCTGCGTGTAGATCACTGCACAGGCTCTACCCTAAGAAAACCTGGCTACCCTTAGGTGCCTAAAAAAGGCAAAGTTGCTTCTCGAATAGCTAAGTGACAAAGAAAGTGAAGAGCTACAGATCAGCAACTCAGTTGCCACCAAGCATGATTGTTTCCTGCACTGATACTGGATCTCTCTTTTCCACTAAGGTGCAATGGCATTTTTGCGCCAGTAATTACACTGAACCTGGAAGTGACTGTATATCCCTCCTTTAGTATCAACCTTTGAATCTCCCAGCTTCTTGTGCAAGGAGAAGAAAACCTATGGGGAAAGGCAGAAATCTGACAGGAATCAAGATATTTAGCAGCTGGAGCTGAGCCAAGCTGGCTGAGAGAAGCTGATGCTGATGCAGTGGGGGCTGGGAGGTACAAAAGATGTGAGCCTCAGATCTGGCTCACTGCTAAAGAATTTCTAAGACTGTGGAGTTACTGATAGTTAAAATATGTTCATGACTGGAAAGCTCAGAGATAGAAATTAACAACTCCTATTTTGATTGTTTGCAGTGAACAGGAATCTTTTCTGTAGTTGAGTTGCGTTTGCAGGAGCGTATGTAGAATAACTTCAAAGACAATTGTGAATCATTTTAGTGTGTCAATAGTGGTTGATATGTGTTTACAGATAAAACTTCAATCCTTCAAAACCTTAAGAGAGAGATTTCAGGATTTACATTGCTCTGAAAGTATGAAGTTGATGGACCTTGACTTGAAGTCATGTAATTTAAGGTGATTTGTGAAGCATTGCTGCTGTCTCCTGTAGTACTCCCTCTGCATCCTTAGATAGATAGACATATTGAGACAGGTTTGCAAACATGATGAAGTGGATTGAAAACCACTATGCTCTTTGTGCATAGCCTTTGGATTTGTTGATTTATGGTGTTCTTCTCTCATGAACTTTATGGACAATGAGATGGTTTCTGTAGGAGGTGAAGTAAATTTAGAGGTTAGGAAGAGGCCTTTCATGTTCAGCTCTAAAAATGTTACTTTGTCAAGTGCAGGTCTGAATTCTGTTTCTGTATAATTATTTCAGGAAGCAATCACGAACAATCTCTCAGAAAATTCCCCGTTGTTAACTGCCTTTGGTGAATAAAGATCGGGTCAGGCACAGGGTCAAGTTGTATCTAACCTGATATCTATCTTCCTGAGCTTGTCCCCGCTTGTCCTAAACACAGAAGTGGCTAGAAGATGGAAATTAGTTAAAATCTACCTACCTCGTTTTCCTGTGAAGTCTGTGGTGTTTCTGAAAGCTATTCTGCCAGCAGTTTATCCAAAATCTTTGCATATAAAACTTTACAGGAAAATTCTGTTAATATTCTAAGGCTGTGTGGTTTTGTCTGATTGGATTTATAATTTAGCAAGCAGGTCAATACAAGTTAATGCTTGGGGTTTTTTTTCAATCAGGTTTAATTTGTAAGTGAAAAGATACCATGTAGAATAATTGCTATGTTACATCCATTTCTTTTTGTGCTTCTAAAGAGCATTGGTAATTGTTCTCTTTCTACTGTTAGCACTAAAAATTAATTGAAGAAATGCAGTAGGTGTCAGATATGATAAATGACTTCTTTGGGGCTGTGGTTGTAAAGAAGTTTATCTATAACACTGCAGAAAATTAAGTTTGAAACTTTCGTCACTCCCCAACCTTTAGAAATTCAAAAGGGTTTATATAATCTTTAAATAGATTAGTCAAATAGAAGATTAGCTTTTGTTGGATGAAAATTTTTTTTGCTCTTTATTCTGTTGCTGTTCAGACTCTTTAAACTGCTGCGAAACTTCTCTCTTTTACCCTCCAGTGGGTCCTAGCATACAGAAGAGTCATCAGGGAACAGGAAAATCACTAATTTATTTTCAAACTTAAACAAAAGTGTTCTCCTCTAATAACAAGTGGAGAGAAGAAACAGCACTGAGAGGGCCGTGCTTATAGTACATTGCATTTTGCAAGTGTTTAGAGTGCAAGTTTGGCAGGGAGATCTACTATATATATAGACACTGTGACAGGGTAGCCAGCTATGATTAATGGAGGGCTCTAAGCTTAAGATATACTTTACTTGGGATTTTCTTAATACAAAACTGTAGTCAGGTGATCATGAGAGAATCTAGGTTTGTTTGTTTAAGTGGTTCCAGCTCTTGCTGTTACAAGACTGAGAGCTCAAACTATGTGCACTCAAAAAGTTCACGATTAAAGTTCACTACATGACAGTCCTTAAATGTACAATTGGTTTTTAAGTGAAATGGTTTTATGAATACTTGGAGTTGAATATATTGGATATTTCATAGAAATCTTCTTGATACATGTAAGCTCTATTCCTTAGAATTCTCTGTCTAATCCATATGATATAAACCACAACTGCTATTGAACACAGACTTTGCTGTGCATATATTTAATTTCACCTTCCAAAAGAGGGAAGTAAGGCACAGAATAGCCAAGACTTTCAACCTTTCTTCTCCACTGCTGTCTCATGTACCACCCTAATTTGTCCCTGAGGCAATGAGGCTGGATGCAAGCTGGCTATTACCTCCTGCAATGTGACTGTGCCAGTTCACTGGGAGCAAGTGCCACCCTTCCCTGAATAGTGTGGAAAACCAACTGTCTGCCATGCAGTCCCACTGGAGTGAGAGCTCTGCTCAACATCAGCTGAAAGACAGCCTGTGAGAAGCACAACACTGGTGACCAGATCACTCCCTCCTTTGTATATGATCAGCACAGCACAAAGTCCAGATGAATATTTTCCCCTGCTGTCTTCTCAAAAGGCATATTGACATTTCCAAGCAAGTAGAAGTGATTTTACTTTTACATGCCAGCAGGACTGCTTATAAGGAAGATGCTTGTATTGAGTGCAGCTGGTACAAAGTGTCTTCCTGTGTTCTCTGAGAAGGGGTTGCAGTAGGAACAGCAACAAGCACTGTCACCTGTAGCAAAACTATGGTAAGGAGTCCTACCTGTGATAAGTACAAGATCTTATATAGAGGGTCTCTGAAGCAACATTAGGGATGTCCTTTGCACACTGTCCTGTTTGTGTCTTTAGCCCTTGCATAGCTTTGATAGAAGTTCAAGATTATTTTATACAGTAAACCATGCAAAGATATTCTCTGAGTGCCAAAAGCCAGGGCACTGCTGTTCCTAGGTAATACACCTCATTCTAAAGAAAGATAAATTTCCTGGACACAGTGACATATGAACTTAGCTGCCTGTGGGTCTACCCAGAGCTGGCTCAGGCTTGAGGCAACCCATAGGAAGGCATAATGTGCATATATACACTAAATAAAACCAAATTTTCTCAGAATCTCATTAATGTGATGACCCTCATCACCACCCTTTTTGTTACATACAAATTCAATAAAGAGAATTATTTCCATTTAGTAATTAAATGAGACATCCATGTTGAGGAAAGAGTCCAGGACACAGGGATACCCAACAGTGAGTGAGGTATCCTGAGCCCTGGAGAAATAAAATGCCTCTCGTCTCTACAGAACCTGGACAGAATGTTCTTTATCTGAGCAAACCTTAAGTCCCCTCAGCCTTAGAATGTCCATTGTGACACCCATTTTGAGATTCTGTCCTAGCTTTGCATGATGTTCACCATTACAGCAGGGAGTGGCTTTCCTCGGGAGGGTGAAGGGAGGAACCCACTAGGACATTGGCATTGCAAAGCATGACTTTCAGAAATGTTACATCAGAATCACACTACTTTATTTTAAAAGCATTTCTATCTATTTGAAGGTACAGATATCAAATATTCATCCTTTTTACCAGGCTATCTGTGTAAAGCTTTTGATAAAGGCTCCTGTGAGGGTGGTTAATGAAAAATACCTATACTTCATTTATTTCAGATTATGTCACTGTTGAAGCACTATTTAAAACAGAAATTTAATATGTCCATGAAGTCAATTCAATCTAGTAATTGTTTATCAGAAAATTTTGATTACAGTCCTTCTAAAATAAGTCTATTATAGGATATTTTGTGAGTCATAGTGGACTTTAGCCATTTCAGAATAATTCACTACAATGATCCTAGGTGGCAAAAGTATATGGTCTGGCAGGTGATGGCAAGACTTCTGTCCACAGTGATTAACACTGCAAGGAGGAAACAAAAGTCAAGTGAGTTCAAAAGAAAATAGATAATTTTGGAGGCTGATTGAAGCATAAATATTATGCCATGTTGTCTGGGAGAAAGTGGAGATTAAATGAAAGGGTGTTTAGAAAAAGGAGGAAGAGGTTATTTTAAGAAAAAAAATCTGAAACTTTCCTTTCCATTTGAGCAGTCAAATAAGGATATACTTAAATTAGCTGAGATTTTGTGTTTCCAAATGATGTTTACTCTGATTTCATCTGTAATGCTGCAGAACATTCCTGATCACCATTGAGTATTCCTGAGTCCATATATGTTCAGGAGATCCCGTCACTCTTATTCAATGGGTGCAAAGATCAAATATGTGCTTAGCCTGCCTGTGCCTGAAAGTCTGCCAGAAGCACAGAGTCACCAGGAAGTGAGAGCCACTCTGAAAATAGCCCAGGAGAGAAATGCGGGCATTTCAGTAATTTCACTCTTTTTTTGACCAGGTAGGTTTTTCTAGATGATCGCAAAACCACTGTGTTTTCTCACCATCCCCTCAATCCAATATTCTTTCTTACCTGACACTGAATCCCTTGGTACAGTTAGTCCTTAATCTGTGCTGGGCAAGGGCTTCATGCTTAAAATGTTATATGGGCTCTGCACAGCTCATCCCATATTGCAATTGGGCAATTTCTACTTAAATAAAAAAGAGGGTTGCAAAGAGTGATTCATGGGTGAAAAAAAAGAGCCTGTAGGGTAAAAGATATGATCCTCAATATGATAATTTCAACATAATGTTATTTGACTGACAGTCAAATAATCAGACACATATCATATAGACCCTTTTCACTAGCCAGACATATATCTAGTTATCTCACAAGCAAAAAGTCCTGAGCAGCAGCAAGCCAGAAAACCAAGGAGAAGGCGGTCAGTCTGAAAGCGATGTGCTAATCATCAAAACACTCTGATTTATCAGCAGAGATTAAAATTTTCTTGCAAGAGCTGTTTGTGGGAAAAATCTCTGTTAGCCCTTGTGCCCCTGTGGTTGAAATAATGAAACAGAATGTTTCTGCGTTTTGCTATGAAACTGAAAACAGGAGATTTATCATCATCAACATAAAAACTTCTGTTGTTTTAGCACATGGTGTTCTTAAGTGAAACAAGAAAATTGTGTTTACTATGCCTAGGAAAAAACTTCTTATCATTGCAGTCCCAAGTGATTTTACTTCAGTGGTTGGGAGATATCTCTTTCAAATGGAAACTGAGTTTGATTTTTATTTTGCCTTTTACTTTTTCATTTGTAAAATCAGGACTACTGACGTTAGCTAATATGTTCTTAATAACAGTTATTGCCAAGAATTTCTTCCAGGGTACTTGAAACTGATGTTTCCAAAACAAAGAGAATTCAGATTGATAGTTGGAAGACAGAAAATAATTATTTCCTAGAACAAAACCTTCCATGACGCTTTTCTAGGAGAATCCTTTTATGTTCATTTTGCATCCTGATAATTTTCTTAGCATCCTTGCTGTTAAGAAAGAAAATTAAAATGAGTATTAGCTTTCCTTCAAGTCGTTATGTTCTATGTTGTTGCAGCTGATAGGCAAAATGTTTATGCAACACAGCCCAGAACAATTGCCGTGCCCAGCTCTTAGAAACCTGATGTGGAGAGAAGTTCTTTCTTAGACCCAGGGGAGATTTGAAAATACAGGGGAATATTTTTTGTGTAATAGCAGAAGTATCAGATGACATGTTGTTCATCTTTTCATATCACAGTAATAACCTTTCATCAGATATATTTCAAATTGCCACTCTTTACAAAGAATTAAATAACAGCACTAGGTAATGTCTAGTTCTCATTGAGCTAGCTAAAGACATAGTACATAACTGACTAATTTTAATGTTTATGGGGTTTAAATAGATTAAAAACTCCATAGTCTGTACAATAAACTGCATATTTCATATATCACAAAATGATCAGATAAGTCCAACTTCTTCATTTTTTAGAATTGATCTTTAACATCTGCCAAGAAACCTAATGAAAATGTTCTGCTTACGAACACCAGATAACTTCCAGATGAATTTGATTTTCTGTATTAAGCAAGATATAATAACTGCTGCAGTGTGGTATAGTTATATCTTAGTTATTCAGATCCACAGTTCATGACAGGTTTCTCATTATTGAGAAAAATGCCATGCAAAGATAGCTGTGTACTGTCTTATCACAATTACACAGATGTGGGAAAATGTCAGCAATAGGCTGAAGTTCAAAGTGCCCACTGACAATCTTTTCAATTAATAAATCATTACTCAAAGAGAAAACTACACTTCCTCTTTTTGTTCTGAAACAGCTTTTTCTTTGATCTTTCATTTATTTATCCATGACATTAAAATTGATATGATAATAAAGAAATAGCCTGATCAGCAGGTCACAAAACCATTTTCTTCAAGGGCAGTGACAAAGCATGGGGAATCTATCTTCTGACAGTAGAAAAGCTATACTTGAGCAGGGATTGACTTCTACTATAAAGTGTTTTAGTAGAAATCTGTAAAACAAAAAAAAAAACTAGGGTTTTTTGAGGATATCACTCAGTAAAAGAATGGAACTGTTACTGACAGAGCTGTGGAAAATCAGGATAGGCTGAGATGGGAAACTATACCATGTTTAAAGAATACATGCTTTCAGAAAAAAGCAGCAAACTAAGTGGCTTCCCAGCCTCTCAGCAGAGTGTTTCCATCTGTAATGCATATACTTAGTGCTGTAGAACATTTCTTTCTTCTGGCTATGCACTTATCCAGACTAATGTGAGTGCATAACCAACACAGGAGGTAAGTTAAAGTTATATTAATACTTGTTTATAAAATGGTCTAAGATGGTCAGAAGGGAGAAACTTTAGAAGAGCAAAGCATTTCTGTACATGAGGATGATTTGTGAAGCATCATCTTCCTCCTTCTGCTTTGGTCTTGGTACACTTCATGTCTGTAAACACTCACCTGCAAAATATTTGAACCCCAGAAATAAACATTTTTCAGAGCAGCTGATGCAGTGTTTAGCAAGGTTTTACTTTGAAGATTAACAATGTCACATTATAAAATGTTAGCTTGTTAAGAGGGCCGCATGCCCTCTCAAGCACTGGTCAAAGTCTTGGAAAGGAAGGGGATAAAAAATGAAGTGCTTTGCCTCCTGTGTTTGCAGCACCACACCACATTGATCTGCGTTGCAAAGTGCTCAGATTAGCAGACTCTCCCTTGAAAGTAGGGACAATCACCACCAGAGCAGTTTTGTTGGAAACTGATGGCTATTGCTTTCAACACAATGCTAGGAGGAGGAGTTTCCTGGCATCTTGGCATTACAATTGGAACTGACCAGAATTTTCCTATGGGACAAACACTACCTTGGTTAATATGCTGCAGTAAAAGTTACTTTATCCTGGCATGGCTCTACTAAGAAGATAACTGAATTTTTCTTTAACCTTTAACTCCCATCAAATCTTCACCTACCTGCTAATCTAGGAACAGGTCTTCAGAAAGGGTGATCGTATACCAGTCAAAAAAATTATGTAGTTATTCTTTGTTTCATTTTCTTTTAAGGAAAAATTGAAAAAAATAAAAAAAAGTTAATTTCTAAAATATTTAAGCCATTTTCCTCAGAGGTATGGTCTCCAGCTAATTGGTAATTCCTTGAACCTACATGGTTTTTTCCACAACAAACCTCATCCATTGAAAAACTTCCATCAACAAACTGAACAAATACCAAACTAAATAACACACATATTAAAAAACTGACAAGCTAAGCAGAACCAAAACCCTCCTCAAACAACACACCCAACAACAACAAAACCCCAAGTTAACCAAACAACCAAAAACCATAAACATCAACCAACCAAAAAAAAAAAACAAAAAAAAAACCCCACAACCAAAAAACCCCAAACAAACAAAATAATAAAGTATGCTAATATCTGTTTATTTTTAAAGTTCAACCTTCTTTTCTTGGTGTCCTTGAGGATTTCCATTTGGCTCCAACAGGATTTCCCTTTGGGTATTCAAGGGGAATCACCTGTCTTCTCAGGTTTTCAGAAGGTACACTCCAGGCTGCAGGAGGAAGGGGATACTTAGATTTGCCGTTTGTTCATTATCCTAACAGGAATGGATTTTTCTTTCCCTTCAGATGCCTGCTGTTGCAGAGAAAGGCCAGGACAAAGATACAGCTCTGTCCATAAGTGTCTAACCAGCTCCCATTTAAACTAATTGTAATTTAAATTTTCTAACCAAAATTCTGGCTGAGGGAGAGATTGAAAGCACCAATTTAATGTTGTCAACAATGACTCCACTGCAACAGAGAAAATCCACAAATCCTCACTGTTAAAACAACAGGCTTTATTTCTATGGCATTTTTTTCTTGTTCTAAAAACTCAGCTGAGTTACCTTACACTTTAAAAAGTGGATGACCCTAATTTCTCTTCTCTGCACAATAAGGCCTTTGCACAGTTAAAAAAATTTCAAACCACAGCTTTTTTTGTTCTAAAAAATCAGCTGAGTTACCTTACACTTTAAAAACTGTGGAAGGAAACTGGATGACCCTAATTTCTCTTCTCTGCACAATAAGGCCTTTGCACAGTTAAAAAAATTTCAAACCACAGACCTCAGTTTGTAGCAGTGAATTACTGAAAGTGTTTACAGGGCCGTCAGTGGTTTTTGTGCTAACAAATACTTATTATTAATTTCTTCTACTTAAAATATGATTATATCTATGCTACATCTAAAAATCCTCTTTCTATGATGGTAGGCCGTGATATTGCAAGTGTTTCCAAGATCTGGTTATGTGTATGCAAACAAGAGGGCCCAGGAAAAACGAAGATACTGGGGCTAAAGAGAACCCAGCAAGCAGTTGGGTATTTGATTTTAAATTACAGTTTTAATATTTCAGCAGAGGCATGAAGGGTATTTTTATATGGTGGAGAAGACCCCATTAAGTGGACTAATTAAAGACACTGTTTGTTATCCATTGTGCTTATCTTTAAATTTGAAGCTATTAATTTTTAACATTACCCTTTGGTATCATCGCAGTGTTTAAAGGATAACCTTCTACCGCAGCAAGGAAGGTGACTAGAGTTTTACTGTTTTCTCAGACCAAAGACTACCTGACTACCAAGCACTGTCTTTTTCTCCTCATCACTTTCTCTCTGAGATGTACATCTCATCTCTGAGATGTATTTCCACCTTTCAGCTCATGGCACAAACTCTGGAGACATTGAATATTATTATCCCTCTTAATACGTGGTGTAAACAGATACTTGGAGAAATGAAGCAAGTTGGTGAGATCTCTTTTCTGATACCTGACCTACAGTAAAGAGGGTGAACTGTGTCCTCTATAAAAACCCATACTCATGACTGTACAAAATCTGTACAAAATTTATGATACCTGTTCATAAATTTAGGTATGTCTTGTGTCCTGTGAGATGTCTCATGATTACAAAGGTTTGAAGAATCACTTGAGGAGAGATCATTCCTTAAAAGATATCGCAATATTTTAAACAAATATAATCTTTTTCATTTCATTTTTTAGGGGCTCTAATTTCAAACAAATAATCATGGTACCCTTTTTTCTTGCTGTTATTATTTATTCTTCAAATGAAATTGTCTGTTGGAGATATTTGTCATTTGTATCACTGTATGATTCTAATAGTGTGAGAGAGAGCAAAGCTGTGAAAAAAAGGATGAAGAAGAATTAAAGAGGTCACCTTTCTTTTCCAAGCCAGGATCAAATATATCTAAACTATTCTTCACATAGTTATAAAGAATCCCTGATTCTGTCCTATAGTTGTTGATAGAGATATTTGGCAAACTCCTGAGTAACCAGTTCCTAGCCATCTTCATATTTACAAAATAAATCTTTTTTCCAAGCCAGGATCAAATATTTCTATATTTCTAAACTATTCTTCACATAGTTATAAAGAATCCCTGATTCTGTCCTATAGTTGTTGATAGAGATATTTGGCAAACTCCTGAGTAACCAGTTCCTAGCCATCTTCATATTTACAAAATAAATCTCCATGTCTATCTCAAATGTACCAGCTGGTGAATTGAAACTATTATTTTTTTTGGTCTATCCACAGTAGAAATTATTACCTCCCCTTTTGAAATATTCTTTTTCATTTTCAAAAGCTATTATCATGTCTCGCCATAGTATTTGTTCTTTTGTAAGAATAAACAAATACAGTTCTTTCCTCACAGATCATATTCTCTAGACTTGTGACCTGCTTGTAGCTCTTCTCTGCAGTGTCCACTTGATCTATATGTCTCCTGGGAATCAGCTGAGAACTTGTCTGCAGCCCATGAAGTGAAAGGATTATTCCCTCTGCCTCAAATATGAATCTTCATTTGGATATGGCAGTAAGTTTGGAAACTTTTTCTGCTATGGACACAGTTTATGACCAGTGGTAAGAACAAATACCTTTTCTGAAAACCTGCAACCAATTTTTTCTAGTGCACTACTGCATAGTATTCTGTAACTTTAAAAAAAATCCATTTGTCAGGAACTGCTGTCAAATGTGAATCCTCAATACTCAAATAACAGAAACACTGGTTACTCCTAAATCGCAGACAGACCCTCTTGAAATACTACCTCATACATAACTACACAGTGTGACAATAAATCCATGATTAATACACTCTGGGCTTTCCAATTCAAACTAGCCTTTATCTAACAGATACTGAATCTAAATATTTTTACTAATGTAGCTGGTTCAGACAGATCTTCCCTGAGTTAGCATGTCTTTCCTTTTGTCAAAAACTGGGGGTTTTTTGGTGTAGACAAAAACAAGATTTTTTTTGTTTGCTTGTTTGTTATTGACAAATCTGTACTACTTGTTATTTATTTCTGTGTTATCCTTGGGATGCTTATAATAGATCAACTTTTTATTTCAGCAGTTTCCAAAAAATTTATGCTAAGCTGGCAAGTCACAAGTGTTCTAGCTGCTCCCATTCCATTTTTCAAATTCATTTGCTCTTTTCAAATCATCTTGAACCTCACCCAGTCATAAATTGTGCCCTGGGATGATTTTACTCTCACCCAACCCAATTCAAGCATGTAGTCCATATAAATAGCCTCTTGTTTTCCTGATCTAAGATGACTTTTTCCTTCTTTGTCACCCATCTTAATGGCTGGAAAGACTGTAGATTTAAATTGGATATTAGGAAGAAATTCTTCACTGTGCGAGTGGTGAGGCACTGGCAAGGGGTATCCAGAAATGTTGTGAATGACCCATCCCTGGACAAGCATTCAAGGCCAGGTTACATGGAGCCCTGAGTAACAGGATACAAGGTTCCCTGACCATGGCAGGGATGTTATAATTAAATGATCTTTAAGGTCCCTTACAGCCTAAACCATTCTGTGGCTCTGCAATTATATGTTCTTTCTTATATCAACTTTCTTCATCTAACAGTCTTTGTGCTCAAAGCATGCAACATACTCTCATTATGTTCACTGCTGTTTTCTTTCTCTTCTGAATTTTTCTTTATCAAAAATGTGGTTGCAAAATTTTCTATGTCTTTAAATTTTCTGTGTTTTCTTTTGTCCCCACATGTTTGAACTATTTCTTGAAATACATCCTCTTTTTTAAAAAACATACCTTGAAATTATATATTTATCATGAGCCGTAGCCAAAAAGATGTCTTGGTATGCTTCCAATGTTTTCTCTGTGATTGGTAGTTTACATTTTTACTCTTAACTTTGTGAAAAAACATCAATGTCTCATTCACGTCTAGAGGTCTTGAGATGGAATCAGTTTATATGTAATTAGTTCCTGCCTTGCTTTCCTCATGCTGGGGTCTGATACCCCAATTAGACAAAGTCATAGGAAGATTATTTGCTTTACCCTTCTTTCCCTTTACCTTGCCCCACCCTAATCTATTGCCTGTATAGAGTCTCTTCTGTAGTATTCCCTCCCATCTTTCCTACAGTAGCAGGTGTCAAGTCTTGAGCATACTTGCCCTATTCCTGGAGACCTGCTTTCACACTTGCTTTGTTTCTGCAATCCACAGCACAGACTGATTCTGAAACCAAAGGCTAAACAGTAATTCATGTGGGAAAGGAGGATTGCGGTTCAACCTATTGTTCAAGAGCGGGCTGATTTCAGTCATATCTGTCCATTTAGGTACTTTAATATTTATTTTAACCTCAAGGAAGAGAGTTCCTGCAGCTTCTGTGGGCAGCTGGTATGAGCGCTGAACCACTCTTATTGTGAAATTCTTTTTTCCTTATATCTAGTTGGAATTTCTTTTGTTGCCACTTGTGTCCATGGCCTCCTATCCTTTGTACAAGAGTGAGCAGACAAGGCCTTATGAACTCTTGTTGTGTATTGAAGGTGTACAGATGAAGCTGAAAGAATATGAGAAATCCAGGCCTGATCTGTGTGTACCTGGTAATGATTGTCTCTTCCCATTCTCTACTTCTGATAATACTGCTCTAAGTGGTGGGGTTTTCAACCCATCCATTTGGAAAAACATAGAAAAGGAAGGAGGCATCATGTGGTGATACTTCTGGCTCGTGCAAATACTGCTCTGAAGGTGTGACATAGGGGAAAGAAAGTAGCCTTTCACTAACAGCAAACATACTCAATTCTTCAGCTAAAGATTTCCTCAAAATTTTAAGCACACATAGCAACAAGACATAGAGAAATATAGCAAAAACCTAATCAATCAACCAAATAAAAACTCCAACATAAAAATTAAACAAAAAAAAAACAGGGGCAAACAAAAACCTAACCCAACCCGTAAGCAGATAACAAATTACACAGACTGGGTAATTTCTCTAGATATCTCATTTCAAATCTTTGACAAAGAACAAAGGTAGAACACATGAGATTCAAAGAGTAGAGTTAAAAAAATAACTTGGTATGTGAGAAGACAGTGAGCTCACTCACCTTTTCCTATTATGCATTTTTCTCTCTTTGAGAATTTGTTTTGTTTTTTTTTAATCTCCACATATGTTTGAACAGAAGTACTGGTGATGAAGGCTGCTTTAGTTAGATAAGATATGCTGAGCTTTAAAAAGGCAACTTCCTTGCATTATATCAGAACCAAGGTTAGGTTAAGTGGATAGTCATGTTTTATATTGAGTGACAGTGTATTAAGAGATGGTAGCTAGCACCTGGAAGGACAGTAAGGGTGAACCTCAGTGGCACTTCTCAGAGACATTGTCCTTCTTGTTCCTCCACTGAAGACTAAAAACACCCTGCAGTTAAGTGGTTTGTGATTCTGTGATTAATTTATTTGATGGTAGGTTAAAACACTTTATATAAATATTAATGACTATTGATGAGTAGTTCTGAGAGATATTACACAGTGTCATTTTCTTTGAGCAAAGCTCTCAGGTGCTGCAGGAAGATGCTTATAGGCTTTTGTAAGGAAGTCTTTTCATGGAGAGTCTCTCATTTGCTGAGCACTGCCCCAGACGTAAATTAGGATATTCCACAGATCCTTTGTCCTTCTGGTGCCTCACAACTCAGACTCTACAGCTCCATAGATGGCAGAGCACACTTGTGCAAGCATAAAAATATGTGCAACCGCTGCCAAAGAGTGCTCACTGCGGCATCCCTCATGGCTTATGAGCAGATTGAGTGCAACTTCTGTGTGTTTGGAAGACTTGAGTGCCACCTGCTCCCTCTGGGACTGTCCTGTAACCCAGAGCTCTTGCTGTGGAAAACAAAATGAGGGAGTAAGGGCTGTTGGAGTCCAGATCACAAGGTTTCCCTGGTTCCCATTTAGCCCACCCCTGCTACAGTGGAACCTCCAGGAGCATTGTTATACACATTCATCACTACCACGACCTGGATTTTTGGCTCCTCAGGGTGTGTGCTGTATGTCCTGGAGCTCTTAGCCATGAGGTGTCACAAAGCACATACTGCCAGGAGCTTTTATTTGGAGTAAATCCCTAGTAATATCTGTGCAGTCATTGCTTAGAATGCACTGGGTTTCAAGAAAATAAAGGGTAAAATAGACATGGCACTTTGCTTAATTAAAGCCCGTAATCCAAGCTGCTCTGTACTACAAGTTTTTGAAATATGGGACTGTTGAGTATCTATATGATGCTAATAGTTTGGTAAAAAATAGACAAAGCTTGGAATAAGAAATTCCCTACTGAGGCAAACTGGTATAAAACTAATATTTCCATTATTTTACTTTTCTCTTTTTTTAAAATTGAGAAACTTAAACTTAATTAAAAGTTTTTACATCATATCAAAAATAGTCAACAGAGTTGATATTTCAGTACTCATCATGTGCATAAAGGTATGTATAAGAAATGTATAAAATATAAAATGTTTCTGATTTATCAAATAAAATGTTACTAGTTAAAGCATCTATCTGATATAATAAAACCCAAACCTGCTCTGCCTGGTAATTTTTTCTGAGCATATTATATATCAAGCCAAATTGCTAAAATGCAAAATTGATTTAATGCAAAATTGTTTAAATATAAAAAACATATTTCTGAGGATTGTTACCCTGTCTACTGCTACCCTGTCTAAAGACAGGCAGGTTCAGTATGTGTGGACATGCACATCTGCAAGCACAAAGAATTCTTATGGAAGTGTAGGACTTTGTTTAACATTATTCTCAAAACAAGGATTTCTGCCTCATTTCTACAAATCTCGTTACGTAGGCTTGCAGCTTGTTTTCTGTTTCAAATAACATTTTGCTTCTTTCCTGCTGGAAATGAAGAGAGCTAGTTAACTGCTTTGGAAAAGTGATTGTGTTATTTTCTCATAATCTGTATTTTCAACAATGGCCATTACTCATGCTGTCCAAACATGCTGAAAAAGAGTTCTTAGTGTGTAGGTCTGTTCCTTATATTCTTTACATTCAGGCGTCACTTAATGATTCCCATTGACTGTGGCATGGATTCACCCCAAAGCATTTCAGCTTGTGCTGAACAAGATCAGAATATCTATGATATTCCTATTCCTGCTTCCATCTGCAGTTCTCCCACAGAATTTCTGAGAAATTTAGATTGCTGTTCACTGATGTAATTCTCAAAGGATAACGGATAAGGAAATCACCCTTTGCACTCTTAGAACTACCAATAAAGCAAAAAATCTACTGGAAATGGAAAAACTGGAAACTATTTTTGTGGTTTTAGTTTGTAGGCTTTTGTCCATGCTTGCTTGTCTTTTCATTAACACAGAAATTTACTCATAAAAGTCTGTCTAAGAAGAAAAAAATAATAGAAATAATAATTTTAAAATTGCTAAAGCCTTTGGAGGGATAGAGGAACCAAAACATGTCTTGAGGAAAAAAAAAAAAAAGAGAGAAAAAAACCTCAAAAGGCAGAAGAAAATCATTGAGGAGGGGAAAATAGGAAAAGACATCATCTAGTACAGAATATTAAAGAAAAAGAAAGCTGCAAAGTTCAGGATGGATTAAAAGTAGGTGAAGACTCCTTCAGTAAACAGAGTCATTTGTGCAGATAGCAGAGTCATGGAGAAGACCTACTTTGGACAAAGATAAATGCATAAAAGAAGGAAAGAAAATGTAAAATCTTTGCCAAAGCATTGCTCAACTTCTTGTAATTTGGGGACTTGTCTTGCAAAATATCATGTCAGTTGAACAACTCTTTTTTTTCCTCCAAGAAATGTGTGAAGAAACCACAGCTAAAAGGAATGAACAGAGCTTAACTGTAGAGTCTGGATGCAAATCAGGATGTGGTGAGGTCTGTTTATCAGTGTTGGGTGTCTGAGGTTCTCCTGTTACATTAAGAATATATTTGAACTAGCTACCATGTAGGGATTGTGCAATTACTCAAACAAAGTGACCTTGGCCATCTCCGTTCCATTCCCCTAAGGCTTTATCAAAAACTCCTTTTGTCCCATTTGGCACTTGGTGAAACCAGCCTGGGGCTGCATTTCACGTCAGTCAAGCCTCCTCTACTGTCAAATGTGGGCAAGTTGGTTCTGAGAAGGGCATTACCTGGAGCATGGATTGATACCTGCTCATTTTTCATGGACATTTTGCAGGAGGTATAAGGAAGTAACGAGGGAAACTCCTGTTGGGTGAAGGGCTCAGAGGAAGTACTGGTGATGTAACAATGATGAGTCTTATTCTGAGCCTACTTATAAAGGAAAGATAGATGATTTAAACAGCTTTCTGTGGTTTGCTGTGTCTGTCCTTTTTGAACAAGATAATATCAGAATCAGGCACACTAAGTAAAAATAAATGCTGTTTTCAGAGACCTGTGGGCGTTTTTTGAGAACACTTCCTCTTCAGCTGAAGACCAAAGCTGTTATTTTTAACCTAATGAGCAGCACTGTTAACAGGGGCATATGTCTGGTTTGTGCAAAATGCTACCTACCTCTTTTGTTAAAAAGTCTCAAAAAAAAAAAAAAAAAAAAAGAAAAGAAAATAAAAGAATGCAAGTACAAAGAAAGGTAGATAAACTTGCTGATATTTTTAAAAATAGAGAGAATAAAGGAAGAAACATAATTTAGCAAAAAAACTTTCAACTTTGTTGCTGCTTGGCTTAAAAGACAACCTTCTTAGCAAACAAAAAGAGAGTTCTGTCCTTTAATTAAAACAAGAATCAGTTTACCTGTGGAGTTGTGTGGTTTCTATTGCAAAATTTATGTCTAGATATTCATACTCCTGTGAGTTCTGTGTCTCAGAACTTCATGATGCTAATAAAAATTACAAAATACATTTTGGCAATAAATATTTGCCTTGTTTTACACATATTACAGATTACATTATACAGCCCAACTCATGCATCATGTCTGGAGGTTATCAAGAAGCAGATTCTGAGAATCTTTCTGTCCCTCCTGAGCATTTTGACATAAATCGATCATTCTACTCTTTCTCCATGAAAAAGGTTTGCTTGAAACAGACTGTAACAGCACACAGCACTCTTGAAAAAATACACTAATATTTATGAAAGCCGTAGAGTGGGCACTGAAACATGAGGACCGGCTCAATGAGTCACTGTATCCGATATGCAATGAGTTTCTTGCACTGGAGACTGATCCATGTGACATTTACATCTACCAGCTAATCTATGTAAGAACAAATTGCAGTTTTATTATTTTACTAATGAACAGTTGTTTTTTTTTTTAATTGGCAGCAGCCAGTCAGAATAGTAACAAATGAGAAAGAACAATATGGTTAATAAAAGTTGTTACTTCGATCTCATCTATTTCTGGGTAGATTCCTTTATATTATTGTTTCATAAGCAACAAAAAGACCTATGTAGCACTTGCAGAAAAAATCCCAGAGCAAGGAGGACAGTGGTGTCTTCCTGGGGAATAGCTGAAATCTGTGCAGTTCATTCTGCACATGGCTGTTCATGACTCCCCATTTCCAATGGAGGGAGAGACAGAGGGAGAACATATCTCTCCTTGCCTCTAAGGAATTCTCGGTCCTTCTTGTCTTTATGAAATTAAAATTAATTAAAACCTGATCTTCAAAGTGCCCAAGCAACACAGCACATCTATCTCTTCTCTGGTGATTTTGCTGAGAATGTCATGGAAATGATGGGTTGAGAATTGTTCTCTAGATTTGAATGAGAGACAACTGAGATGTTCCCACCATTTTTAAATCCTTTTTACCTGTCAAAAGGCAGCTGATAAATCCCGGGTGGATTAGGGCCACAATCTACAACACAACAAATTGTTCTCTAGATTTGAATGAGAGACAGACTGAAATGTTCCCACCATTTTAAAATCCTTTTTACCTGTCCAAAGGCAGTTGATAAATCCCGGGTGGATTAGGGCCACAATCTACAACACCCCTCCCCTCCCCCCCACCCCGGAACTTTCTAAGCACTGTAGAGGGAAAAAGTCTTACATTCTCATGAGGAAGAAAAAGTTCTGATTGCTGAAGGATTAAGGAAGAATCTAGCCCGTAGAACTGAGTGCACTGTCTTGGGAACCAAACTGATGTAACAGTATGGATACTATATACCAGAGATTTTGTAATGTCTGTGTGATTTAAAGTGCTATATAGTATGCACTACCAGGAAAAGTTAACATTAAGGATTCAACTAATTCATTAATTGAGTGTAAAAAAAAATTGGTAAGAAATCATCATTGAATGAGACATGCTCCAAGTATGAGTAAGGAGCCAGCTATTAGTTCTAGCAGGATTTCAGATATACTCCAATGAGGTGGAAATATACATGGAAATCAACAAACCGTGATTTTTCAAGAGATCATCACCCATCAGTGTGCTCATGCTGCTCCTTACATCTACTGCCCAGCCTGCTCTTGATATAGGCATCCTCCTCTCCTCAGCACAGATTCAGCTGAAAACAAGATTTGCTGTTGCAGGAAGTTTGTGACACTTGATCCTATCTAAAACCACTATGGAAATGAGATTATTCCTCTCCTGCTGGCTTTTCTATATCTGAAGACTTGGTTCTCTGGTGACTAGACTGAATACCTTTGACACTTTCAATTTCTCTGCAGAGGTAATATTTCTAGATATTTTTCTGTTCTAGTTTTTCTATTTTTTTCTTTGAATTTTCTTTACTTGCTTCACAGTGATTTGAAAAGGGGAGGATTTAGAAGGAAGAAGGAAATTCCCTCGATTTCCCCAACACAGATAAAATATTTAACAATTTAATGCGGTTTTACTAAGGCCAAATAAAATTGTTCCTGCTCATAGAGCCACTGTTTACCTTTTTCACAAGACCATGACACTGTTAATTCACATCTCTTTTTGCACCATTCCAGACCATTTTTTTTTCTAGACTGCTCCCTAGACACGTACACTCCACCTTGGAACTGGTACAGATGGTTTCCTTGGCAAAGGAAATCTTGTATTTGAGTGAAGATCATTGTATCTGACTTCTGTTTGGTTGGTATTTTGTTTTTTCTCTGCCACTCAGGACATTGTGCTTTAATTTATCAAGATAATTTTGCATTCTTAGACTTTCCTTACATGCACTGGTAGTCCCTCGTGGCTATATATATGGCCAGTGAGCTCTGGGCTTTATGAGATTTGGACAAGAACAGAATAATTTATAAGTAGGGCACAGCATTAAATTCTTTGGGGTTTGTTTTTCTCAGCAATGTGAATAAATAAAACACACTCAGGACTTCTGCCTATCATCAATGCCAAATACACAGACCCCACATCACCAAACTTCAGCACACAGCACCTACATCCAAACTGTGTGTGTATTTCACCTAACTCTCTATTAGCTATAGATCTGAGGATCGTCTAAGATGGTAATCTTCATTCCACACAGATTTGTACCAGAATAGCTCAGTTGTCTGGGTAGCAAGTCCCACTGCCTGGGGACAGAAAAAGTCCCACTTTTCTGGTTCTCTGTTTAATTGACTGGAATTGATTTTGTTAGCTGTTAGGCAAATGTTAAGGTGTCACCCAGGCTCTGAAAACTGATGGCATGGCCCCTGCTGCGTGCAGGTCCATAAGACTGACTCTTGTCTTTGAAGAGAGTCATCAAGACTCTCTTGGAGAGTTCCACTTTGACTCTGTAGAGGGAAAGTCTACCTGCCTGCTGATGCAAAGCAGTAAACTTCATTTCAGTTGTAATCTGAGCCTAAAGGTTTTCTCAGTGAGTGATGTAAAAACAGGCCAAAGTCTTACTGAAAGTTACAAGGAGAAAGACTACTCCTGCTGAATGCCTCACTGATCCCAAATACAGTACACATGCAGAGTAGCATCACACACAGAAAATGCTTCTGTTGTTTGAGAGTCTGTACCAAGGAAGAGATGAACTCCCAAGCCCAGTCAGAAAGAGTGATTTCTGCTTTTGTGTAGCTGGCTGGACACATTGTCACTACTAGATGTTCCACTTATTTCTGAAATATTATGTTAACATTTGTCAGTTGAAGGGCAGCATAATGTTACTTCTTTCCCTTGTGACCAATCATCCATCAAAACATTAAATGCAGTACAAGATTGGGCATGAACCTTCTACACTGTGCTTGGCACCAGTTTCCATAATCTCCAATGCTGATGTTTGCCAGCTCGTTAGAGACAGAGAACTGCTGTGTTTATCCAGGTTCTTGTCCTGGAGCCTACCCTAGGAAATTTCAGTTTGTGCAAATACTTATAGGCTAAACAAGACAACATTTATTTGTATTATTTGTACGTAAACATGTATTTGTAGGCTACGCAGAAGGCTTTATCATCCACCTGCCACCATGGTGACCAGGGCCAAAGTAGATTCTGAAAATACCGCCAATCAACCACGGCATTTTGAAAGTGCCTTCAAGATTACAGCTTTTGAGAGGCACCATGAACTGTGTGCAGACTCAGAAGGCCCCAGATATTTCCCTCAGCCTCAGCCAGCTCCTTTTGTGAGTGTGCAATGCAATGAGTACCACAGACAATTTGACTAGGCTGAGCTTGGAGCACAACCACCAGTCAGCTCCATCACACACCCACATCCAGGAGTCAGTGTAGGATTTCATGGCTGCTGTTTGGCTAATCTTTTGGAGAACAGATTTCTGGAAAGCTCTGTCTCTAAAAAAAACGTAGAGGTGATGGTGGTTAATATCCAGTGGTCTCAGCCAAAACCACCTGCAAGTTCTCTGGGATTGACAGGGAGGCCTGACAAATTCCAGCTCCCCCACACATTTTAGTTGGTGGGTATTTGTGAACACTTCACATACAATCTTTACAGCAGGATTGTTCAGTGTTTTCTGCATAAATGATATTTTGTTGCTCTTCCAAATACTCTTTTTTTTCCAGAGACCTAGGCACTGAAGGACTCTGATGCTGAGGGACCATATTCTGCAGGAGGACTAGCCAGGCTATGGAATGCCTGACTGTAAGCCACTATTATATCTCCTCTCGCTATGAATTCAACTCCAATGGTTTTTCTCCTTAAATTAATGTGTTTACAATTGTGATATAGTGATTCTTTTTGGGTCAATTCAAATTCCTTTTCTAGACAGAACAGGCACCAAGTTCAACAGGAAAAACTGCAGGAACATAATTCTGCCACAATAGGGGTGAAAATAAAATTTTCACCAGGATGCTACTTCACATCCACCAGGACAGTGGGAAAATGTCAGGTACCTCTCCAAACTCTGTGTAAGGTATCTAAATTCACCCTTTTGTCCAGACTGGGATTATCACCTACATGCTTCCCCGATATGTGAGACAGTTTCCTCAGTTTCCTAATTTTGGGATGTAGGTCAGGGTATTGAAGTTTACAGAGCGGATAAAAAGAACAAAACAACGCAGTACAGCAAAGAAACACACACATATCTGATAGGGCAATCGTGCCTTCAGAGTGTGTGCAAGCCTGCCAGGATGCCTGTACTTTTCTCCATGTAGGAGGATTTTCAAGGGTCTGGTTGATTGCTTGGAGCTTGTTGGCAGCCTGGCCTGCTCTGGGTGGTTGAATGATTAAGTTCTAAGTGTTTGCTATGGGCTTGCTTGGGTGATGGATTGTTTCAGTTTCACCGGAGGTTACTGTGAAATAACTGTTTTTACCTGTATGACGTACAGGGAGTTCTGTGATGATCACATGAAATGTAGCTTATGCTATCTACTCAAACACTTCACACATAGACCTACAGAATAAGAACACAGTCTGGACTGGAAGAAACACTGACTAGGGTCAAGAGTTGAACATTTGGCTTCTGTATTATTTGTTCTTTAGGAAGTCAAAAAGTGCAGGAGCATACCAATAAATTAATTTTTTACTCTCCCAGGATCCTGCTACTGCCATTTTTGGTGGTAGTTTCTATTTTTTTTTTATTCTATCTGGAGACCCATGCTTTGGTTTCTTTCTCAAATAAAATGATGTGGTCTTTCCACTTCTACTACTTACTTGTAAAATAATCAAAAGACAGCAACAAGCTGGACAAGACTCACATCATTAAAAATATGAGTCAGGCTCTAAAGTAAAAAACCAAATATTAAAATAAAAATCATAGTTGTCTCTTTTTTTTTTCTTCCATGCTGTTCATAACACATTAATAACTTTACAGAACCTGCTCTGGAGTCTATTTTAAGACTAAATATTTTAATTCCCTCAAAGCAGAATTAGTCCAGAAAGCTATATATAAAGCATTAAATATGCCATTAACACAATATAGTACAGGTTGTCCACGTTTTTTGGTCATTCCAGTAAAGAACTGGATTTTACTTCACTGAAACTAAAGCAGACAGTGGCAAATATTGACTAGACAGCACAGTGCTTCTCATGTTCTGCTTCTCATCAGGGCCATGCTTATGTTAAGGGCTTTTTTGTGCCCTCACATAAAAGAAATATGCAGAACATTTTACATGTTAGATGCAAGCATTTTCTCCCACTGTCTTGTCTGAAAGGTGAGAAACCTGTAGGAATCTGTTTTGTCAGTTCTTCTTTTTTACCTTGCTTCTTCCACTGCTCACAGCTGCCTGGTCATCATCCCATCTTCATTAGAGAGAGAGAATTCTTTGCTAGGTAAAAAAAAGAAAATGCTCAGAGTAGGAAATGTGCTTGCTAATCTGGGCCAGACTAAACTTCAGGCAAGAATCCTAAACTGTGCATTAATTGTGTTTCTAAATCTGTATAAGGAACCACTTTAATACGAAATCAACCACGTGCTCATTTGATCTCATTAGCAGTTTCATTTGTTTCCCAGGTGAAGTTTAATTTGTTCATTGTGATTTTCAGAGTGAACTGAAAAAGCATCCAAACAGACAGACGTTTTCATATGTCTCCCTTAGAAAGAATTGTAAATGATATCTGAGGCATGAAAAGTTTACTTTTTTTCTGGAACATTAATTCTGATGCACTAATAATTGTATGCAGTTTGTTTTTGTTCTAACCCTCAGAGCTACTTCAATGCATAATTAAGAGGAAAGGAACCTCAACACAATAATTGTACCACAGACAGCATGACAAGCAAAATGCAAATGTGTAGATACTTTTGATGGTGTCCTTTGTAACCAATAAATGAGTATAAAAACATGTAGAACAGGAACAAGGAACAAATTAATTTTAAGTGAATGTGTAGAGAGATTTTTTCATCTGTATCTTAGTTAGATATTAATTAAGTGAAAGAAAACAAAACTATATAAATTACTCTCTTAACTTTGATTCTCATAATGTATACACAGGTAGAGTGACTAGTTTATTTGCACACCTGTGTTGACACTTGTAATTTGCCTCAAAACACAGAAGTACTTGCAAATGAAATCTGTTAAATCAATGACTCAAAACAAAGAGGTTTGCTGTTTGTTTGTTCATTTGTTTTCCATCTAGTAATACCTAAAACTCCCTGGTACAGTTTGTAGGGGCGTAAATTTTCATCTCTGATTTCAAGATAAGTGAATGTGATAGCACTGCAGGCAAGAACTATAGGCTAAAATTATCCCTCTTGGCTTTCCGAGAAACTCCCTTCACATGTTCCTGCAGAGTGGAGGATGAAGAGGGATTCCACCACAAAGAGATGTAAAATTGGCAGGGCTACTTCTGTAGGCAGTGGAAGGGATATGTTCCTGTTTGTAATGATGCTGCTGAGACATTTGACCATCTCCACTGCTTTTACTTATTTAGCATGCTCAGAGTATTTATCAGATTTGTTCTAAATTCTTAAGAATTTGCCAGGTACAAAAGAGTAGGATTAGTGAATCTGGGGTTTGTTTCCACTTTTTTTCCTTTGCCCATCATATAGAACAAGGCCAGTAGCACAGCTCTGATAGGGCACATTCCATCTGGCCATTTGTCTCTACTCTTGCAAAAGCCCAAGATTTTGTGGCCTTTGTGAACTGGTACAAAATTCAAAGCCTAGAGGTAGGGCTGAAATATTCCTCATACTCTCTACAAGCATATTGGGTATTTTTCTGCTGGCTGCCAGAGTTGACTGTCTTGTCAGTGACATTTAGCTTAGCACAGTTATCTGCAATTTTGGAGTCTAAACTTTGTGACTGTTGTGGCATCTTCGATTGTACATGCTAGAGCACAGATGTAAGCATGGTAATCCTAAGCATGGTCTCCCACCATGTGCAAAGGCATGGGCTGAAGTAGAGCAGTGCTTCGGGTGCTCAGGCCTTCAGTCTCTCACCACTGAAATAAAGCATTTTGCATCTAATTTACTGGACAAGGATGATCTGTTGGCTGCACTGGGGCCAGGATGTCTGGGATGTGTCCTGCCAGGCCACATTGCCAGTGACAATGTCTGGAGCATCCCATAACCTCCATTTCCCTTTCTCCTTCCATGTGGAAAAAAAATAGGATTGAATTTATCCCCTGAAAGAGTCAGTTAAAGAGAAATGATTTGACATTTTAAAAACTTTTTTTATTGCAGGCAATTTGTAGTGGAAAACTTTTTTTCAATCCTGTGCTAATAAACACACAAAAAGTTGGAGCCAGAAAAATACGTATGTGTCTAGGCTTCCACTGCATTTTCCCTTTTATGCTCACTTCATTTCTAGACAGATGCTGCTTGAACAGGGTATGCATGTGCATGCACATATAATGCTGTGTCACAATGCTATTTCCAGTGCAGTCAGTTGCCAGAGTGTATGCTGTAAGTCCCTCCATCTGTTCTCAGAGCAGTAGCATGCAGCCCTGCAACCTCAGAGGGTTTTGTCTAGACTGGGGAGGAAAAAGCAAAAGTATTGTGTCTGTTAGGAATGGCAGGCAGAGAGAAGGGCAATGGATGGGCCAGCTGGCCAATAAGTTTTTAGATAAATCAAATTGCTGGTCTATGCTTAGGAATAATCATTAATCCTGTCTCTGGGACTTGAATTTGTTGTCTTTTGATGGAACTGGGAAAAGCATTACCCTTGTCATCAGACCAGAGTACTTTACAGATTTGTTAGAATATGTTATTTAATTGTTCTCCGAAACAGATTGAGGGCCCTAAAGAAAGCAGATATGTAGACTAGGAGAATTATAGAATTCCATTCCAGCAGCCATAAGTTATCTCATGCCAGGTATCTGGTTCCAGACTGTCTCTGTGAACAGGGGATGGTGAAGGCATTCCTTTGAAAGGGTGGGAAAAGGGAGTGGACAACCTTATCTCTCTTTACCAGGGAAAGTGGTGGGTCTGCCAGCATATTTAACATGAATAGCCTCTGAAAACTGCTGCAGACAAGTCTGCAGAGAAAAAAAATGAGTAGTATGTTTTGTACAAATTTGTTCTTGTTTCACATCAGACCAGACAGAGAAAATGAAAATTGTCTCACTAGCCTTTTTATGCTCTGACAGTTCTAAGCTTTTGATCACTGGAAAATCTACAATACTTTGGCTGCTTTCTCTTATTTTGTAGAGACCCTTTTATTTACTTTAATAACACTGACATTTGTCTTGGCCAACCTCAAGGGCTGGTGACTCAACACCTACAGGTGTGACCGTAAGCTACCAGTCTAAAGGAGTGAGATGAATGCTCAGAGTGTGGTTCAGCTCCACGCTGTGTTTTTTTAATCTATGGTGCCCCTGTTTTTTCTACATTATGTATTTTTTCTTTTTGTTGTTATTTCTGCAATAAGAAGTAGAGTTGAGTTTACAGGCTAACTTGGTGTTCCGTCTTGCTGCAGGGGTTTGATCAGGGGACACCACAAATCTTTTATTAATCTAATTATACCAGGCTAGGTTTGTTAAGCTTTTATAACACTACTTCATGAATAATTGTTTATGTCCTAGTTGATCTTTTTGAATAAACTAGTGAATGTAGCATAAAATCTGCCCTGTGCCTTTTACTGTAATGATCTTTCCTCACCACCCTCCTTATCTTCAGTTCTGATGAATGAATTTCATTTTGCCAGCCAAACCATCCCATTTGTTTAAACAGGTCTGTTAAAATGTATGAAATTTCTTGAAAATAAGTTTTGTTAGATAATTTGAATTTTGTGAGTTTGCCCAAATGCTAAATGCATTAAACCAAGGGCAGCTACCGGGATGTCCCCAGACAGTGCAGTTGTGTAGGTGACACGTTGCCCTGTTTGTTCCATCCAGCACATCCCTCACCTCAGGCTGGCAGTCTAGCTACAAGTGTCCAGCTGTGACTGACTGAAAGGAGAGACATACCATATAAGAATGGCTGAATACAAACCTCCTCAAGCAAGATAATTTAAGAACATTATTTACGTTACCCACGTACCTGACCTAAGCTCTCTACTTTGAACATCTGAAACTGAGCATTAGAATCTGGTTTTGATTTCAGATTTGAGTGTTTCATTGGTAGTGGAGGGGTATGAAGTTAACTCTTTCCTTTTGCCTGTGGTTTGTGTCCATGTCTGCTCCAGCAACTTGGAACAATTTGAATGGAATAGTTTCTGAGGAGGTTTCTAATCTATGTGCTGTTATTCATCAGCTGAAAATGGCTCCAGGATGCTTCCTCTGAAACACTTAAGTACTGGTTTCCACGTCTTTATGGATCCTTCTTAGGATTAGAGCAAATATGTTGCATGCAGAAAAAGTATCTATGCAACCGGTGTTTTAATACTGGAAAGAAGTATTTGAAATAATTTAAAGAAGCTTTTTCCATGGAAGAAGGAACATGAAGCTTGTCCCCTGGAATATCCCCAGAAAATGATATTCAAAATAATGGGCTCATTTCTTCCCACCATTGAATCAATCAATTTATAGTCAATCATAATCAAAGACAATGGCATGAATCATCATTTTCGGCTTCAAAAATATTTAAAATCCAAATCCTACTCTCAGATTCATGTTTTAGTACATCTTCTGCTGTATCAACCTGCATCTTAGTCTCAGCAACATGTTAGGACTAAATATTATGAGAAGTTTATATTTGAGCATTTCCAATTTAAAAAAAAAAAAGCCAAGTAATGAAAAATGCGGAATGGCTTTATTATGCATTACTCCCTAAAGATAAATATTACTTAAATTCTTTGCCAACTCCTTTGACAAGTTAAGTTATTCCAAACAATAATAAATGCATGCCAGTAGCTTTCTGTTTTATTTGTGTTGAATGCTCCTTTATTAAATATTGTTCCCAATGGTTTCTTTCCAAGAATATTTAATATAGCTTTAACTATATGGGACATAGTTAATTGACAGCAGGTTGACAGAATCTGTTTCTCTGAGAGATGTGTGACAATACCATTTCCAAGAAATTTGACACTTCAGTTAACAAAGTGCCCTACTGTACTTTTCTTGAGAACCGAAGGGATCGGTTCTCAAGAAAAGAAGGATCTGGGTGTTTGCTAATGCCACACAACAACACTCTGTCGTACCTGTAACTTGTTACAGGAGCAGAACAGAGCAGATCTAAAAGCAGTTGATTTCCATATTTGTTATAAAGAAATACTTTACTAAGAATTACTTTGCTAAGAACAAAGATACAGCAAATTTCACTAGTTATAAAACCAGTCCTGATAGCAAATACAAGATTATATCAAGACAAGTCAGTGAGGTAAAGATACAGATGGAAAATAGAGTGGGTGGAAGCATATGCAGTGTCTGAATGAAAAAATTCACAATGTTAAGGAAGAGCATGTATTTTTAAGCTATAAAATTATCTGGATGGAATATGTACACGTCTGGCATCTGGCATGTGTTACATGGCTACCTTTGTTTTCAGAAACTCTACCAGTCCTGTGTTAAGACAAGTCCCTCCCTATTAACAAGATTGTAGTTCATAAAAAGACAGCTTACATGCTGCCAGTTCAAGTGCTCTGAGAATTGTCCTCCAAAATGTCAATGGTTTAGACTGCTGCCTTTGTGCCAGTGCTACCCTCACAGGTGAAATCTTTCCCCATTTGTCTGGACATGCCTGTGGCATATTTTCAGCTGCCAGCATCACAGTCAAGTCATCAGGGACTTCATCCCAGATCTTGGACCCTCATCTCCCTGATGGAAATATTCTCTTTGATTTCTAAGTAAATGTGAGCAACATTAAGAAGAACATTAATTCTAATCTGAGGCTTTGTCTCAGCTGCAAATGTAAAGTGTGCTGCATGGCTCAGTCTGATTTAAAATATTCCTACATCACAACTGTGATTCTCCTCCTTCCCTCTTTTCCCACCAAGCTCCTTTTATGAACTCGGAACAAAACCATGAGGTTGTAAGAGGATTTATTCTTTCTTTGCACTTCATTTCTGGTACTAACTTGCCTCTCCATCTCTTTGGATGTTTCCAAATTAAAAATTAAGCCATCTCTCCTACCTCTGAGTGTGATCATCTATAGCAAAGATTGCCTTCCCTACTATGGATATGTTCCCCAAGTTGTGAGCTCAAAGTGGCATATACTCTCTTTCATGCACAAAGAGCAGGCTCTGTAACAGGATTTCAAGCAGCAAATTAAGCTCGAAGGGGAGTGACTAATATTTATAGTAGTTCATGTTTTCTTGAGAACTTTAGCTGTTTGGGGAAGGAAGGGTCAAAAGGTTACATTTTTCTGCATTTCTCCCTCTTTAACTACTAGATAGAGTGTATAATTTATGATTCATCTAAAAATGGACCTAGACCTTTCCTACAATCATTCCCTCTTGGGGGAGGTTTGGGACAGCCCAAAAAGTTATTTTTATCAACTCCTCCACTCCTAAAGATTCTGATTTTAAAATGCTGGAGCTAAAATCTTTCAGCATCCTAATTCTAAAACTGAAATTACAAGCAGAGCACCTTCCAAGCTTGATACGAATATGACATATCACAATTGAAGAGAAGCACCCAGAGGAATGATACCTTGACATTTCTGGTCTCCTGTCAAAAATTTTTATACAAATAAAGCATCTGTAATAATATTCAGTATTCTGCAATACACTTTGAGCAACTCTTATGAGTATTTCTCCCAAGTTCAGGACAATTCACAAACCATAACTACTATGTGCAATGTGAAAATAATCCATGGCACAATAATGTATGTTCCTCCACCACATAGTGCTGACATGAGAACTTCTCCTAAGCATTTGGGTAAGAAGAGGAATCATAGAGACATTTTTTTGGGGACGTGGATTAAGTCTCTAATCTTTTGACTGGTTTACAAAAGAATACTGAAATAAGATGCAGTCACATCTTTCCTTATTTGCCTGAAATTGAGTGATAGCTCTTCTCAAAGTGTAATCCAAAATAAACTTTCCTTTTCCTTTAATCCATCAAAACAACATGGCCATTCATACTCTGTCAGACATTTGTATACCACTTCTCTTGTTCTGTTTTACAAAACAATTTATATAATTAAACTAAAGAATACCTTCAGGCTTGAGTACACAACATGAGAGCAGGTCTGAACTAGCAATTTTGTTCCAGTGTCTCTTCAAAAAGCAGTAATTGTAGTGTCCTCATATGCCACTGAAGAAGCTACCTGCTCTTCTGGCATGCCTGTCAGAACTGAGGCACTGGAGGTTCTGCTGCTCTTTCCCTTGTCCTGAGGGGCTCCTCAAGTCCTCTCATTTTCACCCATTCCTGGACACTAACCAGGACAGTGTTTACAGTCTCCTGTAAGTCTTTTTTCTCTGTTTTCCTATGACCAGCAACTGCTTGAAATAACCGCACAACTTCATTAAGTGAAATTTCCTTTCTTCTCCTGATTATTCCTGTCCAGCCAGATAAAGGCAAAAAACAGTAAAAGGTGAATATGTCTCTCTTAGCTAAATACTATAATTTACTTGCAAGTTTGGGATAAATCCCCCTTCTCTTGAGCTGCTACCTCTTACATAGAGATGAACAACTCACACATGGCTCTTTACAGCATATCTCTGTCAGATATGCATGCATTTCAGCTTGTCTGCTTTTCTATTTTCCTCATGTATTTTCTTCTAATAGCACAGCATAACCTTCAACCATGATTTTGGCCTTAAAAGAAATAAAAATATTACATGCTCTGACACACAAGTGAGAGGATGATCCTGATAACAGCACTGCCTTGCACATATGACTCCAATAAAAACAATGCATAAAATATGCTGGGGATATGAATACACAGCATAATTTCTCTTTTACAGTTACCCCTTACACCATTACATCTTTTCAAATGCAGGGTAATTCACATATCTTTCATGGACATACTTAAGGCACTTTTATAATACACATGTAAAACCAGCCTCTCTGCTGATGTTAGTTCATACAAAGCCACTGACTTCTGTGATCCCTTTCAAGTAACCTCTGATCATCTGATCTACACCTTTCTTAGGTCAGAGGTTATCACCAGTCATTTAGGTTTTGTACCCTTCCACTCCAGTCCATCCCCCCACACCAGTCGTTTCCTTTGTTACATTACTGATGACCTTTGGGGAAGTTTTGTGTGCATTCTGCATATCCATCAGGTCTCTCTCATCACTGGGGCTGTGTTGTCTCCTTGCCTTTCCTTACAGGTTTCAGGGCAGTCCAGGGTTTCTGTGGTGTTGTGTGAATTAGTCCTGCCTCTGCCATGCCTTGCCCCAGGATCCACTGCACACACCCTGTGCCTGGATTGAGAGGTCTCCACTGGCAGGGTGGATCCTGGCAGCCTTCCATATGGCTTGCACTAACATGTCCTTCTCATAAGAGATGGGATTTTAGGGTTCCTTATTTTTTTAATTCTTCTACCTTGTGTGAGGAGACTGAGGTGGTGAAAAGACTTATTCTTTGTGCTGCATTACTGGTGCTGGCAGTAAAGGCAGTGCTCAGCTGATGTGACCAGAGTTATGTAAGAGGGCTGCAACTGCTCTGCATTACCTGCTAATGCCACCCAAAACTCAGAGTTCAGCTTACCAAAAGGAACAAAACCAGCCACAGGGGACTTCCAGGTGATGTAAGTATATGGGATTGTTTAGCGTCCTTAGGACAGCAGAGGATAATGAGGCATGGAATAGCTGCCAAAGGCTATAGAAAATGATGGTTCTCTTTACCAGGTTCCAGTATCGCAAAGTGCACTGTTATATATGGTCCCACCGTACAAAAGCTAAAGAGACATCTCAAAAATATTGTGCACTTAATCAATGCTAATGACATTCTCTTTAATCTAGTTACAGCTGTCTGTCTCTGTGCTTCCAGGGATAAAACTTTTCTCCTGAAGTTTAATGACTGAACAAAACAGCTTCTGGAGCTTGCTAAACTCTTTTGAAATACTGATATGTTTGTCTGCTGCCAAAGGCATGAGAGTGGATGGAAATGGCCTTTGTCTGGTCCCAATGGCTAGGACAAGATCACAAGGAAATTAGTTTTGAAAAATCACCTTTCTTTAACACAAAACTTTCCAAATCAACTCATGTCGTCGCCTATTCATGCAGAATTTAGCAGAAGTATACCAATCCAACTGGTATTGCTTTATAAAGCCAAGTAAAACAACCAATAAATTTGATAGTAGAGTCTTTGGCTAATGAAAAGCTATGGAAAATGAGGATTAAATCTTCCTTTTCTTCTCCTTCCCTGCCACTCCCAGAAAGCTTTATGGCTCTAAAACAAGTTTTCAGCAAAACTTAAGTGCCATAACTCTAACCTGTGATTTCAGTAGCCAACCCACTGAGCATTTGTAGTGCCTCTGAGCATGTCCAGAACTGCCTCACATCTTGACAGGGCTGAGATGGCTGGCACAAAAATCATACTTCACCCCAGCCACATCCCAAGCTTGGCCTCTTTCCTGCTGAACTCCCCACAAGCCCAAACCCAGGCAGCTTTGCAAGGTGGCACCAAAGATGCACTGAGGCCATCAGGCTCTGCTACAACATGTGTTGAAGGCAGTAATTTTCTTTCTTCTTCTTCTTCTTTTTTTTTTTTTTTTTTTTTTTTTGCTTGCAAAGTTTGTTGCAAGTATTTATTCTTGAATCTCTTCTGCTATTTTTGGGGTTTTTTCCTTTTTTTCATTCCTCAATAAGGTAATAATATAGTAATTAAATAATTCATGTGAGAAGGAGTGGACAGACAGATTCAAGTACACAGGGTGAAAGTGTTAAATTCCCATCTCTGAGTATGTCAGGACAAATGGGTTCTGTAGGAAGCAAATGCAAGACTCAGCATTTCCAATTGTATCAGATTATCAGCCACAGTTTCCAGGAAACATGAATCAAAAATGTTTGTAGTAATTATCCATTTGTAGGGGTAATTTCATGTCTTAAGGAGCCAGATTACGTACTTGAAAATAAATCTATTTCCTTGTTAATTACTGTCATTTTTCATAGAATGAAACAAAAAAAAAAGGCATCAAAGAATAATTATATTTAAGTATGTAGGAGCTGACATTATTACTCTTTCTCTGCTTTTACTGAGTTCTCATATTGTTTGTCTTAGTGAGGGTATTGTAGTTGTATGGGAAAAGGCTTAATCAGTGTTTTGTTATTTTGGAAACTGAAAATTTTGAGGCAAAAATATTTCCACTGAAAACCAAGAATTTCTGTTTGGGAAGGCTGCCCAGCTGTTGCTCAAGTAATCTGCTTGTCCCATGCTTCTGGACTTATGCATCTCTTGGGAGGGGAGGGGATAAAACTCACAAGTAAACACAAGAAAGCAACGAAACAGGTAATAAATGCATCTTCTTGCACCTTCCTATGTTGTCTTTCCAAACTCTATAGAGACGTGGGGTGTTTCACCACAAAACTCTGAAAACAGCCTGCACCAGCCTCTCAATTCCAGCTGCTGCTATTCAGTGCTTGCTGCACAGCGCACCAACACTCACAGAGGACTTGACAAAATACATTCAGCTTGTGTCTATCCTCCATTTCAGGTCAGAGCTGATTCTCACCTTTGAGTATGGTCCAGGGAAGGCAACGGAGGCAAGAGGATTTGTCCTGGCTTACAGTCATCACTTCAATGAGGTCAGAGGAAACAAATTTGTTTCTTAGGCAGGAGGAAGTTTGAAATAAACCATGAAAAATGCCATAGTCGCTTTAAGTAATTTTCATAATGTTGGGCACATCTTTCTAGTTTACAGAAGTTAGTGCTTCTGCAGTATCAGCAAGTGAATAGCTAAAGAAAAGTCAGAGGAAATATTCTAGTGTAACAGCATTGCTAAAATTCTAGCCTAGACTTTCCCAACAACTTTCCCCTTTTAATCCTGGAATACAATTGAGGTTTTGTGATTTATCTTGACAGACCTGGCCTTCAGATATACAGTACTTGTCTTACTTATTCCAGAGAGACTGTATATCATTTTGATCAACTCTCAAAATTCCCTTCAGAGCCAAGAAAATGACATTTACTGAGTCATAGTCCATCCAATATTTATGAATCATATCGTATTAAATAAAAATAGAAAAAAAAAAGAGACTGTGAGAGAAAATAATGTTTAGATTCATTTCCCTCTGTTTAATTCCCATCTCAAATAAGATCTTTCGACATCTGCATAAATACAACCCATGATTTTTCTTCCACATAAAACAAGCCCGTTTCAAAACACTTGTAAGACTTTGCAATGTGCAGCATATGGGACATTGAGATGTGCAAGGCAAAACTGATGACTAACACTGTAGGCATTATTTATTAACTTTAATTCATACTATCTCATATCCTCCTGTCAGCTCACTCCTCCTCCTCCTCCTTTATTATTACAGATGAATGAAAACTGATGCTTCTGCATTCTTTTTAAACCATTAAAATATGTTAATTATTTACGGTAAAGTATCAGAATGAATAACAACACTCTGTCCTTGAAGCTTTCAGCATCCTGTTGCAGCAGTTTCTCTGCTTGAGCAAAGTTTAAAGCAAAATGCAAGAAATTATTCCAAATAAGAAAACCCCACACTTCTCTTCAGAATTTTACAATTACAAGTAAATAATAAGGCAGTCTTCTGAAACAATGTTACACTTGTGCATTCTAGTCTTAGGTGTCCAAATGTGTTTCAAAAGCTGTTTTATCACCAAAAAAAAAAAAAAAAAAAAAAAAAAAAAAAGACAGGAAATAGGAAAGGATGAGCTTATGCAAAAAAAAAAAAAAACAAAAAAAAAAAAAAAACAGGAAAGAGGAAAGGATGAGCTTATGCTGCCTAGTGGCAACCGAGGGCACCTGCATGCCCTAGGCCAAGTCAGGAGCTCTCATTACCTGGGATTTCATAACCTGGTCCCAAGGGAATATTTTTACTCTAAAAGCACAAAGGACTAATTATTAAAAAAAAAAAAAAAAAAACATAAAAAAATTTTTTCAAAATGTATTTTAAATAAGTCCTTTACTCTAAAAGCACAAAGGATTAATTATTAAAAAAAAAAAAAAAAAAGGAAAAAAAAGTCACAGTGCTTTAATGTAAAAAAGAGCTAGGCACTACTGCCTTCATTTTGCAGTGGGGAAGATCCAACTGCAGCTTTGGTCATTGTCTACGGGAATTTAAATCCATTGTCTGCACCTGCCCTGGGAGAGATGTCGGACAGTGGTCAGAAGAATTTGTTACTTCTCAGTCCCTTTGAAAATGTGTCATACCCAGCAAAGTCTTGGTGGTCAAAGTGTCAGAGAAAGAAGAGCGTGTGGGGCTGGCAGTGGCCCCACAGCCCCTTTGGGTGCTCAGGATGAGCAGTGTGGCCCTGCAGACTGTCCTAGAGGGGATGCCAGCAGCGCTTTAGCTCCCACGTGTGTGTCCAGCCTTTCAGTAACAGGACAGCACAGCGAGGTGGCCATGACTCCATCCACAAAGAGCACCAGTACCTCCTGCTCTGAGGACAGCTGAGGTTTGTATGTAAACTGAATTAAGTGCATTTTTCCAAGCCTCCATCATCCCACAGGCCAGATTCAGCTATCGCTGTGTAAATACAATCCATGCACTCATTCCATAGCAGGTGTGTGTTACATGTGTGAGAACCTCAAGACTAAGCCTTTAAGGCTTAGACTTTTTGTAGATCACAGCTACTAATTATCAGTGTTTAATTTTAATGGATCAATATATATTGCGTTATGAACAACAAAGTAGGGAAAACAACCAGTTCTCTTTTTTCTGATAGTTATTGTCATTCTAAAGCACTGTTCTTTTCTCTTTGGAGTGAACAAACTACAGCAAAAGAAATGGCTTTTTTTTTAGAGTCGAAAGTGATGAATCAACTTTTGGATGCAATATGATTGGTTCTTGTCAGTGCTGGCTACTGACATGATTTTCTTTATGTGTGAATAGTATAAGTTATGTAAGCACCATGCAACAAAGGTGAATGAGAATGTACTATATCCCCTTACAATTATATAGCAAGTGGAGTGGGTATGATTCATGAACTAAGGCACTAGATGCCACAAACAAATTAAAACCAGAACGTCTGTATCTCTTGCAGAGGAATCAAGGACTGAATCCTGCAGCTTTAAAAGCATAATTATGTGCAGATGTAACAAAATCAGTTTAATAGTATTTCTTTTTAAATGTTATGGAAAATTCTGATTTGAAGGAATAGAAATTAAAGCCAGGAGAGTTCATTTTGGCATAAAGCTCTTTTGTGTTGCCTAATGTAATTCTGTCTAATCCTATCCCAACCCCCTACTTTGTGAGCACCTTGAAGTACATCTCCAGCTGCAAAGCCCAGGGTATGGCCATGTATCTTAGAGTGATAGATCCATGAAACCAGGAGAACTGGGGTGCTGATTTGGTAAGAAGTGCCCTCACACTTCCAAGTCAGTGAATTTCAGCAGAAGCTGTGTTCTCCAGTGCCTCAGCTACCTCTGCCCAGTTGCAAAGGGACAAGGTACAGCTTGGCTTTGGATAACAACTTTCCAAAGTGTCAGTGCTGTGTTTTACATGAGCCTGAACCACATGAGAGATTTGAGGAATCAAAGTATATTAGGGGGAATAATTTCCAAAATGAGATAAATGCCACTTTGTTATCCTAAGTATATATTGTATGTGTTTGCAGCAAGAGCTGGACATAGATGTGGTTAAAAACTCTGAAGAAAGATGCCATGACAATATTTTCAGGCCAGTAAAATACAGGAAATATCAAAAATGTTTGGGGAACTCAGGATGATGAGATTAGCATATTAGTTTTATCTATTTGTAGAATTCGGAGAATTTAGGAAAGACTTTGTAGAGCTTCTTGGGGAAAATCAAACCTCTAAACCTCAGGAAATCCCACTGTAGGTTCTCATGAGCTGGACTGCCAGGGCTGTCTGGCAGGAGAGAGTTATTATACATCTGGGAAGAGCATGTGATAGTTTCCAACTTCATAAAAACAACTAAAAATCTTTCACTTCACTTAATGATTAGGAAACAAAGCAGCTTCAACTATGAAATTCTTCCTTCGCATTGCTTTTTGATACTAAATTATGAGTAAATTTAACTATATTTTTTGAGAAATAATTTAGGGAAGTCATAGCTATTTGTTACAAAACCCTTTCTTAAACAGAATGCCCCTGAGAAAACATATTTTCCATTAACTGGAGCAGATATGTATAGCATTATATTGCAAGTTTAATATTTGGTTGATTAAATTAATTTTAGATTAATATGTATTTGTGAATAATATTTTCATCAACAGATACTGATATAATCCTTCAAATTTCTGTCTGTCTAGTGGGTTCATAGTCCGGTCAATCCATTTGTTTGTTTCTTTTTTTATGCACAGCTGTTACCAGCTAACAGAAAATCAAAAAGTGCCTCTTTGATGATTTAATTTGGTTTGGTTTTGTTTTTCACCAGGACAGCTTCCTCAAATTCAGTACCAAAATTACCAAATTCACATGGTCTTGTGGTCACTGCACACCTTTTGTTACCTTTCATCATGTGACCACATGGATCAAAAGAAATAAGGGATATTTTTCTAGGGTTTTTTGATGAGTCTTGTCAGAACAATGGGTCAAAATCTTTAAACGTTTAAAAATGTATTCTACAGATTGCTTAGTGTCTCTCATCATGTCAGTATGTCAAGTGGCACTCTCCCTATGAAGTCACCTGTGGAGATACAGAGCCCAAATAGCCATCAATGTCCTGTTCAGAAAAGTATTCTGAAATAACTTAAACATGGAAAGTGAAGACAAATGAGGTATTCATGCACTCAGAGCAAAGACACTCAATGGCCCCAAACATTTTTTATCTTCCTTCATTTGCTTATGCTGCTCCCTTTTTGTGTGAAGTTTCCTCATATCTGTGAGATCTTAGTGGGATTCTTTGTGTCAGTAAGAATTCACTACAGCAGAGAAGTATTGCAAAATCTGTTCTCCTTCTGGGGGAAAGTGAAAAGAGGGTGTTTGGTCCTGTGTGTTGGGAGCAAAGGGCAGGGCGGGGAAGGGAAATCACCGCTTGCAAAATATCGGGAATTCAGATTTCCTCTTTTGCAATTTCTCTCTTCCAGTTTATTGTGTTATTCCATGTCTGTACAGTTTTTTGTTATTGTTGTTTTCATTGGACTTCTTTTCAATGTAACTTTTCTTGAAAGTTAGAAAGACCATGTGCCAAATTTTGAATAAAGACAATTCAGTATGGAGCCACTGGATGCTTTACACTAGCTAAAGATCTCAGGTTCAGGTTGCCCTCACTGTTCCACTAAAGCAAGTTTATTTCATTAGGTGGGATTCCCATGTTTCCAGCCAGGCACTGAATCCTCATGTGCTGAAGCAGAATTTAGGGCCTGAAGGGCAGTGGGGATATTTCACAAGCAGGGGTGCATTTGCACCAGCTACTCTCACTTTTTGTGCTGGCAGTGTTCTCAGGTAATGTCACTGGGCACGCATTCTTCCACAGAGAACTGGGAATTGCTATCCTGAAGCTTGTGGGGCCATAGTAAAATTCAGCTGTCGTACCTTAACAATTTAGCTGCACAGTTTTAAAAGGTTTAAAAATCTAATGGAAGAGATTGTTCAGTTCCCAAAGAAGAAATGGCTTAATAACTTGGGGGTTAATAATGGGTCTGCCGTTGGAAGAATGCATGAATGAATGTGACAAAGCCAGAGTGGCATAATTTAGACCAAGGGAAGGGCATAAACAATAATGAATGAGGGAACTTCTCCAAAAGATATACTAGGTTGATGACTATAAGGATTAGAGTTGTATTTTCTAGAAAATTGGCATGAGCAGCAGCTTTTGTGTTGGTTTCCCCACACTGCTCCTTGGCCTTTGTGAACCTCTGCTCTCTGCAGAAGAGGTGTGCCAGCTCTTCTGGGGAACCTGACTAACCTGTTCATGCCTTGGCTCTCACCAGCTGTTTTTTGCCACTCAGGTGGGCTTGAGATCCCAATATTCTTTAATAGCACTAGTTTTCAAACTAATTAATTTTGGGGAAAAAAAAATGTGTACGAGCTTTGCTTTCTTTATTACCATCAGCACATTCAGTCTCTGGAAACCTATTACTCTGCATGCAGGATAAGTTCTTTTTCTTCATCAGCACTTCTAAAATATCCTCACTGGTTCTTATCAGAAAAGTGGTCCTACATGTCCATTTTAAACAAACAAAACATACTTACACTCTGAGCTGCATCTACATCTTCTGTGCATATGCTGCATTTGTGCACTCTTACATTTGCTTATTTCTCTGTTGCTTAGCAGCTCATATAAAAAACAAATTTAAGACTAGTAAATACAAGGGGCAGGTATTTACTCTATTTTCTGTGTGGGGGGAAGGATCAATAGCTTAGGAACAGTCCATGAAACAGATTTAGCTCTATAGTATTGATACCTATGTTAGAATATCCACTTACATTCCTCACAGTTTCATAGTAAAAGTAGTCAAAGGTGGTAGTGAGGATTTCTGTACTTGGCTGTACTTCATTGTTTTTCCCTTTTGTATAGGTTTTTTTGTGGTTTTTTTGTTTGTTTGTTTTTGGATTTTTTACTGTTTCACAGTGATTTCTGAATAGCTGAATGTTGTGTCTTTTAAAATTGTATTTTAAAATTACATTTGTGGGCAGCTACCAAGAAAAATTCATATCTGCAAGAATTTCTACAGTAGAGTAGTTTGGAAAAATGACCACAACCATTCAAACAGAGACATTTTGTATTCATCCACTTATTAAGCTTTTTTAGCACCTGGCCCAGTTTTTACAATCACAATTTATTTACTGAAAAGTGTCAGAGAGACATGGAGCCGAGTCTTCCATTGTAATGTCTTTAATGAATAGAAGTTCTTGGCAAAACTCAGGCCTGGTTCCTTCAGAGATTCTTATTGTTTCAGTAGACACATTTTGAGTTTTAAATAAACCTTAATACAGAAGACTCAAGCCTCAAATATAGCCCCCTTTTTAAAGCCTCAAATATGGCAAAAATTGTTTGTATTTTACTTGATCACACAGAGTCAAGAGTTACAATCATCCTGAGTCAGGTAATAATCATCCTGATTTTATATATTGGACTCTAATCCCGTGCCAGGTTTGTAGGTTGCTGGTGCTGCCATTCTCAGCATGCTCCCCTGCAGCCAGATGCTCTTTGCTCCAGTGGCAGCTCTGACAAACTATTCAGGCTTTCCTCACAGTTCTGTTATTTTAGCTCTTAGAAAGAATGTAACACTGTGAACTAAAACACTTCATTGCACACAGGATGACCTTGTTAAATTCTTCTGAACCTTTGCTCTCATGAGACTCTCAAAATTATTTTTGTTTTTCAGATGTTACAAGACACAAAGTCATGTAATTTTTTTTGCTTCTTGGCTCTCCTTCTTTGCAGCTTTTTGGTTAAAAGCTACTAATTTGTATAAATATCACGATACATTTTATTGTGTCTATACTGGTCCAATTTTCTGTAGCCTATTACAACTGTAAACATCTCTCCACTTTCTCGTGTGCATCTTTTTCTTTAACAAAAAACACCCAAACCCAACAGTATGTTAAACAAACATGTCACAACCTTGACCGTTGATAATATTTCATCTCCATTTCTATCAGATGTCAACAGATTAAAAGAATCTTTACTACCTTCTTCACATTTGATCTCATCTCATCTCATCTCTTATCGAGATGATAAATTGCAGTGGGTGTTTTGTTCTACTTTAGGTTGTAACCTTCATTCTTCAGAACAGCCTTATTCATTTCCTCAAGTTTTCCAGGGAAAACTAAATCAATGGAACACTCAAAAGAAAATTTTATTTATGAAAATGGCATTTTTTGGGTAGAGAAGGAATATTAGTGAAATTTTGTCAAATTTGGCATCAGCCAAAATAAAAAGATATTTTAATTTTGTTTTCACAATCACAAAATGGTCATCTCTTCTCTCTAAGTAATAGTACACTAAGTTTTTGGGACCAAGACAAGTTGGCAAACACAATTCAGTCTCTGAGAATGGGGTTCTGAATACAATTTAATAAGAGCTAATGATAATAGGTAATATTAAAAACAAGGCAAAAGAAATGTAATTCAGGTCCCTGAGGCACTCATCTGAGCAGTGAGAGCCCTAGTTGTTACTTTTTACATGCAAACTTTATGTGCTGAAGTCAGTAGCTGCAGTAGCCATAATCCAAAAGGGGCAGCTGAAAAACAGCACCAGTACCTATTTCCAGCCCTCTGTTTAAAACCAGATTTGCTAAGTTGGAGGATGTGTGGGATTCATCCCCTCCCTGCAGAGCCCCCTTGATTCCTTCCAAATGCTTCCTTCTGCCCCCCATGAGCTGTTTGCTCAGCAGCACAGCAGGCACCAGAAGTGCACAGAAAACACCCTGGCCAAGGCAGCCTCACGGGCTGTGAGATGTAGGATATTCCTCTCAGGTGCAGAAAAACAGGCTTGAGCCCTGCTGGTCTACTGACAGGCTGGATACCCTAGGCAGCCTCCAGTTCCAGGAAGGATTGGTGCAGGTGCTTCTGGCCTGCTGCCATCTTTTCAAAGAATGCCTGCAGGCATTTCCCCAGCAGATACTGCTGTGGTCTGCATCCCACAGAGCGGAAGGTCTTGGACAGTACAGCCACCTCGGACACCAGGGGTTGATGTTTAGCATGGTGGCATGAACTGGCACCTTCCTGCTGTGGGCCAACTCTGGGCACCTCTCTCTTCAAATCACACAGAGATATTTGTATTGACATCCTGATGCAGCTCATTCTTGCTGTAAACACCAGGTGTTGAACCTGGCAGATTAGATTGTACACCAACACTGTATCTAAGCTAGGGATGCTTATGTTTTGCTTTGGATTTCTCCTCTACCTTTTATATTGATCTTAGCTCAGGATGCCCAGCATATAGATTGAAATTGTAATGACTAATTTACACATAATCATCCAATTGGTTGTGTTTTCCCACCACACAGACTCACGTACAAGATTAATATACTCCTAATGATGAAGTTCCCTATAGTTTTGTAATTCATGCTGCAATTTACCATATGTTGTTTATACCTAGATGCCTATGACAGCTAAACTTTAGGTTATTAGAGAAACACTGAAAAAAATGGAGTGTATGAATTAACAGCTATTCATTGACTTCCTGATTAATTAAAGCCTACCGACACATCTTCTTGCAAATGAATCCCTTTTTACCTACTGATTAGCTTTGACCTGACTCTTCCACAACAACAAATCCATCATGCACTTTGACGTTATAACTAGATATGTAGGATATTAACATTCTTATTGTGTACATGATTTCTGGTTAAAAAAAGCAAGCTTTAAACTGAAGAATAAAATTGCTTTAAAAAAAATATGATAAGCAGTATTTTTTCCAGCACCAGTGTAATCTGAGTGACAGCATCATCCTCTATTTTTCATATAACTTTTTAAAAAGTTTTTTAGCAATTGAAGCCAGTGGCAAAACTGGAATAGACTCAGAGGTGTTACTGACTTTAGCACAAGTTTCAGTCCCCAGTGAAACTTGATTTTATTTTATTTATTTGCATACACAAGAAAAAAGAGACAGAATTTGCTGAGACATGCCGCTCCAGAAATTCCAGTGAGGGACATCATGAAAACAAGATCTAAACCAGCTGTTTGATAACCACACACAGAAACCTAAAGTCACCCCACTTTCTCCAGGCATAGCCTTATCATCCAAAGGCAGAGATATCTGTGAAAACTTTACAAGTTACAGTCCAGCAAGATTCCTGTGGGCATGCAAATTTGGAAATGGGACAGAGAGAACAGTAGAAGGAGGATGCGTGCTCACCTAGCAAGACATTTTGAGAGCTGGTTTCCCCCCTAAGCCTCATAGCATATGTCTAGGCAACACATCACAGACAAGAGTTTTCTTTGGCCAAGAGTAAGAAAAGTACTTGGGCCCCATGTTTCTCTGCCTCAACACGGTAATCTGTAGTCCCTTCCCTCACCTCTTCACCTCCCTATTCATGATCCTCTTTGTCCCTTCCATTTGCCCAATGTGGGCAGCACTGGCAGAAGCTACAAAAGTTATGGAGCACAGGAAGAAGCTCCAGGAACACTAGCAAATCTGCAAGGAGATGGTGTGAGGACAGGACAGAGCAGAGACCAAGACAGCCACCCTGGCATCTTTCAGGGGGAAACTGCAGGGGGTCTCTTTGAGGGTCTGGGAGGGATTTCGTCCTCCAATCTGCTCTGTGCCCATCACTGCCCCCAAGCTTTTCTTGCAGGTGGCACTGAGCTATAAGCTTCCCAAACAGAAAGGCAGAATGATAAAATGACAGAATATCTTGAGCTGGAAGAGAGCCATTAGGATCATCAAGTCCAACTCTCTGTTTCTCACAGAACTAGATAAACAGGGAGTTTCACTGAAAGCATTGTCCAGATGCTCCTTGAATTCTGAGAGGCTTGACATAGTGACCACTTCCCTGGGGAGGCTGTTCCAGGGACTAGTCCTCCAGTGAAGAGCCTTTTCCTAATAGCCATCCTGAGCTTTCCAGTGCAGCTTCATTCCGCTTGGTTGTGTCCTGCAGCTCACCCTTCAGGGAGAAGGAGATCAGCACCTCCAATACCCCCCCAAGAGGAAGGTGTACCCTGCTGTGAAGTCTCCCCTCAGCCTTCTCCAAGCTGAGCAAGCCAGCTGACCTTGGCTTCTCCTCACCAGACTTGCCCTTGAGACCTTTCTCCATGAGGGTGACCCTGCTCTGGTTATACTTCAATAGTTTGATGTCTGTCCTATAATGCGGCACCCAAAGCTGCACTAGCACCTGCTGAAATTGATATGGTTAGTAACTCCCCAGGTATGTAGCCTTATAGATCTCTCTATAAGGCTTCTTTATCCTCAAGGATATGAGGAATGAGCTCCTCCTCATTAGGTAATGTCAGCAAAAGTACTTTAATGTTGTACATTAAGTATAAAGTCATTTAATGTAGGCTTGACTTCTCTGTCCAGATCATTTGCAAAAATACTAAAGAGCATCAGCCTTAACACTGAGCCATGGGCCACCCACTGATGACTGTCCACCAGCCTGACATAACCCTGCTTACCATAACACCATTACCTTGTTCTCCCAGTGTTTTATGGACATGTCTAGCCATGTGCAAGACAGCTTGTCCAGAAGGCTATGGTGAGAGATAGGAGAGAAAGTTTTGCTAAATCAAAAACCTCAGAACTACTGGTTTAACTTTAAATTAAATGGCTGATCTTTGTCATGAAAGAAAATTAAGTTGGTTAAGTAAGAATTCCTGCTCATGAGCCTGTGCTGGCTATGACCAAAGGCTGCCTTGTTTCTCAAGTGATTTTCAGTAACTCCCAGAATAACATTCTGTGTAGTTTCACCAGGCACAGAAGTGAGACTGGCAGGCTTGTGGTTACCGGCATCTTCCCTCTTAACCTTCTTGACAGTAAGGATATTTGACAGTTTTCAGCCAGCTATGTCCTATCTAGGCTCTAAAGGCCATTGCAAAATAATGTAGGGAGGTCTAACAAAGCTGTCCTGCCTTTTTAGTACCCTGGGACGAACACCATCAGAGCCCATAGACCAATGTGCTCCAGATGGAGCAGGTGAAGGTGTCTGTTTTGCACTGGACCAATGAAAAATTGTCTGCAGTATTGGAAGTCCTAGCAACAGGATTGCAATTGTTGTGTCACTGTTGTGACAGGGATGGGACCATTAGGCATCTCTCTTCAACGTTGCTGTAAAAAGAATTTCCACTGCTGACTAACAGCAGTGGTTATTCTGCTTGTGGTACTATTGCAGACTTGGGACAATTTGTGTCACAGAAGCAGCTGAAAACCTCACACAGCAAATATTGAGGCTGCAGAAGGGAGCAGGGGAGAGTCTGGGGGGAGCAGGACGTGTCTCTGCTGGCTCCCCAACAGCTTTGAAGGAGATCACAGATTGCACACAGGGTGGGCCTCTAAATGTGCAAGAAAAATTAAAAAGTTAAGCTTAATCAAACTCCTTTAACAATAAATGAACTCCCTTATTCCCAGTTCTGGCAATTTAACAAAAACTTAAAAGTCTCCCTTTCAATTTGAGAAGGATTAGGGAGAGACAGAGTTTGTTCATTCTTAGTTCTCTCAAGTTTTTGGGATAGCAGAGTTTTCTTGCATTATTCATTGACACATACCAAGTTTAGAATGTGTCTTTGTACCTCCCTTAACCTGTTTCTTACTAACTGATGGAAGAGAATGTTAAGAATACCTTGAGTGTTTATGAACAAAGATTCTAATATCCATTCTGCTAACTGGAAATATATTTAACTGTAGCTTCAGGGCATATTGTGTTTTTGCTACACTTTGTTTTCTGTGTGTTTTAGTTTTACTGGATGTGTGTTATAAAAATGCCTCCATGACCCCTTTTCCACTTCACTTACTCAGAACAGATTTTTCTCTGTTATTGGGACATCTGGTGTAAAATAGATACTTGTTTTTCATTCATATACAATAGTCATTCTTAATACAGTTCCATCCTTAACAGTCTGTGTGCCAAAACCAGGCATCATTGATTTTATGATTTTTTCTTCAAAAGTAAGTTTACTGTGAATTAAAGTACAGTGTGTGCCCTTCTTCACAGATATCTGATCAGCTATTCCTTTTCTATTAGCCTGCTTTAATTATGAGACACATTTCACATGCATTATTTGATTTGCTTTTGTGATATTGATACTAGGTCAGATGCACGTGTAGCCAAAATAGTAGTCATATAAATGAAAATATTCACTATTATTTCTGCATCATCAGAGCCAAGAACAGGCCCCACCTCGTTTCAGCTCATTCCAGTTAGTTTTAATTTTTCTGAAAGTATATCTACATGAAGAAAAATTATAATGAACAAACAACCTTCAAGCACAGAAAATAGTAAGCTAATAGCTGGATTTATCAAAAGGCAGAGACAATAATAATGTTTTGTTTAGTTCTTATATTGATTTTTTTCCACTTGAATTAACATAGTTGATATTGTCTCATAATCCATAATATGGTTTATTTAATGCAAGTGCTCTCTAAGAGATAGAGTGTCAGGAAGAGACTGCAAATGTAATCTCATAGATTGGGGGTAAGAATGATCTTAATCTAATTGGATCCTAAGTCTCTTCTCCTGTAGCTAAAGAAAAGGCACCATAATATTGCTTTATTTGATTGCAAGGTCTTTGGAATCTTCCTCTGTGTTTGTATGCTGTCTAGTGCCATGGAGATTTCTCCTCAGTTAAGGCCTGTGGGTGCTGCTGCAATATAGAAAAATGAGAAGAAGGGGAGTGAAATGATATAGGAAGTTTCTGTAGACATTCTGTATGCAAAAATAATGTTCTTTGTTTCTAGCAAACAAATAATCCAGGTGAGAATATAGACGTTTCCTCAGAAAAAATTAGTGCAGAGGAGTAATCATCCTTATGCCTGGTCTTGCTTTAGGAGGGAACTAAAACAAAATTAGGCTGAGAAGCTTGCTTTTAGCTGAGGAGACTCCAGGAACATATTTATGGTGTGAGTTTGCCCTTTAGTCTAAAAAGCAATAAACAACCATCATGAAAAACAGCAGCATCAAGAAGGGTTTAAAGGCTGGAATTTATTAGAACAATGTTTCCTCATACCTAGCGTTAAATTTTGTCCACTGAAAGTTCATTTAATTTCCTTGTTGGACACAATGAGAATTGGTCTCAAAAAAAAACCACCTGTCTCATCATCTTGTCCTGTTTGGCAGTTCCCTGCAGAGCCAAACCTCGCAGACACAGGGAAACGTTCATCTGCAAGGGATGAAGCAAACAGGACTACAGTAAATTTGTTCAGTTTCTTTGAGAAACTGAATGGGGGAACCAGAGCCCTGTGAACAAGGTTCAAGATTTCAAAATAGAATACTTGGAAATATACTTGTCGGCACCCTACTCTTGCTCCTGGATTTCCCGTGTAGCTCTGCCTGAAACCAGCCTTAAGAGCCCCATGGGCCAGAGACCTGAGCCAAGCACGGTGAGACAGCACAGCCAAGCAGCAAGGCTTCCACTTCCAGAGTCCCCTTGACACCTAAAAGGGCTCCTCTCCTAACGAAGATCCCATGAAAAAAGAAACATTTGACTTCTCTTTGCTCTAAGCAGACTTGATTAATCTTTTCAGGCAAGTCACACCACCAACTTTATTGAAACTTCCCTTGCATTTCACAGTCTGCTCCCCCCAGGGGGCCTGAAGGAGCTCTCCAAAATCCACAGTGGGTGTGTGTCTGACTGATTTAAAATTGGATTTGTTTTCACCCGCCAGCTTGCACTTCAATCCACACAGTAGGATCCCCTCCACTTTATTTCATGTCATCTGTGGGTTGGACTTAGGACAGCTGGAAAGGAGTGCCCCAGCAGCTTCTCAGGCTGCAAATCACCTTTTGCCCAAATAAATAAATAGTTCAATCATATTTATCACAGGGCCTTGTACAGAGCAAGAAAGAGATGGGTTATTTTCCTCACACAGAGCCCCTCCAAATGCAAAGGCAATGTCACAGAGTCGTCCTCTGACACCTAGTTTACATTTTCATTCCACGGGGTATGAAAATTCTCCTCCTTGCCATGCCCCTGTTGGATAGGGAGTCGATGTTTGATTTCCTCTTCACAGCCAGGAAAGCTGGCACAGCTGGTATGAGACAGCGCGGCACAGCTCTCAGCGGTTTTGGGAGAGCAAAAAGTTGTAGTTGTAGAAATGTTTCTTGGCAGGGAGCTCTGCAGAACATTTAGTCCAACCTCCTGCTCTAAGTAGGACTGTTTCCAGCCCAGGATCAGCTGTAAAGACTAAATAACCACTGAGATTAGGAAAAATTCTTCAAGATGTTATAAAACATCAACAATCTATCATTTTGGACTACTGGGGTCTTTCCCCTAAATAACAGATATTTGTTTTAAAAATGCAGTGGAAAAAAAAAAAATCAGTCCTTATTTTGCTACCATGCCTCAGAGAATTTATCAAATGTTATTACATGGTAGATTAAACCCTGTTTATTTTTTCTGTGAATAAACTTAGAGACGTGTAGAAGCAACTTTAGCAACCTCCTATAACCTGAACATATAATCTCTCCTAACCCCAAACTTCATGCCAGGTTTAGAGGTGTGAACAGTGAGAATCACTGTAGAACAAAACTCTTCTCAGCTTAATGCAATATAACAGCTAATAATTTTCACTACTCACTTTTTTCTTCCAATGCTGCTTTAGTCAGTTATAAGCAACATGTACTTTCAGACCAAAAGACTCACAGCAGGTTCCACACTGACTGTGAAATATTTATTTTCTTGAGGAATTCCTTGAGCATTTCATAAAAATAAATCATTGAACATGGAGTTACTGTAAAGCAATCATAACCCAGATCTGAAGTGAGCAGTGCTGGGAATAGGTATCAGGAAAAGGGCTGATACATTACATTATCTAAGACACAGACTTATTGCCCATAAACATATTTTTTGCTGTCAGTGAGATATCTGGAATTGTTTGTCAGTCCTCTGCAGCCCTGCTGAACATGCCCTTCACCCTTTCTCACCCCAAGTAGCTTGAAGCCAAAGGACTGTTTAACAAATTGCCTATTGCTCCTTTGAGAAATCAGGAATAATGATAGCAGTGGAGGGGCAGCCAGGGTCATATTAGAGGTGGCAAGGTCAAGGAGACTGCTCCCTCTCACTGGACAGCTGACATCCTGAAACACTAACAGAGAAGGTATTTCCATTAACCACAAGGAAAATAAAGTAGATCTGACGATAAAGTAGATCTGACTTTTTGACAGCCATGCAGCTGTGACAACAGGAGTGAAAGAAGTCAGAAACTGCCTGGACAGATGGATGCGGCGCAGATGCACAAGTCTTCAGATATATAAAATGTCTCAAGAGGATTTTTGCTGTTCTAGACCTTAAATTTGCTCAGGTACTCTTGTCTAGCTGTGTGTAACCACAGCACGCTGCCTTCTCCTGCACTTTTTCATCACCTGTGAGACAAAATCTCTCCATTCACCTGAGAGGCTTTTGTCTTACAGTTATCCCAAGTATCTTTGGAAAGAGTGACTACCTGGGCAGATTTAGCTCTATTCAGAATCCAAGGCATTCTTCATAATTGCTGGTTGTTAGAAAGACAACCTGTTGCTCCATGTGTGGCAGCACCTTTACTTATTGACCAATCCTTGTTCAAAGCTGTTTTAGACTGGGTTTGCACTGTTAACACTGTGCAAGTCAATGAAGGTTCCTGTGCCTCCATTTGGGAGTTTTGGTGAATTCAGTGTAGGAGGTCCTCATTTATACTGCAATTACAATGTGCCTCAGTCATGATTGTAAAATAGTACATTTTTGGTTGCTTAGCTAATTTACATATTATCATTTTCAACTTCTAGAAAGCAAAAGAGACAACACAAAATAATTTATGGAAATACATAAGGGTGAAAACTGTGACAAATTATAATTTTTGAGACTGCAATCTGCTTACCTGCAGCTTTCTGTGCAGTCTACCTGATCAAGGGATGTTTCTGCACTTAGAAGGAGATAGAACTTCCTTTCATAAACAAGCATGAGAAAGTGCACAGGAAATGGAACCCAATTAAATTTTATGGCTGTTACATAATGCTGAAGCCTACAGTAAGCTGACTAATAAATTACCAAGCCAAATAGTACAAAGTATCATACAAATAAATGACGTCTCCTACTGGATTCAGAAATGGTAGAACATTAACCACCAATAGTCCCAATATAAAGTTGTGCCAGAAGTAACCCTCAAATACCAAGAATATGAACGAGAAAATTCACAGTCTAGTGTCTGATTTTTGAGACATGCTAAAAAAACCCAAAAGATTGCATGAATTTGACTACCCTCTGTTCTTTTGAAAATTGAAATTTGTAAAAAAAGAGGAACAGACATTGCAAGGGGAAACTTTGTCACACTTGCAGTGACATGATTTCCAAAGCTCAACACACAAGGACTGCACATCTTATGGGCAGGAACATGCAGGACTTTTACAAAGTTGAATTTCTCACTGCATAATTAACCATAAATGCCTGATCCACAGAAAATATTCACTCAACAGGTCCAGTTTGCTCCTGGTAGACATCTTTAATTTTCTGCCAATTCTTATTGGCCTTCCTTCTCCAACCCTTCTCCAACTTTTTCATGACATGAGAAGACAAAGATAAAAGAGAGAGAAAGAAGAGATACAGCAAATGAGAAGTAATAAAATGTTTAAAACTGAATGTCAAAACAAAATATGGCATTTTCTTTAAAAAGTTTCCTGAAAAAAGTGCATCTTCTCTGTCACTATATCATATTTCCAAAATTAATTTCCTTTCAAAACATTTAGAAAGTATTTTGACACATTCATTGTAGGTTTTTTTGCATGAGTTTGGAACAACTTTAGCTTCCATCTGTACCACACTGAATAGTGGAATATTAAAAATAAAATTAAATGTTAAATCCCATGAGTATGAACCATGAGATAGAGATGATGGGCCTTTGTCACATCAATGTTGGATTGAACTATAATATGTCTTCAATAGGAAATAGAGACCTGAAGAAAGAGGCAAGAACAGACTTTCAAGATTTATGCAGTGTCAAAATTTAGTTCTCATCTTCTTTTTCCAGATAAGAAGAAAATCAAAGCACACAGCTGCTATAATCTTTACTATTTTACACAGATCTTGTGACAAATATCTTTGCATTTTTCCCCTGTCAGCCATTTTTACAAGAATGTTCTACAGTGGAGAAGTTCTTATAATATTAAGGGAGATGTGCTACAAACAAGTAAATTGCCTTAAAATTATATTTTATTGTTGCTGGAAATAAGACACTGTCAATTCTGAGAATTTGTGGAATGAAAATTGATTTCTGGGGTTTAAACTTCTTTAAAAAATTGAATAGCATTTAAATCCAGTTTCAGTCTGATGGATTTTTCTTTGTTTTTTAGCTGAAATTTCTGATTCACTAATTTCTGATTTTCCTCTACCTTTAATAATGTTTCAACTAAGAAATCATAAAACTGTTGGGGGCATATCCTTCACTATTGTGAAATGCTCTGGCATGGCTCCCTGTCATCTATAGGACATACTAAGATATTTATAATAAGAATTTAAAGGGGTCCAGAAAATGACTTGAACACTGACCTATGTTTCTTGTGCTATTTAATCACTTGCAAGACTTTTGAAGGGGCCTTGTCCTGGACCACTTTGTCTCCAAGGAAGTCCTAGGTAAAATCCAAGGAGACAGACAAGATGGACACTACTATGGAAATGAATTTTGGACGTGGTGCTATTGTACAGGGAATAAAGTCCAGAAATTGATTCTTGGTAGTGACTTCAGTCGGAGAAGAAAAAGAAACCTGAGAGGAGAAAAGGCTATATGGTAAGATTTTCTGGAGACCTTTCTGAAGTTTGCTTTATGATCACCCATGTTTTCTCAGGATAGTGTGATTTCTTTTATGCCTCAAACAAGTGCCATCCTTCTCTTCTTAGTCAGCCACAAATTTTCTGGCTTCTGGCTATGAGTGCATATGTCATTCTTTTAATCCTCAAAGTTCTTCCTAATTAAACACAATGGCAAAAGCATGTACATGGTTTCAGACTAATGCATTCAATTCAAGAACTCCGGAGTTCTTGAACTTACTAGAGTTGTCTTTGAAGTGTGGTATTCAAGAGGCTCCCAAAATCTTACAGACTTGCATTAGATGAGCCCTATTGGTTGACTGATTTGTTGTTCTTGTGGGGTTTTTTCCAATTTACACCTTAGCCACTAAGGTAATTATCTGAAGAACAGAAAGATTTGCAAAAGACACTGCTCTTGGGGCATCTGGAGAGCTGAATCACTGTCTTGAATGATAACCAGAAAAAAAAAAGTCATGGAGTATGTCCTTATAGAGAAAAACAACTTTTAATTCAATTTTAATGAATAATGTTACAAGGTAAAATAAAAAAAGTAATTTCACTATGTGACAGTAGGATTTTTATGCTCCTGAAACATCTGCACAAATAAACCTGCCACATTTTGTTGACCTCTTCACTCTTTCCATCAATATAGGGGATGCTCTCTCTTTGTCAGAACCAGAAATGTGCTGTGTGGAATTTTAAACAGATTTAACATTGGCTCATGTCTTTGTCCCTGGATGTCATGGGGATGTTAGGGCTTTTGCATACTGGAGTGGAAGGGCAGAACTTTCTATATTTTAGAAAATTTTGCCTGTTGCTCTCTCTCTCTGAGGCACTGAAAAGTTTTGGTGTGCAAGTTAAAAAAATATATATTCTGAAGCATAAAATTATTTGCAACAATAACAAAGTGGTAAATGTAACCTGAAAATGTTTATGTACAATATCAGGAAATAATTTAGTCTCCTTACTGGTGATTTTAGAAGAAAACTGTATTAAATTTATGTTGTCATTTTTGCAGCTATACATTATCCACTAGTATACACAGTGCTTTTTCTATAGCAGTTCAGGTTTTTTCTGAATGTTTTTCTGATTGATGCCCTGAAAGTGATTGAAATGTGAAACTGATTAAAAAAAGTCCATGTTTCAGTTCAAAAGTCAGACAAAAATTCCAAGTCTTTCTTGGTTTCAGATTAACCTGTACAAAACCAGTAAGTTTAATGTGCTGATTGTCAAAAAACTATAAATTAGTTTATGCATCCTAGAAACACTGTTCCCTTTGAGGCTTTCCAAGAAGTGCTTGTTCATTGTAAGCAAGTAAGAACTGCACATCTGAGACAGTCTCGGTCGAACTTCAGTTTTTATCAAAATTGAGAGAAGGCAGGACTAATTTTTAAAGCGAAAAATTCATTATCTATTTCAATATGTCCTGAATTCTTTGACAGCACAGCATTTCGGTTCATATTAATATTGTGTATGCTAATGTCCATGTAAATTGAGAAGTTTATTGAATAAGAAAAATTTCACAAAGATAAAAGATTAGCTGTTACTGTCTTTAGGATTTGGTACTTGAAGTTTACAGAGTGCTAAATGGAGACAGCAGGCAATGAAAACCAGCAAATATTAGTATTCAAAAAAAGAAAAATGGTCTTGGATACTCATCTAAGCCAAGCATTGACATATGCAGAGTGAGTCACCAGAACTGTCCAGACTCCTGATAGTCTCTTGGGCATGGTAGTCAGCTGTATTCAGTATTTCATTGACTCAAACATATCAATTCACTGCTTTACATGCTTTCCTATTTTGTCAAATTTCCCATTTCAGATATCCTTTTTTCCCTGTTGGTCAGTTTGGCAATTACTACTGTGTGGTGTTCACACACTGAGATAGCACTTAGTCACCTCTGTTGTGGCATTCTTATAACTATGTGAACCTGGTTTCTGGGAATACAGTCATCTTAGCTGTTCAGCACAGTAACTTGTTAGAGTTTGATTTCTTTTTTAGTTTATTTTTTTACTTAATCTCTATAATACTTGTGCAAGTTTGCTCATACTTGTGCAACACAGACAAGTTCACATACCTGTGGAATTGTGCCCTGGATTGAGAAGTATTTGTATTTAAATCAGTTAAGTGCAGAAAACTAGGAGTTTACTTATTCCTAATATTTAGGATGTGATATGCACTTAAAAAAAACCTAACAACCGAACACCACCACCAAAAAAATTATTTGAGCAAATCATATATTTTAGGATGAAGGACTGGAGGATACCTGGTCATGTCTACAACTGTCTGAACAGTCACACACCAGACAAATTCACATACCAGAAACCATATCCACCACTGCTGATGACATTTAAGTCCCAAAAGCTGTAAGATATAGGTATAGAGTTGGTCAGACTGAGAATTTTGTTTCTTTCTTAAGTTCCAGATACAGAAAGGAATTAGTTACATGAAAATGCTCTTGTTGGCACAAGCAAATAAACATTGGCTTTGAAGAATAAGATAGCAACAAATCACCATCCCAGCAATTCAGGAAATAGTCCCACTGTGAGCTCTGTCATGCATACATAAATTTAAGTTTCTGCTGGGATCACTGCTATCTTGGACATCCAGAGAGATTCAGAGGCCCAAGGGTAATATGTATAAGAAGAATAATCCTCATAAGGAAAAGAGTAATTTGGAAGGAGAAAAATAAAATTGTGGTTTATCATCAGAAGGTAGAAAAGTCAGCCAAAAAATAAACCAAAAGAAAATTATTTTCTGTGTTCAAGGGAACCAACTAATTAAAGCAGAACAGCTGGCTGATCTGAGACTACACAGTGGAGTTTAATAAACTCTTAGCATCTCAAAAAGGCAGCATGTGGTCTGATTGACAGAGGTGTTGAGTTCCTGAAGCACTTCAGAGTGGGAAACTGATGCTCAGTATATTCAAAAACAGGATCAGTGATGTTAACCAGATTAAGAGTCCTGTAGCTTGTTCTGATAGTGACATTTATTTGCACAATTCCCTCTTTTTCCCTTCTGGACTTGGAATTTCCAGCTTAAAATTCATAATAGAAGGAGATATTTTGGCATCTCTTCAAATGAACCAGACATTTACAGATGTGTGTGAAGCATTCTGTGGCGTATGAAGCCAACATCTGTAAACACAACTGCATTGAGGATGGTGGGAATTCAATCCGCTTACTCAGAGGCTGGACACGAACTCAGAGAAAAGCTGGGACTCGCCCAGAATCGTGGTGAAGAGTCAAAATCAGAGTTCCCAGCACCTGAGTCATGTACTTAGCTGAGTCATCAGCACCTCTGTCAGTGCAAGGCCTCATCCATGATGCATTGTGCCCTCTTCCTTTCACTCACTCTTGGTTTGCTTCTTATTTAAACTGAGTGATTCTAATCCTGGTTTCAGATTTATGTGTGCACTTCTCTCAGCCAAGCTGGTTGTCTCCTTTTTTCTTCTCCTTTCTCATCATTCTGTCCCATCTAAGATTTTTTTCAGTGACTAAGACCTTTCCCCCAGGTTCTATAAGCATGGACTTTGAGCACATCTCTTTTACTTCCACCACACACCCTTCACTCACTCTGCCTAGGAGGTTGAGGGCAGCAGGACAACTCCAAACCCCTGTCCATGAAGGAAAATCACCATGATTTTCACTGATCAAAACAAATAAAATTTCCCAAGTCATAAGCATTACACTTTTGTGGTCAGGACAACAATCACTGTGTTTTCACACTCTTGTTGTTTTTATTACTAAATTAGCACAAGGTATAGATAGCTTAACCATTGCTGTTTCACCTGGTCCATCTCCACACGAAACTTCGTTACTGTCACAGGGTTTACCTATAAAAAGAAAAATGTGTCTCTGCAGTTAGAGTCAATCTTGTGATACCATGGCTGAGAGAGAAAAGAATAATGATAGAAAAATATTATCCTTCAAAAATAATCTTGTGATCTGTAAGCCTTCTCAGAACATGGGAGATATGTTGTCATAGATGTTTTATGGCTGACAGAATGTCAGTGCCAACTCAGCTGCCTTAACTAGGGACTGGGTCACATTCAGTGGTTCACAGGCAGCCACTTACTCTGTATTTTAGCATCAAATACAGCAAGGAAGGTAAGTGATAGAAAGGAGTTCATTGACATCTGCCATCCTCTCTTCTTCTCTCTTTTTTTTACATTATTTGAAAATTTTTGACTGTCATAGCTCTGTCCTGGGGTAACATCTCTTCAAAATTGTCATGACTAACTCATTTTTTTTAATAACACACCACCATTTTCTGTTTGGAAAAAATATAATAAACATGTTTCAAAAACAGTCTTCTGCTTTTTTTTTTGTTCCAAATAATTACAAGGAATAATTTAGCAGAGGTATAAAGTACTTAAAATTCTCTGATCTAAATTTCATGCAACAATGACTGCATTCACCTGCAGTAGTTGTTACTCATCACTTATACCCATGGTCACAATATTAAAAAAACTATAATCAGGTCAGACGATACTGTAGTGTAGCTGCAATTCCTGGTCCTTCGTGAGAAAAGTCTCAAGTACTTACCTAGTTTTTACTGACTGACATTTAAATCAAGGATGTTTGTATCTCTGTGTAGACATGCCCCAAACAAATGGACATGCCTCTTAATGGGCAAAGAGCAAACACAGCTTTACAGAAGGAGAAAGAAAAACAAGCAATCTCTCATGTTGCTCAGATAATCTTTGGGAAAATTACAAGAAAGGATATTTAATATATTGAAGTTCATCTAAATGAGTCTTTGACACCACTACCTGCTGAATCAGCATTATCCCTACATATGAAGCAAGCACAAGAATCATCAAAGCTTCCTCATCCCTGTCTGTGGTACCATTAACCTGTGGCAGTGTTGTTTTATAATTAAAAGTCCTAACGTTCTCACATGAACAGCAATTTACTGGATGAAGCAATTTAGATTCTCAGAGGTCATAAAGGCTTTGTCCAGTTAAGCAAAATAAGTAAATAGGTGGGGTAGCTTTTAAGTACCATGACAGGTCTACGAGGTGCCCAGCTGCTGCTGAGCACAGGCAAAGTTGGAAGATTTGGAAATATAATTCCAGCATACTGAGCCAGGCTCTGCCAGGACTGGCACCAGGAACGACTGAGCACAGGGGTCCATCCAGTGCCAACCCTGCCCCTAGCCTGAGACATTTGGCAGAGGCTGCAGGTTCAGCCACTCAGAGGCTGCAGCCCCAAATCCTCTTGTGAAGGCTTGTGCTATTTTTCTTTCACATGACTTAATGGGGTGTGCTCTTATGCTCATGGACAGTCAGAAATGGCCTTTGCTTCATGTGATAGCAGCTCCTGGGGAACTGAGAAGTCTGATCCAATTGCCTTCCCAGCCTGGGATGATTTAAGACTGGCTCTCTCACTTCTACCTGATCAGGGCAGCCACTCCTGTAATCTCTGCTGAATTAGCCATGGGGTGTCTCAGAAGCCATCTTGGGAAGCCCCAAAACTAATTTTCTCACCTCCTGCTGCATGTTGAAACTAACAGCTTAAAGGATTTTGCTCCTCACTCTTCACAAGGGTACAGGTTGGACAACTGCCTTCCCACTGTATTTTGAATCCCACTTAGGCTTAGGCATCTGCCTGTCCAGTGTGGCAGAGCCATGCACAGGTTCAGGAACAGCCCTGCAGACTGGGAAGGGTCAAGTTGTAAAACAAAGCACTGTGTGAACTTGGGTGCTGGGACTTGTGGGTGTCTACTGAACAGCGGGGGACTGGCTGGTATTTCACGAGACAATCCAGATCTGCCAAAGTCCAGTCTTGGATTTCTAAATATTTAATTTGATCCTGTACTGAATTTTCAGGTTTTCTGGCAATAAAAAACATGGTTAAACCATAGCTTCACTTCACCTAAAGATAATATATATGCCCAAATAATTTGGCAATATAAATTACTCTAATAAATCCAGGTCCTCCTAAATTGACCTTGTTAGCCTATACTATCAAATCGAGTTTCATAATGATATGTAAAGACAATAACATTGAATTAAAACATCCCATTCATATACAACAAAGAGCATTCACATCTCCTGTCACACTAGCCTCTTCCCTAATGTTATAAAACAATAAAAGGAATTGTATTCATACCTTCCTCAGCATTAAAGTAGCAGTATTTGCCACTTCTGTGTGCAGCTTTGTCAGACTGCACCTTTTTTTTTTCCAACAAGCCTAGTATTCTTCTCTTTTGCCAAGGGGCAAAATACAATCACACAGCAAAATGGTAAAATGTTTTCTAACTCTTTTCATCTTCAGAAGGAACATCAAATTAGAGGAAGGATAAAAGGTGTGAAGTTGCAGAAAGTCAACAGTTAGATCTTTGCTCTTCCATCAGCTGTTAACTTGAGCAAACCTTGTAACCTTTACACATGTAATGTATTTATATTTTATCATTAATTCCACTGCAGAGTATGGCATATTGCAGATGAGAGGTTCAAATAGATTAAGACCATGAAAGTATATAAAATATAGGGTGGACTACTATTAATGTAAGTCCATATTTGTGAGGAAAAGAACAATCAATGACTACAAATTACCAATGACAATTACAAATTATAAATGAATTATAAATGACCACATAAAGAAATAAAAATAATTAGAAAATATCTGGGTTTTTTATAACAAAGGATAAGAAAGATGGTTAAGGCTGTGTGTCAGACAGGTCTGGGCATGGCTTCAATGCTGATTAGGGAAGGACTTGCAGAGTTTCTCCTCCACTTTGCAATGACAGATTACACCATGCAGTTGTACTAAGAGGGATTTAGTCCTATTAGCCTTCTTCCCTCTGCCTCATAAATCATTTACTGCTAGCAACAGATTTACTTAGCACATATCTCAGTGATTTAGTAAAGGTAATGAGCGACAAAATGGTTTGATTTGCAGCCAATCTACACTACTGATATCTTTAAAGTGTTTCCAGCCTGGCCACTGTTGGAAGAGCATTTTTCAGGGCAGTTATCAGAACAAAGCTGAACTTCCTCAGCCTGCTCAGATCCTACTGCTCATGCGTTTCCTTCAGAAAAGTCTTCAAGCTTTGCTTTGCAGCCTGCAAATTTGCATATAAGTGGATCTGAATAGAATATTGAATAATTATATTGCTCTTGTCAAGCTTCTTCATGCATTTTTGCTTTTTGAACATTAAATCAAGTGTAAAATGGTTTTATGGGCCATATTTTCAAATGCCCCTTACCCTACATATTTATTTACATCTTAAGAAAAATAAATCCATTCTGGTCAGATAATATCTAGTAGTCTTATGTACTTCATATCTTCCTCTGCTAAAGCAGCCTGTGCAGTTGTGTCCTGTGAGTTTTCTCACACAGAAGTCCTGATTCCTACTTAGATTTGCCTGAGATATAGAAATTAGCTAATTGGAGGGGAATCTTTAACTGAAGTTTTCAAGTGACATCAAATTCTAGACAATTCAGTGAATACAAAGCTATCTGTCACTGAATGGAGAGCAGGAGCAAGAGGGTGGTGATCGAGAACAGACAGCATGAACTTGCCAAGGACAAATAATGCCTGACCAACTTGACAAGGTTAACTGATAAGGACAAATTATGCCTGGCTAACCTGAGCCTTCCTACAGGATGTGCTTTGAGCAAGGGGAGAGCAGTGGACATCAGTTGTCTGGAGTTTAGGACAATTTTTAACTTGATTTTCAGTAATATCCTTGTAGCAAAACTGGGGACTTATGACCCAGATGGGTGGACTACACTACCCAGGTGAGTTGAAAATTATCTAATCAATGAGACTCAAAGGGTAGTGATCAGTGATTGACGTCCAGGTGCTGATTCACCACTTGTGACTGATCTTGCTTAGGGGCTAATAGGGAGCACAATATTTTTGAGGTTTTAAGAACTCTTGGGCCTAAGAACAGAACACAACCTAGACAAGGTGGAGAGGGCACCAAAAAGAATACCCTGGTCAACACAACGGAAGGCAGAACTGTCTTTCAGAGCAGTCTTGACAAGCTGGAAAAATGGAAAAGCCAAAAGCTCACGATGTTCCTCAGAAACAAAAGCCAAGTCCCATCCTTGGCATGAATCAGCCCTATGCAGCTGTGCACTCTGGAGGTTACCTGGCTGGAAAGGAGTTTTGAAGAAAGGAATCTGGGAAACCCTGACAGACAACAGGTTCATGATGGGACAGCAGCGTGCCATTGGAGGATGGAAGAGCTGCACACGGAGCTGCACACAAGGAAGCAGGTGGATCAAGGGAGGTGATTATTGACTTTCATGTGACACTCTTCAGGCCATACCTGGAATACCTGACCAGCTTTGGTTTTCAGTAGATACTCATAGACCAGGACAAAACTGAGAAAGTTCAGCAAGAGGTGGGATAGTCTGGTCTGACTTCAATGACTTTGGAAAGGACATTGCACCAGACAACCTTCAGAGGTCCCTTCCAACCTAACGATTTTATGACTCTAAGACTGCAAGTAAAAAGAAGCTCAGACTTTTTTCTCACTGGAAGTGATGTAAAAATGAAATGTAGTGAAAGCAAAAAAAACCAAAAAACTACATCAACCAACCAACCAAAAAAAAAATCAGGTTTTCTACAGCAAAATTCTTCACAAAACACAGAACTATTTGCCCAAAAAACTACATCAACCAACCAACCAACCAACAAAAAAAATCAGGTTTTCTACAGCAAAATTCTTCACGAAACACAGAACTATTTGCATTGTTGTATGACATCTAAGAAAAATTGATGCCTAAAACTTTCATTCAGAGCAGGCAATGTACTGAATTTTATTCTCAGAGAGAAGTCACCCTGATTGAGCGTGTGATGAAAACTGCTGTGGGGAAAGATGATCCTCAGCAGATTTGCTTAGGAGTGTCCCAACCCATGCATATTCACAGTCCATATGCCCTCCCAGTGTTGGCATTGTTAGCATTTTTTTCAGAAGTCAATCAGTATTTACTCTACTTTGCCGTTTTTCAGTGCAACATTAAGAAAAATTTGTATATGTTTTCATTCACACTGCAATAAATTGTCCATATTGTCACATGGGGTACATAAGGGGTAACATAAATAAAGCAGACAGTGAAACCAGACACGCTGAATATTATTGACCAATCAATCTAACAGCATTGCAATTGCTATAGGTTTTGTTCATGGTTTCTCCTATCTCACCACTGTTACTGAACATTCTAGTAGTAGATAAAACATGGATCTGAAGCACCATGGTGTTATCTGGCATTCTTCAGCCCTACATATTCATCTGCCTGGGAATATAGCCCTTACCAGAGGCTATCAATGTCTTCTGGCACACAAGAAAAGGACACTTTCTGGTGATGTTGTACAAACCTGAAAAAATTATACCCAGTGTGACTTTAAAACAGTATGTATAAATGTGTGTGAGAGCCAGAGGGACTGTCTTGCTAAACAGAGCACTCAGCAAACAGCAGAAATCCTGAATTTAAAACACAATGAGGTCTTAGAGTGACAGTCTCAGAAATCTCTGTAAAGTACCCAGTTCTGCTGCTGGCCCAATGTCTGCCAGATAAATCTATTCAAGGCCTCAAAGAAGATCAATATTTCACTTTGGGATGCCTGTTAAGCTGGACATTAAGTTCCAAGTACTTAGTGCTGTGGACTCAACTGTAGTGTTAGAAATTAACAGAGCTGCAATTCTAAGCAACTAAACAATATTAAGATAAAAACCAAAGTAACTGCAGAGTTAAAAAAAATAATTTAGATGACAATTGAATATAGAATTTCCAGACCATGATGCCATATGTTGGCATATAATTCTGTTTTAGTTCTACTTTGGGAATTTATGTCTTTTTTGGCACTATATTATTTAATGTCCAAGTTAATTTTGTCATGGAAAGTTAATGGAAAAAGTGCTTTAAAATGCCATTTACATTTCTTGGAAAAAGGATTTAACATTCATAAAAGACGTACTGTAAATAATTTCTTTGGGGATTTAATGAAGGATATACATACAGAGGGTCAGGGGGGAAGCTTAGCAGCATGCATAGGCAGAAAACCAAGAGCCTTGCTCAATCAAATGCTTCAAGAGAGCAACATGTTGGCTTTGCTTCCAGATGTGAAGCTGAATCCATAACCTTATTAGGAGCTAACCACATTCCAAGTTCCATTTGCAATGATCACAGATTAAGTTGATTACCTAAAGGATTGCAACAGCTATGGGCTTAAACAGACATTTATGTGTCTATTAACAACATTATAATTAGCTCGTTGTTCACACATTACAAAATAATTCTAAACTAAGCTATGAAAATCATTTACAGACCTACTATCCTTGCCTAGTGTTGTGACATTCCTGAACAGTGAGTGAGTACAAGAAAGACCTTATATAATTTATATATATATATTTATATATAATTTATTCTTTCATTCTTTTAGTATATGCACATTTCCTATATGGTTTATATTCATGTATAGAAACATATATGCAATTTTTATACTCTAGACATTGTAATGTTGACAATGGAGTCCCTCATTTACAGTTTATGTAGATCGTAGCCCACAATATCACATAGTTGTGTACTGCATTAAGCAGGGCTTAAAACTACCACAAATTTTGAACGGTTACATAAAAAAAAAAAAAGGAAAAATGGTTTTGATTTTAAAAGCCTGCATAATAGTTAGGCAGCTTCTGACCACAGTTAGCTCCCTTGTTCTGGCATATGTTTAAATGTCCCATATACCCAAAAGGAAGCTATAGCTCTACTAAGCCATGCCTTAATGGCTGTGATTCCATGACAAAATAAATTTTGCCCTCCATGTATGGAGGAGGAGGTCACTGTTGGTGTTGCTGACATCTCTCAGCAAGTCCTGCTCTCTGGAGGGGGGATGATGTAGGGGACATGACAGCTCATACCCAGAGTATCCCAGCTGTGTTTGCCTCAGCAGATCTGGTGGGATCATCTCCTGTCACTGCCAAGAGTTCTGATTCCTCAGCAGCTTCTGTGCCAGACCCACCGTTTGTCTTGTGGTGCAACCCTGGCCTGAGCAGCACAGTCACACTGCCCACCAGCTCCTTGTGACTCAGCAGCCAGGACCCCTCTGAGCCAGGGGGCACGGCCACCACCCAGAGAGAGAGAGCTGCTGGCCTGTGCCACCTCCTGCCTACAACCTGTGTCACCCTCAACCACCACGTGCCCTTCAGAACTGTCCTCCTTTCTCAAAAGTATTAAGCAGTTTTAAGACAAATGCACAAGGGAATGATTTTCATTATACAGTCACATCTTTGATTTGAAACTTTCTCTTTCCCACCCTGAACTAGAGCCACCACAAATGAAGTCAAACTAAATATCACCTGTAAAAGAAGGATGAACTGAATTCTTACTGAGCTGTTAATACAGCATGGGTTGGAGTTTTTTTACATAGATTAATATTTCTGAGTATGTAAACAATGACTTCATCACATGATATTTGGAAAAAAGTATTTAAAGGCCAGTTGGCAGAAGCTGAAATAGCATGTTTAAATTCAGAATGTTTAATTTTAATCCACTCATTCTGTATGTTAATATCGCATTCTTTGTATTCCTGGGGATTCTTTCCCTCCTTTTGTAGGAAAGTCCACCAATCCTCTTTTTTTATATGCTTGAACATGAGGCAGTGAGAGGAACAACTGCATCTCTTTCCAGGATGAACCACAGCCTTTGTGATACTCATCTAGCTTTTCTTCAAGATCAATCAGACCTCCCTCCTTCACAGATATTTTTCAAGGAGCATCTTGGCACTATCTTGCTTTAAAGCCAGGCCTGGGTTAGAACAGCCATTATACTTGTAATTTATTTGCATTTATGGCAGTTCATACTTCTTGTCTGTAACAGCTGTAAACAAGAAGAGACTTCCTTCAGAAATGAGATTCTGGGTTTCATGGTAAAACCCTAAATCTCTTACCTGGGCCTTGGTATTTTCATTGTAATGGAGCTGGTTCTTGGTAATGTAATTCCTGAACATAGGGTATATGTTTGTTTTGAAATGCACAATAAAATTATCACTATAATACCAGTGATAACTGCCTTATCTCAATTTTATGAACATAAATATGCAGCAAAATGACATACAACACTTCAACAATGTTATTGGCTGACAAAAATGGCTAACTGGTGTCAGCCACAGAAATTAGTCTAAATCGAGTCTAGTGATGGAATTCCCTAGAAGCTGACCTTCACTAGATACCAGCATCTTCCCAAAAACTTATTTTAGTCAGATAACAATATACTATCCTTCATACAGTCCTGCTAAGTGTCTTATTCTTACCAGATAGTGTCTTGCAGTTCACATGAGCAACAGCAGCTCCCAAATATATTTCCACTGCTAGATGCCCCCCTGATATATTTTTTGTGTTGCACCAGTTAGTTCACAATGGCCAGTGGCTCATCTCAGCTCTTCATAGATGGAAATTATATCTTCCTGTTCTGTAGGATGGACAAAATCAAATACTTTTGGGGGTTTATACAAGCACAACACCTACAACACATATGTTGAAAGAGAACCACCAAGTACCCATCTCACAGTTCCCTGGCTCAGCCCTGGAAAGGACTGTGAAATTAACTACACGTAATAAAATATTTTTTATATGTGATGGAAATCCATTTCAAAGTACCACTGTCTTAAAAAATCTGAAGTCTAACCATTGCTACTAATTACATAAATGCATACAGAGATGGCTACAAATTACAGAGGGATACATTATTGCTCAAAGTAGTCCTTAAGAGTATGCGGTTAGAAAGAACCTCTGAGGTTTGGTTCTCTTAATGACTTTGAACTAGAGGATAAAAAGGAAATGATTCTGAAGTTCTGCTTCTTGTAAAATGCTCTGTGGGTTATCTGATAAGGCTGTGACCCACAGCTGTGATTACACTGAATTCTGTATTCCCCTTCATGTGTCTTTCTTTGGTATTGTGACCAAGGCAAACAGATTCAATGGGATTCAAAGAAAGAGCAATGATTTTTATCCAAGATCTGAACATCAACATCAGTTAAGGAGATTCATTAAAGAAAAAATAATTTCAAAAGCCATCACCTACTATAGCTGACAGTGTAATGCCACTTTTCCTTAGAAAAACAAGGATGAAAATTTTGTGGTAGCAGGGAGCCTTGCAGTGGTAGCTGCCAACACAACAAAATACTGAGGTCTCTGTGCAGATTGAATATTGACTCCCTGTGCCCCTGCTTTGAAGACAGATACATCCATCAGCAAAGAGCATGAAGGTAGAGTTGCATGGAGTCTGCCAAAAGCTTATTTATCTTTCTGCTGTTTCAGTCAGAGGCCAACAGTTGTTGCCTCTGGAAAAGTATAGGAAAGGAAATATGCAGTCCTTCTGTTGTGGGGTTTGGGGGTTTTTTTGAGAGGAGTGAGGGGAACCAAGTTCTAGGAATTACAGAAAGGTAGTACCTGACTGGGTTTAGGCATGTAATTTAGACTCCCAGACTAGGAGGAAATCTCGCCAGATTCCTGGATGGCCTGTTGAACAAGGTCTCCTCTGCTTGTGGAATACCATGGTGTACTTGAGGACAGCAACATCCCCACTATGAAATATTCTGCTGGAGTTTCACTACAATGCCATGGAATCGCCCATTTGGATGATGACACCTGGGCCCTGGCCTCTGGCATGAGACCCCCGGCAGCCATCATGAGCATCAAACCCTACAGGACTGCATCAGATCGTGGCTCTTACAGCTGAATTCACCAACAGGGACACCATGCTTCTCAGGATGCTCTTCAAAAATTATCAGAAACACAAAAAATTACATATGTTGCCTAACTAAAATTGTATGACTCCATGAAGAGCATTCAATCTGCTGGCACATATCAGCAGAAACCTTTCTTCTCTACAGGAGGGTGTGGAGCAAATGTACCTAACGGTGAGCAGGTTTAAGTGACCAATTTCATGTGGTTAACAGCTTCTGGTCTATTAAAAAGGATGGCAGTATAAAAGAAAGTCAAAAAATAAACATCTTCTCATCAAGCCGCAATTATATTTGAGTAGTATCATCCCTATGTGAAAAAAGTTGATGACAAAAGCATTAATATTTTGGCCAAATAATGGAATGGAAGTTATGGACTATGTTTGTTCTACTTGGATGGTGTCCGCCCTTTTCTTAAAGTAGAAAAGGATTCAAAGTTTATAATTTTTAGTCATTAGTTTAATATCATAAGCCAAGATGCTGTAATATGTAACGATTGCTATGATCACTGAGTTTCTGCTGGTTATTTTGTCTTAAAAATCACTAGAAAATTCGATAACATGTATTTTTGCATTTTATTTTTTCATGAAGTATAATTTTTTGCCAAAGCCCACACTTTGCATAGGTGTCAGTGGATCACTACAGTTTTCTACTCAGGGCTCATTTTCTTTGGAAAAGAAATTAATGAAACAGTCCTTTTCAATTTAAAAAGGAGTGTTTCGACAGAATTACTTTTCAAAATGCTTGCATGATTTCTTTTCTATTCTAACCCAGAATAAAAACAAATTTTGAAACATCAACATTTTATGTACTGGAACTGCTACCCACTAGCCAACTCCACTTTTTTATTGAATCCTTGTGTTTCACATAATAAGAAAGCACTTTGTACTGTTTGTTCCCAAGTCAGACATGACAGAAAATCTGACTACTCTTTCATTTATTTATTTCTTTATAGGCATTTTTGGTGGAGTTTATATATGGGAGAAATTCCTCTGTGTATTTGACTACAAAAAACAGTTTTGGGATTTTAAAAAAAATGTAACAATTACAAAAACCGCTCCTTCCCCTCCCCCCCCCCAAAAAAAACCAAAACAAAACAAAAAAAAAACACACCAAAAAAACCACAAACAAACAAAAAAGGGAAAATAAAGTAGTTTAACAAGAATAGTGTTAATTACAATTTGTTTAATTTATTGCCCTTTCTATTTGTGCATAAAGATTTTAGCGTGGTGAAAATATGGTTATAAAATGTACTTTAGGATTTGTATAGGTGATAGAATTAAACATACATAAAATTGTAATGTGTGGAGGTTTCAAAATGTTTTATGTCTTCTAGAATGTCTAAAAAGCACCACTTAAAATAAAAATTTGAACACAAATTTTTATAATATATGCATAAAACTGCATATACACATTACCAAACTGCATCTTACCACTTGGGGTTTTTGTTTTACAGATCTCTAGTTTGTGGACAGTTTAATAAACAAGGATTGAGAAATCCTAATTACGTCTGTATGTCATTTATGAAGTCAGTAGATCTTCTTGTATAATGTTCAGCCTAATCATGGGAATGTCATTCTGTCCAAAGTATTACGCTCATTTATATAACCACCCCATTCGTTTCCTGTTTCTGTATTCACTGTAGAAATAATGAAGCTCTTGAGACTGCTCAGCTTGGACTCTTTCTTGTGATTGCCAATGAATGGATTTGGTTATGTAGATTTTCCTCATGCATATTTTCAGACAATTATAGCTCAGTGCTGTACTCATTTTATGGGGATAATTTCTTGTAGATAAATGACACATTTAGTCATCTGTAACATCATTTTTATCATCTGATTTGAGTAAGAACAATAGCAGCAAGAAAATTCTAAATTCCTTTTGTTTTTTAACTTTATTTAGGAATTAGGATAACCATGACTTTTGTAGAATCAAGGATTATAAACAATGGGGACTTTAGATCAACAGGAACTAAACAGAAATAAAATACATCTTGTGAGCATTAGGTACCAGGATCAGATAAAAAAAATTTCACAGTGTAATTATTAACAGTGTCATAAACTAAAGCAATGAAGATGACATTTAACTGAAAAGATCTGGTTTTAAAAAGTTTTTAAAATTCACTAGAATATATTCCATTGAGATATTAACCAAAAGCTCTCTGGAATGAAACTACATTATTCTAAAGCATAGTTCAGTTTGTGAGAAAATATATAACCTTAGCTAACTTTTCAAAAAACTCAATTCATTGAAATGTTCACTTTCATTTCACATTCCATTAGTTTCATTCTCTGTGTGCTGTTTAACATGTTTACATGTAAAAAAAAAAAAAGTGTGCTCTAGGGAGTCATGGTCAAAATTTAAATTGCAGGTGTTTTTCCGGATGCAGAATTTCTGTTAGTGGAATAACCTAGCCCACTAAAATGCCAGTTTTTTTCATGTTTGGTTGGACATTTATTTCCCATATTTCCACATTGAATTAGCATACCTTATGAAATCATATTTCCATAACGTTTGTCATCCAGGAAACAGAAGGGCTGGGCTTATTTGAATAAATACTGGTCTCTCATTTCCCTAATTACTATCTAATGTTGTCCTCCCTCCATCATTAAAAATTAATTTCTGAAATCGTAATTAAATGACTAACAAATACAATAGTTTCTACTTAGTAAAGGAAACAACTGATGATTTCCTACATTTTCTGCCACTGTGCTCTATAAACATCATATGATCTTATGTGTTTCCCCATGCTGGAATCAAAGCCTCCACAGCCATACACGTGAACAAAGGGCAGAAGTCTGCAGAACTTTTTTGTGTGTGATGTTTCATTGGCTAAACCTTGCAGACAAAAAAATGTTCAAAAGATTTTCATAATCATTTTTTCTGAAAAAGAAGGAACACAAAGGAGTCAGGGAGGGCCATAAGGCCTTCTGCAACGGATCACCAAATATTTGACACAAAAGTACCAACAAGATGAATTGTTACCGAAAAAAATAGTTTCTGATAAGTTGTTTACCAGCAGGGAGTGTGATTATAATTTTATTCTTCTTTATATGGACTGTTATAGAAATTCATACATGCAAGGAAGGTCTTGATGGGTAAGCACTACTTGGGTATTGGTCAACAGCTGCTGCAGAAAGCTTCTGTTCTAAGGACAGAATGGAAATGCAATGGTGTGCATAATCTGAAATGCTGCCTCTCTGTAGTGTTAGCAGGTGGAGGGTTGAAGAGATGAGTGCTAATAGTAGGCACTTTTATTTCCTTTCTGTGGTTTGCAGAACAAGAAATGCTGAGGTCAGTACTGGGAATCAGGTTCTGAATTCTTGTTCAAGTCATATTAAAGAAATTAAAGACGGATGAAAGTTTTTAAGAAGCATTAAACTTTCTTCCTTAAAATAAGGAATAATAGAGGTTGTTTTTGGGGACTATCTTTAATGTTGTATTAAACAATTTGAACCTTCAGGATCTGACCATGTACATTCAGTTTCTGTAGAAAGCAATCCCAGTGCCGGTACTGATAACTCAGGTCTTAGTTGTTCTTCTTCAGAAAATAACTGATCTATACGTTGATGTACTATTTTAAGATATGTACACGTGCACATGAGTACATTAGAAGTTTTCCTTCTGCAAACTGACACTGAGGTAATAAAAGAGTATAAAGACATATTTAATGTAGAAAGAGAAAAAATTAGCAATAATATCATCCAAGAAGGAAAATAATTTATATCACCACCAACAAACTCCTGAGCTCAGTTTGAAGAATAGAAGCAGCACCTGATCAGAAAAGGTGGTTTGGGAGAATCAAACCAATCCATCAAATATTTTCCTCTAACTTACCAACAGTTAATGAAGGGAGTGAGAGGTTATTTAGGTTCATGTCTTACATGTGAAATTCTTGGAAAAGATTTCTCAAACTACTTCCAACCTGTGCTGGTAAATCTTCCCTGAGTGGTACGGAATCCCAGTTTATGTACATCTGCAACAAAGTCAATTTGTGCAGTTCTGTGCCCAACCACATAAATTCAGGGTCAGTGGAATATACAGAGGTGATTATCCATCCTTTAAACAACAGGCACATTAGCACAATATAGTATCTATACCATTTCAAATAAAATGTGGCTTCCATGGAGACAGGTTAGGTTTCTCTACACGTCTAATACAGTTGCATCCAGAGGGAGTGGGAGTAAATGGGTTTCACTTGGAATTGGACAGGCAGCAACCCTCAGCAGTCAACTGAACAAAACAGATGCTTCTACCCCACAATTCACTTGTCCTATTTCAGATTACATATTTTAAGATGAATTGGTTTTTTCCCAAATTAAAGTGCCCCAGCACCGTCTAAACAGATTTAGAAATACACAGCTTTGCTGGAAATTACCAATATATGGAAAATAACCCTTCCTTATCCATCTTTTCTGAATTTTTTGAGATCTAATAAAGGTTTCTGAAGAAGGCAATAGACATGGTCTCAAAGAGACATGCTATGACCGGAAAAGTTTCAAAGATTGTTCTGACCATGGAAGAGAAAGGGCTTGTTTTATTTCAGTTACCAGTGTCTCACCAAAGGTAGGGCCTTTTGGTCTCAGCAGAAAGAAATCCCTCATTAACAGAAAGGGAAACAGTGTGCCAGAAAGCTGTGCCAGAAGGCAGATGCAGGTTACTGGAAGATGCTGTTGTAGGACCTCATGAAAAAAAAAATTACTGAGGTTGTCTTATTGCCTCACACCCCAACTTGTGCAAGCCCTTCATTGCTCTGTGTTTGTGCCTTGTTTCTGGCTCCCTTTTCATGACTGGTTTGGACAGCAGCACGCAGCACTGTGGGCTGTCAGCAGGGCCTCCTGGCTCAGGCCGTGCAGACACAGCTGTGTGGTGGCCAGCCCGTGGCGAGCGGAGCCGCACCGTGCTGCCTGGAGACACTGGACTCTTCCAGCCGTGCTGGCTGGAAGAGTCGTGGCACCACACAGCTTTCCTGCAGGCTTTCTGTGGCCTGTTTTGAGAAATCTGCTGTGATTTTCAGAGTTGCAATGCAGTATAAAACCAAGTCAGTTTCATACAGTTTCAGGTTTCGCTACTAACCTTCTAGGCAACTCCCTGAGTAAGATGCAGGCAAGCATTTCAGGACCTTAATTTCTCATGTGGTTGAGTCATTATTGTACCTCTTGAACTCAGCTCTTGATTTCTTAATATATTTTCCTTTCATCTTCATCTCATGGCTGTCATATTGGTTAGAACATATTTCTGCTATTTACATTGGGAGTAGTAGCCTTCCCTTTCTCAATACAACTGGGAAATTTTGAGCAATAATCAGAATTATTACAGGAATGTACCATATTTAGTATATTCCTGGACATATACAAAAAAAAAATCTCTTTCAACCCTCTTATTTATAGACCCCACTATAAAAAATGCCAGAAGTCTCCTTATACATGGGTGGCTACATGTGCTTCCTAGCAGATATATATTCAGCACAGCTACAACCACACCAGATTTCCTCTGGCCCTGTGCCTTCCATTTCACTCCTTCCACCTGAGGCGTGTGGAACCACCGACCCAGCTGCAGCATGACACCAGCTTCTTTCCAGTTCCCTAGCCACAGAGGACTGGTCAGAAGATAGGAGTGGCCTTCTTGTTTATGTCCTATCCCCACTGTGGGACCACTCGTATCACCTAATGCCCCACCTTTCCTAACAAAAATCCTTACCTTTTTGGTGACTCAGTATAATGACAGCACTTAAGAGCCATAGCCTCCCACACACCAGACACTGTACTGAGCAGAAGAAAAAGATGATCACCCATCCAGAAAGATTTACAGTGACATTAGGTCTGGCTTGATGGCTTCTCTCAGAAAGAAATTAAAATTACAATTGCTACTGTCTCTTCAGTTAACAGATCATGAGCCTGAAAAATGTGAATGTCTGGTTATTTTGTAGGCTTTAATTGTCCTCTTTGAGAAGAATACCATCAGAAACATCAAAGTAATAGATGGTAGATTACCAGATCAGTTACCAGTATTCTCTGTTCAGTAGTTCTAACCGAAGAAAAGAAGGGTCTTGGAATTCTTCCCCCTACTTATCCCCCAGTGACTGATCTTACAAGACCTTTAGCCCCCTGAAAGTAGACTGATATTTCAGTACTTCTTCATAGTGGTAGATGTGGCATTTCAGAAAAGTAGCTAAGAAATCTTATTGTGAAGTTGAGCAGTGATGTTGCTGTACAGAAGTAAATGTGCCATTTGGCAGGAGGGAACACACGTGTTTATACTAATTGTCCACAGCCATTACTGCAGTGATTTTTCTGCTTTGAAAAGCCTGCAGTGGTTTCAGTTTTGATTAAGTTCAACTCTACAACCAGTTGTGGTTAAGGTATCTAGAGAAGGACTTTAGCACCAAACATCTCAATTTTCTCTTAAAACTCTTTCTTTACTTCTTTAAAATGAGAGAAAATTTTATTTCATGCATTACAGGGGTTATTAGCAATTAAAATAAAGAGGCAGCAAAGCGATTTTGACAATGAAGTGTCTGAAAAATGTATATACCTTAAATACATCAAACAGATTATATGAGTGGAATGGGAAATGGCCGTTCAATGGAAATAAGTGGAAAGAGTTTTTCTCAAGGAAAGAAAAACAATAAGAAAGCCTTGAGAAAGGCCCGAGAGCTAACAGTAAGTATACACCAGGGAGACTTTTCAGACACAGAATTTATTCTAAAAAAGGATGAGAAGCTTTAGAGATGGTATAGCAATGATGAAGTAGAAGTTGAACAGATCAACTCATAAACTTTCCTGCAAATTGCTGAACATGCAATGTTTTCTGGAATAAAAGACTTCTGTTACTGAAAAATGCAACAAGTATTTTGAAGAATAAGGATGACCAGTGTTTTATCATCTATAAAACTTCCTGAGTCAGAATAAAATTGTTTAGTATAATATATATATATTTTTAACACTAAGTAAGTGTAGGTGAGATTTTGAAGTATGATGCACTATAAAGTCCATGACCCAAAACATTAGATAAGAAGGAAGAATTTTTTTCTTGTGGGGCAGTCTCTGAATTCCTCTATCATTTATTCACTCACTAACTGCCCTGTAAACTCAAGAACTCTGGCAGCTTAGTGGTGAATCATTATTCTTTGATTATGTCTTTGTAGTTATAGTGAATGACATAAGCTCATTGTGGTGCAAACTTGGAAATTATCCAGTGATGTTTTATCTTTTTTACTTATTCTTTTTATAGATACATGGATCCATTTTATAACTATATTAAAGAACTCTGAGGCTTGCATTACCAAGCCATTGTAACGCTTCTCAAGTGCCTGACAATACTTCGTTTCTCATTTTCTATCTTACAAAAAGAAAATATTTTGTGAAGATCACAGAGTGTATTCTTGAGTTTCTCTCTCTGTGGAAGTGCCACAGATTATGCAGCATGCCATTCAGTGTGAGAATTCTGCAAAGTTAGAAGTTTCATTCTATTTAAACATGGACTTTTTCCTCCCAGAATTTGGTCTAGGAAGCAAACTGAAGAATCTACTTCTTAGCAGAGTTTAATGAAAAATCCATGCACACTCAAGTCTTGAATATGAGGTAATTTTTACATAACTCGGATGTGTAATATATGTTTTAGGGTGTTTTGTGTACCAATGACAGGTGAAAAGCTACATTAATTTTTCTTACTTGGCTGAACTGAGGGAAAACAGAGTCTTAAAGAGACTCTGAAATGACCCTGGAGAAAAGGGAGAGAGAAAAAATAATCTAATGAAAATCTACATCTAACAGCATGGATTTTAGTGAGCTTGGCCAACATGCTTGAGATAGCAATGCAATATGTGGAACAAATTTCTTGTTACCGTAAAAACTCAGGATGAGTATTCCTACTTTTAGTTTCATCTCATGCTGGAAAATACCTGGATTCATTTTGACTTGAATTTTGAGATATGAAAATTATCTGCATGCTCTGAAGTGTATCTATATTTCTATAGACTTCTTCATTTTGCTTCCAATTTTTCAGCCAGTCATTTCTAATATTGGCAAGATTAACAATACCACAAGTACAAGAAACTGTGTAAAATTAACAGAGAAAAGAAATCCTATGCAAACCCCAAATTAAAGTATCAATTAAACATCAACAAACCCAACATTCCTCCTGCATATATGCTGTAGCTCCTTAATCCCAGCTATTGTGGCAAGAAAGAAAGAAAGGCATTAAGGAAAAATGTGGTTTGCCTTCCAGAGCAAAGATGTATAATCTTTCATTTGACAGATGTAAGAAAAAAGCACCAGCAGATGTGTGCTAAAAGGAATCCTTTTTAAGACAAGTAATTCACCTAAACATGTGTGCATGTTTGGGTTGGGTCATGTGTATCTAGGTGTGGGTGATAGGAAAACATCATGAGCTTTCAATTCCAACACCACTTCCCAGAATCTAAATGAAGAATGATATTTATTAAAAGCATAATGAATTAATGTGCTGGAAGAGAAATCACTCTCACCTGTGATTGTTTCTCTCACCAGGCAGTAGCTGGGTAACAGCAGGCCAGAAACAAGCAGGAAAAAAATCCAGGTTTACATAACAAATCACTTTGGTTTCTTTTGTGTTTCATCTGTAACAGATTTGTTATGAGATTACTTTAGCTGCGATCTTTGCGAACGCGCTGTGCCGCTGTGTATCTATCCTACAACCTGAAAGTGTCCTTAAACATGTGTGACAGCGGCAGTTGTGCTCATCACTCTGGAAGTTGTAAATTTTGTGTTGGCACCATGAGCTTTACATTTCCCAGAGACTTCAGTGCTGTGGTTTTCTGGCAGTGTTGCTCATGGTGCTGCTCCCCGTGATGGTGCAGAGTCCTGAGGAGCAGGAGCAGCAGCACGGAGCCTTCGTGTGCTCCAGTGCCATCCAGGGACCAGGGAAGCTCTGTGCCCACAGCACTCCAACAGCAAGCCCAGGGATGAAGACTGCTGCAGGGACTTGCTGAGGATTACAAGGCACAGCTAAGATCCTGCTCAACCCATCTCCACACAGAAACGTTTTAGGGAGATCAAGAATATCTTCATACTAATTCATTTGTGTTTTTACTTGTCACCAGTCATAGCTGTGTCTTAACTGCTGTCATATGCTAATCAAGCTCAAATGAGCTCTGCCAGATAAGTGCTGTTTAATGCAAAAGTGGCTTGGGTTTTGTGGTTTTTCGGTTTATAAATAAAATCCTATGAAATAAATGGAAATTATTTTGTATAAAGACACTGCAGCCCGGGGCAAAGCCATCCCTATTACCCGGTTATAAGGTATTTTATAGTTCAGGTCACATCAGGCTCCTATGCCAGCTGTTCTGTTCTCTTTCTAATGGTCGATTCAGAAGTAAACTCTCATAGTGGAAGGACACTTTGGCTCAGTTGTGGCTCTGCACAGAAGAACAGCCATCAGCAGTCGGATTTCACTGGCACTCATCAGGAGCCTGCTGTTCGCCAGCTGAATTGGGGTGACTATGTATGTGGATGCTCCCTGCCTCAGGCTGAGGTGAAGTAATCCCAATTAGTTCAGCCTTAGTGAAAGAATGCCAAGCTCATATAAATTCCTATGCATTGCCACAGACAAGTAGCACACATGTGGACATTGCCCTGACACAGTTGATGTGCAAGAATGTGTTTGAGTCCTTCCTCTTTAGAATCAAATTGCTATTATAATTGTTTTTTAATGATGTTTAATTTTTCCTATAAAGGAAAGCACTTTACCAGATCAACCTGAACCAGTTCCTCTTCCTGTCCATTACCAAATCATCAGGAACTTTATAGGAATAGCACCAGGAGCCTAATTGTCGTTTAATTTGATTGTTATTTAACTTGACAGCCATTTAACTTGACTTCAAGCTAGGCACTTAACCATTTTAATCAAGGTCAGTTAAAGCTGAATATTTTGTTCTCAGGACCATAAAGACTGGGCTCTCCATTTCTGAGGGGCTGATATGTTATTGTTTTACTCACAGCATCTGGGATTAGTAACATGCGGCAAAAATGGTTTTTATTTAAAAATTATATTCTAGTTAAGCATGGGTGGGAAAGGTCAAATGATCATACAACACAAATATGAACAGTTTTTCAACTGCATGTTTTGTTGTGAGCAAACTGGAAACAAAATCTTTTTTCAGATGAAATGCACTTGGAATAGACTGCCCTTGGGAATACATTCATACTTGTAACAGCTCTAATGCTGGATCTAACTTTGTGAAATGGAGTCACTGATAAAAATGAGGAATATCAAATATCTGCATTTTATTATTATTAGCATTTAAAAAAAGGAATTTTATTTAATCTCCTAAAGCATCTCATCATTGTGAATAAAGGAGGTTAGGAAGTTCACCAGAGTTTTGCACACAGGTCTTTATACAGGCAATTGAACAAGAAATTTAAGAAAAAGCTGGCAATCTACATAAGCATGACATCACATGAACAAAAAGAAATCCCTGAGCACACAGTTAAAAATAAATTAATATTCCTATCAAATACAGTCGTTACAAAAAGTGATCAATCAATCTTTAGTCTATAGAGGTCCTCGCTTTCCATTTTCACATTGATTTAAGGGCTGTTGGAGTTTCCTGAGTTTCCCTTTCGGGTCACTGCCCTATGTGTACAGAGAGGCTCAACATCACTTTGCAAACACTTGTGACTCATTCTGATTAATGGGAAGAAGATTGTAAATCAGAATAACTCATGCATCACTGAGATGGCATGGTTGTATATAGAACTAGAATTCCATAGAAAGAGTTTCCTCATCAATTCATTCTCCTGTAATGTCCAGGAACTCCTAAAATTTTAATGCTTTTTACATATAGTGAGGAAATTAGGAAAGAGGCGAGACAGAGTGGGAGGAAGAATGAATCCTGAGATCCATACAGACCAAGGAACAGAATAACTTTTGGAAAATGTATGTCATTCTTTGAAGAATGTCATCCTTAATATCTTCCTCTCAGCTTCTGGGACTTCTGACACTTCACAGTTATTTGATGATTACCGGAACATTTACTTGTAGGCTCTTAAATGGCCTTTCCTTTTCCATTTTATCTTCTTCATCTTCAGTAGTTTCCTGCATCATGTGGGCTCTGTACAAGCCAAAGAATGAGTATGGCTTTGTCCCAAAACCATCATTGAAATTCCTGAGCTGTGCAAAGGGCTGGCTCTTTGGCAGGCCTAAGCTGTCCCTCTCCCAGGCAGCAGCAACCTTACACTCCCTTTTCTCCAGAGACAAAGATCTCACTTTCTAAAAGAGGAGTATGTGTCTACTGAATGCAGCATAATTTTTGCATTGGCTCCAAATGCACTAACGTTTTCTGGTTCAAAAGCAAGCATGATTTCTCTTTAATAGTACTGTGCAAAAAGCAGGACCATCCAAACTCAACAGAGAAAACATGGATTCCTGAAGAATCTGGACTGGTTCCTAAATTTCTGGTAGTATTTTTTTACACAGCACATCTGCTTCTATTTGTGTGTTTCCTCAGCTACTAAAGATAAAATTTGAATAGAGAGGTTTTGGTGTTAAATTGTAAGCACAGATGTGCTGAAGCTCTTTTAATGGTAATGCTTCAGAGAGAGAAGTTGGGAGCAACTGGAATGTATCAGCTTCCCACTGTGAGTATAATGTTGAGGTTTTGAACTTCCAATATAGCAGAAGACAGTGCCAATTGCTGAGATATGTTGGTAAGTTTCTTAGCAGAGATTCTAATTTTGTCAGAATAATTATTTTCAAGGTGTTTTCCAAATGTGCCACTTTGGGAATCTGTGTCTATGAAGCCATTTCTGGGAAGATCTTTCACAAATTCCACACATAAACAGTAAAAACTGTAAAATGTGCTAAATTGTACTAACTCTCCTCCTTATTACAAAAACAGCAATCTGAATCCCAAATTATTGCACCATATGGTCTACTTTTCCAGACATTCTCTTGCTCATAGCTAATATATGACCCTGAAAAGCTACATAAGATGATGCCTTTTGAAGTCATGTGCCTCAGCTTGTCATTTTAATAAAATATACCAGTTCAAAGTTTCTATAGATATAAGGGATTTTCCTCAGCCTTCAAATGTTCTCTGAAAACCTGATTTTCTTAAGCATTTAAAGTAAATACCTCAGAGACACATTTTGAAAAATGTGGATTGCAACCCATGAGCATTTATTCTTAGCCTTGGAATCTACAAGTGAGGTCTCAAGATGAGTCAATGGGAACCTAACTTTCTAGCATGGAAAGAAAGTTCAACAAATCTGACTTCCTACTTGTGGATGAGAGGCTGGGCATGACCTGGGAAAGTGCATCCACTGCCCAGGGAGCCAGCTGCATCCTGAGCTGCATCCAGAGCAGTGTGGGCAGCAGGATTCTGCCCCTTTCCTCTGCCCACATGAGACCCCACCTGCAGCACTGCATCCAGCTCCACAGTCCTCAGCACAAGACATGGAGCAAGGGCACAGGAAGGCCAAGAAGATGAGAAGGCTGGAGCACTTGTACGAGGACAGGCTGAGAAAGTTGGGTTTGTCCAGCCTGGAGAAGAGAAGGTTCCAGGGTGACCTTAGAGCAGCCTTCCAAGTAACTAAAAGCTACATAAAGGCTCACAGAAAAGCCAAAGAGGGGCTTTTTACAGAAACAGGTAGTAAGGGGACAAGGAGGGGTGGCTTTAAACTGGAAGAGGGTGGATTTAGGTTGAATACTCAGAGGAAGTTCTTTACTGAGAGGGTGATGAGGCAGTGGAACAGACTGCCTAGATAGGGAGTGGATGTTTCATCCCTGGAAGTATTCAGTGCCATGTTGGATGGGACATTGAGCACCCTGGTCTAGCAGAAGGTGTCCCTGTCTGTGGTGGGGGAATAAGAACTAGATGATTTTTAAAGTTCCTTCCAACCCAAAGCATTTTATATTCTATGAACAGTCCTACTCAAGTTCATGCAAGCATGACTGAACTGTCATTTGAAACTTTCCAGATTCCAGAAATCAAAATAACTTTCATATTTTTAAAACATTCAAAGGCTTCTTAAGACAAAAGCATAAGAAACTGTGAATTCCCAGACCACATCTACAAGACCCTTGAAATGCTAATTTGTTAATTTGGGATCACTGAGTTCTGGGACCATCCAGCCAAAGACAAGAGAACTTGTCAGTGCTTAGTAGCACGACACCATGCCAACATTTCCAAAACACAGAAAGAAATATGTCCAGTTCAGATGTCTAAATAAACAGACAGACTGCCTGCTTTCCACTGGAGTTCCATAGGAGTCTGAACACCTTCCCACAAAATTATTCAATTTTCACCAATAAATGCCAATGTAATTGTAAAGAAAATATTATGGTGAAAAAACCCAATTTGCATGTTTTCCAGCATATTTTTTGCTTCATTTTTCAAAAATGAAATCTCCTTATTATGAAACACCACAAAACAGCAAGTGGTAAACCAAAAATAATGATGGCCCTCAAAAAAGTATCCCTGTTCAAAGAAGAACATAATTCTCATCTTAACCACTCACTTATCTGCTCTGAATAAACAGAAAAAAAAACTGTGGGGAAGAAGACTGCCAAGATGATCCTTATATTTAATATGCCTTTTAATAAATAAGACTTACTAAAGTTTTCTCCTATGTTTCCCAACAGTGCATGAACTGGTGACATTTCTTGTCAGACACAGTACTTGAAGGTTTAGGGAGAAGGAGATGAAGTAGAAATCCAGGAGATGTGAACACATGTTAGTGTGCCACTGATTGAGAAATAGCCTGCGTCTCTTGAACAAAAGGCAAAATTCACAGGCTGTGTTAGAGTTTGTGGTATAGCACATAGTAAATATAGTCAAGCTGTGTAAAGTGGAGCAATGAGGTCCTTTGGCACTTTTTCAGGAGGTGCACAGAGGGAAGGCCAGCCACTTTCAATTCAGATCAATATGAGTCATTTATCACTGGAAGACCCACTTAATACAAGCAGGATCTGCAGAAACCTGGAAGGAATGAGAATGTTACTGAAAACATCTGTCCTCTCTGAGGGGCTCCTGAAAAGACTTCTCAAACACTGACTCATTTTCAAGGCTCGATCTCTTCTCAAGAAGCAAGGCTATAAACACTTACCTGCAAGTGTGGGGAAATACAGAGGTTTGGTGTTGGTTTGCCAGTGAAATAGCACACCTGCAAGCAAAGCCCAAGATCAATAAGTGAGCTGGGTTTCAAATACAGTGACTCTGTAACAAGGAGAGTTTTTCACTCTGAATATCTTACTGAGGAAGATATCACCTCCCCCTCTTCCTTCTCACAAGTCAATCCAGCATCTTTTTGCTGTCTTGCTGCTGAGTACCAGAGGTCAATACACCGTAACTGGACACTCACTCCTGTCCTGTACCCAACTCTGGAACAGCATCAGCCTTTCTTGCTAAATGAAACCTGACTGTGGGGTTCCTCCATAGCATCTTGAAGCTGGGTGAAATAATCAGGGTGTCACTGGATCTGCACAAAGGGAATATTACAGGAGAAGAAAATTACCCTAATTTTTAAGAAATAGAAAGGAGAAAGACAAAAGAACAAAAGAAAAATAGAATGGGGAAAGAGTGGAGAAAAAAGAAAGCAAACAAAGAAACCCCCAAAAACAGGGGGAAAAAAGAAAAAGAAAAAGAAAAAGAAAAAGAAAAAGAAAAAGAAAAAGAAAAAGAAAAAGAAAAAGAAAAAGAAAAAGAAAAAGAAAAAGAAAAAAAAAAAGAAAAAGAGAAAAAGAAAAAAAAGAAAAGCAGAAAAAATTGTTTATCATTCTTTAAAACAAACAAGAACAATTAAATAAAATTATTTACATTTTACATTTTTTTATTAGACCAAGAAATGGAATAGCTGATCTCATTCTTAGGCCAATATTGTTTTTCTCCTGAGTCTGCTGGAGACAAAACTACCAGCCACAGCATGGAACTTTTATTTCCCTGCAAGTCACACAATTCAGACAAGGCATAGTTGGCCAGTGCAGGAGAGGCATTAGCCCTGAATTTTCCTTCAGTTGTACTTATTTTTGGTAAGCAAGCAAAACAGACAAGCTAGGTTTTCAAAAAGGGAACTGACATAAGAAGAAATTTAAGGAGCAGGGCTTTTAATGATGCTTGTGGCCATGATCAGTGGAACTGAGCGAAGATCTGTTACTGGTCCCAGCATCCCAACAAAACTGGTTCATAAGGTCATGCCTGCACAAGTGAAGATGTCTCACATTATTCCTCTCCTGTGGTGGCTGAATTAGGGCATTTTTCTTTAAAAGAGCAGCAATGCATACCAAAAGCAGCTGTTTTGGAGGCAGGCCTGTTTCTGTGGTCTGCTGCCCCAAAGGCAGCCCAACAGGGTGTGAGTGATGCTGCTGGGTATTACAAGAATGAGGGGGATGAGGAGGGAGTTTCTAGGGAGCCTGGCATATTTTTAGGTGGACATTTTTGCTGCATAATTAGATCAGTTATGACTGAAACTATCTCCCTACCACATTTCTCCTTCTGGGACTCCAGACACACACCAACATACACAAACAAATGTCCCTGAAGTCACTGGAACTGCTCTTATGGCAGCTGTCCTCAAGAGCATTGTGAGTGGGATGTTGTTTCTCCTGTTTACAACATCTCTATTTTGGGTCCATCCTTGTTTGTGTGGAGTGCCTACATGTGTTTATGAACTGCATGTTGCAAAGATAAGGGAATGTGGGGAGCTGGGCAGTCCTGTGTTCCATTACTCTTGGATTTTTTTTTCCTGCTTCTCTTTTATGTCACCTTCTCTTTTTTTTTGGTTTGGTTTTTTTTGGTTTTTTTTGTTTGTTTGTTTGTTTTTGTTTTTGTTTTTGGGGGGTTTTTTTGTTTTGTTTTGTTTTTTGTTTTGGGGTTTTTTTCCTTTGTTTTCTTTTTTTTGTGTCTCTCCTTCCTTCTATAGCAATGAACAGAGTCAGTCTGGGTTTTCTTTTTTTTTTGTGTCTCTCCTTCCTTCTATAGCAATGAACAGAGTCAGTCTGGCCCCCTTCTCAACAAGAAATCTGTTTGGAAAGAAAACGAGAAGACACAGAGCAAAAAGAATTCTGTATCTAAAAGCAGCTCATATTAAGCAGCACAAATTTGGTGCCTTGTGCTCTAAGAATAATATAATGTGGATCCTAATTTGATATTGGCTAAGCTGTGCATTTTGAGGGTAACTATTCCTTGAATACTGGAGCAATAATTTCAGATGAGTTACAAAAAAAGCACAACCTGCACACTGCTGCTAAAACAAGAGCAACAGTTTTGTACATTGTAAATGTGGGATTCAGGGTTCTGTTGATCCCCAACCTCCAAATACCTCTTTGCAACAGAAAAATGTTATGACTTTGCACTTGCAGCTTTGTTTCAGACCTGCAGTGTAAAAATCAGCTGGCTGGGGCACCTGCCATTTGGCCCCCATGTTCTGCTGTGCTGGCACCAGTGGGGGACTTTGTGGAGAGCTGAAATGCTCACCAGGCCATCAAGCTATCCTACCCCTACCTGCAAGATGTCCAGAATCTCTCATGTAAAAAACACCTACATGTCTGAAGGAGATGTAGGGGTTCAAGAAATGGTATTCAAACTTACAGTGAAGTACTCTTTGTCTCTCTGTACCAGTACAGCTTGCACTTTGCTGAAAGCAAGTGTAGAAGGTATAGCTCTGGTGTCACCTGGGAACTTTCTAATCCATAAACCATTCTGTTTGAAGCGTCCACCATGCCCCCCAAAGTCATTAGGAATCTCATGACTCAAAGAGATTTTACATGAGATCTGTCCTAACACTTCAGCTTCTTTTGTAATTAAGTTGAGCAAAGTAAATAATTTTTTTGCTTAATACCTTGATGCATTTTATTTTTTGTTTTTTCTTGTATGTATAAAAGTATTTTTGCACAAATGCAAATTCCATTTCCAAAAAACACATTGGTTTCAATTTTGCAGCAAAAATATTTGTGTAAATATGTAGATCTCTTTGCAAACTAATTAACTAACAACTAACTAACTATATTGATCAAAACTACAGAAACAATTTGGGTTGCAAAAATGATTGGTGATGGAGAAAAAGAAAACATGCTTTCAGGGTGGTGTGTGTGTTTGTTTGTTTGTTTGTTTGTTTAAAAGTGATTCCTATTTTTTTTTTTAGTTGTCCTCATAGACACAGGATAGCTAAGTTTGCTGTAGAAGAGCACCTTTTCAGGAACACATCATGTTAAGTTTCAGAGTAAAGCAGTTGTCGTCATAGACACAGGATAGCTAAGTTTGCTGTAGAAGAGCACCTTTTCAGGAACACATCATGTTAAGTTTCAGAGTAAAGAGCTCTCCACTGGAGAAATCAGTACTATTTGCTGCAGTAATTCCCTCTGGGATTTCTTTATTTTGCAACACTTGTTGATGTTTTTGTGTGCTTTTGTTTGTAGCAAAACCAGATTTAGGTTGTTTTCTTAAATCAGCCTAGATAATTTATAAGCCTGTGCTAGATGCAGCATTATCTCAGATTTTGGTAAATATAGCAGGCTCACAGGCAGAGTTTTCAGTGGGAAAATAGCTAGGTTGGTAAATGCAAATGTGCTTGGACTTGAATAAATGCTGCAAAATACAGCTTAAATGTCAAACAGCTGAAGTCAATCTGCAAGATTGACTTCAGCAAGAAAAAGCTGTGTGGGGCTAATGATGCCTTCTAAGCACTGAGATCTAACATGGGGTCAGGTCTGACTCTGCTATGTCATGGACAGTACTATCAGCTCTCTACTTCCACACTTCCACTGAAAACATCCTCCAATAATTGTCCTGGGAATAAAAGGTTTAATTCTGGCCTCTGGAAACACTCTGCTGTGGCAGGAAGGAACAGAAAGTTACTTTGGTGCCATTCTGGTTAAGGAAACAGTAATACATAACAGTAATACAACTCAGCATTTAGGACAGCACAGTTGGAAGGAAGCCAAGAAAAAAGCTTTAGCTGATTCTATTTTTCTCTGTGATGTTGCTCACCACAGCAAACAAAAGTTCAAAGGAAGCATGAGAGACCTGTTTGCTGGAGTTGCCCACACTGATGGCATTTGCTGTGCACTGGGTTTCAGAAGGTGGCATTCAGCACTTGCAAGCAGGGTACTTTCTGGGTCATAGGCTCTGGCACCTGAGCAAAGGTATCACTCTGAGTTGTGTTCTTTCCCTTCTTCCTTTCTTCCTTTCTTCCTTTCTTCCTTCCTTAGGAAAAGCAAATTTCCAAGGCACCCTAAGTGGCTGCTCTCACATTTATTGACGGTGTAGGGATTTAAAAGCTGGAGCTGATTTTATGCAATGGACAGAGCTGAGACCCGGCCAGGATGGACTTTGTCTGAGGTCATACCAGGTCTGAGCTGGACCTCAGAAATGTGGGATAGGAGAGGACTAGGAAACCATGTGCGTAATGTCGCTAATATTCTCTGTAACAGCTAATTATTGGAGCAGGGCTAGCAGTGTCTGCTAGCTTGGCTTATCTGGATAAGCCCTGGAGAGCTACTGTTGGCTGCTTTAAGTTTTCCTAGTTTTATCCCTAGGATATTGGCTGGCTCCTGACAGATGAAGTATGAAGCAATCTGTCTCCTCTCCTCCCTGGCTCAAACGTGGCTCACCGAGAGAGGTCCCTTTGGAAAAACCTCCATAATTAGAGAGCAGTTTCCAGCACTGTCCTTCCATTCCTTTTGGCTGCCTTCTGCTTTGAATACAAGAACTTGCAAGAAATTTTCCCGAGGCAGACCTGGAGAGATACTGGGACTCTTGTCATTTGCCAAAGAACTTCATTTGCAAGTCTACACACCGACCTGTACAATTCCTGAGGATATTTTTCAAAACAAGAAAAAGAAGCTTCCAGTTGTTTCTTGTTTGAAGCCTCTAATCCAGACCTATTACACCTTGCAGTCAAAAGCCCTCCTATTGTTGCTATTTTATTTGCCACATTTTTCCTGACAGAGAGGTTCTTTGTATAAATTAAATCTAGCAATTGCATAAGCATTAATTTCATTGCCATGGTCCCTTAAAACATCTTTAATTAAAAAGAAGGAAACTACACATCCATCAGCCACTTCAGGCTGAGGCCTCCAGTCATCGTGTCCTGGCTGATGAGGAGAAGCAGGGGTTGTTTCCCGGCACTGACAGTGTCTGAGACACCTCAGCGCTGCCAATAACCCGGAGTTTTCGTCAGCCTGGTTAGTGACGCTTCCATCCTGAAGCTGTGTTCCAGAGGTAGCTTGAGTCACCCAAATGACAGGACACGGGCACAGGCAGAAATACCTGAACGGGCTCCGACTGACTGCGCTCAGCTGCAGCAGCTGGAGAGTTAAGTTTACATGAAGGTTTACTACACTGCCCCAGACTTCTATTTCTGGTTCTGCTTTGTTTGCCCAAAACCTTTGGACAGATCCCTAAGTTCCTGCCAGTGTGTCCAAGATCTGTTACACAAGTGAGAGCGGGGCTTTAGCGGCACTGCATGAATTACCCACTGCTGGCTGCAGCCCCACAGCCAGCACGCTCTGCCTGTGTCTGCATTGTAACGAAACAAAAGACAACGTGCTTCCTCCACACAAGCTAGAAATAATGCCTCGAGCAATCTAAAGTACTCAACAGAGTTTAAAATGATCATTTAGCATGAACAAAATAATTATATTCTGGTGTAATATTTGGGTTTTATTAAAGAAAAACAACTTCAAAGCTCATCCTTAGCCCTAGAAGTAAGAAAAAGAGGTCAAGAGAGCTTTTGAATATCAGAACTCTGTAGTCCTGTCAAAGATATTAGCAGTGCCTTGATATGTTTGACTGAAGCTTAATAACAGTTTTGAAATCACTAAAAATACATTTTTTTTCTTTATTAGGTGAACAGATGTATCTAGAATCAATTTTCAATGAGGGACAAAGATTAATGAAGCAAATTACCTCTACCTCCACACACTAACAAACCATGACCTTTAGGACCTAGAGCAGAGACCATCTTTTGTTTTGACTATTTGCTTGTCTTGACCCTTTTTTTAACTTCTTGCTGATTAGGTTTTTTCTCTTGCCTCTGTCACATGCTGGTGATAGGACAAGGGGTGGCTGCCTGTGCCTGTGGCAGCCAACATAAGCCCCACCACCCACTGCCATTTCCAAGCACTGCGTCCAAACACATCACTCCTGGAGCTGCTAAGGAAGTGGTGGCTAAAGGTGGTGTCCTGCACACTTTCAACAAATGCTGACCTCCTGAAAGGCCGAATTTTTGACTTTTTTACAGAAATGTAATTTCTGCTGTAAAGTGTCCTCTTCAATCAAATTTCAGAGCCAGAGAAAATATCCATGCTTTTGTCTTTCAAATATACCTTTTTATATAACAATTTACTCCAGAAGTGTGAAAGATATCATAGTTCCAGGATACATACTACAGCATAAATATAAATTGCTTCAGTTTGATTTGGCCTAGCGTGGGATTGAGGTAAGTGTTAGCAATTCCATAAATTAGATTCCTCTTTTTTTATTTTTTTTTTTTTTTGAGTGAAGTTCAAACTCCTCTGAAGGAAGTACATAACTCTTTTTGTAAGGCATGAGCAACCTTGATCACACTAAAAATCAGAAATTTTATCTAAACAACAATTAATGTCATCCAGTGGGGTTTTTCTTTTAATTTTTTTAATATTTATTTCAGAATGATTATTCTTGTCTGAGGATATCACAGGCCAGGTCCTCTGGAAACTTTGCCAGCTGAATTACTGCCTTATCTGGATGTTTTTTACAGCTCCAACATCAAGATTTCTAGACTGAGATGAAATATTAATAAAGGTATAAACCACAACACTTTCTCTTCTTAAATAGATATTCCTTAAGTAGATATCCTTCAAGTAATGTTAACTTGTTTTAATTACAGTAAATACATTCTGGATTTTGAAGTCATACTCTCCAGAGTGACACATAACATGACAGCATGTAAAATAAAGAAGAATAGGGCAACATATTCAAGGTAATGGAATAGTATACTATATTAAAAAAGAGAGTCCCTCTTGAAAGGGACACTTAGATGTGTATTTTAATGCATACAGCTTTATTATTTCTCTCCCAGTGGCATTTCTAATTTGGAGAGCCCTAAACTTGAAGTGGGACTAGAAGGAATGTTGCTGAAACCACACTGCCTATTCACCCAGGAAATTAGAAATCTTTGCATCAGCTCTGAGTCACATGTTCTTTAGAAGCTTGTATTTACAGCTTCATAGGTTTCTTATTTTGCCACTGGGATATTATGACTTAGCCTGCTGTCTCAGTGGTCTGGAGACAATACTTGGGTTCATATTTTTCTCACTTACAGAAGTACTAATGAAGACATTCACCCTGATTCTGAGAGCTTGACTTCAGTCTCTTTCAACTGCTTTTGCTCAGATACTAACACTGCAGAGTTTCACAAAAACTTGTTTTGGTCCAGACTTTCTTATTAAAAAGATAATAATGGTAATGAGCTGTGAAAATGAAGTTATCTAACTTTCAAAAACAGTGAATTGGAGATTTATTGCCATTCACTTACAATCTATGTTGAAAATTTACCTTGAGTGTTGGAGTGTTGTAGTTATCCTCAGTGTTACTGTGTTGCTTTTCTGAAGTCATAAAGATAATCCATCAGCATTCTCTGGACAGCTAACCCATCCTCTGACTCATAACAAATGCAGATAATATCAATTTACTGAAAGAAGAGAAAATAAAATCGTAAAAAAATTGTTGGTGACAATGATGGAGTATTTACACTGGTCCTTCATAGTATAGATAGCATTAAGATCAAACACAAGAAACTACAGGAAAGACGCCTATAAAGATCAGATTGTTAAAGCATTTGTTTTTAACAAAAAAGTATTAATGTGGTTTCAGTGCTGAACTTCACTGAAAGAATACATTTATAATCCCACTGTATAGCAGCAGAAGTAGAAGATAGGTCAGAATTGTCACAGGTGTGCAGGCAACAAACACCTGCCTGTGTGGTGGTGTTGAGGCTGTTTGCTCCCAAACTCTCCTGCCTGAATCTCAAAAACCAGCAGCACAACTTCACAGCACCTTTGCCCAGCCCTGCTGGCTGGGGAGGAGTTTGCTAAATGGTCTTTGCACTACCCTGGTCACAGAGGGTAATTTCCTCCAAGAGCTGCTAGACAGAGCCAGACATCCCAAGTGAGCTGCCCTGTGCTAGGACAGTTGTACTCCTAGCCCACATCACCTCCTGAAACCATGTGTTTCAAAGCTGGGGAGAGGAACTTCAGGTTGGCAGGGAATAGAAATGTATGACATGATTTCTGCCTAAAGGGCCATACCAGAAGAGGATAAGTGTGGGAAGAAGGTGCATGAATATAAAAAAACAGGAGAGACCAGTACTCCTTCAGATCAGCCACAAGTGAGTTTAACTTTTACACATATGGAAAAGGACTTGCCTGAAAATGAAAAAAAAGGGACAGGAACAGATCACTAGGTAAGGAAGTGGACTAGAAGAACAGAACAATTAAAAACACCAGTCTGCTGATACGGAAAGGATAAAACAGCTGTTTATGGATAGGCAGCTCATCTGATGGGTGATATCATAATTTGCCATCTTTGAAACTGTCAACATGATGAGATATGCTGATGGATATGCTGAAAGTCATTCAAAAACAAATTTCAGGTTTTTCAGGTGTGGGTAATAGTGCTGGTTGATGCCAACAACAGGAACTCAAAAGCAAAGGGATCATTAAAATTAGAACAGGAGAGAATTTCCACCCACACAGTCAACTACAATGAAGCTATATGAGATGAAATAAAAATGAGGGTGGACAAAGCTTCTGGTAAGAGGAAGGGTGGGAGAACAAGGATTTGTGGTAGAAAAAGGGAAGGAGAACAAGGATTTGTGGTAAAGAAACCAAATCAAGACAAAAGAGTGCTGCTAGATAGGAATTGATTTGCAGAAGAAGGAAAGAGTGTGGAGAACAAGAGAAAGGAGTTAGAGGCTGTAATTTTTTGCAGACATATGGACTGGAAATGTTAAAGAGGAAATTACAGCTGGTACAACTCAAAGAGAATATACTTTTCTGAAAGCTAGTGTCGTTTTTTTTGCTCAGCCACACAATAGAGGCTGTTAAATATTTGCATTAACAAACTCAACTCAAAAAGTAGAAGCAGGCACAAGAACAAGCTACATATTTTACTAGAGTAACAGATGGGTGGAAATTAATTATTTCCAGGATATGCATACCTGGAAATACAATACATGACCAAAGAAGAGAGGCTTGTGATCAGCTGGGTATATGCTGAGAGAAGAAAAAGCTGAGATATAAGCTGACCATTGAATAGCAGTGAAATGTCAAAATAATGCACTTATAACAGAAGGCAAGAGACTAGTTAGGATTTACCCAGATTATTTTTTTTGATTGTGAAAGATTTTGGTAATAATTTGCTTATTTGTGTTCCTGGCCGCCATGTTCAATAAAGTTTCAAACAGAGCAAACTAAGAGGCTGACTGGTCTCGTGGTCAGAGATATTCAACCCTCAGATGAAGGCACTTGAAAAAGAAAGACTTCACTACTCTAGGAAAATGAAGGGGTGAATTAATATGGCTGAATGGACTACATTTGCTGTCCATGCACCCTTCTGATGAAGGGTGCATTAGGAGAGAAAAGAGATACTTACATTGCAGGACAATACTGACACAAGAGCCAAGTATTTAATTGATCATCTAGACATTTTGGCTGAAAAGTGTAAATTAAAAAAAAAATTATGGTATATTTGCTCAGATACACCATAACTTTTTGAAAGTTATGGTATATCTGAGCAAAAGTTTCGGTATGTTCATTCCTGGAGCAGTGGGCCAAAACCTTTTAGTTTTGCTAAAATAAATAATTTGCCCCTTTCATGGTGTGCTCTTAGGTGCTTTAGATCAACAGATGTTGTGTTTACTGCATCTCTGTGGAATTTTCCCTTTGTCCTTATCATGTTTTCAAATGTCCATTCGAAATTCACGGTGAACTCCAGCCTACGATCATAGTTTTCAAGTGTTTTCTTCTGTGGGACACATTCCTTCATTTTTATATTTTTACAAATTCAGCCAGAAAACTAGCCCAGCTTCAGTAGCCAGAGTTTTTTATTTGCATCTTCTGTCTTTTGGCCATCTTCTGCTGTCAGAGCAGCTGCTAGTTTTATTTGCCTAGTTCCTATGCCTAAAGACAAAAATACTGAGAACTCAGATTTTCATAATTCTGTCTCTGCAGCTGGCCTCTGAGACTTTGGTCTGCATCAGCTCTGCCTCTTTGTTCAGGCTTGGCAGCCACTGCCGATCTGCAGTGATCAAAGGCAGGAAGCATCCAGCACACCCTCATCCCCAGACCTCGTTGCAACACAGTCCCTGAGCAGGCCCTGAAATATGGTTCTTTGGGCTGTGATCTATTGCACACCCACACAGAGCTCACTGACTTCACTGTGCCTCTGCCCATGCACGATACATGGCTTCCATTCCACAGTGAGGGCACTTCGAATGGGAAAAACTGCATGCCATTTGGAATTCTCCAGTGGTGGAAAAAAAAGAGGATTTGGACCTAGGCAGCCTTTTGTGTCTTTGTAACAGATAAAGCTCTTCCGAAACATGTTTGGTTTGTTTTTGTTTTTTCTTTTTTTTCAAACAAACTCAAGTCTTCCTTTTATTTGGCTTGGGGTTTTTTGCAATATAAATTCAGGTTCTGTCTTTCTTCCAAGACTGTGTGATGACAGGGGAACTGCTGAATGATGATGTCATGATAGACTAAAGAGAATACAATTGAGCAATTTGACAGGAAACCTGACTTTTTGTTGGATTGTGCACAGTCCTTTGTTTTTGACTGTTTAACCACTCTAATACAATACGTGATATTTTTGCCATTTCCACTAAGGCAAAACGGGTCACAGAAAAATTCCTAAAAACTCCTTAGAGTTTCTCCCAGCATAATGAAGAACAATAAAATTGAGTGTCCAAATGGTTTGTTGATTCACTTCAGTATATAATGGTGATCAAACAGGATGGGGGTCCATTTAGGTAAAAATAATAAATTAATATCAGGTAGGAAAACATTTACCAATCCTAGTATATCCAAGGGAAAACATCATATAGGATGATTTTCAGTGTTCATAAAATGGCAAAAATGGGACACTTTCAAAGTCCTTTTCAAGTCCACTTTGAAGCAGCAGATCCTGTCTCCCAAACTGTGTTTTTATCCATAACAAAGAAACAGCATCTAATATTCTGGAAGACAGTATGGGTGATTGCTGAGTGTTTCTGAAAACAATGATTTTTTTTTTTTAACCTGAAAAAGATTCTTGGATTTAATCATTATTTTGCTAAAGGAAATAAAAAATTTGAATACTCTTGCTATGAAGAGCTACCATAACTACAGTTTCTAGTGTGATCACAAGTTGTTTATTAGGAAGATATTGTCTAAAAAATCTAGAAATATATATGATCATAGATTTTCAATATGAAGTCACCAAGCATTCAAAAGAGGTCCATAGGTGTTAAAAAACATTACGCTGAATTATAAAAATATTCCAATTTTCAATTTTCCAAAGGTTGGTGTAGTCCAAATATTTTAGTTTTTAAAAACTTTGAAGCCTGTGCATAATTTTCATGTTATTGGTTTATTAAATACTTAAGCTAAAAGCTAAATACTTACTTATTAAATACTAAAGCTAAAAACCTTTCTGAAACATTTACTTTTAAAATACTCCACATGCTTAACCTTTCAACTTAAATCTTGCTCAGAACTGAAAAGCAGAAGAAAGCAAGATCAGACCTTGTCACTCTTGTATTGGCACCACTGTATGAATTTCACAAAACAAGGAATGGAGGAAACTGTGATCAGATAGTCAGAGACTCTCAGATTGGGCATGCAAAGAGAAAAGGAGCTGTCACCTCACACCTCTATATCTCACTCCTGCTTTGGAGGAAGCAGGACAAGGCATTTCTCTGCTGGTTGGGCTGGTGCTGAGGATGGTCGTGTTGCTGCAGCAGCTGCAGAGATACAGACAGTGCAGGATGAACCCAGGAGGCTGCAAAATGCCATGGCACAGGGGCAGTGCAGCCCTGCTGGTGTCACTCTGAACCTGGGCGTCATTCCCACCCCTCACCTGTGCTGGGAAAAGAGGACTTGTCCATATATCTAGGGAACAGCTCCCACTAAGGTGCAGAGCCACTTCCTACAGGTGAGAGAAAAGAGACACCAGTAGCTAAAACTCAGCTGGGCAGACCTAATGCAGATTGTCCATATCAAAAACTGCAGGGTGGGCTGTGTAAAGGACCATATGGAAACACAGCCCACCTAACCCTGAAATCTGATCAGCTGAAACTGAGCTGTAATACACTATTCAGTTAACCTCTTTACAAACAATTCAGTTGATTTAATAATATAAGCTTTTTTTCTCTTTATTGAACCACATTATTTTGGTACAAAATATTATTAAAATTATTAATTTCCTCCCATTAAGCAGTATCAACATTATCTGCTTCCCAGGATCAAGTTTCTATTAGGTGTATTAACTCGAACTCTTAGCTTAATTGTCATTGCTGGTCTTGTCCTTGCTGACAATTTGGCCCTCTAAATTCATTTGATATGGCCGAGGGAAAAAAAAAGGGTTTCTTTCTATCTTTTTTCCACTGCTACCTAAGTAAGACTAAACCTAGTAGATGAAAATGAGCTTGGCCACAGAAGAAAAAGTAAAGTACCTGAGAATGTACCTCAAATCTAATGCAGTAATATGTGGTAAAATCTAATGCCACTAATATGTGGCTACTGCATGCATGGATGTGCTGCAATATTCTTGAGCATGCTGCCCTTTCCCAAGCACACAAAAAATGTAGCAATGGAGGTGCTGCATGTGTAGCCAGCTCATTTTTGCATCTAACACACTCAGGAGAATACCAAACCCCGATAACAGCAACCAGTCCTGCACAAAGAACTTCAAGAACTAACGGAATATTTCTGAGCACATTTTGACTGAATTTATATAAAATACACCCTCCAGTCAATAATATAGGCTAGCTGGTGTGCCAGAGAGCACCACATGGGCATCTGCAGGGAGCCACTGTGGGATCTGCAGGTCCCAGTTTCCCTGGTCACCCTCTGTGTGTTTACATGCCATTGTAAATGCAACTGAAAAATGAGCTGCTGTTCACTGTCAGAGATCTGAGGGAGAAAGTTCCATAGTCAATATAACTGAGTTCTTGGTTCTTTGTGCAAGTAAATCAGAAGTTGTCCAAAGATTTAATGCTAGAGTCGGATGAACTGAAGAACCAGCAGAATCAGCAAAACGTGGCACAAAAAACCAGGCATACTCGTTATATCTGGTATTGGATGACACTTTGACAGAGCACAGGCTGACTTCTTTGACTGGATTATCACATGATGAGGAGAGACAAGGCGATGTTGTTGCTCAGTCTTGGGCAGTTTCTGTGTCCTGCACAGTGGGGAGGATGCTGGTGATGAATGCAAATCTGTGTCCTGCTGTAAGTTTGAAGTGAGCTGAAGGTTTGAAGGTTTTAATATCTGATAGTAAAAAATAATTCATAATTTAATGGTCCTCTTGATGTTAAGAAATTTATACTCTTCATACTCTTGGTGTTCAGCTTTTAATAGTTACATAAGTTTTAGAAACAAAACCCAAAAAAAGCCCAAAGCCAAAGCAAAAACCCCACAACATTTTAAAAATAGATCTTTCACCTCTCTATAGGAAAGACAGTGGCCAACTATCCAGGCAATCATATTTTGACTTTAATTATAGTGACTCTTATATGTGAGAAAGTTAGAATAAAGATATAATCTGCAACTTTTCTACTGTTGTATCTCATGGTATTTCCAGGAGATGTTATGCTACAGGTGAAAATACATAAAAATATATTCTTCCTTTTCACAAAACTCTAAGCTGTGCATTGAGCTTTCCCCTTTCTATTTCCACATTTCACTGGAAATGTCTGTTTTTTGAAGTCAATTTAAATGATCCACCAGATGAATCATTGCATTTTAAATGCTACCAAGAGTCACATTATGAAATGCACCAGTTTGCTTAAGGTCCCTTCTGTACGTAGTCTGCAAAAACAATGCGCATACAATTTCATAAAGACAGCTGAAGTGCAAATGATTGAGTAATGAAGACACAAAACCACACAATAATTTGGTTGCCATTAGCTAGTCCTTTCCACAACCAAAAAAACCCATATCCATAAATGACAAAGGATACATACTTTATTATTTATATTCCTTTCATCCTGAATTTGGGAGAAAATAGATTGCAAATCTACTGGACTTGCTGTGCTTGAACTTTAGAGCCAAATCCTGGATGAACTGTGATACTGAACAACCCCCCTGAAGCTGCCACACCACTGGTTACGGTAGTCTGGTGCACTCCAAGTTGATCAGTTACCACCTGTCTCTGGATACCATGGCCACACATTCACTAAACACAGCTTCCTTGGGCAAGGCCTTGCTTTCTGAGTTCTGTGGGAAGCTCTGTCAGGTCCCTGAATTGCTTGTGGTACAATGGGTGGCAGGTTTTTTTACTCCAAGAAGGCTCAATCCCAAGAAGGAGCTGCCTGGTTTGTAACAGAGACAGAATTGAAAACCATGGTGGAATCAGGCCAGCTTGCAAATAAACACAGAAAAGCCCCTGCAGGGTCAGATACCTGGAATTATCTTCCTAATATTATTGATTATTGGCAGATCCAATCTGTTCATATCACAAATACAGGCCTGCAGTGAGCCACAGACATTAAATGCATTTTGGCGTTTGTATACAAGTGTTGTTAAGTTACATGTTCTTCATAAAGAACTACATGTGAAAAATGCTGTAAAAAGGTGTATTAATATCCACTGACCACAATGAGAAGTTGATGGATTATAGAGGTGGATAACTTATTAGTTGTTTAATTAAGCACAAGGGTGGTTAAGAATCCCAGCATAAGTACGTCAAACCCATGTAAGAAAATGTTTACATTTTCACTTGAGAAGAAAAACGGTTGGAAGAACAAAGGATGTGAGTTTGAATGAATCCTTGATTAACCCAAGAATACACGGGGTAGAAAGCATACCTTTGCCGTTGAAACTACAATATACTGTTTAAGATTTAAAGATTGCAGTATCTGCCAGAGGTTTAGAGACTGACTAAACAGCTTGCTAGTAGCAGCCAGACTTCAAGGAAAGCCCCAGAAAATAAAATACATGCATGGTTTACTTTTATTTCTAGTAATCCTTGTTAATTCTGTAATCATGTTGGCTGTGTTTGGATTTTGTAAATAAAATGCTTTTACTTGCTTTCACCCTAACCTGACCAGGTCAAAGCATCTGGCAAACATCAAAGCACACCATCTAGACAACACACAGACCTTCTGATTTGGTGCTGGCTCACTCCTGCAGAGTGAAGTGCTCCAATCCATTTCTCTAAAATAGCTAAAATGGAAGCACAGATTATTTGCATTAAGGTATAGAATGGGCTTTTCAATTCAGATAAACAGAGCTAAGTTCTGGTGCTGGTGGTGTGTCCAAAAACTGCCTGGAAAATGAGAACTGGAAGATCTCTAACCACAGACCTTGTCTATGGTTTATGGGCTCACAATTAAAACGTTAATACATTCAAGAATTTTCATCAGCTTTAGAACAGCCTACTGTGCATCTCATATCGCAAGTGAAATTTCCATTCAGAAATCTCAATCTTTCAGTCATTCAGATGAAAGAAGTAAACAGTACCAGCTTGTATCCAGTAAAAAATGACCCAGCTCAAGCAATAAAAAATAAGCAGTCAAGCAGAGCAAGTCACAAACAATTTCATAACCATGGAGGTGCAACTGGCACAACAATCACAGACCTTAATTGTCTATGGTTTATGGGCTCACAATTAAAACGTTAATACATTCAAGAATTTTCATCAGCTTTAGAACAGCCTACTGTGCATCTCATACTGCAAGTGAAATTTCCATTCAGAAATCTCAATCTTTCAGTCATTCAGATGAAAGAAGTAAACAGTACCAGCTTGTATCCAGTAAAAAATGACCCAGCTCAAGCAATAAAAAATAAGCAGTCAAGCAGAGCAAGTCACAAACAATTTCATAACCATGGAGGTGCAACTGGCACAACAAGAACTATTTAAAGTCTCTAGCTGTGTCAACTAAGTGAGTCAATGATTGTTTGACGAGAGTGCAATTTGTTACTAACAATGAGTGATAATCACACTCTGTTTAGTGATTCAGACTCTATAATCAAGCCAGCTCTCTGGTCAGCCAAAGTGGGAATTACATGAGATACTTGAGCCTACATTTTCAGTGTTTCCTTCTTTGACAAAATCAGAAATATATTAAAACACCTTTCTGCCACCGTTTTGGCTCTTTTGATAGTAAATGAAAACCTAAAAAGATGTGCAGGTTAAAATTAATACAGGAAAGAATAAATTTTGGTTGAACTTAATGAATGGTTAATGGTATAACATTAATAATTTAATAGAAATTATTATGCTTACCTCAACAAGACTTATTTCCATATTTGCAGTGTAAAACTCTTGCAGAGAACATCATTCAGAGAACATCTAGAGGGGCATGTGTCTTAACATGTCCAGAAACTTTTATATTCCTTTTGTGGCATACATGCCCAGTTTTCCCATCCATACTCTATAGTTTTTAATCATTGAACATACTTTAGGTTAGACAAGGAGCACCCTCTTGCCATGATGATCTGGGGTGGCTGCGATGTAGCAATACAATAAAAAACTTTCATGGGTTAATGACTCGTGTTTAAGGCAAGGAGTTAAACCTGCAGTTTCAGTGTGGTTTGTTTTTTAGATATTTTAGATATTTAGTACAGAATGCACCTGTACTAAAATGAACATTTGCTTCATTTCACATAGATTCAAACTACCTGAATATTCTTCATCAATGTCCTCCAAGGGAAGCAAATAAGGACGGAAATGAAGCTGTAAAACTAAACCTACTTTATAAAATCAAATGAAAAATGTTAGATGTTGCTTAGAACTTATAGAAAAAACATAATTCTGCAAAAAACATATTGGTTCCAAATACAAATGGAAATCCATAAGCCTTAAAGAGCCTGATCCTGCATGCAGACTGAACTAATGAGCCCACTTCTGGTGAACAGATAGACACGATATTCCCATCACCTCACCTTTGCAGCCTGCACAGAGCACTGCCTATTTCCAGCCCCCAGTGCACAAGGAACAAAGAGAAACTCCAGTGGGCCAAGTGAGCTCCACTGCAGTGAGGACGTGCCAGGGCAGCAGAGACCAAGCCAGTTTCTCCCAAGGAGGAGCCTCACTGCTGTCTCCAGACCAAAGGGGTGGTTACAGTGATGAGTGACACTGATTCTTGCCTCAGATGCAGGCAAAGGACAATAACTGCACCTTGCAGCAATGAAAACCAAAACCACTAAAACAGAGAGGATGGCTGGGCATGAGAAGGTTGTCCAGGATGCCGTGCAATCTCCATCCTTGACAATATTCAATATGCATCTGCACAAGGCACTGAAACAATCTCAGCTCAGTTTGAAGATAGTCTTGCTTTGAGTGGACGGACTGATTAGAGACCTCTGGAAGCTGGAGTTGCTTCATGACCATATGATTTAATTAGAAATTGGGATTGTAAAACAAAATATTATTTCAGGGCCGCAACAGACCTGAAGAAAAAAAAGGCAAGAACTTGAAACTGGGACTTTTTCTTACTGATCTTTCCTTTCAATCATAAGAGATGCCTCACCAAAGCATTCTAAACTCATTAACATAATTTCATCTTCCCTTTTAAAAAAATTAAGGAAATAAAAAGAAAATATTGTTTATTATTTGTCTTCTGGGATTTTATGGTGGTTGAGACTTTTTTTTTTCTTTTCTTTTTTTTTCCTTTTTTTTTTTTTTGTTGAGGCTTTTTTTTTCCTTTTCTTTTTTTTTCCTTTTTTTTTTTTTTTGCATCACTTAGCATGATCAAGTTCTTCAACTTCTTGCTCATAATCTTTTTAATGATGTTTCCAGGGACTTTTCCAGGAAAATACCAAATATTGCAAAACAACATAATTAAATTTAAAAAAAAACAAAACTAAATATTTTTCTCAGGTCCCTATCTTTATTTGAACTTAGAGTTCTTAGCTCATGAGAACAGTAAACATGGGTAGAAATCATTAAAGATGTGGCTTCAGGCATAATATGGCAAGTCTTCTTAGCAGCTACATATGAACATTGTCTTACTGATTCCTATGAGGGATTTCTGAAATCCCCTTTAAATTAACTTATTTTTCCTTCATACATACTTCACTTAAAAATGTTGCCTTTCTGCACTGGCTATGGAAAACTGCTGCTGACATTGCTGTCAGGTTCCACTTGAGCAGATGACTGTGCATAAATATTTAAATGCATATGAGGGGATACCAGGAAATACTTTTCCAGGGGCTTATATGCATTTATGTAATTTAATTTAAAAGCAATGTCAGAGGGCTAATTTTTCCTACTTCACCTGGTAAGAAACCAGCTTCTAATACTTAGGTATTCCAGATCAATCATCTTTAAAAGCAAATGTATCCCTCTGATACATTAAAGTGAACGTAATTAAATAAATATAAATACAGGCCGTTAAACTGGGAATGTAGCTAGAGACAGTTGCTAAAAGTGAGTCAGGCTGTTGTGAAATTAGGACATAAAAATAGCTTTCTGAGCATATATATCTTCTTGCCCAAACAAACTAGGATAAATAGAACAGTGGAAAGTCTGCAGGCTGACTCTTGAATATGAAAGATTAGGCCTTTCTCTTCAGAAACTCCCTCCCTCTTTAGCCACCTTGAAATTGTTCCATATATAATTTATTCAAAGTTAAAAGTCATAAATATTTGGCAACTTGGGGGTTGGACATATGAATAAAATTTACCCAAATTTGCACTTCACAATAAATGCTTCACAAAACGATGTGGCTGCAATTACTGCTCAATAGTTTCAGATTAGATTTTACCAAGATCAAAGGGAATATTTTGATGAATCTAAAGGGTTTTTTGCAAATATTAATACAAATTTTTGAAGAGTATTATTTCCTAGTCCGATACCTCGCTCCAATTTATAAATTTTTTACATCATATTTACTGTTAATAAAATTAATAATTCCACAACTAGTTTTCATGGAGTTTAAAACCTTAAGAGCAAGCCATGTGAGGTGGAGAGGCTACATGAACTGAAACCTGTGGTGATGCCTTAACACAATTAACGGTAGACCAGAAACCAGCAGCTGTCACACACCACTAACTGGGCTACAGTGTCAGTCAACAAATGAAACAAATGCATGACCTACTAAAGAGGCATTGCAAAACTACTTTCCTTTCTAATTTTAGCTATCTGATACACTAGTATTTAATAGCAGGCATGTGACACCAGACAAATTCATGATTCAATTCTTTGCTCAGAACTTCCCCATAACTACTCAATGTACTTGCTCATTGTCACTGCCCAGTTTCCTTCTTTCTATGTCCTTCATTTCAGGGGGTCAGTAACCTTATCCTGAAAATACAGACCATAAAAAGCAGTGTATTTCACCTTATTCCCCTTCACCTCAAGCTCTGTCTCATTTTGGAATTTTTATTACTCTGTCCAGACTTATTCTGCAATATTTACTTGAAGAGTCTTGATACTTCCAGCTGAGTTTGCCTGAATTTATGGCATTGTTCATAAGCAATTTACTTGCATCTCCACTGTATATCATGGCTGCCAAATATAACAGATGTTCCCTCTTGTACTGCTGCACTGTCATACAGGTGATAAATGTAATATAAGACATCGGAAAAGAACATTTGTCAGAAAAATACAGTAAAACATGAAATATTCAAGGAGTACTTGGAACACGTGTGAGCATTTTGTCATAGATGGCAAAAGCAGTATCCTACTTTGTGTTCTAACAGAGTAGAAGAAGAAAACCAGGGCAAGACTGAGTCAAAAATAACCAAATAATAATTTTTGGAAAAGGAAAAAGAAACAAGAGTAAAAAAGGGAAAAAAATTTTAATTATTTACTTCCAAGAACTAAGTGTACAAATTCCAGGCACAAGAACTGAGAAACAATTGCAAGTGAATAAAGAAGTTATGAAGAGCTATCAGTCTTCTGAAGAAGTGGGAACAGTATCAAATTCCCCATTACACAGGCAGGATGAAGGAGCAGAGGGGCCTTTCATCAAGGTCAAACACAAAATATGCAGGAAGGGGTAGCTAAGACAGGTAGCTGAGGACATGTGTAAATAAATATTTATGGTAGAAACCAGAAAGGGCAAGTCCCTAATAGAGACACAGCTAATGAGAGACCTGAAGAAATTTGTTCTGGAAGCTGAAAGAAGACCAATATGAGCAGTGGCCACATATTCAGCAGGAGGAAAATCTATTGCCAAATAAGATGGAGAAAGCCAAAGCCTTTATTGTCTTCTTTATATCAATATTCACTAAGAAGATTCACTAGAACCATCTGTCTAATACCAAAGCAAAAGGATGATATTACAAACTAGAAATATTACGAGAAAATTAAAGAGCATGTCCTTCAAGAGATTTTTTTTAACCACATAAATCTGGCAAATAAGGATTAAAAAAAGGAAAAAAAGAAAAATCAAAGCAAGCAAACAACAACAAAAACACTCACAAACAAGCAAATCCAAACAGAAAAACAATAACAACATAAAAACGCAAAAGCCTGACCAAAATAACCTCAGAACTGGTGAGTAGTTAATGATGAAAATTCAAAATTCTCAAACTAAAACAATGAAAAGGGCATTATTGTGTTTTTTCATGAAAGTTAGAATGAAGGCATTGCACACCACCTGATTTAATGTCAGTTACTGGATTGTTACGTATATGTAGATATATACATAGATAGATATAGATATAGATATAGATATAGATATAGATATAGATATAGATAGATATAGATATATATTCCTAAAGAAGAAAACAGCAAGATGAGCAACAGACAGCTGTCAAAGGTCCTCTCCTGTTGATTATTCTTACTGGTAGCTGGGCAGGAGAACAGACGGGTTTATTGCACAAACTGACAGTTGTCATGTTGAAGCAGACAAGGAGAAACCAAAACACCTCGGATGAACCAGAAAACTGCAGGGTACCACATGCAGAGATGTGTCAACTGCCTGGGAACAAGAACAACAAGCTGGAGGAAAGGATCTCAATATCATTATGAAGTACAGGCAGAACAAGAGTCCCCATCACAATACTGCAAAGAAAATTCAAATTTCCAGTTGGAGGAAATACCCCACCAGACAAGAAGAAAACCTTCTGCTCTACTTAGCACTGGCAGGGCCCCAGCACTTTGTTCTGTTTGGAAAGCTTCACTAGCTTGGTGCTAATGAGAAGAGTGCATAGGAGAGAAGTCAGGCACCCAAAAACATGAGAACCAAAAAACACTAATTGTGGCAACATGCCAAAGGAAGTGCGGTAGGTTGGGTTGTTGAAGAGAAGCCTGATATCTGGCACACACATCACTTCAGGCCAGAAAAGACTCAGAAGAGCCAAGAGTCCTCCTTCTCTTCAGCAAATAGGATAAGTAGATATGCCACTCTCACTGCCAGATAAAACACAAAGAAACACTTCTAAACCAGTTTACAGAGTCTGCATGCACTGATCATCACCATCACTTGAGGAGGAGAACAGACAACATCTGTACATATTCCACAGCTACAGAGGCAGAGTATTAGGATTCTCAGGTCCATTATCATTGTTTTCTTACCCTCCATGGCAACTGCCATGAGTGTTAGAAATTTGCACCTGATAAGTGTGAAAAAAAGGGCTGTATGATTTTAGTACCTCTCTTGCCTACTAACATAATTCAGACCTTTTGTCTGTTGAAAACTGGGTTTTGAGTGATGCCTGATGAAGAGTTATTTTCCTAGAATATTCACTATAAAGTCAAAGTCAGAAAAATTGGAGGAGTAATTCTATTCAGAAGACAAATGAATAGTTCACAGAGAAATCTGGCAGTAGAGAACATCCTGTCTCAGGGAAGGAGCCACTTCCAGACTTCTGACTCCAGCATGAGTCACACCTCAGCTGTGTCAGAGCCACTGTGGCCAGTTGTCAATGGTTTTTTTCTAGGAAATCAGCTAAAATCCACCTGCTAACATGGGCTGAATGAAAAAATCACACTATGTAGCAGTGGTGCATCCTGCTGCATGTGAAGAGGTGGATACAAGGATCCAGGTCATCTCAGAGTCAAACTATGAAATGTAGGTTGCACTTTCCATCATCTTGCCATGAACCACATTGAACTGTGTTCCAGGTGCATATGGCTCTTCTTGCTGTCATTCTCAACACAGGACCCCAGCTTCCATCTACACAATGAGCTTAAGGGAAAAAAATCATTCCCTCACATCATTTTAAGATTTAAATAACATTTTGGGTTTTGCAACTATATTACATTTTACTACTAAATTGCTACTAAAATTTTACTATTATATCTCCTCACATATGGGAGCTACAGCATCTCATACCTGCTTTAAAAATCTTTTTATTTCATCACTTATCATGCTGTCTAGCACAACATTTCATCAACTTTCTTATCTGCTTATCTCCCTCCAGTGAAATTTTTTTTGTGAAAACTGTAGCCAAGATGACTCAACCATTTCCGAGCAAAAGAGAAAGAAAAAATACATTGTTAAAAGTCCGGACAGTGATGGTTTTGTATCACAGTTTTGTTTGTTAAGATACAAATTTTAATTGAGGCAACCACTGACAGCAAAAGTCGGAAGTAACTTGGTCGCATTTTCCCATTACTCCAAATTGTGCTGCTTTTACAGAAGGCATTGCTGAGAAATTTCCATGAGTATCTCAGGAAAATAAAAATGGTAATGTGATTTTAGGTCAGGTAAGAGCCTTTCCACGATGCCACATTGTTCCAAGTGGCCTTTGGGTTAAGGTGCATACACAGAAGCAAATGAACGCCAAGCAGATGAAGCTTGTCCTGGCCCTGCCACTTGCCTGGCCCCTCTGGGAGATGGAGCTGTGCCTGCAGTTACTTGAGTTCTTCACAAATCACACCACACTTCAACATGATCAGTGACAGGGCCATTTATTGAATTTTTTCCAAATTACAGATCATAGCTCCTAGCACTCATATAGACCAGAAGTAAAAGGAGTTCCTTAGGGTATGTGAGACAAATAATTTATATTTATTGTTGCCAACCTGGTTTTGGGTTGGTGAGCTGAAGCCTGAAGAGGTGAGCACCAGTGTTGGAAGCTAGGATTTTCCCTTTTTATTAAGGAATTTTCTGCATTTTGTTGCTAAGAAACAAAAATTATCATTATTTAAGAGAAACAAAAGAAGTAACCACAGAGAGGAAGAGGAGTGCAGCTGGCTTTACCATCCTAGTTGAGGGACATTCTCCTGGGAAAGGAGGAGATAGGGCAGGATTGGGCCGGGGCTGGGTGCAGCTCCTGGCTCGCTCCCGCTCTCTCGGCGTTCGGGGCGCAGAGGCTGCGCTCGCTGAGGGAAGGATCCGCCATGGTGGGCTCTGTCCCCGCCGCCTTTCTCCCACCTCAGGCAGAGCTCTGCTCACAGCAGCGGCCCTGCCCGGGGCCCTCACCAACACCCGACCTCACCAAGGGAACCCTTCAGCATCTGCTGGGGCGTCTCAGGGGAAACCCGGGATCTCCAAGCCCCTTCCCCCTCTGATGCCTTAAGTTTTTAGCTTTTATATTTTTCAGATTCTGTACTGCATTAGTGTATAACTCTGAACTCAGTGTAGAGTACTAGTTAGCTTTCTTCACATTTTGGTCAGACTAAACAATCCTTCTGGGCCTGGGAACTAAGGTGACACCATTTGCCTTAGGCCCTGGAAGGTATAAACAAGAGTGAATCAGGTGATGGAAGCAAACCAGGGGAAAGTGACTTAATTAGCTGAAGCCATAACTGAACAATTAACCTCTGATATGCAAATAGACCAAAATTATATCCATCTGAGAAAGTGAGTGACTGTTGTCCTTCTTGGGTGCAACCACTCTGAGGCTCCTGCACTGGCCAAGGTGTACCTTTTGAAGGCCTTTTAATAAATACCTACTTTATTTTCTAGCTATTTTCTATTCTAGAAAAATAAAGTTGACTTTTCTGAATAAGATTACTGAAAATACCCCTTTTCCATAAAAACTTCATTTACTCAATTGCACCTTTGAGAAGAAAATGGAGCAATATTTGGTAGACAGCATTTTATTCTTAATATTTCAGGCAATTGATATAACCAAGACAATGACCTGGAGCTAGCATGTATCTCTTTTTTTGTTCCCCTTCATACTGACTATATACCATCTTTATTTTTGGCTACTTGGAAAATACAATGCAGGTCATGTAGCTGCAATTCTGTTCTTCCACAAGGGATGACAGGGAAAACTTCTGTCAGCATTTCCACTTCACTTTGCAGCCTGGGGCATGATGCACAGGTTTTTTCTCATTTTCTCACAAACCCATGGGATTTATTTCCACAGCACACTGTATTTAAATGATGTAGGTACACCTATTTTTTTTTTAATGGCAGATAACTTTTTATCTTTTGTCTAGATATAGGTAATAAGAAATTTCAGCTACATTTTCTTTGATGCCTGAAGTACAATCTTCTTTGGGTTGCTGCATTCTGAAGCATGGTAAAGTAATAATAGAGTATTTGTAAAAATTAACCTGTCCAGATGAGACAAGGACCAGCCAGAAATCCATTATTTATCATAGAATGCAAAAGCAGGAACAAATTCTCCTCTGATCACAAAATATTTTCTGGTTCATCAAAATTTTACCTTGCTACTGGAGTTATCCTCTCATGTCTAGAATAGCTGCATTTCCCTGATAAAAGCAGTGCTGCACAGTGCACACACAAACAATCCTTAAGTGTAATACTAGAAGTAAAATGTGGGACTGAAGGTTTATTTGCTTTATCACAGTGGTTTTCAAGGTGGCAATTAGGTGAAAATTTTACAGTGTATGACTAAATTTTAGCAGACAATTTGTGATTTGGCTGCATCAACTTTTCTTTCCTCCCCTAATGAGAGTCTGTTTTGCAAATGTTTTGAACCTAGAGACAAACAGCAAAAAAAAGATGCTTATTTCTAATTCTATGCTGTGTGTTTTGTGTTATTCTTTATGATTTGCACAAATGCATTGACTCATATACAACATGTAATGAAAATAGAAATATGCGCTATGAAAAATAAATTTGAAAATATAAATATGAAAATAGTGATTAGGATGGAAAGAAACTAAGTACATCATCTGAAAAAGACTTTTTTTTATTATTATTATTTTTCAGAAGACCTCTGTGATATTACCAGGATTTTCCTCTAAGCAGAGCAGTGGTTTCAATTCTTACTTTTAGTTCATGTTGCAAAGTCACTCTACTGCCCTCTTTTCCTTGTCCTCACTAAATTCTTATCTAAACTATTCATAAATTTTATTCCTGTTCATTTAATCTCACTTCTCCCAAAGTTCCTCTTGAAGAATTTTGAAGAATTTGAAGAATTTTACTAGACTCATTGAAATTTTTTGTGTAAATCAAGTGAATTTTGCTTAGCAGCCTCCATCATCTTACTGAATTAATGACTTCATATATTACAAATATTAAATACAAGGCAAGAAGTTTTATCTGATCAAAAATCCAGTCTCTCAAACCTGTATTACTAGGGTGGGTAAATAATGAGGCTGCTGCTGCAAAAAGAGCCATTCTTCTCTTCTCTTCTCTTCTCTTCTCTTCTCTTCTCTTCTCTTCTCTTCTCTTCTCTTCTCTTCTCTTCTCTTCTCTTCTCTTCTCTTCTCTTCTCTCTTCCCTCTTTCAATGCTTGAATCACATAACGCACTGTTCCAAGAGAGTTGTTGCTCTAAAATAAACATCCTTTGCAATTATTATGTATTACTGAGGGACTCCAAAATCACCAATACAAGCTGGATTTGCGTAATGTGTCCTGCTGCTCACAAAATTAGCAAACCGTGGGTTCAATCTGATTGAAAATAGGACTTAAGGAGTGTTATTTTTGAGCTAAATCTTGAAATTTTACTTTGCAAAACTCTAGACAGAGTATCAAACCCACATTTTTCAAGTAGCTCTCCATTTGTTTAGTTTAATTTTCAGCAACCAGTGTAGCTGCAGCTGCTAGTAGCTGGTACAGATTCTGTCACAGGAACTGCTGTGTCAAAACACATATGTCTTTAATGGGGCTTTTGGCAAGCACAGCACAGATGTTATTATGGAGGTTGATACAAATAAAACTAATAGTTTATTTCATGCTTTACAAATAGAAATCAGAAATTTTTAAAATGCAGTTTACACACACAAAAAATATTTACAGAGATAAATCACATAATAGGTGCAAAATATTTGTTATATCTTGGTTGAAAAATCATGGACTAAAAGGACAGTGGCTGACAGCTACACACAGCTCTAAGAAAGGATACCTTTCAAAAAAGTAAAATAAATGTAAAGCTGTCAGTGTTGCTGTCTGATTTCAAGAGATGTGATTTCTAAATCTTGTGACATTACAGCTTTAGACTAAAACTGCAAACTTGCTGCATCTTTCAAATTAAATGCACATGGCTTAATTCAGTTGTTTTGCTCCTAGAACAAGTTTTTCTTTCACCTGCAACTCAGAAGACACATCACAAAAGCACTTTTAAATATTAGAAAATCCTGATTTAAAGAATTAATTGTAATGTCTTTTCTGCAGAGGAAAATGACATATTTTGTTTGATAAAGACACACCTGGGGATTGGCAAACTGCAGGGTGCCAAACTCCGACAGATGCAAACCATTTCAACACACTGTGCTGACCCAAAGCTAATGCTCATGATAGTAGGTTGTGGATTTTCTCAGTTGAATTATTTTAATACAGCCCTTTTTCTATTCAGATATTGTCTACTTACTCAGATTTGTATGAACTACTTCAGAGGAACCGATTGCATGCAAAGTTCTTAGAGAGAATTAAAAGAAATGGCAAAGGATTTGACATTAATGCATTTAAGTGGTCCCATTAATGTTTTATGCTCTGCCTTCCCCCTGCTTTGTGACTCAAGTGAGACTGCAGCAGGGTAAGGACTGGAGGAGCCCAGACCACACACAGCAGTCATGGAACCCTCTGCACACCCTGTTAATCTGTGGTGTCCCTGCAGCCTCTGATCTCCAGCAAAAGGGACCAGACACCCTTTGTCCTGCATCAAGATACAGCACTGGTTGCACAGACTCCATGGAGCAACCAGAGAAAGCCTGGTGAGTTCAAATACAGTAACAAGTATGTTTCTAGAGGGAACACTGAATTTTTGTGGTTATAGTCTGAAGCTAATGTATACAACTGTATACTGGCTAAAGCCAATTTTACAGAAGTTGATTGGAATTTATCCTCCACACCAGCTGAAGTAAAATACAACCTAACCTTATTGTTAAGATTTTACATCTCTATTTGCCACTGCCTGTTTCAAGTTGAATTTTTATTCCTCTGTGTGATTTTAGCTGTCCATGATATTTGAAAAGTAATGGCAGTCAAGTGAAGTCTCAGGAGACTGGAAAAGAAAACATAGTATACAGCTGTAAAAGAGTAGAAATCATGACTCTGGGACCTACCAACCTCTCAGCCTCACCTCTATGCCTAGGAAGATCATGGACCATACTCCTAGAAGTTGTGCTAAGAAACATGGAGGACACGGACATGATTCAGGACAGCCAGCATGACTTCACCAAGTCCTGCCTAACCAAACAATTGACATTCTGTGATGAAGTGACCACATTACTGGACAAGGGAAGGACTAAAGTTATCACTTTTCTGGATCTTTGTAAAGCCTTTTACATGGTCACCTAAAACATCCTTCTTTCAAAGTTAGTGAGAGATGGATTTGATGGGTGGACTGTCAGATGGATAGGAAAGGGTTTGCACAGTAACATCCAGAGGAGAGTGATGAATTGCTTGGAGTCCTGGTGGAAATCAGTGACAAGTGGAGTCCCTCAGGGTCTGTTTTAGAGCTATATTATTTAATAACTTCATTACATCGATAAAGGGATCAAATGCACTCCAGAAAATTAGCAGATGACACCAACTTGACAGTTCTGAAGGATGGGATGCCATCCAGAGAGACCTGGACAAGCTCGAGAAGTGGCCACAAAAAGTTTAAACAAGGCCAAGTGCTGGGCTGCACCTGGGCTGAGACAACCCCTGGTACCAGCCCAGGCTGGGCATGAGCAGCCCCAGAGCAGCCCTGCCCAGAAGGGCTTGGGGGAGCTGTGGCTGAGAGGCTGCACATGCCCCGGCCATGGCACTGCCAGCCCAGAGAGCCAAAGGGGTCCTGGGCTGCATCCAGAGCCCCGTGGGCAGCAGGGCAGGGAGGGGATTCTGCCCCTCTGCTCTGCTCTGCTGAGACCCACCTGGAGCACTGCATCCAGAGCTGGGCTCCCAGCACAGGAGGGACAGGGACCTGCTGGAGCAAGTCCCAGAAAGGGTCACCAAATTGATTGGAGTTTGGATGGAGCAGTCTTGTCTAGTGCAAGATCCCGATCAGGATCTGGAAACAGATGATCTTTAAGGTCCCCTCCAACCCAAACCATCCTGTGATTCCATGACCCTGAGACTACTGCGACTCTGAGATAACTGAAGAGCTCAATTTTGTTTGTGGCACTCACTTTTGGGACGGATGAAATTCACTTGTGATAGTCTTGGTTTAATTTCTGTAAAGTGGAAAGAAACAGGATATAAGTAGCCCATTTTTGAAGGCTCCAAAGTTCACTGTGATGAAATAGGCAGATGTGGATATTCACATACTGTGAAACTATGTGTGTGTTTTACGTCAATGCATGATGAACCTAGTTCTGCAAGATTCTCTCACAAATCAGTAGTTGCTCTTTTAATTTCTTTGTGTTGCAAAAACAGCTTCAGTCCTAACACCAACTATGCCAGCAACTGCACAATAGCTGAGAAAGCAAATCTGGTTCACTTTCTAAGGACTTTCTCAGGGAAAGATGAGTAGCTTGAAACAGTTGGACTGCTTAGGTTAGGAAAGCAGAAAGAAACCGTTCAATTGTCTTTCATGCCCACCGGGGTAGGAAAAAAATTCAATTTAATTTGTTCTGTAAAAATATGCTGCTTTTAAGAATGTTTATTACAATAATAAAGACCATCTACTACTTGGGGGAAAAGCTAGCTGTGACTGTTAGAGTAAGTCTTTTACTGGTGGATTTTAAGACAGATAGTTTTATAGTTTGTTTCAATATAGCAAATTCCCTTCCAAACAATACAATTTCTACAGTGGTTTTCTTAAGATCTCTTCCAGCTATGCATATGCAAGACACTTGGGAAACAATGTGTAGTTAAATTGGGCAGTGTCAGAAAAAGGATGTATATCAAAAGCACTCATGCAGTGACTCACCGTTGTGTAAGGTAAGCATTTGAATGGTTATTTACTTTTGTTCTATTTGTCCTTCAGATTACTTTGGACATCTGGTACAAACTCAAGTTTCAGCTGCCTCACATTTTCTATTGGATAAGATCTTTTGTTGTCTCTGAAAAGGAATTTAATTATTTGTAAAACAACTTCGATAACCTGCAGGTAAACATCAAAAACTAGAGAAATCCCTTTTTTTCCATGAAGTTTTGTTCAGAATACACCAGGTGATATGCTGCAAAAAGTGCATTGTACACCACAAAAAAGATTTTTTTCACCCATATAAATATCTCTTCCAAGGAGTAGTAGAAACATAAAACACCCTCAAGAGTTAGGTCCATACTACACTATGAGATTACAGAGAGCTGGCAGCACAGATGCTGCTGGAAAGAAGAAAACCAAAGATGTTAAATCTATTTGTTTCTGTGTTTGAGTGTGTAGAACAGAGAATTCACACATGTCTATACGGGGTTTGCAGGTGAATATACATTACCAGTTAAGTTGCAGCTATATTTCCTTCTGTTTCACACCCACACAGCATTAATTTTTTTCAGGGGCTGTCTAGTTTATTTAACTGAACAATAAGAAGATGGCAGATTTTGGCAAGCAAATTCAATAGTTTTCTAGTAAACCTGTATATCAGATTAAAATTTATATTCTTTATATAGCCTTATCAAAAAAAAGAAAAAAGAAAAAAGAAAAAAAAATTAAAAAAAAGGTCGTGGGAAATTAACATTACAGTTTTACAAAGTCATATGACACCATATCATGAACACAGATTATCTTCTCATAATATATTTGTCCAACTCTTTCCTTCATTCTCCTGTGGTTTTTGCTGCATTGTGGAACTTGATTCCTGATCTGGAATGGAGTTGCTACCACCTTTATTTCTTTTGTCAGTGTGTTATCTAACTCCCTCTATGTCAATCTCTTTACAACAGCAAATTCTAGAAGAGGAGAATCTCTTAAATAAATTCAGCAGCAGAACTGAGGAACTGTTAAGAATCTATTTAGCAAACACAAAATCTTGTGCTATCTTTTCCATTGTGCTTGATTTAAAGCTATTTATAAGGCTTTTCAAGCTATAATTCAACAATTTGAAATATTTTATATGTATATAAAGTATTTGTATACATATGTATACAGTCATTAAGGGTAAAATTGGCACAATGTCTTCATGAGGAGTCTGGCCACAGAATTTTGCAAGATTAATTCTCAAATAATGGTATAAATCTTATCAGTGACAACAATAGAAGGTAGCGGTGACAGCTGTGTAATGAGAAGCAATAATATGGAATAATCATATTTGCTCCCACTGAAGACTTGTATTTTCAACATAATTAAATACTAAACATGCAGCTTAAGGTACCTTTCTGTACCTGAAGGATATGATTGAGGGAGAAGGTGCTCTACAAGTTCATCTGCAATACCTTAAGTAAATGTAGGATTATGGACCTAATCCTATACTACCTTTAAGCTGATGTCAACTCTTTTGAAGTCTTTTATCTTTAACAGAATGAATTTGAGCTAGATAGAAACTGAGTTGAGTTTTGCTGTGATAGCTGTCCCACTGGACATGATTTATAGCTTTGGTTCATTATGACCTGATTTTGAACTAATATTTAGAGCAGGAGAATAATTTCCTTTAAAAAACCCTACATGTTTTTTGGGGGAAAACATCAAACTTACATCACTGCGTGTTTTAAAGGAAATTAAATAACTATAGCTGAGAGAAAGGGTCCCTGTATGCCTTGAAAATATAGACAGTGAAACTAGAAAATAAAAAGCAGTTCAGAGACCATTTATAAAAACAAACAAACAAACAAACCAAAAGAAAAACCCAACAAACAAACAAAAAAAACAAGAGAGAGAGAAACGCACTATAAATGTTCTAAGCATTGTTCCAGTTGCAACATCATTTGAGGGGGTGGAGGAATAGTCCCTCCAGGATTCAAATCATTCACAGAAAAATGTGGGATTTGGTCAGAGCAAATTAAAACCAGATCAACTGATTATGAGGAGACAACATCCAGGCTTCTACTCTTCTGAAAAGAAATCCAGTAAGTTGCTCTGTTCCTGGCAGTATGTACAATAGGATTCAAATCAGGGCCCAAGTGTGAGCTCAGTGAGATGTTCAGATCACTCCAACCTCTAATAATGCAGATAAAAATTAAATGGAGATGTGTTTCTGCACGTTTCATTCACCTAGAAACATTCATCCACATTCCCATGCTGTCCTACTTCTTAACAGAGATGTAAAAGTTAGGGACATGCCCCTGTCACAACTGCTCATTCAGAAACACTGAAACAGAGGCCAATGATACCTGAAGAGAGTCTCTGTCATAGTCAGTTGTTTGCATTTCCACATCATAACCACAAGATCACCCTTACCCAAGCACCACAGAAGGCTATGAGCAGTGTGGCTTCTCTGCTCTCCTCAGCCTTCTCACCACGATGGGCACATCTACACTTGAGCAATTAGCCCTAAAAAAATCAGTCCTTTCCTAAACATCCCCAGAGATCCCTTTGACTATTCAAATAGGTGAAGAGTAATGAGTTGGAGAGTGTATAGGCATATGGGAACAAACATGCTGAGGAGTACCAGAGATGCTATATGGACTATCTGCTATTTTTCCTCCAGAGAAGGATCACAAAGGCAGGAAGGGCAGGACCACACTGTGCATAGACAAGGATTGTCTGTGACCCAGGTGAAGTTGACATTCTCTTCTGCAGGAGCCCTCTGGCACCAAACTCAGCAATGTGAGCTTGGACAGGATGAGAATGAGAATTAGTCCCAATTGTTTGGCTCTAGACTATGTTAGAATAAATAGCTGCTTAGCCTTGGAGCTGAAGTGCAGATGCTCATCAGCCAGTTTGTTATACAAATCTGTTTCTCCTTTCTCATTCTCATTGAACACAAAACAAAAACTCCAGAAAGAAAAGATAAAGATTACCCTAAAAAGAAGAAATAAATAAAATAAAACAGACTATCTGTGACCTTCATGGCTCATGGATTGCTCTCTGAAAAACAAACGGCTCTAAGAGCAACAACAGCATAGATGAAACTTGATTCCCTACAGTTTTGTGTCCCTGTGTTGCTTGGTAATGTCCTGACTCCAGTTCTTCTCCACTGGCTTTATTTATAATCATTTTGCTTCCTGGTGCACGATGCAGGCTGCAACATGGAGAGGCTGGAGCCAAGCAGGACGTGTAATCTGCACAGCCAAGATAGCTCTGTGGGCTGCGCAAGCCTAACTACCAGGGCTTTTAAATCCCAATGGTTAACTAATCCATAAAAGTGGAAACAGCAGCAGCACCAACACAAATAATGTCTCTAGAATATGAAATATACTCTCATGAGCTGATGATTCCTCTGAAGCACATGACCTTGTTTTACTAACAGTGAGTGACAGTCTTTTAAATGTCCCTAAGGATTTTAACACAGAAGCCTCGTGAATTCCCACAGGTGTGTCACAAAATTTTCCATGGCAGAGTTTTCTATTAAGAAAAACACTTGCTATTAACATACATGAGTATATAAGACTTGCATTTACTGATCTTTGGCATTGAAATAATTCTTTCATACACAACCATTCACGATGCAAAATACTGCAGATAGTTCCACATTGCTCCATCCATGAAAAATAATCTAATTCTTACACAAAAATTAGACTTGAACACAGTATTTAAATAATTCAAAGAGAGTTAAGATGATTATGGTAATAAGAGAAATTTTCCCTCTAAAATCTTTGTTTTAATTTTGTCTCGGTGCTTGTTTATGCTGAGCCATGACTGTATCTGAAGAGATCCTACAAAATTATGGAGAGATACTTTTTGCAAGAGCAGGACAAAGGGAAATGACTTTAAACTGAAAGAGGTTATGTCTAGATATTAGAAAGAGCCTTTCTAGTAAGAGGGTGGTGAAGCACTGGATCAGGTTGCTCAGAGAGTATGTGAATGTCCTGGAAGTGTTCAAGGGCAGGTTGGATGGGGCTGTGAGTAACCTGGTGTAGTAGAAGGTGCTTCTCTCCATGGCAGGCAGGGCAGAATTACAGGATCCTTATTTATGGTCCCTTTCCATCCAGGCCATTCTATGATTCAGTGATTCTGTGATTCTATGATTGATTTTATGGCTTTAGATTCTATGAAATGCAAGATGGACTGCCAGGTATAACATTGTCTATTATGAAAATGAACCCAAAAAATACTCAAGTTTCTTGATGAAAAAGAGCTCTTGTGTTTGAGAAAAAGCTGTCTGTAAAAGAAATATTTTCTAAATCAGGCTGGAGTACTAGTTCCAAAATACTTGTTGAACAAGGGAGCTACATAAAACATGATTACTCAGCTCATAATCTGGCACTGTTTTCTACGCCAGCATAGAAATCTATGCTCTTACATTTAGGCATTTGCTGCTTGGCTGAGTGAAAAATCACCATCTCCATGTACTGTAAAACAGAATCTGTACCAGACTTCTGAGGAAACAGGTCAGTATGTTTAGTCGAAGACTGGACAGTAAGAAACACCTGATTTCATCCACAGGCTGGTTTCAAATGACTCACATAAATCTATTTTAGAAGCATCTGGATTTGGAGAAATTTAATATTAGGTATCTATCTTGTAGCTATTCTGAGAACAATGTTAAAGGTACTGGAAATATAGAATCATTGTGGATGTTTAACTGGTTTGAAAGTTAGAAGCTTGTCAACTGAATTCAGAGACTCTAACAGTCCATAGAGTAAGTTGCTTCACATTTTTTTTGTGAAGGGGACTTACTTTGAGAATGCTAGCCTTAACTTCTCTGATATTTCTCATCCTTAAAATAAAAATAATGGACAAGATCTGATAATATCACTAACTACTCCCATAATCAACAAATGTGACTATAGAAACATACGTAAGATTGAAGTGGGAGTTTGTGCTTCAAAAAACTGTTCTTCAAATAATTTCATTTGAGAGTACAGAGGTAGCAGTGGTAAAAAAAAAAAAAAGCCTGCTGGAGAGATTTTTTCTGTTAAATGTTATTAATAATTTATATATAGGATCCTACTGCAGCTTCACAGAACCTGCATGACTCTCCAAAACATGACAGGTTCTTATTATAAAGAACAGAAACTAGATATCAGCATTTGTATTACCTGTTTGTCTGTGCTGCCTAGCAGGAAATTGTTTCCAGCTTTCCTAGGTTATATAGGCACATTCTCTTTGCCCTTTAGTCCATACAGGTTCATGCAGTATATGTGGTCTCATTTTCCAAATCCTCCACTTTTTTTCCACATGATTATGACAGAATTTACTCCATAGGCAAAACAGTAAGAAACATCACAAAGGAGAATATACATCAAAGTGGAAAGACACACCAGACCACTATAATTAGCATATTAATTGCATCTCAGCTTCTCTGTAACCAGCCACCAACTGTGTGGCACTCAGTCTGGAGTCAACAGGAGATCCACAAAAACCAGATGTGTTGCATGGAGCCTTCTGTTTTTAAAACATCCAGAAATAATGCCTTTTGTCTGAAAGGGCTGGTGTTAAATTTCATTTTTCCCTTTCCTCTTCTGCAGTTATCTTGATTAGCCTATTTCAACAGTAGAATTGTATACTAAATGTAAAGCCTCATTGCTTGACACACACACATGAGCACACAGAGCTGTCTCTTCCTCTTGTACCTCGGTATTTTCCTGTTGTTCAGTCTGTGTAAGAGGTGGCCATTCTTGTTGGATTCTGGTCATTCAAAACGAGTTGCACCTTATCTGGTGCTAGCTCTGCAACCCTGGAGAGAGCCATCATATCATCTGGGCAGCTGATGAAACTCCCCCTACAGTGAAAAGAAAGAGATCTACCGTGTACAATTTAGAGCATCCTTGAACTATAGCATTTTATAACATTTTTGCAGCAAAACAGTCCTCTGCAGGTACCTCCTCTGCATTCATTGCAATACAACCTTTATGCATTCAGCAAAAAGCAAGATGAGCTCAGCACAGGTAGTATTGAAATTAACCTCATGACTAGGCTTTCTTGTGTTACGGCAATGTAAAGCATATGAGACTGAATTTATTACTTTAAAGAGAAAAATCAGCTTAATAGTATTAACAGTTTATATGCAACATCTTCACCTGTGAATATATATTTATGTGTTCTTCCTACTCACCAAACAGCGTAGCTATCATCAATGTTAATATCATTACATATGAGAATATGTGAAAATTTTCATTGAGCAGTTTGCAAGAAGATATGAGTTATAATCAAATTATATTTATATTATTTTGGTGAAAAAATAGCTGCTACCACTTTGAAGTGAGGGGCATATTTCAGATCTTTGTTCAAAATGTAGGTTTTTTTCCATCTACTTCCTCCAATAATGTCACAGAGACAATAATTCTGTCTGGGCCTAGATTATGTGCTCACATTGGGTGGAAGTGACTGACATACAAGCTTGCATGGGAAATAAAGAGGAGTCTGCTTTTTGTGAGGAAGAATTGAGAGGCATGAAAAACTGACTGCCTTATTAAGTTAATTTTTACAAAGGTTCCATCTGCCAAAACGCATTTGGAAAAATTAGATTTATAGAAATAATTCTGGTTGTTGAGTTGGAGAACATACTGAAAAGAAAGCTTCTTGCTCAAGGAATCTGCTAATACATAGTTGTTCTGATGAATACTAATCAACAAGTTTATTTTTCACTTTGCTTCTCTAATCTACAAACTAGTACTTTGACAATGTAGTATAAGATAAAGGACACAGGATAAGAAGTGCTAACATAAAGCTATTTCTTCCATTCACCCTTGACTAAATTGACCATTTACACCAGACATAAAATTGATTTAGGCAGATGTTTGTTTTTCACAGTTTTTACGTGATCAGAAATTTTTCAGATATCTGTGTGAACTAAAGAGTTCAGAGAACTCTTCAGAGTATGTTGTTAGGATAACGGTAAGGTATTAGGATAAGAGTGTTTTTCTACTTGTAAATATGAAATCAAGGTAGCTTATACATAACTACATCATTGTTCTGCATACTTTCAGGATATTATTCTTTGTGCTGAACAGTGTATATGCTTTTTCACATGGTACTTTGCCACCTGTGTTCTCAAGCTTTGGATTTTTCTCCTTCTGCCCTGCTATGGATTTATTTACAGAACACAGGCCTGTAAGGACAAAACAAGGCAAAAACTTTTAATATCTTTTGTTTACTAGTACCTAAAAATAGGACTGGAATTAGTCACTCAACTATTTAGGGACTTTATCTAGGGCTTGTGAACATCATGCAAATCAAATTTTTCCTTGGACATTTAGTTCAGGATTAGATTACATTATGCATGCTCTATTACATATTCATTATACATCTTTATTTAAAAGAAAAATAGAACAGCTTCAACCTGATTCATTCACTTATAGACAGATTAGCACATAAAGGAATGTGTTGTATGGTGGATATAAGACCACTGGACAATCATGGTCTTTTCATGGTTTTCTTTTTATAGTTTAACACCATATGCCAAAGAATTCCTTAAAGTTCTACAAAGATAATATTTCCTGCAAAAATAAACCCCTCATATACTTATTTAAATAAAAACCTCTTACTATAAAAATCTAACCAAAAAAGTGGGTCGGGGGGCATTTGCCGGTGTGTATGTGCAACTTCCAGTAACTGAGTCCTTCAGGGTTAACAGCTTTAGGCTCAGAGGGAGGCAGAGGACAGCTCTCTCCCGGCAGCTGCTGAAGCAACAACCTGCTCCTCATTCATACACCCACACACAGGCAGACCTGGCGCAAGGCCTGGACAGCTATTCCAGAAGCATGCAGTCAATGGATAGATAAAAGGATCCTGGCACTAGCTCCTCTAGGATGGCTGTATCCCTGGCAATAACTTCATTTATGACTTCTTAAAATGAGTTAAAGATACAAATTAGCTTGGCAATCAAATTCCTCTCTGATGGCACGGAAAGAGACAAGTCATTGCAGACTAGCTCATTGGCTTACCTGTCATTTTTTGGCACATTTACACAAATTTTGTATTCTCCCATTTCCCCATGCATGAATAAAAGACTGACCTAGACAGCAGCCCCTGGGCGTAAAATTCATAAATCATGCAATATTCTGAGTTGAAAGTGACTTTTTAAAGGTCACCTAGTCCAACTCCCTGCAACCAGCCAGAACATCTTCAACTAGATCAGGTTGCTCAGAGCCCAGTTCAACCTGACCTTGAATGTTTCCAGGGACAGGACACCCAACACTTCTATCACTGAAGAAAAAGCCTTCTTTATACCTCCTCCTTCCAGGGACGGGACACCCAACACTTCTCTGGGAAATCTGTTCAAGAGTTTCACTACTATCACTGAAGAAAAAGCCTTCTTTATACCTCCTCTGAATCCATCCTCTTTTAGTTTAAACGACTATCCCATGTTCTGTCTGCTACTAAAGGGTCTGTCCCTATATTTGCGTACTGAAAGGCCACAGTAAAATCTCCCCAGAGCCTTCTCTTTTCCAGCTTGAACAGAGCTCAATTAGCTCAATTACTAACTTCTCCCACCCTGGCTCTTCCTGGTTTACACAAGAACTCATTTCAAATCAGACACTTAAGGCTTCTCTCAGCTAAGCACTTCACACCTAAGGCAACAGGGGCTCTGGCAGTGCCCAGCCTGTCCAGCTGTGGCTGGCTCTGATAGCCCACAGCCAGTCTAACTTGCTCTCCAGCTTTGCTGTGCCCACTGGAACAAAAGAAATAGCATGTGTCTGAAAATCTGGTCCCTGGGGTTGTTTGTTCTACTCTTCTTCACTGAAGAATGTCCTCGACATGACATCATGAACCTGGACATCACCTTAAAATTTCCAAGGTCCAATGCTCAGAAGTGTTAAGCATATTATCACCTATGCAATGGGAGCATCCATAGGTGTTAAATACCCTTACAATATCTTCTTTTGGGTAAGGAGCAACCAAAGCATTCATATTGCAGTAAAGTATGATGAACACCTGAACTTCTGAAACATGTGACATTTTGTGTGAATCCATAATACCTGATAATAACTGTTTTTAAACCAGACTTCTTCACAGATGCAGAGAGGATGCACCTGAAGATCAGCTGTGGGGCAAGTGTCCGTATGTGTCCACAATGCTGCCACAAAGACTTTGTGCATTTGTTTTGTTTGACAGGATATCCACAGATGTGCCATATAGATTACTCTACCAGCATAATGACAAAGACCACAATTGCATCTGCCTTTTGATCAGCTCACTTCCTTGCTGCTTGGACCACAAATGACACTGACAGAGAGAACTCAGTGAACTCTTTCTACAGCTACTATGAGCATTGTGGCAATATTTTCAGCAGATTTCCTCTGTACCATTGCTGTTTTGTTTACTGGGAGCCTACATCAAAAGAAAGAAAACAAGAACATATTCTCTGGCCCTGAAGTCAACAACCTCCCATTCCTCAAATCAGCATCTAATTGAGACACTTGTGTCTGGCTTACGGCGTCAATACGACGTCATTGCTCAGTGTTTTTTCCTTTTCCACTGACACTGCTGATGCACACTGTTAGAGAGTGCTGTTTAATTAAACCACAGTGGCAGGAAAAGTGACCCAAAAATACACAGTCTAATAAAGCCATGAGCATAACAATTGTACTTCTTCACCTTAGACATCAGTTATGATGTAGTTTTTACCATAACATTGCAAACATTTTATACATTTTTGTATTTTTCTCAGGTAAGTAAAGTAGGGTAATACAGTAATGGCTACAAGAGCTGCTGCTTATGCAGAGTTGAATTTTGTTCCTCCCAGGCCTGAGGCATCGTAATTCTGTGTAATTCTGGAGGGACAGATAGACTGACATGAATTTCAGGAGCTGTCTGAAGTGGCCCTGCAGGAGGTTAACTGGATAGAAGTGTGCAGGTAAGACTGTGAAAAGGACAATGACCTTTTGTTGCCTGACTCTAGTGTTTTTCTCAGAGAGCTCTTCTTCTGTGTCCACAGCAGAAAATACTCCAGCTGGTAACTGTTCTACCATTCCAAAATATAATTTGAGCTCAAGTTCTCTGTAAAAGCAACTACCAGTAGTCATTTGTTTTTTTCACCAACCTGGAGCTACTTTTCTTCTCTGCAGTAGCCCAGCACCTAAAGTACATGGTAATTATTAAGGAGTTTTTCCCTTACCTTGAACTTCACAGTAAAAGAACCAAAAACTTTTTCTATTTCAGCAGTGTAAAAATGTAAGAAAATGCAAGATGCATAAGAAGCTTGGATGTTATTTGCTATTCAAATACCACAGTGATTCTGGACCTTTGTAACAAAAATATTTGCCTCTTAGCAAAAATATCTACAAACCTCTATTACCTTTGCATAATTCCCAAATGCTATGATATCTGACATCTTAATTCATGTATGTTTTATCTTCTGAAACTTTTCCAAAATCTCTGCTTTGCAGTAATTAGAAAGAATCACAAGCATTTGTCAGATCCACAGAATGGAGTTGTATGAGATGCATCAAATCAAACTTTGGGAACATTTAGAAAGATGAAGGAGAGAAAAAATGCAATTTGGTGCATTTTAGCAGGGTGGAGTACTATTAGATATTTTTGAAAAGGAAATTTTCTTCTAGCCTAACTTCCTGAAGGGCCTATGTAACAAGTTAATGCTATAAAGATACAGGAAATGATTAGACTTTGAAAGCCTTCACTGCAGAGCACACAGAATGCTGCAACTGAAACCAGTCTTAGAAACCTCCTGTTATGTTCCACACAGCTTTCTGGTACAGAACAATGTTACAGGTGTATAATTTTTCTCCATTGAGATCTGTCTGCGTAGAAATAAAATAGAGAAAATTCTTTTGGCTACCCCAGAATGTGCTGAGTTATGTAGAGTACATTACAAAGTAAGATTAAGATAGTAATTTTTTCACATCAATATCTTTAGAAGTGTTTCCTAATCTTCATTATTCCTGCTCCATTGCTCTTTACAGAATATTGATTTTTTTCCGTTGGGAACATGATTAATCCTATAACATCACATCGCAAGTCAATTAAATTGAAATATTAAATGTATTTTCATTTATTAGTCCGTTGGGAACATGATTAATCCTATGACAATATCACATCGCAAGTCAATTAAATTGAAATATTAAATGTATTTTCATTTATTATAAAAGAGATTAAGATTTTGAATTTGGGCATTAATGAGATGTTTCATCACTGCATGAAGACAGTGAGTATATCTAGGGCTCAGTAGCTCTAGAAACAAAGTCACTTAATTTACAGGGATTTAGATAATTAATTTTTGACTAAAAACTTCAGTTGAAAAATCCTTTCTTTATAAAACTGTGAGGGGGTTGCTTCATGTTAGGAATATGTTTAAATTAAACTTAAGTCCATGAAGTTTAATACATAGAACAAGTATCTGAAACACATACTTCTTTAAGCATTTTTAGAACCCATAATAAGCAGAATTAGTCTCCATCCTGGAACAAAGATAGTGGTACAGACGCTTAAAGATAATTTACAAAACTATAACTTCAGTGGAGTTACGGGTATTCTAGGGTAATAGAAAGGTAAGGTCAGAACCAATAAAAGTAAAAATCCAGAGACAGAAACAGTTTGGAAAGGCTCTGCTTGGGTTTTTCCAAAGCTTTCAGCAAATGTTCAGTCCCACTGCAATGCCTTCCCCTCCCAATTGCCATCATGGATGCCCAACTCATTTCTCTGCGCCCATTTCAAAGTCAGATTGAAACTCCACATAACCCCTCTCAGCATGCAGGAGTAATTGCATTACTCCTAAGGATATTGTGTCCGTCCTTCTCCCAGCCTAAAGGTCTAAAGTGGATTGTAATCCCCACTATTACAGGAAGGAAAGGGAAAGCAAACACTGGGTACCTCCATCCCACAGGCAAAGTACAGCCTAAGTCATGAAATGTAATATAAATCAGAAAGAGCAATACATGGAAGGGAACATAAAGACATTAGTAATTAACATCTGTTGTCTTAACTAAGGGTATTGATTCAGACAACCATCGAGGGACCATAAAACTAATTTCTCAAGCACTGCTGCTTTTACTTTGTCAATATCAACATATTCCTTTATCTAAATCACATTCCTTAGACAGTTGCTAAATGACAATACTATATTTCATGGCTGTAGGCATTGTACACAAAAAGTAAAGTAGGGTGGCCTCAGGAATATTAACAATTTACATCCTTCTATAAGTGTATACAACGTGAAGATTTATACTAGCAGGCAGTTAAGGGCCATTTTCCTTTATACGCTGTAGCATGTGAATTTGAAGAAAGACCTTTTCCCATTCAGAATTCAAGTTTCTAATCACAAATGAGAGTAAAGTCCAACTCCCAATTCGCTTACACAGCAGCCAAAGAGATCTACTGGTGTCTGCACCGAATGTACATTTACAGATAACGGGTAGCACTGACGTCAATCCCAGCACATGGCCATGTGCACTGCACAGCAATCTTTCTCTTTGATCTTTCCCACTGACTCCATGCAATACTGATTGCAAAGGTTACTTTAGCCTATGCCAGCTAAAAATAGGAAAAATTAAGTCAGTATTTACTAGAAACTTACAAGGATTGCCCCAGTTTTAGAAGATCACATGTCTTTCTTGAGTGACAGCAGCTAAAAAAAATTCAAAGTCTCTTCTGCAGCTTTTTACCATTGACAAAGCTAGGAGCATTTGAATGAAAATGTTCATAGTTTTAATATGCTATGTAGGAGTGAAAGACTGTTTTTACTGTATGTCTTGATCTGAGGAGTCCAAAATTTCTAAACAAAATTTCTTCTTCTTATCTATGGTTCCATTTTATATCCAAAAATGTATAAATATTTGAGCAGTTCAAGAAGAATCATTCAGCTGTTCTTACCGCTATGTCCCTCTAAGGAGGCAATGTTTTTATGTGTGGTATTATTTGTACCTGAATTATTTGGGATCAGATGTAGTTTCCAAAAATTCTTGGGATTGACAGAAACTTAACATTTTTATTTGGCTTTAAAAAAAAAATAAAAAATGTGGAAACGTGTTCTTCAGCAGCATGGCAAGGACCTGGCAGCCCTGTCAGACCTTGTCTCCATGCATGTCCTTTCATGGAAGTGGCTCTTCACCAGAGGGAGGTTCTTTTTATTTAAATGGCAGTTCTTTTTTAACTATGTCAGATCTGATGCAAATGTATTCCTGGAAAATGGGCATGTGCACAGGGAACCTTTTTCCTATGAGGCAACACGGCCACCGGCCAGGTTAGAAACTCCCTTTTATGGTTAAAGGCATGATCACCTGTGAGCACCTGCTTGTGAAATACCAGAGGAAAGACATGAGCTCAGAGGGCTTCAGCCTGAGCTGGTAAGCCTGCTGCACTGGGGAAACTGCTTCCCCAGCTGCACACCTGTGCAACTTTGAAGCAAGAAAGGCATAATTAACAAGGTAGAAGTGGCCAGGGCAGCCTTGCATTTTAGCATTCTAGCAAACAGTGCTTTCTCCCCTGAGAGGGGAATCCTGAGTCTCATTCCTGAGTCCCATTGTTCAGGGACAATGCAAAGCACAGCAATCAATACTGGAACCGCAGCATGTCCCCTTCTTCCCTTCCCTCTCCGAAAGGGTATGAAAGCCTGCATCATAGCATTTGGCTCCTGTGCCTCACCAGACCAAGGGAGGTTTCTCTGGGGAGAAATTACATTTTTACGCCAATCTGTACAGCAAACATTCTTCTGACTGTTCAGCTACGCTAATGGCACATTTATGTATTTTCTTTGCTTTACTGTGAGACAAGCCTTCAAACCTTTTATTTTAACATTTAACCTTAACTTCAATTCTTCACTAACCACATTTGTCCGCCAGAATAACCACTTCTATCCCTTCAGCCACCCTGGGGAACTTACTCTGCATATGTGATTTGGTTATAAAACAAACCATTCTTCCTTACTAATGGGTTATACTCTGCAGAAGTATTTAAAAATGTAGCTCCTATTTCTAACAACTGTTTTCTCCTCCATATGAAGAATGGGTCTAACTACATCTTAAAAGATTTTGTCATCCATTTCATCTTGGGTTCAGTATTAAAAACTACCCCTGGGTTGTCACAATAGGCCCAACCAGTGTGATGAGTTCCCATGCAGGTTCAAGAAACTTGTAATTCTTGTTCCTTTTCCTGGGTTTGCTCAGTCTCACTTTCTTTTCTCCTTGAGGGATTCAAGAAATTTGCAGATGTGAGTCATCACTTAGTAATGGTGGTGACTTCTAGAGAGCTGTATCTTGCCACTCACTGCCACTCAGGGGACAGGAAGACGTGGGAGCAGAGGGGTTAACCTGACTGACAGCATGTCCTTGGGGATCCAGACTGAGAGAACATGAGACACTGACATGGTATTTGGCTATTCTTGCTCTTCTTCATTCCATTCACAAATTTCTCAGAGACATAGATTCTCAAAACAAAAGGTTCCATTTTACTTTAAAACCACAGGCAGATTCTCATGAACAGCCAAGTGCAAAGCTGAAGTGCAAGCTAACAACCATGCTTGTCTGGGTGTGATGAGCATGAAGGGTGGGATGGTTTCTGACAGCTTTTTCTGCATTAGCATGCTTTAGTATCCCTGGTGCACATACACCAGGATCAGCAAAAGCACATTGGCAATTCTAGACCAATGAGTTACATCCTTTTGGTCAACACCCAGCCTACCAGGGTTGAAAGAGCATTTGGTCAACACTCTCAGGGGAACGAAAACATTCTTGGGCTGATCCTGTGCAGAGACAGGAGCTGGACTCAACCCAGGAGCTGGATCCTTGTGAAGGCTTTCCAGCTCAGGATGTTCTGTGTTTCTTATCCCATAGATTTTAGCGGTTTCTGTACAAAAATTGACATAAACCCAACACACTCTGGCTATCAGCAGTGGAAAGTCAAGCAGATACCTAAATATAGATTTAGCAAACTAACTGAAATATTCTTCTGTATAATTTTGGCTTAAAGTGGTTTTGGACAAGGATTTTCATAGTGAGATTTAGAAATTTGTAGTAGTCGTAGTAGTAGTAGTAGTAGTAGTAGTAGTAATAGTATTGAAACAAGACTGTTGACTTCTGCTCTGCTACACAAATCTGCTTTACTATGCTAAGCAGTAGAATACATGATTACATCTCTCATTGAAACAGGATTTTTCCCATGCTATATGTTGAAAACTGAAAATATGTTACACTGTACTGCCATATTCATAAAGATAGCAGAATAAAAAGGTCTGAAATTGACATAGTTATACTCTGTGATTGTTCTTTTTATTTCTAGCTAACGTTACTGTTTAACATTATCTAAAATAGCTACAAAGATTCATTATCTTCCATGAGCCTGATTAAGAAATTGTTCAGTCAAGATGGCTGACATTTAATTAATTCCTAAAGTCAATAAAAGTTTGCATTTAAAAAGAAAAGCTACCTTATCTGCATTATGGATGAGAAAAATGGGGGGAGAATGTGATGTATAAGGAGTGAGAGGTGGAAAAAATGTCAATTCCCTTTCAACTTGAACCATACTCTTCTACTTAGCAAAAATAGCTGAGATTTCAGAGCATTTTTTCTCAACCCCATAATATACAATGCTTAAAAAACCCCTTTGTCAGTGTGAAAGGTTCTCTGATGGTTCAGACACCATCTGCAAAGCTGAAGTGCCATAGATCTGTTTTGGCCTCATCCAGAGGAGGTGGTTTGACCTTCAGGATTTCGAATTACAGATTGTGAGTGCCCTGAAGGTGAAGAAGATCTCAAGTCATTCTGTTTTTCCACCATCACATAAGATCATGGAAATTACCCAGAAATTTTTTACAACAACAATTTTCCAAGTCAACTGTAGCATGGAATGGAAAATAAATAAAAGGAGAAATTAATATAGGGGATGTCCAGACACAAAATCATTACAGAATTGCAGAAAGTAAATAATTACAGAAAGTAAACTCATCTCAAAACAAGGGAATGTGAAATTCTTTAAAATCAGTTAACAGGAAGAAAAACATTTTTCTGTATATGTTCTGAACTGAATTTTGAACCCAAAACAACTGTACATAAATTTAGAGGTCACTGGTTCACCCTAAGCACTCAGAAAGACAGTACTGTTCTCAGCTTTGTGTTGTGGTGATAACAGTTCTCAGGTGCTTTTATCATCATCGTTGTTATTTTTATTATACTCAGGCTGTAGATCAATGTCATGACCTCTGAGGTCAATATAGGTGACAGAAATTGGCAAGAAGAGTATTGATTTAGGGAGAGGATGATGTGGGGTTTTTTAAAATATCCTTAACTGTTGCTCTATTCCAAGCTGATCTCTAGTTACTCCTTGAAAATTAAAATGCTGCTGGTTGCTTTCCAGTGTACTAAACAGATGAATCTTGTAGCCCATTTATCTCAAAACAGATCAATTTTGCATATAAAAATTCATATAATCTACTCTAATGACAATGCCTTTGCAGTCACACACTGTATACATAAGTATTTAAACAAGCAGGTAAATTTCTTTTTCATCCCTACACAGTTCTGTAATATGCTACTTTTATTACGTGCTAACAAGTATTAGTACACAGACAACACAAAGTATGTGTGTTGGATTCCTAGTAAATGAAATATTCTCTGTATCTGGAAAAAAAACCAGAATGCAAATAGCAAAGGAGAGACTAAGTCTATAGCATAGTAGAATTATGAGAAAATCCAATAGCACTTTGAGAACAGATGAATTAATATGATATATGACTGTAGACTTTTTGGATACTGCTCACCATAAGTAAACATCCATTTGAATGTCCTTAGAAACAACAACACATGAGAAGCATCCAGATTTCTACAACTGGCATTATTCTTGTGTTTGAATAAACATTTCCTTTTCTAACCGCAGTCCATTCATTTATTTGTTTCTGCTCTTATTTCCTTTGGAATCTCTGTTGTGGAAAAATCCACAGGCAAAAGAAAAGCACGAGGAAAAAATGACAAATTTTCCACACAGGACTGTGTCACTGGTATGGCATGTTGCAGATCTGTGGGTCTCTTTAGATCCACCACAGTCAGCAGTATCAGGACTATCTGCAGTATCTGTAGTATGCTGATCAGTATCAGGAGATATATTTAAGGGAGTAAAGTCAAGAGAAAACAGCTCTAGTATCATCTTCCTTGCAGCTGAGCACTAAATTCTGAAGACCTTCTTTCCTTCTTTCTCTAAACTAGTTTGTCATCTTTTCTTGCAGTTTTCAATTAAAGTCTTTGGTAATAAGTTCATGGGGAAAAGAAATTGAGTTTGCCTTTAGGTCTGAAAACAGATAGTCCGAGATTTGTTCAAACTTCCTGGGCAGAGATACGCTAGAAAGCCCTTCTTGGGAGCTCCTCAGCTAATGCAGGGTGGGAGGGTTCATCTCAAGGGAATTCACCTCATCCCACCACATTTTAAAAACTCATCTCAAATATTTTCAAAGAGTAAATGTGTGTTGAAATGGTAATAATAATGTGGACTTTATACTACTTGTGTATGTGTATTTTCTTGCTTTATATATTTTCTCATAAGAAGAAAAAGCTGGTTATCCCAGCTTTCTCAAAACAATCTTCATAGTTTCCCATGCATTACATCCTAAAAACAGCACAATGTGCTGAACAATTATCTCACTCGGAGAGATTCTTGATAATAGAAATGCTTTTAATGCAGTTTGTCCTCCCAAAGGATACTTCTACATGGATAGATGTTTACGGAGATGAGCTGGCATTGAAATAAAATGCATCAAAAGCATCTAGAAAAGTTGCTCCTCTCTTAACTGAACTTCCATCATGCTTCATCCCATTTCTCACATATGGAATTTGCAGCAAATTTTTTTCTGCCAAATCTTTGTTATTGTTTTAGCACACTATTGTTTCACAGCAAAATGCAAGGCAACAAAACTCCTTGGAAATGTTTTGTGAAGGTTTTGGTCTTGATACCAGTTGTTATTATTATTGCTCCAAATATTGTTGTTATCATAATGCACTGGAAACAACAGCACTGTTAAGAAAATATTTGTTAGGATGTCCAGTGGGATTTTCATAGTGTGAGGATCAAAGCTCACACCAGGGCCTAAACCTGAGTGACCTTAGAAGAATTGTGTTAAGGAATTATATTAAGGATATACATTTCAAAATACTTACATCTTACTGCTCTCTAGGACTGATATGGACTACCCAGAAGGACATCACAAATTTACTTTATATAGATGTAAATTTATATTTTGGTGAAGGAGATGTGAAGGTGGTATCTCCACTGTGATCTGAACATAAAACATAGAAGAGGTATTTCCTGGAGCAGAAAAACACACCTCATTGAAGGGAAAGTCAAAACTTTTTGAAAGTTTCTCACAGTCTAATTAGAGTGTTCTCTTCATATTCTCAGCGGTAAACCTGGAGGAGCTATTCCTCCAGAAGTAGTTCCTGGAGGAACTATTCCTCCAAGTCCAGCTGGCAGCAGAGAAGGCAGTGCATCATTCCGTAGAAGTGGATTCACTTATTTTCCAGGGCATTAATGCCTAACAACCCTTTGCTTTTGCAGGACTGTGAACACTGGCTTGGCAGGAATCTTTCCTGCTCTCCTCCTTTGGCAAATCGCTTTGCTGTGATTTTTGGAGGTTAGTACTAAAGGTCTCAACGTGTTAAAAGGCTTCAGAAAATGCTTTGTGAATAACAGGCTGCAGAAGGCTGTGATGCACAGGAAACTTTTCCAACATCTGCATGCAAGGCATGGGCCCTTGCTCTGGGGCCACTTCCAGTCCAATATCACAATTCCAACTGGGGCATTGTAAAACAAAGGCTTGTTCTTTTCTGCATTGAATGATGACTAATATTCGTGTCTTGTTAGTTGAAATAGGTTAGCTTATTATTACAATTCAAGGCCTTTTGGCTATATGGACCAGTGTCCTGGCTGGAGCAGGCTGAGGTTGGTTCTGAGGTCTGAGTCCCTGGGAGATGTCAGACTTCAGAACGTGGCATACATGCTCTGAAGGAAATACCAATGGTTTTCATCTGCATTTGTGTACCTTTTCTCAACCATGATGAAAAGAAATATGAGTCATCTTTTAGCCCTTTGACCTCAAACTTCCCTTCAATTTACTGTTTATGACTGTCTGAAATCTTTGTTCTCTTGCTCTGGAAAAAATAATTTATGCAGTCAATAGAAGGACCCTTTGTTCAAGAGTTGGTGATAGTGTTTCCTGCAACAGCCAGATAAACATACAATATCTTACCCCCAGAAGTTTTATTACTAGTAAGACAAAAGCACAATAGTCTCATCAAACAGATGGATCAAGTGAAAATCCACTTTAAATGAAAGCATGTAAACCAGGAAATCTGGGACTTTTACAGGGCTAAGCTGTAAAAGAATTTAGTAGAAAGTAATATCAAAGCTTAAAGGTATAAAACATAAACATGCCCCTGAATTCTAGGATAGTCTTTGATCTCAGCTTTGACCTTATTAGTATGTTTGTCAATTAATGCCTTCAAGAAGAAACAACTTTTCCTTTTTACTCACAAACACTGTTACCACTGCTATTGCCTCTACAATGGCACAATGATGCAATGTATGGGGGATTTTTCTGAGTGGAATGCAGATAACTAGGCCTTTGGACTTGGAAATCTTAAGAAACTTTCCAAATGTCAGTTAGTATCATCATACTCATAAAACTGGGGAAATCTGAGGATCAGAAGAGTGATGCCAAAAGTAGGGCAAATTTTCATTTTGATACTCCAAAGTGGCTTGCATTTCCGTGCACTTACTCAGCATTCACTCTTATTTGCCATCCATATAAAGATAAGCATAGGAGAGACAAGTGATTGGAATCTACACACGGGGTGATTCACAGCTTCTTGCCACATGAAAAAAGAAATAAGCACAGAGGAAGAAGAAATAAGGTTTTCCACTTCAAACATTTCAAAGTTGTTGATAAAAATGCCAGCCTTCAGGTTTTAAATATTTTTCTAGAAGCTTAGTTTAACACACTACTGAAAGTGAAAATTTGAATTATAAACAATAACTCTGTAAAGATTTCTTCATATAAAAACATAAAAATTCATTTTTGCTCCCCAATAATAGGCATTTTAAATTATATTCATGGACAAATGAAATTCTGGACAATCAGAAGAGCAACTTCACACAAATTGTTGCAAGAGGAGGGAATGCCAGGTTAAATCTAATTCTTCAGAAAGTATAGCTGTTGTTTTTATGGATAAAAGATGCTCAAAAAGTGGTACAAAGAGATTTTTTTCTCTGTTGCTTGGATTACATACAGCATTTCTGTAGGTGCCTTGAAACAGCAGCACCAGTGTCAGAAGTACTTCCAGGTGAACAATGTTGAAAATCTTCTTTTTTAAACAAGGTCACATGCAAAGCTTGAAAGTTGTGCCTGTCTTAAAATTTTGAGTCAGAGCTATCAATTTCCATATGCTTCTTGTGACATCCTTGTGAAAATAAATAAATTCAAAGTGAACAGACCTTTCGTGACCCCACTACATTTAACTCCAACATATGTCAGGATACCTAAAATGGAAACCGTTCTGAGGGTTCTCTTATATCAAAGTCTAGAAAATAATTACAGAATACTGTAAAAGGGTGTCTGGACAGCTGAGAGTTGGCAGAGCTCATCAACTTTCAAGTGTGATGAATATGAGTTAAAGCTCTGACATTTTGCAGCTCAGAATCAGTGTCAGAAACTTCCACAGATCATCTTCTATCAGCCTGCTTCAGGGCCAACTTGTTATGAAAAAAGTTCTGAAAATTCGTTTATTGTTTTACCCTCAACAACTGTAAGAACTATTTGTCAAACTTCAGAGGAATCTGCAGGAGACAGCAGCACTGTATGTCAGCTTTCACAGCAGCTGGCAGCAGCCTGGATATTCATCTTCTGCAGAAGTGGTTTTCTTGAAATTCTACAAGCTGCTACAAACAAGTTTGATGACAATGTGAAGTCACTGTGAGGTCAGTTGTAATCAACACCAAACCCTGCCTGTTACTAAGTCAAGGTAAATAGCAATAAACTGTGTCTGTGTTAGGTTTAAATTGAGGATTAGCTAGTTAATTTTTCTTTAACCTCACCCCACAGTCCTAAAATAGACTACCACCAAAACTCTTTGAAATATTTTTTTAGGATTAGGACATATATGCCAGTAATTTCACCTTGCATGTTGTTTGTTGCATAGGAACCACTTATAATTTTAAAATCATTAGGTTTAAATTGAGGTTTAGCTAGTTAATTTTTCTTTAACCTTCACCCCACAGTCCTAAAATAGACTACCACCAAAACTGTTTGAAATATTTTTTTAGGATTAGGACATATATGCCAGTAATTTCACCTTGCATGTTGTTTGTTGCATAGGAACCACTTATAATTTTAAAATGAAAGAAAATTTTTAAAATCTTAGTTTCCTTTGTTATGCCTTGTATCTATCTCATAGCCACATTTCATGGATTACAAAAATTACTACAGGGAGACATTTCAAGATGCTATAATACAAAAAAAGACTGGGATTGTATACAATTCCTTGCCTGCCTCTGTCAGCTTTCAAGTTTTCCAAGCCCTCTGCTTTCTAGACTTAATAACCCTGAATATTTCAAGGCTGTCAACACTTCACTGGAGATTTATCTTGTCCATCTTGAAGATCATTAAATTCCTTAAGGGTTACAGAAATGCCATGCCAAGAGTCTTTCTGCTACCACCCTGTTCTGGCAAAACAGCCTTCACAGTCTGACAGCAAGCAGTTTTACCATTTTGGGGAGTACATATTGCCAACACTGAAACCATTGAAAAGGCAAATTGAACTGAAAACCCCCAGGAATCAAGTAATGATTAATATCCAAAAGCTTCTGTGAAAGTTTAAAAGTTTACTGAAGAAAAGGCCATATGTGAAAGCAACGTATTTGCTTAAGATATATCTGCCTTATCAGCACATTCTGATGGGGATTGCTGCTTTTTTAAAAGAAGTAGAGCAATAAAATACCAGGGAAAATGTCAAGCAATAAAGTATCATTGTTATGGACAATGTTCTACTTGCCTATCTCTGGAAAACTGTTATTTCTTCAAAGATAGGAATGAAAAAGTACTACAAAAAGATCCCTGAAGAAAGAAAACCCTTTATTTTTCCCTCAGCTCTTTGTACCTCTCTACTACTGCTTTCACTTCTTCAAATCATCAAAAAAGCCTGAAGTCATGAGACAAGTTTCCTTGGCATTCATTGGCAAACCAAACTGAGAATAAGAGAGAGATTCCATTTTGAGGATCTGTTGACCTTGGCAGACAATATAGACACAGACAAGAGAGAAAGGAGAGATTTTTATTGACAAGGAGAAAGGAGAAAGGAGAAAGGAGAAAGGAGAAAGTCTCTTTTTTAAAGAGAAAGTCTAAGTATTTTTAGGCCCTAAAACATAATGAAAAGCTCCTTCTTAGATTTGTAAATGCATGTCTGTTTATAACTACCTGTCATTTCATTGTCTTACCGGATTTTGACATCCTTTTCCAGAAAACATACATTTATATGACAGCAATAAGATTAAGTCCAATCTAAACCATGTGTTCAGCAGATCTTTCCTCCTTCCCTGTGGCCCAGCCCCAGTCAGGGTTACAGCTCCATAACAAGTCTGTTCCTTTTTTTTTTTACAAAAAGGCTGAAAACTCTGTGAGTTTATTGATCTCCTGAAAATTTGTGTCTAGTCATGCTTGTGAGACATACCAAAAATCTAGTCTTTCACCCATGGGGCTATTCCCCTCTCTAGTGAGGGACTTTAGGAGAGGTGTATATTCACAGAGGAACTAGGTGACCAGAAGAAAATTGCGGGGTCTAAAGAGGAGTGATGAAGGCAGCAAGGCAGGAATACAGTAGTTCATTTGTACTTTGAACTGGTTGTAAATATGACTGTACACTAACTCCAGGCTGAACGCCAGGGGATGGGCAAGTAATTCAGCATGTTGGTTTATGACATATTCTGAAAACTCATTCAAATTATATTTGAAATGTTAATTTTTCCAAGTGGGGAATAAAAGAGTTTTTTATTTAATAAACTGGGATAACATTTTGCTTAATCTAAACCAATTTGTATTTCTACATGGTATTTTACATGATATGTGCATAATAAGAAAAATAACAAAAGGTCAGAGTGACAGGTTTGCTGGGAATATCCCTAATCTCTTTCTGGTTTACTGCTTTCCAAGAGATACTCTGAACTTAAAAATGAGCCTCGCAGAGAAGGAAAACTGTCTGAACTGATTGGCTTTGCAGTTGTGTTCATCTGCTAACACTAACTTCAGCTCTCTCCTAGCATGTATAATAGCATCTCCTGTAGCCTCAAGCAATAAAGCCTGCTACTCTAGTTTTTGAAGGTCAAACTGAAGGATTTTGTGCATTGCTTTCATATGGGCTTTTGATATTCCAGGCATTTGGGGAATGATGCTCAGAGGTCTTCCAGCAAACTTTGCACACCTTGGGAAGGGCTAGCGAAAATAATGCTAACGATATTTATATGTATGCTCTAGGTAGCAAAGCCAATAGGTACAATGTACAAAACCATCAAGAAACTAAATGTTAGTGTGACAGAGGCAGAATTAGGTATCTACACCCTATTGCAGTTGCAGTAAAGCACCCCAAAAAACAGCATAAATTCATCTGAAACAACATCTTGAGTTGCTGCATATAGCATATGCAGCCATGCACAGGTTTCCAGGAGCAGCAAACCCCTGGTGGAGCTCTCCCATGCCAAAGAATGTAGGTAGGGACTGCACAGGTGTGTGGTAATCCCACAGTGGGAAGGCAGGTGGTTACAGCCAGTCACTATCCATAGCAACATGCAGCTGCAGGCCACAGCTGCCCTTCTGAAAGACTTTCCAGACTAGCCATAGAGCAGGAGGAACAGCCATCAGTTTGCTACCTGTTGGAACTACTTTTCCTTGCCTGTGCCAAAGGGGGACTGGCTGTCATCCTTTGAACTCACAGTTTCCCACTCAAACCCAGAAAGCTGGAAGCCAGACCTTGAAGATCATTAATTTTGATCACTGCAATTTATTCCAGTACCAAACCTTATACACCAAATGGGTGAGATCAGACCTACCCACAATTGCCCAAGTATTCCTTTAGGCAGTATTTGTGCACACACTTCCAAGAAGGCATCCAGCCAGGTCCTTCCCAGCACTGACTGGAAGCATTTATAGCTCAGTAGGCAGCAAAAAGAAAGTAACAATGCATGGTAAGAAGCACTCTCTTTCTTTGGGCTGGAAACCCAACTCTCTCCTAAACAGAAAGGGAAGTGCCAAAATGTGGGGGTTGTTGAGTCTGGTGACTGGAATGAAAGCCATACATCACCAGCCTTCAAAACCAAATTTAGAAAACACCCTTCGTGCTCAAGATCCTGAGTAGATGGGAGGCCACAAAGTCAGCTCTGGTTTAAGGTACAACAGTTCCTAAGGGAAGTTCAAGTGCAGAAATATTCTAGATCTTGTGTTTTAATTGGCAGCTGTCAGAGGTCAGCGTCTGCGGATCACGTTTCCAAGGCATACAAGACAAGTGGCAGCCTGCAAAACCTTCCTTCCAAACATTGTCTGCTCTTTCAGTCTTGCAGTGGTTACTCTGAACATCATAAGGAAATGATCTCCAAACATCTTGTTACCAGTTTCTGCAGTCCTGATGCTGAGATCACTTGTTGCCCTGTTAGTTATGCAGCTTTACAATGCTGCTTTTATGCACTGCAAAGTTTGATGTGACATGCTCCAGCCACAACAATTGCTTGTGAATTCTGAAATTTGTTGTTCCCAGGAAGATCTGGGGCAGCCTGTTGCTCCTATCCCATAACAGGACTCTGCAGAAGAAGTAAGAGACTATTAGCCAGATTTCAGAGAACATAGATTCACTGGAAAATGAGAGTTTTGCTCAAGGTCACTATCAGATGCCTGAAGAAAGAGACATTGAGACATCTTAAGCCTCTCAAGTGTAAGAAGTATTCAGAAAATATTTTGCCATATAGATAAGACTAGAGCACAGAGAACTCAACGGTGTTGTAATGCAGCCTTCATTTCTGCAGGCCATGCAGAAAAGCCATCACAGACCCTGGAAACTATTTTGCCATGTTGCCAAATAGCCCTTTTTCCAATAAAGTTAATTAGTTTCAATTAAGCATGATGAAGACTTCACTATCCTTCCCATTCATTGGACTGGCTCCTTTTTCAGTTCTCATATAAGTTTTGTAATTGGATTGTATTGTAGGGTTCATACAGCCAAAGAATCCTCTTTCGTTTAATTCAAGGTCTCTGCTACAATAACATCCATGTCCTCGGAGAGTCTGCCTGCAGATAAGTAAGGACGACAGCATTGTGTGATGCATGGGTGAACCAATCACTTTATAAAGCAAGAGGATTAAGGAAGGAACCCTATGACTCCATCCAGTTCAGGTATGCACTCCCAGTACCCTTGTTTGCTGTGTTGCTAGGTGTTCTACCTACATACCACACCCAACCCACACTGCTGTCAGGAGCTTAAAAAAATTATCAGCAGTTAAATGTTAATAACGGCCTGAGCCAGGCACAGTGTCAATATCTATTTTGTCCCCCTGACATACTTCTGTCAATGTACATGCACATGTTTGTAAGTGTGCATGCCATTCTAGGGCGTGGGATAGTGTTAAAGATGGTGTCAAGATGGAAGACATGCTAAGAAAACTGAAACAAACAAAAAACCAAAAAGTTTTCAGTCATCAGATAACACCTTCATACAGACTTCTCCCTCATTCTGAGCTCTTAAGTAAAAAGAGAGTATTTACTTCCAAAAAAAATTAAATTATTCATATTCATGGCCCTAACTATTCATAATAGTATTTTCCGAATTATTGCTGAACTATCAACAAGGGTCTTCATTTAAATAAAGGATAGCATGCAAGTGGTTACAATTCATTTAGGCTCAATAAGGGAGACGGGTAATAAGCCAGTACAAATGCATAATGTACAATGATGCATGACAGGCCACGTACAAATGTATATACAGGCTAGTACAATGTATAATTTGACAAAAGGGGAAGAACAGCATAATTAACTACAAAATTACAATCTAGACTTCCCCACCTAACCACCCAGAGCATGTTCTCATCCTTAACTCTTTCTTTTGGCTCTCTCTCAACAGCTTATGGGTTTGAGGATACCATTCTCAGGTACCTGGCTGTTCCCACACACTGCAGGAGGCCTGCTTACACAAATACCACTCCATCCAGGATATCACTGTGGGAGTCAGATGGAGTTTGCTGCTTTGGCACCAAACCCGTTGCTATCACAGTTTCATGCTGGATCTAACCCAAAATTCTCAGAAGCAGTAAAAGAATTCAGCACAGTTAAAGCCAGATGAGTTGAGCTGATTAGCACTACCTATAGAACTGGTCCTGATAGTATAATACATCATCTAGATGTTTTGGATTACAAAGTCTTTCCACTGAATTCAATAGACCTTGAATCTCTCATTTCCAGATGTATTTATAGTAAGGCTTTTCCTCTCTATTATTTAACACTTCCATTAAAATCCGAACAATGACTGTGATTTTTATGCTTTATGCAGTGATAAGTATAGCCCACACTTGCCAAATCAATTCTGGCTTTACTACAATGTCTCCCAGAAGCCACAGCTAGCACAAGGGTCTTACTGTCAATTTCTATACATGGCCAAAACAAAAAATACAATCAAAATATTTTCACTTTTCCAACAGTGAAGAAATTTAGCAGCACAAAAAAAAAAAAAAATTAAAAAAAAATTTGGGGAGAAATAATAAGAAAAATTAAACTCTCCATAGATGGATGACTGCATTAGTGAGAGGTCCAGTTTTTCTTCTGTCACTGTAAAATGATCACACTGCATCTAGTCATGCACTTTGCCTTATGTGTGTGCTACTTTAAGAAGTGAAAGTCATTGTTTCTGCTGAAACATTTGTCTTGCAGGGCAGCGGGGGAAGTCCCCAGACTTGTGTTGATGACTCTGCTCTCTGACCGCTGTCTTTCTGGGACACCAGGGACTCAGACTTCTCTGGGGTTTTCATTTTATTCCCCTTTGAGACTTACATCATTGGAATAGGTCACAAATGACCTTTAGAGACATGCGGTATGCCTAGCAGTGTCTTTCACTCTAGATAAGGAGTGACTGCCATCCATTTCATCAGTTGTAATTATAATGCTCAAGAGTTTTGCCTTAGGGCTAGGTGTGCTTAGTTTAAAATTCCTGATTGTCATACCTGAGGAAAACTGGCAAAGCACCCCCATTAAGCTCATTCACTGCTTTTCTCTTTTTTTTTTTTTTTTTTTTTTTTCAGGAAAAATAGTCAGTCTATAAGCTTCTGCTTGTGTAAACAGATATGTGTTGCATTGAAGAAAGTTCAAATGAGCACTTCCTAACTACACTCCATTTTATAGCACAGTGCTCCCCAGAGCTGATTTAGCTGTGCGCTAAGTGAGTGGTGGAGAGGAGAGTAGGGAAAACATCAAAAGAATTCAGTACAAAGAAAAAGATGACAAATCTGAACTACCTGGGGTTAACAATGTCATTAAAGCATGTAGGTTTAGATGACTGAATCACAGTGATTTTTCCTTCCTTGTACTACTGTACACCTTCCATGTACCACTGAAGTACATCCCTTCTGTCTGTGACTCCAGCTGACCTAGACAAGGAGAGAGACAAGGCCAGGGCCATCTAACTTCCTGTGTCAGAGTAGAGAATGCATCACTCAGGGACATGACTGTGCAGTGTAAAGGAGCAGACCAGTGCAGTCTGTGGATTCACATCCACTACTATACCAGTCTGTCTCACCTCACCAGCTCCATTGTACTCAAAGTAAGAAGGGGCAAGGCTTGGGTTCCAGAATATGCTGAGCAGCTTAAGCTCACACAGTTCAGGCTATGAAAGCTGTCAAAATGGTTCTTTGCTGTTTCTGCAAATGAACTTTGCATCTTGCTTGCTTTCTGCTAACACAGGAAAGAACAACACAGATTGCCTATCTAAATGCAGCACATTTCATATGAAACAGAAGTTCTCAGTACAGCTGTCTGCTCTTCACTGCAGCATGTCAAGCAGCCTAGAAACACTGGACAGGGTAATTGTCAATGCTGTACAAGAAGATGTGTAATAACATGTAAATATTTCTGCATGTTAGAAATTATGTCATAACAAAATTGACTTGGCTTTTACACAAAGTTCTGCACCTGAGATGAGTCACTTTGGTGCGTAATCTAGTAACGTTCTCTTTTTTTGCAATTGTGTTATATAAATGCTTTTACAAGGTGTGTGTATAATCCAGCAACACTGTGAGGGCTGGATTCCCAGAACACCTGAGCATGTTGTTCTCCACTGAGAAAATGTGCAGGTGAAAAAAACATCTTGTATTCCAGTGAAGACTTATTTGCACTCAGTCAAACAATGAGATAATTAGCAAAAGTTAACATCAGCGTGATTTTAACAATAAAGGCCGTGCAGAACTGAGGATGGGCAGAGCCCTTTAAACAGAACTGGAAAGCATGTCTGCATTGTGCAAGGGTGTGCAAAGCGAGAACCTGAGCTAGCACATACCCAAACTGGTCTGTCTGCGTGGCAGAGCAGAGAGCCAGGCTTGTGCCTTGGAAGCAGGAGAGAGCAGCAGTGTGACACCACACCCAGGTAATGAGCTCGGCATCACCGCGCTGACACCGCCACCCTCCTCCAGATTCCAGGGCCCGTCAGCCCAGGCATGCATGCAATGTGCTGTGTTACACTGCAGGGGTAGGCTCAGAGCTACATGGATCTTTGGATCAAGTGCAAAATGAAGGATTCAACAGAGCGAAGAAAAGCAACCCCTCAAGTATAGGAAGATCAAGATGAAGAGGATTAGAGATTACTTTCAACAAGGAAGGCCAGCCATAGAAAGCTAATAAAAATCTGGGAAGATTAGCTAGTAAAAGATGGGGACATCAGTCAATTCTGCAAGAGACCAGTGTAAAACACATGAAGAGTAATAACCATGCAGTTAAGTAACATGTGGCCTTGTGCTGGTTGACTCCATCCAGATGAGCTTCATCCCCAAGTACATATTAAATTAAATCATCAATGTCCCAGCATATTTTGAGATATCACATTTGAACTCAACCAGTTGAAAAACCTGGGCTTTATTCCCTTCTCTATTGCTTATTCTGAAATAAGTATTTGTAATGCTACCTTTAAATCAGTTTTCAAAATGTCTCAGGAAGGATGTCAATTCCTAAAAACATTCAAAAGTTAAGTGATCTTGGAACTCATAACTCTTTCTGGTATTATGCTAAACATTGTGTTTTTATGAAACATCCTATCTCTTATATAAACCTTCTGTAAAATACTGTGACAGAAGATAATCTTGCTGGTTGGTGTGGTTTTACAAGCTGGTTAAAATAATATTTAGATTATGGAGCATATATTATGCAGATAAGTGACAATGCAACCAGTGAATATTTTGTCAGAAAGATCTTGGTAGTCACTGCTATCATGCAACCACCTCTGGGATAAAACTATCAGGAACATAAGTTGGTAAATCCATAGCAAACAAGAGGGAAAGATCCCTTCACCACTGGTGCTGGAAATCAAATAGCATTTTGTTCTGTATAAAGCAATTAAATACTTTATTTGAGGCAGAAATTTTATATTTTATAACATCCAATTTTTGTTTGTTTGTGTATAGGAATAAACATCCCTAAGGATGTAACTGTCCCTGGAGATTATAAAAGTTACAAGGTCATGCCCTCATTCTTTTCTCTGCCAGTCACTCAGAGGAATCAGGAACACCTAGGACCTTAGCATACGCCAGATTCCCTGTCACCAGAGCAGAAAATGAAGTGCCAGCAGACAACTGATGAATCCATATGTCAAAGGTTGCGTTTTTCCTGACTGAGGAAGGGCTGTTTTCATTAAACTCCCCGAAACACCCTTCCTAACAACGTCTTCTGCTAAAAAAATGTTTTAAAAAGGGAAGAATAGAATTGAAAGGTCATCTTTCTGCCTGCATTGCCTCATATTTGTCACTTCTCATGCTACTTCCTCTTCACATCTATTTATAACTTCCTTGTATGAGCTGTCATACCCACAAATTTATATGACCCAGTTAACATGTATACAATTGCTTCAAAGATTGCTCTAGTAATCATCTTGGATTTCTAGGTCATTAATTTAGATCCTATTTTTGCCTTTGCCTTTGTCCTGCTTAGGAAAATGACCAGACTGCTTCCAGAAGATTGCATAGAACACGCCAATGACTGTAACCTGGCATCTGCATAACCTACAGTGTTTAAAGGAAGTTGCTGATTTTTGCCTTACTTCCCTAAATGCAGATTCTCTGCCTTCTCACTTTAAATTCATGACATAAGGAACATGTTGAGAGGAAAAGAGAAGCACTCACAGGTAGCTGCAACCAAAGGAGAAGAGGCCTTTTTACATGGTCCCGCCAGTGTAAATGATTGCTAAATCAGGAAAATCCATGCCCCTACAGTGAGGGAAGAGTTTCAGCTGAACAAAATCTCCTGTTGGCTGATTCCAGAGGTACTTACAAGGTTTCCTTCCTCAGTCTCAATGCCACCTTCTCCTTTTAGAGACTCTGTAGAAAACCTTGCTTGATGTGTATACATATTATCAAAATATGTGCTGACAGCTGTGCTCAGGGCAGTGTGTCACAGTGCTAAGCCCAGCAAAATAAAAGGAGTGGGCATGTCCAAACTACTCCCAGAATACAGAAAGGACACAATGGACAGTTGTGTTAAGGCAATAAGACTTATGTCATGATGTTATCACCTTTATCGTTCGAATAGAACTGAGTTTGCTGCATCTTCTGCAGGGCAGTAGGAGCTGCAGGTAGTTGAGACAGTTCTTACCCAATTCATAACACAGCTTCTACTACAGACACAGGAAAGCCCCAGGACTTTCTCAATGTTGCCTGTGAGCATTTTCTAAACTCTTCTTGAGCTCTGGCAGGTTTGATGTCATGTCCACTTCCCTGGGGAGTGTGTTCCACTGCACAACCTTCCTTTGGGTGGGGAACCTAAGCAAGATGCTTGACCAAACACCCCATCATAGTTACAAGATATTTTAGACCTTAGAAACTGTTCCTGTTCCTGTATGGCAAGACTCAGCATATCTCAAAGCAGATGTTGGTCAGCAATGCTTAGGTGAGCTACCCCAAGATAAATAGAAACTCATTGCAAGCACTCCAGGAACGTGGGTGTGAGCAGTGTCTGCTTCTATTTTGGTGGTTCTTGCCGTGTCACAAGTTGCCACATGGGGCTATGATGCAGTTGATGTTGAAGTCCCTGTGTGTCCCTGGCAGAACAGGCAGCTTAAAGGCAGGCTGGACAGCACTAACAACCCTCATTCAGATCACCATACTGTATTACAGAGAGCTGTACTGGGCATGTTGTTCTGCACAGGTACACTGTCTTTCATCCAGAACACATTTCTCTGCATCACTGAGATCGTGAGCTACTCGTTTGCTCTGACCAGATGGTATTTATTATTATTATTTGAATTTGCTGTCATTGCTTCTACAGAAGAATTTTCTGTCTCTAAACGGAGTTAGAGAAACCATAAAGACCTTGAAATTATAATTTTATGAACAAGTACTGCAAAAACAAGCAATATCACAATTTCAAATAAATAAGAGAATGAAATTCTAAATGCAGTAATCCAACTAAAACAGCAATCTGTATTTGACAGCCAGATTGGTGACTGACTTGCTTCTGTGTGCCTAACAAACTTCTCTTTGTGGAAGCAAGTATCAGCATTGCACTAGAAGCACTCTGGAATGCAATTTTTAAAGCTTCTTCCCACAGAAGTATATGCCACAAGCACATTGCATTTGTGTTACACTGCAGAAACAAACACACCCATGCTCTCCTCCAAGCACACAGAAAGAGCCAGGGCATCTCCTCAAGGTTGCCCCACACTTTAAGGGCTGTCCTCAGGGTGGGACATGCACAGCAGAGCATGCAGAATCCTTTTCTCCAAAGTAAGGAAAAGACTGAGAGAACCCACAGAACACTGAGCATGACATTTTCCTTCCCAAGAAAAGTCATGTTCAACTAGATTTTCATCATAAAGGGTCCACTGATGCAGTTGATGTTGAAGTCCCTGTGTGTCCCTGGCAGAACAGGCAGCTTAAAGGCAGGCTGGACAGCACTAACAACCCTCATTCAGATCACCATACTGTATTACAGAGAGCTGTACTGGGCATGTTGTTCTGCACAGGTACACTGTCTTTCATCCAGAACACATTTCTCTGCATCACTGAGATCGTGAGCTACTCGTTTGCTCTGACCAGATGGCATTTATTATTATTATTTGAATTTGTTGTCATTGCTTCTACAGAAGCATTTTCTGTCTCTAAACTGAGTTTAGAGAAACCATAAAGACCTTGAAATTATAATTTTATGAACAAGTACTGCAAAAACAAGCAATATCACAATTTCAAATAAATAAGAGAATGAAATTCTAAATGCAGTAATCCAACTAAAACAGCAATCTGTATTTGACAGCCAGATTGGTGACTGACTTGCTTCTGTGTGCCTAACAAACTTCTCTTTGTGGAAGCAAGTATCAGCATTGCACTAGAAGCACTCTGGAATGCAATTTTTAAAGCTTCTTCCCACAGAAGTATATGCCACAAGCACATTGCATTTGTGTTACACTGCAGAAACAAACACACCCATGCTCTCCTCCAAGCACACAGAAAGAGCCAGGGCATCTCCTCAAGGTTGCCCCACACTTTAAGGGCTGTCCTCAGGGTGGGACATGCACAGCAGAGCATGCAGAATCCTTTTCTCCAAAGTAAGGAAAAGACTGAGAGAACCCACAGAACACTGAGCATGACATTTTCCTTCCCAAGAAAAGTCATGTTCAACTAGATTTTCATCATAAAGGGTCCACGTGATACTGGTTATTAACAGCGGAGCAGATTAATAACCAGTAGATAGCAGATTTAGAATCACAGGAATTTCCAAGCTCTGAAAATACAATGCACTTCTTTTATTCTACACCCAGAATTTATCCAGGTATTAAACCAGCCTTAGCAGACTTTTGTGGGCATCCTATCACATTCCCTGATTTTTTAAAACATTCATGTTTCTGTTTGAGACTTGAAATGAACTGCAGCTACACCACTGTGCATGCAATACACAGGGACTGTGAGTCTTTTCAAGCAAGTGTCCTAGGCCATTTCTTTTATATCTATGAGTTGTCACAGACCTCCCCTCCTTGTAATTTTCTCTTGTCCACATTGTTGGTGTTGCAAGTTTCAGTCTTTCTCTTGCCTTTTCCCTCAGATTCAAAAACTGTCATGCCTGTCTTTGTTACTCATTGTGTCTATCATGACCTGCCTTGCCTATGCTTGCCACAAGCAAAACCACTTTGAGGAAAAAAAAAGATTATGTCATTATTCATTTGAATATTCTTTTGTAGGTCTTACTGTCATGTGGTATTTGAAAGTCCTATATGCTACAGCATGGATTTTTTATTTAATGTGCCCAGCAAAGGTGAACATAGACATGCATTTTCTGGACACTGCTCCACTCCTACTCCTGTTTGAGTCTCTGCAAAGTCAGTGCAGCATAAAATCTCAAAATGAAAATTTCTCATGAAAACATTAAAGAGCATGTTTTATGCCAATTTAAGTTTAAAACATACACTTTCAAACTTTACAGAATCAAGACAAACTCTAAAGGGGTTCATTTTTCTAAAATATCAAAAAAGAAAATTGAATAATATTTTCTATCATAAAATGTCCTGGGCTACTTTTGCCTTCTATCTAATCAAAATCCATACAGAGTGAAATGTCCTAAGATTTAGGTCACAGAGAATCAGGGTACTTGAATCAAATTGAGTTCTGGAAGGAATGACTCATAACTGTGATGAATGAAGCACAACACCTATTTATATAAATATAAATACGCAATATCAACATAAAAATATGTGTTAAGATACAATCCACAGAGTGTTTACAATTAAAACAGAGAGGAGTCCCTCCAGGCATCAGCCTCACACTTTGTGAACTCTTGCTTTCATATGGCATTGTGTTTTGGAAAGTGTTGAGGTAAATATCTTGAGATCAAATAACTCTCTCTGGTGAATCAAAAAAGAGGCTGGGAGAGTATGACCCTTAATTTAATCAAGAAATTTTAGAATTCTCTAAGTGCACTCAGCAGGCCTGATTCTGTTCTCAGATATATTACTGTTGACACCACATATTTTAAATTCAGGACTAAAGGAAGGATAACAGCTGTGGTCAGTCTTGTTCTACTTGAGCAAAATGCATCAACAGGTATTTTAATAGGTTTTCAAGAAGTATATATATTTGATAATAATAACATTCCAATCATAGGGACAGCGTAAGCCAGGTAGATTTCAATGATAAATCTGTACTTTATGTGCTCATGTAGAAGTTTCTTCACGCAAATTATTTCTATAGTTTGCCTATGCATGCCTAAGCAGAGCTCCACATCTATGAGCAGTTGCCACAACCTTATTAATGTGAGCATCATTTTTACTCTGTATTACTTTCCTCATTCTGTCAAATCAAACTTGTAAACCAGTGTAGCATAATAACTTAATATACTTCATATACTCATCAAATGAGATAAAGAAATACTGCCTTGAGAAAGAAAAAAGTTTGTATTTTTTCAAACGATTAACTGTAAGACAGAACAAATATTTGTAAGGTGACCTGCATGACAGAATTAGGAAACAAATTATAACAAAAATAACTAGAAATTGTTCTACATGATAATGTTAATTACCCACAAGAGCCAGGTATTGTGGATAGGAGAACTACCAGCATTTGTTTGGAGTATTCATATATAATAATTATCTTAGCTATGCCTAAATGTTTATAATAAATAGTTTTTCATTTTTTTATATTGAAATCATTCTTAGTTTAGTAGAAAAATATTTTTCACCAAATATCAATCCACTTCTCTACTCAGCTACACACTGAATTTAATGGTGTCAAAAAACAGAGAACATCTGGCTCATTTCATACAGACTGCAGCAGACATTTAATATAAGTGAATTGCAGTCATGCCAAACTACAAATATACCCAGCTAGAATCTTTATAACTCTCTAATGAATTTCAGAACTACATAATTTTTTCATGAAATATAATATTATAAAATAATTATCTCACATTATAATGCAAAATAGACAGATTAAGTTGGCTTTGAAAACATAACAATCTAGGCTCATTAAATCACAGCTTCTGACACCAGCAAATTTTTCCAACATCCATATGACTGAAACACATGCTTCAACTGAACAGCAAGAAAAAAATGGTTCACATTGAGAGAAGCCCGATGGAGTTGTCTCAGTATAAAACCATCCACCTTGGAGCACTGTTGCTTACCACGTGCAAGCTAAATTCATGCAAATATTTCCAGGAAAGAAAGCTTCACCTATTTGATTAAATCATGAGGTTTTTACTGATATATTTAAATGAGTTTTTTGAGAAGTATACTGATTTATTCTATTTTCAATATTCTGATATTCTCTATTGAATATTCTGATTTATTCTATATTGAATATTCTGATCTATTCTATTCTATTCTATTCTATTCTATTCTATTCTAATTAATCTATTTTCAAAGTATAACATAGCCCCAGCATTATAATGATATACATTTTTAGACTTTTTAAACATACGTGAAGCAGAATGTGTTGCCAGTTATATAAATCAATTTTAAGGTTTAAAAAAAAAAAACAACAAAACAAAACACCGAGGAAACAATGACAAAGCAATGTAACATTTAAAAACAAACAAAAAAAACCCTCAAGGAAGCAAACAAACAGAAAACCACACCAAAACCCACTGATTGGAGCTAAAGTAACAGAGCTTGAAATTTGTTTAAATGTGATCAATGTCAGCCAACAGCCTAACAGAGTTCACTCACTAGTAGTACAGCTGCAAAAACTATCAAGGTTCATATAAAATACCATCAAAGATTGGGGATTAATTTTTTGTACAAGAATTTGACTCTTACCTCTTTCTGAAAAAATAACTTTTTTTAAAACTAGTCACTCTGGTTAATTGTCATAGAAATTACTGTTTACAAAAAGGGACAATTCAGTTAAAATCATTGTGAAATATGGGCTGCTCATACAACTTCATTTATTTATACCAATAAAAGCTAAAATTTTTTAAAAGACAAAGAAGCAATTGAGATCATCTTTCCCCAGACTGAAATAAAAGTGAAAGCCAAGTCAAGGATCAAACTCCTGATATTTTCTAATTTCTTTTAAAAACTGAAATGTTTTTCCAAAGCCAGGACTGGTGCAGATATATGAAATGTTCAAAAGAAAAAAAAAGGTCACTTAAACAGCATATTTTCTTTTTTTTTCTTATAAATGAATCAATGCAAGACTATCCCTATCTCTACTGGCCTTATATTTTGTGCTGCTGTTCTTATAATTGAATTTTGATTTGTAGAATTTTTGTCATGCTGCAGACACTCAGGATATGATCAGGTTTTTAACAGGCATTTGCACTGATGCATGAAGCACAAACACTCTGAAAGAGACAACACATACAACAATAACTCCCAGGGGTTAATACTCTGCCCTTTTTCTGCTTGTTTACTTGTCTGTGCAGAATGGACATGGCCACTTCAGAATGGAAATTGTTGATTCTTTTGGCCCAGAGGAGACAGGCAGGGACAGATTTGAAATGGTCTCCTGGTTTGACAACACCACATTAATTAATACAATCAAAATGAGCAACAATTTGAACACATGCATACACTGTTTTAATCTATATTTTATTTCCCCAGTTTTCTTGAGGGAAAACAAATATGGATAATGTCAAAATAAGACTACAAAGTATGTCCTGCTTATACTTCTTCCATTAGTTAAAAATAAACAAAGACTCTGAAGTAGATTTCTGGTTCTCAGTAGAGATTAAATATTTTCTGTTGCCTGATTTGGGGGATATAGGTTTTGTACCTGTCATAGGGATGCAGTGAAGTTCTTCTTCCACATCAAATTTCCCAACTTAATAATGGCAATAATAGTTTATATTGGTCATAATAGCACGTGGGCATGCTGGGTATAAATGCATGCGTGCAAACAAGATCCCTTTGGGCAAGAAGGGAAATTGCTGCACAGATTTTAGATAGACCACCTGCCCAAAATGCATCACATATGGAGTTCAGTCTAGGTTTGGGTCTCTGAGAGCAGCAGGGCAAAAATTTCTTCTGAGAAGCAGCCCACTTGTTGTGTTAACATTTGGAAATCACGTAGACTCTCAAAACCACTTAAGCTTGACTTTAATACATCTTTTGCTTCACTCTGAATTTGGATTTTTTTTCTCCATCAGCATTGCAGAAGGTGATTCTACCTCCAACTAAAGGTTCAGGCCTTTTATTTTTGCTGCTTCTAACCAAAATCAATTTGTTCTGGCTTGTCAGGTTCCCTTTTAAATCTAAATTGTAACTAAAATAACTGAAATACTTAGGAAAAAAACACTGCTGTTTCCCTTGAAGAACACAATAAGCCAGACTGTGCAGCCATGCAACAAGAATTTTTTTTTTTTCCCCCATTGGTAGGTAACATTGTCTATATAAACTACAGCAAATCCAGCGATGCTGCAGCTCCCACAGTGCATAGCAGCAGAGCAGACTGTTCTTATTTCTGCTTCACATCTTTTGGATTAGGCAAGGCCCCAAGCTTTCTTCAATCAGTATGCTGTGGTTTGGGCCCTACCCCAGATGACTAACATCTTGGTGGAACTATTTTCAGTCAAGGGATTATTTGTGTACTCCCTCTTGAATACTGATCCTACCACATCCACTTTGTGTCACAGCCCTAAACAACAAGAGGGGAAGTGCTGCCAGCATTTCTCCTGTGATCTTTGCGTGAGCACCCCCATCCAAATTGCTGCCCACTCACTCTTCCTGGCACTGCAGAACTGCTGTGGGAATTGTACAGCCATTGAAACGGCACCTTCACACACAGACCAAACACAGCTTCTGTTTCCTCATGCCTTGTTTCCAACATCATCCCATATGGTTGCTATTTTTCTGAGAAGAACCCCTTTGGCTTTCCCCTGCTGTTAAAGTACTTTAAAAGTACATAAGAATTAAAGGCTCTGTTAATAAGGTGGTAATGAATTCAGCCAACAGGGTCACTAGTGTCAGACTGACACAGGGAAAACAGAAAGGGTACTCTGCCTCCTTACATTTCAGAAGGAAAAGTAGTCCTTTGCCAGATCCCGAAGTATTAGTACATATATTATTGTTGGTTTAACATTAAACAGCAAATGACTGTAGCCACACTGTGGTTCTCAGACTTTCCTACTTTTGTTTCATATGAGTCCCCACTCAATGTGCTTCTGATTCTGATTTTGAGTAATCTGTTAGTCCTTGCTCATTGCAGAGGGGAACAAGGTCCACTTTCAGCTTTGGACTCCACTGCAGAGATTATATACCTTAGCTGTGGGAGCCTCAGCATTGCAACCCTTGAATTCCCATTTGGATGTAGCCCTAACTTGCTGTACAGTTCCTCAAGCCCAGAGCAGTATACCGGTAATGCATTCTGAAACACTGAACAAATTGCTGTGTCTGATAAATACATAAAAACCTTCTCCTTGGAAGAACAGTCTAAATTCTCACATACAGAAGAAACCCTGGCACATTTTCCCTGTTTGGGATTCAGGGCCATACAGAGAATTTTCCTCTGAACTTCAAGAAGACAAGTGGACCTAAAGAAGTTGCCTGTCCTCCTGTTAGTAGTAGGAAACTGTACACAATGTCCCTGCTTATATGGACAAGGCATAGGCAAAGCAATACATCTTGGTTTAGAGCTGTGGGTGCCTGTGCTACACAAGGTATCAAAAGCATCATGACCCTGATACACACTGCTCTCCTTGGCTGAGACAATTCTCCAAAAGCTTGCTGGCCCTTTGGTTGTGATTTTCATCTCTATCTATCTATCTATCTATCTATCTATCTATCTATCTATCTATCTATCTATCATCTATCTATCTATCTATCTATCTGTCTATCTATCATCTATTTATCTCTATTCAGTGTGTGCAAAGCCTTGGAGCCTAACTGAAGGTGAGAATACAAACAAGCAGCAGAGGATGGTGGTCTACATTTCCTCATCTAACTGTGGACCTACCTAGGGCACACAAACTGGCACACGAGTCACTCTCCATCCTCTGCACACTCAAAGGAGCTGGCTGAGGGCACCTGCAGGGAATGTGCCGAATTACCTTCCAGATGTGCTTGAAATCTCCAATTAGAAATGAGAGAAGTGTTAAGCAAGCCCCTGTTTAGATGCCTCAGATAAGTGCCATGGCTTAGATGGGATGTATCTGGCCTCATGTGCCCCTGTGTCAGCTTCAGGAGAAGCTGACAACACACCCAGCTCTAATGTAGAAGTGCAGAATGTTATTCATCATTTGCAAATTGGCATCCTGACATCTCCTTCCTCTCTGCAGCTCTGCACTAAAGGACTTGGTTGTGATTTACCACTGCAACAGTTGCCAAGTCTACATCCAGATTACCTTAATTAAAAACAATTGTGTTAGATAAGGACAAGTAAAGACACATCATAAAAGATATCAGAGAGAAAGAATAATCTTAAATATGCCTCAGGTTAAAATTACTCTGAAAATTGCTAAGAAGGCTAAATATTGTGTATTTCATTTTTAATGTGCCTTTAATATGATGACAAAGTTTTAGTTTGCAGTTCCTTGCCTGAGAAAATTCCCTTTCTTTTGTCTGTCTGGTACCCCAAATGCTTGTGGACATTTTTCCTTGGTAAGCTCCTTCACCTCTAGCTACTTGAAATTGCATTTAACTTAACATTACTTCTGTGTTTCACACTGGCTAGCATTCAAAAACAATTGTAAGGGTTTAGGAACATTTCCTCTAGCCAAACCAGTGCTGTTGCATGAATAACTGATTGTTCTCTTTTTCCTCCCCTGAAAGCTGTTTGCACAATATAAACAAGCTTTTCTGAGGGACTGCCATGAAAAAAGTCAGTTTGGCTCTGTACTGACTGTGTTGGAAAATGATTCTCTGACCTGCCTTGTGTGAGGTATGTGAGCTAAATCTCCCAGGATAAAGTAGTTACGTATCTACACAAAGGGAATTCAGGCATTGCATGTACAATGCATTCCTCACACTGAAAATCAGGAGCAGCTCTAGACAAAGATGAGAGCAGTCATCTAGAGCAGTTTTTTGCAGGACTCGCAAAGCAGCCACAGACCAATGATGCATTGGAAAGGCAAGTCAATTGGTGTTGCTTCCACCACCAACAGTCAAGATTGATGAGAAACACAGTTTTTCTGACAGCAAGTACACTTTTTTTTATTTCTTGCCAGCACCTGCAGCAGCAACAGTAGCAAAACCAGGACTGCTTTCTCTCATCCCCTCTGTCATGGCTTTATTCATTTCCCTGAGACAGTGGGAGAAACCTGGTAATGGTTTGTAACCCTTTGTGCAGCAAATTCCTTTGTTCCCACATGACTGAGGTGTCTCAAGGCAGGTCTTGTTCACTATATGTCTGTGTGAATAGCCCCTGTGTCAAAAAAAGAACCCAAAGGTTATGGGGGAGATGACTGACTACCCAGAAGGACCTCAGAACACTGGTGTTTCAGAGGTGTGGTTAAGGAAATGTCTAATTGCAGAAAATCCTAGACAAAATCAGAAGTCCTGATCCAGGAGCTGGTGACAAAACTACATGGAAGCCCTTTGTGAAAAACATGGTGTGAAATGGACTTCTGCTTCTATGGACTTATGTTTCTCCAGAACCCTTGGAGAGTTTATCTTGCTCATGACCTCCATTGCATAACATTAGTTTAAATGCAATTATTGTCTGCATCCATGCAGGTGCACTCACCTTAGAATGGTAGTAGATTGTCTGATGAAAAATAATTATGATATAGCTCCTGGATTTTAGAAATTACACAAAGTTCTATACTCAGCAGGCAATTAAAATTTGAATATATGCAGAAGCAAGCTGTTCCCAGACCTGCAATTAAACAGCTAACTGGATTAGGAGACTGTTTCTGTGAACAAGTTTTTCTACTGAATCACATTGGCTTTCATCAGCATGTTATTGCATACAGTGTTTCAGAAAACAGCATTGCATGGGGAAACCTGAAAACTTACTGGTTTTCATGCAAGAAAAGGGTCAGCCTCTCTAGAAAAAAGTTACATTCAGAAAGAAGCACTTTTTTATCAAAATGGTTTATGTTTGCCCAATGAAACACAGACATAAATACTGCATAAGCAAATACATCCTCATTTAAGAGACCAAACTGCAAGTTTCACATGCATGTGAACTACTATAAGCATACTTCTATAAGTTAACATAGATATCCCTCATCTTTTCTTTGTTACAGTAACCTAGGTCCCAAATAGCCTGTCAAATGTCCTGGTTTTTTGTCTGTGGGTTAGACTCATGTCACCAAAAATTACCCATAAGAAAGGTACTCAGACAGGATAAACTACTGTCATAGTTAATCAGGGAAAGACTTCCCAAGAACGACAAATCCTACCCACCCTATCTAAAAGAAGTAGTTCTTCTCTACAACAAACTACTGAAATAACTAAAGCATCCAATTTTGGACTAGATGACTAATTTGCTGGTGACCATGTCAACATATGGAATTGGTAGAACAAGAGGCCACTTTCTTGATGCCGTCATTAAAAAAATAATAAAACACTATTTAGCAGATACCAAATGTCACATGAATAGTCATTGTTGGATTCATGATATGGTAATTTTACAAAATATTTAAGGTTTTAGAAACTGTCTCTAGTCTTTCTTCAGAATCCATCAGTAAACTATCCTCTTATGCAACTCAAGCACTTCATATTATCTCCTGTTTCTTCATAGTCTTTCCATGTTATAGGTCACAACTGGTTCTCTGCAGCTGATGTCAATTTAGACACATTCTTCTATGCATTTTTATTGCTTTCCAGATCATGGAATTGTAGAAAAGTTTGGAAAAGATCTCTAGGACCAGAAAGTTCAACCTTTAACCAAATACCACCAGGCCTACTAAGTCATATCACAAAGTGCCATGTTAATTTGTTTTTTGAACACTTCCAAGGACAGTGACTCCACCACTTTCCTGAGAATCAGTTTGAAATCTCAGGATATTTTAACTTCTTTGACAACTTCTTCCAATTTTTTTTTTGTCTTCATTTGACAATAACTATTCATTCTATTTCCAATATTTTTAAAATAATTTTCATAAAGTCCATCATTTGCAAGCAGTCCATACCTAGTTTAATATTTACATGCACTTTAATGAAACTAGGGATGAGAGCTGAACTGTTTTGAAAATGTGTTTTTACAACTGCATTGTTTACTGTTCATTTTTCTTCATCTAATTCAAAGATAATTCCAACATTCATGAAAGAATCTTGTCTCTCCAAATTTGTAAGACACTGTCCTTGCAGCAGAACACAATAAGAATCAACTATTCTGTTGATTCTTAATTTAATGCAGTGGATGCTGATTTTGTCATCGATAGTTAAAGTGTGATGAAACAACTGTCTCTATAACCTCTGGGAAGTGCTCTGAAACTTTCAGCTTCAGGCTGAAAATATCCATTTCTCTGTGTCAGCTTGTAGCTTGTTTATGTAAAATTAAACACTTGCTGTAGTAAAGGCTGCTGATTGAAATTCAAACTTTGCCAACATCTGAAGACCTTGGTGATAAAGATTCTATGAAAAATAAAGGGAAGTTGCAGATGCCATGATAACCTGATGTCCAGTACAAAAGCTTTTTTGTGATGGTATGGGAATTGTCAAAAGCTCCACAATATGGCCTAGTATGGATAAGATTGTTTATCTCTTTACCACCAGCTTTTTTTAAAGATGACTGGAGTTTCTCTAGCTTGTGCTGAATTCAGTGCTGCCCTTTGGGATGCACTGACCATGTTAAGCACAGTCAGAGTGCCACTTATAAAATGTGTTTTCCATTTTGCTTTGCTTTTCATTGTTTCTTTATTTTGGGATTCCTCCATAGAGAGGAATGAGTACAAGGTAGGTGCAAATACAAGACAAATTTTCAAGGATTCTGTTTGTTTCTAAATTTCTCTGATGCTCCATATGGCAAAGGTTATGCCATGATAGCCAGTGTCTTAGTCAAGAATTTTGAAGCAGTTTTCCACTTTTAGATACATAATTTACAATTTATCCATCTCTTATTGCACCATCTGCACACTTTTTAAAAATCTGATCTTTGACTATAGCCTTAGTAAGCGTCAGTGAGAAGATAGCTGGTGTACAGAAAAAAGAGTTTTCAGTTTATTTCCAGGCTTCCTAATCACCTTACATTTCATACATTACACTTTTATGGTCCTGCTTCAAGCCAGAGTTCCAGATGTATTTTCTGTTTAAGCAGCCCAAAACCTGTTACTGTGTATATTACACAGTAGAAGCGGTTTACACCTGCAGTTTTTTTGAATAATGAAATAAAACCAGCCTGTTGAACTTGAAGATCTTTGTGGGTTCCTTCCAATTCAGGATATTTTGTGATTCCATGAAAGTTTGCTCTTAAATGGCCTTAAATGTGGCAGCCACCAAGGCATTTCTTAGAAATAGATACTCATCTATTTCAAAAGCATCTTAAGAAAAACTGCCACATTGCTCAACATAATCATTACATAAGGACTACAGATTAGTATATCAGTTTAGTAGAAACATAAATTGAAATATTTGATGGTTTTCATTTATTCCAAGTGATTTGTTTTGTTTTTAAAATGTTAAATAAGCTATTTTATTAACTTCATTAACAGTGATTCTGTTGCAGTCATTTGTATTCAACTAGTATTTTAATACAATAAATTAACATGTAATAATTTACAGACATGGTTGCTTTTAGGCAAAATCTTAATGAGCATATTTTCCAGAGGATTGTGTTGTAACTTATGTTTCTTGGTGTTTCTTGGAGCAAAAGATATGAGGAAAAGATAAATATTCTCTTTCAATGAGACTGCTAACAGCTGTATTTCTTAGACTCACAATACTTTTAATTACTGAATCATTAATCTTTATGGTTTATCTGTTACTCCTAGGCAGGAACCTAATAGTTAATAGCCTCTAAGATGAAAGATGTTGTAAAACTATTTTAAAAACCCAAGAAAATGTAAGACCTCTTTTGAAAATGAGAGATATTTTGAGTAAAGGAAACTTGGTGGTTCAGTCTCAGCTTTCTCCTTCATGGTAGGATATTGAATAATTTCTTCTCAGAAAAATTCCCAAATTTCCAGTTAGGTTAGATACATCACATCAATCACATAGTTCCCTTATATACATCCAGAGGGTTTCAAGAAGGCCAAAATATTTGATGGGAATTTTAAAAATGCTATTCAGCAAAAATGACCTTTGCAGCTGAGATAATGTGGTTTCAGAGAGGAACTTCCCAGTCTTACTGTAGACAACATAATTTTCTTTCATGTGGAGAGAGATTGTATTGTTGTATTTCATGTTAGACTCACTAGAACATTTTAATAGTGAAACTATTTGTTTAGTTAATTAGCCCTTTGACAGACTTTAGAGTGTCAAATAGAAGAAGTCAACACATTAATGGAAAATAAATTACAAATCAAGATAGCAGTATTTTTAAAAAGCACACCAAATATAAATGACAGCTAATTTTTCCTACAGTCTCTGACGATATGAAATACAGGCTGAGAAGTTGAAAGCAGGAATCTTGTTTTGTTGTTTTTTAAAAAACAATTTCTTTCAAGATTATACATCAACAGACCAATTTTATCCAGATTTACCAGCTTCATAGATTATTGCTACAAAGATTGAAAATTCTTTTCTTCTTCTTAGTTTTGATCAGGATCAAATGCTGGTTAGTTCTAGAATATGTTTGAAAATATTTAAACATTGTTTACTGAAATTATACTTTTAAAGTAAAAAAGTGATATCTTATTATGCAAACAACAAATAATTTCTTACAGTTCATTCACACAGCCAGTGTTAAATGCATAAAACCAACAGTATATAAAAGCTCATATAAAAAAAAACAACAACCCCCAATAAATCAAAGAATATAATCAAATTTTAAATCTGTTAATAAGTGTCCGCTAGATTATGAATATAATGTTATTTTCTGATCAGCCTATTAATGCCTCAGCTAATCATGAGTTTGGCAAAGTAATTGACCCGTGAGTATTACCTATCATCAGCTCTGGTTCCATATTGATCTCTATCAATGATAACACATATTTTCTGTGTATTAACTAATGCATCAGTTACAGACTTTTTTCTGATTTTATTTGTTTTCTTGCAACTGAAGATGCTGCTATTCAAGATACATTTTCTGTACAATCCCAGCTTACCTGTCTGAACTACATAGGACAAATCAATTTTCTCATTCTTTTACTGTACAGGAAGGAAAGAGGCACAATTCAGTGCTGCTTTCGTTTTACTTTTTAGATGACTCAAACAATATTTAATTATTCATTTATTTTAACTTTTCTAAATTACTACAGATATTGGGAAATGTTTAATTTTGTAATCTTAATAAGCAATAAAATTGGTTCCCTGAGAATTAAGTGAAAAATTTGTATCATTATGTATCCCTAGGCTTACTTTCAGTCTCAGCAACTAACAAAACCATTCAAACCTGCACACAGACAGTGTGACACCCACTCACAAGTACAAAACAGCAGGGAAATACTCTGGATCTACAAATATTAAGCAACCTTGCTATCCTTCCCCCCTTGCTCGTTTCTCAGGCTCTGACTTACCATTTTCCCTGCAGCTGAAATACATCAACTGATGACAATTCTGGGCCAGATCCTGAATTCTGCTGAGATTTCCTGAGTAGCTGCTTGGCAAATGCGATGGAAGAGGAGACAGAATGGTGGTGGATCTGGGAAAAGGGGGGAGTGCAAGGGCCAGCAGCAGGATCAGACTCTGGAGACTGCAAGAAAAGTCAGCTGAAGTCCCACAGCTGTGGTCCAAGAAAGCTGCTGTATCTCTTTTCATCAAAGTCTGATGTGGCAAGTGCCCATGATGAAACTGCTAATGTTTAGTTATAAAAAAAGAAAAACAAAACAACAACCCAACAAATTTCTTATTGAAATTGAAAGTCAGGAACTGCAGCAGTAGACAGGAAAATAAACAGAGTTAATTCAAAGAGAATCTTCTTCTGACAGGAGATCACAATATTTTTCCTCCCTTTCCCTCATTAACAACTCATGAACCTCTATGAGAACGAAGTTAAAGAGTTTTGGCAGTCCCAGGGAAAAAAAATCTGCTTGTTATCCTCCTACCATTCAGTCCCCTTATGGAAGCTATCCAGTTGTGGATCCATGAACCTAACAATATCCACACAAATAAAAACATCTGCTGTTACTGAAAACCAGGATGAAATAAATAACATGCTTTGCAATCTAACAAACCAGAGCACTGTGAAAAAAGCCAACAACTTCAGTTGTGCATAACAAATGTGAAAGCCTTGTCATGCCATATTCATAGTAATACTGAGATCAGAGGAGGATCTCATGATGCAATACAAGGTAACATGCTTCCCTGTCCTTGTCTGGTGACAAGTTACTTTTCAGAAGTATTATCAAAATCTGATAGTACAAAGCTCAGGCTGATCACCCTCAGGTAATGACTTATTAATTGTTTTTTCTCACCTCTTTTTTTCTGCCACAATCCTGAGAGCTAACTATGACCTTTAATGAAATGAGAACAAAGATTCTAAAACCACATGATTCAAAACCTGCGGGAAAAGTTTCTAGTTTTTTCTGGTTTCCAATTTTGAGTCATCTCTAGCACATGGAGAAGAGAGGCATCTTAAGTCAGCAAAACGTGCAGGACCCCACCTATGCACAGGAAGGTACTGTTGAGACTGTGTAAAGTCAGAGGTGAAGGACAGTCCTGGAATGTATTTCATTGCACAAACCTCAACTGCTGCAAGTCTTATTTCTACTTACAGATTCTTTGAATCACCAGCAAAGCTTTCATCCTCTGCCTTTCTTTAAAACTTATGTTGTGCAAACAGCTTCTTCTGGAACAAAACTTCTAGTGAGCCTATTCAATGGAGTTTTCTCTATGCTCTTCCTGTTTCTTTCTGCCAATGTATTTAAACTGAAGCCATTTTCCAGGCCTCATCTCCCTTTGCACAAATATTTTTCATATTGCAAACTAGTTTTTGCAAGAAACTTGTCAGGAAAAGGAGAAAGATGTCTGCTAGCAAAATCCTATTCGAATATGGGCAAAACATCTACGAAAAAGATCTTAATTGGAAATAAAAAGTAGATATCGTAGTAAGTTTAAAAACTCACATTGTGCCTTCTGTTCTAGTAAAATTCCCTCTGAGTTTACTGGATACCAGCTGCAAGATTTAGCTGGCATTGAAGAACTGTGATGACAAGTGAAATGAATCCAAGAGGAAAGTACCCATTATCCTGAATTATGTAATAATTTCTCCCCACCTCCTACAGTGTAAAACACTTTGAATTGCTAATCTTGGTTTTTCCAGTCTGAGCCCTCAGTGATGTCTTTTATTTGTCAAATGTCATTATTTGTACATTATTTCAGGGGATAGCCTGAAAATGGAAAAGGGAAACAGTCACACGTCTCCCAGAAAGTCTCATTATCTGATGTTCCTTGGACAGGCACAGTAAGCTGCTGCTAGCTACATGTTATTTCCTGAAATCCATCTGCAAGGAGAGGGCATCTCCCTGGAATTAAGTCATCATTGCTGAATCTCAGCTAGTGTAAACTCTATGCACTCTCTGCCCAAATTCCTGGCAGGGGTGACGGGACATTTGTTGGCCCAGCACTCTGGAGGAACAAAAGCTGGCGCTGTTTTCCCATGCAGTGAGGGTCACACAAGTTCTTTTCCTCCATCACAAGCACTTAATATTTACTTCCTTTTCTTTAGGAAGAAATATCAAACCTCAGTGCACGAAATGCATTTAATGCTGAGGCGCAGCAGCAATCCACAATGACTGCAAAGCTCTGAAGATCAGCTGCAAAACCACCAGTGCTCATGCCAGTGCTGCTCCACAGATGCACCTGTTACAAACCCTGCCAGAGGAACCACGCACATTTGCTCCCGAGTGCGCGAAATGCATTTAATGCTGTCTGAGGTGCAGCAGCAATCCACAATCACTGCAAAGCTCTGAAGATCAGCTGCAAAGCCACCAGTGCTCATGCCAGTGCTGCTCCATAGATGCACCTGTTACAAACCCTGCCAGAGGAACCACGCACATTTGCTCCCAGCTGTGTTCAGTAGGAGCCAACCTTTAATTCACAGCTCTCTGAGGATGAGTGACAGGAAGAGCTGAAGCTCTCTTCAGGCAGAACAACAGCTAAACAATTCCTCAGTAGCTTTTTTAGGATTGTGGAATGAGGGAATATCAATAGTCTTTTGTTAATTTTTAAATTAAATTTCTCTCTTTAATTAATATAGGTAATGCCTTTGCTAAACAGCTAAACAAAAGCTTCAGTAGCTTTTTTAGGATTGTGGAATGAGGGAATATCAATAGTCTTTTGTTAATTTTTAAATTAAATTTCTCTCTTTAATTAATATAGGTAACACCTTGCCTTTTTAAATTGTTTTATTTGGAGCCCAGACATGTGCTTTTGAGAGAAGATGAAGCGATTGCAGACAGGAATGAAGCACCATCACTGTTCTTGTCTCTTAAAACAGCATTCAAAAGCGCTGATGAAATTAACATACTTATATGTGTGCTGTCAAGGCTGTGTCCAAAGAAAAGGAACAGAAGAGATGGTAAGGCAGGAGAAGATTTATCCAAACTAATAAATGTTATTGGAAAAATTACTGGTACAGCCTCATCTCCAGAGTGCCACCCTGGTGAATTAACTAGGAAAGAATATATCTTCCCTTTTAACTTACTTCTTTTAAATTCTCTGTTTATATCAACAAACACTAAATGACATATTGCTCACAGTAAATTATAAGCTACATAGGTATATTATGTGCATATAAAGTGCACAAAGTACATTAAATATGTTGTGCTCTTTAGTTCAGTACTTCTGGGAAACAGAAACTGGTTTGCAACAAAGCCAGCTGAGTACAAAGTCAGGTGAGCTGCTCTGCAAAAAGTTAAATCTCTCTACCCTCTTCCTAAAGGCACTTACTTTTCTCACTGTTATTTCATTCAACTCTGCTTTCAAGTTTATTTGTAACTTGCACTAGAAGTTTTGACCCAAGCTCTAAACAAACAGATTGAGATTTGCAAAGGAGCGTCACACCACCTTCTTGCAAACTACACTACAATTTCTTGAATCTTGCAACATTGAAATTTTTCACAGCATTTTCCTCACTTTAAAACTCAATGGCAAAAATAGAAAAATTAAACCAACAGCTTCTTGCAAACTACACTACAATTTCTTGAACCTTGCAATATTGAAATTTTTCACAGCATTTTCCTCACTTTAAAACTCAATGGCAAAAATAGAAAAATTAAACCAGAATTTCTTTTATTTTTCTTTTTTTCTTTTTTCCTTTTTTTTTTTTACAGTATTAAAAAATACCACATTGCAGTTCCAGCTAAACCCTTTCCTGGTAAGGATTGGTAATGCCTAATGTTTCTGATTAACAGCATTCTTTCCTTGACAAAAATTTTCTGCTTTTTTTTTTTTTCTGTGAAAATTCATTAAATTCTTAAGTCAACGTGTACAACATGGATTTGATTTATTCTGTTATGCTGTGAAGTTTGGCAAGCAACTCTAGTAATATAGTCAAAGACTGTACTGATGAAAGCTTTCTTTCAACTGCCAGCATAGCAAGGATACCTGTATGGAAAACGTTATCAGAGGTACAGAATTCCCAACACAACAATTTTCACCTCTATTTGTAAAATACTCCAAATTGTATTCTAAAACTATAGTCTAAGTGAATATACTCCAAAAAAAATCCCCAGAAGTGAATGTGGGATGGAAAGCCACATGTACGGCTAACTCACTGACTTCCAGAACCAGGCAGTATCACATAACTTTCTGGAAAAGATCCCCAGTAATGAGAGTTGCATTGTGCACAATTCAAACAACATAGGAAAACAGACATAGATGTTGATGAGAACAAGGCAAATTGGCATTAACTATAAAGAGTGTGGATAAATAATGCCTCTTAACCACATAAACTCAGAACAGAGAAATTTTGTAAGACCTTTACTTACCAGAAACTGCAATCTCTCCTGCACCATTGAATTAATATTATTGCAAAATACAGAATCACTCCATACAAGTTCTCTCTTTGTTTTATATTCTGTTCTTACCATTTTGGTATTCTAATTTTCTATTTTACATGAATTTTTCATGTTCAGCAGTAATTCCAATAGATACTTTTTATTCAAAACTATGTATTGCCACAGTATAAAACAGTTGTTTCCATTTCCCTCTCCTAAAAAGAGTACAAATTTATTTTTTTTAAGTTTAAGCATTCTATTTTAACTGAAATAAGGAAGTTTGCTGGACACAAGCCAATAATTTCTGCAGACACTGATAATTCAAATATAACAAAACATTAATCAAAATCAGCTTTCCTTTAGAAGAAAATCCCTGCACAAAGTACTCAACCCATCTCAAAGTTAATTAGTAAATGCTTATGCGTGCTGGTAACTTGACACCCTGAGGAATCTGAACCTCCTGTCAGATTATAAAGTATAGCAGGACTTTGAAAACTACAGTTCTTTCAGGAAGTGCTCAGCTCCCACCTAAATACTTTTTTTAGATCATTAAATTTAGTAGTGTCATTTTGAGGCCTGTTGGGTTTGTTTTTATTAAGGGAGGATATTCTGGAGATTAGTAGAGAAGTAACAATAGAAGTTGTCTGAAAAAACTCTATAGCTGTAGATTCAGTAATATTTATTTTACAGACATTTACTCCACAAACCTTTGTGATTTTAAGCAAAGCTTTCTTATCTGAGTACAGCAACTGATGTCAGCTGCCCTACAAACATCAGGGATCAGGGCCCAGCATTACAATTGGCTATCTTCTCTGTAACCCCAAATAAATATTCACAGAATCATAGAATGGTTTGGGTTGGAAGAAACCATAAAGATCGTCCAGTTCCAAGCCTCACACCACAGTCAAGACACCTTCCACAAGACCAGACCCCTATCCATCCTGGCTCTGAGCACTGCCAGCAATGGTGCATCCAGGAGCTCTCTGCGTAACTTGTGCCAGGGCTTCACCTTCACTGAGTAATTAATTTCTTCCCAATAGCTAATATAAACCTATCTTCCTTCAGTCTAAAGCCACTCCCCTTTGTCACTACATGCCTTTGTCACTACATGTGAAATGTCCCTGTCCAAATTTACTCTAATTCCTCTTCATGCAGCAGAAGGTCTCTGTGTACTCAAGGTCTCCCCGAAGCCTTGTCTTCTCCTGGCTGATGAAACTCCTCAGCTGGAACATCATAAAAGAGGTGTTCCAGCCCTGGGATCAACTTAGTGGCCCTGTTCCAGCATCTCCATGTCCCTGTTGTGTTGGGGATCCCAGAGCTGTTATTGTGCAACATCTAGTACAGCCCAAATGGGATTATATATATTTTAGTTTGGGGATTTTTTGTCTGATTTCAGTGGGAACAAAGCTGGGTCTTAAAAGCTAAACTAAAAAGATTAAAGAAATTGCATTAAACAAAGTTGAAGTAAACACAGTGGTAGTTTTGATAGTGTTATCAACATTCCAAAAACTGAAATGCACTCAGCTCCCCAGAGAAAATATCCAGAATGTCTCATTTTAGAATTGCTAAACAAGGAAAGCTACTGCCAAAATACACAGTTAATTATTGCCATATGTGTTAGAAAATTATGGGGGATTCTATTTATTTATTTATTTGTAGTCCGTTCTTGTTTTGTTCTGTTTCTCCATTTTACATATCTGTGCATTATTTCTATGTGCAAAATAAAAGTGAGTACTTATTCATGGGACATCAGAGTCTCAATCTGTCATGACTTGTTCTAGAATATTTATTGAAGTTATTTATTAATATGTGAAATAAGGTGTCCTGCAACTCTAAAGATATTCTTGTAAGGGTATTATTGGATTGGGATATGGAAAAAAATCATTGGACAAATTTAGGAGACATACATATATATATATATATATATATTGAAAAGAGGACCTGATCCTTCCCTAGCATCAATCAACAACTTGCAACCCAGAAATGTCAAAAGTGACAGATTTCAGTGAGTGTGGCCTTTTGTGCATACAAAGAGATTTCACATGGATACATATGCTTATAGATCACATGGATACACATGCCTAAACTTTCCATCAGAAGAACAGTGAAATACTTCAATGTTTGCAGTTAGCATGGATATTATGAGCTTCAGACCCACTGTTTGTGATACTTAGATTAAATGTCAGTTAGTGTCCATTGATATCTTCAAATGGCTTTCACTACTTGGTTTGCCAGATATTTGGGGGAAGTTATGCCAGAAAAAAAAGGCAAAGTCACGCAAAGATTATCTCTGTGAAACAAAGGAAGGTAAAAGAGGAAACTGGCAGAGTACCTCCTCACTGGTATCTCATTGTGTAGTACATGAAAAAGATACTCTTCCTTGAATTCATGTGAACACTTTTAAAATTAATGGACAACTTTGAAGCTATGAAGATTCATACTGAATCTAAACATGCACTGTTCTCTGTAATTTTATTTTAACTTTTGTTTAAAGTCTTTTAGTTTAAAGTCTCTAATTTAGTTTAGATAATACCCAGGCTTTGGGATATTTCAGGCACAAAAATTCAACCCAGCCTCAGTTGCCATTATCTAGTTTTACAGTTCTATGGATGTCCTGGGCAATAGGACTTGGCCACGTATAAGTGAAACCCTGAGATAAGCTGCGTGACAAATAACTGCTCCCAAATAATTCTGAAATACAGATTAAGAGTTAGAACAGGCCATTCACAAGAGGCATGTTGCACACGAGCAAAGTGTTTTGCAGGGTTGAATGCTGTGATCATGGGCTCTGTGTTTTGGCTGAGCCCTAATGACAGAAGGAAACATTTATCTAGTCACAATCTCTGCTTGTTTCTTCAGACTGACTGTGTAGCCCCTCTTATTTTCTGGCAAATGTTATTGTAAGTGATCCCATCTCAATGCTAGGAAATGTGATATTTTAACAACATAAAGGCAGAGTTTATATACCTATAAAGACACCATGGGTTAGTTGGCAATAAAACAGACTAACCTTACAAGAAATACCATTGAGAACAACAGGGAAAAATTAAGGACACCATGGGTTAGCTGGCAATAAAACAGACTAACCTTACAAGAAATACCATTGAGAACAACAGGGAAGAATTAAGGACATCCTAGGTACAGTAAATCACCCTTTCAGATTTTGTTACAATCGTGTTATTTGATACATAGAGTCCCCAAACTGTGTCTCTGGTGCAAAATTTCCAAGAACCAAAGCAGAATAGGTTGTTCACTAGATCCCTTTATTCTCCTGTAAACAAGGTCAGTGAGACTTAAAATGGCTACAAATCATATTGCAGCAGTAAAGTTCTGAAAAGGGGTTCTAGCGCAAGCAAAAACATATCCATACCTTTTGGCAAGTTCCTGCTTTCCCACCAGAACCTTGCATTTCAATTAGATCACATTTGAAATTCTCTGCCATAAACAGTTTAATGGGTACAGGGTCCAGCCAGTTCACAAAGAGGGAGAAAGTCAAGAAGCAGAATATAAAGTGTTCATTGCTTTCCTACTCTTTCCCTTGAAGAAAAAAAAGAAAATCCTCCAGTTCTCAACTCTCTTAACCTCAGATTTAAACATATTAACACTTACCTGTTTCCAGAACAGGTTAATTCCAGTGTCTGAATGATTACAGTGAGAGCCTGGGAGGATTCTCAAGTTGAAATAAATTTCTGGAGGGAGCATGTATAGAGGAAGATGCTTTACAAAACTTTACATTTTTTTGCCATGTGTATGTCATTTTTATCAGTGGAGAGGACTTTCCCCCAAAGTTCTGCTGTGTCTCCTAGACACAGCCTGATAATTAGAGCCAGCTGCTGCATCAAAACCCAAAGATGAAAGACCAATGACCCCAACCCTTTTAAAAGGCTTTCCTAGACAGTGTTACAGAGCAGAAAATAAAGCTGGCTGCTTCCAGTTTCTGATAGGCACAAGCACGTATTATTGTTTTATTATTTTTACTGAAAAATGTTACCAGGTGGGAGAAAACTGTTGTGGTGGCTTGAAATTATGTCAGTTGGTAAGTTCAATTCTGTGTATGACATACAAGATTCTAGTTGCTACAACACTGCCTCAATATATTTTCCTTGAAAATTTTCTCATAAATTAGTTTTATCATGGGGATATAGAAAAAAATCTCATTGGTCGTGCTGACAAGCCCCATATGAGTTTGTATAGAAAAAGTTCATGCATAAATCACAATTAATAATATTTAAATATAAATTATGCATCCATTTTTTGTGGCAAGTTTGCCTAGTACTGGAAAAATGTTATTATGGCTTTTCTAAGCAGTGCTTGTGTATTGTGTTGCTTTCTAACCTGCATACATCACACACATGTTGCAAAGGATAACATAAATATTTTATTTCTTCTCTGCTACCCTTATGTGCAGAATCACACTGAAATTGAATTATGCAGTTATTAAAAACCCTGAGAAAACTTAGTTTGGCTTCATAAAAATATTAACTTGCACGCTCACCCCCCATATTTGCAGTATAGAAAAGCTACTATAAAAAAAGCAGTAAGTAACATAACTTTACACTCTAAGTCCAACCCAGAATATTCTATTAAGGTAATTCTATATACAACTACTCTTTAACTTGCATTGAAGAGGTGAACACCTGTATTAAATATTGGAGCATTTATATCTCTTAACAATTTTACCAAACTACTGATAAACAAACACTTCTAAGAACATTTGTGACCAAGTTGTTTGCAGGCTGAGGCCAATCACAGGCATTTGATATCAGCAAAAATTTCCAAGACATTTTCAAAGGGAACAGATATATGAGACAGAAGAACAATTAGAAACCAGTTTCACAGTCAATTTTATGAAGTGCATATACACAATGAACTGATTGTCCATAAAGTATAAAATACATGTAAAAATAAAGGCTAAAGGATCTAAGCAGAATTTAAGTTTATAATACTATTTGCTTTCTTGTCTTTAACCAACCTCCAGCCCCTGGAAAAAGCTCTTATTCCAGCCTTCTGGCAGCTTGACTTCTTTAATAATCTATGGCAGAAAACAAAGTGCATCTCTGGCTCTCTTTTATCTTTGCGCTTTATAGCTGCCCTCAGAGAACTCCAGCAGGCCAGCAAGAAAATAATTCATTTAGCAGAAGCCATGCTGATTCTCTCCCAGTATGTCATGTTCATTGATGCACACACTATCACATTCTTTATTGTGCACTTAGCATTTAACCATGCATGGAAATATGGACCCACTGGTCAGGTATGGACCTACTGGTCTGTAGTTCCCCAGACTCCCCCACACCCTTTTTCCAGATGGGATTGCACAGCACCCTGCTCTTAAACTGCAGGTGTTGGCAGCAACCTTGCCCAGCTCTTCTGCAGCTTCAGAGTTTTTTCAGTACTTTTGGGAAAATGGCATCTGGCCCAAAGTCTATCTACATTGTCTAATATTTTCTTGACACTTAACCTCAAATTCACCCAGCTCCTCAAACCTATCTGCTGCACCAAACCACTGAAGGAAATCTTCTCAGCCATTTCCCAGCAGTAAAGACTGCATGATAGAAAGATAGCCCATAAAAATCTTGTCACGGCGACTGGCAATTTTTCTGTGATTTACCATTTCCCCTCTCATAAATTCAATTAGAAAATTGAATCGAGCACAAAATTCTACTGTCTCTAAAACAGAGGAGAATTCTAGGGAATGTATTAAAGTTTGTTGAAGTTCACACCCTAGTAATTAATTGCAGAATTTATCCCTCAATAATATTTTAATAAAAACAATGCATACAATTACAGATATTTCTACAACAGGCACATTCTTATGCCTTATCACATAAGGCATATTCTTATGAAGAAGAAAGTTTCCAAGAATGGACAATTATTAGTTTCACATTTCCTATAAAAATTAACTAGAATTCATAGCTAACACTACAACTTGTCACACCACATCTTATTCCCCAGGGCTGTCTCCTGCAGGATTTCTTTCTATTTCAATTGCTAAAGAGTATTGTTTCCTAGTCATATTTTGCCAGGAAAATAAGCATAATAAGAAGAAACAGACTAAACAACTTAGATGATGGGGTGATCTAAGAAGATGTACTTTTGTCTCAGATTCACCAAATGATTACTTTTTCTGGGATTTTCAATTTAAAACAGAAAAAAAAAAAACCCTCTCTGAATTGAAGATCACATTTGAAGGATTTGGTACACATTTCTGAAGAGCTCATTTTGATTATGTATTTGCCAAACAAGAGTTTGACTAGACAAACTTCCTCTCTTATTCTATGAAAAAAACAGATTTTTTTGACAAATATAGTCACAGATAAAATCCCTACCCACCATAACTTACTTTAGAAATCTAATTTTCCCATTCAAGATATGAAAGTGTAATTTTGCTCACTGAATTAAAATTGGTATTACTATTATTTGATAATTATTTGAGCATTATCAGTCTTAAATTCTCTGTTCTACTGACATCCCTCTAACTTTATATAAATGCAAATAATCAATACAGTGCTTATAGTTTATAACAGACGCAAAGCAGAAAAACCTAGAAAATCAGGCAGAACAAAATGTATTTTGTTATCTTAAATAGTCATAACTAATTGTTTCTGTACTTTCTGTAGTCTGGCATTTCTGTACTTCCTATATGTTTGAAGTTATTGAAATAAATTTAGTATGATTGAGCAGAAATTCTGGATTCTTCTTCCAGGTTTAGGGTCACTTTTTGAATTAACAATTTTATACTCATAGTGACAAAAGTACACTAGCTGCTCAAATCTGTTTTGGATGGTTGAGTAAATCATTAAGACCCAATGAATGAACTTACCTATTAATTCCTTGAAAAAAGCAGTTAATCCCCAGGTTTGAAGAAGTTATATTTAGTAACTGAGTATCAGTTGGAAGTGCCATTGGATGAGCTGACAGTGTGAACTTAATACAGCCAAATTAGTAATACAGCAGCTTCAAACCCCTCAGAAGAGTTCCCAATTTTGGGAATTTAATCCTAGTTTAAGGCCTTGAATCACAAAACTATGGCTGCATGATATTCTGAGTCTGCACTGTTTTCACAATGCTACGAATATCTGGCAAATCATGATCAAATAAGCACACAAAAAGGATTTTCCTGTTAACAGTCCTGACCCAATTCCCAATGATTCTGTCTGTATGAACTGCAAATAACAACACCTGGAGGTCATAAAATAAAACATTTTCATTATTTATTCCTATTGTAGCTAGTATTCAATGTAAATTGAACTCACATCTTGGAAAACCTGTACATGTTTAAGAAAAGTATTTTAAAACTTTCTCAGCTCATGTAATTCTGGAGAGACTGAACAGGGAAATCTAAATTCTGAAATACTTCACAGACCTTAAGAATAAAGTACATGGCCACCATGAGGACAGAGTTCTGCTAGCATTCCTCATAGGATTGACAAGCTCTAAACATTTACCAGCTCTGGAGATTAGGTTTCTAAACACCTTTTTTTAAAAAATTTAGACCCACAGCTAAAGAATGATTTCTTACTTAATGAGGAGAGAAAAGAAAGAAGGAAAGAAGGCAAGAAGAAAGGAAAGAAGGCAAGAAAGTAAGAAGTCAAGAAAGAAGGGAAGGAAGGCAAGGAAGGGGAGGGAGAAGGAGAAGGAGAAGGAGAAGGAGAAGGAGAAGGAGAAGGAGAAGGAGAAGGAGAAGGAGAAGGAGAAGGAGAAGGAGAAGGAGAAGGAGAAGAGAAGGAGAAGGAGAAGGAGAAGGAGAAGGACTGAGCCTCAGCTGACTGAGGAACTCTGATCCTCAGTCCTGTGCTCTTCAACATCTTCAGAAATGACTTGGACTCAGGACTGGAAGGGACACTGAGCAAGTTCTCAGATGATACAAAACTGGGAGGAGCTGTTGACTCCCCCAAGAGCAAGGGAGCTGGATTCTGCACCTGGGATGGGGCAGCCCTGGATGTATGGACAGACTGTGGAATGAGGTGCTGGAAAGTAGTGCCAGTGCCATGGAAAGGGCCCTGGGGGTTCTGGGTGATGAGCCAGCAGTGCCCTGGCAGCCAGGAGGGCCAACCCTGTCCTGGGGGCATCAGGCACAGCATCAACAGCCGGGCAAGGGAGGGGATTGTCCCGCTCTGCTCGGAGCTGGGGTGGCCTCACCTCCAGTGCTGGGGGCACCTTTTGGTGCTACAGTGTAAAAAGGAAATGAAACTATTATATAATGTTCAAAAGAGGGTCATGAGGATGCTGAAGGGCCTTGAGTGGAAGCTGAATTAGTGGCTGAGGTCACTTGGTCTGCTCAAGTGAAGGAAACTGAGGAGATACCTCACTGAACGTGAAATTTTCTTGTGGGGCAAAGAGGAGGGGCAGGCACTGATCTCTTCTCTGTGGTGACAGTGACCCAAGGGAATGGCCTGAAGCTGAGTCAGGGGAGGTTTAGGTTGGATATCAAAAAAAGGTTCTTCATCCACAGGGTAGCTGGGCTCCCCAAAAGGTGGAACAGGCTCCCCAAAGTGATCACAGCACCAAGCCTGACAGACTTGACAGCCTGACAAACAAGAAGTGTTTGGACAATGCTCTCAGAAGGCACATGAAGTGGCTCTTGGGGTGTCATGTGAAGGGCCAGGAGATGGACTGGATATTTCTTGTGGGTCCCTTCAAAATCAGGATGTTCTGTGATTCTGTGAAATCTAGATTCTCTGATGCAAAACATGGGGAAAAAAAGTAAAAATTGAAAAGGAGCACATTTTCAAAACTTGCTCAGCTTTGTCTACAGTTTCTGCAGAAACTCTGAGTGTAAAGTTTAGACTACAAACATGTGAATGTTTTCCATAGCACATTTTCACAGGCTTACAGGAAAAGGAAAGGTTTTCCAAACTCAGCCCCCTCACTAGCAGAGTGTTTTTAGCAGGAAGGGTGGCATCTAGTTTGACAAATTATCAGTCTTACATAAGAAAAAACAGAGCTTATGGTGATGTAGCATAGAAGGATTAAGTGGTACTCCAGATATGTGATTTGTGTACCTGAAGTGAGAGAAGAATTTTGGTTTTTTTCATTTAGTCTAAAACTAAATGCGATCAAGAATTCCCATTAATTAATTAGAAGTTTTTTTAAGTCTTGAAGGGAAAAACTCAGTATATAGGACTGTCTCATATAAGATTATCCTTAGGGATAAATCTTGTTTATGTGTTTTGTCCAAGAACAGATAATAATGAATCACAAGCTGAATATGAGTCAACAAAGTACTGCTCTTGCCAAAAAACAGACAAAGCCATACTCAGATGTTTATCCACAAGTATTACTTTCTGCTTTACTGATCTTTAGTCAGGCCTTTGATGGAATAGTGTATTCAGATCTCTGAACTGCACTTCAAAAACTGTGGACTAACTGCACAGGATCCACAGGAAAGAAAATAATACTATAATACCTATAGAAAGAGTAAATGGGAGAAAAGACAGGAATGTTTAACCTGCAAGTAGGAGCAATCTTTAAACACATACCAATTTTCTGGAAAAAGAAAGGGCTTGTTTCAGTGGCCAAAATAAATTTTAAAAAGAAATAATTTTGGAGGGAGAAAGATTTCTGTTAAATACTGTAAAATCTTGCTAGCATTGTGGGGAAAAAAAGTATTGCAATAATTTCCACAAGGGGAAATAGACATTTTTGTTGGTTGCAGCTTTTAAAAACACCCATTCTTCAGGAACACTAGATAATCTCTCTTTGATGCTCCCATCATCTTTTTTTGTTAGCTCTTGCAAACTCTATAACAATTTCTGAGAAAAGGGGTTAAAATTCAAGTTATTTTTCTTTCTTTGTAGCAATGTAATACTTGGCTACAGAACCAGAAACTCTTTTGGTCTCTGAATCTAGATTTTTTTGGTGGCTCTGGGTGAGCTGAAACATTCTCACACCTTGCTGAGGGGTAAGAATGGTGGGTTTGTCTTTTTCAGCAGAAGAAATATAGCATGCCCCATACTATGTGGGGAGTACTACTTGTAGCCTGATGCAAACAGCTTTAACAGTTTTCCACAAAAGCCATTATCTTGAAGCACCAGTGTGAAGCCAGGCTGTAGCACACTTCCCTAGAGCCCAGCATGATGCCCTCTACCTTAAAAGCCACTTAATAGCCAGTCTGCAGCAGAGATCATCTCTGTCATGCACAGAGCAGATATCAAATACTTCCTGCTCCTATGAAGGGAAAAAAAATGTTAACCAGAAGGAGATCCCTTTTATTCCAGTGTCTTAGAGTCTGATTTTATGTTGCTTTACATTACAGGCTGGGTTGGAAGATCACCGGAGTAAGAGTGGGTCAGGAAACAGTGAACCTTTGAACTTTCAGGTGAGTAAAGGACTGGCATTATTGCTTCTCTCAGCGGAAAAGGTGCAGCTTTGGTGCTGTAGTGCATAGTCTTCACCCACAGATCCCTCGTCCCATCATCCACTTACACTATGGTGCTGTAGTGCATAGTCTTCACCCACAGATCCCTCGTCCCATCATCCACTTCTGAGAGGAAGGAAGTGCTGCAGTTGGCCTGGTCCTTCCACATACAAAGATGAGTGACTGAAAGGAGCTAATTACATCCTGGTACCCATACTGAGCATCTTTATAAGATCTGGCACTCTCTAGGCTTTACAAGCTTCTCATTCTTAGTCTGTGTCATGTTTAACAAAGACAAGAAAAATAAAATTTGTAGATGTTTTTATTTGATCAACCGTCTCCTGTTTTATTAGCTGGGAGGTTGGTCTCACGTTTCCTCAGATGTGTCATGTTAATGCTTGCCGTTCTAGATTGCACAAATCATACTGGGTTGCTGGATCAGACACAAAGGGAAGTGACTGCCCTAGTTATGTGTAATATCTACATGGTCTTCCAGACATTTAACAGACGGAGAGCTTCAGCAACAGTGTAATGCTGCCAAAACCATGAAGAAAAAAACATTACAGAATGCTTTGAGTTTTTCTTTGAATCAGTGACAATTTCAGGGATAATAAAGGAAGCTGGAGTCCCTTCAAGTTTTAGCTGTATTTTAACTTCTTCCACAGGAAGGTATTATTTTCAAAACTGCAGATATAGGGATCAGCTACACAAAAAGAACTCCTCTGCAGAGAAACTTGCTGCTTCACTCTATCAAGATGTCACTCTATCATAAGCCCACCCCAGTGTTTATTCTGTACAACTGTGTGTACTTATACCTCTCTGTAGTGCTGGGAATTTTCTGTATCGTGGTTACATGGTTACTGGGCTCTCTCTGAAAGAATTCAATCAGTTGTTCTCTCCCAGCATGAGCTGGATCTCCAGTGCTGACCAGTCATGAGTTTTGAGGCACACACTGCAGCTATCTCCCTTTCTGTATCTTGCTGTGCTTCACAGCATTTTCCTCAAGCACAGCCATTTTACTTGTCCTCTGACCTGCTTCTTGGGCATTGCTCCAGCAGCAACCAGAAAGATCAGCTTTAGACACAGTCACAAAAAAGTTATTTGCAGATAGCACCTAACAGGCAATAGTCATTGCATCCCGTATTTAAAGATATGGGATTAAAAGCAGATAAAAGTCTAAGCCCGGCAGCATTTGTTTACAAAGCTAGTGAGTACAGCCCTCAGCCCAGCATGGTCTGATTTACAAACAGGAAAGAGCAACACTGTCCTTTTCAAAAGACTGGATCAAAGGAGTCAGCAGGGCAAGTCGTTATGAGACACACAAAGAACATCTTCCAGCTGAGACAAGCAAAGCAGTGACTAAATTCTGCACTCAATAGCAGTAACTGCTGCATACAGGAGAATACCGCCGTCAGCAGGTACAACAGGATCAATAATAAAAGCAAAAATTAAAATAATTCCTAATGGATTATGAAAGCTACACTAGCAGCTCACTGATAAGTTCCAGTTAGAAATTAATTTAATAGGGTCATTCTTCCCTACAGTAGACTTGCTAAAGTGACAAAGAAGTTGTCTATGGCTTATGAACCATAAACGAGTGGAGTCTCTGCAGGCAATAGAAGTCCATGAAGGATTCTGAGGCACAAGCAGCACTTACAGAGAGTAGAGCTGCCATGACAGAGAAGATTTTGTTTAACACAGCTTGAAAACATAAAGATTTTACATTTTATTTTGAGGGGAAGAAAAATGAGCATGCACATACATTGCTGATGTATGTGTTATTTATCTTCTAGATATGTTAAATAAGCATAAGGATGTACATATTATATGGGGCTGCAGGAAGACATTGACTGTATAACCAAAAAAATGCACGGCTCTTAACCACAATCAGTCAGAAAGTTTTTGCATTTTAAATAACAGGATGTGTAAAACAGGCTTAATTAATAGGAAAATAAGTGGATTTGACCAGTTTTCTGAAGAATCTGTCTAATTTTAATATCATTCATTGGGCTGACTCTCAGGTTTAAAGTTAAGCATGTGCTGAATAGTGATTTCAATCACCGCAGACTCAAAATCCTGATTGACATAATTTGTGATAGTTTCTATACTTATGCTCTCCAGAACTTGGCATATTGTATTGATTAATTGTTCTTTGGCTGACTATATGGCCCAGAGTTTGGCTGGGAAAATCATTACTCCTTCATTTGTTTTCTTCTTGGGAAAAATGATTTCCCAACAGGGATAGATTCCCTGTTTCTTGCCTTTTCTGAGTTTATCCAAAGGGATCTTCTGCCGTTTAAACTGCTTTCCTTTCTGTGTTGCTCTTGAGGGAGACTCAGCTTGCTTGTAATTCTGTTTAACATAAGTTAATAATTACTTTTCTGGTAAGTCTCCAGTGCTGATAGGACTAGGTCAAATGCCAGAATCTGTTGCTAATGGAACAATTTTTAAATAGCTTGGAGTGGAATTCAGGTGTTAAACAAGTGCATGGTCATATGGTCCACATGTATGCCCATAAATTAAACAGCCCCAGTGCACAACCCTGAAAGGATTCACTTTCCTATGCTGTTACTGTCTGGCTTGTTTCATGCAAGTTATTGCTAGACAGCAGTCCGAACACTTCAGTGTTCTCACACACATCTATGCAACCACTAACTTACTCATTTCAACCACATATTGACACCACACTCCACTTTTCAGCCTAAAAACAAGGATTAAACTTACAAGTGAACTGGATGTAAATTTGGGGACAAGCATTAAACAGTGTACAGACATGTTAGCTACAATTTTATTTGCTGGTAGGATGGTTATTAATTAATTGATTAATTAATGTTATTATTACCTGTGCAAGATCTACATTATCAAGATTTAATAAGTAACAAATTAGATTAAGGGTTATTTTTAAATCTTTTGAGCAGACAGTAAAATTACTTCATGCCCTTCTACCACATGATAAATGACAAGAAGTTATGCAGCATTCAGAAGTATTTCATAGTGCACTGGAGACTACAGAAGAATTTCAATGGTCATTGAACAATATTGTGTTTGAATTTTCAACTCATAAATCAATAACATGACAATAAAGGAAGCAGATGTAGATGGAAAAAAACTCACAGTAAGAAATAATATGAACAGTAATACTTAATATTATTTATGTCAGTTCTTTTCCTGCATTAGGAAAATTATAAAGAAAATGAAGTAGGTAGGAGAGGAAACATAAAATGGACAGTTCAACAATATAAGGCAACAAGATTTAAATTCTTCCCCTCTCATCCCTAGTGAAGATCAGGAACTGTTAGCACTGTTAGCTCTTCCAATTCACACAGAGGATGTTCCCATGATGGACCCATCAGTAAAGCAGAGTCCTAAAACTGACTACAGTGGATTATGAATCATCCTCAGTTCAGGAACAGTGGTAGTGATGTGTAAACCACCATTCCATTTATTTCTTTAGGGAAAAAAGCATGTACACACAGAGGCTAGAGGTTATCCAAGTCTCTTGTTACATTTCCTGGTTTGTCCTGCTGGGACAAAATTGTGATGTGCCCAAGGAGTTTTCCAGCCAAGCAAAACCATAACACAGGCATTACCACTTGTATGGGAGAACTGGTTCAGCACTCCTGTCTCTGAGGTCAGTGGATGATACAGCAGAAAAATACCCCTGATGTTTTATGCAACAGTGTCTCAGCTAGTTCAGAAATTATTCCAGCCAAAACCACATGTTCTACATTCTCAGCCAATGAAACATCGTAAGGGGAGCTGTGACACAACAAGGCTGCCATGCCGAAATAAAGACAGACAGTGCTCAAGCATATAGGATATAGAAATATGAGCACTTGATTTTCCAAACTTGTTTCTGACAAGTATGATCTTTAGGGGAAAAAAACCAAAAAAACCACTTAAAAAAAGATTACTAGAGGAGTCTGAGAAATAAGAACACACAGAACATAACATTTATTCTCACATTCCTGGGACACAGGCTGACCGAGACTGGCTATCTAATGATTTTTATAAAGGAAACTACACTTATAATGTGATTTAAAACATTAACTCATTAATATAAGCTAAATTTGTGAAGGAATTACTTAAAATACTCAAACAATAAGTCTTGTGAATTGGCACTAAGAACCTAGAACAACCTGTGAAAAACAGAACAGATGGAATTAAACCACAGCCAAGGAAATCCTCAGTGAACTTATTTTTGAAAACAATATAGCAGAAAAAGTGAGATGATGCTAAATAAAATTCAAGCCTAAGTAACACTAACAAAATTAAGCAAGGTTAATATCTGAGGACTTCTCAGTGATGGAAAGAAAAGTCCCAGGTCACAATAATTTTTCTCTAGGTGTACAGAAAGAGGAAACATGAAGGAGTAGTACGAGTGATAACCATAGGTTTCTGAAGAATGAGGGTTTGCTATTCTCATTAAGGTTTCTCTTACCTTGTGTAAAAAATTCATTGACTAAGAAAACAAAGACTGATATAAAAATCCTTTACAGTGCCTGAAGTTTGTCTGAGTTGTGAGAGATTGAACAACAAACTAAATTCCAGATATTCTTTCAATCTGCTTCAAGAACCAGCTGAATAATTTAAATTGTTTTCATTAGAATCATGGAATCATAAAAATTATAGAACTGTAGAATCATAGACTAATTGACATGGAAGGGACCCTTAAGGATCATCTAGCTCAACTCCCTTGCAGTGACATCTTCAACTAGACATAGTTGCTCATCTTGTCCTTTCAATCCCACTGGAATTTTAAACCCTGTATTTGCCAATATAACTTGCAGTCTGATTGGTATAATCTCTGTTAGTATTGCACTCCTACACTTTTCAAAATTTTCAAAACTTGTTACATAAACAGGTATATGTGTATATCTTTGAATGGCTGGATGAATGGATGGCTGGATGGATGGACAGGAATTTGTATATTTCTGTCTGGAATTTTAAGTTACATAAAGTAACATCCACAGGGGAAGTTTTAGCTGTACCATTAGACAAGAGAGGTGTTCTCAGCAAAGCTGTGGCACCAGCATTTATTCCAGCTTGTTGAAGTCCATCCTATATGAAAGCCTCTAATTCTCATGTTGTCTCTGCACTCTACAACATAAAGAGATGTCTGCTTAATACCGAGAGGCTGTTGCATAGAACAGATGTGTGTGTGTGTGTGAAGCTTCTGCAACAAGCTCTTGCAAGACACCTTTAGAACTGAAAATTCTGGCAAACAAAAGACACAACACCATCTCCACAGTATAACAGTATCTGCATATGTGACTTCGTCCTAAAAACCATAAGGCAAGGAGATTTAAAATAAACTGTTTGGCTATTTGGCATGTATTGACAAGTTTTATGTGTCATTAAAACATTTAACACAACTGCAAATGACTAGTCATAATTGAACACTTTTTAACTTCTTAACTACTAAAACGTAACTCTGTTGGTTAACTATAATACTTATTAAACTAATTGTATCATTTAACATATTAGAAATCTCTGACCCCAGATTTTTATTTATATTATGCTGATAGTCAGTCATGCTATGTAGTACTATTAAAAAGTGAACACTGTTTAATAGAAGCTTCTCTTCTAAGTATTATATTTAATCCAAAGCATAGAGAAGTCATCAGAAGTCTTTCTGTTACATTCAATTATATTAAAATTGAATACCTAAAACTGAAACACAAAATAAAATAATATAAAATAAAATAAAACACTCTACAATGCTTTCCTACTTTTGCAGCACCTTAATATAGCTGAAAACAATACATCATTCTTTATATGCAATTCTACAAATTTCATTCTCAGAGGCAAGTACTTATTTAATACAGGTCTTTCTTCCTTTTTACAGAAAATCTTTGGCTGCCCTTTGTTGTAAACCCCAAAGAATTTGGATTCCTTGTACACCAGGAATGAAATAATTTCCTTCCTTCTTTCCTTCCTCCAAAAACAGTTTTAATAGCTACTTCTCAAAATTACTGTGTAGATCTGTTTGGTCTGTTAGGTTTTTAAATTAATTACTGGTTATTATTTCTCACTCTGCAGCCTCTGCTTCAAGGGCAATGAATCTCAGTTAAGATTCTATTCCAGCACATATCATCTCTTTTTGAGTTTCTCATAAGCAAAATATCTTTGGGTGGTCTATGGCTGAGAGGGTACAGAATAATAAACAGATACAATGTCAAGTGATTTAAGTTTTCCATAATTCTCCCTGATACTGATTTCTGCCATATATTTCTTTTTCCATTCCTTTCAGCGGAGAAAAATGTAAATGAATGGTTCAAAAATGGATCTTATTATCTTTATCAAGATTAAATAATTCAAAGTAAAAACTGACCTAAAATAGTTAATTACAATTAAAATTATGAAAATATTGATTCTATTTCTTTGTATAGTGTGTTAATGATTGATTCTAATAAATTCATTTACTCAGCTAAAAAACAAAAATATTTTCATATCACATACTGAACAAACATGAGATTAACTTCATTTGTGTTAATGATTGATTCAAATAAATTCATTTACTCAGTTAAAAAACAAAAAATATTTTCATATCACATACTGAACAAACATGAGATTAACTTCATTTAGCTTTAAGCACTTTAATTGCATTATGAATAATTCATATATTTTACAGGAATAAATTTCTTTTACTTGGCTTTACATCAATAATCTCTCATCTCTGAATCTCTCTGTTTCATTCCTAAGGACATGTGTCCCTAACACAAAACCCGCTGTTGATAAAGCTAGCAATAACTAACTGTGAAATATAAATGGTAACCAAACAAGAAGCAAGTCACAGGACCACAGGATGGGGCAGTAGGAAGAGCCACTGAGGGTCATCTGGTCCAAACCCCTGCCCCAGCAGGGCCATCCCAGCACACATGGCACAGGATTGCATCTTAAAAAATGGGATATCTCCAGAGAGGGAGACTCCACAGACTCTGCAAACAACCTGTTCCAGTGCTCAGGCACTGCACAGTAAAGTTTCTCCTCATGTTTGGAATTTCCTGTGCACTTCTCACTGCCCATTGCCTCTTGTCCCATTGCTCAGCAGCACCGAGCAGAGCCCGGTCCCTGCTCTGACCTCTCCCTGCAGACACTGACAGACAGGGATGAGGTCCCCTCTCAGTTGTCTCTTCCTGAGACTGAACAGGCCCATCTCCCACAGCCTTTTCTCTTAAGAGATGCTTCTCTTCCTTGATCAACTTCGTAGCTTTCTGCTGGACCTGCTGCAGAAGCTTCAAGTCCCTCTTGTGCTGAGGAGCCCAGAAGTGGACACAGCACTCCAGATGCAATCTCACTACGGCTAAGTGAAAACTTTTATATATATATATATATTTCCCAGAAATCCCCCATAAAGAATTCATATCTTTATTGCTGTTTATTGAGATAGATTGGCTTGATCATTCTGTACCTGCAACCTCAACTTTGGCTTTCAGTATCATTAGTTAAACATTTTGAAGTTTAATTTTTGGAAGTCTAAAGTATTACAATCCAGCAACGCACTGACATGTATAAGCACACATATGTAAGTTTGATCTCATTAGGCCCAGTATGACCCATTGTGGCATATCACACAAAACAAGTTTAGTTGAAGTTCATTCTTCCAGATGAGCATGCACTTAGGCCCGCTAATGAATTCTGTCCACACACCTGTGGATCAGACTTTAGGATTGAACCTGTAAGCAAAGTATCTACTTCAAAAGTACATGAATGATATGGGAATGAATTCCAGCTTGGGTTGTGGCTTTTGATCATTCCCATCTGTTTACCATGTATTGCTATGTGAAATCTTCCTAATAAGATACCAACACTCTTCTTTCACCTGGCATGATCAGCTGGTTTCTTGATGATGATATGGGAATGGACTCCAGCTTGGGTTGTGGCTTTTGATCAATCCCATTTGTTTACCATGCATTGCTATGTGAAATCCTCCTAATAAGATACCAGCATTCCTCTTTCACCTGGCACGACCAGATTGTCTCTTCTTGAAACATGTGGATTTCCCAATAGGAGACCGCAGTCTTCCAAGCAGAGACTGGGATTATATGGAGGAATGGTAAAGGCTATGAAATTGTCAAAAAGGGAGAAGGAAGTTTAAGAGAGTTCCTCTGCAGACACACATTTATTTCCAGAGATGGTACATATAACGCCACATCTTTGAGAGAGGCACAGACCTTGGTCTGTCTGGTACCCAGGAGGGATAAATCTGACACTTAGATATATGCTGATACAGCCATAAGGCTCCCAAAGCATCTCTTAATGTGAAAAAAAGAGCAGAAATAGATGTTTTATTTCCATACTCAAATATAGAAATTGGCCACAGTTCTATTAACCCTGTTTGAGGTTAGTTCACCAGTCAAGAAGGAATTATAGGGTGGGTTTTGGTTTCTTTTTTAAGATTAAGATGCCAGTGATCCTCAGATATTAACCCCCCGTCTCCAGCGTATGCACTCTTCATTGTTTATTTTCTCATCAGGGAGAGAGCACACAGACCCTCCAATGCAGCAAAGGCATAAAGGGCACAGCAAATTGCAGAATCAGGTAAAGACCTAATTGGTTACAACTTTCCAAGGTTATTTGGGAGGGTAAGAGGAAATCACCTGCACACATGAATGAATTGTACAGGTAAAAAACTTGGGAATATATGACAGAATTAGGATCAATCTGAAACTGGAAGTACTATGTCCTTCATGCACTTGAAATGAAATGCACAGTCAATGAAAAGCTGTCTACCAGTTTATGTAAAAGTACCTGCCTGTTTTTCCACACCTACACATGGGAATAAAGGCTTTTAACAGGAATTTTTAACCTTATTTTGAACAATATATGGTCAACATCAACTAAGTTTGTTATAATTCACATTTCATTAGCAAATAACAAATTTTAGAACTCAGTCTTCTTAACGTTTCACTTCAGATTCAGTTTGCTCCTCACATGCACCCTAACCAAGTTCCAAGAACTTATGCAAATGTCTAGTATTAAGCACAAAATGTTCAGTGTTGCCATGACTAAGCACTGAAAGAAGTGATCAAACATTACAGGATATAAGTATGAAAATATTCAATTAAGCTATACCTAGTTAGTATAAATTTTCCATCTCAGGGAAGGACGCAAATCTCTACCAAGAATGTAACAATTTAACTTCTTGTTGTGAGTTCCAGTCTTCAGAACCTAAAAGGAGGTCTCACATAATCAAGAAAGGAACCAAACAAAAAAAAAAAAAAAAATAAAAAAAAAGAGAAGGGAAGAAAAAATGTAGTGCTTTTCGAACAAGGGAGACATAGGAGACTAGTTTTAACAAATGCTTCATTTGTATGGATTTTAGGTTATAATCTTGGAACAGACAGTTTGAGAGACTAGTCCAGAGACTCTTCCATTCCCCATGTCATTCAGAGAACCCACATGGTAAATTCCTTATTACAGAATCACAGAATATTCAGCATTGGAAGGGACCCAAAAGGAACATCAAGTCTATGGGGATCAAACCCACAGTCTGGAGTGTTATCAGCACAATGCTCATGCCAACTGATCTAATGCTGGCATCTGTAGGCAAGATGACTTCTCATCTAACCTTCTACAATCATCCTGTTCAAGAATCATATTCAACATTTATGGGAAAGGTCTTCTATGAAGACAAATGGGGAAAAGATGGCTCCCACATCTCTTACCAGTCACCATGATTCAGGCTCTTTAACTTAAACGAAGAGAGTCTCTTATCAAGAAAAGTAAAAATTTTACTTATTTTGATTATCTACAAACACTTAGTAGAGATAAATCCTTCATAATGGTTCACAGAGGACCTGGTACCTCTGGTTTCAGGCCCCTTTTGATGGATCTATAATTACCTGAGACAGAACTTGATCCAGGGATTGATCCATTCTTCATTATGAGAAGCGCTCCTATCTTCCAGTTACCCATGTCCACTGTGGGCATATTCACTAAATTTTCCCTACCAGCATTCTGCTTTTACCCAAGCAGAATTTTTTATAGGATTACTTATCTTTTCCCCTCCACTTCTTTTCCTTTACTTTGTCAGCTGTTGAGCAGAACGCCCAGTACGTGCTCAATCGTCGTTTCACTTGCGGATAAGGGCTCATTGTTTTCCACTCAGACATGGAATTGCTTTACGAAAACAGCTTGGATTTTCAGTCTCTTCCAGTCTACTTTACTGTTAAAATTTCCCTTACTCACTGTCTTCATGTGGTTTCTCTCCTATAGGAATGACTCTTGCTGGGTCTCAGGAGAGCGCCGTTGTGCCGCAGCACCTTTCTCAGCTTGCGTCACTAGAACATCACAGTCTGGAACCGGTTTTCCATCTTGCGGTTCACCCATTTTATTTCCCCTGCCCGCCCTGAATTCTCAACGAGGAGATTTTTTTTTTCCTTCCTTAACTGTGGGGCTTAAGGGATCACAATGTTGCAGTTATTTGTGGCTTGGCTTTCACTCTCTATTTCTCTCGTCTTACAATGCTGCTCTCCCACCAGCTCAAACTTCTAAGGTAGTTAGTTCTCTCAAGTCATAGAGCCAAGAAAAAAAAATTCTTTCTACTTCTTCTATTCTCATTTAAAGCTATTGCAAGTGAAGTGTCATGGTACCATCTGGTAGTTAGGGAGATGCCACTGTGTTCTAATTATCTTTGTTATCTGTATGCACACTCAAAAAAATCAAAGGGACATGGTCCTTCCTGCCTTGCTCCAGCTTTTGCACTAAGGCTGCTAATGCATACAGCTTTAGTTAGTGACATTTGTTCTACTCATTGAATTCGGACTTTTGTCAGCTGCATCATCTGTATAGGAAATTCTCCATGAAAGAAGATACTAGGACGGGAAATTTAAAGAAGGAAGTTTTATTTAAAGTGTATTAATCTTTACATACCACTGTTATTATACTTGGATTACACTTTTGCATTTCAGCATTTTAACAAGAGCCTGTTTAAAGATATTAACCAACTACTAAGACAGAGGCAATCACTATGTAAGGGATAGTGATTACCCATCTATCCTGTATTTGAAATAAATATACCTTATTATAGAATATCTTCCATAAAAATAAATAAAGATCGTGAAAATTTCACACGTGCCTTTTACTTAACAAAGGGATTGATTTTAATTTAAAAATTTAGTGAAATCCCTTTGATAGAAAACCAAATTTGATGCTTCTGAAAAGTCAAGACACCTAACTTCACACAGTTCCTGGAGATGATACTGCTGGGACTGATCCAGCCTCCGTTGTTTTGGCAGATTTTCAGTCTGATTAAAAATGCTTATGTGCAAAGAGCATTAGGTGAACATCAAGCCCATGAAAGGCAAAAGGAAACGTGAACTTCTGTAATACAAAGCATATGCAAAAGAGTTTTCAATCTAATGATAAATAACTAACAGTGGAATTGCTTTTATGCAGCTTGAAAACCTAAATAGCACCAGCATACAACTGTGAACTCCATCAGTTTTTCTGGCTTCCTGACGCAATTTTACTTTCCTCAACAAATAATACAGTCCAATGTGGCAACACAGACACACTGCTTTAGGGTGATGGATTGAAACACTGAGTTTGTTACTTTTAAATATTAAAAGCTGCACATTTTATGGTGGATTATAGTCCTGTTTTAACAGCACAAATGTTCTCCACATTTATCTGAAGCATACAGTCTGCTCAGATGCACAATAAGGAATTTAAATTGAAGCCTTTAGAGTGCCACCCTCAAAGTGGACTCTCAAGTAGGCTTTACCCTTGGAAGCCCATGCAGTTGTATAGTTCATTTACAGCAATAAATCTCTTTCAGCCAGTCACGTTTCTCCCTTGGCTTCAATGAAGGCTGGATCACATCCTTAAAGATAATCGGTTACAGAAACTGTAGTCTATAATCTTGAAGAATAACAACAAAAAAGAGTGCAGCAAGGATAGCCCTACAGATGCAGCTACTCAGCCATTCAGAAAGACCCTGTTCCTTCAGAAGGAGGAAAAACACATGGACATCTCCTTGATGAATTGTGGGACATTGTTGACATTTCTCTCAGGAACAAAATGCAGAGGGCACAGTTTCTGCTACACCACAAGAAAATATGAAAACAGTGATTATCTCATCATCAAAGCTTCTAGGTTTTGGCTTCTAATGCTTGTAGTTCTTCCAATGCTTTTTAAAGCACTTTATTCCATTTTCTTTCTCTCTGAGGCAGTAAATGGTACCTAGAAGAGGCTGAGAATTTTTTCAGTCCAAAGATTTCTTCCTGAATTCAGATAACCTGTGAATTATAACACATTTAAGAACAAAATATAAGAAGTCAGCTACCCATTGCAAATGAATATGCATAAAGGAACAACATTTTTCATGTTACAAATTGTATTCCTTGTTTATAATCAAGTTTGTCAAGATCAGAGAAAAATACACATTCCTACAGGATACAAAAATTTTCCAGGGACCTACATTGTGAAACACGTGTTTTTCCAGAAAATTGTACTGGCTTCACAAAAAGTTTCAGAATCAATGACTTCTACTGTGGCATTGCTGTTTTTAAAAGGCAGGCTAAATCTGTCATCTTGTCTTTCTATTTGAACTTTCTCATACTTGCTATAGGTGCCAAAGTTGGCATAGAGGAATAAAAAAAACTTTTCTTCCAGTACTGATGATCTTTTATACCTTTGACAAGACCTTTCCACCACCACTCAACTTATTTAAGAAATGGCAGTTTGATGTTGCCAGTTTTGAAGAAAAGATTATTTCATGGAAATAGTTTCCTAAGAATTTGCCAAAATGCAGACCTGGACTGAAATTGATAATGGGAAGACCTTATTAATTATCCAGCAACCTTTCCCACTGCCATGTAGTACCACTCACTACATTCCACTTCCTTAAGTATAATCACTGGCTTATGCCAGGCTAAAATATTTATGAATTTATTGGACGTATTGGCTTTTTTGAGAAATATTTTTGGACTTGGTACAAACTTATTATAGTTGTGAATTTTACTTGCTCTAAAAAGGCTCTACATGTATGACAACAGAGCAGCACTAGAACAGGTAACTAAAGAAGTTGTGGAATCTACATCCTTGCAGGCTTTTCAGACTTGGCTAGACAAAGCCTTTGCTGACCTAATGTTGATAGTCCTCCTTGGAGCACAAAGCGTGACTAGAAACTTACGGAGTTTCAACCACATTTCTGTGACCTGAGGTACTGAAACAAACCTGGTAAGCACTCAATTAAATAAGTCTCTCCCTGTCTGTAGAGACAGACAGTCCTGGCATTACCTCGCAAATCTACTTTATCCTTATAATGCAGATTTTCAAAATACTCCATAGATAGTAAAAGGGAAAGTCCTTTATGAGAGTTATACAAAACTGAGTTTTACTTCAAATTACATTTTCTGTTCCTCACACTTATGTTCTCAATAACTTTAACTGTATCAAATACGTGGTTGTCAGATTGGCTCCTTCTTGTGGAAGCCCACCCTAAGAGTGAACTTTAGGAAAAAGCATACCACACATGTTTATTGCAAGAGGCTTGCAGAATATAACTGCAGTGGGGAAATGACTACCCAGCTGCACAAGGAGCACAGGGCACATGGTCATGCAGGAGGCATGGAGTCTAACTCCATACAGACCTCAGAACCTGCTGAGAAGTAAGAAGGGTACTTGAAGAAGACAAAAAGAATGGGTCACTGGTAGAACAGCATGCATAAAGGCAGACTTGCTGTAAAATATGATACTTACAGAATATATCACTTTTCAATCTGTAATTGAGAAAATATTAGATTATTTGTAATTTAAAATGAAAGTGAAGATTATGTTCATGAGATAGGAAAGTGAGGGTTACTGAAGAGCTCTTAATGTCCAGGGGATTTCCTGAAGGAGGCTCTTTTCCAGGCTGCACAGAGTCCTGTGCATCTAGAAACAGAGCAATTGATTGTTTGGCCAATGCACAAGCTGTGCCAGGTGGCAAGGTTAAAATGCATTCCCAAAAAGGCTAATGAAATGATGTTCATTAACAAACATGAGCTTTTAAGTCTCAGCCTTAGAGCCCTAAGGCTTCAGCGAACAGCTTGGAGCTCAGGGCTTAGATTTTCATCTAGATCATTTTAATAACACAGAAATAACTTAAAGCACCTGAGCAGTCCCAGTGAGGTCCATGCAAACAAGCACGGAGACATCTGCCTGGACTGACTCACACAAGAGCCAACAACCGAAACTCTGAGTAAGGATTGAAATAAGACCCTTAACAGTACTCCTTAACAGTTTTCAGAATATCACCTCAACACACCTTTTAAGAGCTTTGTTGAATAAATATCTGACAAAGTTCATTCTAAGCATTTTCTATACATGCCATTTTTTCACAGTATGCTAAGCAAGATTACTGACACCGTATTTCGGTAAAACAAGGTGGTAATCTATGCATTTGATTAACAAATATTAAATTATACATCTCTTATACCTTGTGGCTGCACAACTCTGAAAAGTTGATCCGCCTCACAGTTTTTAGCCTCCAAATGCACCCATTCTTCTACTAAAATAAACAAGTGGGAGATATCCACTGTACAATTTGTTGATGTCATGTGCAGAAAATTTGCATTGCACATTTTGCAAAGTCCTGTCAAAAAGATTTAGAACATCTCTTCACAAACACTAGAATAATATTCTTGAATAATATTTCATAACAGTGACTTTCTTATCAAAAACCACTGCTGAGGAAAAAGAGCTGCCACATTACAGGAGCTGATATTATTTCAGCTGATATTGGTTTTTATCTTCTCTAAGTTTAGAATGCTTATATCACCTTTTAAAAAATAAATCATACAAACCAGTTGATTGAGAGAATACCAGCTCCCAGCAGCTCCAAGTTAGTAACTGCAATGTTACTCTCATTTTGACTAAATGGGTTTACATTTTTATACACATAAATTGCTAAGAAGCAAAATACATGTACTGAAATTGGTGGTAAAATCTGCTATGATGTGTCACTGTATGTAAGAAAAATATTTTGACTACAGAAGAAACAAAGTATTTGGAGTAGCAGGAAAAAAACCCAGCAGAACCAGTTGGTACTTTCACCAAAAAAAAAAAAAATCACTTCAATAAACCCAGATTATGTAAGCAGGCCAACCTGGATGGGGCTTTGAATAACCTGGTGTAATGGAAGGCTCCCTGGCAATGGCAGGGGTTTGGAAACTAGATGATCTTTAGGCTTCCTTTCAATCCAAACTGTTCTGTGATTCTATAACAGTCCTTATGGCTATTTTCCTGGTAATTTTAAGAAATATAGTAAAAAATGTTTGTTAGCAAAAACAACAACCTCCCTGTCCAACTAAAAAACTGCTTTAGAACTAAAGAAGGTTGCAAACACTGGAATGTGAATCCTCTACTAGTCTTTTGCATAGTGGAGTGGATTTATTCAATTTCCTCCAGATTCATAATTTGTTTTACTATGCATTCTACTGCAGTGCTCCCTACCTTCCAGAGATTAATAGCCAAGTAGATCTAACCAGACTGAGTTCTAATCAGTGCTGCTGGAGCTACCAGGACAGAATAGTCTTGTGCATTTTTTGGCCCACCAGCAAACACTGAGTAAGCTGATAACACTTGCAGATGGACAAAGTATTCCCTCAGCCAGCTGGGTCTCTGTAGTAACACCACCTAAAGCATTAATATAAGAGAAAGCCACAATTACATTGGCCTGCTGTGACTAACCACAAAAAAAAAAAAAAAAAAAAAAAAAAAAAAAAAAAGGCCAAAATTACAAAAAATAAAATGTTTTTAAAAGACACAAAAAATATTTTTTAAAACTCCACACCTTTTCTTACACAGTTAAATATAGTTTGGCACTCCTAATAAAATCCTTTCATCTGATGTCCTTCCCACCCAAGAAGCAGCATGCACAAACACCACAGCAGGAATTTTTATTTTCAGGTTAATACTCTGCTGACAGAATCCAGGATAGCCATGAATTTATGCTGTAGGAAGACTCTCAGTTGCTGGAGCAGTTAAGTGTTATATTTTAACTCCAGCCATTTCTCACAACTTCACAGAAAACTCAGATGGCTCTCTTGGACTTTTCAAGGATTTTACATTAAATAAAACATTTCCTCTGTTAAAGTCAGAGGAAGGTCTTCTGCTGACATTACTGAAACAACACCAAACTATTCTTAAAAATAAGGATAGATATTATCCTAAATAAATAAATAAATAAATAAGTAGAATTTTAAAGATTATCTTTCTTGCCTAATTCATCATCAGCCCTGTGATCTGAATTTATGATCCTGCTTGTCCAGACTTTATCCTAAAATAGAATGAGTGGTATTATAAACCTCTGGGAAAACAGATGCCTAAAGAAAGGGTTCATGTATTGATCATCTGTGGGAGCCAATGCATGTTTGTTGCAAAACCCCTTGACAGCAGAAGCATTTCACAAGGGCATGAAACCTGGCCTGAGAGCTTCCTAATGCAACACTGGAATCCTCTCCCACTTAGCTTGGGAGTCCACATCCTAATACACCAGCCTTAGTAACCAAGACTCGGTGCAAGCTGTACTCTGGCAGTGCATGTTTGCAGAACCAGACCTAAGTTTGTGTATATATTCAACTTTTCACTTGTTTAACAAGTGGGCTGACCTGAAAGATGAGTCTTTGCCATATGCTGTACTAGCAATGTCACAATGAGACAGAAGAATTTTCCTACTTGCTAAGAAAAAACCAGTTTTGCTCTCTAAGTAGTCTGTTGTGAACAAAATATTAAAATTAATTGCTGTTCACAGCAAATGAGAGTATACAAAAGGACTGATTCACTGTATTTTAAAAAAGAAATTAGAATATTATTCTATGGTTATGGGCAGGTTATTATAATATTAGAATATTAGAAATCAGAATTTATTATATAGTTATCTCTATAGACAACTTATGACAATAATTTAAGAATACTGATAGTCCTAATTATCACACTACATATGGAAAAATTGCATTTCCATCTAAAAAGAAATATGGCCTGATTTTAAATATGAGAGAAGAATTAATCTTTTTTTTAAAAATCAGAGATATTATGGTAAATGAAAATCAAATATGTTCACATTACTGTGTCTTGCAACACCTGGAGGTTGAAAACCTGAAAGATTGATGATTCCAAATAAATATTTCTTGTTTGCTTTATCCAGAAAGCTATTGCCAAGTGCTGTTTAAATCTGTTACCCTCATTGCTATGTTCAAGTGGAACTTCACACTGCTGTAAAAATTTTAAAATTTAACATTTTAATATTGCCTGTATAGAAGCACAGTTACTGAAATTATTAAAATTGAATTCATGTAGACATTGGTAGGTGTAAAAGGAGATTCCCTACATTTCTTCAGACATCTACACCCTCTTAAGATCTGAGTTTGCTTTCAGTGTGGAAAAGAACCATCTGATTCTGATAAAGAAACATCTGTGAGGCCTCCTACACACTCCAGTGTAGGTGGATGCTGGGGCTGTGTGGGTGTATGTACTTATGAGCTTTGTGCCTCATTATTTTAATATTTTATTAATTAGACAAGTTAATCTCATATTTCTGGCATGTGATCAAAATGTTTCTATTTCCTCAACAAAATCAAATCAGACATACAGCTAAACTGTACACCAGACACGACCCACTTTAATGTCATCAGCTCACTGGTTTTCCTTGTTTCCATACAGCTAGAACCAAACAGGAGTGACACTGGCAAGATAAAACCTACCTACAGAATCCAGAGAGATACTAATTATACATGTATTTAAATATGAGTGATGCCTGCTTAAGGAATGAGCTGAGAAGTTAAATTCCTTAATAGGCTTGTTGTCATTTGCCATGCAGAAGAAATCACTGTGGAGCTCAGAGTTAATAGATTTATCAGAAGCCTGTCAGCATCCTGGAGAAACACCATTTGCACAAAGATGTGACACCAAGCTTCTGTCATTTTTCTTCTGTTCCTTTAAAATCAATTTTACATAAGCATTACTTTCGAATATTCAAGTTATACTAGCTACAAGTCTAGCCTATATCCCAGGGACAAGGGACATGAACCTGGTGGCTTGTCACCTAGATTTATTGGTCATCATGTCATGATGAGCAGTTTAGCACCACAACAGATGCCAGCACAGATATCAATAAGTAGACTGGGAATTATTTTTTCCCTAAGGAAGAAGGATTAATCTCCCTGCTTGATAACTTCTTTTTTTTTTTTTTTTTCCTGAACTGCAGGCTCATTCTCAGTCCCAGATCTTGTCATTCCACTATGGAGCAGATGGCTCCATTTGTCTAAGGAATAAATTCTGCCTCACGTTTCCAAATCAGTCTACAAATACGGACATCTGGCTTAATGGAAATAAAACAAAAGAAAAAGCATTCAGTTAGACTGGTGACACATGAGAATAACAGTGTAATTGAAAATGAAGAGGCCCATGGGCAGAACTGGTGTTGTATAAGTTATACTCATCATAAACCTAAAAAAGAAAGGGTATTTATATTTGCTGTCATGATAGAACCTGTCATGGCAAAAGATATACAGCTGAAACAGCAATTGCTCAAACAAATTTTTTTGGAATGGACATTTTTTATCATTGAATACTTTTGCAACAACATGAATTTTGTATTTGATTTTGCTCTTGTGCCTTATATCTCAGCTTTATGGCATACTTCTCTTATGCATTTGAAGTAAGATCTACCTTGAAATGTATCAGTTAAAAAATGCTAACAAACTGCATTGATTTTGCCCAAACAGAATGAAATAGCTGTTACACATGACATCATAAGACCTTTTCCACACATTCACAGACTTGGAAGAACAGCCTTTCTCAAGAGAGGCAGTGAAACAGATAACAATTAAGGCTGTGAAGCATAAATTGAGCCAGAGATTAAAAGCAAAGTTAGCAGAGAGGTAAAAAAGTCAATACAGACAAAGCAGTGCCTTGCAGGGACAGCAGAAATACTTCCACACGAGCCACCTCCAGAGCTGGCACAGAGCTCTTCAGGCAACAGCCTAGCTCATACTGGGCTGGTAATCACGGGCACTGCTACACCAAGAGCACCCCAGGTAAGATGCTCAGATATAGCTTAAACTGGCTCAGCCCAGCATGCCCTGTGCCATAATTACACTGGGATCTTACTGCACAGGGTGGGTTTGGAGCTCGGAGCCCGACACGGCTGGTTGCTGAAAATTAGTTGTAGGAAAGCAAAGAGGGAGAGCAGCAGGCTCCACAAGTGAGAGTTTCCTCCCAAAAGCTAAGTGTTGAATGCCTTGGAACATGTCTTGCAACTGTCAGCTGGCACAGAAACATGAAAACTTCAGAGCTCTGCAAAATGCCTGTGGATGGGACATGGTCACACAATTAAATCCAGTGCTGAGCAGTTACTTCTGAATGTGTTTACTTGTGCATTATGCAGTGGGCTCTCCTTTTCTAATTATAGTAATCACCTGTGTACCTGCCAAGATGTGTTGTACAAGTATGTTCCTTAAGTATTAATGTACCCTTTCAGAAAACATTGTCCCTAAGGGTGAAAAATAAATGTAGACATCCAAAATTCACAGATGTTCAGATTGGTTAAAACTGGGAGAATTCTATCTTTGAAATGATATCTATGCATATTTAGCAAGAGCTGATGGGTGATAGAAGTCAATTATAGAGTTAACAAGACTAGCAGGATATGTTTAGAAATAGGAGGGGAGACTTATGCAAACAAAACCAAGGATGATAAAACTGCCAGGTAGAATAATTCACTGATTCTCAGACAGCCACATCATCTGACTGCAAGAAGCAAAACAGGTGGTAAATGTTAATACAGATGGGTTTGTAGGCAGCTTATCATAATGAACAAATATGTACTGTGCAGCTTGTGCAAAGGACATTCAATCAATATTGTCCATCCTGTAATAGGAATTCTCTGGATGTAATATAGACATTTCATATCCAAGTTGTGTGAGCAGAGATATGTGCATGTCAGTTGCAGTTGAAATGCAGGAAATCAGAGGTTACCAGGTCAAGTTTATGCATATTCTACAAGCCCATGGAACAGAGGGCAGAACCACAGTACAGACTTCCCAAAAATATCTACATAGTTTAAAAATAAAAAGATAAATGTGCTCATACTGTCCTAATGGAAAGCCTCCAACAGTGCTATCAAAAATCTTGAAGTATTTAGACTGCATTTAAGAGACTTATTACACCTTATGTACAAACATTAGCTTTCTTGAGAACAGATAGAACAGTACCTGGGGTAGGAAACTGCAATGTGCTAGCTGGTCATTTGAGGTTTACATAGCTTTCCAAACATACATTGCATTGCAAGCTCAGCCCCACAGCTATGTGGTTATCAGCAACAGAACTACTTAATTCTGGTTGGGCATGTTGGTTTGAATTTCTCTCATACCTAAAACTTCAACAGAGATTCTTCCTCCCCACCCTCCCCACAAGAAAGCCTGAAAATCAATTGGTGAGGTTTTAAGCCCAGGCTCATTAACGCCTGACAATCCTAAAATCCTTGTCAATATCTGAATGGCAGCAATATTAGGACTATTCTGTCTTGTTCGATTCACATAAGTACTGTGACTTTCCAAGGGTTCCTCAAATTCTGATTTTTATTTAAAATTGTAATGCCTAAAATACATTACAATTTGATCCTCTTCTATCTGATACATACTACATAAAACCAGCTTTCTCCACCACAATTTTCCAACCTCTCTTCAAAGGCAAACTGATCTGTAAACTCATATGTGAGATGTGTAAAGTAAGTGTTATATTTTCCACATATTTCCTCCACTGCTATGCAAAGATAGAACAGGTATAAAAACTGTCATCTAGTTATTTATGAAAAAGTTGAAAAAGTTGAAAAGTAAATAATTTATACCAGGGAAGGCATGGGCCTTCTCATTCCCTCCCAAATAAAGAAGACAAGGAATCATCCCATTAATAGAAGGAAACAGTCTTTTACTTTTTTATAATCTCATGATTGAAACGTCTTTTAAAAAAAACCCCAATATATTTAGCTCAGGTATTTCACAGTTTGAACATTGTGTGAAATGATACTGCAGCAGTGCTTCTACAGTGAAAATATCAGCTGGGATGCTCAACAGAATCATAATATAAAATGACAGATAAAAGTAAACAAAGCCAAACTTTCTGAAGCTATTCATGATACCTCTCCCAGCAAATGCACTTTTCAGTCCCGATAGCAAAGTCTCAGGAGACAAACTGAGATTCAGAGATGTCAGCTGATGACAGATATCGGGGAGCACCAATGGAACCTTCCCCTGGAAGCATTAGTGGAACAAACTGCAGATTTGGGGCTTTCCTTGTCTTTGACACTCTCAATGTTTTTGCTTTCCAGTGCTTGAAACTGCCTTCCTGAGATAAGCTTTATGTGACTACCTCTTTTGGCTCTGCTCAGCTTTGGAAAAGTTTCAGCTGTGCCCAGTTTGTAGAACTGCACTGCACAGAAGTTGTGTATGATCTGAAAATGATACAGCATAGAAAAATAATAATTAGAAACGTAGAGCTCATGAACTCTGAAAAAAAAAATTGAGAATGGTTACCCTAAAGAAGAAAAGAGTGAAGGTGAAATCTAAAAGCAGACTACAGATACTGTGATAACCAAAAAAAAAAAAAAAAAGAAGAAAAAAAAGTGAATAATCTGTGCCCTGTGTCTTGGATGGACAGGCAAAGAAGCCAGTACTTTAAATTTCTGGAACAGTGATTAGGAAAGTAACAAGAAATTCTGGAAATGTTAAGGAAAATTTTGTAAGAGTAAGGACTGGTTAAGATCTGAGACAAATGGCTTGAAAGGCATCATCAGAGACCTTAAGAAATGGGTGAAACAATATGAATTGCAGGGCAAGAACACAAGACCTCTGTTCTTATCATCATGGAAAAATGTGATGGGCATGTGAAAATTAGAGAAGTAGATTTATGCAGCAGCACTCTGAGAAGCCAGGAGTTCATGTGTTACAAATCACTACACACAGAATGTGAGTTGGTGTGTACCTTAATAAAACACTCTAAAAAATCATATTTCAAATAAGTGCCTTTCAAAATATAAGTAGAGACTGTTAAAAATGTGAGCTGTGAAGTATTTTTATGATTCAAATTGGCTAATACACAGAAAAAAAAGCAGCAATGGTGAATGCTCAGTTTGCTGAAAAAGTTGACCAGTATAAAATCAAAGTGATTTTTTCTTTTCAAGTATAACTGAAACAAAACTGGGACAGAGGCTGAGAAGTAAGCAAGGAAAACTGCAGGTGCTTCAAAGTTATTTAGGGTGGTCAAGTCCAGACAGGACTGTGAGAAGTTTACAAGAGAAACCAAAGTAATCACCAAAGTGGCAAATGAAACTCGATGTTAATACTTACAAAATAACCCACATTGGACAGAAGAAAAAAGGAAGAGTGTACTTTCATCATCCTAAATTAACTGTATGAACTTTTGAAAATAGTCTGGTATCACTGTAGAAAACTCATTAAGGACCTCAGCTCAATGCTGAGCTGTGGTAAAAAAAGCAGACATGATGTTTTGAAGGATAAGACATAGGATGGTGAATAATGCAGAAAGTATTGTAATGCCATGATATAAATCAGTGGTGGAGTCTCACCTGGAATGCTGTACGTGCTTCTGATTACCCAGTCTCAAAAAGGATACTGCAGAACTAGGCAAGGTACAGAGAAAAGTGGTGTGAATGATCAAAGGGTGGACACCTCACACAAAATAATCAGAAAGGACAAAAAAATATTATCTTCTGAAAGGACCAGGGCAACAATGACAAATGTTCACTGTGATGAAGTATGGAGAAAGCAAATAAAGTTTCTCCTTATTCCTGACTCATGACACAAGAACAAGGTCATTAATTGACATGAAAACATTATAAAATTAAACACATAATTAATATGTATGAGGCATAAACATAATGCCAACTACTTATATTATGCCCTTTTTTCTATACAGTACAAAGCAATTAAGCAAAAAACATTTAAGAACTATCAGTGTTACAAAAAATTTGGATGTAAAGTAAAGCAATTACGATTAAGGAGTAAGCCTAACCTAGGAGGAAGATTACACTTTGTTTTAGAAGCAATTTCTGATACTTCCTCAACAACTGGTAATGACAGAGTCAACTGGAACTTGCTGAAATAAACCACCAACAAAACTGTTTTTACTCTGGTCCTTTCCCTACATTTGTCAGAGAAAAGAAGTGATGGGCACTGTACATCAGCAATGGAGATGGATAAGACAAATGGAAATACGATATTTCCGTTTTCTGTTAGGAAGCAGAAATAAACAGTGAAAAGCAGTTTAAAAGAGGTTGTCAAAATCCACCATCAAAGCTGAATTTGAGAACTACAGGAATGAATGTTAAAATAAATGAAGGTACAAGGATGCTCTGTGCACAACTCTAAAATCTATACATACAGAAAAAAAGTGGCTTTACTAAGGCAGAAATGTGAATACACAACTGGCAGAGGTCAAGCTTAGATAAAGAAGACAAATTGTAGGCCTGTATAGTGTTAACTAGCCTATTGAAATGTGAAAACATAATACATTATGCTTTCTTTAAAATGGAACATCTATGCATGAAAGAAAAGGTGTGCTGGCATAAGCCTCAGAAAAAGCCTACTTAAGTTTTAAAGCTGAGTTGACATTCTAAAAACAGATGGGAAAGTGAAAACTCAGTCCAAAAAGTGACTCAAAGAGAGACTGTAGTTTGAGGATCCTCAAAGGCGCTTAGTAAACTAACTTGTATTTCAAAGTGTGTGCCTGAGTAACTAAACAGCTTTAGCACAACTTCCAGAGACACTAACAGGGGTTACACTTTCAGGGCCCACTCATATTTAAAATAATTACATTTTTACAATTACAATGCCAATTACATTTGATTTCCAAATCTTCTCTTTATAGAACTAAGATTTTTGTTATATATATATATGTGTGTGTGTATTTTTTGTTTGTTTATATATGTACATTTCCATATATAAATATATATATGCAAAGTAAAAGTGGCCGGGACCATTTTCTGACACTGAGGCCACCTGGCAATGAAATCATCAGGTCTCTACTGAAGTGCCTGTGTCTGCAAAACACAGAGGGCACAACATGGAATGAGATGTTAGAGAGAGCCCACCCCTACCCAGAAACTGCCTGGCAGCTCCCCAGGCAGCTGGCCTGGGCCAGGGCACAGTAGTGGCTGCTCTGGGGACACAGCAGCAGAGCAGACCCAGTTCCAATGCCTGGTACTGCTTGCTGGCACAAAGCAGCTCATGGAACCCTGCCCCTGACTACCAGTGTCTGAGCTACATTATTTTTAAATTATTTTTTTCTTTATTTTTTTCTTTCCAGTGTGGGTGGGACATAAAATAAAATATAATTAATTATAGTTACTTTTCCTTACTTCATTGCTATTTTTAATTACTCTCATTATGTAAGTCTGCAGTAGATAGATAGTTTTCTCTCTTGCAGAAGCCTTCTCCTTCCCCCCTAGTACGCTTAGTTCACACAAAATGAAAGGCATGTGATACTCAGGTAATGTCAGAGCAGGCATATGGCAACAACATAAAAGCCATATATGGCCAAGGAGGCAGACTGCTGCCTTCTACTGCGCAAGGTCTTATGACAACACCACGCTGAAGGGTTTGCATGACTAAAATTAGGCAAAACATATTCTCCATGAAGGAAAGGCAAGGCAGTCTATAAGCAGTAGCCAGAGGCAGCTTCAGACGTGTCAATTCAGCTGTGTAAAGAATGTGCCAGTCTCACTCTTGGAAGAGTTTCCACACTTAATATACAGAACGAGTCATTAAAAATGAGGGGGAGTAACATGAAAGGGTGAGGCACATGGCACACAGTGTGCTACCACAGCATACCATATATTCAAGATAATAGCGTGCATTAGAAAATCCATTTGCACTTTCACTGATGACAAGTACAGCTACTGCCAATTAACTTCTCTCTCCACCTCAATTTCTGTTTCAAGGTAAATTCCTGACCCTAATGAATCAACAGCAAATTTGCTATAAAGTTTAGTAGGAACAATACTTACTTGTTTGGGATTGTGCAAGTGTTTATATTCTTCTAATTCAAATACACATACTTATTACATATTTTAATACATAGTATTGTCTTCATTCCTCCATGTTACATCCCTCAGTTTTTTATATTATTTGGTGTAGCAAAATGAATGAAAAACATTAAACTGCCCACACTATGATCATATTAAAAAATATGGGTTGGTATTTAGGAGGCAGAGTTCCTGCCTGTTTTATCTCATTTCTACTTCCAATACTCCTTTGAGCTTAGCCTGAGTGTGTCCCCTATAAAAGAGGACCCAGTGAGGCATAAGCAACGTTAGCCAACTCAGATCCTGGAGGTCTGTGTGGCATGAGTTCAACACTTACACCACTTTACAGCTGCCCAGTGCGACGGCAACCACATTCTGATGGCTCGGGGCATAGTCCTGATCCACAAACATCAATCCAAACCACAGACTTCTCTTTTAAGATTCAACCCTGGATTACAAGAGATGTACCACTGCCTTCTTGAAAAGAAAAAGCAAATATTGCTCATTCTCACGTGATGACATTAGGATTTAAACAGACCTATTCCATATCTGTATGAAAACCTTATACCAGATTGTTTTGTTTGCCCTTCTGTACACAGTTGGTATGGATTCATGTTCGTGAATTAATAATAATGATAGTCAGGAGTTACCCACACTATTTAAAATATTCCAATGTGACAATAGATCACGTTGATCCATTTCACAAGTAAGGAGGTCTGAGTTGATATAAGAAAAAGGGAAGACAGTCATGCAGAGACCTGTTCCAGTTTTGAGGCTGTTGGAATTAATATTGTGCTGTGCACGTAAAGGCTCTGTGTAAACATACAGCTACTGAAAGGACTGTGATGGAGCTGATGATGCACACACAGCATTCCTGACACAGACAGGTGAGCACAACACCAAGCCCCACTGAACACATTCTAACTTCGCTTTCACATAACCCTCAACTGGGGCAGTTTAATTTTGCCAGAAATTAATGTTGACATACTCTCTCTGAACAAACCCCATCTGCAAACCCATCTGTACAACCCTTCCAGAGACTCAACAGTCCCACTGACGACAACAGCACTGCCCACCAACACCAGTGGTTCTCTGTAGGGAATAATGCTGTGACTCAGGCTGGCCTGCACTTTTTATTACATTTAACCATAAATCTTACTCATAGAAGTAAAACTGCATGAGTTTTAATTTCATAAACAGAAAATTTAAGTGCTTGTTTTATTGCAGTTAGTGTCTAAAAGGCCACAGGAAATCTACTCACTCCAGGATGACTACACATCTTCATATTGTAAGAGAGATTTTTAATTCATTTCCTGCATGAGATTCTGCTATTTGGGGTAAATTAGTTGCTGATATTTAAAAGCAATTCTCTTTTCTGCAGGAAAAATCCACGGCTCTTTAACATTTATAGGTCTTAGGTACATTCTCCAAGCAGCAGGAAATTTTCTTCTTACATCATAATATACATTTGACAGATATTAAAAATACTTAGTCCACCTTTCTTCCAGAAGGTGACGAAGGGATGGAAATACATCAGATGTATTTCTAGTGCTTCAAACTAGTAGAACACATTGGTACTAATGTCAAGGTAATAAGTAACTCAGGTGACTTCAAGGATGCAAACACCAGCTGTGTTTGTTGAATCAAATGTAGAATCATTTGGTTTTTTTCACAAGAAACATTTTCCATAAAAGGAAAATTGAACAAACATCAAGCTTGAGTCAAGTGCCAAGTTTATACACCTGATGATTGTACAGGCTTTATTTGTCAACCTTCTTTTTGTTGGAATTGTCCAAAATGAAATATCGATGAAGAAATGCTAACAAAAAGCAGTTGTCCAAATAAGTGGGCCCATCAAAACACATTCATATTATTTGACTTAAACCAACTCCTCCTTTATTGGTTCATCTCACTTTTTTAGTTTGGGAACACAATCTGCAGCCTAAGCCATCAAAAGAGGCAAAATTAAAGCAATACAGCTGTCAAGTAAAACAATTATCAAATAATGTCATATTGTTCCAAAATATCACCTTAAAAATGAAAAAATCAGGCTCCTAGATACAAATATGTTCAATGATTTGTACCTCTATGATAATTCGTAATGTAAGCAGTAACAACAAAGTAATGACAATGGCACTTTCCCAGTGTCAATGACCAATGCCCTAATCCTAACTGAGCCCATCAAAGGCAATCAAGGAAATTATCCACACAATTTAAGACAAAGGTGAATGTCAATAGTTTATCTCTAAAGCAACAACAAAAATAGCTTCTTCTATGCAGTATTTTCCATACTTACTGTGTGCTAGAATGCTTTATAAACAAGAGAAGTACATATCAAGGCTCTGGCCATACAAATTAAAGAGGATTAAATATATCTCTGGAATGTTCAGGTCCAGAGCCAGACTAAACTGTTATCTTTATGTTTCACTTAAGCTCTGGTGTCCTTTTTAAAATTCATCCTGAAGAAGAACTTTAAGATGGTTTTGTTCAAGTGCTCAAGAGGCATAGAAAGGTAACACAGGCAGAGGCTGCTAACACATCACAGATAAACAAGATAAAATTTTCAAAAGCCAAAACGTTGAAAATTAAGTTTAGCTTCATAGGCATACAGCCAGAAAACACCACCTTAGGTGTGTATGGTTTTGCATCTTGAGATGAAAATGTTACTTGTGGAACAACTGTCTTACTTTACAGTGATCACACAAATGAAAGGCACAAGCAGTGATATGCTGTGGAATTTAATGAACTTGCCTTTTTTAAAAGCTTAGAAAAAAGCAGACAGATCTTCTGATAGCAAAGAAACGCTAAGAAAATACCATCTTTCTTCCACAGAACAGTCCCACACATTTAATTCCATTTGAATCAGTTCCATTTCACATGCATGAAGTAATTCAGCCTAAATGACAATGGCAAGTTGATCCAAAGAATTTGCACCAGCTGATATTGAAAAAGATGAACAGAATTCAGGACTTGTAGGTTGCTGAACATGTGATTCTCACAGGAAAGTTTACAAATGATAAACAGGTAAGTTTACAAATTATTTGGACAACAAAGGTTTGAATCAGCATTACCACATTCAGGACAGGCATTAAGACAGTTCTCTCTTGATTCTGAGATAATGTTTTGTTGAGTTGTTTTTAACAACAGAGAACACTGGCAACAAAAATTAAGAACAAATCATCCCTTTGTGCTTTGGCATAGTCCTCACAGTATTGTATCACTACAATTATTTTAACCTCAAAGACACATTTTCCATTATTTCATTTTATTACCCAGTGCTTCAGTGAAGTCTCTTTGTTCTTTAATACCACGAAAATTGGAAGCTCTGTAGTAGCTGTGTTCAGGTCAAAAGCATGCTTCTGTAAGCCTTTTTTTCCCCTTTATTTTATTTCTCCAGAATGCGCAGTTCAAAACAAGAGCCAAAGCACACAAAGAAAGTTTACCTCCATGGTAAAAAAACATCCGGCCAGAAGACATGTCCATACAAAAAATTCCCTAGTCTTTTTCTTTTCTCTTCCTTGGAACAGGTTTGAAAGCTAAAGCTGAAGTTTCAGATTATGATTAATGAGTAATAACTTTATAATGCTTGCAGTACAAAAAAACCCTGGGGTTTATTGAAAGTGAATACTGTAAGAGAATTTTGTTTTATTTACAGTGACTGAAGGTCTCTCACCTTCCCACAATGATTAAGTATTTTTTCCATTGAAAGAAAAAGAAAAAGATTACTATTCACAAAGCATTCTTGGGAAAACATTGCGGTAAACAAACCCACAGCTTTTCCTTCTATTTTCTTCAAATATTTTGCAGACTTCTGAAATATACTAGGGAAAAGTTGAAAGAAAAAATTCTTACCTGGAAAATTAAACCAAAAATCAGTGGCAAACAACAATATGAAACACAAAAGGACTAAAGGAAAACCAAAGATTTCTGAACTACTTCACAATTAAACCCAAAGATATTAATGCTGAAGGCACTGGATTCAACATTAATAATTTAAAGAAGATGGGCTCACTCCAAATTTTGACACCAATTTTCTAGCTGTTTATTTCATGGTGTTATTCACATGGGCAGCAGTTTTCAGAATCAAACCCATCTTCCACAATTTTTTTAGAAAGAAACCTTAATCACAATAAAATGATTCTTTTAAAGATAAATCAAAGTAAATAATATTTTTAAAAAATAATTTAATAGAGCAAGCTTAGAAAATGTCATGGACACTGATTTTTATTTTAATGTTGTTTTCCTAAAGGTACCTGCCCATATCCCAGTGCAAGTTCTCCCTTATGTAATACCATACTCTGAAACACAGACTTTGGGAGCAGGGTTCATCACCCTTGCTTTTACCATTTAAGATAAAGAATACTGTTTCAGCAAGGTAAGGTTCTTTCTGTGGTCAGAGGAGATGCAGTGCCACCCCCAGAGGACAATTCTACATGGTCTCAGGGGACGTCTCTATGGCACCTGACAAACTCCTGAACTCAGGCAGCTGCTGAAAGGAACAAGCCCATCCTCCCTCAGCTGCACATTCCTACGGGCATTTGTATGCTCACATTCAATGAGATCAAGATACAGATTAAGGCGAAAATTAACCTCCAAATTGAGGTGAAAGCACTCCAGGCAACAATCTTTCAGAAACATAAACCTCAATGTGAGTCAACAAACACCTACAGGGAAAAAAAAATCTTCAAGTATAGAGCAGCAGCCTGCACCCAGTTTAATCTACAATGGTGACAAAACTGCATCTTAAAATAGGAGGAAGTTACAGAAGTTCCTTTATAGAAGAACCTAGATAACTGTACCACTACTGAAGTCATATGAAGTGTGCTTATTTATCTCAAATTTCTCTACACTACATGGAGCATGTTTATGAGGTTTTTCCCACTGTGCTGGTGGAGGAAAAAAAATTTACACACCATTCAATTGTTTGCCCAAAACTTCTTCCCAATAAAGATGCAAACCTCAAAGCAAGCCTCTAAGTGTAAGATGCTTCTGTTCTTGCCTTTAGTGCATTAGTGCAGCCAGCTAGGTCCATCTAAACTTTCACAAAACTGAAATCCTAAACTTCTTCATGTGCCACTGAGTTCTACCTCAGAAAGTCATTGAGTAACAATTTAAGAAGACTTCAGATTGCTTCTGCAGAATTGATAGTTATGGAACCTAAGAGACAAAAAGTGCTTCACGAACACTGCATACAGTTTCTAAATCCCTGCTGCATTGTGTCATGATTTTTCTTTTTGTTTAAACTTGTATCATTAGCATAAGTTCGTAAACTTAAGAACCCTGAAAGTTGATGCAAGAGGGTTTCTAAGCACAGTCTCAAATAATTATTTTTAGGAAATAACTGCATATTAAAAAATATATATATATATCAGAAAGCATAGAAAATAATCTGATACTAACATTTTTGCAATTCCTGTGTTAAAACTTTCGAGATTTGAGATTTCAAATCTTTTGAGATTGGATATTTTATATTTCAGATTAAAGAGAAGACTGATTTTTTAAGTTTGGGGATGCATAAATGTGCATAGAATAAAACTTTATATTAGGCTTTTCAATTTCCATTAAAATTATGATTTTGGTAAAAATTCCCAGGCTGCTTATAAGGCTTGAGAAGACCACATCAAATCATTCATTCAAAAATTCACATCATACAAAAATTTCCTATAAATCATCACTTTCACTTGGTGCAAGTCCTGTTCTGAAACTGATTGCCAGCAGCCAGTCTAGTAACACAAAGACCAATTAATTATCTGTCCTAGAGCTTACAAAGTGATGACCAAGTGCCCCAAGTCTGATGCTGGCACAAGGTTCTTGACACCCTGAATAAGAACACTTCAGCCCTGACCCTCCAGCCTCACTGTCTGCTCTCCAGCCCAAGAAATCCTTATCTGCCAGCAAATGAGGCATTGGTAACACCTCTTTAAAAATGCATCTGAAGCCTATTTTTATCTCAGGTCTCAGCTGTTTTAGACAGCTGTGCTTTTTACTTGAATTAGCCCCAGTTAGCCACATGCTCAAAGCAATACAGCCCCTGAAATGGCCAGCACACCCACACAGGAACACCCTCCCCAGAGCCTCTGACCTCCCTGCTCTTCTCTCTGTCCCTCCTGCTGACACACGTTCACTATTATGCAATCAGAAGGACAATCCCAACCTCAGTAATTTGCTCACTTTCACTTCTGTTCCAGGATGTTGTCCCATCCTGATGACAGACAGGTGGCATACTTAATTTGATAACTATACTGCAGTTTAAAATAAATACTTCAACCAAGAAATATGATGGCTGAGTGTTTAGAACTATATGTTCTCCAATTCTGCTGGGAGAAGGCGTGTCCTTATTTTATTGCCAAAAAATAACTCTCAGCAAAAAAAAAAACTTATCAATTCTTTTTTTTTTTTCCTAAAAAAAAAAATTCAAATTTAATTTAGGAAAGATTAACTGTGCAAAAAAACAACAGCAGGGGCTTTTTTCTTTAAACAAATGGTAATATATGCAATATATACATAGAAAATATTTACATTGTGAAGTATTATTGCAATAGGAGCACATCTGTATTTGCAAATTTGGAAATGGATAAAACAAACAAAAACCATGGGCATTTTTTCTGGTTTACAGTGTACAGATATATGCAAATATACATCATCAGGGATACAAGAGACATTAGCCAACACCAAGAGTCAATGTTCACAGAAGTCACTGACCAAATGCAGGTATGGTAACAGAAACAGAAAAAAAGAGAAGAAAAAAGTAGGAGAAAAATAATTACTCGGAAGCAAAAGTACAGAGAAACTTGTGGGAGAACCTCATAGCTGCCAAGGAACTGGTGACATGGGCAGTCCTCTGACTCAAGAGCGAAAGAGGGAAACGCTGGACTTGCCAGGGAAACATTCTTGAAAAGCAAAACTTAGGCTACCTAACAGAGGAGATATTTCAAAATGTACCTTTCTCTCACTGCTGTACTGAAACCAAGCAATGAATTTCCTCTCAGATATTCCTCTCAGCGTCTCATTCTGAGCTAAATATCATTGAAAGTATCTTTATTGTCCCCCTACAGTAGAGATCATCAAGTAGAGATCTGCACAGGGTCATCATTTGGGTGAAAATCTCCATATTTTATTTGCATGGTCTTTTATTTGCAACCTAATGTCTTTGAAGACAAAGATCTGCCTTTCAGTCATCTAAAACTGAAAGGCTTATCAGTGGAATGCAGGTTTCAGCAGGACATCAAGGAAATTCTTTGTTAATTCTTCTTAAACAGCAAGTTTATTTTTAGAAAAAGAACAACATCCATCCATAGTGGCAAAGGCTCAGAAAAAAATTTGAAGATTAAATAGCAAGAGCAAGTTGAAAAGCAGAGAGGAATGGTAAGAGTATATAACCCTACTGAGAAGACAAGTTCTACTGAGGCCTGAGCTCCCTTTTTAAAAACTGTCAGCAGCATTTTTCAGTGTGCTTTTTACACATAGATCATTAAGGCTTAAAACTAGCAAAAATACTAATCACCTTGGTAGCCCTCTGTTCCCGAGGTTGTAATCTCCACAAATAATCTGCTGAGTCCATTACTTCTACTGGAAACAGAGCTGCTCAGTTGTTCATTTCCCTAAACTGTTCATCTGCTGTCAGACTAAATCTCTTGTGCAATATTTGAGCCTTCCAGTTACTGTAACAGCAATTTTAGCTTTCAGAAGGCTTCCCCTTCCTCTTAAAGACTGAAATTTGTTTTGCAATTCAGTTCATTTTGTTTATAAATATTTAATTTTCATTTGCCTCCCTAAAATTTGTTCTGAGTGGATAGTAACATGAATTTATTATGAAGTGTATTTATCTTTCTGTATCTCATTAGTGCTCAAGAGTTCTGTTGACTCTAAGGATTCTGCTAAACAAACTTCTGGAGGCCAATTTAAAGTGCATGGAGGAAATTAAATGTAATTTTAAGATGTACTCCTTCTTTTATTCCCCTCTGCAATCTTCCCCAAAACCATATGCCCCACAGGAGTTCAGAAATGGCTTTAAATTTGGTGATCTGAAAGCAGGACACATGGCCCAAATTAGTTTTAACCCCTCTGCTCCATATAAAAACTGCACTGTTTCCAGGAATAACCCAAAGTGACAGACTGAGGGGTTGTAAATATGCATGCAACATAAGAGAAAGGGTTTTAAAAAGTCAGATTTTAAAATGAAATAAAAATACTCTGTGTGAGTGCATGCAGCTGTCACAGTGCTACTTTATGCTAGTTGTTATCCAATACTATTTTTTATCAGGTCTGCATACTGTTCATGTCTCTCTGGGGCAACGAAAAAATCAGAAAGTTCAAATAAAATTAGGCTGCTTGAAAAAAAAAAACAAACCAATGTGAAGAATGAAGTGAAAAAGACACAAAGAGTGTCAAGATCAAAAAAGAACAAAAATGTGAGTGAAAAATAGCTGGCAAAAAAAAAAAAGGTTCTATTTGTGCATCTCATCAAGACAATGGCTGATAACATTTTCAACATACCTTCAGTTCAACCAGTCAGCAAATATTCTGATAACATAAATATCCTGAAAGCACAAGCCAGGAACAGCACAGCATGATTTCAATCTGTTTTGACTTAGGAACATCACTATAATTTCATAGAAACAGGTCACAATTAATGGAATTTAATTTGTCATTTTAAAACCTTTGTGATGCAACTTTCTTGGCTGGATATCAAAAGCTCTTTTCACTACTTCCCTGCTAGAGGGAAATTAGAAAGATGTGACTAATTGGGCAATTCCAAGCATATCTGCATACTTTTTCCCCTTAGACCAGCAGCATAACTGCTTTATTGGTAAGTTCACAAGAAGAATCAGGTTTTATCATTAATACTAAATTATTTGGGAGATGGAGAATAAAAAAGTGTAGAAGCAGTTAATACAGATTTGAATAATGATGCCAGAAATTATTGCAAGGCTAAACACTTTGAGTACAGTAACTGAATTCATCCACCTGAATGAAAACCATATTTGCCATTAGTTGGCTTAAAGCAGGGCACAGATAAAAAAAAATTAAATTAACAGTGCAAACATTTAACAAAAGTATTAAAAGACAATATGCTTCTCACTCTGCCTCTGCACAGATAAAAGACATAGATAGTTTATGTTGGGGCTGAATTAAAATGCACAATGCTTTTTGATCAGTGGGCAAGCGTTTAGTCAAAATTACTTCCACTGGTGCTCTCAAAATGTCATGATGATCCATTTCCTTTGAAATTGAATGATACTAATATCTGTGTGTCATTCAGATAAAACAAATAGTATTTTTTATCGTTCACATTAGTCTGCTGAAATGGATACTGCAGTTCTCTGTATCACTAAAATACTCATTAATCTGCCACACCATTAGATATTTCAGACAGCTAAACAGGTTTCTGGTTACTATTAAAAAGCACTTGATATCAGGTTTTCTGGTTTGTAAGTGCTTAGGTATTGCTCTACGCATTCTCTTCTCACTCCCAGACGAAACACAAGGCTCAGAACTTCCAATAAGGCCCTGCAAGAACAGACACACTTTTTCAAAATACTCAATTTTTAAAAAATATTCACTACAGCTGCCTCTGGCGTTTAAACTTCCTGAATCGGACTGGCTCAAAAAAATTGACGTCTACAACATCATCTTTTGTATTAATAATTTCAAACAGTAGAGTTTATAGACGTCACGTATTGTATTACAGAAATTTCTGAAGTATTTTATTATGTGGCACTCTCTTGGCTACAGGATGAGTCTTACAAGCACACTATGCATTAGCAAAGCCTTGTGACAGCAAAAGCAATCTACCACAACAAATTTAGCTTTCTTGACTGGGTTCTGCTAAAAAAAATTAGTTTGCAGTAAAGTGCTAACTTTAACATCCATCACAACCTTGAAAACATAAGGGTTTTTATTACGCTTAGTACTTGATAACTAAAAGTATATCAGATTATATCTTGAAAATACAATTATCATCCCAGTTCCTTCTGAACCAGTAATGAAACTGGGGGGAAAAAAGCACCTTATTTTCTTCATGGTCATACTCATTAAAGAAATAGAACAAAGTCCTATAAACTGCATAGTCCCTAAACACTGGAAGAGATTAAATCACTGATAACAATATTATTAGTACAGACAATTTTTACTATTTATATCTTTATATATTTTGATAAGATACTGGATGAACCATTAATCCCTCAAAAGGTGATTACCAATGACTATCCAGTAAAATATTCATCTAGGATAGTAATTCAGATAAAACACATAGATTAGTTCCTGTGAGAAAAAAAGTAAGCAGAAAGAGCATCAATGCCATCATTGCCATACAAAAACAGCCTGCAGGAACCACTGGTAAGAAAATCAGCTTTGACACATGGCACATGTATTTGAAAAAGCAATTTTAGACATGGAATCTAGCAAAAAGGAATGGAGGGATTCTTCACAGAACGAAAGGAAACGGAAAGCTGTGAAAGCAAAAGACACAAGGAGGAGGTTTGAGAGATACAACATAAAAAGGGGCAAAGCAGTGATAGTAGCACAAAAGGCTGCATGGGACTGCAAAAACACCTTACATTTTCAGCATGCATTGAAATTTATGGTTAGATCTGTATAAGTACACTTGAGGTAGGATTTAGATGCTTAATTTGGTGCCTAAGTTCCAAATTAGATACTCAGCATCATCCCTGTTAGTTAAACCTGCCTATCAGCACACTCAGCTGCTATTGCTCAAGAGAGCTGACATCTTTAGTACTATTTTAATTTTATCAGTTTCACTTCTGTTCATATCTATGTATAGTTCCACATTCTGCTGCTTCCCTTAACTGTGGCATTCTAATCAAAGACATGCTCAGAAAACCAGGCTGAAGGGGCCTGGATGGCACTAAAACCAGGCAGGACTAACAACAAGCACTCTCTGGAGCTAGGGCTTTAAACCCATGTCTCTCTGCTCCCAGAGTGAGCTAATCTGCAAACTGATCTTCTTTCGCACTCCCAATTAATATTTAATTATTCCACACACAGCAAAACACCTTCAAGAGGAGACACTGCAACCATCCCACCTCAGTATTTTATAGCCAGGATACTTTCCTGGAAGATAGGAGATGATGATTAGAGCTCCCTCAGGCATAGGAAGAAACTGAATGCAAGCCTGCTGCCTTTTAACTGCTGAGGTAGTGCATAGCACAAGTTGGGAGTGGCAGGCAAGCAGTAGAACAGAGAGAATTTTTGAACAAAAAAGGCCATACGGTTAATTTCAGGAAAGGGATCCTGTCTTGAAGGACACTGGTCCCACAAAATGACAATGCTTAAGGTACCCCCTGTTTTTAAGATCTCTCCCAAGCAGCTGTCCATTCAGCTTGTTGGGATTTGTCGTTTAACTAACTTTTCCTAGAGGCTTCCTAACCTAACCTTAATGATGAAAATTCAGAAACACCATGCACCTAGGTACAGCAAAGCATGAAGCTGCGGCAACTTTTCACGCTTTTCTTTGTGAGTGTAGTGCCCAGCAGCTTAGAGAAGAGATCAAGAAGCACAGTGCCACTGCCAGAGTGGGAAAATATCTTGATCATCTGGGGTCAGCACGATTCTGGGTGTACACAAGACAACAGAGTGAGCATCCCAGACCGAGAGCATTCACTTCAATCCAACAGAAAGTCATGAGGAAATAGAGTGACGACAACCTTTAAGATATACAAATAATGAAGTTGCAAGAAAAAGAAGTGCAACTACAAAACAAGTCTTCCCCAACTCCACTCCTCCACATGCTCCTATTATATTCCTCTCTTCCAATATTTACAGTTTTATTACCAAGCCTCCTACAATTTGTGCACCACACCAGTTCTCTTGAAAGCTACCATCTTTCCACAGCCTTTACAGATAATATTCCTTCTCTCATCACACTAATAAAATTAAAATGATTAACCATTAATCACTAAAATAAAACATTCTCTCTCCCTGAACATACCAAAAAATAGTTTAGATTATTTGTAAAACAGGTTGTTATTTCTGACATACTGGGCATACTAGGTTAGATTCTGACTTGAGATATGAATCAGTACATCTCCAAGAAAGGATGATTTACATCACATGAGTATCTTACTTGTCTAATTAATGTGCATCAGGACATTATGCAGGAATGCTCTCCACATGGCATACATGTCCATGAACCCAGTGATACATCACAGACATTCCTTCGAGATCTGCCATGTCAGAGAGGGTGTCCCACAGCACTGCTATGTTTGCACCTGCTCAGGTGGGTGAGGCTGCAGCACCACTGCAGTAAGCATATCACACATGCAGGAAGAAATAAAATAAACCTTTGAGATCTCCAGAGGCCTTTATCATCAAGAAATACTGCTCCTTTGCATTTTTTTTGCTTTTTGTTTCTTGTCAGCATGTCTCAAGGGGTCTCTCATACCACAGAAATACTTAAGATATCCTGAGTTATTTTTCTGATCATTCCCAGGAATTGACAATACATGTCATGCATGTGAAATTCAGTTTATCTATGAAAGGATGGGAAGCACACAGATACTTCATTTGCCATCCTAAAGCAAACAGTCCTAAAGTGCAATCCTTCACAACATGGTTGCAGTTGCAATCCTCTTTCATTCTTCCTTCTCAGATCAGATGAAAGCTGCAGCCACTCTGCTTCCTGAAACCATAACCAGGTTCTTAAAGAATTTCTTCTGCTGAAAGAAAAAAATACCACCACATTAAAAATAACTGGCCTGTGAAGCACTGTGGAGACACTGTAAGGCACTGCAGTTTTTGTGCTACATAACTAGGAAAGAATCACATACAGCTCCTTGAAAATGTTCAGACTTCAGCAACCAGCAGCCTTTCTAGAATTAATACCAGGCTCAGCAGCACTGCACAAGATATCACTTGCAAGCCTGTAAGATCACAGGTAATTACTCACACGCTGTGTGATTTCAGCTTTCATCACAATACCAAAACTGTTACAGCTGCACACAGTAGCTGGAGCAACCCAACGTTTAGTCAAGAGTACTTACAGTATCCAAACGTCTCATGTGCACACATGTAAGATCCAGCTACAATTTGGCTATATACGTATTGAAATTATATAGAAAAGAGAAAGGTGCCAAGGTACATAAGCCAAGGATTATCTTGTGAAGTTAAAATTCCTGTTGACATGTGGAAGTTCAGGCTGTTGCAATCAAAAGGCGTATTTGCAAGTCTAACATTTATAATTACACAAACATTCCCCCACCCTTAATGTCAAACATACTGAATGCCTTTCCGACAGCAAGAGGCTTTCCAGCTGGTGAAGAAAACAGCATCAGGAATTCAATGTGTATATTATTTAAAACTATTATCTATCTACATTTCTAAAGAGAATGGAGCTCATTTTTGTTCCAGTCTGTAACTCTACCATAGCCAAATGTCAGAATAATGAATAAGATATATAAATTTAAGCACATACAAATATTCTCTTACAAACATCTCAAAAATATTACTAAGCTAATACATACATTTAATAAATGGTGAACTGTTGTTATGGAGTGCAGTGGTTCGAAGTTTACTTATATTTAAAATTTATTCATTCCTAGCACAGACATTCCTCACCTGTGTGACAAGCTTACAGTCTCAATTAACCAGGCATTATCGCTTTGCAAACTGCTTACCAGTGAAACAACAAAAAGTACAAATGAAATACATTAAATCAACTATAAATGGGTCTGTCTCCTCCAAAGTTATTTCCACTTTGAAAGGCAACAAAGTTCACAAGATTGGAAGGGACTGGCAAGTAGCAAATCTGGCACTAACACTATGTATGACTTTGGAAAAGCTGTCCTGGGTTCCTCCTCCTTCTTTTGTCTGTCTAATGTTTAGACAAAAGCGATCTTGGATTGGTATTCACGTCTGGAATCATCCCATGTTAGTAACACAGCTTACCAAAGTGCCTGCACTAAGAGATTAATTGCCTAGGCTTCTTGTATAATGGTAGACAACACAACATATGTCTTCTCCAGATCCATGCAAAGGTTTTTCTATATTCCTTTGATCATGTAGAATATTGATGTAAAAATTACAAGCAAGTTAACTGGTTATACCTTTATTTTGGTTATTCCAAAATAAAGAATTCAGACACATTATTCATCCCTGATACAGTTAGGGCATTTTTAACCAAGAAGTAGAAAATTATAAGTAGAAACCAAAAAAGTGTCATTTCTGAAATTCAAAACTAGAAAAGGAGGGGAAAGTCTGTAACACAGAGGGATACAGCTAGATGTGAATTACAGACCTACCAGAAAGTGAGAAATCAAGAAAGAAAACAAGAGAGAAGTCCTGTGAAGTTCACTGTGCTTCCCTGGAGCACCACAGGGAAAGCTCCAAGTGACAGTAATGCCAAGATCAAGCTAGCCATGGAAGCACAGACGTGATTGGCACTGATCACATTCACAGGTTTCTTACAGGAAAGCTCCTTGTATGTTTTGGGGTTTTTTTAAGAGCAAATTATATAGAAATTTAAGATTAAAATATGCAGCAAAATATTAATCATATTACACCTCTTACTAAGATAAACAAAAAGATAAATATTAGTATATTCCTTCACTGCTTTGAATGGAAACAAATTCTGAGTAACAGGGCTTCATTGAAATGTGGCAACTGAACAACTGTGGATCCTCACATATCTTCTGCTACCCTTTCAAATGTTCAGCTCTCACTCATGACCCCCTGTCAATAGTTTCTGCTGCACCTCAGGACTGACAGCCACAAAAGGCACTTCAGGACTGCTTCCTGATGACTGATTTAAAATAAAATACCACAGTAGAGAAGACCATGGAAAGAGCATCCCCAGTCCACACCCACTGCCAGTGAGCAGAGCAGGGAGCTGCTGCAGGTGGATACCATGACAGACTGCAAACATATATTCTCCTCAGCAATAGCTACTGCAGCAGTGAGTGCAGTGGCAATAAGAAGGGCTTTTAAGCAACTGTAAACAAGCCAAACACTCTTCAACTAGAGTGATTTTATGTATTTGAAATAAAAAAAAAAAGCTTCATGTTGTATCTACTTCACTAGCTGACAAATGAAAGTGAAATAGCTCTGAAGCTGATAATGCAACTGTTCTCAGCACAAGCAAACTGCAGTAATTCTTGAAGGGCAAATGAAGCCCTTGGTAGCAGGACAGAAATGGGACTGCTGTTGAATTTGGCTGCCTTTTCCAGTCCCAGCCTAAGAACATACCATAGCCTAACAATATGTTTTAGTATTTGTTAATCTGATGAGGTCAGTCTATTGAAGTTAATTTTTATTGCCCTATCTAAAACAAGAGGAAATGGGAATCATTAAGTTACCTTTCCCAGTCATTCCTTCAACACACCTAGCTTCCTAGAGGATAAACTACCCTCTGCTGGAATAACAGAGAATTTACAGGCAAGAAAACATTTCCTTGAAAACTTCTTTTGGACCCTCTTAAAAACATTCTGCTGCAAATACAGTTTGTCATTTGTTGCAGACTTACTAAAGCTGGAGCTTATTCCACTGATTTTGTAGCCAGTGTCCTCTTAGTGAAAGATAACTGACTCACCTAATACATGAATCATTCCCACAAAATTAGGCTTTTTTTCAGGGAGCTTTAATAGATTTTTCTAAGAACCAAGCTGCTGAGTAACGGATAATATCCAGTAACTTCCTGGTTTCTATTATTTTTCTTGGTCCTGGAATCTTTTAGAATTCAATACTTAACGTAACATAATTCACCCCACGCAAGAGTTGATCACATACAGTAGTTACACAGTGTACAAACCCTTTCTGAGTAACTGCAACAGCAAGCATTAAGAAAAAATCTTTCCCAAGGAGCCCAGCCTCAGCATTTATTCAGAAAATTCTTCCACCAGGTAACAGAAGAGCCATTTCACTGCACTACTAGTCAATCCTGACAGCTGGAAACACTTTCAAGTCCAGCCCCACAATGGACAGGATGGTACAAGAAGAAATTTCTATTAAACTTTCAGCTGATTGTAATTCACATCTATCCTCAAATCCTATGCCCAAGCCAGCCCTCACACTGCAAAGGTAGCAGAGACTCAGCACAGACTATGACATTTCCAAAATAGTCCCAGTACCTTCATGGAATGAAACAATTTCACCTCGAAATTACTGACCATCTTCTTGGACCACCTCACCAGGACAGACACAGAACACAATTTGAACACAGGCAATATATTTTCCAGAGAAACTACAGTTTATTTTACATGGAGGTGTTGAACAAAAAACAAAGCCAAGTATGACAACAGAGAAAGGAATGCTACAAAACCATATCATGAGTTAAGCCACATCCACGACTGTTAAACCAGATACAAAAATCACAGGTCCACTGATTTCATCACAGGTGCCTTTCTTATACAGTTTTTAATACTCAATAAAAGTTTCTATTTTCAAACAGAAATGCAAAGCTCTCATTCTTTCTTCAAATCCACAGAATATGGGTGTATATCACACCCTGACATAATGATATCACACCACCTAAAAAAACCCCAAAAATAACCATGAGAAAGCCTGATACTTTGTTTAAATTTCTGGCACACAGATACTGTCATAGAATTACAGTCAGGATCTTTGGAAAGGGTCTTCAGTCCCATGATCTCTCATGGAAAATCTGCAGAACAGCTAGAGTGGAACAGAACCTGCCACACTGCTTCCTGTGCAATTCTGGGTTGTTTCTGCTTCCACCACAGCTGCCAGTCACAGCATCTCCCCTCAACAAAATGAAACAGCACACAGCATCTGCCACGGAAATACAAAACAATTACAATTACTAATATTAGCAAAGTATATTCTAAGGCACCTGTACAACTCATCCAGCATATATTCTAAAATACAAGTTTACTGCAGTGAAGGTAAGAGTTTGTGCCAAAGGAATTTAACTCTAAATATCTTTTTCTGCATAGGATCTGGCTTAGCTGGCTACATGTAATACATCAGGTAATGCCTGAAACAGTCAAAAGTACTTTAAGGGTGCTAAAAAAAGAAAATATGTTGGCAGCTATTTATCAGTGCTCTTCTATGAACTTCCCATTTCTGTTGGCCTCTGAAAGGCAAGTACAAACTGCCAACTTAAAAATAAATAAATAAATAGGGCAGTATAAACAACAGTGGAAGGATAATCTATTTTAACATACACATATATGTTCCAAATAAACAGACTGAAAATGTAAATTTAAGCATTTTAAGTATTTTAACAACTAATAGACTTCATAACTGCCAAAATAGAATTGTGAACTACCACAGTTATGGACGTTATTACAGAGGAAAAACCCAGTGTGCTACAAAGATTAACAGCATCACTTACACAGTCAAAAAACCCCCAAACTTCAGTAGCATGATTGACTAATATGGAACACATGACTGTGGAGTGAATTATAGAGCTGTCTTACACACAGTGTCCCACGGGGGTGCACCCCTGGGTCCCTTGGCAGTGGCATTCTGCAGCTCTCTCCTAGACAGGCATGCAGCAAGAAGAGCAGGAATGGCACAGGACTGCTTCCACTCCACAAAAAACCAACCTGCCCTGGAAAAGCCCCCACTCATCACAATGTTTTACCAAGAACAAAGGAAAAGTGCCAGCAGTGCTAGTAATAATTCTAGTAATATTAGTAATAACTAGAGTTAAAAAAAAAAAAAAAAAAAACAACAAAAAAAAAAGACAAACCAAACTGTTACCAAATATGATGATTTTATACAAAAGTATGAGGGCAGGAAAATATTCTATGTTTTAAAGTATAAAATTTTTATCTACTTCCAAGGCTACTTCTGTTCAAGTGGCATTACAGAATTCACCAATTCCTCTGAAACAGCTTTTCAGCTTACTACTTGCTTAATTTTTCTCTTCTAATTATTAATTAAAGACTCTTATGCAACATTTGGTTCAGTCTATCTCCATTGTCTATTAATAATTATTTTATTTTGGCATACAGACAGAGTTTACTCTAACAGTTGGGTTTTTTTCCCTGAAAAAAACTTTATGTGTCAAAAGCATGACAACTAAAATTAAGCAAAAAGCCAGAAATAAAGTTTTCCCACAGCCAAATTTTCCACGAAAGGAGAAAGGCTGACAAATTCTTGAGTAAGTCAAGAATACTACTGAACTCCAAATATGCAATAGGACTTTCACATGCAAAATGTTTTTCAGACCTGCAGCATGCTAAGAGCAGTGCAAAGTTTCCCAAATTGGCTGTATCCACATTTCCACTGCCTGCTGAAGACATCACTACTCTGGAAGTGGAACTCATAGAAGCACTGCCAGAAAATACCCATCAATTCAAATATCTACATAGGCATTTCAGTATTAAAATTTACTAACAAACAGCAGAAAGGCCTTTGCATAGTTGTTTTGGCTCTGTTCCAGCTGCCCCTGAGCAATGCAGGTAAGGTTTTGGAAGCCTCCACCAGCTAAAGGAGATACAAGGGATACCACATGGCAGCTGAGACATGCTGAATAAATACGTCATGGAAGAAAAGAAAAGAATTCAAATATTTTAATTAAAATCTTTCATCAAGCTAGATATATGACCACAGTTAGTTATACATCTCAACTGATCAAGCTACAGTAGTTGGTTGACTCATGTTTGTCACAACTAAACTTCTAAAAACTGGAGCATTATAATCAGAAAAAAATTACTGTGAGGCAATTATGAGTAAATCCTAAATATTTTGACTGTTCTAATATTTTCTAATCTAGGATATCTGAAATTCATGGAAGGTTTTTTTCCATATATGATTACCCTTCAAAGCTTTTAATTTGTGGTACTTTGACTTCTCACGTAAGTGGTTTCCTCACAAACAGAAGTTCTTTGGTGGTTACTCAATGCCACAATGTGTGACATTTCTGCTGCGAGAGGATGACAACTCATGTTACAAGTGGAATTTCTTCATTTTTTCAGTTCCACTTCAGTTCCACAGGGTCTGCTTTGCCCTGAAGACTAAGGATTTCACGTGATTATGCTTTTCATCTTGACTAGGAGTTCCATATATCAAAACCATTAGTTCAGTGGGAAACTCCCAAAAGTTACTGTATTTCTCTAATAACTCTGAAAGCTAGACAATGGGTAGACACAGCAAGCTCACATACCCAGAAACCCATCCCACAATTGTGTGACTGATTTCTATCCTATTCTCTAATTAAAAAACTAACAGTATTTCACAAAATTGAATAGCTTTGCACTCAAAGCTATACTTTTTTGTAAAGTTACCTGGGGTGGGGGTTTTTTTTGGTTTTTTGTTGGTTTTTTTTTTAATGTTGTTTCCTCATTGATTTTCCTGACTTTCCTCACTTTTTAGTTAGTTCTTCAGGTGTATCCATTTTAAGGCAGACCTTATAGAAAAAAAAATATAGCATTCACTCTTTCACATCCACATTCATGTAAACACACACACACAGAAGGGCCGGGGCAACCTCTGCTGTAGACTGAGCCTTGTTAAGACACACCATCTGTTATGAGGTGGGCAAAATACCTCATAAGATGGGATGTGAAGATGAGAAAAATAAGTGAAAAAAAGGCACCAACAAAGAAACAAAAATAATTTCCTTTGCCTTTAGTCATGAAAAAGTTTTGCACTGCTTCAGGGAAGCAAGGAAGTTCTTTTTCCATGCTGGTAAATATTGCTGCACATGTGTTAAATGAATCCCAGTGCTAATACCAGTGCTCCAAAATCCTGGTGTATGAAAAAGGGACTGTTGAGAAAGCACGTGCAATTACACCTCCTGAATTCAGAGCTTGCTCTGCACCTGGGTCAGCTTCCCTGCAACAGTCAGAAAATTGTTTGAAAGCAAAAACAACCTTTGTGCTGCATTTACTTTGGAAATTCCTTTGAAGTGCTTCTAATTTGCTTCTGATAGGCAAATGTAACTGGTCAACCTCTACTCCCACCTGTACCCATGTGCTCGTGACAGAATGACTTTCTAATTTTGTAAAAAATAAAGAGCCACCAATACCAGGAAAAGGAAGAGTACTGTTTGTTTTCTCTGAACAGATCAGATCACTACCACTGCTATAGTCTATTTATCCCTATATGTAATAAGTAAAAATCAAGGTTTTTTCTAAAACTGCAATTTAGTTTTCAAAGATGTTATATAACAACACTAAATAAAAAGCTGATCAAATAAAAAGCAGCTTTTTTTCTTCATGTCTGCCCATATAGCACTGAAAACTGAAACTCCTAGTTCTCTTTCCCATAGTACAAACTTGTCCTCATGTATTTTGTTCTGTCAGTACTTTTGTCATCAGCATATTATGATGTTATCATGACTTTACTGATAGCAAGTCCACAGGCATAATTTTCATAGGCTTAAAGGAAATAAAAGAGATGGAAGATGATAAGACTGACAAATAATAGACTTTCATAATACATTTTGCCTTTACACGAGAGAAGAGATTCTTCAAAGGATACTAATGTCATGTTTTGGGATGGAGGTTTTGTGTTCTTTGTAGCAACTAATGTCACCAAGTGTACAAGGGCAATAGACCAGCAGGTGTCAAATCCAGCATGTCAGTGTGAAGCTTCATCCCTGAGCCAGAAGCGATAGCACAGGTCACTAGCACAGAAACTCCTACGGACATACTTGTGGCTGTAGGTCTTGTGTGGACATTTTTGGACTAGAGACTACATCACCACCATCACCGCTCGGGTGAAAGCTGCGCACAGGCACTGCACACAGTGACTGCCCTCCTTCCATCAGCCCTGATAAGACTGACTATAATCGCAGGGCTTAGCCACCAAGTGTAACCCTATTTCCCAATCACCACGACCGTCTCACAGTCAAGACCGAACAAATTCTCGGAACAGACATACAAAGGCATGCCTTGAACGCGCACACACGCTTCCTGCGCTCGGTACCCACACTAACAGAAACAGGCAGCACAGATCTTCCCCTCGGCAGCGGGACACGCCGCCCCGATGCCGGAGCATCGCCCGCCGGCCGTCCTGCGCGGTGTCCCCGTCGCACCCGCGCCCCTCTGCGCGCTGCGCGGCCCGGCGGAGCCACGGGCCGGGCCCGGCACACGGACAGCGGGACCGCTCCCCGGCGGCTTCGCTGGAGCACGGCGGGCCGGGCAAGCGACAGCCCAGCTCCGCGGCAAACGTCGTCCAGCGCCGCGGCCCTCGCGGTGCCAGCAGCCCGCGGTGCGAGCAGCCCGCGCTGCCGCCGCCCGCCCCCGAGGAGCGGAGCGCCGCGGGAGCTGAGACGGTGCCCGCGCCCCGCACGGCCCGCACCGCTCGGCACAGCACAGCGCAGCGCAGCGCCGGTCGGCGGCGGGGGATGAGCCGCGGCCACCGCGCTCCGGCACCTTCTCACGCCGCCCCGAGGGCACCTGGAGCCGCCGCCCCAGCGCCCCGCTGAGCCTTCCCCGGCGTCGGTGCGAGAGGCGTGAGGCGGCTCCGCTCGGCTCCGCTTGGGCCGCCCCGATCCCCCTCCGGGCTGGGCGCGGAGCGCTGCGGCAGGAAGAGGCAGCCCCGGCTCCCTCGGCTGCGGTCGGTGGTTGACGGACGGCACCCCGGTTCGGCCTCATTTTAGGACATTTTTTCCTTTCTTTCTTTAACTGAAACGCACCACTTTTTTCTTTTTTTTCTTTTTTTTTCTTTTTTTTTTTTTTTTAATAACTTCTCGCGAATTTGAATTTTTACTTTCGCACTATACAACCCTCTCCCCTCCCTTCCTCGGCTTTTCCTTTTCGGAACCGATCTTGCCGTCTCCCAGCTCGCCAGCTGCAGCGTGGGTATCATGTCATTCGACCCCACCACCATGCCACTTGCGAACGGCTCCGCCAACGGGACCGCCAGCGGCGCCGAAGGCGGGAAGCCCCCCACCATCCCCACTGTCATGTTCATCTTCGGCGTGGTGGGCAACCTCATAGCCATCGTGGTGCTCTGCAAGTCCAGGAAGGAGCAGAAGGAGACCACTTTCTACACGCTGGTCTGTGGACTGGCGGTCACAGATCTCTTGGGGACCTGCCTGGTGAGTCCGGTCACAATTGCCACTTACCTGCAGAACCAATGGCCAGGAGGAGCTGCACTGTGTGAGTACAGCTCCTTCATCCTCCTCTTCTTTGGTCTCTCTGGCCTCAGCATTATCTGTGCCATGTCTATAGAGAGGTACCTGGCCATCAACCATGCCTATTTCTACAACCATTACGTAGACAAGAAGCTGGCAGGGCTCACACTCTTTGCCATCTACGCTTCCAACGTGCTGTTCTGCGCTCTCCCCAGCATGGGGCTCGGCAAATCTACTTTGCAGTACCCTTACACTTGGTGTTTCATAGACTGGCGAACAAATGTGTCCACCCATGCAGCATATTCCTACATGTACGCGGGATTCAGCTCCTTCCTGATCCTGGTGACTGTGATCTGCAACATCCTGGTGTGCGTGGCCCTCATTCGCATGCACCGCCAGTTCATGCGGCGCACGTCCTTGGGGACAGACACCACCTCCAGCCGTTTATCTGACTTTCGCAGACGCCGGAGCTTCCGTCGGATGGCTGGAGCAGAAATCCAGATGGTTATTCTGCTCATTGCCACTTCCCTGGTCGTGGTCATCTGCTCCATTCCTCTGGTGGTGAGTAACATCATGTAACCTCTCTTCTGTTCCATCACCCTTTACTGCAGAATATTTTCTTCTCCTAGTCTGTGTTTGTCAAAGAGATTCCTGTTGGAATAGGTGCTTATTTGTGGCACCTGTAGCTGGTGTCACAAATTGTTGCAATAACTCAGTGGCTGCTAGCATACATGCGTGATAAGAGAAACTCGAGTACATTTACATTTACACAAAAAGAAACCTGCTTATCCCAAGTCTTGGAGTCCTTTACTTGATTAAAATGGACTGCCAAAAATCTGAATAATTGTTCAGCTGGAATCCACATAGTAAAATCTTGAGTGCTGAAAGCACTTTAAAGTTCACGTGCAAAATTAATTTGTGATAAGTGAGGCTTGGGGCTGGCCTGCTTTTCTGGCTGCTTGGTGTGTTTTCAAAATGTGCATGGTGTTGCTGTAGGGTGCAAGATTCCCTGAGGAATCTTGCAAAAGGAGGACAGAGTTGTGATCACTTGGCACTAGCAACATACAGAGTTTTTCATAACCAAAACCTAAGCTGAGCTTCCATTCCTCAGGGATTCATGCACCATCTCTGGGGTAGATGCCAGGCATCCTTGCAGGAGTTCCCCACACAGTGGGAGGAGTGAACTCAGTGGAACCACCTGTTGGTGTGTTGCTCAGTGAAAATGAGAGTTGGAGGAATCTGGCCCACATAAACCTTGAGATCATGCTGAAATGTCAAACAACGTTACAACTAACTGTTTGCTCATTTTCTGAAAAGGCTGACACAATCAGTGTTATTAAATTGAACACACAGGATCCATTTTTTTCTATTCCTCCACCATATCTTCAGGAAAGACAAAAAAATCCAAATCCACCAGCTAGAGGCAGAGTTCTTCCTTGCCAACAGCCATAATAAAGCTTGTCAAAAATCCTGTCCTACACTGGCTCAGAGACATTAAACAAATAGTTGGCTTGCCTTATTTGCCATCTTACAAAACACAGTGTAGGGACTAAAGCAGTGGCTATCAGACAGAAGGTGTTTTAAGAAGGACTGTTTTAAGGAGGCTTCTTGTCATTAGGGTGATCCCTCTGTCATAGAGAGGGGGTGCCTTGTATGTCAAAAGAGCTGGCCAGCAGGAGATGCAGAGCAGTGTCTGTCACTGTAAGGAAGGTGGGAGAAGTGCCTGTGAATAAGACTCAGGTGTCAGCAAGTTTGTCCCCCTGCTCAGAGGAGCTGTAATGGCAAGGGGTGGTCAGAGCTGCCACATTCCTGACAAACAGGAGACGGTGAGTGTGGCTGTGCTGCAGCACCAGGGTCCTGGCCATTACCAAAGGCCATCTCCTCTCCTTCAGCATTGTCACTTGCTGTGGTGGCAAGGTGTGAGTGAGCATGGTGCCGTGTGTTCATTGCCTGACACCCAAAGGAGGCTGAGAGGTGCTGCCTGAGCTGCACACACGGTGTCCCCGGGAGGAGCACATGCCTTAGACAGAGGAACTGTGCCAGCCTGCCCTGCAGTCCAGCTCCAGGAACAGCAGGGGTAAGCTGACTCGCTGCACTGGGATGCATCAGGTGGCCAAAACCCCAACAGTACTGGTGGGTGACAGTACTTACTTTGATTAATCTAGCATCAAAACAGCTACTTCACAAGAGAACAATATTGCATTTTCAAAAGAGGTGCTTAGTAAATGCAGAGAATGAGTTCTCTGAATTAAATATAGTGTCATGATGTGATGGATTTAAGTAGCTTCAGAAAACAAGCCAAGCCTTATCCTGTAGCAAAGCAGCTAGAGGAGTGCTGAGAAGTCTGAATGTGAAAGGCAAAATTAAATAGTTTATATCCATTTGCACCTGGACAGTCTTTTAATAATACTTTAGGAAAAGGAAGGAGGGACAAGGAATCAAAAGGGGAGGGTTTACCAGAAAGTGAACTGGATTGTTGAGAGTTAAAATTAATGAACCTGGGTGGGGCAAAAGGTTTATTATTTAAACAGTAGCTAGTGAAAAACTTGTATATAGCAGAAGTATGTGAAGGTGCAGGTGATAAAGTTGTATAGCTCTCCCAGACCTTGATTTCACTTCGTACAAAGGCAGAGTGTTACCTTGGGAATGTGCACGTAAGTTAGCTTTTACCTGGTAAAGCAGCATATGTTTTCTCTATCTAAAATGACGTAGGAAACTCTCACTTCATTTAGATGGTTGACTAAAAATAAAAGGAAGTTTTTTCTAAAAAAACAAACCCAAATAACCACATATATACACATCATTACAGTGTCCAGTGTGGTTAAATTTCCTCATTGTTAAGTAGCTTTTTTAAGTCTTTTGCCTCCCTCTGAGAGAATAAAGCTACAGCCACTTCTGCTGCTTTGTGCCATGATGAACTGCCAGGTATGCTGCTGTGTTGAGCCCTCTGGATGCACGGACACTGAGGTTAAGAATGGGGAAACTCAGAGAAGTGACACCTTTATAGTATAAATCCCTAGACAGAGCCACTAGGCGAAGTAGGTTGATAACTAATATAGACTAATAGACTAATATATACTAATAGACTTACATTTTCATGACTCGGAGGAGTTTTAAGGAGTCCTCAGGTCAGCCTGGCAGTCATCAAGAACCATAAAAGTGGTGCCAGCATGATTCAGATACACCAAGCAGGCTCAGAGGGTGCTTTGTGACTTAAGTGTTCTTTTGATGAGCTGACTTCCCACTGATGATTTCAGCTCAATAAACCATCAAGTAAGTCAAAGAAAAGCAACTTCTGAAAGAGACACATAAACCTCTAACATTTTAGAGCAAACACTTTCTCAAGATAGTAGGATAACAGATGGAGTCAATCCAACAGGAGCCACTTATTGTGGTTTGACAGAAAAAAATTTCAAGACCTGTAATATTAAACAGCAGGTTTTAATAATGAGATGCTTCAGCATATGATTTACACATAGGGTAGTTTAGAGTTTTAGTGGTTATTCATAAAATCTGCAAAAGTTTAAAGTAATAAGTGCTGTAACAAAATTATGGGAGTTATCCAAAATGCTGAATGAACTTGAGAGAAGACTGATCAAATAGATCAAGGAAAAAAAGATGAATGAAAAATAGATTTGTGAAGGAAACTTCATATAAACTGGTGTGTTCTCAATGTGCAGAAGAGGATGTGAAAGACATGAATATGACAAGAGTTTAAAAATTAAGTAAGAAAAGCACATAACTTATGTGCTGATTTGTGTCTTGATTCCACACAGCTTATGTCATTTCTTAAACTATTTTGAGCTTTTTAGAAATTAGAATTGCGTAGTGTAAAATGTAGGGAATGAGTTATATTAGGAGAGATTTTGTCAAGAACAGAGCAGAAAGTTTTATCTGGCCTTTCTGAAAACACCAAGCTGTTTCAAGAGTAAATAGACACACACTACTCAAAGTCTGGAATTCACTCCAGCAGTCTGTCAAATACTCTTAACATTTTCAAGTGTGTGATCTTCTTCTCATTCTAACCACTGAACATTATTGTTAAATTATGGTGATATGAAAAATAAAATGTAATGTTTTGGGGTGTACATCTTGTTGATTGCATTAAATTATTTGGATTTTCTAACTTGATGTTTAAGTGATCTAATTTGCTTGGCTTGGGTGGTGTCAACTTTTCAGTATCAGGGACTGTCCATGACCAACTGGAAGGTGTCAGGCATGATTTTTTGGCAGTGGCATAGTCACCAAGCGGACAGTAAGACCTTGAAGAGCAAAGGTTATTGGCTTGTGGAGCTGCAAAACTTGTTCCTGCTTAATACCATATGTTTTTTTAATTCATATCAGCATGTGGGGAGATTTTGAGGGCAGGTGGAAGCTGTGGAAACAATTACAAGTGTGACTGTGACTATAAAAGTCACTTTATAGTGCTTCATAGGATTAGAAATTGTGACTTGCATCTGTAGTTAGTAAAAAGGAAAAGCTCAAACAGCACAAGGACTCTGATCCTACAAGTGCCTGTCTGGAGCATAAACTTGATGTACCTTCGAGCTGCATATTTCTTAATTGCAAATAAACTGCTAGTACTCTTAAGATATGTTGTCTGGATTATACAGCTGCAAACCTAATGTACCCTATTTTTTAGAGATCTGAATTGTTCTAGTTTGCTTCCTTTTTTAATTAGGATTTCAAATTGCACAAATCCAAGCAAATTTATTTAGCAGCGCATTCCGCTTACTTGGCACTTGCTTAGAAGATGACAGGCAATACCTTTTATCGTGTTACCTTCTGCAGCAGAGGACTTGTAGCCAAAAGAGGGTACATCTCTTGCTGTAATTTTAAGTGATCCTTTACTAAATGTTGTTTCACCAGTAAGTAAAGGAGGATAGAACGTGTGGTCCTACACAGATACATTAATCACAATAGAGTAAAAATGTAAGACAACAGTAGGTCTGAACTGATAAATGCATATGACATTCTGGGGAATTCATTGTCTATGAGACTCTTCTGGGAAGTAGAAACAGTTTTGTACAATCAGAGTTTTCACTGACTACGTCCACTCTGTGAATCGTTAACCTCCACATGCTGCGTAGCTGTCAAAAGGAAATACAGCATGCAGAGATAGCACAAAACAAGCTGTTCTGTGCCATTAGCAATAATTCAGCCATCCTTTTCAGCTACAGAGTGAACACTGGGAGACATTTTTGTCTTTCCATAAAGTCTGCCAGGTAGCAGAAAGAGGTTGAATAGGTACCTCAATTTCACGTGCTGCTTATCAAAAGAACAATCCGACTATTAAATCACTGACGTGTAACTATAGCTCTGAGTTTTAAAAAAAAATGTAAGCTAGGTCTCCAAGCTGAACTGAACTGTGTTTTTGTTCAGCTGTCTTCAGAGTGTGTCTTCTGTTTTTTGTGTGGTCCGGGTGGATTTGTTATACGCATTAGGCATATACACACATATTACACATATCTACATTTATACACGTACACACATACACATTGCACACATGTACACACACCTATTGTATGTGTGCACACATTATACACATAAGCACATACATATTGAGCATATGTACACATGCCCTTCATACATATATTCACATTATACATATACACAAAATATTTTTCAAAGATCCACACCCGCCACGGGGCAGCCGCGCCATCTAGCGGTGTTGCCTGGGAGCAACAACTTATTTATCAATAATTTATTTACACATCCTTTATTCACAGCATAAATAGGGAAAGCTGCTTACAGATCAAACAGTCAAAGTCGTAAATAATAAAATTACGATCTTATAAATAAAATCGTAATGAAATTAGTTATAAATAAAATTAATAATGAAAAATAAAATTACGTCTGAAATAGTTTAAAATAAAGTCAAGTGTTTAAAAAAGGAGGAAAGTTTCTTAACAAAATTTTTTTCAAAAGCCATAAAAATAAGTTCATCAGCATAGGAATACTCTTTGAAGCACCTGAATGGCATGTTTGGCCTAACAGATAGATAAGGCCAAGAAATTAGTAGTCAGAAAGACATCGGCAGTGTTATAAATCATTAGAAGAGTAACTGTGGATAAAATTGGCATCACTATATTGCTTTTTAAATTCAATATTTTCCCATATCTTGAGTTCACTAGGTTACCCATAAACCTAGAGAAAACTACTGAGAAAGGAAATACACTCAATCATCAGTTTGACAGTCCATTTGAGAGAGACTGTAGGCACAGAGGGACTCTGCATTATTCTAAGTTTACTACTGATAGCTTTGGAGAATATTCCATCTCTGAATACTGGCAAGGCTGAATGCCACCACATTGCCCTCCTGCAAGAAAATTTCTCAAGAATTGTGAAATTTTCCACCAGACCTGGATGGCTGCACATGGAGGAAAAATTGTAAAATTTTTGTAAAAAAATTACTTGTGAAAGCTATCCTAATTTGGCTCATTTATTTCAATTTTTGCTTGCCTCAGTGACTGTAACCTCCTAGCTAGGCAGGCCTGGGTTAATTTCAGGAGCCAAGGATAAGATACTAAAAACCTGGTAATTTTGCTACTAGATTTTTACTGTATCAGATAAAAATATAATTAAGGGATCTATTTTGACTTACCTGAAGAAAATAGAATCTTCCATTATTCACTTCTCTGTAGCTTTCCTAAGCCTTTCTCTAACTGGACACTGCTTAGGTCTTGCTAAAATGGAGAAGAGCTATTTGAAACTAATCAACACAACAAGCTCCTGTGATGCCATTGTGGACTTGCCTTACAGCAGCATTTACAAAAGTGGCTTCTAAACATGGAGAAAGACTAGCTGAAGAAGAAACTAGCAGAGTGAGCTGAAGAATACATTTCTATGTAGAAGACAGGGCCCTTCAGTTTTAAAATCAGTGCATGATAAACTAGACTCACTAATTAAATAGGTGCCTCACCCATCAACATCTCAAAGTCTTGACTACTTTATCAGTATTTTTGTAAGTAAAACCAAAATGCTGGCAGTATGGGAGAAAAGAGTACCCTAGTCCAGTGCTGAAATAATCTCATTATTTTGGCCTGTTAAAAATCTCCTTGCTGGGTGACCTGTCTTTTGAGGGGTTTTTTCCTCCTTTTCTTTTTTTACATTTCTGTTTTTCTAAACCATGCTGCAGCAAGCAAACACTTGTGGTTATATAAACAGTTCCAGTAAGGACAGGTGCCAGGAAAATACATTTCTAAACTTGGGAATCGACAACTCAGGACTTGCCTACAGAGTCTTGTGTACTTGGATTATCGTATGTGTTTCAGTTCATTTCTAAATAATTACTCCTAGAGGAACTGGTCAGGTCTCCCCAGTCAGTTACCTCTTTGCAGGTTGCATGAGACCTAAGGTATACCAAGGAAGCAGAATATGGGTCTGCGTCTTTGTTCCTGGGAAATTGTAAAGATGCCAGCCAAAATTTGGAGGTTCAGGGATTAAATATGAGGCGTAAGGGAGAGAAAAAGCCCGTCTTTTTCTACATGTAACAAAGGTGTTACAATTTTCATCTGGTTTTAATTTGCTATTTCCATAAATGAATCCATGGCTGCCAATCTGAGATGCCTAACTTTGCCAGCCTGCTCTTCTGTCACAGCTTACATCTGTAAATCTACATCTCTGCTTTGAAGTGTAAGCTTTTCTATCCTGAAGCAGTTATGTAATGGTGTCTTCCTTTTCCCCCTTCCCCTTGGGTAGGTCCGTGTCTTTGTGAACCAGCTGTACCGGCCTGGATCAGTGGAAGATGTCAGGCAAAACCCTGACCTGCAAGCTATCCGCATTGCCTCGGTGAACCCCATTTTGGACCCGTGGATCTACATCCTCCTCCGCAAGACTGTGCTCAGCAAAGCCATCGAGAAGATCAAGTGCCTCTTCTGCCGCATTGGAGGGGCTCGGAGGCAGCACTCGGGGGCCAACTTCAACTGCGTGGATGGGCGCAGGACCTCGTCTGCCGTGTCCAGCCAGTCGCCCTCCTTCATCTCGCGCGAGCTGAGGGAGATCAGCAGCACCTCGCAGACGCTGCTGTACCCTCCGGAGCTGAGCGAGAGCAGCGCCGGGGGCCGCGTGCTGCTGCCGGGCCCCAGCGCCAGCTCCGCTCACTCCGACACCACGTCCGTAAGGACACTGCGGAGCTCCGACACCTCGGACTCCTCACAGGGACACGACTCCGAGAGCGTCTTCCTGGTGAGCGAAATCAGCTCTGGTGGCGGGGCCAGCTCTGCACCCAAGAGTGGCCCTCTCCAGGTCACCTTCCCCACAGAGACACTGAATTTGTCAGAAAAGTGCATATAGATAGCCGCGAAAGGCATCAACCCTGGGGATACTTCCTGGTACATTGGAAAAACTGGTGCAATAGATAGGTGTTCTGCCTATTCGTGGGAAGAGGGGTTCAGCTGTGCTTCAAAGGGCTGTTTTTCTCTTGCTGTGTGATGGGTACATTTCCTTTAGACTACTGAGGACTGTGTGGAACAGACATTGCACTTGGGCCCTGCATTGCAGATGGTACGAAGCAGGTCTGATGGGACTGGAAACATGAACTGCCTTGTCTTTATGTAGGACAGAGGAGAGCTACTGTGCCTCTGGAAATAGAAAGACCCCATCACTTGCTTTTTTTCTCTTTTTTTCTTTCCCTTTCCAAGTCTGGTAGAATTGTTCTTGCTCCTTCCCCGTGGCTGCTCAGCTATCAAGAGTTTGAGCTTCTGGTACTAGAGCTGAATATGAGGCAGCTGCTAGTAACTGGACACAGCCACTCTGAGAGCTGCCTGCAGTAGGATTTTAAAGTGTCTCACTAAAGCATGAAAATGTGAATTTTTATCATTGTATATATATCAGGATTGAAAATATTTAACAGTGTATTCTTCTCTATGAGAAGTTTTGTTATGAATACAAGGTATATAGAAATGATTGCCAGCCTTCTCTTCCCACAGTATTTCCTGCTGATAAGGCATTCTTAGTTTAGATTTATTGTTCATGCTAGATTCACAGCTGATGAGATAATTCTTGAGCTGAGGATACATAAGCACTTTCTGAGTGAAATGGGAATATATGCCTTTCTGAGAGAGAAAAAGAAAACACATCTTTCCAGTTAAGAATATTAGTTTTCAGTATATGTATATACTAAAAAAATCCAATTTTATTTATGTTCTGAGAATGTTTTCCTGTGTAACACACGCACACCTCTCTGAGTACTTTGGCCTGCTGTCTGCACACCTTAGGCAGACACTTAACATTACCCATCAGTGTGGTCCCTCTGCTGCCAGGGAGACTCCTTACATGTAAAGTTAAGGACATATAGAAGTGCTTTCAATATCAGGGCCTGAAACTTTCAACTCCTGGTTAATAGTCTTAATATTCACTTTAGTTAAAGCATCACTGATGTAATAAAGGTATTGTTTCATAACATTTATCATTTTGCTTTAAATAGTAAATAGAATTTTATGACTGTGTAATCTATACTCCATCAAATAAATGTATGAAACCATGGAAGCAGAATCTTCATTTAAAGTATAGATTATATAGACCTATATTGCAGTCTTAAACACCTTGAAGAGCATTTGTTGCTAGAGTTTTGATGACAAACACATCACCAAAACCAGCTGTTAACCACTGACAAAAAGGAGTTTTGTGTTTTATGTTGTAAGGGTTAGATCTTGTTCCAGAAATACTGTGTATCAGAATAATTCTGTACAGATATTTGGGGGATGTTTTGTCAAATATAAAGCATGTTATGCTGCTTAAAGTGTTTTCATGTGAATGCTACATTGTAATGAAAATCTTGAGCCTTATGTTAATATGTTTAAGCAGTTGTACCGACCAAAGCAATTTTGGGGATCACAATTAAATGGAAATGTTCTGCTTGATCTCAGATGTCTACATGAGTCTGCCATTCAGTGCCAACTCCTTGCCTTAACAAGCCTCCCATCTTGGAATGCTTTGCACTCAGCTACTGCCAAAACATACTTTGTCCTGCAAGTTTCCAAAACACCACAGCCTGATCACCATCAGCAAGAAGCAGCTGTCTTCAAAACTATCCCCAGGAGCACTGACATAGAGCCACAAAAATCCTTTATTTGAACAAAGACATTTTCCTTTGACAGGGGAGAAGTTGAGTTTGTGTGCCTTCATATATATAGAAAGTGAGGTTAAATCTCTACACAAGTATTTGCAGCAGCAACCACTTCACACCAATTAAGCTGGAGAACAGTATTACCCAAGCTCCTACTGCAGCTACAGATTTGATACAGATCTACAGATAAAAGATCTGCCTGAATTCCTTGCAATTAAACCGCCTCACTATGGTCGGTTGCTTACTAGTGACCAACAAATAGAACAGACTCACCATACTTCCCAAGGCAGGAAATAGCACCTGGCAGAGCAGGAAGGTGGGACTGCCACTGGCAGATAACACCACATGTACCAATATGGGACCACACCTTTGCAGCTGGCCCACAGCAGCAGACCAGTATTATTGGTACTTTATGCAATGACAGTTGAATATCTACAGTGTGTAAATATTTAAATAAGCAAGGTCTCACTATTTTAAAAATTATTTCATTAATATGCTTTTATTACTCCTTGTCATCATTACTGATGAGAAGTACATGTGGTCTGCAAGAGCTTTAAGGAAGAATAGACCATCTTAAGTAGCTTCCCCTAGCAAACAGGATAGCCTGAATTCCTCCTGCCCCCAGCATTCACAACGTGTCAGTAGTGGACTATACTCACTATCAACATGAACTCCCTCAGAAATGAACTCCTGATTCCCAAACAGCCCACAAAGTCTTCTGAGCAATACTGGAATCGCCTGCCACAGCTCCATGTAGCGCACAAAGGCAAAATCGGAGCACTTCTGTTGTCTAGCTGCAAACACAGATGAGTGTTCAGGAGCAGATGGGCAGAAGGACTGGGCAAGTGTGCCTTTTTTTAGTGTGACAGTAGTGATATCTTGTTCACCTGCCCCACAGTCTCAGGTTTCACACCTTCCTCCAGTGCTGACCACAGATGCATTACTGAACTACATTCCGCAACCTCCCTGAGCTTAGCAAGGCTACAAGTTTGAAGAGTCTAATTTGCCACACGGAGGTTAAAAGGTTATTTTCTTGCTAGGTATTATGAGTACTTTCCATATGTACAAAAGGGTTTCCTTTCTTACACATCAATATCTATATTGATCTATATCTATATTCCCAAACCCCAGAGGTCCATATCCCCTCAGAATGGCCTTTCACATCACCATCCAGTGTGTGATGAAAATCCGTGTTCACAGAAAATGTACTGATTCAAAAATTTATCATACCAAACTTGTATCTCTCCAACTCCATCCACCCTGCTAGTGCTGTGTCTGGCAGTCCCCCTTCCTCATGTCCAGCAGTCTGTCCTGCCCATGCATCCCAGATCACCGCTTTGCTGAGCCCTTTACAGAGACACTGCTAGACTCCAGCCCTGCAACCACACCCCAAACCCCAGCCCTAAGTCAATGTAAGCGCCTGTCCTGTGGCAGGGCTTGCAGGATCCACCCACCACAGACAGGATGAGAGCCACTGTCTGTACCAGACAGTGGTTTCTGTGAAGATCTGTAGATTAGTTTGAATCTCTGATCCATGGTAAGTTAGCCTTATGAACAGTTAAGGGTATAGGTTGTACTGTCAGAGGGCTTGGGCTGTTTTAAATCAGGCTCACGCATTCCTGCTGTCGGGAACACCCATGCTGCCTGACCCGAACCGGCGCTACAGGCCCAGTGCCAATGCACTAACAGGGTCAGTGTAATCTGCTGGCTTCAAATGGCACAGCCAACATCCTAAGTCAGGAAGCTTTTGAGGTTTTAATTCTGCTGCCAGACACAACAGCAAACCTGGTCACTTAAGGCAGATTTACTATTAGTGCTACCAAATACCACCAGGCCTTACCACTCCAGGCTCTCTTCTAGGCCTGCCAGCTTTACAGACCTAGAAACTCAGTGAATCCCTTGCTTTGTGAAACCAAAGGTAGCTCGATCCCCTCATCTAATCATTCCCTCTGATCTTTTATCCTTTACAACCCTTACAGCTTTGTGGCTCTTAGGAAATCAGCCCTGAAAGCCAGGCAGCACACGTGGCAGGATCCAGCAGTCACCGGTGTCCATCAGCCCTCCTGCTCCAGAACCAGCCCCTCTGGAGAAACCACAGCCCAGGGACTCCAGCACATCTGGGAACATCATGTTAACTTGACAGTGACCAACAGTAAACACATAGCTCCTGCAACCTGCCAACAAACCAAGCACACATGCTTCTGCTTTCCTGTGCCGCAGCCCTAACATTATAGTTTTACAGCAATTCAGTGAACTCAAATTAAAGATAGCATCTCAATGCTAGTATTTTACTTCCTTTCTCTTGGTTTTAGGATTGGGAGGGAACTTACCTTGTGTGGGCAAGCAAGTTTCCAGTGCTACCTCTCTGATCTTGATGTCTAAACCCTGAGTAAACTGTTCCATTTGCTTTTTATCCCTCTCCATGACTACTTTTAAAATCCAGTATCTTATGGTATTATCAAGTAGGAGTCACTGTTATGTCATCTGATCATTATTCCTTTTTTACCCTCTGGTAATGTCGGAAAGGATTTCTTTCTTTCTCAGTACATTTAAGGATTTTAAAGATATTTATCTCCATCTATGACAGTGGAAGTCACATGCCTGGTTTCAGCATTGTAGCTTAACTGCCAGTCAGTCACCTTGAGCTTCCTTTGTAGCCACAGGAAATAATTAGGCACCTCAGGAGGCTGATTCAACTCATTCTGATACTTATCTACACAAGGCATATGAGTGGCCCTGCGAGGCTGTTATTTCTTTCCACTGGATACAAAGGGACTCAAAGGGAAAAATATATCTGAATGTTTAACTGTAGTTTTTTAAATAAAGCAAAATGAATCCATCTAACCCAGTGTTGCTCTTGAGCTTTCCTCTTGAAAGCAAGAGTTGAGCATTTTAGTATGTGATTCATATGGAAGGCAAACACATGAAAGCTGCTGCAGTTACAGCCACTAATGATGACAATAAAAATAATTTTCTAATGTCAAAGAGGAAGTGTATTTCCTGTACAATATCCTGGTTTGGGTAACATCTCCTTTTGCTCCATCTCATGTGGATATCCCTGAAAGATTTAAAAGCTCTGAGCATCACCTTTTGTTAAATATTTTTCCCTGAGATTTCTTCTTTTCTTTTTTACTAAAACAAATTAACATGTTCACCAGAAACAAAAGCCAATTATTAAATGAGGAACATTCCAGAATGGGAAATAATACTTCTTTTTGTTATAATCCAAAGAATAAACAGGCATCACTAAGCAGCAAAGTCAGTATTTTATTCAAACTGCAGACCGATCCAGGAAATTACACACATGCAAAACATGGTATTCCGTACAAAAACAATGTTGAAATCATCAATATTTGAACTCCTCTCCAGTTTGAAAAGAGTGTCCCAGGAACTTAACTGCTCTACAAAACACTACAGTTCTGACAATACACAGAATTCATAACCTAATCTAATCAGAAGGAAAACACAGTATATGAGATGGAAACCACCCCTCGAGCCTGGCGCAGCCTGATGGTGCAGATGCACACCCCTCCAGCAGTCTGGCCCTGCAGTGCTGAAGTCAATAGGAACTTTGTGAATCATTTCAGTGGAAACAGATTCTGTGATAACCCAGGCCTCTGAGAGAAGAGCAGCAGTCCTTTCTGTATGAGTAAAGACAGAACACTGACGCAAGTACAAAGTGCAAAGAAAGATGAAGTGGATACAGCCAAGCTCCTTCAAGATGAAAACGCACCCTAGAGCATCTCACACATCTCCTTTTCTAGCCAGAGAAGATGTTTTCTTTGAAGAAATCTGTCCAAATCCCTCTCATGCTAACTTTTCCTACGGCTGACTAGATTGTATTAAGTTGATAGGAGAAAGATTAAGAAATCCTTCAACTCTAATAATTTAAACTATCAAATCATATCTTAATCAAGTGCCTATCCAGTAAGCATTTAAAATCATTCTGAACTTAATGAAGAAATAAAAAGGTAGCATGGTGATGTTTTACATTTCTTAATATATTTAGGCCACTCTAATTCTAATTATTTTGAATACTCAGAAGATAGTAAAATGTGTGATTTTGTCTGAATGTGTGCTCATGCAAACACAGATCTAAAAATTCACAAATACAAAAAACATTTAGGGAGAATCTTGCAAAAATTAATGAAAACTTGAGTACAACAGGGCAATTAAATATTTTTTAAAAACTGTACGTATCCTCTTAAATAAAGATACTCTGATATCACATAAACAGAAAGTATGATTTGAGATAGTTTTTCTGCAATGCATTTTCCACTGCCAAGCCACTATACTTCTTAAGCAACATTATTTTAAAATGCGTTATTTTGAAATTAGAAATCAAACTTGAAAAGTGCAAAGATGACTGATGTCAGAAGTTTCAGTTGTCTACAAAACTATCTATTATCATACAAAATTTTATCAAAATCAAGTAAAAATTACATATTCCCAAACTGAATTGTTCAGGAATTCCTCAGCTGACCATTTTTTCCAGTACTGTTAGGATATGATCATCACTACCATGTCTCCAAGACATTTAAATGAGAACAGTTTCAGCACAGAGCACATCAAAGAAACAGCCTGATTTAATTTCTATTAACTGTCTGTGTGAGGAACCAATGCCACATTCCCCAGAAAAAAAAATCAACATTAAAAAAAATTTCCTAGAGTATGCCTGCATCCAAAATTCAAAAAGAATAAAAAGGAAGACTCCAGCAGCGCTGTCCTGGAAAACTGTTTTTTTTTCCTAAGAATACTTTTAATGGCAGGTCGTAAGAATTGGGAAAAGAAAACTGATTCCCTTTATCAGATTAGCCTCACTAGGAAAGAAAAGCCCCAAATACAATACAATTCAGCCATATTTCCTACTCCCACCATTCTACTTTTGGTGATGTCTGTAGCACAGCACACAAGATAAGGAAAGACCAGTTGCAGTCACAGTGTTCTTTCTTCTGGTGAAACATTTAGCTGTAACTAAGCATTTAGGGCTTTGGTAGGTAAAGCATTTCCTTTTATCTAATCAGAAGTGTTTAACCCACTCACTGAGGAAAACAACATAAAGGTTTCTACTTCATTTGTCTACAAATCAGATCTGTCACACACAGACATACAAAATAATTATCCACCTCTGCTTCATAGGAAACTTACTCATAGAACAAGTAACCTTAATGAAAACAAAGACTGCCAACAACAGAAAACAGTTCACACTTTTACTGGAAGAAAAATAATGTTAATTAATAGTGACTGAAATAATTTTTAAATGTCCCTTTTTCTTTTTGTGCTGGTTTTAGCTGGTATAGAGTTACCTTTCTTCAGAGTTGCAAGTAGGGGGCTAGCTTTTGATTTTGTGCTGGCAAATATTGGTAACACACAGTTATTTTTATTACTGCTGAGCAATGCTTGCATAGGGTCAAGACCTTTTTCTGCTCTTCATCCCACCCCACCAGTGAGAAGACTGGGGGTGCACAAGAAGCCGGGAGAAGACAAGCCAGAACAGGTGACCCCAACTGACAACAGGGATATTCAATCTCACAGCACAACACACAGAACTGGGGAAAGAGGGAGGTAGGGGAAGGGAGGACATTCCGAGTGTCTTCCCAAGTCACACGTGATGTAGCCTTGCTTTCCTGAATGCCTGCCTGCCCATGGGAACTGGTGGGTGAATCCCTTGTTTTGCTTTTGCTTGCATGTGCAGCTTCTGCTTTCCCTATTAGGCTGTCTCCATCTCAGCCCACAAGTTCTTTCACTTTTACTCTTCCAATTCTCCCCAACATTCCACCAGGAAGCATTCAGCTGTGTGGAGCTGAGTTGCCAGCTGGGGATAAACCACAGCACTTTTACAGTTTCAATAAAACTTTCCTAATTACTGGGAAAATGTACACATTAACTTGTAAAATTATGAAATACACAAAGATGAAGCAGCTGTTAGAATGCAGTTAAGCATTTCAACATTACATTTGTTCATAAGAAATTAGAATTTTTAGAATCAAAACTTGGCTTTCTTTTTGACAAATATGGATGGAAAAACAACTCAGGTCATTGCTTTTTTAATTAAGGAAAGAAAAATAACTTCAATTCTTTAACTTTTGTAGGCTATCCTACCATTTAATAGAAAAAGAACAAACACAAAGCAAGCAAAATACAATAAATAACAGCAGTTCTTAAAACTATGAGTATGACAACTCATGAGGCTGCCCTACCGGGCCCTGATGAAAAGGGTTTCATCAGGAGTTGCAGGACAATTGTCCTGCTCAGTAACAGTCTCTACTGTGCCTGAAGCAGACACAATCACCATCGTTTTAGCTGCTGAAAGAGCCTTCTCCTTCTCTGCAATGGCAGCACAGACTGCCACAATTTCGTCACTTTCAAAGTCATAGTCTGGGATTGACTCTTGCTCGAGCTCTTTTCCCAGTGCTTGCACTGAGTCAGTCTTTGTGGCCTTCTGCTGTTCCTGTAGTTTTCTTGCCCAGGAAAGGTCTTCTTTCCATACTTCAGGGTTCATTGGAAAGATGTGTAAGGATACCTGGAAGCTTCGGATTGCCTATAATAGAACAAGGAAGAAACAAAGATGGGACATTTTAAAGCCTACCTTTTTCATAAAAATTGACAACAACAACAAAATTACATATATCATTTGAGCAAAGCCAAAAGCCATTTTACTCCCGTCTTTATTGGAGGAATCCTCCCTCATCTTGGTTCAATAGCAGCCTGACCCCCAAACAACTGTGTCTGAAAGGACAAAAATGCATGAATAAACTAGTACCTGGCAACAAGGGCACAAACAGAGAGTTCATGTATTAAAAACAATGTTGTTATTAAAAAAGTAAAAGGAAAAATAATTTTTTGATGGTTTCCTATTCCACTTTTCTCTCGTTATCAGAGGTACATAAAGGCAAAAGCAGACAGATATGATTTAAAGAAATACAGAAAAGGGATGACTGGAATTTGGAGTACCACTGGTATTGCTGCCTTTAAATTCGAACGCATCGTTTCACATACAGACATCACACTACACTAAAACCAGCCACATGGTAAAGAGTTTCTGCAATAGGTATGTGGTTATAAAAACACCTAAATAAATGAATAGAAGGAGTCAAATGAATTACAAACTTAGAGCTGCTCCAAGAGAGAACTTCTATAATCTTATAAATAACATAATACCAGTAGAAGTAAGTGTAGTTAGTGATGCCTCTCCTTTCTTTCTGTTCAATAGGGAAAATACTCACAAATACAAATCCTCAACAGAGAAGCTGTGAAATTAAAAAAAAAGAAATATGACTATCTAAAATAAGAGGTTGCTACAATACTAGAAAAAAGCTACGCCAAGAATTACAACTGTACTGTCTTTTGGTTATCTTAACAGTGGTCAAGGCTGAACCCACCTCCTCAAACTTAGGTACATGTACGCAAAAGCAGGAGTGTATTTCACATTTATGACTGTGAAGTCAGTTATGAAAATGGGTCACCTTAGTGACCAAACTCTTTTATGACATGTACAGAAGCCTTCATGTAAGATGGGAAAACTGTGATGATATGCATTCAGATGATATTTGGGAAGAGTTCTGGCAACTTGAATATTAAAACTTTGAACATATATGGTAAACCACAGTTTACTTACTCTGTTGTAGTTTATAAATACTTAAAGCATGCCAATAATTTGGAAAATCACAGCTTTTCTTCTGCACTGACAGAAACTGATAGCTCATCCTTCTGATGGCACAGATGAATATATGGACTCCATGACAGGAACTCAGACGAAAGAAATACAAAATCAGATTTAAGAAATGCTGCCCATACTATCAATATTACTGCTGTTTTAAGAGGCAGCCTTTCAATTTCAGAAAGAAAAAAAAAAAGCTTGGTTATTGGTCCACAGCCAGCTCTGAAGTGCAGGAGCATGCTGAACTTTAAACAGAAGAAGAACTGAAGTTTAGTTCTTGTAAAATTGTCACTCTATTCAACTTTGCTAGCTTTTCATTTTGAGGGATACATGAACAACAAGTAAACACTAAATGCTCATTTTTGTATTTCTGTTGAAAACAAAATATAAACAAACACCATCTGCTTTTTAGAGGTCCCCTAATTAAAACCTGTCTATATAGTTATGTTCATGCACAATAAATAACATTTGGTAAGCATCAAAGCTGCTTTGATGATTCATACAATACAGCATAAAAAGATCATCTTAGTGAATCTATTAGAAAATAGTTTTTGTGCTTGACATTTTTATATAGAAATAACAAAATATTAAGTAAATTTTAAGTGCTGCAAAAGATCAGAGGGATTAATTTTAAAGCAGTGATGTAAAACTGAAAAATACACACTTGTCATCCATTTGAAATTTTATGTTGCCACTGGAATAGTGCCCAAAGCCACTAATTTCTATTATGACAAAAGAAGAGTGGTACTTTTAATTCTTCCCCTAATGGAGATGTAAATCTCCTTCTCCAATTTCCTGTCGCATTGTAGAAAAACTCAGTGACACTATATAATATCAATATTTCTAGCTTCATTTTAAAGAGGGGCTGTGATTTTAGAGATCCTTCATTTAAGGACTACAGGACTTTTTATCCGTCCAGTCATGTATCTGCTTTTGCTTCTGTAAGGAGGCAAAAGCAGATACAATGCAAGCAATGTAAAACCATCTGCAAGTCATTCTTCCTTGTGGAATTATGGTATTTGAAAAATCTGTACTTTTGAAGTATCTTACATTTTGTCTCACTAAATAGTATTCTGTAGCAAACAATCTTCCATAGTCCCATGGGTACAGTCTGCTCTGCTGGTTTGCACAGTCTTTAAGTGTAAATGGCAATTTTGATCAGACTGCATTTTTTTAAACACATGGACTTAGTATAACTGTACTATATATAAAGCCTCCAAAAAGCCAGAATTTTAAGAGGTTGTGCCTGCTACTAAAGTACGTGGTAGATCTTTATGTTACACTAGGCAGACACTTTCTGACCTGTTCCAAAGGACATCTATCGGTGAACTAAGCAATCTTTTTCTGTGCTAGATGATCTTTAATATGGAAATTTTTTTTGTGTGTTTTTACAGCACTCAGCATAGTCCTTGAGGGTGCTGATGATAAATGAAAAGCTGGACATGCCCCAGCCATGGCACTGCCAGCCCAGAGAGCCAAACGTGTCCTGGGCTGCATCCAGAGCCCCGTGGGCAGCAGGGCAGGGAGGGGATTCTGCCCCTCTGCTCTGCTCTGCTCTGCTGAGACCCACCTGGAGCACTGCATCCAGAGCTGGGCTCCAGCACAGGAGGGACAGGGACCTGCTGGACTGAGGCCAGAGAAGGGAACAAAGAGGATCAAGGGGCTGGAGCACGACTCCTATGAGGACACTTTGGGAACATTTGGGCTGTTGAGCCTCGGGAGAGAAGGGTTCAGTGACACTTTACAGCAGCTCCCTGTACCTGTAAGGACCCACAAAAGACCTGGAGAAAGACATGCAGTGATAGAATAGGAGATAATGACTTTAAACTGAAAAAGGAAAGATTCAGGCTCAATGTAAGGAAGACACTGTTTACAGTGATTTACTGAGATGCTGCAACAGGTTGCCCAAAGAGATGGCTACTGCCCCATCCCTGGAAACATTTAAGGCCAGGCTGAACAGGGCTCTGAGCAACCTGGTCTAGCTGAAGATGTCTTGCCTGACTGCAGGAGGCTGGACTAGAGGACTTCTACAGGTCTCTTCCAAACCAAAGCTTTCCATGATAATATATTACTGGAATTTGAGTCTTATTTTTGTACTACTCACTATGGACATAAATAACTAATTTTTACAGAAGCATTTATCACAGTAATGTAGAAAATAGGGGAATAAGACATTTTAGTATATTTAAAGACTCCTCATGATATTTCTCTCCTTCAAACAAGGAAAGAAGTCCCATCCTTTCAGGTATTTTCATTCTAGTTTAATTGTTTCTATGGTATGATCTGAATGCAGATTTATTTTTATATTTTTTTTTACTTTAAACTGTTATCTTGAACTTTTCTGTGTAATTTTCTGTTCAGATTATTTCTGCTTTTCAGTAAAAAAACTTCTCTCTGAAAATTTCATCAAAAGTAACTCTGGTGTCTTACAAAATGAGATGAGCACAATATTTGCACTTCTTACACTTCCAAAACCATTTTACTCAAAGGTTCTGGAAGTCTCATGTTCAGGACAAAGTACTTGAAATAGAGTAATTTTCCAGATGTGAAAGACTATTTTTGCCTTATGCTTATTGGGATTCAGTTAAATTCCAAATGCATAAGAGTCTTTGTTTCCATCTGGTAGATGTATATGAGATATCTTCATTTTCACATCTTCCTTCTTCTGTTTTTGAAGAAGTTTGCATCCTTCTTATACCACTCCTGTACTTTCTTTTGCTCTGGTGACAGATTTCACAGATGTCATTTTGCACCAAGTAATTTCCTCGCAGCCCTCTTTCCTCATATTTACCACCCTTCTGCCCTTACACCTCGGTGCACACCCCTGCAAGGCTGCTGCATGCTCTGCTGAAGTCACTGCTTCAGGCTGCCTCCACCACACAGACTCTTACACTGTGCTCCACCAGACACAAGGATATGATCCAGAAGGACCAAGGAAACAACAGCCACAAAAATCAATCCTATCCTAGAAACTGACATAGTCTAAGAAAATAAAGCTTAAGTGTTACCAGTACTTCCATCTTGCAAATCAGGAAAATCCAAGAACACGTTTACTTCTTTATTACCAAATTATACTGACAAATTTATTACAGGAATTTTAAAGCAATGGTCAAATAAACTTTGTTCAACATCCCTGTTTGCCTTATTCTGTGCATTTGATTTAACTAAAGCTTTTAATTACAAGGTCTCAATGTTGAGAAATGCTCTCCTCAAAAGTCCTGAGGATCTGACAAAGGTAGGCACCAGCTAAATCAACCACAATCACAAAAACTGAGTATACCTGGCAGAAATGTAGTTGAAAAGGGCATTTAAACTTTTGGAGACTTGTCTGCCCTTCAGCTTTCTTGACAGAAAATAAAAATTGCCTTTGAATAGAAGATATTTTTGTGCATTAACAATCACTATCACAAAATATATTTACAACTTCCAACAGTGGTTAAAAAAGAAAAAAGGGATAGTCTATAGTAGATGGAAAAGGCAGGATTAATACAAGATCTTCCTGGGGAAGCTTATATTACTGATTATTACCTCAATAACTCAGTAGGACTGTTTAAAGCTGTTGAAAAGAATTTAACAGAATTTAAATGAAAAAGCATGGTACTTTCTCTCTTACTAACTTCCTGAATACTTTTGACTTTTCAGTGGAAGGCCAACCACCGATTTTCTTTTTATTACCAAAATACTCTATGTTTCTAAATGCTAACATTTGTAACATGTTGAAAAATTATCTCAAATTCAGATTAGTTATGTTAATTAGCTGCATTCCAATAAAACACAGACATTTCTCTCTTTGGGAGTATAAAACTCCCATCGTTGTCTAAAAGACCGAAAACTATTTCGGTCAAAACAAGAGAGATGAAAGGAAAGGGCTGATCTGAGAATTCATATTGTCATATTGTCAAGGCATGACCCTTTGACAAAATGTTGTGTCACACTTAAAGACTGCTAAAGCATTAACTACTGGGGAGGAATACAGGAAACCACATCCTTCAAAAATCAAACAAAACCCATGCACAACTGGTGCATATTTACAGATCTACCCTCTCTACTCTGTGATCCTCAGTACTTCAGGTTTGCCAGCGACCCAGAATGGCATAAAGCTGAAGTCACAGAACACAGGATGGATGAGGGTGGCCAGGAGCTTCTGAGATCACCTGGGCCAAGCTCCTTCTCAAGCCGGGCCACCTGAGCTGGCTGCCCATGACCATGTCACAGGACTGATGAATTTCTCCATGGTGGGAGACTCAGTTCTTTCACTAAGTCCTTGATTTTCCTGTGATTAGTTTTGGTTTTTCATATTGCTTTTGTTCGGTTTTTTGGTTTTTTTTTTTTGCCCTTGATTAATCAATTGTGATTAGAGTTTTTCTTTTTAATATTGCTTTTGTTTGGTTTTCTTTTTTTTCCCCCTTGATTAATCAAAGCATGGGGCTCACCCTGTCTCACAGGAGGAACTGTTGTAATGAAGCTATTAGTGCAAAATTGTTAACTAGTTAAGATGTTATCAGCAGTACAGGAAATTTAATTTGTAAAACCAAGTATCTGCAATGAAATGAGAGAAATATTGCAAGCCTGGCTATATTTCTACAGTTACTACATTCACATTGCAAGTTTACTCAGGTGTGCTCTGCACATTGATTTATAGAATTTACGGAATTTCTGCCTTTACAGAAATAAAGTTTTCCTTGCTCACATTTAAGTATTACTGTTTAATTACCCTATTTAGTAAATTCAGGGGAAAAAAGAGCAAACAACTTTCATAAAAGCTAAATAAAAAGGACTAATTTAGCTCATTCTTTTTGTCACAAGTTTGACAAAAACTAAATCCAAGCAAATGTTTATTTTTTTTTTTATTATTACACAGCTCATAATATACATAGATTTGTTTGGAAGCAGCATTTTAGTCCTGGGAAGCTTCAAATTAAAATACAGTAAATTGGTTTTTTCCCTAAGAAAAAAATGCATCATTCATTGTGAAGTAATAAAAGTATTCACAACAGACCATTTGGCAGGATGTGGGTAATGAAGACAGATGTTGATGGGGGAGAAATGAAACAAAGAAGCAGAAGAAGCAATTCTTGAGAAGGATAGTAATTCCCAAATCTCAAAAATAATTTACTAAAAAAGCCATGATATTTATGCTTTATTAACTTTTCTTTGTAAAAAATATGATACAGGGAAAGATTAGAAAATCATGACAATTAAAAACTAATGGGAAAAGGATAATTATGACTTAAGCCACTTGGTCTAGAAGACTCCAGAAGTTCAGTAACTATGAACTCATTTTTTACTTTGAAACTCCTTCAGTCTTAGCCTCTTAAGACTCCTTAAAAATTGCATAGTTCAAAAATAAACAGTGAGCATAATTTACATTTTAGAAGAACACCCCAACTTCTCTGTATGTGAAAACAAATTTATCAGAAGGCAATTCAACCTACAGACAGAAAGGCAACGAAGTATGAACACGCAGTACCACAGCACTGGGGACACCAACAGGAGCTTCCACACCTCAGGGTCTCTGCTCAGGGACAATCAAAAACTAAGAGGGCAAACTACCTGTGATAACCTCCCCTCCCTCCTTCCCTCTTCATCACAGTAAGGTAAATTTAACAATTACAAGAGCACCTAGAGCAGTGTTTCAGATGAATGAAGTGCCTTGATGCAAATCTCTGATTGTTCCCACTTAACATGCTTTGCTTTGCATCACTGAATAGTCTCGGATACATAAATTAGATTCCTTTCTGATTAAGCTCAACAATGCACTCTAAGAGAGCACCTGAAGTGCTACCCTAAAGACAAAATTAATATAACATGAACACTAGGTCCCCAGCACTCAAGATATCCAGTCCCACTGATGCTTCACAACTTGTCTATGTAGAAAAATCTTACAGGATCTGATTAATCAACCTGCTGGATATAATTAGTACAGGTATATTTATAACCGATATTAAAGGAACTGTACTATTTTTTTACAGAATAAACAGCATTAGTTACTTAGGATCCTTGAAGGAAATAAAACTCTAATTTTCCTGAGACTAGTGCATTTAAAATTCTCAGGTACAATTTACAGTGACAGTGTCATACACATAAAAAGAAAAGATCCAGACAGACCAGACCATCAACCCTAGCCTTCTATACCACAAAAACCATGGAATGTCACCACTGCTGAAAGGCAGATATGCATGGATTTATATGAGATGTTTCATATTATGGTACTGCACCAACAAAGGGTGCACACTGCACATCTGTAACACACAGGTTTTGTCTTAGGTTTTGTCTAACAGAACTGGAGCAGCTTCCCAGGGAGGATGGGCTGAGAAAGTTGGAGCTGTTCAGCCTGGAGAAGAGAAGGTTGTGTGGAGACCTCATGGCAACCTGCCCGTATCTGAAAGGGGAATACAGGGAAGCTGGAGAGGGTCTCTTCATCAGGCATGGTAGTGACAGGGAGTTATAATAACCAACTGAAATGGGGGAAATTTAGGTGTTAGGAAGATATTCTTTACTGTGAAAGTGCTGAGAATCTGGAACGGGTTGCTCAGATAAGCTGTGGATGCCCCATCTCTGGGAATGTTTAAGGCCAGGCTGGATGGGGTTGGAATTAGATGACGTTTAAGGTTCCCTCCAAGCCAAACCATTCTGTGATTCTAGGTGATTCACATAGCTTGCATTTGTTTTGGTTGGTTTGGGGTTTTTAACACTGCTTCTTACTACACTTTAAAAATCTGTTTTGTATGAATTGTTTACTTCCATCAAAAAAATCCTATCATTTTTTCAATTCTTGAAAATTTTCAGACTAAACATTGTAACTTTGCAAAACAACTCTAAATTACTAACAAAATTATTTGTATCAACACAGCATACAGCTACTTTTATTCAAAATACAACCAGTATCTTTTTTCATCTAAGAGCTCATGATGCACTGTTTTTCTAATGGACCTCTGGGAATGTGTCTGAATTTGCAAGTTCTCCTGCTCTGTTTTCACAGAAACTAGCAAAACGCTGTTATACTTCAGAAAAAAAAAGATGCACTTCAGTTACTGCAGAGCAACCCTGGCTTTTTGCTCTCTTATTAAAGGAAGAAGCAACCTCAACAACCATTTCAGGTCAGGGAGTCAGAGGAAAGCAAGAATGTGCACATGTTATTTGCTGCATAAGCATGACACAAGGAAAACAAGACACTAGAATTTTATCAGCAGGCATGTGTAAAAACTGAGCCCGAATAATCAGCTGATCCTTGGAATTCACATTACCTTCCTCTTTAAACTATGGTGAGCTGAACTGTAGCAGTACAATACACAGAATGTAATATGTGCAGTTATGTCAGCATAATTGTTCTATTGCATAAAGCCACCACATAAATATAGTATATGACACAAAACTCTTCGAGCTAGACTGGTCTTCCACAAGTCCAGCAACAAAACCACACAGGAAGCATTTGTGAAACACAATAAAGCAGAAGGAACACTGGAGATAAAAAATAACGATCATTTTCCTTGTCTATGTTCAAGTTGCCATAAGGATATAAAGCAACCTTGGTATTTCTGTACTTTCCTTCTCACACACAATTAATTCTGTTATCCTACCAGCGCTATTTCTCCTAATCCAAGCTGGGCACGTCCCAAAGTCTGCCAGGCATCCCAGGAACGTGGGTTTCTCTGGACAGCCATTTCTGCTGCATGTACTGCTGGGAACATTTCATGTAAAGACATCAGGACCTGTATCAGAAATAGAAAAAGAAGAAAAATAAGCAAAACTGAAAATAAATTTAAGTTTTCTGGGATTACCCAGGCAACAACCACTGTTTCAATAACTAAGATTCATCTTACCTAGCTTTTTTTAGTTAAAAGTTACTTGTCTGACCTCAGATTGTCACCCAGACTCATTTCAATCCCCACAGAGAGAAACAGGCATGCTAGAGGACAATTCACCCAAACTATTTAAGCAATGCTATTACAAGTATATTAACTGCTTCTGAAGGTGTCTTTCCTTGTCAACAAACCCTACAACTTATAGAACAACAACAGAATAGTCAGAAGGACAAACACATGGAGAGTTAAACATAATAAATGTGCAAGTACTGTTGAAAAACTCCTGGACTGTATTTATTTTTTTAATAGAGAGCTGTAATCCACCAGAAACAGTGCAGTGCACATGACATAATTATAGAAACAAACCCTGTAACTCAGCATGGAAACAGACCTTAACAATGACTGTTGTATTTAGAGAACAAGCATTCTGCAGAGCCTAACTTAGACATGAAGTCACCTACATTAAGTAAGGAGAAAAGTGGTTTCTGAATGTGAAAATCTCTGTTACTCAGCAGTTACCACAGGATTATTCTCCTTGCATTGAATCTCCATAACTAAGGCAATAAATCACAGTTAGCAATACACAATGTGGCTCAAAGCTTGCCTTATGTTTCCAATACCACCATGAGATTGGCACATCACCTGAAGACCTGCATCACTCTGAGATCATTATTTCAGACACCCACATGCTATGGTGATAGATACTGGTGTAAGAAACAAATGACAACTGCATTCCTGCAGTATGATGAGGATGTCAACCACAAGGGTTACACTCATGTGTGGGCAGCCACTTTCATCCCAGCTGACCACAACTATGATGAATAATATTAAAACATGCTAGGGCTATTGCTGAAGTTTAAAACAGATTTATTTAACCTTACTGTTCTATGATATATTAAGTAGATAAGCATGAGTGTGGAGTTAAAGGAAGATTCAAATGTGATGATCTTAAGCATTTACTCTAATTAACAAATATATATATGCACAGCATAGAGGTGAGCAGTACACTAAACAAAAGAGGAAGAGGGAAAGGGGAAGACAAAGATTTACTACAGAAAACAGCCCTGGACTGAAAAAAAACAAGAAACATGATAAGCATAGCTTCTGAATAACCACTTGGATTGATACTTCTACTGTTCTAGTATGGCTAAACGTTTCTAAAGACTAGTCTTATGGATTCACTTTAATTCCATTCAATGGACTGCACCTTAGAATTCAGAAGTGCCTAAAAAATCTTTAGAAAAACAATCTACAGCAGTATATAATCTTCCCTCTTTTTCCTGCTCAACAGTTCTCAATGACTGCATTTTGTATCAAAGTCTATGATAATGTTATGTGTTTTTCCAAAACTTTTAGATGAATTACATTTGTATGGGCAGTTTCCCCTGTCTGCAGCAGACGTGCGAAGTGAATAAAACTGTTACTAGTGGACAGGTGTACATCCTACCAAGATGAAGGGATTCTGCATCAATCAGCTATCTTCTACATCAGTGTCTTAATGTATTTATTCTCGTAAGAGAAAATAAATCCAAGTATACATTCACAGGAACATTTTTATTCATCCCCAGTACTCTGTATTTCCTACCACTACTTTCTACTGCAAACTAATTACAAAACATCTGTGTAAGTGCTTAGGAAATCTTTTGTACTGCTTAATGAATTTTACTGGTTTGTTTATTGAATCATTACTTTACTAAAAAAGGCAGTTATTCCACTTTCATTTATTTATTACTATTGTCATAAATATATGCATCAGCATAAACAGTTGCTTTAAAAATGCTCTTCCAGATCATATAGTAATTGCTTTGCTCCTAATAACTTTGGCATTAGATTCTCAAAGTACATTCAAGCAAACATACATTTGAATGTATATGCATTTTTATCCAACACAGGTAGTTTTTTTAGTTATTAATAAAATGACTCAGCTACACTTGTCAGTCAGTATAATGAATATACTTATTAATGCACACTATTTTCCTACACTTTTTATTCAGGTGAAGAGGTCATCAAAATGAACCTTCAATGGCATACATGAATGTGTGCAGCCTTGTCTTGGGTTACTCTACCTGTATATCATTATCACTTGAATAAAAGACCTCTGTATTCTACCTGGACACTGAACCAGCAAAGCAGCTACCCCACACCAGAAAAACCACACTGAACAAGGAATAAAAAACACTGCCAGCACAAAGATTTCCTGTGCACAGACTTCACAAGTGGTGCTCAGTCCTTCTGGGGTACAGACACATGGGCAAGACAAAGACAAACAGGAACCACATCTGCTGTAGCCCTCCTTGTCACACAGTGTACCTGTCACATGCTCAGCGTGCAGCCACATCAGGTATATGTATATACATATACACACACACACTCATAATATATATATAGTGTACATGTAAAGTGATGTGTGTATCTCTAGTGATACATATGTATAGTATACTATACATACTCTTATTAGAAAACATTATTAAAACTAATCCAAAAATTAGGAAAAAAATTATGAAGCAGAAGCAACATCTCAAGACTCTCACTGCGCATACACACATACACACATGTATGTGTCAAAAGTGACTGGAGGAAAATGTCTTATAAAGATATTCAGTAAGGGGATTTTCAGGACTTGTTTTACTCAAAGAAATTTATCCTTATTACATGCTTTAAAACAAAAACATCCATGTCCTATAATAACTTAATTTAACAGATCTTTAAAAAAATTCATACACGAGAGATTAGAAGAATTGGAAGAACTCAGGGCAAAAAACCAATTAAACACAGCAACTCTCATCAGGACACTGACCAAGTATTAGAAATCCAGGCAGCAGAGTGACCCATCAAGTTCTGCCCACAACATTTTGGAAGTGTTATGAATCTGAGTAAGTTCTGGTTTCAAATGAGCTCAGCAGATTGAGGCTGAATCACTATATATAGATACATTCCATGTCCAGTGAAAATGACCCAATTCCTTTTTCCATCCAGTAACCCATTTCAAAATACAGATTAATAAAATTCATTCTACCCATAAGTAGTTTAGATTTATCCTTGCTCTAAAACAATTGCACCATACAGAAACGCTTTACTGCAATTTAGATTTCTGGAGTTCACGCTAATTTTCTGACAGTTCACTCTTCTCTGTACACAGCCCAATTTAAGAAAAACAAATTTTAAATAATCAGCACTTACTAGCAGAGTCATTATAATCTAAACATGGGGTTCTAAGTCTGGTCATGTCTTAGAAACCTTGTAATTTCTTAAGTAGGAAGAGAGATAGAAGTTGATATTATTTCTTCACTGGGTTCAACATTAAGAAAGCCTCTAGAAGAGGAGATATTGAATGATTTGAAGATTATGGGTTTCATATATAAAAACAAAGAAGTGACATATATCTGAAAGCCTGGTCCTGGTTCAATGAATGCAAATTGAAGATGCAGCATTGAAGGAAAATAGATTTTCACACAGCTGATGACCAAACATTAAAAAAATTACAAAAAGGAACTTAACCTGATGGTTTACATTTGAATTTACTTGTTTCTAAAAATACATATAAAAACCTGTATAGTTTACTTTAAAAATTCTGTCATAGTTGCACAGTTATCTGAGATGTGAGGTATAAGTGTCACGAGATAAGCAACATGAACCAGGTGAATTCTCAGGAGTAGTACTGAATAGCAGCAAGTCTGGCTTTCAAGACAGTTTGTTATATAACATCACAATGTATCAAGTCCTTTGATATCCCCCTTTATCCAAAAATGTCCCACACGGTCGAGTCACCAAACATTAAGATAAAAAATCAGAGAGTATGTCAAAGTCTGCTCCTCCAACTTTGTAATTCAAAGCAGTAACAAAATAATCCAGTCAATATTTCAGAAATTCAGCCCACAATTAATTTCAAGCAGTCTTAGGGGCTGCACTATTATATAGGCAGAATTTATATATTCCTTTGAATATACTTACAATATTACTTATATTAGGCTTCTGTTCTTGGGTCTTTTTTAAAGATTTTTGTTTTTCAACAAAAATGCAGAAATGAACGTGCTTAAAATTTACTTTCCAGTCATTGTTCTTGCAATGGAGAAGCAGCTTCGCCTGGTGAAGAAGTATCAAGTATGTATACTGGCAGATTTGCACGCAAAGAAAAGTGGACCCCTAACATCTCAAAAGCCATAAAAATCTGCTTTTAAATGGATCAAAGAGTAGTCGAGAGCAACAGAAAAAAAAAATCTCATCAAATTCTATGTTTTTTGAAGCAACTGAACAATTCCACAGTTCCCATGTGATTTTCTGGAAATACACTTAGTTCAAATAACTTTGACAACTAGGAACTTTAAACACTATTTCTGCTCTTCCAAAGTACTGAAAGACATTTGTCCTAATCTGTTAAAATACAGATCTTCAAGAACTTACCACAAATATTTACAGATTCCTACAGTGCCATTATCATATTTATCTGAGCTGCATATTAAACAATGCAGCATTGAAAATGTTATGTTAGCTGTTGAGAAAGGAAATACTAAAGAATTAAGAAGTTACTATGTAACCCAACGTAAGGTGATCCTAATAAATGTAAGGGTATAAGACAGATACTCAAGCCTGTGCAAAAAAACCCCACTTCATCCTCCAATGTTAATTCCCCAACAGATTTTCTTAATGAACAAACATTTCTCTCACTGATAGAAAATTAGTACAGTCCATAAAAAATCCTTGCATACAGCACAAAGCCATTCCTAACACGAATCTCCTCCTCTAGTATGTGACACATATATCAAGACAGGGGAATTTTTATAGACCCAGTGCTGGTCAAGGCCTTTCTGAAGCTGCCATACAGTTCCTCCAAAATATTTTCACTGAGCTACACTGTAATAGCTCAGTATTTGTGCTGGTATGCTGGACTGGAATAACACAGTCAGCTCTGAGACAGTATCTCTTAAAATTGGCCACAATATTTTTTGAATGAATTACGTATTTTTACTTTGGCAAAAGTGGATTTCTACAGCTCACACCAGTGCTTTTAGAAGTACAAAGGTATCAAATTACACATTCTACTAAACAGCTTCCAGTAAGCATAAGTCATACTGCAAAAAAATATCTGCAATAATTATTTGCATGTATCAAAGAGACGTTACCAATTGAAACATTATATGTTTTATTGAAAGATTCAAGCAATAGTTTTATAAATGTATATTTTGTACACAAGCTTTTCTTGTGTTCTCACTCACAGTGTAACAAGTGTTACACAATACAAGAAAGTGAAATCAAAAAGAAATGGTGCACAGAAAGAAAGCACAGGCATGACATAAGAGAGGCCTGGGCTTCTTCAGCATTTTTTTCAGCTTTCATTATTGTCCACTCATATCATTAGACAAGAACAGATAATTCACAAGATGAATGAGAGTAACACAGCTGTTTCTCAGTTCCTCTTGGTCAGCAGAAAAGCTGTGTGTCTTTAACTCACCTTTGCCATTTTTCTGAAATACAGGGACTGGGGAGCCAAGTAACCAACAGCCCCTCAGTATTATTATCTGGAGCACAGATTAAAGCACATTGCAGTAAGCACCTCTTTGGATAATTCACTGCATCATAGCTCCAATGCAGGTAAGCTTAGACACTTCACGGTTCTCCTGCTATTTTCAGTGTGAAAATACTTCCTTTTGGTGTAATTTCAATTAAATAGAATGCTTTTGGGGATCTATCTTAAATTCTTGCATTCACATAAGGCCATAATAAAAACAGTTACAAGGGAGCTGTTAAGCAATTTGTCTGGCTGAGCAGCAGAACTGTCCTGAAATTTTTTTCACAGCTTTCTGTTTTATTCAAAGCAAAGTTAAATCTTTATGATAATAAAATTTACCAATACCATCTTCACATCTTAGCAGACGTGAAGACCTTCTTTACTTAACTTACATATCAATTCCTTTATAAAGGAATTGATATATAAGTTAACATCCTTTAACATTAGCAGCAATCTGGAGTGCTGCTAATTAAAGCAGAATTTTATTATCCTGTTTTCCAATAATGCATACTCAGGATTTGAAATTCCTTAATACATAGCTCTGCAGATACTAGAAATTTACAAGGGAACAGAAAGCATTGAAACAAATTTGTTGAAGAAAAATCTTTCAAGCACTTCTAAACACACAGAAGTCCCAGGCCAAAGCTTGTTGGAGCCTGGGGAAAGGATCAGGAGAGTAGTATTGCAACCTGCTCGTGCCAGTTGTGCAACTCTTTTCCAGCCAGTCCACTAGGCTAGACATATCTTTCACTTACACTAACTCTTATGGAAAGACAACAACACACTTCTCCCAAAACAATTTAAAGAAAAATCTTTAAGCCATAAGAATGTCTCAAACCAAATGCATAACCTGGTAAGATCTAAACCTTCTGCAGCTAAATAAAACAAAAGCATCCTTCAGTATTCATTGTCCTGAAATGAAGTCATGATTATTCTAGCAATTCTTTTGCAGAATGAAACTTTCTTCAACAGACAAGATGCCTGTAAGGAGCAAAGGTGGTAATATCCATTAGAAAAAGCAGCCACCACACCCTGGAAAAGCACCAGCACTGGTTCTTGGGGTTTGGGTTTTTTTGGCTTCTTTTCTGGGGAAGTAGGGGTGCTAGGGTCTTGATTGGGGCTTCTACACAATAAAAGAATTAGAGTAACAACAAAGATTTAAAAACTAAACAGCATAGCAAACTTCCTAAAAGTTACATAATATATTCAGCAATTTCTTTTTTCTCTTTTCCTCTCTTCGTCAAACAATTTCATTTTTCAAGATCACTTGCTGAAACTCAATAGGCACAGTTATACGGCCTGCTGAGATGCTTCCTAGAATCTGGAGGGTTCCTATGGGAGTCACAAGAAAGCTGGAGTGGGACTTTTCACAAGGGCAGGTAATGATAGGAAAGGGGGAACAGCTTCAAACTGAAAGAGGGCAGGTTTAGAGGAGATATTATGAAGTCTTTTTCATGACTGATTTATCTACGTAACACTTAATACAAAACCAGATTGAGGCAAACCATTTGCACACAGTACCCATGTTTAATATTGACAGTAGATAGATTAAGCCAAATCTTTAGAAAGAGCAAGCAAATTTTTAGTGGTCAGACTTGCTAATGTATCACACAAAGGCTCTCCTTGATCCCTCCAACATAATTTTTTTCTCTGCAATGTAGCATCCCAATTCTAACCCAACAAAGGTGTTTACTGTGACTTGCTGGGATAATAGCATTATTCCAATCTCTGTTAAAAGACACACTCTTAGTTGGTAAAAATGAAATAGCTAAATCATGTTGCAGTTCCTGTGCACAACAACTAAAAATGTTGCACAGTACCTGTTCACAAGCACAATGTTTTCTCTTCCAATTTCTAAACTGGCATAGAATTGTCATGCTTTACCTGTGATTTCATCTCATAAAGTGTAGCATCCTCTGGAGTTAACTGAAGTGCTTCATCCCACTTGACAAGAGCCTCTCTGTACCTGTAGTTAAAACAATATTACAATGTCAACATATTTAAAGCGACTGGATATTTCTTTTTATAACCTGACATTGTCCTAAAGAAAGTACCATGGCATATGATTAGTATTAATTACTTTTCTAATTACTTGCCCATAAGAACTGTTTTCAGGAACTGGGTATTTTTGTTCTGATCCAACGGATGCTAAGTATTACTGCAGAACTGACCTCAAGTGAATTTACAAGGCAACATCGGAAAGCTGAGGCAAAGCTTAATGACTTAAAACTAGAAATTCTGAACTGAGTCCAATTTCCCTCACTGTCAAAATCACCCTTAGCCAGGCTTAAAAAAATATATTCTGAACTCAACATGCCATGATACAGTCATAATTTAAAACTTCTTTTCATTCCAAAAAGCCTACATTTCTGTACTGTAAGATAATGTAAGACTCTAAAGACATATAAACAACTTTGGTATACAACTATAAGAAGAAAGTGGAAAGTAAACAGCTATACTGAAATCACTCTTTGGGAAAGCATACACCATGTTGCTCTTTCCTAGGAGAATTAACAAAACAGAAGAGTTGACTAAAACCAATAAAAAGTAGTTTTTTGTCTTGAACAAAGAGGTAAAACTTCAACCACAATGAAGAACTGTAAAAGAACAGTGTGATGCAATTACAGTCTTTCAGCAATAAAGGTGGCCTTTCATCAACATTAATGAATCTGTGGGGTTATCACATGCTCTCTGAAACTTCAAAATCCACATTTGTTATGGAACTGTGTGGGAATGCCTGCATTTATATTAACTACACTGCAAAGGTATGAAAACAGTTACTCTTGGGAGATAGGCTTCAATTTTAATATCGTATAGGTAAAACTACAGCAATTTGCACATGCCCTTCATATGAAACCGTTTTTATCTTCCCCTACTCCCCATTGTTCCTTCCCTTTCCTTTCCCCAGTTTTTAGTCCTCTGTGTTGTATTACAGCTGCAGGTTTGCCAGAGCAGTCACATAAAACTTCAGAAACTGAATCAATTCAGAATAGAAAAAGAGGCTGGAAAAGCAATGCAACTGAAGTCAAACTCTCACTATGATTCAGGTATTATTAGTTTGCAAATAACACTAATAAGTGTGATATTTGAATGCTAAGCAAATGATGTTTCAATAAATTTTCACATTTCCTCAAAGTTCAGGCACCAGCTGCACATTTTTCATCTCAGTTCATGCTCCATGGGCAGGTTTTCACCCTAAAGAAAATATCACAACATTTTCTACATGCTTCAGTTAGAAGCGTTATGCTGCTATTTACTTAGTGGGGATCACTTTTTGGACAAAAGATTATAGTTTAGTTCAAGACTAACACAGATTTGCAAATAGAGCCTACATTAATAAGGGTCCTCAGCTCAGTTAGACAGTGTCCTGGCCATGCAGAAGGTACGATACTGTGAGTACAGCAAAAAAGTTTAGTTAAAAAAAAGTTCTGGAGAACAGAGAAATTACAGTAATAACATCAGTAACCAGAGATGAAGGACCATCACTGGCATTCTGCAAGTAAAAAGACGTAAGAAAAGAAGCTGCATTTCAGGAACCTTTCACTTTTACTTCTATGAAGGTAACAAAATTGCTCAAAGCACTAATGTGAATGTGATAAAAGTCAAAACAACAACGTGCTAACTCTGAAAGAAGGATCAAATCCTGCTGGGTTTTGCTGCTGGTTTGCCCACAGTCTGCCAAGAGAATAAAGATGGACAAGGGAGAAAAAGTAGTACATTCACAGAAATACTAAGCTATGTGTGTTCTGTGTGTGAACAGTAAATCATGTAACTCTGCCTGAGAGCCTCAGAAAGCGTGATCCAAGAGAAGGAACAACAGAATGCCAAAATTACTTCCCAGACTAAGAACACAACAGAAGAGGGCGGGTGAAGGGAAGGTTCCACCTACACAGGACTGCTGACTATCAGCTTACAGTCTGCAGGCACCCACAGGCCTGTGAAATTGTCTTCTCTTCAGTGCACTTACTTCCTTTAGAAGGTCTGATAAAACATGTCTGTTCTATTCTTTTAAATACTCAGGAAAAAATATGTTTCTCCAGGAGGAACTAAGGATACTGTCCTTACTAAGCAAAAATGAGCCACTGCTGCTTGCTCTAGAAATGAAAATTTAGGAAAACTTCTTTATTAAAAGGTAGTCCATTACTCAAAGAATGTTCTACCTCATTCTTCTGAAGGAACAGATTATATGAAAGATTATATTAAATATTGACCACCATACTGAAAAAGATTCCTAGGGATATAAGCTAAGATTATAAAGTCAGTGTTCCAGTAACTGCTTTATGAAAACATAAACCTTGACTGAAATAAGAAGGGAGTTAACATGGGGGTAGTGTGGCGAAATAAATAATTTTAAAAATAGATAATTTTCCCGTTTCTCAGGAACTTTTTTGAGCTGAACTATACAGCTTTACTACTGCACTTTAGCATTGTGAGGGGAAGTAGTTTTGAAAAGGAAAGCTTTCATATAAAATGACATCTCTTAGGGCTTGTAGCATCTGTCATGTAAGGGAAGGCTAAGAGAAAGGAATGTGCAGCCTGGAGAAGGGAAGGCTCAAAGGAATCTTACCATGGTGCAAAATTACCCAATTGGAAGTGTGACAGGGAGTTTTGAAGGTGGAATCAGACTCTTCTCAGTCGTGCCCGCTGACAGGACAAGAAGCAATACAAACTGAAGCACAGAAAATTCTGTTTAAGTATATCTCCATCACTGGAGAGACCCAAAACTCAACTCACAACATCCCGAGCAACTCACTGTAGTTGATCCTGCTTCAAGCAGGAGCCAGAGTAGAAAAATCTCAAGTTCACTAGGATTGTATGACACTAAGATATCAGCAAAAACCACTGATACATGATTTATGATATTATTATCGCTTGGCTAAATGAAAACCAATTTTAAACAAAATATATACTGACAAAAAAATAGATCCATTAATTTTTAGATCTCTGGAACAGCTATAAAAATTCATCTATTGTAGCACTAAAGTCACTGAATACTAATAATGGACATAACCTGTTTTTAATAGGTTATGAAAACAGTATTTCCAGAAAAATTAAAACTTTTATGTGTATGTTCATTACAACTAAGCACCTAAACAGCAATACATAGCATTTTTAAGGTAAGACTATAATATTTTGAAATGTAGAATTCTAGTTCTGTGAGTACACAGATACAGCATACTTATCTATCAACAGTGATTTCAGCCAAGTAGTATACTTCACTACAAAAATTTATTATACAGTTACAATCAGAATTTAATTAGCATTTTCTCTTCTTCCCTGCAAAGCTGTAAAAGTAAATAAATTATTGACAAATGGGTATATCTGGAATGGCTTCAGGACAAAAGAATTTTTAGACGTTTTTTATTTAACAGCCTACAAAATCACATGGCTCCTCTAAAGTACTGAAACTGTTCTCCTCAGATGTGCTCCTGACCATCCGGGAGCTGCAGAAACTTGGCACCTTTTTTTACAGCTTGCCAAACTTTTGAAACAAACATCTCGTGCTTACACTACACTTTTCAACACCATTCCTGGGAAAACAGGATCTCTTGAACTCTTAAATAGATCATTAAAACAAATTTTAAAAAATGTTTGAGGCTTCTTGGTAAAAAACCTAATATTCAGATTACAAAGAGATCAATTTTGAATCACATACATAAAATGCTAAAAGCAGCACCACAGCTCATGCAGGATTTAGAGTTCTATATTTTTACTCTCAGAGTTGCTACAGTCTGATGTCTCAGGAACAGCGTGAAACAGGACATAATCAGAATGACACTGAAAATATCTGCAAATCCAGTATAAAGAGGAGATGGTAACAAATTCAGACAAAATGAGACACATGTGTAGGGGAGAGGCAGAGGACAGGAGTACAGTGTCAGGAGAAGACATGAAGAAACATAAGTCATGGGATTTCTTTTAGACTTAGATGGATACTCCCACAACCAAATGTTACAGAATAATGAGGAAAAACACAGAAAAAGCTAAGAAAGGGACAGTGAATTTTAAAAAGAATATGCCTAATTGTCAAGGATTTCTATCACAGAGGGGGAGCATGAACAGTCTGTGGCCACCAGCAACAGAACAATTTTAGCCTAGTGCAGCAGGGTCAAATTCTGAATTTGTTGGAAACCAGAGGAAAAGAACACTAGTCAGTAATTATACAGACCACATACAACGAGAAATGAAAATTAAAGCAGAAGTTGATTACAGGAATGAACTTCCCTTTTTAAGCTGGGAGATGATGCAGGCCTAGACTCTGGGAGGAAAGATATAAACAACAGGTAAATGAAGAAACTAAGAGGGAAAAAGGAGAATGAATGTAACATGGATTTTTTTGTTTAACATGTTTTAACACCTTCAGACTTCTCTAACACAGCCAGGTTTTCACAGTAAAGTACTTCTGCTGGGGGTGAGGAGGGAGATGTACAGCACTTAGTAGAAGCATTTGCAGAAGAAAGTTCGTAAATAAGCAACAAGAAGTTGTTTGCTTAAACACATACAGAAAATTGATGTTCACAGCACATATAGTCTGATAACAGTTGTAGGATTGGTACACCTTACTATCTCACTTCATGTGTTTAAAATGCCACAGAAAATTGATGTCCACAGCACATATAGTCTGCTAACAGTTTGTAGGATTGGTACATCTTACTATCTCACTTCATGTGTTTAAAATGCTCATCTGAATTTTTAGCAACTTCCCAATTTTTTGTCAGACAATTCTGACAACTATTGGTGAAACGTAATCACTGCAGCACAAAAACATGACTATTCTGTGGTAAAGTGTCAAAGGTCACTTCTGATCATGTATGAAAAAAACCAGCTGGTTTAATATCCACTAGACCTTTCAAGAAAATGTTTTAATTTAACAGTCTCAATTAGCTGTGGCTACACAAGAGGTGCATGGCAATTCCTCAATGGCACCTGACCATACACGTGGGTCTTACCCCACATAAAGAAGACATAACAAACTCAGTGCAGCCACCCTCTGAGAAGACAAACTCTTCTGAACTGACAGTGGGGCAAAACAGCATGAACATACCTGAGGTACATAATTTCAAATCTTACATATCAGTTACTATTCTTGCACATATTAGACCACTCAAAATCTGAACATTGACACTTGGACACTCGTAGTGCACAAAGTGAAAATACATCTGGTTTATACAGTGAACACACAGATCTGTTACATGCTAATCAGCTGAACATACCATAAAATTAAATAGCTGCACAAGTATTTCAAAGACACCCCTCTCCCAACAACTTCCACAGAAGAACAGATGGGAATTACCATTTCATCATGTGCCAAAAGTAATTACCATCTATCATGACAATGAACTACAAAACCAAATTTTTCATGTAAGCTCCATTCACCAGTTTCCTAATTTTAATTCCAGCCACAAATGTAAATATGGCTAGTTTCTGTCATTGTATCTATTAGGCAAATACAGTTTTGAAACCACATTTGTCAAAGAAAAACTATGAAATACAATACTGGAGAAAGATAAACAAGTTCAAATAGAAAATCAAGTATCCTAAAGCAAAAGCCACAGAATCAGGATTCTGGTACCATCTCTGACAGACAGCCTCTCTCACAGGAATAACATTTAATTTCCTCACATATTATATGAAAAAAGAATTAAAAAAAAACTCACTACTTTTTCACAATCACCTTTTTTTGAGACACAGGAATGGAGTACATTGCAGTAAATAATTAAAGCAACAAATACAGAGGAAATGGGGAGTGAGCAAACCTGTCTTTCACAAGTACATTTTATACTGAATTGTGAGCTGAGGGCTCTGCTGCCTTTGACTTACTTTACCCAATTCTTTATAACCTGTCAATCACTGTTTCATGTTCCACCCCACACAGATACCTCATTTATCTGTAAGCAGACAAGAAAATTTGCAACACAAATGCAAATTTTCATTCCTGGGCCATCAGTGTGTGCAATTTCAGGGCTCTGAGCCCAAGGGAGGCTTTGGGAAGCACAGATGCATGTGCCTACACTTGTCTCTAGTCTTCAAAAATGATATCATTACTTAAGCTCTGACTGAAGAGAATTATAGAGTTGGTTAACAAGCAAGTTCAAAGCACATGTTTTTCTTTTAAAAAACCCTTTTTAATCAGGGAAACAGAACAAGTAAGTTGCATATTACTGAACAAAATCTTAGTTAAAAGACACCAATCACATGCAAAATTCTAGATACTGGACATTCTGCAGCTTTGTTTCTGGCCTTGCTGCAGATCCTCTCTGGACTTGGCACTGTTACTTCATATTTTTCTCCAAAAATATGGCTTTAATAGAAAACTTATAAAACACAGAGGAATTTACTTACCTGCAACAAGATTACATCATGCTGACTGTCAGGAGGGCTAAAAATACACTGCTAATCATTTGCAGTAGTCCTGAGAACTCAGTATTGTGAGAATAATTTTTTAAGTGAGAATACCTAATATCTCAAGATCTTGCTACAAGCTGGTAACTCAGACACCAGAGCGTTATTCGGACTGGAGGAAAGGAAATCCAAGAAATTACACTTCTTTCAGTTACATAGTGGTTTTGATGGCTTAGTTTTGTCATGGAAACCACAAGTTTTCCATCAGAAGTGACTACTGTCACTGAATGCATACCTGATTAACAATAGAAATATTAACAGACAGACTGCGGTGAGGAGTATTTAGGTTTTTACCATGGAAAATTTGAAGGTGCAGTATGGATCAATGTTTGACCTTCAGAAAGAGTCAAAAGAAATAATCTATTTCTACCTATATTCTATTAATACTAAACTGTCAATTACAAAATATAACACTAAGATGTGTCAAAATGCAGAATGAAATCTCTTAATCCACCAGATAGCAAGCAACATTTGAGAACTTCTCTACAGACAGGCAAACCTTTTACCTGTATTTTTCCAGTATCTATAGCTGCAAGTCAGGTAACATACCTGTTTTTATTTAGAAAGGCAGTGCTTGCCTTGCTGATACAGAGGAAACAACAGCTATATTCACATACTAGACTCATATTAGAGTGCTTCAGAAGAGCAATTGTCAAGACAATTCCATACCACTGAAAAATATTCTCACACAGAAGAACATTTAGTATGTTGTAAAAATAGTGTTCATTTACCAACATAAAAAAGGATAAATATTAATTACATTCATATAGTTAATATTCAGATTCAAATTATTTTAGGTGCAACATTAGTATCAGATTAGACCACAACTAGTAAAAAATACAACACCTAAGAATCCCTCTACTGGGTCTAAAAGCTCCTTTGCAATCATCTACAAACATGTGGAGTGCTTTGTTTAAGACCAGACTTGTAATTTAATGTAATTAATATTGGGTTTTGATAGTCATTTTACAGGTGAGAGCTCTGTAGGAAGCCAAACGAACAGAGACAAACAGGAGCAGCATGAAAATACAAGAAGGAAATCAATTTTTATTACATCTCAGCCTGTTATTTTCATTATTTAAGCAGTAAGAACTGACTATTCTAACTCTGCAAGCTTCAAACGAGAATTAATTGTATTGTTTCAGTAAAATCAGTACACCATTTCAGTATTCTAAACAGAAGATGCAAATTAATATAAATGAAGTATCAGACATTGAAAGAGCTGCAGTATTTTAGCTATTCACAGAGAAGTATCACATTTTTATTGCTGGAATGAAATTCTAAATAGAAAGCTTCAGTTCCTCAAAATATTTTCAACAGCAGTTCCTCTGAAAGCAGCAGAAGGAAAAAACTGTTATGCTGCCTTTGAAGCAATATTCTGCTCTTGAGCATCACTTGTTCAGATACCCTTTAGGCACACACCAGTAGAGGCCAAAATAATAGGTGTCAACTCTTTTGCTCTTAGCTGTGAAGACATTTATTTAAGCTTTTAATTATTTGTCCACAGATAGCAGACACCTCTGTCTTACTTAACATCATGATCCTAACAGCTCTCAGAAATCTGGCATAGAAATTAAGGCTTTAAGTCAATAGAACAAAAGAATTCCTTAAATGTTGGGCTTTAAATACCAGCATTCCTCTATTTTTCTCAAAATTATTTACTGCCAAATTATGATGCTCAACAGTAGGGTATTAACATGACAAAACATTTTGGGAGACATGATTCAAGAAACCAACAGTCTGCTCACATTGTATTCTGATCAATTCCATCTCATCTAGCTGACATGCTTTTGTTATCTGTGTAATTTTGCTTCATTTTCTTTCTTTCTATTACTTACAGCCTCTTTCCAATGTTTGCTGATGAATAATAATGACAAAAGTTATAGACAAAAACAGACAGAAAGACAAAGATGGGGAAATGTATACTTCTCTAATGCATTTTCATACTTGAAAGGCAGTTTTATTTTGTCATTAAAGTTCCATTAAGTTAAGTAGGCAGGTGCTCTACAAACCTCCCACGCAGCTGAAACTACTAGAAAGTATTGATTTTAAATGACTATAAAGTACTAGCCAGCAATAGTCATGAAGTCTCCTGAAATAAGTAAAATATATATGTCTAATAAACAGAACAATCTATCTGCAAGGACATGATATACATAGATATACAGACTGTATGAAGACTGGGTGTCACTACCTAGAATTAAAGAAACTATCACAGTTCTAAATCTCACGATAACTAAGAACTCATCCATGTGAAAGTGGCAAGAAGGGCAGCAACTTTTCACTACCAGCGCTGCAGCAGCAAGGAGCAAAAATGTTCTACAAAGGGTCCAATGAGTCACATTTGTGCTTCAAGACCCATGACAGAGCTGACTAATCACTTACAATGCTGTTTCTACTGAAATGCAACCTTACAGGAACCATTCAAGCTGATGGTTTTGTCTGGCACTGTCATTTTGCACTGTCCAAAGAGAAACAGCAAGAACTCTTGGAACTATCTATTTCAACATTTTTTCCATAGTGCAGCATGCAATGCAAAATAAAACATTAAAGATTCAACAGAAGATTAATATATCAGATGTTTTTATCTGCACTGACTACTGGACAGGAATACTTCACTGGCTTGTTCATATTATCCCATGCTTCTGAATTCTAAAATTCATTCTCCCTCTTGGTCTTAATTTATGACTCAAATCCTATGCTACACCTAGCAGAAAACATCTACAAAGAATATTTTGAGTTCTGAAAGACAGTACCACAAATAGATTCACAAGACACTTTCAAGAAAGCAAACAGGGTAACAGACACAAGATTGTTGTGAAAATGCACAGGGCTGTAAAGCATCTATAAACTGGAAGATCTCTTCTGGGGGAAACAAGCCCACCAAAAGGAAGCAAAGCTTGATAGCCTCCTGCATTCTGGAGTACACACCTGTGTCTCAATTATAAAAATGCTCTTTAACATACACTCTTTGCTACCTTCTCTCTTTACACCTGAGGTCGATTACACTGATAAAATGAACATACTTAAGTCTGACTTATAAAAGTCTGCCTCTACAATTTCTTTTCCTGAGTTTATGGCTCTACAAACTCTAATAGCACCAATGAATGTTCTTTAAACTTAGACATACAACTCCTCACCTTGGTGGTTTCTTCCCAGTTTTCCTCAATATTTATAATTTTTCTCTCTCAGTCTCAATTCATTATCAGAATATAAAGACCAAAAGTAAGTAACCTGGACAACCCCACAATCAGTTAAATTAAATAAAAAACAATAAATTATGCAGAAAAAAAGTGCCAGATTACAGATTTTTCATACTTACACAATGCTCAGTGTAATAATACCCTTAATTTGTATAAAAATTCCTTAGTTTTTATTACAGCTTGTAAATTAATTAGGACATTTTAATTATCATTCAATTTTAGTATCAATTTCCTTTATTGTTTATACCAACAGCACTTCTAAATTTTTTTCCAATATTGCTTGCAATTCCCTCCTCACTTCAAAAGTGAGAAAAATAGTCTCTCCTCTTTTATCACAAAAGAAATCAGTTACAAAAATAAGTAATTTCTGAAACCTTATTTATTCAATTCCACACACAATATCAAGAAGTATCAGAATTCTGCCAGATATCTGAAAGGCAAGCGTCTTCCAACATCTCTGCAACCTTCTGGTAAGTTCTTAAAAGTTGTTCTGCACTCTTCTCACCTACCTCAGTTTACTTTCCTGTCCCTGCTTTGCACTAGTTTAAGTTTTTGCTCCTTGAAGCAAATCAACAGTTTGTTTTAAATACCAGGCAGCTCCCGGTGTAGTTCTCCATTTGGAGAACTACACTGGAATTACACAGGAGACTTACTTTACCAAACAAAACAGCTGTTGTTATAGTAATGAAACTCAATGCATTATAAAAAATGCATTTTAGCCAACAGCATCCTATCGCTTTCATACTCAGAGCTCTGCAAAAATCTTTCTAATCTGACAGAGACAGAAAGACGGTGTAGCAGGGACTGAATAAAACAAAAGTTTATTTTCTGGACTGGAAAATTTTCATTTCAATCTCAGCATGTGATCTTACCCCTAGTATGCTTTATGTACACCTTTTCTTTATCAAGCCCCTATTTAAGTCCTTTTTGAGGTCTCAGTAAATATTAATCAAATTTGAATCAGAAATGCTCTTTGAGGACTGGAAGTTGAAACACTTAACTGAATGACAAATCTATTTTAAAATATCTAATACTTCAAATATATCCAGGAAAATAAATTATGTAAGCAACACCAGAAAAGGTTAACCTTCTGATAAACAGATGACTTTCACTCACAGCCTAGAATAAAACCAATATAAAAACATCTATGTCAACATCCAAATTCACTGAAAGTGAATTTATGGTCACAAGAGCCAATTCCCAGGAAAAGAAAAGTTTGTATTAAATCTTCCAGACAGCTTACTACAGAGAAGTCTAGGCTGCAGACTCCTTTCAGTAAGTTTATGCTATTCAACATATTTAACAGGTGTCTCCTATTTTTAACAGCAAAAACAGGACTGTGGAGCCAGCTGAATACAATCCATTATTCACTGCCAAGATCTCTTATCCAAAGACTGTAGCTGAAAAAACCCACAAAGATGAACTGCATTTTGTTTAAATGTAATTTCCTAGTTTTTACAGAAGACAAAACACTTAAGCCATGCATGGTCTACTACATTGGATTTCTCTTCCCAGCTGACAGGTCAAAGACAAAATATTGCTTTAATACCTGTTATTTAGTTGCTAGAGCCAGTAAAACTCCAGAGACTGGCATGAAAATATATCCAATTTGTGATAAGAATGGTAGCCTGTAAAAAGTATTAATTAGTTTGAACTGACTGCAAAATAGCAAACTTCAGTTCTTCATAAAAACAACATTTCTGTGACTGTTTTTCAGAAGGCACAAAAAGAAAGAGAGGAGGCTTACATTACCTCTTTCACTGTAGCTTACAAGTGTTCTGGACAGCATTCATAGGTGGAAAGGTATGGTTCCTGTCTAAAACATCTGAATTTCAGTATTTAAACACAACAGTTTGAAACTGAGGATGATACCATAAATACTGAGTCTTCTCTTTGAGATCAGGACAAATGTACTGGTCACCCAAATGACTACTAAGAAAAATACACAATTGGTTTATCACCAATTTCATATGGGTCAGATGATTTACCAAAAGTACTTAACAACATATTTTAATATTTTTGTGGTGTTAAGACTCTCTCTGCATGCACCCCCATCAAAACACTTTACTTTCATTTGTACTGCAAAATTGTAGACAGTAACTGCTAGTAAAGTCCCTATGAACTATTTAGAAGTAGTTTGTTCACAGCCTAACAAGAGAAGTGAGACAAAAAGACTAATTTGAAAACAGATGAGTATTTTAAAAGTGTAACAACTACAAGTGCAAACAAATTCACAGATAACAATTTCAAATTTTATGTGCAATACAGTAACATAACACAGGCAACAACTAGACAACAACACAGCATAAATGAAAGAACTCCTCTTCCCCTGCTGTTTGGCCACTCACTCCCATTTTTTCTGGCTATTTTGTCAAAAGCATTTATGAACCAGATCTGAAGCAGCAACCAGAAAGAGATTATTTTCCAGCCAGGCTTCCTCTGCAGTGCTGTGACTAACTGGTACTTTGAGTTGGCTTCCCCCAGGGTAAAAACAAAACAAAAAAAAATGAGACCATGGCAAAGTAGTGGAAATTAAAGAGCAGGAGAACTGGGTCACATGGATGCCCAACTCAGACCAGTTTATCCACTGGCAGAACTGCAATTCTTGACCAGGTACTTCCAAACAACCACAGCTAGGGAAAATGCACACACCAGACCTAGCTTTCGGTTAACTCAGCCCTGACATATTTTAACAACTGTCTACAAAATTACTGCATTGTTAACTGCCACATAAATAAATGGGACAAAAAAACAATAGAGGAAGTCAATATACGTAATAAATTAAGTTCCTATAAATTTGATGACCACATGTTACTTTATAGGACCCTTCCAGGCAGTTATTCTTGTGGTAGTAGTTGATGTTATGAAGTCAACTCATTAACAATCATCAGTCCTACAATATCAAATATTTCTGCAATGTAAACTGAGAATTCACCACTCTCAATTTTCCCCATTTGCTGTTTGAGTTAACTCTTCAAAAGACTTGGCTGAACAAGACGTTGGCAAAGTTTTTATTCTAAGTCTTTACTGCCAAGCAGCCTTTTCAGTTTAAGGATACTTTCACAACATGCCACAGGATATGGAGGACACCACTTAGGGAGCTAGAAGACAAGCTGACATATATACAGGAACCAAGACCTTATAATGAAGTACTGCCATATCCTACTTCTGTAGAAAAACACTGAAGCAAATGGGCAATTACAATCCCTTAAAATCAGTACATTTTAATTTTTGAAGATACAGACAATAGGTACACATCATGTTCAGTGTGACTGGACAAGAGATTACTATTTCAAAATTAAATTCCATGAATGACAGAGACAATTAAAACAAAGGCGGGTACACATCATGTTCAGTGTGACTGGGCAAGAGATACTAAATTACTATTTCAAAATTAAATTCCATGAATGACAGAGACAATTAAAACAAAGGCAGTGAAGGGGGATATTATCTTTGTCAGCAACAAAAACTAGACTTGAAGAGCAAGTTATTAAATTAGGAAATCACTTGATTTTTTTCCTTACTGCTTCCCCTATGAAGAGAAATAATATAGAAAAAAATATTTCTAAATACAAAGGTGTCATTATTCAAGTAAAAGGAATTTTGTGTACTTAACACTAGATCTGTGCAAAAAGCAAAACAACAAAACTGTCACTTAAAAAAAAGATATATATGATCACATTTTACAGTACCCATGTTGTAATACATGATATAATTAATACAGAGGACTCTATGAAGGATGTGGAAAAGGCCCCAGTTTGTATTTCTCTACAAAAACTACTTAGATTATTAATGCAAAGTACTAGGTTTTGCTAAATTGTATTATGCTAGGCATATAAATAATAGAACTGCCTACATTGAAAAGCTGCATCATTAGACTTCCTAACTGAATTTATAGGCAAAATCTCTAAGCTCAAGCATGTTCTTTAACCTGACAGGTAGACTTTTGCATCCAAGAATTCACATGAACCTCTAGTTGCCATCTACCAATACAGACCTGCTTGCAGAAATTGAGTTTTGTAGGATGGCAGTAGTGCTGGCTATACTGCCACCATGTCACCTGTTTTAAAAGACAATCCCTGTATCAGGCAGTTTATCACAGTAATATCCGGAAAAGAAAAGGAATGAAGTTTCAGAAATCAAGCCAACTGTGATAGAAACTCACACTGAAGCACTTCACCTCAACACAGCACTGGGGAGGAGAAAAAAAAATAATGCACCAGTAGCACTCTGCTAGGTGCACTCAACGGTCCCTGCTATGCAGCAGAAGGTTGTACATGTTCATGTGGCAAAATATCTCAAAGACTGGCAGGTCTTTGCATACAAGCATCAGATTCAAGGAAAATCAGACTGCCAGAAAAATTAAGTAAGTAGCAGAGTCAATTACTCCACCTTTGTATGCTTTAAAAGGCGAGAAATATGCCAGCCCATGTACTTTCACATATTTTAATTTTTCAAGCATAGCTATGATAGTGAGTGATAAAAATTAAATGCAAAATATTATCATAATGTAACAAAAATATAAGTAATGTGATATCAATATTTATATTTTTATGTTATTTATTTACAGTCTAGTATATTATATAATTAAGAAGTACCACAGAGATATTCTGGGATGAAACTGTCCTACTGGGTAATAAATGCAAGTTGTCTGGAAAGTATGATAGGAATGGGACAAAACAAGAGGACCAGCAAGTAATGTTAAACTCTAGAAACTATTGATTACTGCATATAAAAATCTGAGACAAGTATTCATTCATATAGAGGCAGGACAGAAAACAGGAACTGTAAGAAATGAATACTCTACACAGAGACATTAACATATACATTAAAAATTAATACATACTGATGAAACACTTAAGAACCTTTTTTTTAAATTCTTCTTCAGTTCCAGGAACATTCTCTACGTATTTAAATATTAAGGGAAATGTTAAGTAAACAGACATCTTTTTGAAGAGTCTACTTAAAAAAACACTGCATAGGACATATCCAGTGAAAAACACAGCACTTCATTCATAAAATTCTGTAAATTATATTTCATGCACAGAAGGAAGAGACTCTCTAGACATAAATACACAGGCAGGTAACACAAATTACCCTTCCTTCACCTCCAAAAAAGCACTGATAGGCCCAATTCCTCTCATGCCCTCACCTATGTTTAGATATCTCACCTGAGGTGTTTACAGGAGGACTGCAGCCACCCTGCAGTCACCTCACAGGCTGTGCCTCTTTCTCCTCACACTGTCAAGAGACCTTGAATGAATACTGATTCTAGAACTGACAACAACAACTACCTAAATTATACAGGATGATACACAGGCACTAAATTATGTTTTCTCTGAAGAAGAATATAAATATATCTATACACATACATGCCTAAATTATACAGGATAATACTCAGGCACCAATTAAATTATGTTTTCTCTGAAGAAGAATATAAATATATCTATACACATACATAAATTATTCCACAATCTACAGCTGGCATATGAATATTCCTCCTTCTGCTTCTGTTTACAAATACATACATACAGAAATATGCACACATTCAGATACAGATGGCTCATATGGTGTCACATTTCAATATCCTCAAGGAACAACAATTCTAACCAAAAAATTCTCTCAAAACTATTCAAACTCTGGGTACAGCTTAAATAATCTACAATTCTTGCACTCACTCTCAGAAAAATCTGCACTAAATTAGTAACAATTTCATAACTGAACTCCTGCTTTGACAAATAATAACCAGCTGTTGGAAAATAACATTTCCCAGAACAAAAAAAAATAGCTAATTTAAAGATAAATTACAACTTAAACGAGAATAACTACTTAAGCAGTCTGCAAAGAACTTACTTCTCAATGCAAGGGGCGAGCTAGATGCATCACCAGGAAGCAACTCTATTGGTAAGTGATGAACAAAATAAAGCTAGCAATAAAAATTAACTTAGACAAAATAATGAATGTTTTACTTTACACAACAGCTTACAGGAGGGTTTTAAACACTGCAAAACACTCTCTGCAGTTTTTTAATTCTGTAGAAAGGTTATGAGGCCTGAAAAAAAAATCCATACATTCTGACTAATAAGAGAGAAGCTGTAACATGCTTTTTCCAAAAAACAAAGGGACAAAGTCCATACTTGCTCAATCTTTTCTGTTTCAGCTCATGTGTTCTGCACCCAGGACTTCCAGCTTACACACCCTTTGTCTCTTTAGTGAGTGTATGATGTGTACAGCACTCCCAAGGAAGCGTAACAGTTCGGAAGTTTTACATAGGCACAGTACAGACAGTAATGCTAAACACTGAAAAACTTTAAAAAGTGATCAGGTACTTTGACTAGAACTCACGAGAGGTTTTAATCAAGTCCCTATTGGCAGTGTATAATTTTACTTACAGTGTGAAATCTACTTATGTTCTCTACATTTTTGCATGACTGACCCAAGGAAACTCTCAATCAAATAATTACTGATGCTAAAACTTTTATTTTGTCTGCAGAATGCTGGTATTGATAATTCACTCTGAAGGACGTAAGCATTATATATAATAGCTAATTATAACTGGTTTGCAAATTATATCCAAACTCATACTAAACAGTTATTTTCAGCCTACAAGGAACAGTAGGCATGACTACTTATTACATACTTCAGGTTTCATTATAAGCATTTTCCAGCAATTTCTCCTACACTTAATCATAAAAATCCAAACTCTGTAGGGTTTTTAGATTACTCTTATGAAAGAGTAAACATTGCCAATATACAGCTGCCTAACAGAAATTTAGACTTTATTCTTGAAGCCAGACACTAAAATTCATAGACTTTTAGATTATGTACTGAATCAATCCTTTTAATTATTTTTAATTTAAAACACATCTTTGCTTTAAATGAGACCAGTTAGAAGAGATGGTAAGAAGGCAATGCAGTTTTTTAAATTTGTTTCCCACCTGAAGTATTCCACCAAAGACAACTGTACTAGTGAATCAAAATCTTAAAAGGAACGGGAAATACCTTCTGTATTCTAAATGTGCCTGAAGTTTTAATGGGATAGACACACAAAAAGGCCAAAACTGGAATGAAACTCTTAGAGATCATCTAGTCCAGTGAGCTGCTCAACGCAGGGTCAGCTAGAAGAGGTTGCTCAGACTCCTGTCCACAGTATCAATACGGATGGACAAACCACACCATTCCCCATCAGTATGTCAGCTCCCAGGAACTATGCCCTGTTTTCAAAACCTTTCAAGTGCAGTTGCAGATTTTTTGTGATGACATCAACCAGCTCCTGCAGCACTCTGAGACAGACCCTATCAGGTACCATGAACTTCTATACATCAGGTTTATCTAAACATTTTAGTCGGGCTCACAAAGGATAAGTCTTCCTTGAGCCAGACTTGCCCTGTGGTCAGTTGGACCTGGGGTTCCTGAAGGCAACACTTACAGTAAGGACCAAGGCAAACCAGACAGCAATAGCTTGTTCTCTTTGTCACTAGATTCTCCACTCCATTCAGTAGAAGACCCGAATTTTTCCTTATTTTCCTTCTGTTGCTGATACACCTGTACAAGCTTTTCTTCTTGCTACCCTTCACATCCCCCCCGAGATTCAACCCCACACAGACTTTGGCTTTGCTAACTTTATGCCTGTCCCTGCATACTCAAAGTCTCTGTGGTCTGACTGGGTCACACAACTCTGCCTTCACCTCTTGTAAATTTCCATTTTAGGTCTGGATTTGGTCAAGAGCTCACCTACATATCCACACAGGACTCTTATTCACCTTTTCATGACTTCATCGGGAAAAACTACTATTGAGTTTAGGGGAGAAAACTTGAAACAAATGCTACCTGCTCTCCCTGGATCCCTCTTCTCACTAACACAACCTGTTTTTTCTAGGCTATTTTACAATGCAGCTCAGCTGATTAAACTGATGAAAGGTTTTTGCCAAAGACAGCTGCTGAGATCTTCTGGGAAACCTCTTTATTAACACAATATTATGTAAGTAACATCAGTTTTATTGACTGAAACTTCAAAAGCAATTTCAACATGATGTCTATCCTTTGCCATCTTAGTTGCATCAAAATGTGTTACTAATATAATCTAAAAACAATTTTATCACATTCATAACTAATTTTTAATCAAGTACTTACCATAATCTAAATCTAAAACACATTGTTAAATGGAATAAATCCAACTGTTAAAATCTGCTCCACCTGATAGACATATTTTTTCAGTAAACACTTGACTTACCACTACACTAAGCATACTTTTTAAAGGTGTGTGCCTCAATGTCTGACAACCTACAATGTCTAGTGAGAAAAACAAACTCAATTACAGTGTATATAGCTAAAAAATCACTAACTACACATCTGGGAGTTATGCTGGCATTCACATCAGAGAAAAATGTCTCAGCTGCTAAAATGTGGAAAAAATGACCCTTCAGAAAAGTTCAGCTATTTTCAATAGATTAGAAAATTAAGCAATTCTAAAAAATTAATCCCTCTAGAAAAGTAAACAGTTCCATGAAAGTTGGCCTACTACCGCGTCTAGTCACTGCACTTTGACATGTCCTTGTTTAATTTCCTATTGCAAAAGCTAAGAGAAATAAAAAGCAAAATACTATTAATCAGTCTAATCTAGACACCAAGAGACAAAGTGAAAGATCTTTATTTTTAACATAGAGGAACCTCTAATGTAGGAGTGTTCCAGCTGAAAACATGATCTTCCCAATCAAGATGGAAATTTTTACTCTTTTAGCGCAATAAACATCAGAAGCGAAAGCAGTATTAACTTGTATTTGGCAAAACTGAAAAAAAAAACAAACCCACAAACCATTGAGAATTTAAACCCGACAGCGTCTACATCCAACAGAAATCCTTCAGCACTTCAGGGCATGTCGAGAAGAGCTCTATCGCCACTCACTGGGCAGCTACGGAAGTCTGAGGTTTGAAAACAGCAGAGGGATGGCCACAGAGCTACTGCACGGACAGGCAGCTCACTTACACTGAGGACACACGTCTGACAGATTTTTTTTCCTGCTTTTAGCACTCACATGCCGTGTATTTAAGGACTTCATACTTCACTGTTTACCGGCACCTCAACCATTTCTTAACCCTGTGGCCAGAGCCAAAGGCTTTCCTCCCTCCCAGTCAAACAACATTGCAATTGCAAATGGCTGTGTTCAAAATACTAAGGCAGAACATGTGAACTTACACTGGATTTGAAACAGTGTAGGACTATCAACACAAAAAAACCCCTGGACTGGGGTTGCTGAGTTTTGGTATTGCTTTCAGTTGTCCTTTTTTTAACTCCAGTGTATGTGGGCACATCCATACTTGGTGAGCAAAGATGGATAATTCACCAGTATTTCAAGTTTCCTATAAGCAAAAAAATTGTCTTCTAGAATATTCTCCATACTTTCCACCACCAGACAATATTCTGTTGATTGAAATCACAGAATACCCTGAGCTGGGAGGGATCCACAGGGCTCATCAAAGGCCACCTTCTTGCCCTGCACATGACAGCCTAAAGATTAGCACCATGTGCCTGTTCCCAGAAGACTCTGTGTATGTTTGTATATATTTCTTCCCCTGCTCCTCCTCACAGATCAAAAGAGCATACAAATGTGATACTTCTTCCACACATCTGCCTCTTCTTGCTGTTCTGACAAGGTCACCAATTTACAAGCAGTCTTCAACACTGCCTACTTATCAAATTTCTAGGTCAGAGTCTCCTTAACAGTGTTTTTCACAGCAACACCCCCACTGTGACAATCAACTTACTTTAACACATTTTTCTGGTAGACTCCTAATCTTTCTTCCCATCCCACAAAAAAATGCAAAATATGGATCAGAAACTGCCATCTTCATCACTGTTTTTCTTCTGTTTGTCTGTCTCAGCTTATCAGGTTCATGCACACACACATTACAGCAGGTACAAATATTCCTCAAACAGTTCCATGAAAGCTGAAAATCCACAGAGGGTTTTCACCACCTCCCAAACATTCCCCCGCTGCCATTCCCAACTTTGACAGCAAGCAAATAACACATGCTGCATAAATTCTGATGCCTGAGAAGCTCATTCATTAGCCCTCCCCAAGAGAAGCACTTAAGACCCCACCTTACAAACACCAAACAGTGAGATCTCACTTTTCCACACAGACAGGCTTACAGTGTACACAGAAGACTAACAAAACCATGCGGGGCCTGTAACACCATCACCCCCTTCCTTACCCAAAAAGTAAGCTGAGCAGACTAATAAAGCATAAATGTGGTAATGACTATTTTAGCTAAGTAACAGTGGGCCTGCTTGTAAAATTCATGATACTAATTTCTGCCATGCACATTACCTCAGAGTCTCTCTACCACAAGAAATTAATTTATTACTTCCATTCTTTCTTTTTTTTTTTTAGCCCCCTGCTTCTTCACATGTTTAGGCTCCCCTTCACTCCACAAGTAACACCAACCAAGAACCAACCTTTGTTACTTGCTAGTGCTAGGTCTTTGCTTTTCTTCTAGAATGCTACACAATCCAACTCAGACAAACTGTTACCACACTTAGATATTTCAGGACACATCCACCTTAATATACAATTATTTACATGAGTCTGCTTATGCTGTCCAAATGTGTATTTCAAGACACAGACCTATGTGGTCTAGGCCGGAACACAATCACAGCAACCACTTTCTGTCAGAAAGAGCAAAACCTATGTGAATATTTTTTTTAAGAGAAAATCTGTCTGAAAGTTCTGTACCCCAACAGCACCATACCACCACCACTGCCAGAACTGTAGAGTGTGCTGGAGTAACTGATAGAAACTGCAAGTTCAAGTGGGAACTTCTGTTGAGCCTCGTTCAGCACCCCTGTTGTAAGCCATTCAGAGTTTCTCAGTAGTTCTCATAAGCACTTCCAATGAGAGACAGTTCTCCCTAAATTCACAAAAAATGCTTACATTGCTACTTATGGATGAGTGAAGTTTTTGCATTGTTTTTTCTAACTGACAGGCAATCGAGAACTCAGTTTCTAAGACCAAGTGAAGATATTAAAAGCATCAAAAATTATCTGCTGTTCAGTATGTCCCTGCCCTAAACCACAACTACAACAGAATATCTGCCACTCTCTGTCAAGAGACTTACCACACTTTAAAAAATACACCAAAAATCAAAAAAGAGCATAGAGAAAAGATATACAACATCCAAAGCAAAATACAAGGAAGGCATATATATAACTGAAGACAGAAATAAATTTTAAAAAAATCAATCTGTTTAATATAGTACAGTATATAGATGTATTAAAGATACAAGATTAGATAAAAATATTCAGCAATCTCTGTATTCCTAAAAGAACAGAATGGATTTACCTTTCTGTAGATCAATCTATGATTTATTTCTGGTGTTAAAAACAGAGATGTTAATTGACTAATTTGTACACTCTGTGTTTTTAATTATTAATATTAATGTAACTCATTTACGCATTAATGTAATTCATTTATGCAACTACTGCATTAAATCTATTGATTAATACAATGGCAGGATGCTTAAAACTTATGAAGTTGAACTTGGTTTTAATTTAAACTCAACTTTAAAAGGCTTCAAAATTTTATTCAGTAATTACAAGCCTCAGGAACACAACAGTCACTCACTGAACACTGTCACTATTTGAGTGACCAGTTCAAAGAGGAAACTGTATTTAAATATTTGAAAATAAGCCTGTTCTCCGAGAGATTTTGTATTTATTGATTACTTTTTTTTTAAATCAGACCCAACCATACTCACAGTATGTTTATTATGATATATAAACTTGCCTGCATTAAACTTCCAAGTTGTTCTCTCTTCCACATTGCCCAGGGAACCCTTTTTTAGCATGATACTTCTTAAGACAAAAAGCTTAAGAGACAGGAGCACCTACTGACATCTTGGTGATATTTCTACCAGGAAAATAATACCTCTGATCTGGGACAATAAAGACGCTCTTAAAAGTTAAAAAAATGATAAAAAATTGCTTTGTCAAAGAATTCTAAAGATTTTAAAGGGACTACCCTGTCCCTTTAAACTGTTTCTTCCCCCTCCAGTGAAGATCTGGCCAAATTATGTAGTTAATATACAACTTATAGTCCACCTCTCCCTCTTCTAACACACCTTGACTCCAAAAGGACTTCCTGTTTGAAGCACAAGACAGTGGAAGCACACCTGCAACATGCTTCCAGAACTGGCAAACTCCCAATACTCAGAGGGCACTCACAGCAGCTCCCTGTACCTGACTTAACAAAGCACTAGGCAATTAACAGTGCATTAGATGCTCAGCAGCATTTGCCTGGGCACTGTGCACAGGCAAACAGGCTCACTCTCAGTAAGGGAAAAAAGACACATTTTCAAGAGTGGCTAAAGTATTACTTATGGTATGGCTTATCACCCTGCATCCTATTTACCCTTTCATATCCAGTCAGTTTTTCATCTCTCAACTTCTGTAATCACAGAATCACTAGGTTGGAAGAGACCTTCAAGATCAAGAGTCCAACCCATGCCCTAACACCTCAACTAAACCATGGCACCGAGTGCCACATCCAGTCTTTTCTTAAACACATCAAGGGGTAGTGACTCCACCACCTCCCCAGGCAGACCTCTCCAGTACTTTACCACTCTTTTAATAAAAAAACCTTTTTCCTAATATCCAACGTACATTTATTTCCCTCGGCACAGCTTGAGACTGTGTCCTCTTGTTCTGTCAGTTGCTGCCTGGAGAAAGAGTCCAAGCCCCACCTGGCTACAGCCACCTTTCAGGGAGCTGTAGAGAGTGATAAGGTCACCCCTGAGTGTCCTTTTCTCCAGGCCAGCTGGATGCAGCTCCATTCACCAGCACTCTCTGGCCCCGGCCATCCAACCAGCTCTGAACCCAGCACAGAGTGCTCCTGTCCAAGCCATGGGCTGCCAGCTTTTCCAGGAGTGTGCTGTGGGAGACAGTGTCAAAGGCCTTGCTGAAGTCCAAATACACAATGTACACAGCCTTTCCTGCATCCACCAGGCAGGTCATCACCTGGTCATAAAAGGAGACCAGGCTGGTCAAACACAACCTACTCCTCCTAAACCCATGCTGGCTGGGTCTGATACCCTGGCCATCCTGTAGGTGCTGTATGATGACACTCCATACAAACTGTTCCATCACCTTACCAGGTACTGAGGTCAGGCTGACTGGTCTATAATTACCAGGATCCTCCTTCCAATCCTTTTTGTGAATGGGCATCACATTGGGCAGCTTCCAGTCCTCTGGAATCTCACCCGTGAGCCAGGACTGCTGGTAAATGATGGAGAGCAGCTTGGCAAGCTCATCTGCCAGCTCCCTCATCACCCTGGGATGGATCCCATCTGGTCCCATGAATTTATGAACATCCAAGCAGCTCAGCAGTTCTCTGACTGCCTCCTCCTGCATAACCATTCTGGTCCCTGAGACCATATACCAACCCAGGACAGCTGTGCTGAAGACAAGCCATCTTCCCACTAGAGGATGAGGCAAGGAGGCGTTAAGAACCTCTGCCTTCTCCTCACCTGCAGTTACAAAGTTCCCTCCCATATCCAGCAGAGAACAAAGGATGGTCTTACCCTTCCTTTTTGCCATTAATGCATTTGTAAAAACTTTTTTTTATTATCCTTCACCAAAGTTGCCAAATTAAGTTCAAACTGAGCTTTGGCCTCCCTAGTTTGTTTTTTTTCTACATGCACTAGTAACCCTCCTAAATACTTCCTGAGAGAGAGACCAGAACCTCCTTCCAAAGATGATAAATTGTCTTTCTATTCCTAAATTCCTATTCAGTCTGGATGTTTGCCTCCTTGACTCATCGTTGAGCACACAGGGACAGCCTTTTCCTGAGCCCTCCAGATCTCTGTTTTAAAGCACGCCCACCTCTCCTTTGTTTTCTTTTGCGGACGGACTCCTTTGTTTTTAAGGGCTGTTCTTCCTAAGGAACTCTCTAAATAAGTCTCCTAAATAGGCCAAAGTCTGCCCTCTGGAAGTCCAATGTAATAGTCTTATTGATGTTCCTCCTGATTTCACCAAATATTGAGAACTCTAATTTCATGATCACTACACCCCACGTGGCAACCTTTGTTGTTGTGAGAACATGCAAAAATAAGGTGGAATACACACTTTGTTTCCCTGACACCACCACCAAAGATGAAAACTTATTTAGTACCTGACAATAAAGGCGTAATGAAAGAAATTATTACTCTTCAAATTATGAAAACTATCAATGCAGATACTAGCAAATTACTAGTGTTTAGAGAAGAGATTAAAATACCATGCAGCAGTTTTCAGTCAATGAAAAAAGAGCAAGACAACATTAGTACCTCCTATTTTCAGCCAAATTTGCACCTTCGTCCTTGAGCGCCTTACTTTTCCTTACACAATCCTCTAAGAGAACTTCCTTTCTTCTCTTAGCTGCGAGCACCCAGTTAGCATCATCATCATCACCCAGATCCTCGTCATCCGCAGCTTCTGCTTCGAACTGCTGAGAAGTAGCTTTTGAGACCTTCTCGCCAATCTTCCTCTTCCACCCAAAAGAAGCCATCTGGAGAACTAGGAAGAAGGCATTTTAAATAGTTAGGTAATTTTGCTTTTGAGGACACAGCAGGAAAATCACCCCTCGCTCATCACGAAGCCAAAGCAGTAGCACAGAGCGGCACTCCCCCACACAGACTTTATGCGATCGGCTGCACCGGCGCTGTCCCTCAGGCACGCACAGCCCCGACGCCCACGGCGCTACCTGGCGCTGCCGCCGGCCGCCTCTCCCGGCTGGAAGCGCCGCGGCAGGAAGCGGAAAGGCGGGGCGGCACGGCAGGAACCGGGCAGGAGCAGGAAGGAGCAAGGGCAGCGGCAGTGCCCGTGGCCCCGGCGGCGGCAGGGATAGCCGGGAGCCGTAGTTCGCCCGGGCGCGGGGCGGCGGGGCCGCCTGAAAGCCGTGAGGGGCCTGGCGGCCCCGGCCCTGCTCGTATGAGACAGCGGTGGAGAGCGGGGCCGGCGGGGACAAAACAGCCAATACTGGGAGTGCCACCGCTCGTGGTGCTCGATTGTCACACGGGGAAAGGTACGGGACGGAGGAATGTCCCCACCGTGTACCGACTGCGCCCTGGGACAGCGGCACCCACCACGGAGAGGCGGCTCCGGCCGGGAAGTCCCCTAAAGAGAAGTGACCCAGGCTCACAAGCACGGCTTTTTCCTCTACACTGAAAAAAACCACCACCACAACTAAAACAAAACAAAACAAACCCCCACCCCCCAAAAAAAAAAACAAAAACCCAACAAAAAAAACCAACCCAACCCAACCAACCAAAAAAAAAAAGACAAAAAAACCCCCCAAAACCAAAAGAAAAACCACCACCCCCCAAGAAACCCCGAAAGCATTTTAAAAGGCCAACACAAAACAACAAAAAAACTCAAACCAAACAAACAAACTTAACCCCTCCCCCCCCCACAAAAAATCCAAGTGAACACACAAACCAAACAAAAAAACTCAACAAAAAGAGAAGACAGGGTTTAAAACTGCAAGGCGGCAGTGTTTAAAACTGGTCCCTGCAAAGCCCCATCCGTGGTGTGAGGGAAAGGCTGAGTGAAGATGCGAGAGGAGGCACATCACCACAGGGGCTTAAAAGACGTGGTCAGGGTTTGTTCCGTCACAAATTCTTTTTCTGCAGCAAGAGTTTACAAGATCGAGAGGGAAAGGGTCAGTCGGATCTGGCGAGCACAGCTGGTGCACCAGCCTGTCCAGCTGTCATTTTTGTCACGTTGCTGCTTTTTCTGTAATTATAACAGCTGTTGTTTTTGAAATGAGAGTAACAGTTCTTGTCCACTTATATATAGCACTAGAAAACAGCAAGCACACAGTTTCAAACAAGATGGTTCAGTATTTCATGTTTACTTAGTTTTTAAAGTTTAAAAAGTTATACAGGTAGAAACAAGCATTTTTGCCATTCAGCTTTGTCAAAAGAAATTAACAGGAAGTAGGCACATCTTTGTTAAAGAACAGGACTTTGTGTCTTACACTGGTAATCAACTGGTAAAATAAAATTTAGCTTGAAGTTGGTATTAAACAGTTGTATCAAGACTAACATGAAAGAACTTTTTTTCTTCATATTGCACCACCAAAATGAATTTTTATCCATTACCTAGTGATTTATCTTGCACACGGACAGCCCAGATTCTGAAAAAAATTACAACACAAAGACAAGGAAACTCATCATACTCCAACAGGAGTAAGTGGGGAATACAGAGTAACACGCTTTACCAGTTAGTGTATCTGCATAAGCTGCCTTACAACTCTGGCAGCTCTCTCAGTGAAATTTCATTTCACAGCCTATTGCCAGCTTCAAGTGCAATCCTAAAGGTCTGCAAGATCAGTAGGAACATGTGAAGAAAGCAATTTCAACAGCAAGATCTACAAAGCATTCGAAAGTCACACAACAGGCAACTGGGTTCAACTTGGTTTTTAGTGCCCCTTTCTACCCCTCCCCCTCCCTATAAAAATCTCAGTTCAATCATAAAACCTTTGGCCATCAAAATTGATCTACCATAAAAATGCACTTTTATTTACAACTACATATATTGTACATTTCTTTCAGAAACTTGCTTTAACCTCCTGATACCAAAACCAAGGACAAAGCAGGGTTGTGTCTTAAAGGGCTGAAAAAGTATATAAAATAAAGAACTACTTTGCATCTTTAAACCTTGCATGTGTTGTCAACATTACAAGGAGAAGACAGCATTTATAAATAGTTCAATATATGCAAGTGATCCCAAACCAATTCCAGATGAGGAATTGCTACAATTTAAAAACCTGTGCGTTTGTAGTATTTATACAAGTGCAATATTTAATTCCAAAATAAAGGGTAACAAAAATGAACACATTGATTTATTCAGTACATTGGTACCAATTTGTACAAAACTAAAGACAGAACATCTTTGTAGGATTTGCAATTGGTCCCTCACATTGGCATCTTAAAGTTTTGGGTTTCAACTTCTGATACTAACTTCCACTTTGGAAAATCTTCCACTTTAAGGTACAGTGATACAGCTAACATCACTACAGGGACCATCTGTGACATATGAGGATAAAAAAAAATGAAGTTGTAAACTTGTACCCACCTATGAGACAGACCTCACAATCACCCAGTTCAAAACACAGTTACAGCAGTTCAGGGGCTTCAAAACAGCCTTATGTTTCTTCAGATTCTGTGCATGTGAATTTCTAAGCTGCAGCCAGCTGGCCAGGATTTAAATTGTTCCTATATCTGTACCTAGCAGTTTCCCATGGATAAAATCTCAGCCATTGGCAAAAATTTTCATCCACGTGAAGAGTCCAGGTTTCACTGCTCATAGTAATGCCTGGAGTACCAGTCTCTTCCTGGGGGAACAGCCTTTGAAACTATGTAGGTCATGAATATTATTTTTAAGCAAGCATGAAGACTTGAATGCAAAACTAAGTACTTTATGACTGTTGATATCTGCTAAGTGCCAGATGAAAACGGAATCATGGCTAATTATATCCAATTCAAAGAGACTAAAGGTTTTCATGCAAGTACTACCTGTGATTTTAACATACAAAGTTCAGGTTTTTTCCTGAAATGCTACAAAAACCATAAATGCAGGACTTTTATTATGGGTAATTGCAATCTACAGTTAAAAACTCTAGCACTCAAGTTGTCATGATCAGTTTTCAATGCTCAACTGAAAAGTTACACTATTTAATTCAATCACATTAAATAATTAAGTTTCCTATAGAGGTTGCCTGGGAAAAATTAGAAACCTGTGTATGTGGTTTTCACTTCATACTGAATACTATATAGTATAAGTTATCGTGATAACCAGCTGTATCAAAGTGTGAACATATATGTCAAAAACCTGTAAATTTCAGATTCTGGAATAGTATGAAACAGCCCTCAGGCTCTGCTCTTAACTACAGGGACATGTTTCTACGGAAAAGCATTCTCGGTCTGCAATAGCAGTGCGGAGCTGCTGTGCTGCCACCACACTAAGATAACATGTACAGACAAGGAGGAGCTTCCTCACAGTTTCTCCACAAAGCAACATTTTGGTTTAGCCCATGGGATGCCACATCTTCTCAGCATTAAGTCTCCTATCACTGTTATGGACTCAGTCATTCTACTCACTGTCCACAGAATGTTGACTCTCAATTCATTACAGAGCAGCTACACATTTCCAACTGGCCAGCTTTGCATACCTTTAATAACACTTATTGTTAAAAGTAGTACATTGTAACACATCACAGCATTCTTTATTATTTTTTATCATATAAGGGGGAAGAAACATAGCAGTTTTAACACATTAACATCTGTTAGGAGATGCTGATAGGTGTGAGTCACAACTGCAGAGGGTGACCAAATCATACTGAGATCACAGAACTAGTACGTGTATGTTAACTTACAGTGCATCAGATACATGTGTAACTAGATAAAAAACAAGGAGGTCCATCTAGCTTAAATGTTATAGGCAGCCTATTTTGCACTCAAGGTAAAATGTTACAAACACTACCCAAAGGGCATGTTATTTCCTGTACCTGTCATGCTATTGGACAGCAGGCAACCAGAATTCACTCCAGCTTCAAAATAATACATAATAACTGCCTATAATAATTTTATCCCCATGCAAATTGCATTCTGTGGCTAGCTTTTTCAGCGCCTTAGTTAATTTCACTTGATTATAATTGGAAGCATCTGACTATGATTTAGGCATGCTTATTGCTCTAAAAGAAATAAGCCCATCTTCAAAATTACTGTGCAAGTATTTTAATAAGATTTGCACACATCTCAAAAAACTCAATGGTATGACTCCCTGGTCTTGGAGTTACGTCAGCTGTGGAAGAGTCAAGCGAAGAGTTCACTGATGAGGTAAGGGATGTATCTGCAGATTTCCCTTGAGCATCAGCATCTGAATCTTTTTGGCAAGATTTATAGTTGCTCACAGAACCTGATCTCTGTGGAGTAGCAGTCCCAGACTTCGCTTCAGCAATTTCATCTGGAACAAGGGAAGAGAAGAGGAAAATTTGGTACCAGTATCAAATCATTTCTGGGAAGAGCAAATATCTTCCCCTTCTCACACTTCAAAATCTTGGTTTTTAAAATCTTGATTGATAAATGAACAGCTTTTGCAAGCAGCATTTGATACAAAATAAAAGCTTGTATACATAGTAGCACAACAGCCAATGTTCTTACGCTAATTCTTTCTGTGCTCTGAACTATACTTCAAGACTGTTTACATTGAGTTCAGACTAATATTAATTGTATTTTTCATGAACTGATTTTCATCAGCCAATTGTTCAATTTAGGTTACTCAAAACAAAAACAGGTCAGCATCATAAGATTAAGTTCAATAGCAGTTTTCAGATGTTTTTTCTACAATCTACTTCATTTTTATACTATTTTTACTCTCTTTTGGGTATTTATATATTGTGATTATTTGTATTTTATGATAATTCATTACAACATTATACTTTCATTTATTTATCATTTATTCTCTTTTGAAAGTTTTTTTACCATACCATGTATATTCAGGCTGCAGCAACTTGTCTTTACCTTCAGTATGAAGAGAAAATAGTTTCATATTAATAATATCTCTATTCTTATTTTAAATACTGAACATTAACTTGGCTCTAAGCTGGCTCCTGAAAAATTCTTTCAGGAGAAATCAGTGAAAAGGCAGTATCTCTTGTTCGCACAAAGTTACTTAAATTTACAAATTGTTAAGAGGAACAAAGAACCATTAACCATGGCAGAGAGAAGGAATGTCAAATCAGTTTAACTACTGGAAGAGATACAACAAATCTGTGCCTTTGGGTCGTATTTCCTCAAAAGTGGAAACCAGGATTGTAGCAGGCTGCCCTGCCACAGCTGCATGGCTCTAAGCAGCCAAAAAAAATTCCTTTTTTGCATGCAATGTTTTCCTAGGTATGTCATCTATATCAGTAGCTGTAGGTCATTTTCTTTCAGCCTACTATGCCCATAAACAAGTGTTCAGTCTCTGTGAGCTCCTATGCTCACTTCACCTAACCAGGCTTTGTATACTGTGTTACTGTCACTCCATAAAATATATTTTTGTACACATTAAACTATATACTTTCAAGATTTTAGTTCCTGCAAGCATAAAACTCCTACCTCAAATTTTAGCTACTAGTAGAATGGTTAACTTTGCCTCGCAGCTGGTATCTCAGCGCAAAGGGAAGAATATTGGAAGGGCAAATAAAGAATTTTAAGCATGGTCTTGGGGTGGGGGGGTAGGTGATTCAAAGGCAACCACTCACTATCTCCAAAGCAGACTGATGCCCAGTCTCAAGGTTACCTTCCCCAAAAGCCCTTTCTTTTCGAGGCATAACATAATACAGCATTGAACATCCATCTCTTCAATATTGCTCAGCTCTGCAGAGCTGTTGCTCCCCTTCCAACACAGCAGTATGGAAAAAGAAAGGCTGGATACTATGCCAGTGCTGCCAAGCAACACTCAGCAGAAGTGAGTGTTTATCAGTTAAACAGTTATCAATACTGTTTTTGTCACAGATCCAAAACAGCACCATGTAGGCTGCTAGGAAGAAAATTAATTCCATCTCAGTCAGACCCAGTACAGTGAGGCACAGTCCAAGTCAAATTTAAATGCCTAGATGTCATGTTTATCTTCACTAGAAAACACTGTTCACATGCTTACTTCAGATCTAAATTAATGTTTAAATTTGGGGTGAGGCTCCAAAGGCAGCTTAAGTTGGTCCCAATCTCACCTCCAACAATCCAGTCCTCTTTTGCACTACTGGTATTAGTTCTGATGCAGACAAAAAATGGAGCTCCCCAGGAGCTGATATAGCAAAAAAGCAAATGGGATGCAGCAGCTAAGCACATGTCACAGGGACACTAATCCAGGAAGGAATAAGTAAACACTAATACAGGTTAGATTGGTTTAAAATAAAAAAAGGGCAACACTTATTTCACTTGTAAATAAGTAAATAAATACATGTTTGCAAGTAGAATGATTTCCCCGACAACTCAATTAACTTAAATAATTCTTCACATACCATCAATACTACGGAAGTCCAGTAAGTATGTTCTGCTGTCCACCTGATACAACTGGAGACTCATTTTGGAATATGCACTTGTTACTGGATTCTTTCTCCGAACACGCAGATAATATGGATTTACAACCTAGTATGAAAGACATTTGATTCAGTTAATCAGAACTGCTTGAAAATCACTGCATATTGTTTTCATCCTCTCAACTCACTAGTATTTATCAAGTGATTTCAGACTTCATTAGCTGTTGGATTTGAGGGTTATTGGGGTTTTTTTAGTCAAGAGAAATATATTCCTGCAGCCCCAAGAGAAATTTTTTTTTTTCCTGCCAGCACGTATATTCTCTCCCCAAAACCCTTCTGGCACAGCAAACACAGCACAGGCACATGAGATTAATGCCAGAATATAAAAAGAGTTTCAGATGTCTGGGTTATGTAACTACACCACTCAAACCAAAGTGCATTGCTGTTTGCTGTAAAGGTCCTCTATTTTGTTACCTTCCATTCATAATCCAGTTGTTTAATTGCTCGACAAACTTCAGCCATGATATCATTTGGTCGACTCTGACTCCGTATTCCCAAGTGCCATTTAGCCCGTCTTACACCTTGGTGTTTTGACTTCTGTGGATTCAGCTCATCAAGGGTGTGGCGAGGACGTGGTGCTTCAGCTACTAAAAATGGCACTCGTTCAGGGTGAGGGCGAGACAGGTGGTGATCATCCAGAAAAGAATCTGGTGGACTTGTGGCCAGGTAGAAGTCTTTGGCCTCATTCATTATTCTTCTGTTATCTATAATGAGGTGATAAGCAACAGCTAGAGGGTCCTGATGATTTCGGCTGTACAGACAACTTAGCACTTCCTCTTCTGTGCATTCAAACTTCTCACACACTTCTTTTAAGGCTTCATCATCAATCATGGTAGAGCTATATGATGGATCTTCAGGAAACAAGTATTTTGGAAGATCCTGCTTAAACCATTCATGTTCCCTAGATTTAAAAATAAAAAATTCTGAGTATATGTTAGTAAAGAAAACATTTATAACAGGAATTCCTTTAAAATATAAAGTGAATTTTAGTCTGTGCTGGAAGAAAGAATAATGGTTGCCAGTCCAAGACCCCTTGTAGCACAGACAATAAAACAGTACATAAAGTAATAACTGCCTGCACAAGATTTTACTAGACATTTTGCAGGAAACTGAAAAAAATGTTTTTTGTTATCTCACAAATTGCTTAGGGATAGGAATCAGGCGGTTACTTTCTCATTTAAAATTTCAGTACCTTCCTCCTCCTGTTCTTGTGACTGTTTTGCTGCAGAAAGAGCTGATCCTGCTGATTCCCTCTCCTGTTCCCTCCTAGAAGCTTCTTCATTCCTGACCAAACGAGATTACTTTTTCTTTGGTTGTTTATTTTTAGTTATAGGAGCAAGTGATATAGTTGAAAGCTGGGTTTCTCTCTTGGCTGAAGTGTCTGTTAATGTTTTTAGACCCAGAAATCCCCTCTGCTCCTTGATTAGTATTGAGCAGTGTTCAATAGGAACAGGCCATGTCCCAGCATGGTGTTTATAAGCCAGGGCCCCTTGCAAAAGCATCTTTCTTTCAAACATTCTATTACTTCATGATCAAATGCCATTTCTATCTTGTCCTACCTGCACATTCTCTCCCATGTGCCTTACCACCCATAAGCACACTGCTATGAGGCCTAGGAGATGTTCCAAAATATCTTGTCAATTTTCCAAAGTCTAAACCATGCTCCTAAGAAATACCAGTAGAAATCCAGCCCAAGGATTTTCAAGATACTGAAGTTATGGCAATGAGGGAGAAAACATCACAGAAGAATGTAGCAAAGGTGCCATTCTGTATTTGCTCCATGGAAAAGACATCTTGGACAAAGATATATAATTGTTAATTGTCTCCCTGAGATGGTATTCAAAGGACAGTCACAGCTTCAGTACAGAGCCCAAATACCAGATTAAGCTCAAGGCCAATGTTCTAATACAAAAAAAAAACCGCAAAAAACTCTCAAAAAAACACCAAAAAAAAAACCAAACAAACAAAAAAACCCAAAACAAAAAAAAAAAAAAAAAAACGCAAAAAACCCTCAAAAAAACACCAAAAAAACCAAAACAAAACAAAAAACCCCAAAACAAAACAAAAAAACCCAAAACCAAAAAAAAAATACAAAACAAAAACAAACCAAACAAAAAAATCCCAATGCCCCTGCCCCCCCAAAAAAGTCAATAAGCACTACATAGCCCAGCAAATTGCAAAAAAAACCCCAAATCTCCAACAAGTACAGCAAAAAATGGAACATGGAAGAGATCAGATGAATCAATATTCAGGACAGAAAAATCAATATTCTGAAGAACAACTATTATACAGAGAGAATGTATAATTATTTTATCTAATATGCTCTGTTCAAATCTGTCTTCATCTCAACACCTTCAAGCCCCACACTGAGAATCAAACAGGATTGCTATGGTTTAGCCCCTGCCAGCAACTAAGCACCACACAGCCACTTGCTTGGTCCTCTCCAGTGAGACAAGGGGCAGAATCAGAAAAGTAGAAGTGTAAAAAACTTGAGAGTTGAGATAGAAACAATTCGATAATTAGAATTTTATTTAAAAAATTCTAAGCAAAAAAAAAAAATCAAAAAAAGCCACAAGAGAGGTGGCAAGGAAACCCAAGAAAGACAAGTAATGCAGACAAAAAAAACCTGCTCATCACATAATGTCTGATGACCAGCAGACCAGCCCCATCATCCTTCCTCTAATTTTTGCTGCAGAGTATGACCCCATATGTATGGAATATGCCTGTGCTCAGTTGGGGTCAGCTGCTCCAGCAGTATCCCCTTACAATTCTTGTGCATCCCCAGCCTGCTCTGATGGGACTGTGTAAGAAGCAGAAAAAACTTTGGCTCTGTTCAAGCCCTGCTCATCAGTAACTACAACATCCACCTGTTACCAAGACTATTTTCAGTACAAATTCAAAACGCAGTTACTGTGAAAAGATTCAACTCTATTCCAGCCCAAACCAGCACACGGCACTAAGCTCTACTCAGTGTGATCCTGAGAACACTGTGCCTCAGCACAAATGTGCTGAGCAAAATACAGTTTAATCAGAAAAACAGTTAATTTGGAAGCAGAAGAATATTTTCCCATATGACAACAAAGGCTCAGCCATAGTTGGGATGACTGACCCCAGAGGAATATTGTTACTGTTCATGGCACCAGGCCTTCTCCCTTGCATGCACATACATACAACCCCTAGAAGAATTAAGATATTCAATTAAACTCAGTTTGTCCTTTAAACTGAGAGATGACATGTCATATGGGTAATAGGACAGAGCTGTTTCAGATTCAAATTCCATCCATGTTCTGTAACCAACATTTTTCAACATCTGTATCACACCACTTCTTTTCCACACACTATTTATTTAACACAACTGAGGTTGCTCATTTCCTAACTTCCAACCCTGAAAGGAGCAGCATTTTCACTATCTTAGTATAGCAACATTCTTTCCTTAAGAGTTTCTTGCAAAGAAAATTAAGCTCCTGCATAAAATGCATTTCTCTCAGATACTTCTTTTTAATTTGATCCAGCACACATTTGTCAACACAATCAACTTCTCCAGAATTACCTCGTGGAATCTGAAGCCCATGATGCCTCTCTACCTACAAATTTTAACTTATCAGTACTTGGTGAAGTAATTACCATTCATATACAAATTCATGCCAGTGCTTTGAAGCTAGAAATTGTTGCCTTACATGTGACATTCACAGTCTTAACAAATAACTTTCCAGAGCCTAAAGAAATATGAATAAAAGCAGCAGTTATCAGATTAAAGAGACATTTACAGTAGAGAGCACTGGTTCCTAATAGCAAGACAATTTTCTTCCCCCAGAGAAGTCTATAAATTGCAATTTTTGCAAACCATTAAGCAAGTAAACAGCTTTGCTATGGCAGTCTTAAACCTAAAGTGTCTCAGAATTTCCATATATAATATAAATAATTTGTTTTACTATGATCTCCAATAGATACTTCATTGTCTACTATAGATCAGGACTATCAGACCTAAAACTAACCCATCACAAGCTGAATTTTTCACCTCAGTCTAGAAAACATCAACAAGCTGTATGAATAACTTCTTTGTTCTGCATATTTGTGCTATTGTAATTCCAGCATCTTGTGATCAGACATCAGCAAGAGTTTTACCTAATGTCTCTGATTGTTGCTCTTTTCATTGGATCCACTTGCAGCATGTGCTTCAAAAGACTAATTACAGATGGATTCAGGTACTGAGGGGTATAAAAGATACCATCACATATCTTCTTAAAAAGGGTTGGCACATGATCATCATCAAATGGAAGTGTTCCGCATAACAAAGCATAGAGAATAACCCCACTGCTCCAAATATCTACTTCTGGACCTGCATATAACCTGTGAAAAAAATAATTGTTAGTGACTTGTGTTTAATACATTTAAATATGTTTTCTGTCATTTTCCCATTGTCTCACAGTAATTAAAAGCACGTGAACTCAGGACAATTGATTTTGCAAGCACTACACCATTTCAGTTCTATGCTGTGCCTCCCTTGAACTTCAGTATTCTTCCCCTTCTAATATATAACAGGGCTCAAGTAAGAGTTTTTCCTCTCTAATGTGTAACAATAATCTATACTGCAATTTCGCACTACTGAAAGAAACATGCATCTACTGCTATGAAAGCCCATGTTATATATTGTTATCAATGTTTTAGAGGAATCTGTGCAAAGTCAGTTATCCCCCAAATTGTGGCTGAAAAGTTTAAGACAAGTCCATATAGCAGACCATGAAATGTATTCTGTGCCCCTGCCAGAGTAAAAGAGACATCTGGCCTCCAATCAACAAGAGGCAATAGATATTAGCATAGGTAGCTGAAAGCAGATTTGACACAACCATGGTTTACAAAATGGGAAGTTACCTCCAAAATGAGTATCTACTCTGCAGCATGATACTCAACTTCACAGCAGACTCTGCCTGTAACTCTGCACCTCAGCTTCCAAGATCTGAGCTGTACATGCAATTCAGGCAGAGTGTACACAATGCATTTGGGGCATTAGACATCACCTCTACTTTGCAGGAACTATTCAAAGCTATTTCACAGAAGCTTTAAACATTTTAAAAATTATCAATACCACTAATAGCCCTCAGTTTCTCAGCATCAAGCTTGTCAACTGAACTAGTTGTGTACCCTTTAAAACCAAGCAGCAACATGACTGAAGTACATGCATACATGTATCCAATATAAAAGAAACTACCTTCCAGAAATTACTTCTGGTGCAGCATAGTTAGGGGAACCACAGCTTGTTCTTAAAAATTCTCCATCTGACATCATATTTGATAGACCTGGAAGTGTATAAGAGTAACTACTAAAAATTCAGGGAGCAAAATTATTTCACACTGCATATATCACCTAGAACAAACCACTAGCAAATCAAATTAGAAAATTAACAAATTTACTCCAGTTAAGTAATAGTATTGTTTGGAATTATGGAATTTTTAAATGAGCATGCCAAAAATCCTCCATATATTTTATCAGAAATCTGAGTAACATCAATCCATTACTGCCTGCAGCCTAGGGATATTTGAGAACATATTCATTCCTAGACTAGAACAGTTAAATCACAGGCATGACAGAGAACAAAGTTGCTCTAAGGAAGATGAAGCAGTATAGCAAGAAAGGATTTTAGTCATTAACAAGAAAGTACTAAAATTCCCATTTTGGCTTCTAAAATGACAAAGTGGGAAATGCTACCAGAGGTTAGACAGAAGAAGGGAACTGAGGAGTAAACATGACTTCACTACAGTTTACACCCCTACACTATGCACCTGGTTCCTACATCTCTGCAGTTTAGTAGTTTGCTTTTCAGATACTCTGTGAGCAATGGAAGTATGCTTTAGAACCAGGCCAACTGCACTCACCAGCACTCAGTATAGACTAACAGCTGTAGAAAATTTCTTCTAGTTTCCTCAGTGAGGCTGCATGATCAAGACTACCGTAAACCAAAGAACTCAGTCTCCAAGAAGAATTATGCCCTTTTATGGGTCAGCAGGGAATGTGGCAGGGAAAGAGTAGAGCTTGTCTAGCTTTCATATTCTGACATACAAAAGCTTTTATTAAGCTGTTGTTTAATACACCACTCATGGAAAAAATGAGAGTTACAGTTTTGCTGACGCTAAGTTACAGGAAGATATTTTCTTAAGTTACTGTACTTCATTTATTTACTATGTGAGCCATTTCACCCAAATAATTTTCTTCACCTGAGAAACCAACATGATTGCCAGGGCCTACACAGTTGAACACCATACTTTTAAAACATACTTCACACACTCAGCATTACCTAACACCTTTCACTGGAGTCTTACATAAGCAGGTATTATCCAGTATATCTACAAGATAGATATAGTCATGACACAGCAGTATGGATACCTTACTATGCTTATGTGGTAAGGTTTCCCGATTCAGATGGTTCCAAGACCTAGCTTCAATGCCTCTCTGCAGCTGTGTCATGAACAGCTGGCATAAAAAATCAGGAGGACTACTATTTTTCTATATTTTATATATATATATATTTTCTAGTCTTTTTCTATAGCACCGTAGTTTCTTAAAGATGATGAACTGCCATACACTCTTCTTCCAAGAGAGCTAAGCATCTAAATTTTAAAGATGGTGAAACAGAAAAGGAGTGAGTTTTGAAGAAGAAAGGTCACAAACTAAGTCTACTTAGCACTTTAGATAAAATATTCTTAAGTGAAACCAAACGAATCAGTTCACAATTTCAGCCAGTCACAGAAAATACCTCAAGAGAAAGCAAGAAAGCTTCAGAGGAAAACAAGTCCAGCAAATACGCAAGAACATTATTTTGCTTTACATCTATTTTCTTCATATTCTTCTGTTGTATCCCACCACCACGATATTAAAGCATACATACTTTGTTTAATATTTCCTATTGTTATTAACAGGCTCTAACACCGGAAATGCAATCAGATAGAAAAATAAAGCAATACTTACCAAAGTCAGCTATTTTGGCATTCATGTGTGCATCAAGAAGCACATTTTCAGGCTTCAGATCTCTATGTACTACCATGTGCCTGTGACAGTAATCCACACCAGAAAGGATTTGCTGAAACAGACGCCTACTTTCCTTCTCGTCAAGCTAAAACAGACAAAGATTTAAATAATTAAGAGACAGTGGAAGTGAACTTCTTTTTCATTTTTACTAGCCAGAGGAAACTTTCCTATGACCTAAACTTATCAATTATACTTATCGTCTGATACTTTATAAAGCAGATTATCAGAACTTATAGCAAGCAGCTTCATATCTTAAGTCATTTTGTTTGTACCACAGCTGTAAAGAGACTCAAACAAAACATACCCACTTACTCAGAAAGTCACTGAAAGTTCTTAATGACACTTGAAATTGGGTTTGGCAGATGTTACCTCCTCACCAACTAGAAATATTAGCACTCAAACATTTCGCTTTGTATAACTGGTATTATTAGTTTGATATTTAAGCACAGTGCAAGATTTAAGCTGGCCAAAGCTGCTGAAATGCAGCACAGAAATTATATATTTCAGATACTATTTATGCTATCAGCAGCTATCAGTCCCAAACAGCAGACTTAGGTGGGCTTTTCCTACAAAGACCCATAATCCATATCAGTTTGTCACAGCAACTGAAGTATCCTATATATCTAGTCTGTAAATAGGGACTTCAGATCTTTCACACAAGCTGTTCTAACAGTAGAAGACAGTAATAAGGGGACAATGGTAGCTTTCTAATAATGGAATATACTAAAGAAACAGTTTTCAGCTACTCCAACTGGGTACATATTCATCTGGTTTATTCCCATTGTAAATTAACAGATTAGTAGAAAGGAAGAATGCTATGACAAAATCATACACAAAGATCTGGAATGTGTTAACATATAACCATTTGTACTTTCAAAAAAAAACCCCACAGTCATAAAATATATTTTAATTGATAGCAGCCAAATTGAAACCGAATACAAGAAAACACACCCACATTTAACAAGGTGTTACCAGCACCCCTTGCTCCCAGCCCATGATGATGTGGTTAACTTAATTAATGCCACTTAGTGAGGCAAGCAGCCATTCTGTGACCAGGCAAGTCATGTGTTCATGCCCTCTGCCTCATTATCAGGCTCTGGAGGTCCTGTGAAGCAAATAAACAAACCAGTTTTCTTCTCCCCCTCCCTACCAGCCTCAAGATTCCTGGGTGCCAGGCTGATTATCTGCTGCTTTATCAGCCTTTAGTTCTCAGGCACAGAGCCATGGATGACTGTCATGGCATACGGAACTGCAACAGCAGCCAGAGTTTGATGTCTTTAGCATCAATTATGAGTACTAAATGCAAATGAAACCTGGGACTTCTCAGTGGCCACAGACACCTCCAGCATCCTCTGCTTCCTCTGAGACGCAGTGACTTGTGTTCATCCCTGTGACTTTCAAGGCTAGACTGTGATTGTTAAATGGATACAGCAAAATATGTATTAAGATTTGACCAGATCTACAGAGGGTCTAGGTGAAGAGATATCCCAAGTTAGGTTGTTTAAAAATTCTACTAAAAAGTACTACACTACTTATAAATTATAGCATATTCATTCTGCTCACAGGAATCCTGTGCCACTCTAATCATATATCCTGTGCAACACAAATTATAATATTCTTTTGAGAAATGAAAACTTTTTATTGTATCATTCTGACAAAGATAGCCAAAAAGATACCCAAAAGTCTATCCCCTCAGTGTAGAGTGACATAGGAACATGACAAATGCAATAACAGAATGCAAGTCACCGATTTGCAGAGCTGGACTACTTCTTACCCTTCCATTTTTACAGATATAATCAAACAGTTCTCCTCCTGAAACATATTCCATCACCATGAAAATGTCAGTGGGTGTACTGATGACCTGGTACCTGATAAGAAAAGATATCTATTAGTCCACACACTCAGTAAAGCAGTTGTTACACTTAGTTAAAGCTGAAGTCATACAAATAATCAGATAAAAATATACTTTAAAATAGTTATCAGTCAATCTACAGCTACTGGAATGACAATATTTTTCAGAAGCTTTTTACTCTCCTTTTACTGTGATACCACCATTGCAAAGACTAGCAGAAAATTTGTAATCCCTATTAGGAATATCAGCCCTTGCTCTTTCAGAGGAAAAAGTGATTTCTTTAAGATTGTTTAAGACTGTAAGACTGTATAAGACTGTGCTGCCTCACCAACACCTTGATGCGGTGAAAAGGGACTTCAGAAGGACTAGTATTGCAAAAATAGACTGTTTTCAATATTAACATGCAAAAAAATTAACTTGCCATAAATGAAAAGGTGTACTTCAAGACTAGGAAAAAATACCTTTTAATAACGATGAATATTAATATCTGGTTGTAATATTTTTATCATTCTACTTCAATTATATTTAAAAACATAGCTTTGAAGCTTTGAAATAACAAGTTTAAGGACAAAATCAAAATTTAAGAGATTTTGTTTTTTTTCTAATATCCTTACCTAAAAATTGTTTCATTTGTTCTCTTTACAGCATTTCACATGCAAAAGAAAAAATTTTCTCTGTGATTCCCTGAGAAAGAAATTGTCATCTCAAATCTGCTAAACTGTCTTCAGTTTAGCAACACCACAAGCACACATTCCTCTTTCACCCTGGTATGTCACTTGGTGCACTGACACTTCCTCTTCTGCTCTGGCTAAAGGTATGCCCTTTGGACCCATTCACAGATTAACTAAAAGCACTAGCAATTTTGCTGACAAGTCAGCTCAACAGCCTTCTGAAAACTCGCCTTCTGAAGAAGTGGGTGAGTTGACCTTAGACAAAGTAATTTAGCTTCAGTGTGACAGCTGTTGCTGAATTAAAGGGAGTGCAGAAACAGGGCATCTGCCAGTGGCAGTGGGGTCTTTAGACAAAATTCTACCAATAAAACAATCGCCCACATCATGACTAAGACAGCGGAAGTCACCCACACTCTGAAAATGCAGATTATTTTAACAGGAAATTAAGAGTCAATGAAAATCAACATTACTTATGATTTATTACCATAGACGAGACATGAGGGCCTACTCTGGGACACAGCTTTACTCTGAAATCCACTGATGAACTATTGATCAACTAAGAGATGTAATCAGGCACATTTTAAATACCACATTTAGACAAAGGATAGTCACTACACTGAAGATTTCAGAAATAGCAATCAGATTTATCAAACTTTACATCCTTTATTCAGAAAAATCTTGCGGAGCATCACCTACACTGAAAAAACTTATATCAATGACCAGCACATCACTAAAAACACTTTGAAAAGATACAATAAACTTGCTATAGAAATGACCTTTACACTCTTGTTCTTAGTAACTCATTTTCCAAGCAGGAAAAAAAAAAGAACAAACATAAACAGAAAAAGTAAAATGAAGTAGCCACTAAACTCAGAGATGACTGCTACCATAAGTACCTGTCATGAAACTACCTATCATACACCTGGCCAAAGAACGCCTAAGCAAAGATCTAATGGAAACTCTCCAGCCTGCAATAAAGCCCAGCTTGGTAAAAACACATCACAGAGGGCACAGCTGCACACTTTGAAGTTGGTTATTTTTCTGAGAAGATAAGTATACTTAAAATAATAAGTAACACTACTGTTTGTAGTATTATACTTTAATACTTTAAATGCATTCTAGACCAGTGAGAGCAAAAAGAGATTACTGCCTAAATAAGTTTGACTACAGTAAGCAAAACTTACAGCTTAATTATATGAGGATGCCTGAAGAGTTTGAGGTTCTGAATCTCCCTGCGGATTTTGCCTACAACATCAAGGCTGCGAATCTTCTGTCGATTCAGGATCTTCACAGCAACTTTATGCCCAGTTAGCTCATGTTTTCCAACTGCAAGAAACAAGGAAGTATTTAATCAAGGTTTTCAATTGCTCAGTTGAGACATTATTTCTCCTTTTTGAATGTAGCCAAGTAAAGACACTAGCATTCCACATATCCCCATGATCTTTTGGGAGGTTGAAAACCAGATGATATGGAATTTCTTCAGCCCTACTCCAATTTCTCCCACAATTCTATCATTAGAAGATGCATACACATAAGAAATTCCTTAAAACTAACCAGGAGAAGTCTTGCAGCATAACATTTTTGCAATAGTGTGTTAAAAAAAAAAAGAAAAAAGCAAACCATATTCCCAAAGCCTGCTATCCTTGCTAATTAGAGAGAGCATTCCCACTCACTGTGTAAGTCATTCCAAGCTTTTGGCTTGCTTGGCAATGCACTCAAACATGTTTTCCTGTACCTCTTCTACTTCATCTGCAATCACTCCTATCACTCCCCCAAGAAGCCTGCTTCAGCAGTTGCTCAGAATTATGAGTGTAAGTACCTGATCAGTTTACTTATAAAAATGTATCTGTCCTTGGAGCAGTCTGGCAGCTCCACATTCTGTGCAGTTAACACCAGAGCTTTATTCTATTTAAATAAGTGGCAAATGCAATGAGAAATGCACAAAAAATAGAACAGAAACAAGGAAAAACAATGCAAACATGCAACCTAATGTGTTCCTAGAAGTGGAAAAGGAACTGAGGACAATTTCACTGTTCTTTAAACAGAGGAACTAAAAAGTATAAACTATTTCACAGTAAGTTACCTCTCTTAAAGACCTTAAATTTGCAAGTGCTACTGGGAGTAGTCACAGCAAAATCCATCAGAATATATTTCTTAAACCCAAAACACAGATGGAACACCAAGAAGCTAGGTATCTCTTTTACTAGAAGGCTTCCCTATCTGCATGGCTGCCACAAGCAGTGCTTTTAATAATACCATTAATTTGCTACCCTGACTTCTACCTTCTGAAGATAAGCCAGATTCTCCAGACACATGCATGGCTCATCCTTGTCCACATGAATAGACATTTGCAACTGAACTGTGCTGAACACAATACTCACTCATTTGGGTGACTACCCTCACTTGAGAATTTAAGTAAGCCTTGAGCTTCAAGTTTTATTTAAACACATCCATGGCAAGCTGTGATTAAGCAGTAGTGATCCACAAAAATCTTTCTGCATTGAACAGATGATCTGGATAGAATAAACAAACACCCATCAATCTGTAAATCTCATTCCAGCACAAAACACCTTTCTGCTATCTTCTGCCTCTATATCGAGCTGAATACCAGTGCAAGTGAGAAGTTCTTAGCAGAGAGGCAGAAGATAATGATAAGCATCTGCATGCTTTTTGTTACAAGACAGCTACCTATAAAATTAAGCAGCCTGAATTCCTGTAGGCAACTAAGCAGTGGATTACCCAAGATCCAGAAACATCACAACACTGCACTGAGATATGGTCAGCACATGAAAAAACAAAAGAGCTCTGGCTAGGATGAAAAGACATCCCCTAATTCAGAGGGGCCATTATCTAACAATGGCCACAATAAACAAAGTACTGGGCAGGCATATTTGCACCACTGAGGAATGCAGGACAAAGCTGGAATCCATAGCAAGTTCTCCAGACCACAAAGCAGTGGCAGGTGAGTGCCTAGAAATGTATGAGAATTATTTGCTTTGAACCAGACCTACAATCAAAGCAATCACATTCCCTTTATTTTGTTCAAACGTGACTGCAGTTTAAAGGAGCCAAACAAACTATTTCACCTACATTCAAACCCTCAGGAGTACAGAATCATCATAAAAAATGATAGAAACTAGAAAAGCAACTATTCTAATTGTAAAGTCTTTACCCATCCATAATGGAAACTGATGTACATCAGGATTATTTGGGAAAAAAAACCTAAAACCAACCAAACAAACAAACAAAAAACACCCTCACAACTTCAGTGAGTAAGTTAAAATGTAACATTTGTTTTTGTTAGTAAGAAACAACTTCTTAGAAAAAAAGCAAAAATCTTTTGGTCAAACACATAAATCCGCCATCTTCTTTTGCTGTACAAAATAAATTTAAGACGGCGTTTAATACAGTAAGTAACATACATATTTGACCAAGTCTAAAGCTTAGGTATAAATAGACAGTTCTGATATGCACTGGGTTATAAAATCTCATTTTTAAGCCACTTTGTTTCATTTCTGATTTGTTAGAAATGAAAGACTGGAATTCCATTAGCACTCAAAAAAACATTTTAAAGTAATTCATTACCTACAATCTATGCTCAATATGCAAGGCACATAAAAGAGCTTTTCAAAACAATTTTCTTTCAAAATAATTAAACAGTAACATTTGCAGTTGACTGAAACCAACTCTAGCTCTCACAGCCATCAAGGCTGTGAGCCTTAAGCCTTAATTTTATTCACTGACTGGGAGAAAACGAGATTTTCTGCTTCTTCAATTTCACCAGCCCTGAATAAATTATTGTAATGAAAACATACTATGGTTCGATGCCGGTGCAGAGAGATCCCAAAAAGCCTATTCTCTTGTTTAAGACATTTCAAATTCAATCTCTAGATTTTTCAGAAAGGTTCGGCTTGCTGCAATTCAATTTGAAATTATAACAAATCTAGCCTTTTAAGATACAAGTAGCCTTTCCTGGATACAGTTCAAGGTATCTGTTACCAGTAAAACAGCAGATACCAACTGGTAACAGACTGCTGACACTTTTGAATTCAACATTAGGATAGACATGAAAGCTTCACAACAGATGATAACATCACCTAGAAACGTAAGCAGCCAGTGTTACCTTCCTGAAATCTATTTTGCATTACCACTTGATATAAGTTTCATACATTAAATCTTCCTAATCCTCAAACCAGCTATCAGCCCTTCAAAACAAGCTATGCAAAAAAAATTAACAGACCTAGTATATTCCTATATTTCTTTTTTTTCTGATAATACTAATTACCTTCCAACTTCATTGTGGCTTTGTATAGCATCAAGATTTTCATGACAGTGACAAAGTCTCAAAGCAGCAGTGACTTATTATTAACTGTAGAAGTTCAGGAAGAAGAGTTTCTATCTTGCTCAACAGTTCTTCAGTTGGAAAAAAACTGACTTTGAGGCCATGTCGACCAAATACAACATACTCATGAAATACACCAGTCATTAAGTTTTTAGAGAAAAAAAAATAATCTGAAGGCTAAATTGTATTTAATAAAACAATTTGCAGCAGGCCAAAAAGCCAATCCAAAGCTCAGAGGGAAGCATTCTTTAAGAGTATGAGCTAAACATGTTTTCACTAACATGGGAAAAAACCCTAAACAACAATAGTTCATGCTGTGCAAAGCCACCTTGCTGCACAACATTAGATACCATACTGACCTGCACTGTTCATTTCCAGGTGTTTTATTGCTGCCTTGAGCCAGACCACTTGCTGTCTATACAGAACAGTGTTGATACTCTAGAGAGTACATGAACTGAACTGAACATGAATGTGCCTCATACAATTGGTTTAGATTCAGTATTCTTCCACCTCAGCTTTTCACTTTAGTGGCATTTTAGCTTTGCTGGAACAATTATTGTATATTTAGAGCCTTAAGTAACAGCCCTTATATTCTCAGTATGGACCACTGGAAGCCCGAGTACTCCTCCTTTTATGAAAGGTAACTTTAAAAAAAAAAAGTATCAGGAAATAAGTTTGCATCTAGTTTCAGCAGAAAACATCAGCAGTGCTTAAAAAAGTTGATGGAAATAGGGATAGATGTTTTACACTGAATCCTAGTGAAGTCTGAACATGAATGTGCCTCATACATTCAGTATTCTTCCACCTCAGCTTTTCACTTTAGTGGCATTTTAGCTTTGTCTAGACGATAGCTAGGAACAGCCATTTCTGCGATTGCCCATCTGAGGCACAGGCAAGTAAACCAAGTCACTCAGAATTCATTCAGAGTGGCACAGCCAGGTGAAAATGATGAACTGGACAGAATCACACCAGTGACAGCTACCAGCAGCGTGAATTCATCTGAAAGTGACAGCACGAGAGCTTTCACAATTACCAAATAAAACACTGATTTTCCAGTCCTATTTTTCCAGGCTGCCACCACTGTTAGAACAAAACATTCACTGAGCCTGACCCCCTACATGAGCTCAAGGTATAACCTAATTGAATTTTAAGAAGTGAACACATGATTTTCACCTTATGTCAATTCATGAAACCGTATCACCAGAGAAGGAAATTATGAAAACAGGAAAACAACTGCAGATCTGGTATTAAATGAAGAAAATGTGTGGTCAAGAGGAAAATCATTGCATCATAGATAAAATGTTCATTATTAAGCACAGCTGAAGCAAGACAAAAGTAACACAGTACATCATATGGGGACAAGAAAGGCAGTACTGCAACAGTGCTCTCCTAGTACTCTCTCAGTACTAGAACATTGATGGTATGTCAACCCTAGTCTTCTGCAGTGTGCTGGGTAAAAAACCACAGAACAAACACAGCTTTGTCCCCTCCCCTCAAGCAGGCAGTCCTTCCATGAGGAAAGAGAACCCTGTGCTTGTCTGCTGCATTACGTTTTTTTTTTTCTCTCTCTCCTCAAGGAAGTAACCACATAAAAGTTCCCACTTTTAAAAAATGGTACCCCAGCTGCCAGATGGGGTGGCAGGGGGCAGGGGGGCATTGATCCCAAATGGCTGCAGCTGTCTCTTTATAAGCTTCTCTTGAAAAAGAGACTTGAAGGGCTGTGCTTTCCAAATATTTTTTACTGCTTTCCTAGAGCAAAATATCATCCTATTTACTATACATAATTAATTTTTTTCAGTACATGTCAATAGCTAAAAAAGCTTGTGCAGAGCACATACAATAGATTATCTACACTGGGGGGGAAAAGCTGAGTTTTTTAGCACCTATTAAGTTAACAAAAAAAAGAAAAAAAAACCCAAAAAAACCACCAAGCCCCCCCCCCCCCCCAAAAAAAAAACAAAAACAAAACAAAAAAAACCACCACAACTCTTATGGAGAATACAGCCTAAGCCTACTTCTACTCATTTGAGAAAGGATGTTTTTGATTTGCTTGCCCCCATATTTGAAGCTCTCACAAACAACGCGGCAGGAACAGTGTAAACTAATGCATAGTCCTGCCATCTGAGGTGAATGGTACTATGGGGAAGTTTAAATTCTATCTTATTTCTACTAGCCTTCAAACAAGCCGTAAGGCATGCATAGCCCTACTGGAAAATTTTTTAAATGCGAGCTGAAAAGGAAAAAAAAAAAAAAAAACAAAAAAAAAAAAAACCAAACTTTGCTAAGCATTGGTCAAGCAGATTAAACATTAAGTTTTTCCGTATCTACACATCAGCTGGGTTACCAACTAGTCCAACAGCCCCAGACCCATCTTTTTACGCTTATTTCTCTGTAGAGAGAGAAATCTTGCCTTCCTTACAAGGGCGTCGAGAGCTCGTACTTGAGCATCAAAATGCAACATGCGAAGCTGGAGGATTCAGACTCCCTGCTTTGGTTACGCGCCCGGTGTTGTTCCAAGCAGCCGCAGCATTTCGCTCCCAGCGGTTGTTTCCGCAAGCACACAGGAGGAAGCTGCTCCTGCCCCAGCCGCCGCTTCCCGCAGCGGGACCGCAAGTCCCAGCCCGTGCACGCCCCGCTCGGAGCTGACGGGCAGCCGATCGCCCCGCGGCCCCGCTCACCCTTGACTTTCCCGAAGGTGCCGACGCCCAGCGTGTCGCCCAGGATGTAGTGCCCGATCTTCACCCGCCCGTGCTCGTGCTTCTGTTTATCCGCCACCGCCGCCATCTTGAGGCAAGGGCCGAGCCTGCGCATAGCGCCCGCCCGCGCCGGGCCAGAGCGCCGGCGGGGAGGAGCAACCACAGAGCGCCCGCCCGCACCCGAACCCGGAAGCGAACGGCGCACTGACCACCTGTCCGCCCTGCCCCAGGACGAACCATTGCGGCTCGCGGGGGAGGCCGGGCTGGCCCACGGGCGCCCGGGGGAGAACGGGCTCTGCCTAGCTGCGGCGCGGGAAGATGGCGGCGCGTCCGGGACTGCTTCTCAGGGGGGGCACCTTTGCAGCGAGGCCACCCTCATAAAACGGACCTCCGAAACTTGTATTTCCAATAACCTTGTAAATTAAATCCGTTTGTTCTCCTCAGTTCCTCTTGTCACATCCAGACCCTATCAGGAATACGAAGAAAAGTAGGAGTCTTCTCCAACTACCTTGACTATGTATCCTGCCCCCTGGCTTGCCTTACCAACTCACGCCGCTCATTTACATTGTATTTAAGCCACTAACTTGCTTTCCATTCCATGCATTGCATGTTTTCTATACACCGAAGACCCTACTTCTTTTTATGTTCACTATAAGTGGATTAATTTTTTATTCACATTCCAACTCTGCATTTAAAGAAATACGTAAACCTGTAGAAGTGACTATTGGATGGGTATTTCCAAATGGAGAGATTGTAGACTGAAGAGGAAGGTTATAGGCAACTCCCATGTCTTCCTTTCCCTAATCCAGACTAAGTGAATGATTAAATCTAAAATAGTTCCTCTTGCCTACCCTACACGCAGCCCCTGAATGTGTTTGCAAATAGATAAATACATCAGACAGCAAGAAAGTTGGGACAATTTTATTCTAGTACTGGTCCTAAACCCAATTCAGAGAGCCTTCAATATTACTTATGCTATAGTCACTAATTTAGCAGTTGGAAACCAGAAATTCAGGTCTATGCAGAAAAAATATATATTTAAGAAACTCCTCTATGGTAATGGCATAAAAAATTCCATAGGGAAGTAACCTTGAGGGGTGTTCCCACTCAAGGGAGAAATCCTCATACCCTCACTCTGGAAAGGGAAGGGATGTGTCAGAAGTGTGTCCATTAAAAAATGGGACTGAAGTATACAACCACATACAGTATACAAACCACATATATAAAGTGATCGTCAGCCAGGTGTTTCTAGGTCGCTGTGTCAGCTCATCAGCCTTTAGCTCAGCAGCTTTACTTCAGTTATCTGCATCATCATTTGTGGGTTCCTTTCTCAGGAACTTGGCCACATCCTCATCAGTGCAAATTTCTCTCAGGAAATATTGTTTTTCACATCCTCAGGATGTTTAACTTTGAATAGTTGAGTCAGGGTGGTCTCAGCATTCTTCAACATCAAAAGCAGTGTGACACCCACCTCTGATAACTGTTGCTAACAAACTGCTAAACTTAGAGCATCCTGCTATATTACAATGGTAACATTACACTACACTACAATAGAATTGTACAAGCTTTGAAGTGTAATTATAAAAAGTATTTGGCCTGATGCTAGATCTTTGGTTATAAAATCTTGTACATCTCAAGCATTGATAACTGTTGCTAACAAACTGCTAAAGTTTGAGCAGTTTTACCCAACTTAGGGCATCCTGCTATATTACAATGGTAACATTACACTACACTACAATAGAATTGTACAAGCTTTGAAGTGTAATTATAAAAAGTATTTGGCCTGATGCTAGATCTTTGGTTATAAAATCTTGTACATCTCAAGCAGTAAACACACACACAAATCAGAATATACAAACTAGCATAGTTCATGATCTGAGATTTTGGGGAAACATATTTATTGTCAGGCTATCAAATTTCAGGGTGGGATTGGATTGCAATCTAACATCAGGAAAAGAAAAAATTGGCAAGTTCTCTTGTGCAATGCAAAAAGCATTACTTTAACCTTTTGGAAACATTCATTGTAGTATGAGGAGAAAATTATGTGTTGAATATCACACTGGGGAAAAAAATGGATTAAGCTATAGCTAGCTGAAGAGGGAAAAATTATTTGGGATGTCTGCAGATCTTGTTAGTGTCTTGATAATAAATTATTGTAAGCTATTTTTGGCTTTAACTCAAGCTGTTGTCCTGATCATGACAACACAATGAGAATTCAAAAAGTTCTACAGGTCTATACAAGAAAATTATATCATCTCATTAATTACTAAGTAATCTCTTAGATACCAGAACATTTTAGAAAATGAAAATAAATGAGCTGTTAAAGTCAGACAGGAACTAGACTGCAGAAGCCATTCATTATTTTTCTATTTGCAGACAAAAGTGAGTATTACCAAAATATTTTGTCCATTTGTACTGCAACTTTTATGCTTATATCACTGTATTCAATTTTACTCAGAGTTCTTTATCACACCTTGAGCATTAAATTGCTTTTAATAAAAGAATTAAAGCATAAAATCTACAATAGATAAAGTCTCCCAGGCTGAGTCAAATCAAGTATAATCTAGGCCAAACCTCATAGTAAGATCACAATGAATTAATATTTTAATATTTGATACTTATGTACAATACATATGAACCTACACAACTATTTGAACTTTACTTAGTGTGAAAGGTAGTGATAAACACTTTACAATACTGATCAGCAGCATTGCTTCCTCTCTCACCTTTTCCATGTTAGTCATATTAGAAGATTGGGCTTTTTTGGCCAACAGCACAACTTTGAATAATGTATTGTTAGCGTGTGGGGTGCAGGTTGCCCTCTTAGAATAGCTGTAGGAACAAAACATACCTGAGGAATTCCTCCATGAGTCTTTGAGGCCAACTTACTTTCTGCTAATCTCTCCATTCCACTATTTATCTTCAAAAGCCCGTGCACTACTTTAAAAACACTTTTTCTCTTTGTTTATTCACATTGGGCATGCCTCTACTTTTAAGACAGAATTTTAAAACAAAAAATTAACTCAAAGCTGACTTAATTATTTGTGTCAATTATCTCCAATAATCTTATTTTGAGACAGAAAATTGTTGCTAAGTTACCCTAGTACAGTTTATTTCTTTTAAATGTAAATTGTTTCTATATTTTCAATAATTTATTCCCATATATGGGAAGACTCAGGGTTCCTCTAGCATAAATAGAGCTGCTACTCTGTAAAAACACCCCCAGCACTGTGTTAGCCAGGGTGTTACAAGTGCCACCAGTGTGGAGACCCGGCCTGCGTGCCCTTTGTGACACACAGGGAGCCAGGGCTGCGTTTCAGGGATGCAGCAAGGCTTTCCTGACGCATGTCTGCCCAGACACTGCAATGCCATCAGGCCCCCGTACAGTTCAGGGCCAGCAAGGAGACCAGGAGTGGTAGATGATGTAATAATTACAGAAGAAAACGAAGGATTGAAACAAAACAGAAAACATTCTCAGCTTTACTAACAATATGAAAGGGGGAATGTTACTGCGGGTTGTTTCTAGTAGCTGGCATTAAGACTTTGCATCCTTGGTGCACTTCACAAACAGGCACATGCTTCTTGCCCTTTTCTCTTTGACTCCTGGCTCTACATTACTGCTGAATGTACAGCCCATTTCTTCCACAAACACCCAGTACTATTTACACTTTCCCTCTCTTCCCCCTAAAAGTGTATGTTTTGCCCAGCTCTAGGCTTCTCTCTCTTCTGCTATTTCTAGCTTCTAAGTTGAAGACACTGCAGAAATCACCCAATCACAGAATGGTTTGGGTTGGAAGGCACCTGCAAAGATCCTCTAATCCAACCTGCCCTGCAATCAGCCAGGACATCAGAAACTTAAAGCATCACAAGTTTTTAAGTTTCTAGTATTGTCTTTGCAAGGCAATCTTGAAGTCCTGTAAACCCTCACAGTAACTACTGCAACTCCTCAAACTTTCTTAACAGTGACTTTATAATCACTTAGTGAAAATTCAAATGCCAGGAACACACATTATACGGTACAAATTAATTTATCATTTTTATGTAGCTCCAACTGACTTACTGTGTGGTATTTATTAATTACACACAACAAAGTCAACTCAGATCTGTGTGTCACAAGTTCAAATGCCAGAAACACACATTATAAGGTACAAATTAATTTATCTATAATTTTTATGTAGCTCCAACTGACTTAGTGTGGTATTTATTAATTACACACAACAAAGTCAACTCAGATTTGTGTGTCAGCTTTCCAACCCCATGCCACTCACACAATTTTGTTCCACCCACAGCTCCCCAATCCCCCTGTATCTGCAGTACACAAGCTCCAGGCTTGGGAGTTTCTTTTTGCCCAAGAAGCAATGATCTGTGTGTCAGCTTTCCACACCAAGCCCATGCCACTCAGGCAATTTTGTTCCACCCACAGCTCTCCAATCCCCCTGTATCTGCAGTACACAAGCTCCAGGCTTGGGAGTTTCTTTTTGCCCAAGAAGCAATGATCCACAGTACTACCTTTGCAGGTTTTCGAGTATCACAGAGCAGTGAAAAAAAGAACAGTATTGGAAATTCCTCTTTCACAAATGCCTCCCAAGACAGCACATTGAGCTATTATTATAGCTACTATCTTCAAAACAAAGTTCTGGCTCTCTGTGCTATGGCACACTGAGATCAGAGGCACACAGGGCAAATCCACAGTACCAATATTCCACTTCTCCAGCTGGAGACCTCCTTTGAGTAATACATACAAGCCTCTTTTTCAGTTCAGTTTTCAAGACAAAGGTACTACCAAATGAAGACTCAACAAAGGATTGTTTTAAATTAATCAGTTCAAAATTTGTGGTTTTAAGTATTTATGTATTTTTGTGCATGAATACTACATTTCAGTGATGTAAAAAAAGGTGACATATTTTCTGATTAAGACCATTTATTTTAACAAATAGATGAGTCTTTAAGATGAACTGGAGGCTGCAACAGCTGCTCTCTTGGGCTTCGGTGTGGTTCCCTCACGGAATCCATTCCTGCAAGTAGAAATATGGTTACCACTTTGAGATGTTGATTCCTGCTCCAGATTATTTTCTGACACTCAGGTTTTAGATGCTCACTAACGTTTTTCAATTTATCTTAGTAATGCACTGAAATCAATACAAAGTTCACCCATTCAGACCTTTTTAAAAAGAAACACATTATTAAAAATCTATCTACTGGAGCAACACTCAGTGGAAAGCAAGCTACAGCTGCACACTGGATGGTGTTTTATGGCTGCCACTTGAAAAGGATGAGCTAACCAAAACAAATTAATTGATCCCTCAACCACATCCATGACTGAGACTCTAACCTTTTGCTAATAAAGCTAATCTACATTTCTATGACAACACTCCTGAATTACATAGTATCTTTCATATAGCATTCTTGTGTGGTAGCCCAGAAGCTACAGAATCCCATCAGACTCATACAAAATGGGAATCATACCACACCCCCACTACCTCCCAAGTACAACTCAAAGTTTTTAATAAATCTTACAAACTTCCAACTCAGGATCTGATGTCATACCTAATTAACATTGACTAAACTCTAAATACAGAGAGGGACTACAAGTTGTTCCTATCCTGAACTTTCTTCTGAGTGAGCAAATGGGGACTCGAGTGCATTTTGAGACTTATCTCAATAAACTTTTAGTGTAATCATCTATTTAACTGAATCACAAATAAGCAAAATACCACACAAATAATTTTTAGATGTGACCTTCTTATTACGATAACATTTATGTTCTGTACTACCTTCATGTAGTATAAACATTGTAATTTTTTACACACCCTTTGTCTTACCAGTAAGTTTTTTTTATCTTCAAAAGAGGATAAAATGCAGACAACTATACAAAGGAAATTATTTTATAACATCATTAAGTGGTACTAAAAATTGAAATGCTGACTTAGAATGGTGAATTCTGTCATAAGTGGTGTCTGTGCAGGAATTCACAGGATGCTAGTCTGTAATGTTATACCTGAATCGACGGTAGACCTTTTTCAGGTGCCTCATGCGACCAGTACCAGTGGTGTTGCGTCTTTTAGCCTTTGCACTCCAGTTATCTACAATATGTAAGACACTGTTATCTACCCACACCAAGTAATTTTGGTTGCAGGTTACATTTGCATGGTACAATTATTCAAGCCGACAAAAAAAATTTTCTGCAATTGAAATCAGTTTCTATGCACGAATACTGCATATTACCTAGCATATAGTTAAAACATCATTAATTTGGAAAAAGCTCCATACTGCAAAACGATACTACAAAAAGTTTTCCTCCTTGACTGGAAAATAAGTCAAACTACTGAAGAAAAAGTAACACGATTTTTTAAACTAGAGCCAATTAAAAGTTTGTTACTTACACTTTCTCTTACGCTTAGCAGGGTAACCACATTTCCCACAGGTCGACTTTTGCAGATGGTACGCCTTGGACCCACATCGACGACACAGGGTGTGTGTCTTATTTCGTCGCTTACCAAACGACGAGGTACCCTTCGTCTGAAAAACATTTCAAGACATGAAAATATCACTAACACTTGCAAATCGCAAAACTATAAGAACAAGCCTTAAAAAACCGAGTCCTAGAAAAACGACAGAGGCACATTCAACTCTAAACCACAACTCAGTTTTAACTACGAGTAGCCTCCATTTTCAGGACCCGCTGCCGCCATTCCTTATGTGCCCCCGCCCCTGTGCTGAAGCAAAACGCGCTGCGCTGGAGCCACGGCGCGCTCACACCGGCGCCCCTCTCCCCACACGCATCACCCTAAAGCAGCAAACTGCTCTCTCCCGACGAAAAATAACTCCCCTCACACGCAGCAGCCACACACTCACCCTTGGCGACCGAAACCCCTCCTGCTACGTTACCGCCCGGCGGCTCGGCCACGGGGGCAACAGGTACGAAGCAGGAGTCCCCGGAGCGCCCGCGGCCCCACACCGCACCACGGCCTCCCTGCCCGGCCCGGCCCTGCCCGGCCCGGCCCGGCCCGGCGCGGCGCCGCGCCCGCCGCTGAAAAA